>NC_060209.1:26380000-28780000 GCF_021130785.1 Homalodisca vitripennis
AATTAATTTGAAATCGTGATACGAACAACGCAGAGGAACTGATATTGCGTAAATCCGGCATGTGTAATAAATATACATGGTCAGAGATTATATCAACCTATTAACCACTTTAAAAACAATTATTTATTTATTTTAATTTTTCGAATACCAATCAAAAGCGGGAAAATTTAGAACCGTGAAATTGTAATTTTGCGACGGCTAAGAGCCAATTATTTTTAAGGACGCATCATAAACTGAATTATACTATTTAAACTGAATAGTATAATTCAAACACACTTGAACAAAAACAATTTAAATATTATTTTAATATCTACAAGAATAAATATCATTCAGTTATATCCATATCAGTTAGTTCAACTATAATTTAAAAAAAAAAAAGTTGAAAACAATGTTAAAACACGTAGCAATAAATATACTACCGTATTTTTCAAAAGCGTTTATTGCTGTCAAAACATACATTTATATACTGAGTATTATGGATCCTGCATTGCTTAATTTCCCCTCTGTCGGTTAGTGTGCGTTTTTTTTTGTTGTTAAAAAATGGAATATCTTGGAAAATCTCAACGAGTAGGTCACAATGCAAAAATCGAGTAATCGGCAGCTCCAGAATATCTTATGCCAATCGTGCTCACATCTTAGTCCCTTCATTTAAAGTACAGGAAATACATTAATATCTGTTGCCAAGCAACTTTTTTTCTAAAAATTAAAAAACTACTAGAGATATTGCAAATGTATCAACAATGAACGCCTTTATGAACAATGAAGGACAAAAACAAATGTCTTAATTAACAATAATAAACTGTTGTATTTATCATAAGGCTTCAATTTATTCACAATATAAGTGAAAAAAACTAAATAAAGTGACTAGGTTATTTGTTATATATTAAGAATAATAAAGAACAAGAAAATTCGTACAGTAATATTCAGACAATAATGCTTTTATAGATGACAAAATCAAAGATAAGCGGTTTTATTGGAAATACATCTGATTGTCGCTTGACTAAATTTTCGTAAATAAATATGTCCTAAAACAACAGGTATTAAATAAATTCATTAAACATGAAATATATGATTCTATTCTATCCTTAGATAGGCCTGAAAAAACATGTATTTTCAAATGTTTTGCATAATAAATCACAAAAATAAAAGAAATAGGGATAAGATACTCTAAAGCTGATATTAATTTATTTTCACGAACCATGTTTTTTTACAGTAAAAGATGCTCTTAATGAGTTATTTATTATTAGTTTGAAATAGTATTTGAGTAATTAGATTGTGATACAATCCACGATCAGATTTATTCTTCTATACCTGCTGGATTTTAAGACATTCAAAGTTTAATCAGATTTAATGGCCGCCATTTTCGAAAGTATTAATGAATATTGTTTATAAACTGGCCTTATTACCACAAATATTTGATCCAAATTAGGTAGGATTTGTTTATTCGTTTTAAGATATTAAAGCGAATTTGTATATAAAAAACACATACAGACTAACGGATAGGAAACTAAGCACCAAATATCTATTTCCATATTCTGAAATGCGTTTGCCATGACCTGAGCAGTTGCGGTATATAGACTTGTCATAAGAATTACAGGACACTCTGTACATAAAATTATTATACAGAGTGTTCCACAATCTCTACCAATATTTTCAGACATTATTCATGGACCAAAGGCAAAAACAATCATATTCACCTTTCTAAAACTCAATAATTACTCTAATAGCCACAATTTTGTTTTGTTTTTGTCTTTTTTACTTTACTATTTATATTTGATGGATTGTTTAGGTTAAAATTTTGGTATATACCTTTATAACCTTAAGGAAAACCAAAAATTTAAATTTCTTACAAGCTTTATTTTCAAAATAGTGATTTATTCTAAAAGATCTTTAAGCGTAAATATCTTAAAAGCGATATATGGTAAAAAAAAAGATCTAAATTATTACACAATTTAATAAAAAATCTAACGATACCAAGTTTTTAAAAATTGGTTTGTGAAATAAAGGGAGATAGTTTGTTTTTTAAAACCAATTACTGTTTTTTTAAAACCAATTACCAAACAATATCCGCCTTTATTATATGACTGAATGTGGGGCTGCAACAATCAGCTGTTTTGATTTTAGCTGCTCTAATCAAGTGATTTTAACATTACATTGCTGAACTGTGGTCATAATATTCTTAATTATTTCTAAACAAAGTTTCTTTTGATTGAGGACGTCAGAAAAAAAACACTCTAATACATGTTGATTACCTAGACCAAAAATTAAAAAATGTCTTTGTAGTTATTATATGTCTATTTAATATTTTTGTTTTTAAATGGAAGACCTCAGACCTACTTTTGGCTTGTAAATTTATACGGAGTTTGTAGATATGCTATTGATTACGGTGTTAAACGTAGTAGATGCTTAAATGTACCAGTAAAGATTGCTATTTGTTGCAGTTGTTAAGTTTTGTTCTATACCGAGGTTTGAACATTTTGTTCTACCCGGAAAATAAAACATTAAAAAACATAAAAGTTTACTGTATACAAAATGAAATATTATGTATATTTGTATAGTATTTTTTATTATTAATGAAGTAATATTTATGCTTCTATACATCTGTTTACTAGCTAGTTTACAAATCAGTTATAAAAATTATAACGAATTGAAAATTAGAGTGTAACAAAATTCTCTACACTTTCCGATATAAATAGCCTTAAAAATAAAAGTACAGCTAAAGCTGAAGTGTAATTTTAAATGTTACCTTTTTATAGACGCTTTATTAAAGACTTCACTGAGATTTCACTCTTCTTTTTACAATACTGTAAGAAGAATGTTCATCCTTAAGTTTGACACTTCCAGATACATGGGGTTAGAAGTGCACGTCTGACTAATGTAACACACAATAGTTAAATATTCTTAAACTGCATACAAAAAAGGCGATGATTTTCAGTTTTTGTCCATACATCATTACCGTGTTCTACTTTATCTTTTCTCTTTACTCGTGTAAAATTATCCGTTACCTAGAGAGTATAATTATGCCACACCTTGGGCCTGTACACTCAAACATTGTTTGATTTCTTCTTATATTTTTTAGGAAATTTCATCAAACAAATTCACTATACATAATAAGTTATGTATTACTATAGGAATAACAACTGAGAATAACATCGATATTATTACTCAACCACTCGATACGGCCACATCAGTTCTGAATAGTAGGGTCGGTAGTGCATGGACGGGTTTCGTCAGCTTCGTCAAAATTATGTGTGGACCTACAGTCCTGCAATCGATATTTGCAGGTTGATCCCACTCTCTGTATATTTCATATTTGGTAGACGGCCAATATATAACGAGCAACGATGTTAAGGCAAAAAAATAACGAGTTTCAAGTTTTTAAATGTTTTATTAGCTGATACCCGCCCCTTCGTACGGAATTTTTTTAGAATAACTGGTACGTTCATAGACATCTCCTTCATGTCTTTAAAAAAATGGCATACTACTGATGAAATAAATTATGGTCATTGGAAAATATTCCAAATTTTAATTTCAATGCGACATTCCATGATTTTTTGAACTGATGTTCTAAAGTAATTAAAAATCACGATCCCTCCTTTCCTAAAGTACTGTAGGTAATAAAAGATTTATGATCCACATTTGAAAATAGGGTTACTCATAAAAGGAGCAACAAAACATATATGTGAGAATATTTTACATGTAATAGTTGATATCACTTAATATGAAATTGCCAATATGAATTCTATTATATTCATTCTCGTAATATTACACTAATTATCATCGATACCGTTAGAAAAAGTTATATAATCGAGGGTATAATCCTTTACCAGAGGGATATATCTGCTTAGAAGTAAGATGGACAGAAGTCAACCAAACATTTTTTTTACATTAACTAGTTAGGAAGAAACCTTTGCGGATTAATATACTTCATCCTTAGCTACCAATGCCTCATCCATAAGTTTTTTATCACCAGTGTTTAAGTTCATAAACTAATAATGTATCTTCAAGTTGTAGCCTCATGTGAAATGTATTTGATGTTTCTATATATTCCTTTAATCATGAAAAATAGTTTAGGCATTGATTCTATAGAGGATATTTTACACGTAAGCAATAGTATATACTTATGGGCGTAAACCTTGAGATATTTTTGTGAGTACCATTCTACGGATTTTTTGTGTAGTGTTAAGTCTAATGTAGCTGTTCCATTGTGCAGATGATTCACTGTACGCCTAATAGTGCATAAGATAAAAAATTATAATGTAGTTTCTTACTGCAGATGGATACGAGTAATTATTTAAGGGCACGTACTGAAAAATTATTTCTGTAATAAATGACAAGTCAAAAAACTGTAATTTTCATACTTAAGGGCACGTACTGAAAAATTATTTCTGTAATAAATGACAAGTCAAAAACTGTAATTTTCATACTTCACCTGTTTTCATTCTATAAAACCTAATTTTGAAATGTAATTAAAATTAAATATGAAACAAAAATGCCGCAGAGAAAAATTCTATACTGTGTGACAGTGAACTATTTTTTGCCTAAAAATACGAGCCTAAATTGTTTACAAAATTATTTGTTGTAATTGTTTTTTAAATTTGAGTTAATTAAACTAAAAAAAAGAAGATTCCATTTCCGTGAAGCTACTAAATGAAATAAATACTTTTAATTATGGATTCATATACAAATAACATAGTTTTAATTATATGTAGAAACATGTTTCATTGAGTTTTCACGATTGGGTTAAGCTTGAACTGTTAATGCTCAGTGAATACCCTTAACTAGACTATGAGTTAGACTAGATCTTTCATTGGTATGGCGCCCAGTACTCAATACCTGTACAATTAAAAATGACACAGCAAAAGATACTAGACTAATTGTGTATAAAAACCATAATTACATTTTACCTTCCGTAATATTCCAAAAATCGACTCAGAATCGAACGAGAATTTTATGTTTTTTTTAAGATATATTAAGCAGTGCGTTAATTAAATTTACAAACATATTAACTGAAAGAATAAACTGAAATAGAATAAATGAAGGATATGATTTAATTAATTATTTTAATAGGTGATATATAGAACAAATTAAGAAAGCAAAGTCATGAGTGAAAATTATTACACAAATATGACACAATGCGTATGAGTGGGAGGAGTGCTAAGGTCTATTAGCCTTGTTTAGTCGGAGCATTATTATGTAATATTAAGTCTATGGTAATTTTTAAGAGAAAGTAGCCATATTTGATTATTATATTATTTAAATCGTTCATCGGAAATTGCAAAACAATCGTAGATAGTAGCTTATAAGTGGCAGCGTCACAAAAAATCCAGATAACAACTATTATATTTATGATTGAATTGAATATGTAAAAGATAAATATCCTTTTTGCTGGTTGAATGCTAGGGGGTGCTAATTCAGTGACTGAGCCATGTCCATGCGCTGAATAAGCACCCCCTTGGAAACAGGGGGGTGTTAATTCAGGGCCTCGACCATGTTCATGCGCTGATTTAGCACCCCCTTGTAGTCGGGGGGTGCTAATTCCGTGCCTGGTCCGTGTCCGTGCGCTGAATTAGCACCCCTCTGCCGTGACGTCAGAGCCCGAGGGGGTGCTTATTCCAGGGGGTGCTAAAGCAGCGTCCCCGTCTGTCACTACCACCACCCGTATGGTAGGCTCCCCCACTGATTCACTGGCTGATGAACTGTCCACACCTCGGCAAAATGGCACAAAAGCTATTGATTCGCACACCGTCAGACTACCGCACCGTGTCCGAGACTTGGCAATGAGGGTCGGCTGGTCTGTCACTACCACCACCCGTATGGTAGGCTCCCCCACTGATTCACCGGCTGATGAACTGTCCACACCTCGGCAAAATGGCACAAAAGCTATTGATGTTTATCTGTTTCTGTTTGACTTGCTCTGATCCATGAGCTACAAATTGAAATTTGATAGACCAAACATACAGTCTGAAATGGGGCTTATGATACAATTCCTCTCTGCAGTTCCTTGTCAGTGGTAATTTGACAGTACTGTATGTGTATTTATTACTAAATTAGTTAAGTGGTAAAAGCAATAATTAACATTTGAACTTCATTGGAAAATTCTAATACGACCATCCTTTATTATGTTTTCGTTAACTTGTCTTAATTGATTCTTTATCAAACTTGACTTCATAAAACGTCACAAAAAACGCTTGGAGTAATGCTTTAATATTTTTATGTACCAGGATTAATCATATTTGAAAGCTGTCAACTATGTTTAAAAGAAGAGTTCATCAAATCCACCTCTGCACTAATACGATGTTAGCATGCCAGGCAAGTTTTGTCTTCATATTTTTACAAATCACGATCCCAATTTTTAAAACCATTAGGATCCTTAATAATATGGTGTAAAACGGGTTAAACAGAGCATAATTCTTAACCGATTCCAACCTAACTTTTTATAAGGCCACTTACATCTTTGATTATTTTTTAAAGTACAGTACCCCACTGTAGCCTGTGCTAGTGTGATGTGTGATTGTGATCCTCAGTACTTGTGATTTGTGCTCGAGAGTTGCATCCTGTGCAGTGACAACGCCTGGACTGGACTCCAAGCAGCTTTTGGATATGTTTGAACCCTTTTCATTCCCTTCTTTACTTTTTCTGGGCTTTATTTTTGTATGTATGTACCTCTGTATTGTATGTACCTCTCCCACCTGATGAAGAGGATAGATTCCGATCCTCGAAACGTTATGTTATACCTTTTATAACCTTTAAAAATGGCAAATGTCCGAAATCCTGTTATCCTTTCATTTTTGATTAGTTGGAACATTTAGGAGAAAATAGATTTTTAAAGTATCTGTATCTTGATTTTGATCCAGTTTGTTGTATAAATAGTATTGCGACAATTGCTTACCCTTTATTACTGTTGATACAGTAAAACTTTAAAATTACAGTAACCCATGAAATATCGTACTTATGAGAGAAAGAGAGAAAGTACGCGGTCCTAGCAAGAAGTCATATAGTAATAGATGAGGTCTCCCAAGCGAAGCACTCGCCATGATAAACAGATTCACTTTCGCAAATTGGGGCTGCAGGTGGGCGGGTAGAAGGGGCTTCTTCTATCTCGGACCCATGATGTACAACGTCCTACCCGGAATGCTTGAGATCTTTCTAGTATTTTATTTAAGAACAAACTGAAATCGCGCTATCTCTCTGGAGTATAAAGATTATAATTACGCAAGCATTTCATGTAAACATAATATGAAAAGTGCGGCTTTAATTACAAGAATAATTTTACAAATTGAGTTATTCTGTACACCAAAAGTATGTCTCATAAACGTTCGCAAAGATATATTTGTAAATATAGGGTTTGATTCTCATGGATGTGTCGGAAGGGGCATTTCCAAATAATGTCGATAGGAAAATCCAGGTTGGTGTTTTAGCTGTAAATAAACCGTAGTAAAAAATAACTAACCGCGATAAATAAGATAGAATATGAGTGTGGTAACCACTGAAATGGTAAATAGTAAATAAAAGATGTTTATATTTGCATTTCGAATAAAATCAGGGCATATATATATATATATATATATATATATATATATATATATATATAAGCTGTTAAGTATGGAATTTACGTATGGCTTGTTAGAATACCAAGTCCAAGTTATACAAATACTTTCGTATTGACTTAGAAGTCTTATCTCGCCTTGTTTAGCTTCAGCTTATATTTTCCTTTTTTCTTAAACGTTCATAATTAAACAACATATAACGTTACAATGATGTAAGTTATTACAGCTAAACCTGTTACAAAAATGTAAAACAAAACATTTAAACTTGTTTTATAGCCAACATTGATAATTATTTTTGATTTTTCGGATTAACAAAAATTGTTATAAAAAAACACATGTTTAGGAAAAACCATCTAAAAATTGTCTTAACAAGTCTTCAACGTCTCCCTGGTTGCCATCTATAAGTAACACCCTAAAGCGTGTCTGGAACCATGGTTCATGGGTCACTTGGATATCTGATCCCTCCTCCTTTGGTCCAACCTATGTATAACGCAACTTGGTCTTTGGAACGTTAATGTTACGGGAGTCCTGGAATTTGCATCTAAATTATTCAGTTTTTGATCCTCCAATGATGATAGTTGCCTCCATGATAATTTATAAGTTCTTACATTTAATACCTTATCATCTCTTATGTGTCTTAAATACTGTTTATGGCTATGAATGTATGTTTTGCACGAAAAAACTCACGGAACGTCACGCTTGTTCGCTCTGTAGCCGCTAGGGACGGGACTATCGCGGCCATTTTGATGTCAGGGCGTTTCTCCGTTCAGTGGCTATCCAGGCGTGCTAGTGAGAGGTTTTTATAAATGTTTTTATTTCCAATTCCAAATTTTAAAAACGTCTCCTAGCTAATTAAGTACAAACAAGGAAATGAAACATTACAAAGTAATATTACTTATGTAATGTTTAATATGCACAACAGATGTAGAATCGTAAGTTCTCATAACCCAAAAATGAGAACAGTAGTGTGTGGGTGCTCTAGCTCTTCCCGAGCATTGTACAATGTCCACTCACTTGACATTCAGGCCGCGGTCACTAATGAAACCCTTGTTGGGTCACAAAAAGATCAAGTCGCCCAAAAAAACGTACGAGAGCTGTTAAGCTTCTCAAGCAGCCGGTAGTAGGAGTCCAGTACGTGCGTGACAGAAACAGGCTTCACATATCGACTTCAAACGTCCTCTGTGTACTTCAATGTGTACATTGGAGTGATTATGAATTGGCAGGTAGGCCTGTATTGTGATGCGAGTTTGGGAATAGTGAATCTGGTGTACCTTACATATTACTGTTTATTTATATAGTTAGAGTTAAATTTACTATGAAAGTGTGAAACCCTTATGTTACCATGATCGGAGATAAGGGACTGATGTGTGTTCTTGTATACAGTGTGTCCCGTAACTGTCTGGACAAAGGTATGGCATGGGTACTGTTATTGCTCAGGTCAAGACAAACATATTTCACCATATGAACAAGGGTCTCTGAAGCTTAGTGTCTCATTTGTCTGTCTGTCTGTATGTGTTTTTTATAGAAAAATAATATCTTAAACACTAATAGATTCAATTATACCAAATTTGGGTCAAATGTTTGTAACAAAAAGGTCAGATACTGAAAAAAATATAATGAAATTATCTTTAGTATTTTCAAAATGGCGGCAATTACAACTTTTAAACTTTGAATGTCTTAAAAACTAGCATTTTCCCAAGAACTGCAAGAATAACAGTTTTTAGAGGGGGTTTTCTCAAATTTAATGACAGTAAAATTATTTAAATCGAACATTAAATAATTGATTTAGAGCAGATTTACTGTGACAAGACATCGCCCACATTGAGGTTCTCAGTGAATAGCAACAATACATACAAAAACTGAATAAACAGCAGCTAAAAAATGATGAGCAAAGACATGGTCTATCTTTTTACAGAGAGTTACGGGACACCCTGTATGAGGTTTTGCTTGGAGTCCGCTTTTAGGGAATTTCGTTTTTGATATTAGCAACTCGCTGGTATCCAGCTTTCAATCCCATCGTTATAGAAGATACGAGTGATGTCTGAAGCAACCAGACAGTAACGAGTCACCTTTACAGAAATGGCCCATCATATATAATTCACCGTGGCCGAAGTAATTATACGAACCGAATCACCTTTACCGGATCAGTCCGCTGGTATTACTCACAGTGACATAAGCTAAACAACAGAGAAGAATCACCGTGATCTATTTAGTCTCATAGATTAGAGTCAACATGATAGAAGCTCAGCTCGACAGACACGGATGGGTGTGAGGATCCCCATAGAATTTGTTTGTCCCCTGTCTCATTAAAGCACAAAAACCAACAGCTATACCACCCTTGCAGATGTAAATAAGTAATATCAGAGGCAGATTTTAGGGGAAGGCGCACGAGTGGTGTAACCCTAACCCAGGACAATGGATAATGTAATGACCGCTTTAATACCATCAAGGGAGAAATAATGGGGCTGGCCTTCTTAGATTGGCTGGTTTGTTTAGCGAGTGGCAAGGGATTGTTGTTTCATATATGAATGATCCTCAACTGGAAAGATATATTAGTTAGTCAAGATACTGTATTTATAAATAATAATGAAGTTTAAGATTACTTAGTAGGGAAGATTTGTGTTTCGCCATGGATACTCGATAAGTATGCGGCTTTAGGTATCCAGGAATGGACGCTACCTGGTAAGTATGCTGCTTTAGATAACCAGAAATGAGTGCTACCCGGTAAGTGTATAGATTTAGATATCCAGATTGGGTGGTAGCTGGTAATAATGATGCTTTACATATCCAGAAATGAGTGCTACTTGGTAAGTATGCTGCTTTAGATATCCAGAAATGGGTGCTACCTGGAAAGTATGCTGCTTTAGATATTCAGAAATGGGTGCTACTTGGTAAGTATGCTGCTTTAGATATTCAGAAATGGGTGTTAATTAGAAAGTATGCTGCTTTAGATATTCAGAAATGGGTGCTACTTGGATAAGTATGCTGCTTTAGATATCCAGAAATGAATGCTAATTGGAAAGTATGCTGCTTTAGATATCCTGAAATGGGTTCTACTTGGAAAGTATGCTGCTTCAGATATTCAGGTTGGGTGTTACCTGGTAGGTAGCCTGCTTTAGATATTCAGAAATGGGTGCTACTTGGTAAGTATGCTGCTTTAGATATCCAGAAATGAGCGCTACTTGGAAAGTATGCTGCTTTAGATATCCAGAAATGGGTGCTACTTGGAAAGTATGCTGCTTTAAATATTCAAGTTGGGTGTTACCTGGTAAGTATGCTGCTTTAGATATCCAGAAATCAGACCTACCTGGTAAGTGTATGGATTTAGGTATCCAGGATGGACGGTAGCTAGTAATTATTATGCTGTGTATATCCGGGCATGGATACTATCTCGTAATTATTCTCTATATATCCAGGTATGAATATTACATGATTATTTTGTTTTAAATATCCAGGTTGGGTGCTACCTGGTATGCTGCTTTAATATCGATGTATGGAAGTTACCTGTTAATTATGCTGCTTTAGGTATCCAGAAATTAGTGCTACCTGGTAAGTATGTTGCTTTATATCTCCAGATATTGGAGCTACCTGTCAAGTGTGTGTCTATAGATACCCAAGAATGTGTGCTCCTTGAAGCGTAGATACAATTCTAATTTAACTTAGTATATGCATTAAGGTAATTCTGTTTAAAACGAAAATCACTTGAAAGAATGTAACAAAAGAGAATCAGATGACATTTGAAAACTCACAATTACGAGAAGAAAGCTGGCTGATACGAAGACAGCCCTTCAAACCTCAGGGAAATGTCAGAGCGGCCGCAATGTCTAAATTATTGAATAAGTTAGTGATCCATCCCCTGTTCAGGGTAGGGCTGTAGCTGGGGGAATGTTATTCCGGATTTAAGGGCAAGAACTGAAGTTTAAAATATTAATAAATTCATGACCAATTGTAAAATATAATATTACAATCTTACTCATATACTGTAATAATGTACCATATGTAATATTATTTTACCAGTGACAGTGTAACTGGAAATAACAATGTATCGAGTTAAATTTAGTTTATACCAAGAGAACGTTTGCACAATTATATCTCACATTATGCTTTATTTTTTCAAAACTTTGTGTCCAGGCTAAATACTTTGTAATGAAAATGTAATATTTTCAGACATTCAGAATACATGTAGGGTTTTTTATAAATCAGCGTTATAACCCCTCTCTATAAAGACCTAAAGCTCTGAAATGATATGTATATAATAATAAACCTCTTTAACACTTTTTAAACTTTTTTATTTTCGTACAATGTACATTTCGAATTCTGGAAAAAACCCACATCACCAAAAAATGGCTGCATTCAAATCAATGATCGACAGATTATACAAAATTCCAATGAAAACTGAAGATTTGTATAAAGAATTAAATACTACTAAATACATAGCCCAAAATAATGGATATAAACCAAGCATGGTTGATGTATTATCAAAGAACTACACAAAGAAAGAAAAAAAGAAGAAAGAGATATCAAATACATTCAATCAGACTACCTTGGTAAACATTGTCACAAAATTAACAAATCATTTTATAAACAAGGATATCAATTGGCTTTCAAAACTTCGAACAACCTCGGACTTTTAATCAAAAACAAAAGCAATTCAACAAACCAAAATCAAAATTCAACAATAGTGGAGTATACAAATTAAATTGCAACGATTGCCAATCCCACTATATTGGACAAAGCGGCCGATCCTTCAAAATTAGATTTAATGAACAATCATATAAAAGCATTGAAAACATCATCAAATTCAAAATATGCAGACCATTTAAATAACACCGGCCGTACATACACTAACATCGTAAACAATCTTGAAATTTTATACAAATACAAAAAAGTCGCCTTTTGTCCACTTTAGCACATTTTGAAATTTACAAAAGTGCCAAAATTAATCATAATATATTATTAAATGACAAAGATTTTCTAACAACAAATTTATTATTCGATAGACTTTTAAACAATATACATTGATCACACATAAAATTAAATACAACAAATTTAGCCACCAAGGTAGTAAAAAAACACATGACAATTTGGTTTTAATTATTTATTTTCATAATTTAACTTAACCTTAGTACCTGAAGATGAATTCCCAGAATTCGAAATGTACATTGGACGAAAATAAAAAAGTTTAAAAAGTGTTAAAAAGGTTTATTATTATATACATATTGATCAAACACTTTTCGAGGCTACATCCAAAAATGTACCAAAATGGATTGTTAGGCACAAAAATGCAGTGAATTCGCTGGAAAATGTTTTCAGGAAACGATTTAGTTCTGTTTACAGAACAATAAGTATCCTAGAGTGAATGTGGTAGATTTTAGCTTAAAAATAATGAATGGGACATGGATAAATTACTTTCATTATATTACGTATTAGCCGTTTATCATAACAAATCCACCAATTTGAAAATAATCCCGCTTTCAGTGTTATGCATTGCCGCGCGGAAAGAACGAGAAGCCAGCGAGCATCGTGAGGTTATCGTTTTCACGCGCGGACTGTTAAACGATGTTATTGTGTTTATCGTTGATTGAGCTATGGTTGGTTAAACGTGCTTTATCGCCTCAACAGCCACATGCCTGCGTTGTTATAAGCGGCTCAATGTCGAGGATGACTAAATTTATACACCGCTCGCTCAAGCAGCGCTAGTATAACGATGATGTGGATTACCCGCACTGGTTAAGGCGAATGTGTGAATCACGGTGATTCACGTATTTACTAACGTTTCATAATTTCAGGTGTTTTCAAGTGGAATAATGAGTAACGTCTCCAATAATGTACTTAAGACGATAAGACGCAATAAAACAATAAGACTGCAATAAACGTACTCTGTAGAGTAGATAACTACAAACAAACTGTTATTATATTTTTTCAAGATTAGCTTCACCAAAGTTTACCCCTTTTGACGTACATTACTTCTGAGTGCACTCAGAAAGTATTCAATTATCGGTTGAAACTGTGATTAGGCGTACTGAACATTATAACAAATCCTAAGGATAAATAAAAACAGGATGATCATTAAAGATGCTTTTTGATTGGAGATCACAACATTGATCCTTTTGAGAGGCAATTTCATGGAGCAACGTCGAAAAGGTTAATACATTTTTTTCTACTTATAACAGGTATCGCATGCGTAACTGGTAAAATCAGAGTTAGTGCACTCACAGAATTGTGCTGTGCTGTTATTGAGCACTGTGTACAATGAATTTTATAACGGAGAGGAGAGTCATTGTTGAAGGTCTTCTGGTGATGGTCATTGCAAGGTGATAGAACAAAAGTGTAGTTAGGCTGAACCCTTCTTATTTGAACGGTTGAAATTGACAATGCAGCTGAGCAATAAAGCCGTAATTAACTTCTTTTCTTCTTCGGAAGAGTGATTTTTGTTACTACCAAAAACCAAATAGGGGTAACAACCTCTGCTTCTACAATTGGTCTCGGATTAGTTGAAGACACCTCCGCGCCGCCTGACTGCCTGGTCTATCGTGAAGCTCTCCAAGCTAGTCATAACTATTGAATCTCACATAGTAGCGATGAGCGATAATTGCTCTAGTCGTTCTAAACCAAAGGTCACCCTTAGCCTATACCTTAACCTGCACGTTCCTTGATACATGCGTCCTGCGGATTGAAAGAGACCTTTCCCCTACCGAACCCGTGTTGATAGTAATTTAAAGTATGTAAGAGTGGCCTTTGTTCATAGAACAAGAAATAGTTCACAGAACAAGAAAAGGTTCATCTTCCTCAAAATGTTACCATACAAATGCAACAATTAATAAGGCCTACGTTTACACGTGACAGAGAGGCATAAGAGGCTTCATCGAATGTTTTTTTAATGAATACATTTAATATGGTTTATCGCAATGCTCTCTAATGCAACAAGGCATTCAGTGCGGTGTCATCAATTTTAATATGGGAAATGATAAACCACGACGATTGTCATATTCAATTAAAAGACGATTCTTTTCGGTAAAAAAATGTCCTTTAGTCATATAACTACGATATGATGTAATATCGGTAATCTATGATTAATCTGTGTTGGAAGGAAGGATTTTTGTAGAGTTAAAACGTACTATGATAAACTTCTTGATATTGTTCATGAGTTGTATTTTTTACAAATATGATAAATCATGATGTTCAATAAATTTGTTTAGAGGGGCTCAAATGTTGATTACTAACAGAATCGTGAGATAAAAATTGTGCGATTAAGTAATTTTAATATTGTTTGAAACATGAAAAACATTAAAATCTGACTTATAATTGTCTTAATATTTTTATATTTCAGTATTGGGTCTACTACAGTATCTTCTGCAAAGAATGCCAAATGCTTTGGTTGTTTTTGCTGCGGATTGTGTTCGCCAGCAGACACAGCTGGGTGACGGGATATATTTGCATCACGTGGGGCGCGTGGGGCTAGCCAGAGCTGGGGCCCGTGCTCACGCACAGCTGTCTACCCCTCCCTCCACTCCCGGTGTACGCACCCTCCCTGTCGCGCCGCTCCTTCCCCTCCGTCACCGGCAGTCTGTGTCGACCGGCGAGCGTGTGGTGTCTGTGTGCGTGTCGGCTCCGTGTTGTGATGTGTCAGTGATTGGATCTCGCTTTTGTCCGGGAGCATTTCAACCCGCTAAACTGGTATGTTACATTTTATGGGTAATTAGGCCTACCTTACAGTTAATCGTTTTGAGGTTATGTTTGATTCAATTATGTTGATCAATTAGGAATCTTATTGACTGAGACTGATCTACCTAATTGGATATGGCCGCTTTATTGACGTCCAATAAAATCAATTAAATCTTTGACTTGATTACATCTAGTAACAAAACAAAGAACTTCCGGATGTTTTGAACTCCTAAAGGAATGTACTGAGAAGGCTGCAGAATCTAAATACGAGTAAACCACTGCTACCCCATTTTCACCCCATACTATGAACCCTGAAATCTGCTATCATTATGTAATATGATAATAAACAATACAGTTCTGTTGTTCTGTACTGCTCTACTGTAAATCTGACTGATGTGAGTATACAAATTCTAACCCATTTAATTTGTAGCTTTTTCCGTGTTATGGGGGTCTCTTTAACTTGATACTCTTAAACCAAGATTCAGACACATGAATAGTTGTATATGTTACAGGGTAAACATGTCTGTAAGCATTGAAATCGTTCTAATCGATACCGTAGTTGATTTGATCATTCGAGTGTTGGACGCTTATCATACTGCAGCCTATATGGCGGTGAAATCCGCTTAGCTGTATACAGACCAACTATTTGCAAATGTCATCTCTTTATCTGAGGATACAATACAATAATTACATCTGATTTTTCCTTCTTAAAATTAATATTTTTAATCTCGCAGCAAAACTGCATCATGTGTGATATCTTTCTCGAAATACTAAATCTCAAAAAGATATCGTTTTTTTTAGCTACTCGTAATACAATTTTAAAAATATAACATTGGAAGGCTACTTTTGGCAATAAATTCTCTGTCATTCTCCAAACCCCAGATATGAAAGCATTTGAAAAATGCATAGAAATCATCAACCGTTACCAACCCTAATAATTACGACCTGATATTTAGGTAATTATACGGCATTTTCCGTTAATTCACCACTACTACAGTTGTTGAATTTACGTATACAGATTATACAGTTGAATAAACGAAACCCAACTTCTCCGACCTCAGATCAATAATTATGTGAGGTCGGGAAAGTACTGATCGGAAATGGCCCTGGCTATCAGTGCAGTGCGAGCTTCGTTGGCCCTGCACTTCCGGCGAAAAAGAAAAACATTCTTCGAGATAGTAGTACCTAAATTCAAGCTCAGATCACGTGAACGCTCATAAATCTTGACTAAAGATTTAGTATCAGTTTACTTGCAACTTAGTAACGTAATCTGAAGTCAGAGAAGTTGGACGATCTGGGAAGTAATCTGAGGTCTGGACTGTCTGATTGTCTGGACTGGCCTTCGGGCGCAAGCTTTGTTATCTTCAACACTACTGTAAGCGATAACATTAGACTTTCAGCATCCTAGAGGAACAACAAATACTCTAATAATAAATTTGCGAAAGTGCGTTGAACATTTCCCTAACCGTATTTAATATTGTTATTGGTGGTAAATTAACGAAAATTGTATCAATAAGCCTATAATATATCTGTATAGATAATATTGACATTTAAAAATAGTAATATTGAATGAAACCTACCTCAAGGTATACATGCTGAAAATATTACGTAAAAAGTTATTTATTGGTGTATAAAAAATAATTCAAATGAAAAGTAATATAATGACCAAACAGCAGAGCCTGAACAAGTCATAGTTTTTTACAGTGTTTAAACTTGTACAGAGATTTCCTAATCTCAAGTTCTTATCAGTTTGATGCCCTTAAATATCTAGGAAAAGATTGATAATTTAATTTGATTTATACTGTTTTAATTTTGTTTACCTAGATTAGCAGTTTGGACCATTGTCCAGTGCACAATATATCCTACTCAAATGACAATGAATAAAATGTAAATTTTTTAATACATACTACTTTACTGAAGCCGTAGAAAGCAATAAAAAGGTAAAAGTCGCAGATTTTGATTTTTTGTTTTCAGATTCAAAACACTTACTTTCAACTGTATAAAAACACAAACTATACATATTATATATATATAGTCTGTGATAAAAGTAAACTTTCAGATGTTTGTTTAAGCTTAATACGAATCGGTTATAAATAATATGAAAACAACATTAAAGTTTAAGCGTAATATTTCCCTAATAGTGTGTTGTGCTAAGGAACACATTTCAGAAAATTTGTGATAACTTTTTTGTCATTTTCATATTGCTAATCTATGCAACTATCGTTCTAAATTCGTTATGAAAGTGTCTACGATTATTTGCTATTTTATTTATGATATAATCATTACATAAATACATAGAGATAACATGAATTCTACTCCAATCGAATAACCTAGTTAAGTTGAGTGAGGTATGTTCCATCCAGGTCGGTAGACTATTATTCGTTAGGTAGCTGCAGGCATCTGCGATAGGGCCTATAAAATGGAATACTTTAATAGCTACAACACTGACTATTTTATTACTTAAATTATCGTTATTTGATCAAGTAGACGGAAATATTGAGTAGTTCTGACATTCAAAGCAGTTATGGGTATTGAATTTTGAAATATGAATAGATAAACTGTAAAATAACGATCATATAGATCGTGTTCACACATAGCCGAGTGGACATTTTGTAATGAACTCAGAAAAAACTGGTTTAATAAAGTCACCGTGTATGACCGTCGTGTCGTCACAAACAAATGTTACAATATCTATGTTCATTTAAGGGAGAGTGAAGAAATAAGTATTGAAAACTACTTAGCGTAGAATATATTAAAGTAATTTTGATTATCAATCTGCAACTGAGATGTTTTGAATAAATTACAATATTTTGTGGTGATCACTGAAAGAGCCAAAATATACATAACAATTTTGAAAAAGTAATGTTTAAAACCCTCCAACTGGCAGTCATTTTTTCCTGTAGTGGCGGCATGTTTTCGAGCCTCGTGCAAGGGGTTTTTAAAAAATTTATTAAAAATATAAATTAAAAGTAATATATATAGAAGTATATATTTTTGTGTTCAGAATTAAACATATAATAATATTAGTATTTAAATTTGGCCTTAAAAAAATGTTTACTAAAATTTTTTTTCCATGAAATTCAAAATTTACATTTTTTTTTTTTTTTATTTGGGGGGGACCATACCTAGCAAACCAAGTTATAGTAAGAAAACTATAAAAGTGAGAGTACCATTGTGTGTCAAATTTATTCTAGTTTCAGAAACACATAAGCATTATACAAATTTATGAAAACTATAATAACACTATATAACAAAAAGCAGCGATGCGCATAAATTGTGAAAATAGGGTGTATATGTAAGAGTTTGCTAATAAAAGTTTTACTAATACAGTTTTACTTCTATACATGTTATATTGCATATTTTATTACTCAGAATGAAGTAAACTATACAGCAGTAGTAAAATAAATTCCATAACTTTTTTTTTTGAAGAGTCGAAAAAAGTTTCATTTTGTCATTACTCAAAAATTTTGCGAAAAATTTTCGAGAAATTTATTTATTCTAAAATATATTTATTTGCACAACTGCAATATTTAACAATTCACCACACACTAAACACAACACTAAAACACAAAATAAACCTACTAAAACTTACTAATAAACACGACTCGTCACATCAACAACTCAGACGGCATCGACAACATGGCGGTCACATCTTTTACGTTCCAAACTACGAACTTGGTACGTTGCAACTGCTATATAAAGAGGAATAAAACTATATTATTCCTTAGGCTTTTTTCCCCGAATCCAATGGTGCATGAATCGAATCGATACGTTGCCGGAATATAGGCTACTGTTATGAGTGATTATGCAAGGGAATGTTTGTTTATCAAAATTTTGACGAACAACAATCCGCTAAGGGTTATGTTTATCAAAATTTTGATAAACAACAGTTGGAGGGTTAAAATATTTTTGTGTGGGACATTTACCGAACATGCATTTACGGTTTTGAATACAAAAAGCATTTATCTTGCATTAATGTAATTTCCGTAACTCAACAAAAAAGGAACACAGTGATATTTACTACTACTAGTGAATTATAACAAATATTCCAATTTTAAATGAACTTGTGAGGCCTTTCAAAATCGAGGATTCTTCAGGCAACTTCACAAACGAATAAATATTTACATTATTCTAAACAATATGAACATAACAAAAAGAACATATGGGTAAAGGATTCGGAAAAATGGTTAGCCAGTATAAAATATTTAAATCTAATTACATTTTAAATTTTCTTATGAATTGTGATGTGAGTAGAATTGAATTTTCAATAGTTCCGTCTTCATTATTAATAGTTTTTCTTGATTTTTGTTCGTGTAAAATGTTTTCTAAGCATTCAAGTGTGTTGTGTTTGTAACTTCTTTTAATAATCGTAAATCTTTTTATGAGACATGAGGTGTCCAGATTCAATACAAGTGTTTCACAGTTGTGAATATTCCCAATATTTTATACTGGCTAACTATTTTTTTCAAATCCTTTACCATATGTTATTTCTGTACTTATTGTTTAGAAAAATTTAAATATTTATTCGTTTGTTAAATTGCCTAAAGAATCCTTGATTCTGAAAGGCCTCGTAAAATTAAATAAATATTGGAATGTGTTATAATTCACTAGTGGTATTAAATGAAAATATTTCCAATGCTCCAAAAATCTTCATGTCTTGCTACACTAAAATGTCTACACATTTGATACGGTAGCTAATGAACCAATTAATTTGAACATGTAATCTCGAATAAATCTCTTCAGTTGTTCTCCAATAAAAGAATATGCCGCTTTAAAAATTAAGATTTTATACAGCACATTCTGTTTAGAGTTGTATTATTTATTTGCAGCACCAAATATTTGTGCAGTATGGTTTATACAATTGACCAGTTCCTCTCTCACTTGAAAGTTCATTCTCTCAGTAACATGGGTAGCCAGGACTGTACAGACGTTGGTAGACGAGAGAGAGCGGCATTTCCTGGTTTGGAAGTTACGGAAATCCACTTTTTCCTGAAACAGCTCGGCAACACATGTGGTGTACTGTGTTATGGGCAAAGGTCCTCTCACAGCTTTACAATGGTGTTTTTGCGTGTACCATGTCCATCCACTCTACAGAGTTAGTTGGGTTACACAAACTACGTTACAGTCTCAGATCGCCTTAGCATCTAATTTGGAATTTTTTGGGTCGGCTAGGAAGTTTTATCTCAACGATAAACTTGTATGAACACAAGGTTTAATGGTATTCTTTCCAGTTAACAGTAGTACAATTAGTTATTTAATTGCGTATACTGATTGTTATAAACAACATTTAATGACAATTTTACAACTACACTTATGTATTGATGTACATATACAATTTTATACGGGTGTAACAAATGTTCTAAAACAATGTTTGCGCTGATCGCATACAGATAATTGTCCGAGAACTAATCAACTACACAGATTCAGAATATAATAAATAGGAGGAGAAGCATTTGGTTGACAATTCTTATCAGTCGCGGTCACTCGGGAAGGATACAGAACAGATAAGATAAGGCTTCTGCACAACAATTGGCCACAGAAGGAAAAAGGAAATAGGTGATGGAATTGTGCTTGTGGTGAGTTATTTGGATGTTTTTATTAACTCGGAAGGATATGAAGAGATCAGCTGATACGGGAGTGTGTCAGCTTGATAAATATAGATAAGCACACGCGCACGCTCACGCGCGCGCACACAATCACACACAGGCATGTGGCGGTGTTTATTGAATTAAGGGCGCCCCGGTACGATCGTGCCGCCCACGGATGGGCTCTTCGGGCCGCATCATATAACAGATGTTGTGGTGGTAATTATTTAATCAAGTAGGTCAACAGATGTGAGTCTCATAGTGAGTCTTCATCTTGATTGTGAGTACAAGCTTTAACAGGCTAGGTACACGGTCTGTGAATCTCGTAATAGGCTCAATTAAGAAAACTTCATTCCTTGTCACTTTTGATCACAGTTGTTTAAAATGAAATCATTATATAGTAGAATAACGTATTGAATGCATTGTCAAGATCCATTTTCCAATAGGTATTATAGAATGCATTGTCAAGATCCATACCCAATAGGTATTATAGAATGCATTGTCAAGATCCATTTTCCAATAGGTATTATAGAATGCATTGTCAAGATCCATACCCAATAGGTATTATAGAATGCATTGTCAGGATCCATTTTCAAATAGGTATTATAGAATGTATTGTCAAGATCCATACTCAATAGGTATTATAGAATGCATTGTCAAGATCCATTTTCTAATAGGTATTATAGAATGAATTGTAAAGATCCATTTTCAATAGGTATTATAGAATGCATTGTAAAGATCCATTTTCCAATAGGTTTTATTGTACAGTATGTATGTATTGTCAAGATCCATTTTCTAATAGGTATTATAGAATGAATTGTAAAGATCCATTTTCCAATAGGTTTTATAGAATGAATTGTAAAGATCCATTTTCCAATAGGTATTATTGAATGCATTGTAAAGATCCATTTTCCAATAGTTATTATAGAATGCATTGTCAACATCCATTTTTCAATAAGTATTCGAGACCAGTGTGTTATAGTAAAGTTGCTTGTCAGGACCCAAGAGTTAATTTGTAAATGGTCACACCTTGGGTTTCCTTAAAATCGGTAAGAAACATAAATCGATCGACAGCCACGATAATTTTGGTGGGGCTCGAAATGGAAGTGTACCAAGTGGTTTAAAAATATGAAACTTTCCCTAGTGTATTAGACTTAAAACCGACTATCAGACACAACATTTTAAGTTTGTTACTGACGATGGAAGGTTTTAAAGAATAAAAGGATTTCGGACGTTTCCCAACGCTATATGTTACAAAATGTATAACATTACGTTTCTAGATTTGCAATCCGATGTCTTCCTCAGGTGAATAACTGACCTAACATATTACTACAATTTAGGTTACAATTGAGGTTGTTCAAAATTTGGAGCAAATCTGACATAAATACGATCGGTAGAGTGTTTACAGACAGATAAACTTAGAAACATGTCTAGATGCTTGTCAAGTGTCAGGTTTCACAACATTGAGCTAATTAAGCCTGTCCAGATTTAATATTGGAGCTGTCATCGTTCATCTCGACTACGAAACTAAGATTTCAAAATGAAATGTACGGTTTATTTCTATAAAGGATGTGGCGTTGGTGACGTCTTCGATCTATATAAAAAATTTGTTCTTTAGTTGGGTCTAGATTTGTAATATTTAGGTTTAATATGTAGGTTTATGTATTTTAATACCTACAATGAACGTTCAATACTATATAGATTCAAGTGTATATTTTGTACTACGCCTTCATTATATCCTTAGGAATGCTTCCAAATTACGTATAAATAAGTTTTTTTTAAATATTTTTTCGCTTTATTGCAGAAAATTGTGTTTCCACCGAATGTTAAACGGGCAAAAAGGAGCATTAAAATTATCTAAAACAAGGGGTATGTTCATAAAAAAATATAGTTGTATATATGGTCAGTATGGGAACAACTAGTCAATTGATCAAATTTTAAGTGTTTTACACTATTTCGTCGGAATGTATTTAGTGCGGAAGCATTTCAAATCAATGAACATACCCTAACAATTTTTTCGACTCTTGGAATATAGAATATTGATTGACTACTTTCTCTTATTGATTAGATTGCTAGACACTTGAAACTAACTATACTAATATTGAAGAAGTGGAATATAGCGACTGAAAAGAAAAATATTGTTAACAAGCAAGACGGAAAGACGAGGAGTTCTGGTGTTGGTCTACAGTATTGGAGTACCACAGCCAGCCAACCACAAGGATGCTTGTTACCCCCCTAGTTATTTCTGTCTGAATGTAACACGCTCCGGTTTGCATTGCTCATAATTGTTACAATGTTTCCAGAGCAAACTCTTTGTTAATGTATGAATATTTAAGTTGTAACCTAACTCATCTTGTATTTTATCAGTTCTACAGCAAACTCAAAGTGCGTTAGCAGCTTGTCACTTATATTTTTCTTAATTTTTTACGCAATTATTTTTTAAATAATTTCGCCAGAAATGGTTTGGGGTAGGCCTATTCGTTTAGTATTTTAAGTAGCTATGATAAAAATGACGACAAAATGTTTGCCTTATTTTCCTTTTTGGATACTGAATCGTACTTTGGTACCACTTCTTGGAAAAACTAGAAATCTTAATTAATTATCCATACATCAAAAGGTATTGTAAAAATGGGTTTAGTACAAGTAAAAGTACAGCCATAGTACCGTATTCCATAAAACAACTAATCCAATAGTACATAATAGTTTGAAGAGGTGTAAGAAGAAAAAAGTAAAGTTAACAATTTGTCTATCAATTGCAATTATTGTGAAATACTTTTCACTAGAAGTAATCATTAAATTTTAAGGGAGTCTGGCCCCCTCTCTAATCTCTCTCTCTTTTTTTCAAATTGAATCCCTGTGATGAGAAACAGTGCAATTTGTTTTATGTGTACTATTGTATTGTATTTATAGCTTGCTGTTTTTGGGATGGCTAGAACTTAACAAAATCGAAACGAATTGTAGCCGAAAATATACTATAAATAATATAAATAACGAGTCGTCAGCTTGGCTTAACAATACTCGTTGTCTTTTAAACAGCTTCTGAATTTAAATTTTTTGCACACCACATTATTTTATTCCAATGTATGTTTTAGTTAAAGGCATACCTAGAAACATGACATAGTTACAGACCATAACAGAAGAGGTTCCAGCAGTGTTGAACGGGATAATGTGGCAAATAGATAGATTGAATAGATAGTCTTAAGAAATGAATTATTCTTTATTCTCCAGATGCTGTTACAGGATTTCCCCGGAAAACTAAGTAAAAAGTCCACTGATGTGCAAGAGATCATTTTTAATAGAAATACACACTGACAGCCAGACTACAGTTAGCTAAAAACTAATAGTATCTCTATTTTAATAGTTCTAATAATTTAAAAATCCCGTTTGGTTACGTTTTTGATTTAACTTTAATTACATCGAATGAGGTATTTTTTGTTCTTTGCCAGCAGGTCGTTAGATTCGACTGCCAACACCTGATTAAATATTAGGGTATTTTGTAATTCGTCTTTAACCTAAATTGCTTGCTGAGCTCCTTTTTTGTGCGCACTTTTCAAAACTACTGCAGTTTTTGACAGCAAATATGCTAAACTAGATTGCTAATACTTTAAAAGCCAAAATAAAATTTTAATTTGGTTTCATAGAGGTGTTTCACTTAGCAATTGGTTTTGGTGGACTGGTGTAGAATGGTGTGAGAAGATAAGAGTAATATATAATTATGTATAATAATAATAATTATATAGAATTGTCGTTGGTCAAATCGTTAATCGTTGATTAATAGACTAGTACATGGATCAAAACTTACCTTGCTGACTAAACGCTGCAGTTTCTTGCCTCAAACAAATCATCAAACGTTCCTGTTATTGATTTCTTGGAAGGTTTTTCTGTAAGCAAAACTAAATTATCCAGGGAGTTAGATAAGTGAACTAAATGGGCTGTTACAAAATTACAAGAATAAATCCAAGCAAGTGCAGGAATTTCGACTGAGTACCCTTCACTAATCACGTGCAAGAATTTTTTTAAGAGAAGCCGATCCCCTTTCAAGCCTTACTCTGCCCGTCCTCATGGGCCACTGGCCTGTGCGAGGATCTGATCAAACAGAATAAGGGCGAGAGTCGATACAGTACAAGGTCGATGGTACTGATAAAAAGTGCAACGGTCACAGACAGGATTCGAACCTGCGCCATCTTTTAACTCAGACTCAAAGTCCAACGTCTTAGACAGCTCGGCCATCGGCACTCCCAAATAAAACGTTAGAGAAATGCGTGAGGTTAGTTTCAAGATTCACCGGATGCCCCATCATATTTTCATAGGCATCCACATTTTGAATAGTTACAATTTAAAAGAGGAAAAATGGGATAATCTCCAACAACAGTACTGTTGGTTCAGTGGAGTGGTGGAGGATCCGTGGAGTGGTGGATGTGGATACCGGTCAAGTGCTCGTGGCACAGACCTCCTCCCTTGTCCCTAGTTCAGTTGATATCCGTTACACTCCCTTACAACGGGTTTCCCACCCTAATTGGATCCTTTGGATCGGCACTTTTTACTGCCGTTGATCCTGTTAAAGATATTATCGTATTCGTGACAGAAATAAACATTTGTGTTTTACAAATGGTACTAGTCCTGTTACGTAATGCTTGATGTATTGATCCGATGACGTTTACAATGGTCGCTTTGTAGTAAATTGATTAAGTTCTCCGTTGATTGATTGATTGATTGAAACAGTTTTATCTCATGTTTTGACAGACAAATGGGGAAAGGAACATAGTTAGAATGTTATGTGGTGCTAGGCAGGAAATATATCTTGTCATGACAGTGTTTTCGAGGCGATAGTGTTGACGTTTTTATCGTGTTATAATGAATAAGAAGTACTACTTTTGGGTTAATCTTATCGTTTCAACCTTCTTTTCTATGAAATTAAAGGGAATTTATTATTTGTATTTCTTTTCAGAGATGTCGATCGTGTCAAGGGCAACATTTTGATTAAATACTAATGAACATGAATATATTTATGTTCACAGGGTATGTACTTAATTAGAAGTATAATTAATTGAGTTTCCGAACCTCTTACATGTTGGTGTGATTTCATTACTAATGAAATATACAAGATTTTAACTTTAAGCTGGTTGGTGCCCTTAATAATCTTCGTTTAGAGGCACCCTATGTCTTTGGTAGACCTTAATTCCTTCCATTGGATCCCCGCGGTAAAAAATCTGGTCCAACCCAGAATCCAGAATCCCGTCTGCTAAAACGTTTCAAACATCTATATTCCGTATATCTTGAATTCTGACAATCCCAGAAGTGGCGACGTACGCATTTGAATTGCGGTAATCCATACAAATGTAACATATACTATGACAATAATCTGAATACACTGTAGTAGGAAATTTGGGAGGTCTGGTATATAGTCGCATCTTCTTTAGGAGATTTAAGAACATACCTGTCGGCCCTACACTCTACAACAACGTCTCCTGTCACTCTCAAAATGCATGTGTTGTTATATTTCATTACACAATGTTAGTGTAGCGAGCATGGCTGCTGCTGCTTGGATGGGTGACCGCTAAGCGATCTTGTCCTAGCAAGCAGTCCGCCTGCCCGGCCATTGGTGGTGGTTCGGAAGTCACCTTTAAGCCGTTGGTCCCCAGGTTAAGTGTTAGAGAGGGCTTCCCATTCGCTTGGTAAAATAATACATCTTTACTTTACTTACTAGGTTAATTTCTTAGAAAACCAGGTGTACCTCAAAATCACTAGAAAAAAGTAATTTTTATTTTATCTAATTTGTTTTAATCCCTAAATCATTGTGTTTAAAAATATTATTAGTTATGTTTAAAAAATAGCTCCTCGTACACGTTTAATGAATAATGTTATCAGAAACAGTCCATATCAAAACAGTTATATCCTTATGCAAATTATAACCTTAACAGCTTAACAGTACAATGAATTTCGGAATGTAAAGATTAACAATTTCTTCCGAGGATCTAAAAAGAGAGCAGATACCCGTTCAATTGGCCGGGTTTCAACAACAATCCGTTGTCGTGTTAACACATTGTACCAGTGGACAGACGTCTGCTTGACGAGACTACTCAAGATCACACGTATCAACAGTTCGGGGTTAACTGTGTGTAATATAGCTAGAAGGTTACTTACTGTTCAGTAACTTAACAACGCTGTGACTAATATTTATTATACATAAGCCTAAACTCTTAAACTAACCATTGCCAATTACGAATTTTACACAAATAACAATGATAGCCTAATCTTAACATCAGATGTTACAAACACAAACATCTAGCATTTCTATTGTGTGAATGATGTTCACTGACAGCACATTTTCCCTGCAGTTCCAGTCCACGCTGTCACGGGGGTTTTAAACCCTTCTCTCCTCCACCCACTCACTCCTCATCACCCTCTCTCACTCTTCATTCTGATGGATTGCTCTTGTTATTTTGTGACACAGCTCTCTAATAGCTCTAACACTTGGCAGTATACGGACTCTAACATCGGCTCTACGTCTAGAGAACAAAAATACAATAGCAATGAGTATTATAAGGGTGTTCATATTTATATTGCTAGTTCTGTCATACGTGTAAAATAGTAAAATATGTTTCCTCGAAGCGGTTGGATTACGAAACATATAATTCAAAACACGTAGCTGTTGAAATTATATTTTTATGGTTAGAATGAAAGGCTATCACAAACTGTTCTGTGTATTAATGATGTGTTACAGTACATTGTACGGGGTTATTTAATGACTAATTTGCCAAAATATACCGACTAACTGCGGCTAAAGGTCGTTGTTGTGACGCTTTATTCGTTTGGATGAAAGGGAGTCGGATTAAAAGGAGTCCCGGATTAAAGAGGGTCCGGATTAACGAGGACAGTCGTTAAATGTGTATTATACAATTGGCAATTACGTAATTTAAAACTCTGTATATTGTATCTTGTTGAATGACACGGTAATTTCATATTTTTAATACCCAATACGAGTAATTGTAAATACAAAGTAATCTCGTACTTGAATTAACCACCTTATCTGACATTGAAATCGGGTTGTTTGCGTTCGTGTTTGTGTACTGTGGCTTAAGTTGGGAACACAATTAGCTGCCAAATAACGCGACCTAACCACACACTGAGAGTAATTACAAACTGACAGCACAGATGGCGTCACTCCGCCACACGTCTGTCTTCGGCTTGATTGGAATGGATTAGGTTTCACATTTTGTGTTTACAGCTTTTGTCTACTCACTTGCTGTATTGCTGTAGTTAAATAGTCATTTCAATCAAAATCATTAGAGTCTAAAAGTACAGTAATTAAAGAAATACTGGACGAATTGTTTTCGAGTTCATGAATGTTATCTCAAGACTTTGAAATTTGAGAAGACAAACAACTATCAACATAGGATGTAGCAAAGAATGTGGACAATAGCGCTTACAGATGAGGATTTTTATATAAGATGACAAACGGATGATGATAGTTTGGAGAAAATCAGATGGAGACTTGAAGTATTGGTAATAAGTCAAATGCAAAACAATTGAAAGGCTATAAATGTGACAGGCAATTTGACTATAGACTTGGAGAAGAAAGTAGGTGAATGCATAAAAGCAATTAGCTTACTGTATGAGAGCGACAGTGAATAGTTTAGATCTGTCAGTATTTATCACTTAAGATCATATGAGTTAGAAGTCGAAGCATGATCAAAATCAACATGTCTATAGTAAATCAGTACTGTTGACCCTTGTGTGTTATGACTACAGACCACGTGCCAGACACCCAGACCCAACCGCAAGGTCCTCTGACGCAGCTGCCGGCTGCCCGCGACCATTCCAGAGTTATACAGTGACCTACGCCCCTACCACTCTACAGCCTCAGTGGCCATGTGTCAATTACACGCTCTGCTGTATCCACTAATTTTGTACCGTCTACTTGTCGATGCTAAATCTGACCTAACGACTTGTGTGTTATGACTGCTGACCACTTGCCAGACACTCATACCCTACACTGTGATCCTCTGGCACAGCTGCCACCTACCCCCCACCATTCTACTGTTATACAGCGACCTACACCTCTACCACTCTGCAGCCTCAGTGGCCATGTGTCAATTACACGCTCTGCTGTATCCACTAATTTTGTACCGTCTACTTGTCGATGCTAAATCTGGGCTGGCGACTTGTGTGTTATGACTGCTGACCACTTGCCAGACACTCATACCCAACATTGTAATCCTCTGGCACAGCTGCCACCTACCCCCCACCATTCTACTGTTATACAGCGACCTACACCTCTACCACTCTGCAGCTTCAGTGGCCATGTGTCAATTTCACCTCAAAAATGAACCTTATTATCAGGTGGTTGAAATTTCAACCATGTGCGTTCCATCAAACATTCCATATAATCAGGTGTGCGTTACTGGAAAGTTCTTGGTGGTTGATATTTCAACCATAACCTATAAAGGGTTAAAGTAATTCTGATTATCAATCTGCAACTGAGATTTTTTAAATAAATCACAATATTTTGTGGTGATCACTGAAACAGCCAAATTATACATAACAATTTTGAAAAAGTAATGTTTAAAATATTTTTTGTGGGACATTTACCGAACATGCATTTACGGTTTTGAATACAAAAAGCATTTATCTTGCATTAATGTAATTTCCGTAACTCAACAAAAAAGGAACACAGTGATATTTACTACTACTAGTGAATTATAACAAATATTCCAATTTTAAATGAACTTGTGAGGCCTTTCATAATCGAGGATTCTTCAGGCAACTTCACAAACGAATAAATATTTACATTATTCTAAACAATATGAACATAACAAAAAGAACATATGGGAAAGGATTCGGAAAAAATGGTTAGCCAGTATAAAATATTTAAATCTAATTACATTTTAAATTTTCTTATGAATTGTGATGTGAGTAGAATTGAATTTTCAATAGTTCCGTCTTCATTATTAATAGTTTTATCTTGATTTTTGTTCGTGTAAAATGTTTTCTAAGCATTCAAGTGTGTTGTGTTTGTAACTTCTTTTAATAATCGTAAATTTTTATTAGACATGAGGTGCCCAAGATTTAATACAGTGTTTCACAGTTGTGAATATTCCCAATATTTTATACTGGCTAACTATTTTTTTCAAATCCTTTACCATAATGTTATTTCTGTTCTTATTGTTTAGAAAATTTTAAATATTTATTCGTTTGTTAAATTGCCTGATGAATCCTTGATTCTGAAAGGCCTCGTAAAATTAAATAAATATTGGAATGTGTTATAATTCACTAGTGGTATTAAATGAAAATATTTCCAATGCTCCAAAAATCTTCATGTCTTGCTACACTAAAATGTCTACACATTTGATACGGTAGCTAATGAACCAATTAATTTGAACATGTAATCTCGAATAAATCTCTTCAGTTGTTCTCCAATAAAAGAATATGCCGCTTTAAAATTAGGATTTTATGCAGCACATTCTGTTCAGAGTTGTATTATTTATTTGCAGCACCAAATATTTGTGCAGTATGGTTTATATACAATTGACCAGTTCCTCTCTCACTTGAAAGTTCATTCTCTCAGTAACATGGGTAGCCAGGACTGTACAGACGTTGGTAGACGAGAGAGCGGCATTTCCTGGTTTGGAAGTTACGGAAATCCACTTTTTCCTGAAACAGCTCGGCAACACATGTGGTGTGCTGTGTTATGGGCAAAGGTCCTCTCACAGCTTTACAATGGTGTTTTTGCGTGTACCATGTCCATCCACTCTAGAGTTAGTTGGGTCACACAAACTACGTTACAGTCTCAGATCGCCTTAGCATCTAATTTGGAATTTTTTGGTCGGCTAGGAAGTTTTATCTCAACGATAAACTTGTATGAACACAAGGTTTAATGGTATTCTTTCCAGTTCACAGTAGTACAATTAGTTATTTAATTGCGTATACTGATTGTTATAAACAACATTTAATGACAATTTTACAACTACACTTATGTATTGATGTACATATACAATTTTATACGGGTGTAACAAATGTTCTAAAACAATGTTTGCGCTGATCGCATACAGATAATTGTCCGAGAACTAATCAACTACACAGATTCAGAATATAATAAATAGGAGGAGAAGCATTTGGTTGACAATTCTTATCAGTCGCGGTCACTCGGGAAGGATACAGAACAGATAAGATAAGGCTTCTGCACAACAATTGGCCACAGAAGGAAAAAGGAAATAGGTGATGGAATTGTGCTTGTGGTGAGTTATTTGGATGTTTTTATTAACTCGGAAGGATATGAAGAGATCAGCTGATACGGGAGTGTGTCAGCTTGATAGATATAGATAAGCACACGCGCACGCTCACGCGCGCGCATACAATCACACACACAGGCATGCAGCGGCGGTGTTTATTGAATTAAGGGCGCCCCGGTACGATCGTGCCGCCCACGGATGGGCTCTTCGGGCCGCATCATATAACAGATGTTGTGGTGGTAATTATTTAATCAAGTAGGTCAACAGATGTGAGTCTCATAGTGAGTCTTCATCTTGATTGTGAGTACAAGCTTTAACAGGCTAGGTACACGGTCTGTGAATCTCGTAATAGGCTCAATTAAGAAAACTTCATTCCTTGTCACTTTTGATCACAGTTGTTTAAAATGAAATCATTATATAGTAGAATAACGTATTGAATGCATTGTCAAGATCCATTTTCCAATAGGTATTATAGAATGCATTGTCAAGATCCATACCCAATAGGTATTATAGAATGCATTGTCAAGATCCATTTTCCAATAGGTATTATAGAATGCATTGTCAAGATCCATATCCAATAGGTATTATAGAATGCATTGTCAGGATCCATTTTCAAATGAGTATTATAGAATGTACTGTCAAGATCCATACCCAATAGGTATTATAGAATGCATTGTCAAGATCCATACCCAATAGGTATTATAGAATGCATTGTCAGGGTCCATTTTCAAATAGGTATTATAGAATGTATTGTCAAGATCCATACTCAATAGGTATTATAGAATGCATTGTCAATATCCATTTTCTAATAGGTATTATAGAATGAATTGTAAAGATCCATTTTCCAATAGGTTTTATAGAATGCATTGTCAAGATCCATTTTCTAATAGGTATTATAGAATGAATTGTAAAGATCCATTTTCCAATAGGTTTTATTGTATGCATTGCCAAGATCCATTTTCTAATAAGTATTATAGAATGAATTGTAAAGATCCATTTTTCAATAAGTATTCGAGACCAGTGTGTTATAGTAAAGTTGCTTGTCAGGACCCAAGAGTTAATTTGTAAATGGTCACACCTTGGGTTTCCTTAAAATCGGTAAGAAACATAAATCGATCGACAGCCACGATAATTTTGGTGGGGCTCGAAATGGAAGTGTACCAAGTGGTTTAAAAATATGAAACTTTCCCTAGTGTATTAGACTTAAAACCGACTATCAGACACAAAATTTTCATTTCCTTGTTTTAAGTTTGTTACTGACGATGGAAGAGTGTAAAGAATAAAAGGATTTCGGACGTTTCCCAACGCTATATGTTACTAAATGTATAACATTACGTTTCTAGATTTGTAATCCGATGTCTTCCTCAGGTGAATAACTGACCTAACATATTACTACAATTTAGGTTACAATTGAGGTTGTTCAATATTCGGATTATCTGACATAAATACGATCGGTAGAGTGTTTACAGACAGATAAACTTAGAAACATTTCTAGATGCTTGTCAAGTGTCAGGTTTCACAACATTGAGCTAATTAAGCCTGTCCAGATTTAATATTGGAGCTGTCATCGTTCATCTCGACTACCAAACTAAGATTTCAATATGAAATGTACGGTTTATTTCTATAAAGGATGTGGCGTTGGTGACGTCTTCGATCTATATCCAAAATTTGTTCTTTAGTTGGGTCTAGATTTGTAATATTTAGGTTTAGTATGTAGGTTTATGTATTTTAATACCTACAATGAACGTTCAATACTATATAGATTCAAGTGTATATTTTGTACTACGTCTTCATTATATCCTTAGGAATGCTTCCAAATTACGTATAAATAAGTTTTTTTTTAAATATTTTTTCGCTTTATTGCAGAAAATTGTGTTTCCACCGAATGTTAAACGGGCAAAAATGATCATTAAAATTATCTAAAACAAGGGGCTATGTTTATAAAAAATATATAGTTGTGTATATGGTCAGTATGGGAACAACTAGTCAATTGATCAAATTTTAAGTGTTTTACACTATTTCGTCGGAATGTATTTAGTGCGGAAGCATTTCAAATCAATGAACATACCTGAACAATTTTTTCGACTCTTGGAATATAGAATATTGATTGCCTACTTTCTCTTATTGATTAGATTGCTAGACACTTGAAACTAACTATAATAATATTGAAGAAGTGGAATATAGCGACTGAAAAGAAAAATATTGTTAACAAGCAAGACGGAAAGACGAGGAGTTCTGGTGTTGGTCTACAGTATTGGAGTACCACAGCCAGCCAACCACAAGGATGCTTGTTACCCCCCTAGTTATTTCTGTCTGAATGTAACACGCTCCGGTTTGCATTGCTCATAATTGTTACAATGTTTCCAGAGCAAACTCTTTGTTAATGTATGAATATTTAAGTTGTAACCTAACTCATCTTGTATTTTATCAGTTCTACAGCAAACTAAAAGTGCGTCAGCAGCTCATCACTTATTTTTTCCTTCATTTTTACGCAATTATTTTTGAAATAATTTCGCCAGAAATGGTTTGGGAGTAGGCCTATTCGTTTAGTATTTTACATAGTTATGTTACAAATGGCGACAAAATGTTTGCTTTAGTTTTCCTTTTGAGTCTGAATCGTATTTTTGTACCACTTCTTGGAAAAACTAGAAATCTTAATTAATTATCCATACATCAAATGGTATTGTAAAAATGGGTTTAGTACAAGTAAAAGTACAGCCACAGTACGGTATTCCAAAAAAAAAAAAAAAAAAAAAAAAAAAAAAACAACTAATCCAATAGTACACAATAGTTTCAAGAGGTGTAAAAAGAAAAGAGTAAAGTTAACAATTTGTCTATCAATTGCAATAATTGTGAAATACTTTTCACTAGAAGTAATCATTAAATTTTAAGGGAGTCTGATCCCCTCTCTAATCTCTTTCTCTCTCTCTTTTTTCAAATTGAATCCCTGTGATGAGAAACAGTGCAATTTGTTTTATGTGTACTATTGTATTGTATTGTATTTATAGCTTGCTGTTTTTGGATGGCTAGAACTTAAAAAAATCGAAACGAATTGTAGCCGAAAATATACTATAAATAATATAAATGAAGAGTCGTCAGCTTGGCTTAACAATACTCGTTGTCTTTTAAACAGCTTCTGAATTTAAATTTTTTTGCACACCACATTATTTTATTCCAATGTATGTTTTAGTTAGAAAGGCATACCTAGAAACATGACATAGTTACAGACCATAACATAAGAGGTTCCAGCAGTTTTGAACGGGATAATGTGGCAAATAGATAGATTGAATAGATAGTATTAAGAAATTAATTATTTTTTATTCTCCAGATGCTGTTACAGGATTTTCCCCGGAAAACTAAGTAAAAAGTCCACTGATGTGCAAGAGATCATTTTTAATAGAAATACACACTGACAGCCAGACTACAGTTAGCTAAAAACTAATAGTATCTCTATTTTAATAGTTCTAATAATTTAAAAATCCCGTTTGGTTACGTTTTTTATTTTTAACTTTAATTACATCGAATGAGGTATTTTTTGTTCTTTGCCAGCAGGCTGTTAGATTCGACTGCCAACACCTGATTAATTATTAAGGTATTTTGTAATTCGTCTTTAACCTAAATTGCTTGCTGAGCTCCTTTTTTGTGCGCACTTTTCAAAACTACTGCAGTTTTTGACAGCAAATATTCTAAACTAGATTGCTAATACTTTAAAAGCCAAAATAAAATTTTAATTTGGTTTCATAGAGGTGTTTCACTTAGCAATTGGTTTTGGTGGACTGGTGTAGAATGGTGTGAGAAGATAAGAGTAATATATAATTATGTATAATAATAATTATATAAAATTGTCGTTGGTCAAATCGTTAATCGTTGATTAATAGACTAGTACACATGGATCAAATCTTACCTTGCTGACTAAACGCTGCAGTTTCTTGCCTCAAACAAATCATCAAACGTTCCTTTAATTGATTTCTTGAAGGTTTTTCTGTAAGCAAAACTAAATTATCCAGGGAGTTAGATAAGTGAACTAAATGGGCTGTTACAAAATTACAAGAATAAATCCAAGCAAGTGCAGGAATTTCGACTGAGTACCCTTCACTAATCACGTGCAAGAATTTTTTTAAGAGAAGCCGATCCCCTTTCAAGCCTTACTCTGCCCGTCCTCATGGGCCACTGGCCTGTGCGAGGATCTGATCAAACAGAATAAGGGCGAGAGTCGATACAGTACAAGGTCGATGGTACTGATAAAAAGTGCAACGGTCACAGACAGGATTCGAACCTGCGCCATCTCTTAACTCAGACTCAGAAGTCGGCACTCCCAAATAAAACGTTAGAGAAATGCGTGAGGTTAGTTTCAAGATTCACCGGATGCCCCATCATATTTTCATAGGCATCCACATTTTGAATAGTTACAATTTAAAAGAGGAAAAATGGGATAATCTCCAACAACAGTACTGTTGGTTCAGTGGAGTGGTGGAGGATCCGTGGAGTGGTGGATGTGGATACCGGTCAAGTGCTCGTGGCACAGTCCTCCTCCCTTGTCCCTAGTTCAGTTGATATCCGTTACACTCCCTTACAACGGGTTTCCCACCCTAATTGGATCCTTTGGATCGGCGCTTTTTACTGCCGTTGATCCTGTTAAAGATATTATCGTATCGTGACAGAAATAAACATTTGTGTTTTACAAATGGTACTAGTCCTGTTACGTAATGCTTGATGTATTGATCCGATGACGTTTACAATGGTCGCTTTGTAGTAAATTGATTAAGTTCTCCGTTGATTGATTGATTGATTGAAACAGTTTTATCTCATGTTTTGACAGACAAATGGGGAAAGGAACATAGTTAGAATGTTATGTGGTGCTAGGCAGGAAATATATCTTGTCATGACAGTGTTTTCGAGGCGATAGTGTTGACGTTTTTATCGTGTTATAATGAATAAGAAGTACTACTTTTGGGTTAATCTTATCGTTTCAACCTTCTTTTCTATGAAATTAAAGGGAATTTATTATTTGTATTTCTTTTCAGAGATGTCGATCGTGTCAAGGGCAACATTTTGATTAAATACTAATGAACATGAATATATTTATGTTCACAGGGCATGTACTTAATTAGAAGTATAATTAATTGAGTTTCCGAAACTCTTACATGTTGGTGTGATTTCATTACTAATGAAATATACAAGATTTTAACTTTAAGCTGGTTGGTGCCCTTAATAATCTTCGTTTAGAGGCACCCTATGTCTTTGGTAGACCTTAATTCCTTCCATTGGATCCCCGCGGTAAAAAATCTGGTCCAACCCAGAATCCAGAATCCCGTCTGCTAAAACGTTCCAAACATCTATATTCCGTATATCTTGAATTCTGACAATCCTAGAAGTGGCGACGTACGCATTTGAATTGCGGTAATCCATACAAATGTAACATATACTATGACAATAATCTGAATACACTGTAGTAGGAAATTTTGGAGGTCTGGTATATAGTCGCATCTTCTTTAGGAGATTTAAGAACATACCTGTCGGCCCTACACTCTACAACAACGTCTCCTGTCACTCTCAAAATGCATGTGTTGTTATATTTCATTACACAATGTTAGTGTAGCGAGCATGGCTGCTGCTTGGATGGGTGACCGCTAAGCGATCTTGTCCTAGCAAGCAGTCCGCCTGCCCGGCCATTGGTGGTGGTTCGGAAGTCACCTTTAAGCCGTTGGTCCCCAGGTTAAGTGTTAGAGAGGGCTTCCCATTCGCTTGGTAAAATAATACATCTTTACTTTACTTACTAGGTTAATTTCTTAGAAAACCAGGTGTACCTCAAAATCACTCGTAAAAAGTAATTTTTATTTTATCTAATTTGTTTTAATCCCTAAATCATTGTGTTTAAAAATATTATTAGTTATGTTTAAAAAATATCTCCTCGTACACGTTTAATGAATAATGTTATCAGAAACAGTCCATATCAAAACAGTTATATCCTTATGCAAATTATAACCTTAACAGCTTAACAGTACAATGAATTTCGGAATGTAAAGATTAACAATTTCTTCCGAGGATCTAAAAAGAGAGCAGATACCCGTTCAATTGGCCGGGTTTCAACAACAATTTGTTGTCGTGTTAACACATTGTGACCAGTGGACAGACGTCTGCTTGACGAGACTACTCAAGATCACATGTATCAACAGTTCAGGGTCAACTATGTGTAATATAGCTAGAAGGTTACTGTTCAGTAGCTTAACAACGCTGTGACTAATATTTATTATACATAAGCCTAAACTCTTAAACTAACCATTGCCAATTACGAATTTTACACAAATAACAATGATAGCCTAATCTTAACATCAGATGTTACAAACACAAACATCTAGCATTTCTATTGTGTGAATGATGTTCACTGACAGCACATTTTCCCTGCAGTTCCAGTCCACGCTGTCACGGGGGTTTTAAACCCTCCTCTCCTCCACCCACTCACTCCTCATCACCCTCTCTCACTCTTCATTCTGATGGATTGCTCTTGTTATTTTGTGACACAGCTCTCTAATAGCTCTAACACTTGGCAGTATACGGACTCTAACATCGGCTCTACGTCTAGAGAACAAAAATACAATAGCAATGAGTATTATAAGGGTGTTCATATTTATATTGCTAGTTCTGTCATACGTGTAAAATAGTAAAATTGTTTCCTCGAAGCGTTTGGATCACTAAATAGCCTAGATAATACAAAACACGTAGCAGCTAAAGCTGTTTTATGGCTATTATGAAAACCTATTAAGAAACAGTTTATGATGAATCGCTGGGACAATAAAGAGCACAAAAATTTACAAAATCTTATTGCCGGACCTGTAAACTGTAAGGGAGAAGTTTGAATGAATTTATGTACGTTTGAGTGGGTCTCATTGTCAGCGAGAATAGTTAAGTTAGATTTAGGACAATTGTGATACAGTTTTTTATATTGCCTTTTCACGAGAAACGACATTGTTAATAGTTCTATGTGCAAATGATGTGCTGCGGTATATTATAATACGTTATTTACCGAGTAATTTGCCAAAATATACATACTAACTGCGGTTAAAGGTAGTTGATGTGACGCGTATTCGTTCGGATTAAAGGGAGTCCGGATTAAAGGAGGTCCGGATTAAAGGGGTTCGGATTAACGAGGAAAAACTTTAAATTTGTATTACTCGTACATTGGCAATTATGTAATTTAATACATAATTTTGTATAATGTATCTTGTTGAATAACGCACTATTTTCATATTGTGTTTCATATAACACACCTAATACGAGTTATTGTAATGAAAAAGTAATCTCTTACTTGAATTAACCACCTTATCTGACATTGAAATCGGGTTGTTTGCGTTCGTGTTTGTGTACTGTGGCTTAAGTTGGGAACACAATTAGCCGCCAAATAACGCGACCTAACCACACACTGAGAGTAATTACAAACTGACAGCACAGATGGCGTCACTCCGCCACACGTCTGTCTTCGGCTTGATTGGAATGGATTAGGTTTCACATTTTGTGTTTACAGCTTTTGTCTACTCACTTGCTGTATTGCTGTAGTTAAATAGTTATTTTAACCGAAATCATTAGAGTCTAAAAGTGGAGTAATTAAAGAAATACTGGACGAAATGTTTTCGAGTTCATGAATGTTATCTCAAGACTTTGAAATTTGAGAAGACAAACAACTATCAACATAGGATTTAGCAAAGAATGTGGAATTATATCGAAATAGCTGAGGATTAGATGGGGATTTGTATATAAGATGACAAACGGATGATGATAGTTTGGAGAAAATCAGATGGAGACTTGAAGTATTGGTAATAAGTCAAATGCAAAACAATTGAAAGGCTATAAATGTGACAGGCAATTTGACTATAGACTTGGAGAAGGAAGTTGGTGAATGCATAAAAGCAATTAGCTTACTGTATGAGAGCGACAGTGCATAGTTTAGATCTGTCAGTATTTATCACTTAAGATCATATGAGTTAGAAGTCGAAGCATGATCAAAATCAACTTGTCTATAGTAAATCAGTACTGTTGAGCCTTGTATGTTATGACTACAGACCACGTGCCAGACACCCAGACCCAACCGCAAGGTCCTCTGACGCAGCTGCCGGCTGCCCGTGACCATTCCAGAGTTATACAGTGACCTACGTCCCTACCACTCTACAGCCTCAGTGGCCATGTGTCAATTACACGCTCTGCTGTATCCACTAATTTTGTACCGTCTACTTGTCGATGCTAAATCTGGCCTAGCGACTTGTGTGTTATGACTGCTGACCACTTGCCAGACACTCAGACCCAACACTGTGATCCTCTGGCACAGCTGCCACCTACCCCCCACCATTCTACTGTTATACAGTGACCTACGCCTCTACCACTCTGCAGCCTCAGTGGCCATGTGTCAATTACACACTTTGCTGTATCCAGTGTTCTTGAACCGTCCACTTGTTATATAGTAACTTCGTGCCAGTCCGAGTATAAAGTAGCTAACGCCTGTACCACTGTGCAGCTTCAGTGGCCATGTGTCAATTACACACTTTGCTGTATCCAGTGTTCTTGAACCGTCCACTTGTTATATAGTAACTTCGTGCCAGTCCGAGTATAAAGTAGCTAACGCCTGTACCACTGTGCAGCCTCAGTGGCCATGTGTCAATTACACACTTTGCTGTATCCAGTGTTCTTGAACCGTCCACTTGTTATATAGTAACTTCGTGCCAGTCCGAGTATAAAGTAGCTAACGCCTGTACCACTGTGCAGCTTCAGTGGCCATGGGTCAATTTCACGCTCTGCTGTGTCCGGTTTTCTAGTCCTGCCTAATAACCGAGTAGGTTAGATATAGTTTAAATGTTTATTCAAACTGAAGACTTCATAACAAATTTAGTGGGCGTACCGTGGCATTTGTTTTAGTTATAATTTTCCAGCTATTACTTGAAAGTACTAGATAGGTTTTTTGTGATTTGAACATTTGTTAACCTTATTATTTAATTAAAATTAAATTTGTTTTTACTGAGAGAGAAATGTTGAAAAGTATGAACATGATGAGGTACGGAATCCACACTAAACCATAAATTAATCAATAATTTAAGCTTAAATGTAATTAAAATTCATATAAATTCAGAGGTGCAATTCCAAATTATAAGGGTGCAAAATATTTCTTTTTAGCTAATATACTTCTAAGAACTATGAATGCTTTACCGTTATATATCAAGAGTTGCTGACCTTGACATTGTGAAGTTACTAAGAAGTACGTTACTTTTAAATTTGCTATAATAATTGTGTTTTTGTTTCAGGTAAGCGACGACGACTTCAATGACTAGTTAGTAAGTAAGTAGGCCTACTTTAAACTGTTCAGAGAATGAAAATGTTTACGAGGTCTGTGTCCTTCAGCTGCAATAAAACCCTTCAAGGTCTGAGTCGCACGGGTTGGAACAAGGATTTCTTTTAACCCTCTGTCTTCACTTCCGCCCCAGACAGGCCTCCCTTTGATATATTGCCATAATTATTATTCTGTCGGCAAGGCCGTATAGTTAACGTTCCTTTATTATCACTGACATTTCGGTAACATTTTATGAAGGACTTCTTAAAAGGGCTTAACACGACCTGGCAAGTTAAAATTTAACATGATTTTCTTCCGCTTTGTTCTTAAACTTTGTATTTTTTAAATTACGGTGTATACATTTTCACCTCTATCGCAAATGTGAATTCTGTTGTTTTCTATAAAAACTTATTAAAACTAAATGAAAGTTATACGTCTACATATTTAACAATTAAACGATCCGAAGTTGCTTACTTCATTTGGGGAGTAGCAGTATAAGTGTGCAACATCTCCGCCTAAGTACCATTGTTTAATAGTCGGGCTTAGTTAGCAATAACGGCTCGAGTTCCTGAGGGAGAGAGTTAATTGTCTGAGCTGCAGCAGTCCCACATTGCGCTGAGATTGGGTTACCGATAGTTACCGAGTTAATTGGTAGAGGCAACTGTTGCTATAAACTGTTGTTGATTGTGATGACTGCAGCAATGATAACAGATGAATGATTCTGTTCATGTAACTGGCAGCCTACATCATCCGCCATAATTCGCCGCACTTTCTCAAATGTGGTTACGGCTGTCAGAAAACAGGCCTATGCACTTCCAGACGTAATGGAAGTCCAACTGCCAACGTATGAAGCTGTATTATGATTCGTCACGCTGCGTGTAGAAATCGCTAATTTATATACATATCCGTATTACTCCATGGTGCCGGTGTGGTTGTCGCTTGTATTTCTCTTTATAACTTATTCGTTTCACGGGAATGTAAAACTCCGATTCTTAATCGATAGTCGAACAATACGTGAATATCTTACTCGGTGTTGGCTACGATAAAATCATTAAGTTCTCGATACCTCAAAAGCCACTTGAATGAAATCTGTTCAACATCGATAAGTAGTATAAGAGGTTTAATGAAGAGATTATAAATTAGATTAAATAGAAAAAAATGTTTCACAGTACCTTCACCAAGCCTTCTAGAAGTCCAGTACCGCTTTCGACAGGAGCTGAAGGGTCATCAGTCAAAGAGATTAATGGTTCCCGGACGTTTCTGTCTGAATTAATTCTGTCACCGATCTAGGACGAGCCCTTCTTTCGTCATGAAGACTATTTAAATCCAATTTCAGGCTAGAATTGAAAAAGAACTGCAATTTTGTAACTACATACTTGTTCAATTGTGTCGATGACTAAGACGAAATTCCACACCAATTGAATAAAATCTATTCAACATCAATAAGTAACACTAGAGGTTCAACGAAGAGATTATAATAAAAAGTGTCATGATATCTTCACCACACCTTCTAGAAGTTCAGTGCCGTTTTCGACAGGAGCTGAAGGGTCATCAGTCAAAGAAATTAATGACGTTCCCGGACGTTTCTATCTGCATTAATTCTGTCGCTGATCTAGGACGAGCCCTTCATTTTATCATGAAGGATAATTTAATTTCAATTTCAGGGCCTAGAATTGAAAAATAACTGCATTTTGTAACTACTGGTTCAATTGTGTCGATAACCAAGACAAAATGCCACACTAATGAAATGAAATCTGTTCAACATCGATAAGTAGCACTAGAGGTTCACTGAAGAGATTATAAATTAGATAAAAGCGAAAACCAATGTTTCACAGTACCTTCACCACGCCTTCTAGAAGTCCAGTGCCGTTTTCGACAGGAGCTGAAGGGTCATCAGTCAAAGAGATTAATGACGTTCCCGGACGCTTCTGTCTGAATTAATTCTGTCACTGATCTAGGACGAGCCCTTCTTTCATCATGAAGGATAATTTAAATCCAATTTAGGGCCAGAATTGAAAAATAACTGCATTTTGTAACTACTGGTTAAATTGTGTCGATAACCAAAACAAAATGCCACACTAATTAAATGAAATTTGTTCACCATCGATAAGTAGCACTAGAGGTTCACTGAAGAGATTTATAAATTAGAATGAAAGCAAAAAACAAATGTTTCACAGTACCTTCACCACGCCTTCTAGAAGTCCAGTTCTGCCGATTTCGACAGGAGCTGAAGGGTCATCAGTCAAAGAGATTAATGGTTCCTAGACGCTTCTGTCTGTATTAATTCTTCGCCGATATAGGACGAGCCTTTATGTCACCATTAAAGCTAATTTAAGTCCAATTTAGAACCAAAGTACAGCTTTTTGTAATTAGTGGCTCAATGCTGGCCAGAAGCTAGAGAATATTGACACAAATATTCACTAAATTCTGTTGTCCACTGTAAACATTTTTTAAGCGTATAATTCTAGTTATTATCTGACGAAAGAAACAAAAACTTGTTGTATGTTTTGGAGTTAAACGGTTCAGTGTAGAAACGTCCGTAACAACCCCAAGTTGTGAAAATTATTATTTCTCGTGAATCTGCGTGTAGTAGCCATACACTAAGCTCGCTTGAGTGCGTTAAGAATGTGTTGTGTTGGAGGCCAGCCACCCCAGGTCGAGGAGCTTGTTACACAGTTCCTGCAGGAGTAGAGTGTACTGTAATGACTCTCCCGTCTTCTCGGTCGACCTCGGTCATTATGAAAGTTCCAGCCCTCCGACCCTTCTGCCATCTTTTCTTTCACAAATTTCACTCTCAAAGTGAAAACCTCTTTGCCTCATTTACCGTATCATTCATACAACCCGGGCTGCCTCCTTTACTCGTTGATCATTTTCTCTGTGTCAAAAATGGGAACATTTGATCCTTATTTGTTAATTTTCTGACTTTCAAAGTAAAAACCTCTTTGCCTCATTTACCGTAAAATTCATTCAACTCGAACTGCCTCCTTTACTCGTTGATCATTTTCTCTGTGTCAAAAATGGGAACATTTGATCCTTATTTGTTAATTTTCTGACTTTCAAAGTAAAAACTTCTTTGCCTCATTTACCTTAAACTTCATTCAACTCGAACTGCCTCCTTTACTCGTTGATCATTTTCTCTGTGTCAAAAATGGGAACATTTGGTCCTTAATAGTTAATAGTTAATTCTGACTTTCAAAGTGAAAACCTCTTTGCCTCATTTACCGTTCCATTCATTTAACTCGGACTGCCTCCTTTACTCGTTGATCATTTTCTCTGTGTCAATAATGGGAACATTAGATCCTTATTTGTTAATTTTCCAACTTTCAAAGTAAAAACCTCTTTGCCTCATTTACCGTAAAATTCATTCAACTCGAACTGCCTCCTTTACTCGTTGATAATGTTTATGTGTCAAAAATGGGAACGTTTGATCTTTATTTGTAAATTTTGTGACTTTCAAAGTGAAAACCTCTTTGCCTCATTTACCGTATCGTTCGTACAACCCGGGCTGCCTCCTTTACTCGTTAATCATTTTCTCTGTGTCAAAAATGGGAACATTTGGTTATTTGTCAACTCTGACTTTGAATTTCGAGTTTAGTCAGATATGTTTTAAGCTGTATGTCTTCAAAACCTGGCAAATCAACACCCTACCGTCGTACCGGCAAGAAGCGACGAGAGCAGACGAGCATATGGCCAAGAGCTTTTATCAGTATAGATATAGTCAGGCAGATAAGGTGACCCTTGGGGCACTCGACGACAGCCCCCCTCCAGGACACCTCAAAGCAAAAATATCCGTCTCTTTCCAAACGGTTTATTTATAAATTTCAGTGGTCCAAGTATCGCTTCGGGTCAGTTCCTTGTTGCTGTGTTGTTAGGTTTCTGCACAGTGAGGAAGTTACTACATGTACGAACAGCGTAAATGCAGTAACATAAAAGATTACGATATGGAAATGCAGCATTTGTCGGTTGCATTTAATCCTCTTTGATTTTCAATTGCAATACGTTTTACAACAGAAAAAGCAGCAAGTACATTACATCGTGGTACTTATTTTACTTGTAAAATTCCGGAAGCGGAAATTTATGATCAAGTTGTTTATTTTTTCTTTAAGGCGCCCCTTTTTATAATTTGGAGCAATTTTAGGGAAGGTGGATATAATAAAATAAATTGCTTAAGGTAACGGCCTTTTTAAATAAATTATTATGTATCCAAATAACGTTTCTTTTGTTACATATGGTTTAGTAAAATAAAATTACATCTTTTTAATCTTTGAAACATGTACTTCCCTTCTTTAATACACATACTACAGTCATCTACAGCAATCTTTAAGTAGACCAATTTTAAAAATGGTTGCAATTAATGTTTAATTGCAAAAAAAAGAGAAGGTATCTAAAAGACAGTATAAAAAATACACTAAATAAACCCGATTTGAAAAATACTCGCATCGTCGCAATTTTATGGGCGTAGGCTTACACTATATACTCGCATAAATGCACCCCCATAGTGATCGGTAGTCCATGGGTGTTGACGTAGAGTAACTGTCCTACCCTGCAGAAAAGTGACACAGCCACCCCTCGCCAAAATTAGGCATCGACCACAATTACAATCATTTCATGTCAACAGTGCAGTAAATAACTACATACGTTGGATAATTTATAGACTCGTATAGCACCCATGGAAAAGTCTCACACATAATAAGGTCCTGAACTGAATTACTCGTATATCATATTTTCTCACTGTCATAAAGTAGTGGGGGGAGTTGTGCAAAACCCATTTATCAGCATGTGGATGATGCCAGTCATATATTGCAGTAGATGATGATAAACGTTGCCAGGTTTCATGGACAGATCCATAACGTCAGCTTCTGAGCATACTGAAAAAATTGGATTATTTAAAAAACAGATTTTCTGTTTGTTGGTGAATGATAGATTTTATAGAGTTTATGACGCAATAACTGTTTAGTTTTCAATAACTCTGAAGTTTTCATAATACAGAGTTGTTCGTCTTGGAGTATGTAACTAGTAATGGAGATTTTTTGAGGTTATGTTACAGTCAGATTTTATTTGGAATGGCAGACTTTCGTAAAAGGACAGAAATTCATTTCAATGAGGTTAAACACGTTGGTGTTTACATAAAAAAAGGAGGCTACAAATTTAGTTATAATGGTTCACTAGGGCCTAATTAGTTTCCTAAAGTAATTTGTTTTATAAAATAAATATACTATTTAGTATTTTTATTTTATGTCGAGGGAAGAATTTTAATTTTGTATGTGTATTTTTATAATAAATTGTATGTTTTAACTAAAATTTTTTAATAAAACCTGTTCACAAAAATCTCATCTTTTAGTTGTTGAGGTTCTAAATATTTTAACAACAGTATTTTTGGTCAAGTAAATATTGGTTCGGGAGTCTATAGAGTATTAGAGAACTTCAGACTGTTTTTTATAGGTATTTTTGGAATAACCGCTAGACACCAATGTTATTCATAATTGCTACAGGACAAATATTTTTGCTACAGAGTCTGAAGAGCTTATAACATTTTGCTAAAAAAACTTCCATCCCAGTTTAAACTCTGATCTCAGCCCAGCGGAAACATACGGGCTGCGTCAGTTTGTCCCGTCCGAAACAGAAGTGCAGATGTTTACCAGCTCGGGCTGAGATTCATCGCCTCAATCTGTAGAAGCGGATCTCGCGACGGCTCGTGCTCTGTTCCTGTCATCTGTCTTTCTCATCTCCCCCACTGCCTTGCTTTCATCTTCCCTTCCCTTCCTCTACCCAACCACAGTGACTCCAGAACCCCGTAGTACGTTAGTGAGAGTTCAGCGTGTGAGAGAGAACAGAACTGTTAAACGTTTAACCAAACAATAACAAAGTGAGACGCTTAACATTCTTTCTAAAATGTCGCAAAAGGTCCATTTTTAGTGCAATTTGGAAAACATTGATTTCTGAAGATAAAAGTCTCCTTTATGTCTATAAAAGTTGCTATGGAATTATACGGAGGTCACCCTGATCCTATCTACGGTTTGTTGTTACGCTATATAAGTAGGTGAATACATACAGTACATACGTATTAAAATAGACAAAGTTAAAGTTAACATTTAAGAGAGCTCACGTGATCTTAGTCTCGAGGGACGTTTTTCTTTTTTCATCAAATGTCAGGGTTGGCACCGAAGCCCACACTGATGGCCAGGGACTTTTCCAATCGGTACTTTCCTGACCTCAGATCACGTCCCAGATCGCCCATCTTTTCCGACGTCAGATCACGTTGCACGATCTGAAACGTGATCTGAGGTCGAATAAGTACCCTACTGATCGGAAATGTCTCTGGCCATCAGTGCGGGCTTCGCATTACTGGCGAAAAAAGAAAAGTAATCTCCAAGATAAAACCCAAATTCAAGCTCAGATCACGGTAATGCTCGTAAAAGTTAACTTTAACTTTGGTTACTACTAGTATAATTTGATGATAACATAATCTAATCCTACTCATATTGTGTAATAACAAGTAGTAGGAAAGGGCCTTTGGATAATAACAAAGTCCTTCTTTATGTCTACAGTAGTTGCATTATAACAACAAGTGATTCTTGATTATGGTCATTGGTTTCTTTATCTACAGATTATGTAAACGATCTCATATAATTACTTAATTAGATGTAGCATTTTTGACAGAGGCAATCCAATTCTATTCGTGTCACTGAGATGTAACCAGGATCAGTGAGTAGAGTTCGCTAGTGTAGCCTTAGACTCGTTAAAGGTAGTACTAGACCTGGCCGTAGGATTGCGCTGTGGAGTTTGTTACAATAAGCCTATATTTTCTGTGGGTTTTGATCTGCAAACTTGGAACATAAAACAATAAATATATTGCCTATATAGCCACAACTATGTTTATAAATAAAAAAATTAAAACATTTTCTTTGATAGAGTATAATTAAAGACAGGAGTACGCCATACCACGTGTTACGTAACAGGCTTCGTCGAAGTTGCTTGCAAAATTAAAATTCATAATTTCCAAACCCTCAGTGATAGGTTTAGCTAACGCTCAGCCAAAAATGACACATACTACTAATCCTATAACACTCGGTCATGTGTGTGATGTGATGAGATCTCATCATCGCAAGAGATCCTACGCTTAGAACCCGCTTTAGCCCTCAACAAATACTGAATAATTATGTAACGTAATACCCTTGATTAAAGTCCCTCACGTTTGCACAGCAAATAAAAAGGAATATTTAGTAGCTCATCGTGTTTCTCTTCTAAAGGTTGTTTGCTAAAGGTTTTATTTCAATGTGCAGGGCGTTTTCAAATACAATATATAAAATCATCAACTTTTTCTTTAATTTGTTGTGTTAAACCTTATAAGAATTTAGAGTAGAACTGATACAGCTTATCCCTCTAGTATCACTAATGACCTACGATGAAACAGTAGCGTCGAGGGTACACCGCTGATGATGTAACTGAACCATTTCATCAGTTCCAGGCATCCCTGGGAGTCAGTCCCACCATGGTGTCACCCCCTTGGAGTGGAGGCCAGAAGGGAGGGTAGGGGTGTTGTCTGTGCTGTTTATTATTTTTGACGCTGACACCAGGGGTGATATACAATATAGTTTAATTGCTGATATTGACTTTCTAGACCACATGGGGTATTTTTATTATCATTGTGAGTAATGAATGGTGAGTCCAATTTAATCTTAGCGAGAGGCATTATTAAGAGATAACACAGTTATTTACTATTTTAGTAACGCGTCCCTCTTCCTGAATTCGAGAAAGACTTTTTAAATATAAATTAAAATGTAGCACGGTTTTATAAAAAAACTTTATTTCAAAACCAAAGGTTTATTAGAGAAGAGCAACGCTTTGAAAATTCGTTACATAAATATTTGTACTCACAAGACAAAATACTATTTTACTTTTAAATGTCTAGTGAATACAAATTGTAAAAAAAATATAGAGGATTCCGGCAAAGTGCATCATTACCACAAGCATAATATTTGATTTGATATATCAGCGTTTCAAAATATCTGCTTGTTTAGTAATAAATCAATGTAGTTTAGTACTGAATAAAGAATCTCTCTTCGGTTGAAGCTAAAGACAACGAATTTTCAGTTGTAGATAAATAATTTGTAAACTTTCAAATTTCACGAATATTATATGTTGCTTATTAAGTTGCAGCTACGTTTTGATCAAGATCTTATTAAACTGAGTGAAGTCTTTTTTAGGAGAAATCAGGTAACAAGGTTATATAATTTGACGCCCGTTTCTCCCATTAAATTAGGTGTACCTCAGGGTATATAATTCGGTCCCGTACTTTTCACCTGTACAATTCACACTTTCCTAAGAGAATACACCACCTCAGGGCCAATCTGTGTACTGAGGACTTTCAATTTATCCTACTAGCCTTCCAGAATTTTGATTTCTCTATCCGTAGTTTAAAGCACAACGTAAGCAAGTACACTGTTCTTCATGTTATCCCACACAATCCGATATGGGCCTGACGGTTGGATGTGGGTATTACTCATAGTCTGCCCAAGTGAAGACCCTCAGCGTTTTCCTTGATATCGGCCTAAGTTTACTCTCCAATGACGTCAATCGTGCTATCCAGCTTGCTCTTTAGTGGCTAAATTGTCTTGTCGTAATTGTCTGCTTTCCTAAAAAAAAAATCCACGTCGAGATGAAGCTGAAAAAAATTAGGTCTAATCACGTATACCCGTAAGGGATACTTATACATTATCATTGGAAACCGTTTGCAGGGTATTACATGCTGCTTGGTTCACAGATCACACTGTCCTATCACAGAAAGAGCCAACCACAGTATGGGCGAGAGTCTTGGTTCGTGAGGTAGTTTTGCAACACGGCAGTAGCTATTGCCATCAGCTAAGTTTCCTTAAAGCCAAAAGCTTTAAACCTTAAATTATACAATTGACTTTACTTTAATCTTAAACAATACACGTGTAGTTTATTTAAAAATGACCCAAGGGGTTTGGTAAATGGTTATTGCTAACTGGTCCTAATGTTTCAGTCTTAATATGTGAGGTAGGGTTGAGTTAGATTGTGTAGATTATACACTGGATCACCACCAATAATTGGTAAATCAGTTTTCATCAGGCATAGTCACTTGACATTTAAAAATATTTAGTTCCTTATTTAGTTTTTTATAACACGATGTATGGTGCTATAAGAAAATGTCAATATGTTTTCTACAGCGTAAAAATAGTTTTCAACTTGAATTGCCGAATGTGTTAAATATACTCACAGAATCCGCTACATTGTAAAGCCTTTTACCCAGACTGTACAGAGACTAGTAAAATCACCACATCTGGGTATATATTTTTAGTGTCATAAACAGACCCTTTTCTGTTTTACGGGGTCATATAATGCACCATAACACGTCGGCAGCTGCCCAGTACAGTAGCCCTACTAGTCGGTACTAGAATAGCCCTGTGTATACTACTGGGGTCGAGACACTCGTGCCGCAGTACCTTCACTCTGCCTGGCGGAGTGATCTCTCTGTCAACAGTCGTGGACTTGTGATGGTGATCACCTGGTGCAACACCAAAACGGTTTTAAATCTTGATTTTTGGGTATTTATGGATTCGTCTTTGACGTTCTTTTGATTTATTTCTATGGACTGTCATACAAGATTAACAAAATTGGAATCATTGTGATAGTAGATCTTCTTACCTTCTTTAATTAAGATTTGAAGGTTTTGAAAGGAATAATGGTATCCAATATTTGAAAATTGTAGATTGCATCAATTTCCTGAGACATGCTCTTGCTTGCCTACTGCATGACGTCGAAGTAGAAAAGGGTTCACATCTGAGTCACATTTTATTGTAAAGTACGATGACGTCATGATGATGTCAAAGTGACGTGAAGTTCTTTAGCGTTGGAGGTTGGTCCCAACCTCGTCTAGTTTTTCTTCTTTTCCGAAGGGAAGATTCTGCTTAGCAGAGGACTCCAGAAGAAAAAATAAACTGCAACTGACACGGACGTAATCTCATAGAGAAGAGGATAGAAATAGGAAAAGAGAAGAATTAAAGGAAATGCGATGTACTGATATAAACCGAGATATAAACGATGTTTATTTGTTGGAGTTACAGGTAGAACACACATACTCCGCGATGTGAAGGGTGATGTGTTGGCTTTTGAATGAACATGAATAATAAAATCTCTCTGAAATTCCCTTCCAATTGCTCCTATATTCAACTCCATCCATTCATCTCCTTTTAGTGAGTGTCAGTTTTAATCAAGTAAATACATGAACTATAATTTAGTTCGGTGTAATTAACTAGTTAATTGAATCGTAACTGAATATGCCCCCTGCTAGGACGTTTTAGATTACAGCCACATTCACTTCCCCGCATTATTCTGTTTGAAATTCTAACCGGAGATCGTAATTAACATTTTATATCGCTCCACAATTCTTCGACAAATAAAAGCAGTCCGCTTACAGAAAGAATTAAGTGCAAAGTCGAGAGAAGTTTCTGAACTTTCGCAGCTTGTCTCTAACGATGTGGCTAATTGAGTTGTTTAACTCAGTTGAAGGCAGAGTGAGCTACTGACTCCTTCAATGCAGCACAAACACTGAATAATGGAATATTATCGTTTCGTAACATCTCGTACAACAGGTACAAGATGCACCAGACAGATTGAGTAATCATGTGATGATTGAAGTTACGTGAGTAATCATGTAACTTGATGCATTTTGAAGAAGAGGAACGTTAATATCATATGCTGAAGAAGTGTTGACTTATAACATGTTTGCCGGAGTAGGACACAATCATAACGGTTCTTAGAATTGACTCGAGTAATCAAGAGTTAAACATTGAAACCCAAACAGTCCTTACGTGTTACACTCCGTTACATGGACCCAAATATTAACTTATTACTTATTCAAATAAGGATGTAAAACATATTTATTCACTATTCTAAATTGTTAACGGCTACTAATAATCAGTTACAATGTTGTCACTGAAACCATCCGAGTCAGATATCTTATCGCTAAAAAGATAATGGACTTACAACTCAGCTGGACCAGGAACTCCAACCTTTTCCTATAGAATACATCTACGTAAATGAGTTTATTCGTATTTCTAACTCCCTCAAGAATTTCTGACTAGACCAAAGGGATGTGAGTGTTTCATCTATTTCACTTTCCGTTTGGTCCAGTGTCTGAAATTTGATTTGAGTGCTGGAATCTGTTTGTGTAAAGAAATCCAAAAAAGTCGACGACAAAGAAGATGGCACTGAGAAAACATTTACATTTGGATTACATTGGATGATAAATCAGACTACTTAAGATTGTAGTAAAAGTGTCTCTGATGTCGAAACGATGCAAAGAGTTCGTTTTGAACATCTTTATTGGATTTTGGATTTTTGTTGGACTTTTGTGGATTTCTTCAGACGGACGTGGACTCCAGATTCCAGGAGTCAAGTCTGTGACGGTGTCAGATTTTGGATGCTGCACAAAGCTGAGGGTGAAATGGAGCAAAAACTCAATATTCACATTAAATCAATTCTTGCAATCATAGCTACGTTATCTCAACGGATACCATATCCGTTCTTCCAAAACTGATTCATGGATGGCCTAAGGTATTATCGTTCCTTAAGGTTATCGTTATCTTTAAGGTAACTGATTAGAAACTAGAAATACCTTGCAGTTCTCTTCAAACAATCAAATTGACTGCTTTTCTGGGTTTGAATTACTATCCAAGTAGTTTTATGTCGCTATTGGTGTACAGGAGAAAGTTTTAGATTCGGGAGAATATAACGGAATTTGACCTCTCATGTGGTATTATAGATCATTCAGAGAGGATCAGAGGCTCGTCACAGTCCAAGATGCGATCACAACTTTGAAGTGTTGGATAGTGGGTCCGGAGCGGCTGAAGCAGGTAATGAGCAAATGATAAGGAAGACCGGCGTGGCTCAGGCCTAATCGAGGTCGAAGGCGTGAACACAATGGGTGATGATGGATGGGAGAGGAGTGTCTGGTAGGTTGGAGGAGGGGAGATGGGTTATCGGGGCACGACACTAGGCCCCGGGATTGGAAAAGTTACTCGAGTACGATTACATAGTGCTGCTGTACAATTTTATGGTAGTAATACAAGGCGACTGGAAACCTTAGTGAAAGATGGTTAGTGCAGTAGCATTGGTTCAATCTTTCAGACTTTGACGCTCTGTACATTACATTATCTGTGGAAGAATGCTTTCAGTGAACACTTTCACACCTAGTATTCAGTTTAGCTTTCTTGTTATCAATTTGATTCATAGGTATTTTAGCCCATTCCGTGTGTGTATCGCAGTGACATAATGTGCTGACACAGAAAATGAGTGAAATGCGTACTGGTAGCTTTCTAATAGTTGTACTGTTTTTAATAGTTCATTCACGATACAAAATGGTTTTTGGAAAAGATGTATTATTTTGTGGTAGTATATATATATATATATATATATATATATATATATATATAATAGCTATACAGGGTGTAAATTAAGTCCTGACACGCCTGGATATATTCCAAACGGATTGAGATATCAATGTACAATCTTTACCATACCTATTAAAATACTTTTTGGGACTTTTTGAAGGATATAATATTCTCCCTCTTTTTCTAAGGGGGTAGAGGTGGGTCACTTTTTAATTTCCATATTACAACCCCTATCTTGTGATATGTCATATGAAAGGTAAATTCAAAAGAAACACAATGCTATGAACAAAATATATCTACGACGATCCTAGCACAAGTTATGGGCAAACAGCCTTTAAATCTAAGGGTGTATATTTCGTCCTGATATGCCTGGATATATTCCAAACGGATTTATATATACAGGTAAATGTACTATCTTCACCATATTCATTAAATTACTTTTTTGAGTTTTTTGGGTAAAAATTCACCCTCCCTTGTCAAAGAGGGTAAAGGTGGTCACTTTAAATTTTCAGATTGTAACCCCTATCTTGTGACATGTTGTTTTTAAGGTGTATTCAATGGAAGTAGTTTATTAAGTGTGGTGAAGATTGTACATTGATGTCTCAATCCGTTTGGAATATATCCAGGCACATCAGTACTTAATTTACACCCTTAGATGTAAGGGGTTGTTTGTCCATAACTTATGCTAGGATCGTCGTAGAGATGTTTTGTTCATGTCATTGCGTTTCTTTTGAATTTACCTTTCAAATCGTATGCCACAAGATAGGGATTGCAATTCGAATTTAAAGTGATCCCCCTCTACCTCCTTTAAAAATGGAGGAAATACATCGATATCTCAATCAGTTTTTAATATATCTAGACGTATCAGGACTTAATTTACACTCGTATATACATAGATACAACTTGTTTTGCCAATTCTTTATAACCAATAGCAAAGAAAATAATATACGTACTTTAGATCGTGTGAAGTCTTAGTTATTGTGGTTTTTAACGTAACGTTAATTATTATTTTGCACTACTATGAGGTGCTGTGCATAAGTAGATGATAGAAAATACAATGCATCAATACAGTAACAAATGTTTTCAAAGGTGTCTCCATAAATCGCAAACTTCTTATTCTGAATCAGAATCCATGTATTGAGTTCACCTAACCAAAATGTAGAATACGTTATGCGGCTACACGATATTAATCACCGGTGTTTGATTATATTTGATATTAATATGTGTAGCGCTTCTAACGTTCACAGGTCTAAGCCCTTATTTATTGTGCTCTGGGGGCTCAAAGCCCAAGGAGAGGAATGTTTAATTAATTAATTTTAATTACACAATCAAGGCTAAATTGCAGAGTACACAGATTGTGAAATGTGGGTAACTCATGAGAATACAAATTAAAACATAGTACAATGATAAACTCGTTGTGTTTTGAACTATATTTAGAATAGCAGTTACCCGCGGCTTCGCACGCAATTCCGCTGGTTTCTGCACCTGTATGAGCACTTCTGTTTCGAGAGAATTATATTTCCAACGCCAATTTTGAGTTTGCCATCTTCCCACGATCAAGAAAACGTATATACATATACACACACACACAGCTCTGAGAAGCCTACTTTTGTCAAAAGACAATTTAGATAGGTTTAATAGCAGTCTTTAAATGTATAGTAAAAGTTAGACTACATTGTCTCTTATGTCTGCACTGCTACCAGTTACCCGTTGCTTTGCACGCAAATTAGGAGGCGTTGCACGTTTATGACCGCCTTGAATTATGTTTCCGACGCTAATTTTGAGTTTACATTGTTGCCGTAATAAATAAAATACACTATACAAGTTTATAATTTTAGCCATTATAATATTTACTTCATCCTCAGTATTTTTAGATCCATAGTTAATTTTGTTTTGTTTCCCGGTCAAGAAAATATATAACAGAGCTGAGAAGTCTATTTCTGTCAAAAGAGAACTAAGAAGACCTTTATATTAGTCTTTAAATTTATAGTAACAGTTTTAAATATCCTAGAACATTTAGAGCTGAAATTGGTATATTAGTCATATAGAATAGTCCAGCAAAATTCTATCCAGCATTTTTCTTGTCGACTGCTTCAAAGAGAGCCTTCGACGTCAAATTCTGACCTTCTTATGTTTTAGGACATTTTTTAAGTTATATTAGTGCTTACCTTATCGTTGAAATGTAAGTCGACGTAATAATTATAATTATTTATAAAAAATTCACTCACTATAAATGTAAACAAATTGAAAATTATAAACAATGGTTACACAAAACAGATTTTAACGGCCAATGGGCGTATGCCAGAGGTATTTTCAAAAAAGTATAGGCTTATTTTCATCCAAAATAAAAATTATTTAACTAGATTTAAAAATAAATACATGTATACTTCGTTATTTTTAATATTTGGTTGTAAATGCCCCTTGGTAATCTACAGTATAATAATAGTAAACATAATAAACAATATACTAACATAATGTAGTGATGATCCAGATAAATTGCCTCCCCTCGAAACTGGAATTCCGGTTGGGGTGTAGCTGAACACCTTTACAACAAAACATACATGGACTTTGGGTAATGATTTTCACTTTTTTTAGAATGAAGAGCAAAATAAGGGTAACAGGAACAAAAACAAAACGCAAAAAATAAAAGAGAAAATTGTGTATAAAGAAAGTAATTAATTCAACCTTATTGTTTATTATTGTAAAGCAAATTTTTATTTTGACTATGGAACTATGCCAATGGCGTAGTGTAGTGGGTAGAACGGTTATCGCAAGATAACCGGATCAGTTAACGTCGAGCGTGGCCGCTGCTTGGATAGGTGACCGCTGAGCGATCCTGTCCTTGCAAGCAGCCCGCTTGCCCGGCCATTGGTGGTGGTTCGGAAGTCACCTTTAAGCCGTTGGTCCCCAGGTTTAAGTGTAAGAGAGGGCTTCGCAGCTCTAACTTCGCCCTGGTAAAATGTGACATCTTTACTTTACTAACTATGTGATGAAATAGAAGTGTAAATGTGCTGCATACCATAACAGCGAATTTCACGATAGTACATGTCTTTAACATTAAGAATTATGTTAACATAAGCTATCCTTTTAAACTATAATACTTTATTGATAATAATAAATTAATAACTAAATAAGTATAATGGCATGTTAGATAATAGCTGAATTAATAGACTTTAATGAAACGACCCTCATTACAATAGCTCAATTTATTTTGTGAGATATTCTCCTTCTTTTCAATTCTTCTCAAGTCAATCTGGAATTAGTGTGTAAATAATCGTTTCGATTTATTTTCAGCCTTAAATATAGAAAAAATATGAAATTGTGATAAATAAGTGAGATTTAACTATGTTTGTAGTATCGATACCCGTAGTGTGGCCAACGGTATTTTTATTGAACGGACACAAAATACTGACATCACATCTGAGGCCATAAAATAGAACTGTAGAGTGTTCCCAGTATTGTTGGGTGTGGCATCGATAGTGATTACCGCTACTAGAGTAATTGCCACGCTGTTCCAAGTATTGGCGTACTCTTTTCGTTCCACCCCAGCGTTATTGGTTCTAAGATTTCGAATATTGGCGTACTCTTTTCGTTCCACCCCAGTGTTATTGGTTCTAAGATTTCGAATATTGGCGTACTCTGTTTCATTCCACCCCAGTGTTTTTGGTTTTAAGATTTCGAATATTGGCGTACTCTTTTCGTTCCACCCCAGTGTTATTGGTTCTAAGATTTCGAATATTGGCGTACTCTTTTCGTTCCACCCTAGTGTTATTGGTCTAGACTATGATTTCGAATATTGGCGTACTCTTTTCGTTCTACAGGCCCAGTGTTTTGCTCTTAAGATTTCGAATATTTGCGTTCTCTTTTCTCCTTCTAGCTTAGTGATATTAGTTTTAAGAATTCAAATATTGGCGTACTCTTATAGTTCCATCCTAGTGTTAGTGGTTTTAAGATTTCGAATATTAACTTATTCTTTTCGTTCCTCCCTGGTGTCACTGGATCTAAAATTTTGAATATAGCCTAAACGTATTCTTTTCTTTTCACCCTAGTGTCATTGGTTTTAAGATTTCGAATAACGTACTCTTCTCGTTCCAAACTAGTATTATTGGTAGTAAGATTTCAAATATTGGCATACTCTTTTCGTTCCACCCTAGACCGTTCCAAGGTCTAGACTGAGTGACGATCCAGGCCAGCCTTATTTGTGCGGAGGATGTCCTGGACGAAGTGTGACAAACAGGCCCAGTGTTTTGACCCTCCAGCATCACTTGGCAGACCGAGTCTGCCGGTAAAACACCAACAGTTCGTGGTGCTGAATGTTTCGCGTATTGCTACATTAAACCTACACACGGCCAACTCTAGCAGGCTTAAGTTTGACAGCTAGACAGTCAGAGAACCCTGACTCGGAAGTGGTGCTGACATTCATGCAGACGCACTCTATGAGTGAACTTGTGACAAGCTAGACAGTCAGAGAACCCTGACACGGAAGTGGTGCTGACATTCATGCAGACGCACGCTATGAGTGATCTCCGCTGTAGAGCAGGCTCAAGTGTGACAGCTAGACAGTCAGAGAACCCTGACACGGAAGTGTTGCTGAGATTCATGCAGACGCACGCTATGAGTGATCTACGCTGTAGAGCAGGCTCAAGTGTGACAGCTAGACAGTCAGAGAACCCTGACACGGAAGTGTTGCTGAGATTCATGCAGACGCACGCTATGAGTGATCTACGCTGTAGAGCAGGCTCAAGTGTGACAGCTAGACAGTCAGAGAACCCTGACACGGAAGTGTTGCTGACATTCATGCAGACGCACGCTATGAGTGATGTACGCTGTAGAGCAGGCTCAAGTGTGACAGCTAGACAGTCAGAGAACCCTGACACGGAAGTGTGCTGATTCATGCAGACGCACGCTAGTGATGCTCATGCGCGAGATGAGATGCTACGCTGTAGAGCAGGCTCAAGTGTGACAGCTAGACAGTCAGAGAACCCTGACACGGAAGTGTTGCTGAGATTCATGCAGACGCACGCTATGAGTGATCTCCGCTGTAGAGCAGGCTCAAGTGTGACAGCTAGACAGTCAGAGAACCCTGACACGGAAGTGTTGCTGACATTCATGCAGACGCACGCTATGAGTGATCTCCGCTGTAGAGCAGGCTCAAGTGTGACAGCTAGACAGTCAGAGAACCCTGACACGGAAGTGTTGCTGACATTCATGCAGACGCACGCTATGAGTGATCTCCGCTGTAGAGCAGGCTCAAGTGTGACAGCTAGACAGTCAGAGAACCCTGACACGGAAGTGTTGCTGACATTCATGCAGACGCACGCTATGAGTGATGTACGCTGTAGAGCAGGCTCAAGTGTGACAGCTAGACAGTCAGAGAACCCTGACACGGAAGTGTTGCTGACATTCATGCAGACGCACGCTATGAGTGATCTCCGCTGTAGAGCAGGCTCAAGTGTGACAGCTAGACAGTCAGAGAACCCTGACACGGAAGTGTTGCTGAGATTCATGCAGACGCACGCTATGAGTGATGTACGCTGTAGAGCAGGCTCAAGTGTGACCGCAGGCTAAGCCGGCTCTAGTTGGAGTCAAAGAGAGGGTCGACGAGAGCAACACTTTTACTAATTGAAAGGGACATTGACAGTAACCATTGTTGAGCCTCACATGAGTAACCCTCCCCTGTATTTTGTCAGTTGTCAAAGAACACAGTGCGTGTGTGTTTAAAGAGAGCATTACTTTGTTCGTAGATCTCTCTCCAGGGATTCCTCTTTTGACTTTTTGCTCTTTCAGCGCAACATCCAACAGCTGCAGCGGAGTTTATATTGTAAGTAAGGGCTGTACAAATTACATATTACAACCCAGCGAGCTTGTGTTACTGTTCTGTAATAAACGTTTGTGTGACTGAGAAACATTTGTTTCTGTCAAAATAAGTTCAGGCTGTAAACCTTTTAGAAGGTTGAAGCTTAATTTTTCTAGTAGAAAATTACAACGTTTTTATTGCTTAACTCTCCTTCTGGCAGCCATTTTACTTTTAATTGGTATACAATTTTCGTACATTGTGCTGGGGAATAAAAACATAAACAAATGTACAAATTTAAATACTGTACATTATTTCGCGAGGAAAACAATTATATGCAAAACATTTTGACAAAATTAAATTTAGTGTATTATAATGTGTTACTTTTGAGAAAAAAACTGTTTTAATAACTTTTATGCTTTTTTTAAAGGAATATAATTGTTTGCATTGTGTGGAAACACATAACACGTGGTTAAAATACAAATGTAATAATTCCAATTAAAGTAAAAAAAGGCTTCTACTATATGTCCAATTTTAAAATACAAATACAATGAAAAGCTAGTTGTTTCACAAGAAGTTTAGTGCTATCAAACATATGGAGTATTAAATAACAATAATACACTATATATACCGAATAAAACGGCAAGTACTTCAAGATTGCTTAACAAAAACAATGTTGAATTTCAAAAGCCCAATACGTCATTGCATAAACTCGTCGACAAAGGGAAAGGTATTGTTAACACCAGCCTATGTTCTATCGTTTCCAATGAATAGTTAGTTCTTCGATCATTTTTAGAAACATCGTTTTTCAAGACAAAGTGCGATCACATAAGAGGTAGAGACTTACACTCGCATAAAACTAGAGTCAGGAAGGAATACCGGTCTGCGAGACACAGAACCGTAGTGTGTTGAACGTTTGCCTGTTCAAGCAGGAGTTCGGTTTGTGAATAGTTTTTTCCGGAAACGATAAAAAATTCCACAACGCCGAAAGCGTTTGAAGCTCGTTTGAAAGTACTTTTGGCCTCAGAAGCATTTTATAGTACTGAAAAGTTCAAGGCATACAACTGGGAGACCACATGAATGGCTAACTGATGCTGAAGCTAGATGTGAGACGTTAGGGAATGAATGAGAACCGAGTGAATGAAAATATATTGTATATCTTAATGAGGTACTGAAGGAATGAATGACAGTTTTAGTTTTTTTATTTTTAATTAATTAAACTATAGGTTGCGATACAATAATCGCATTGTAATTTTTGCAATCAAAAGATTTATTATTATCATCGTATTGTAGTGGTTCATGATTTTATTGTTCAGATTTTAACAAATACAAGAGTTAGCGCAAGTTCACTAGAGATATACGAGTCGATTATCAAAATGAAATTTTCTTGTACATAACTAGAGTAAAAATACACACAACAACAAAAAACAACATTATCCTAAACAAAATTTTAACATTAATTGAAATTGAATATTTGAAGTAGAAATTTATACGATATCGAACAATGTACTTATTTTAAAATAATCCAGCTGAGAAACATGCAAAATGGGAATATGGTGAATCACATGCGGCCAACAAACATATCGAAGGAACGGAAGAATACCAGCTGTTTTGTGCGGAGTGGAGAGGAAATCAGCTGATCAATAGCGCACAGACCGAGACAAACAATGAGAGAGGGGTACTGGGAGTGCAGCGCGGTAGTGGAGACGATTTATTGCCAAATGAAATGGGAATATGGCGAGTCTCATGCGGCCAACAAACATATCGAAGGAACGGAAGAATACCAGCTGTTTTGTGCGGAGTGGAGAGGAAATCAGCTGATCAATAGCGCACAGACCGAGACAAACAATGAGAGAGGGGTACTGGGAGTGCAGCAGCGCGGTAGTGGAGACGATTTATTGCCAAATGGGAATATGGCGAGTCTCATGCGGCCAACAAACATATCGAAGGAACGGAAGAATACCAGCTGTTTTGTGCGGAGTGGAGAGGAAATCAGCTGATCAATAGCGTACAGACCGAGACAAACAATGAGAGAGGGGTACTGGGAGTGCAGCGAGCGCGGTAGTGGAGACGATGGCGTGTGTGATGGATGAATGTGTGATGGCGTGACGTGTCGGGACACCTTGTTGCCTAGGATACGTGATCACTCGCTCTCCACTCCAGACCAGTCAAAAGACAATGGCACTTGACCGATCTTCAAGTGTCTTGACGCACGCTCCCTTTAGAACGTTTTTGTGCAGAAAGGGAAGGGCTTTAAAAAGATGCTTTTGTAAAGGATAGGCTTTGGTAAAGGTTAAGGGGTGTGACAAATTTTGAATGGTTTATCATACTTAAGTGAATCTCTTCACACGAACTCGGTGTAGTAAGGGTAGAAAACGCTTCTTGTTTCTATCCTTAGAAAAGTCTTTTTTACGTTAATGCCCAAAAGCATGTAATTATTTCCTGGTAATCCCGCAAAGTTTTCTTGCCATACTATTTGAAGCTATATTTGTTCTAATTTTGATTTTAGGTGAATTGTTCAGTACTCGTGTATAATATGATTTGGCTTTTTAAGTATCCAATATTCAAACTGTGGACTGCCTGTCACCAAAGTAGCCAGGAAAAAAGTTTTTTTCTGGGGGAAGGGTGGAGTCTAGACAACTGATATTTGCCCGTAGTGGACAGAGAGTAAGGCTCCATTTTGTTCCTTAAAAAAATCTTGATTCGTTTCTTTGTTGAAAATGACCATTCAGCAGTACATGTCAGTAATAACGAATTATTTAAATAATAATAATCGTTTACTAAAAAAGTAATTGACAAAATTGAAAATTTGGGGGGAGTCCGGACCCCTTAGATACCCTCCCTGGCTACGTCCATGCTGCCTGTTTATACTTGTCGGAATTTTGCATGGTTTAATTTCATTACATTCGTCTTATTACAATTTCTAAAATGATAGACAATTTGAGCTATAATTCTGTATAAGAATTTCCACCGATAACTAGTAAGTTAAAATGTTAAAATCTGGTACTGAAGAGACATCGAGATTACAAGAAATATAGTAATCAACACGTATAGGACTTTTATAACACATTAATAGTGTTGTAAACATTGATCATTATTATTGTTTCAATTTATTGAGGTTCCTCATACAGACTACAGAAAACGCCATAGACAACTATTGATCGTAAAGTTTAATAACTGTATTTATAAACTATCTGCATCTTTGTATTAGTTTTCAGTATAATAAAAACTGGAGATGTTGATTTAAGGTTCTTAATACAGACTACAGAATAAACTATAGTTAACTACTGAAAGTGTAATAACCGTATTATCTGCATGCATTTTTTTATTAATTTTTATTATAATAATAACTATAGATGTTGATGTGAGCAACGGTTTACTTTGAGAATTGTAGTTTTATCTTAACGTATATTTTTAGAATTGCACTTAGGGCATTGGGCTTGGGGATGAAATAATAGGCGTATTTTATAAGAATAATTATACCCCCAACATTACTTCGTTATCTGGTGAGGACTCACGTTTATATGTGCTGAAACCATAACGATGAACCTATAAGTAGATAACGATAACGATGATCATAAGAAAGTTGTTTGGATGGGTGGTCAATACTCTGCAGATGAAGAAAGGGATGAAAGCAGAATCGAGAAAAGAAGAAGAGGAGAATGAAAGTGAAACGAGAAAGACCTGCATCAGTGTGGGTGGGCCAGTGGTGCGGGTGAGATGGCTTATCTGGCACTGATACTAGCTGTACATGTTGTGACATAATGGGGTCGATGGGCCGGAACTGTCCTTGTGTCGAAGTGATGGCCCTACGGACGCTATGTCAGGAGATATGATATGGGACAGACTTTGTTGCTTTTACAACCAGCCTTCCACAGGGATTTCAGCTCTTATACATTTCCTCTGGTATAAACAGGAAATAATGGGTTTGAATTTAAAATAAATTTTGTAAATTTGCATTTATTTTATTTTACTCTTCTTCTTTAAAATTATAAACAAATTTACTTATACTTTTGTATAAGAATTTCCACCAATTCCTAGTATGTTAAAATGTCTTCCTGAGAAATATAATAATCCCGTACGAATAAGATTTTAAAACCTTCGACTAATAAAATATTTAAAATCTGTACTATTATATAAAAATGTTGTGTCTGTCTGGATGTATGTATGTATGTGTTTTACTCAATCACGTAGAAATTACAGGGCCAGATTGTACGGAAACTTCATATGGACATACTTAGGGTCCCTGGTTAACATGAAAGCATATTTTTATTTCGAAAATCCCTCCGAACTACACCCCACTGGTTAAGTCGCCAAAAATATCATCTTTGTCTATAAAGTTGCATTACAGAAAAAACTATTATTAACTGAAAAAGCCTATGAAATGTAGTCAAATGTTCTGTACAAACATGTTTTATGGTAGAACAACCCTATTTGTAAGTTATTTAACTACTGTTTTCAATTTATTTACGTTTAATAGTCTTGAAAGCACAGAGGAAGATTGATAATAAAAAAACTTCTTATTCCAACCTTTTCTGCAACCGTGTTTGAGCACAGAGTAAGAAACCATCCAAATAAAAAAATTAAGTTTGTGTAAAAATATACTTTTAAATGTACAATTTAACAAATATTAAGTATGCAGTGCTTGGCGATTTTTTGCACTTAAATGCATATATCAAAGACAAAGCTACTATGTAAGTTTTACTGTAAATATAAAAACGATTTTTATAAAACCTATCTTAGTTGGCTTTTGACAGACGAAGGCTTCTCAGACCTGTGTATGTATATATATGATTTCTTGATCGGTGAAACGAGGTAAAATCAACTCTGGCACAAAATAAACTAAGACTGGAGTAAATTACAATGTCTATAAATGTACACTTTTTGACATATTTTCTTGATCAACGTGGCAAACTCGACATTGGCGTCGGAAATATAATTCACTCGAACCAAAAGTGTTCATACAGTGTAAGCCACGAATAACTGCTAGTTTAAAATATAATTGTGATTCGTAGATTACACGGTTTAAGTTCAAATCAGAGAAATGTACTGTGAGGACAGTTATTAAAAACTTCCGTTTACCTCAGAAACGCATGTAGTTATAATGAGACAAAAATAGATCCATACGTTAATTGACTTGAGAGTTAGAAGCCTTTTACGCGATGCGTGGTGTGGAGCATTCCTACCAAGTTCTTTACAACGTATCGGTTCGTATTACATAGCGTTTATAATATATGATTTTACATAAAGTTTTGTATTTTATATATAAACAGTTCTATAATGTAATGTTAACTGTATTTTCAAAAAACGAGTTATGATCATATCATGTAGTAAGTATGAACATAAATATAATTTATTTTAAACATTGGTTATGCACAAATAATTTTCGTCATAAATATGAATCCATTAAAAATAATAAATTGAGACATTTTTGGGGCATGAAGAGGCAGATCGACAATTTAACATTCGTCACTTTTCAGGTGTCAGCTTTTACCAGAAGTTTGATGCACTCAAAACTTATCCCATATGTACGAGAAAGGGGGAAACACTTGAAAGCAAAGTGGTTTGATAAAAGTTCTAAAAAATATTTTCGATTTGATGCTTAATCTAGAACAACTTATTGTTAAGAACAATATATCTAAGTTTAATATTAGTTTATCATAAATACACTAATTGAGTTTAATATTAATATGGGAGCTTAAATTTTAAAATTAAAATATTGCAAATTGTTTAGTCGGAAGAAAATTAGATTTCATGTGAGGCTGTCATCGCTTAATATCAAGCTGAAGGTCAATTATTAGTTTAGAAGGTTAATTCTTTACAACACTTATCGTATGATGGAACGACTCTAACTGTTGGCTAGTTATTATACTCATAACATTTTGTAAATTTTGAAACTCCCTCATCTTGAAACCTGAGAAAACGAAAATCGTATGAATGTTCAGTTTAGCTTCAGTTCACCTTCCTCTCAATGCAGAGTCTGGAATCTGATGCTGTTACAGACTTGACTCCTGGAATCTGGAGTCATGTTCGTCTGAAGAGTCGACGACGAAGAAGCTCAAAACGGACAATTTACATCGTTTCGACATGAGAAACATCTAGATTACAAAATATAAAATACAGTTTATCCAGGTGAATTGGCATTCTCATTGTATCATCAGGTGCACAATTGATTGCATTACAATGTTACTGACACGATCTCTAAGCAAGGTGGAGCAACCGAGTTTTCTACACACAACGTAACCATGGTTGGAAGGGCCCTTCAGATGAACATGGCTTCAGATTCCAGGAGTCAAGTATGTAACAGCATCAGATTCCAGACGCTGCATTAAGAGGAAGGAAAACGAAAATCATCATAAACATATAAAAAACTACCAGCAAGGAACGTGTTACTTGTTTAGTTGTAATGAATCAGAAATTAAGTTTGAAGGTTGTTTTGACGATGGAAGGATATCAATAAATCAGTAACACTACGTTTCGAGATCTGCAATCTGATCTCTTCTTCAGGTGAATAACTAACCCATAAACTTGTTCACTTATAATGATCCTATTTGAATCGAATACTTCTCAAATCCTTGTACGGATGCTATTTGAAAAAGTGTGTACGATACTATATATAAATATATATATATATATACTATATATAAACAAACAGTAAGTATATAAGTGGTTTGTATAGGTTGTGAAATTCTAGATATAAAATAAAAAACTTTGATCAAATGCGAATAGCTGCAACACGGAAACGTTTTAGTCGTTCAAACAGACTAACGCACTAATCTAAGCTATGCGTATCCAAATACTGTCACTGTTCTAATTTTGATCTGAATCTATTAAAAATTACGGCAGTTGGCGTGTTCACAAGCTTAAATTATTTTGCGTAAGCACAGACATAAGCGCGCATGTCTACATGTCTACGTACTCACTCATACATATTAAATGTGTAGCGTTTTGGATTATATGTGGTTTTAGTCTAAAATGCAAGAACCTGAAAATTCAGGCCATGATGGTGAATGCAATAAAACATTTTTTCTATGAAATCAACCTAACAAATGTAAAATAACTTATAAGTATTTTTGAAGTAGGCCTATGTAATTTTTATGAATACTCTTTTCATCCATTTGCTAATTAGAGGCCATTTAACATAGTGTTGTGTAAATAATTATGAAACATGTGACTTTCTAGATGTATTTCAATTTATTGTATGTGCCGTTACAGAATACTTCTAGTGTACTTTAAAAAAAAGGAATATTTTAATTTATTTACAATATTGCGTTAGGTATTCTAGCCCTCGTAATTAGAAAAGATTTCTGTTTTAAATATAAAAAAAATTATTGGTACTACAGTATTTATACATCTTGAAGACGTTGGATTCAAAATAACCCTTCTGTAACCTTTCCATGAAAATGTTAACTATTTTATTATAGTTATACTAAGGAATAAAAGTAGTCAGGAGTTTTTTCGACTAGTCTTTTACTGCGTTATGTTTATCCAAAGAACGCCTGCAGCTACGTACACTCAAAACACAAGCACTACGTTGTAGCCATAGAAGCCACTCTTTTGAAGGCGCCTAACAATTTAGAAACTACGTATTATTTTTGTTATCTCAGGTTGTGTGATTCTTCCGGTGCGTCTGCTTATTACAAAACAGTAAAACAGTATTAATTGTAGAGGATAAATAATCTCTCCGAACTATCTCTATAAGCAGAGAATATTTTCAATGAAAAAACTTATTATTTGTAAAAACAGAGGGTTTTAACTGTAAATAATGTACCCACTACAAAACATTTCCAATTCGTAGGCCTCATCTATGTATTACACATAGGAGTTTTGGAACTTAAGCAGCCAATAAGATTTTCAAAATACATTTTTTATGGTAGGTACGTTGGAATTTTTAGTGCAGAACTTAGTAACCCAATGTAGAATGATACACATATAAACTGAAAAATTTATTGTTTTTATAGCGCATTTTATTTTACCACACGCGATAATAATGTGATACAAAACGTCAACGAGGCAAGCACACACTCAGTCCCGCCACCGCGCCAAACCGAGTAGACAGACAGACAGACAGGCGGGGAGGGGGAGGGGGATGTTGCGTGTCGAGGGTGGCTTCTGTACGTCAACACTGCTTCTGGCAAAACTGATCCTTTTGCTCAACTAAAACATAAACCGAACGTCAATAACACGCTATGGATCATAAGTTTGAAATTTGTAAAAATGTAAACTTACAATATTATTACCATGATTGCTTATATACGTAGTTGACAATCATTCATGTTTTATATAAATTCGAATTGCTTGGAACCACAGATTGTTTAACGAAGAAGAATCAAGTTTAAATGATGTAACCTTTTAATATAGGGCTAGCAGTTACCCGCCGCTTCACACGCAATTTTAAAAATCGAAGGACGTAGCTTTCTTAGTGAAAGCATAATATGATGGAGCCCTACAATTCTTCCAAACATAATTAGACATATTAATAAGCTACATATTATTTCAGTATCCATGGCTTAGAGATTCAAAACGTAAATAAAATTTTGACTCTTTCTTTTTAGGTTTTTCTTCTCAAAAAGTGTCAACTTTTAGTCTGTTTTTTTTTTGCAAATTATTCTGTTTAGATTAATTTTTCATCTAAGGTATTTCAAGTGCCACAGTTGAGTTTGACTTGTGTCCCGATCAAGAAAATATATACCAACAAAACTAACTTAAATTTAAAAGCGTCTACTTTCGGCTCTTTTAATTTACTTTATGTCTAAGATTTTTCAAGTGCCATAGTGATAGATTTCTTGTTTGTCCCGATAAAAAAAATCAAGGACGTATCCAGCGAGGGGATCGAAGGGGTTCGGACCCCCCAAAAGTTTAATTGTTTCAATTACTTTTTTAGTAAACGATTATTATTATTATTTAAATAATTCATCATTAATGACATGTACTGCTGAAATATCGCTCTCAACATAGATACGGGTCAAAAACCTTTCAAGGAACAAAATGAGGCCTTTCTTTCTCCCCACTTTTGGAAAATTTAAGCTGTCTTTACCCTCCCCCCAATTTTGTTCCTGGCTACGTTATTGTGGAACATATATAACACGTATAACTGAAAATTTACTGCAGTCCAAGAGAGTCAGATTTGACCGATTAAATTCACTTCCACTTTAATTTATTTACGGTTCTACAGTTGAATTTATGTTGTTTCGCCGACCAAGAAAATAACACATATGTGGGTTTTGGAATCCAAAATATAGATTTTTACTCCGATAAAGCAAATATCTGCATATGTAAACTTAAAAAAGACTACTTTAGTCAAATGCATCTAACTCCGTCGCTTGTATTCTGCTTCTGTTGTTAGGGTAAGAGTGTTCCATCCCTTCGCTTTTCCTTTAACTACAATAAAATTATTACAGGAGACAACAAGTTTCAAAAACCTTCTATACAAAACATTCACAGCTTTGTTCATCAATGTGGGTTTTAGGACACCGTTTAAATATTATTTGCAATGCATTAGATCGTTTATCGTCAATGGTGCAATCTAAAATAAAAATTAGATAGTAACTTTGTCTTTGCAATCTGCGTAACACTACTGATCATGCATCGTATAATTAATCAATATTTTCTAAAATTTAAGTGAAACAAATATTATGCCACTTTGGTGAGCTGTGTCAACAGCTGTTTAGGGTCAGTTAACTTGGGATTAAGTGTCGTAAATATTTTAATTGAATCGGGTCATGCTAAAAGGGGATCAGTCTTCAAGGAACAGTTTTCGGAAAACAGTTTTCTGAGTACAAAAATAGTTCAAGAGCAATTATTTTTTTAAATATACAACATTAGACCATACATAATTAAATGAAACTATGTAAAAGACAGAAAAACAATTTTTACATACTAAAAAAAATTATATAAAGTGCTTGACTTATCCCCTTTTAGCATGAAATGGGAATAAATGATCAAAATGTTTGTTTTTACACTCAAATTTATTGAAATATCATTGTTAAATGTGTGTCATACTGTAAAATAGTACATAGGTTAACTCAATGAGTTATTTTTAGTCATCAAAGTCCTCATGTTCTTCTTCTGTAGTGGGCCACATATAAATTTCACTGTACCACTCTTCAAATTCTATGGGGATGTATGGTCGAAGCTTTAAGCAAATCAATTAAAAATATTTCCTTTAAAAGCTGTGATTGTATGCGAAATGATCAAAATCAACATTCGTTTTGTAGGTTAGGTTTAGGTAGCGAACTAGCGAGTAGTGATCCGTGTGACAGCTGGCTGGCTTGTTGACTCCACACCCAAATTGTGCTACAAGGGGATCAGTCAGTGACTGAGCTCCTTTTAGCATGAATTGATTACGTCTATGCACTGGTTTCTGTAGTAACCATGCATCAGACTGATCACCTTTTAGCGTGAAAAGATGTAATTTGGTCCTAGGAATACAAATTCATTGTTATCTCAATTTTCATATTTTTTGACTGATCCCCTTTTAGCATGACCCGATTCAATTATTTTCCAGAGTTATTAAATATTCTTAGAAAAATTTTTCTAAACCCAATGTTTCTAACCCTACCTTCCTTGGACTTCTACAAATATTTTAATACCAAAAAAATTAGCCAAATTGGTCCAGCCGTTTTCGAGTTTTACTGAAATTAACAAACGTCATTTCATTTTTATATTAAAAAGGATGAGTTTCTATGATATATGATCAAATGACTCCAGTATCATTTATAAGGTCGACCTTAATTGAACACTTCTTCAAGTTAATATATTCACAGTTATAAACAATGAATTTCAAATTTTAAATTAATATTAATATTGTTATACAAATTACGGATTAATGGCCAAATTAAATCGAGAGCTCTGCTTGAACTAAAATACGGAATTGTACAGAAAGTATTTGCAAATATTCAGGAAGGGCTTACTGAACCGTGGTGTTTGCTAGAGACAGAATGTGGGCTATGGGAAGGTGGAGTACCTTCCTTGGACTTCTACAAATATTTTAAAACCAAAAATTCGCCAAATTGGTCCAGCCGTTCTCGAGTTTTACTGAAATTAACAAACGTCATTTCATTTTCATATAAACAGGATGAGTTTCTATTATATATGATCAAATGACTCCAGTATCATTTATAAGGTCGACCTTAATAGAACACTTCTTCAAGTTAATATATTTACAGTTATAAACAGTGAATTTCAAATTTTAAATTAATATTCAAATCAGTTATTCAAATTGTTATAAAATTACGGATTAATGGCCAAATCAAATCGAGAGCTGTGCTTGAACTAAAATACGGAATTGTACAGAAAGTATTTGCAAATATTCAGGAAGGGCTTACTGAACCGTGGTGTTTGCTAGAGACAGAATGTGGACTATGGGAAGGTGGAGTGAGACATGTTTTATTGCCTCCCATTTCCAAGATATGTCGCCTGGTTTACTGTACGTGCGCCATTTCTCATAGAAACAAAAACGTGCTGTACTCTATTTACTTTAAAAGATAGTTATTTTTCGCGGTTCAAAACTGCCAGTAAATTTTGTATGCGCAAAAATGTCTAGAACAAAAGTCACTATGCTGTCAGTAGTAGAATCAAGAAACATTAGTAGTTATCCTTATTAAGATATTTATCTATCTATTGCAGCACCACACCGCTCTATCAGACAATTAGTTGACAGTGTGATCTACACTTTTAAGAATCAATAGTTTTTCAGTTAAACGATTACTGCTTAGTAAATCAATGAATGTCTAATAGTAAATTAAATATGTAAGGCTAAATATATGATCATAAAAGTTTAAATTTGAGTGCGCCAAAAGTAAAACTAAAGACGTTTAACATATATGACACGTAAACAAATTGTGAATAAATATTACATGAAACACATAAACGTATTTTGAATAAATATAGGTGACATGTTTATTCAAAATTTTTTAATTGTATGTGTCTTGTGTACTATTTGTTGATGTGACCAGTGTGACTTAATATGCGCTGAAATGAATAAGTTTTAGATTTTATAATACTATTATTACCATTACAATTTATTATCATAACAAAACCTGCAGCAACATAGTAACTACATAAAGGACCACTCTGACAGACCAGGTAAATTAACCTTTTATTTATTTTACTTACTTTTAGGTATTTTAGTAGTGATCCAGAACTGTCACAATGAATGAAAAATTTAATAGGTCATTAATGTACGATGACACATAAAACAGTAATAGTAATGAAAACCGTTCTCAAACTGCAACATATTAAATTTGTACTAATCCTTATAAAATAATTGATCAGCTATTTCGCCAACCAAACGTATAGTATAATCCTAATAATATTAAAATTGCGAAAGTGCCTTTGTTTATTTGTTTTGCTTTCACATATAAACTATTGAACCGATTGTACTGAAATTTTACATGGACATTCCTAGGGTCCCTGGGATGAATATAGGATCTATTCTTATTTCGTAAATCATTACGGGCTACGCCCCACTGGTCTTTAAAGAGCGAAAAAATCCCATCTTTGTCTCTAAAGTGTGTAATGTGAATTCAAAAAGCCAGTTAATTTTAGTTTTTAACTTTCAATAACAATATCTATATCCATACATTTAGAAAACTATACTGTTTTGAATCCAATGTCTTTATAATATTATATATTTGCCCTATTTATATTGTTTCTCGGGGCAAATAGCAAACTCCAATTTTGCGTTGGAATATATAATTAATTTGAATTAGAAGTGCAAAACCTGAAATAAGTTTTGCTTAACTTCTGGTTCTCTTAATCATGAACACTGTAAAATGGGTACCTGATGCACGATATATTACTAATTCCACTGTAAAAATATCGTAGGACTTTATCATATTACATCACAAGTGTTTTCACTAAGAAGACTATGAACTTCGGCTTTGAAGTTCCTCTATATTGATCCGAAATAGTACAAGTGTTACTGAAATCGTGGGAGCTATTCAAACAAATACACAGAATGTTGCATAGAAATTGCGGGCGAAGCCGAGGGTATGTGCTAGTGTACCTATAAATCATACAATATTTGCTAATTTAAAACTGTATTGTACTGTGCAAATATAGTTGTAATGAGTAATTCGTAAATGAGTAATTGAGTAAACAAATACGAGTCGATTACGGTACAAGGTTAGGTGAGTGAGTCAGTGCATTATTGCGGCTTCAAAGTCGCCCTCCAAATCGACGGCAATAGTCTGGACGGTCCAGTGAGTCATGAAGTACGTGGGGGAATCGCCGTGACCTACCCCAATGTCTCTCTTCTTCACTGTGTAGGGATGTAACGTTAATTAAATAGAAATGCTTGCTGTAGTAAGCTGAGTGAAATTCCCGCCTTCGGCCATTATTTTAATGTACCGTATAATTATTGATGATAGAACAACTACATTTTTGAAAGATGTTTTGAATCTCCGTACAGCAACCAACCAAGGGCGCAGTGTAGCGGGTACAACGGTTATCGCAAGTTAACCGGATCAAGCAACGTCGAGCGTGGCTGCTGCTTGGATGGGTGACCGCTGAGCGATGCTGTATTCGCAAGCAGGCCCGCCTGCCCGGCCATTGGTGGTGGTTCGGAAACCACATTTAAGCCGTTGGTCCCCAGGTTAAGTATTAGAGAGGGCTTCTTAGTCCTAACTTCGCCTGGTAAAATAAGACACCTTTACTTTACTTTTAATAACCGTGTCCTTGGCCTTTAGGACGCGTGGATTGGGAATATTCGATCCGCACCCATATTGGCTGGATTGACAAGCAATTTGTTGGCGCCCGTTGTCCTGTATACTGTATGCAGAGGCTTGATGACCTTGCTTGGCTCTCTAGTTGTCTTGTACAGAATAAGACTAAGCACCTTAAGTGTTGATTGGCAAACACGTACTTGGAAAATACTAATTAAAAACTTCTAAACATCTAAAGGTAAAAGTACATTATATATGCAGGGTAAAAATTAAAACAGGACGGCTTTATAATTTTTTAACGACGAGATATCACAACCAAATTTGGCATACTGTTACTGGTAGTAGTAAGCTATTTTTCTGAGTACGTGGTAATCAGATGTCCCCTTTGGAGGACGGCCCGTCGGGGTTAAAAAGGAAATTCTAATGATATCTTTAATGATAATGTATGTTGAGTTGTACATAATTTTAAAGGTCTAGTTGAACTGAAAACAATACCACAAACCGGAGTTTAAAAGGTTTATCCGGTCGGAAGAAATCACTGTTTAAAGTTTAAAAAATGTTTAATACATTGTTCATAAGACATAACTAATACTGTACCTGTTACAAGTAAGTGAGTGGGAATACATTTTAGTGAACTAATTTGAAAGTAGTTGTTCAAAACGTTCCCCTCTGTCCGTCTGGCAATGTGCTAACGGTTATAAAAGCTGGCTACTACATTTTTTATGTATTCTCGTGGAATAGCGTGAGTTTCCTGTGCTATCCTATGCTTGTTCGATCAGATCTGTAGGCTGATTTGATAAAAAATTTTCTTTGGGGTATCAAGGTATGATCCAAAATGAGATAGTTTCTGTTCTACAAGCTAATAATCTTGGCGCTGACTTCCAAAAAAGTTTTTTCCAACAAGATGGAGCACCATCACTTTATGTATGGTGTTCAAATGAGTCAATACTTGGATACAATATTCCCGCACCGGTGGATTGGAAGACGTGGACCGTTCCACTGACCTAACTCCGCTTGACTACTTTGTTAGGATGTGCGTGCGTGCGTGCGTGCTCATTAAATAAAGATTAAAAAATATCACTGATAAATTCTTTAAAGGGTTAAAACTGTAATAAGTAAGAATATATTTCTTTCAACACATTTTGACGTGTGATTTGATACACATAGTCACGAAACAAATTTGTTTAAATGTGTTGCCACTACTAAATCGCCTCTATTTCTTAATAGTAATATTTCTTTTAGTAGTAGGAAACGTAGAAAATTCTGGTAAGTGTTTAAATGTGAAAATATAAACAGAATAAATGAACAAGATGGTGGTACCAATAGACCCTCCTTACAAAAGATCTCCCTGAAGATTTATCGTCTTTTCAATTTAACAATTAATCAGATGACCTTCTTTTTTTAAAACGAAATATTCTTATTTGTGTCGTAATGAACTGTTTATAATACTTTCATGAATTATTATTCAAATAATGAGGTTTTATGTGGTATTAATCAAAATTTAAATGGAATTATTATTAAAGCGATAAATATTCTAAGTCAATTATATAACAACCATAGAGATGGCGCAATATAAATATGAATTTCTTGATATTATAAGCTAATTATATTGATATAAAGTCAACATGTGTACCAGCAGATCAAATATAAATTATATCCATAAACTTTCTATCAACTAAGCATGGTAGCTACACTAAAGTCGACCCTTAATGAGGTGAAATGGATATTTTTCTTAAGATTATAAAAACATTCTTTTGAAACCTCTCACATAAATGTTCTATTTGCATGGAAGTATGAACCTCGAGAGCAGATGGGGAATTTGCCGCGGCGACCACACTAGTTCCGGTATCTGCGACTCATTAAAGTATAGTAAAAAGAAGCGGACCTAAGGTAGAGCCTTGAGGAACACCCCGCACAGTGGGTTGGTATCCCAGACTGGATATCCCATGGGCGTTAATTACGTGCACACGATAATAACAGGAGTAGGACTGAATCCATTACAAAGCAATGACACCACAAACCCCAGTTCATTGAGAAGTTTGTCGACCACAGTGTCAAAAGCTTTGCTTAACTCGAAGGAAATAGCGCAATCCTCGTTATTCAATGATGACAGTGTGTTACTTAAGATGTTGCTTATTGATTTGACAGTCAGTTGGTTTATCGGTAAGGAATTCAAACTTTAATGAATACAGGTCTGAACTTATATTGGTTAATTTTTAATTAAAGTCTTTTTGATTACTCTTTTTTATGTAAGTTTTTTACATTACCTTTTTAAGTTTTCAAATTTTATTTCCTACATAAGTTATATTCCTTTCTAATTTTACAATTATTATTAACTAAATTTACTCAGAAATTCCATGCTCTGGTCTTGTATAGTTTATTTTATAGGTTAAATCTTGTTTGATTTGTTAATGAAAATTTTGTCAATAATGTTAATTAATTCCCTTGTTTTAATTTATATTTTTGAGTGTTACTGCTATAGTGCAGACTGATGAACTCGTTTCCCCACACACAGGCTGATGCCCATGTGGGGATAATTTCCTAGAAAGATATTTTTTATGTGTTTTAATTACTATGTATGTAATTTTGGAAATAAATCCAATCAATAAATGAATGTATAAGAACGTGTAGGACATTTATTAAATCTTTAAACCTAAGGAACAACATTTAAAAAAATTTGACTTATTGAGCAAAACTTGTAAAGATCCAACAGTGGTGTTGCTAACAGTGTGTTCTGTACAGCGCTTAGTCACCATGTATAGCGCTATAACTCTCCTTTAGACACCTTAAGTTGCTCTGTATAGCGCTCAATACTGTCCTGGACAAGCGTGTGGACGCGTCGGCCACCTTATTATCCAGTCATAGTTACTTTGTTATGCGCGGATGCTTAATTCGTGAACCCCCACCGGATCACGAGTACCATCAATGTTGCAGACAGTTTTACGGCACAAAACTGAGTAAAGCCCAGGGCCGGGTAACGGGAAACTGGAATATTTAACTAGACCGCACATCCCATCGTCCTGTGCAGTAATTATTTACTAAATTGGATATTTATTCCATGGTGGTAGGAAAACTTTGGTCATATAAGTATCCGCCAAACAGTATATTACGAAAGTCAGACTTATTATTTACTTAGTAATGTAGTAACCTTAATTTTTTTTTAATTCTTCAGCACGTCTTTTGGAGAACTGCAATATGGTTACAACCAAACTATAAATCTCAACACAGTAAATAATAAACAAATATAAAATAAATTAACAATATTTGTTTGGTTTAGTTTGACGTAATTTTTAATTCTTTGAGTCAATTTCCTAATTTCTTTCATAGTTTGACCTTTTTGAGTTCGTGCTTTGGCAAAATTAAAGTTTTATTAGTCTAATTTATCTTCATTTTGCACCTATTACAATTAATTTGCAGCAATTAATAAGTGATTGTATCCTTGTTTATTGCTAGTTGAATTTTATTAATTTTTATGTTTATTATTAGTTGATTTATATTAATTTTTTATATATACTATTTGTATATGTTGTTTTGAGTTTAATAGTTTTTGTTATGCTCTTTGCTTGCTTACAAGTGGTAGTTTTTAGTACTGCTCTGTTGTAATTAGGTTTTTTTTACCTGTAACAGTGCATTTAAATAAATAAATAACCCTTCGGGTTTACCTAGAAACTGTCCAGAAATTTTGCGTTTCCTCCTTTTCTCTCTCTACAGTCTCAAAGTCTGCATCTACCGCTCGATCTTCACAGGCTGAAAATGTTAAAAAAATGTGTCGGATGTGTCTCGTGCTTTTCAATCACTTAGATCTGAATCATAGACACAAAAAATAAATGACCATCCAACCTACGCAGTTATTGTTGATTTCATGGATGTTTTTAAAGCTTACACTCTGTAGATATGAGTAATGACTCAGTTTTAGCTGTTGGAATTATCACTAAATACCAAGAGCAAAAGTTGTGGTCAATTGATTTAGAACAGGTTTTTATGAAGGAAAATATTTTGTATTGTAGCCGAGTTATGGTTTTAATAACCCACGACCGTCATTACGTGGAATAATAAAGCGTCCTCTTATGATTAAGAGCTTAAAATCTATTTAACTGTGAATTGTAGGTTTCTGGCGTGATTTAATTAGTCTGAGGTCGTGTTCTGGGACAAGGTTTGTGAAATTTCAACGCCGGTAATTGTCGCCAGATCGTGTATGCGAGTAAGGGAACGGTGGATTCACAACGGTACGTACATTATGCTACCAGGACACAGCCAGGGCAATGCTACTGCTAGTGCAACACAGTGCCAGTGCACAGTTGGCACCTAACCGACAATGTCTGGGCCAACTAGACCATCAGCAGCCTGTACTTCCTGCTCAACTGCATTCACTGTTAACTTGCAATCCTAGATCTTATAAAATCCAAGGAAGCAACGGAATCTCATCAGTCATAGTTCCATGATAAGTCTGTTGTGTTAACTCTGGCGCATTTAGTGTATGAGTTGGCGGGGGGGGGGGGGGGGAGTAAATCTATATTTCATACCATGACGAGTGAGGACGATAAATCGATCTTTTATAGATTAAATGGGTGTGTAGAAATATGGAACAAAAATCTTTAGAAATGGTCATCTGAATTTGATTAACCTTTAAGTACTGGTGCAGGGTGTTTTCAGACCTCCACCTTGGGTAAATCTAGAGGCAACAACCAGAAGGGGTTAGCTACAATTATGTGCTTCTCAGTAGTTCCAAATTAACTTATGTGTGATCTGTTAAATTGGTTTTCGTCAGTTCACGTCACTCTGCTGCAGTGAAAAGAGGGTTCGAATGCCCTGCGGTGTCGTTAGACCCTCGCGTCAGTATTTGTGTTGTTGCTGTTGGAGGTCCTGCGTGTAATTAATTATCATTGTTAAGTGATTTTCGTGTTTTATTTGCTGTTTTCTTTAGAGTTTACAGTTTTGATAATTGACTCAGAAGAGTATAAATTGAGTCAGAATTAGGGAATATCTCTAAAGACATAGAATGAAGTTGATGACTTTCTTATTAAGCCGGAATCAATCATGATGAAGAGCACCATATCATTGCTTCTTACGACGACACTAAAAATTCTTTTGTAGATGACAATGAAGAAGGAAATTAGATTTGCAATGGTAAAACCATAAGCTGTGAGGCAATCTGCCATTGCTCATACGAGTAGTTCGAAATATATCCACTAATCTGCATAGACAATTGCACAAGTCCATTAGAGGAAAGAAATGCCTGCAGAGCTAATGTGAAAAGAAGGAAATTTCAATACGTAGTGTGTTCCAAGGAACAAAGGCATAAAAATAAGTGCTTTCTGTGCAAAATGTATTAAACCAGTGAGAATAAAGCACATTCAAACTGTTTTTGAAGAATGATTGAAACCCGAAGCTGAATAAGTACTAATAGTATACATTTTCTGCATAAATAATTCAATAACTTTCTCCGATAATTCTGCGTACCTTTATATTTTTTATTTGGTCTTAATTATAAGTAGTAACGAATTTGGTAAATTAAACAAATAAATGTGTGTTATGTTTTTGTAAAGAACGAATATATATTTTAAGTTTTCAAAAGTGAATTTTAAGTAAGCAAAATAAGAAATGTACCATTATAAAAAAATATGTATATGTATTTATTTGAGATATTGTCAATGTTACTTTACATCTATTTCATGTTAAAAAGCTTATATGGTATCATCTTCATTTTGTAAACCAATGTATTACAAACTATTACTTTTCAGACAAGCTTTTAACGATTGGAAAGAATGGAGGTAAAATATATAAACAATCTGGTAACAATACTTAAAACAGTGATGCAATAATGAAATACAACCTACATTTTGATTAAATCACACTAATATTTAACAAGGCATTTTGGTACGTTTATTAAAACTTTACTAAATGCGGGTCTGGCAGAACCCCCTGTAATAATAATAATAATATCACTTTATTTCGGTAACAATTATAAAATTGCATACAAACGTCATAAATAAATATTTAAATAATAAATAGGTAGGCCTACACTTCATTCACTCACGCACACAGTCACATGTTTCTCTCATTCACACCAGACAATCCTGCCACTGCCAACACCATAACCAGAGGATTGATCGTGTTAGTTTTGAATTTCGTCCCAGCGGCTCTCCATAAACTCGTCAATTGAGTAATGTGAGTGTAATGGTTTTACAAATAACCAAATCAGTACCAGAGCGTTAAATAAGTTACATTTACTCTACCAGTCTTCCTGTTATTTTATACATAGTAGTATTGCACTTAAAGGTCCCTTGTATCTCCCTGTCGACAATTTCGTGATGAATAATATGATATAATTAGCATATTTTATTTCCTTAATCCTACATGAGTCACATCCTTTTTTTGTTATGTTTCATTGTTGGGTTCAGCAGTAATCTATATGAAAATGCATGCAACACTTACTGTACAACTGAACTAGCAAGAAATGGATATTGCTAGATTCAAAATAACGTTTAATTTAACTCCTATGCTATTTAAATTAACATTTTATAATAAATAATAACGGGATCTGATAAAATTAATTCTATAAGCTTTAATTGCGACTGGTCTGGTTTTGCTTCCATATATTATTCGACGCTTGGGCTCTTCGTCAGCAAAACACATCACACACGTCAGTAGTATCAGGTTCGACCAGTTTTCGACCTGCTGTTTAAGATTGGTGGTGATTCATCCACACACACCTACACACCGCTCAGACCTAAAAAATATTTTTCTGTTATTCTGGCACGTGATAGGCACTATGTCTTGGATTGCCTTACCTTATTCGCCGATTTCTAATATCTGATAGGGCTTTTAAACATTTGTGATCATACCCTCTAGAATGTTATTCTGGCACGTGGTAGGCACTATCTCGAGAGATGCCTTACCTTCCTCGCAGCTTTTTAATACCTGATGGCGTTTACAGGCTATTGTGATCATACCCTCTAGAATGTTATTCTGGCACGTGATAGGCATTATGTCTTGGATTGCCTTACCTTCTTTTCCGCTTTTTAATACCTGATGGCGTTTACAGGCATTTGTGATCATACCCTCTAGAATTTTATTCTGGCACTTGGTAGGCAGTATCTCGAGAGATGCCTTACCTTCCTCGCAGATTTTTAATACCTGATGGCGTTTACAGGCTATTGTGATCATACCCTCTAGAATGTTATTCTGGCACGTGGTAGGGACATCTCGAAGAATGTGTTTACCTTCTTCTCTGATTTGTAATATCTTATAGCGCTTTCAGACATTTATGATCTCTCCCTCTAGAATGTTAGTCTGGCACGTGATAAGCACTATCTCGAGGGATGCCTTACCTTCTTCGCCGCTTCCTAGTACCTGATGGCGTTTACAGGCAATTGTGATCTACCCTCTAGAATGTTATTCTGGCACGTGATAAGCACTATCTCGAGGGATGCCTTACCTTCTTCGCCGCTTCCTAGTACCTGATGGCGTTTACAGGCAATTGTGATCTACCCTCTAGAATGTTATTCTGGCACGTGATAAGCACTATCTCGAGGGATGCCTTACCTTCTTCGCCGCTTCCTAGTACCTGATGGCGTTTACAGGCAATTGTGATCTACCCTCTAGAATGTTATTCTGGCACGTGATAAGCACTATCTCGAGGGATGCCTTACCTTCTTCGCCATTAGCGCCGGACAGCCCGGAAGTTGCTGCCGCATTCCGCACAGAAGGCCAGAAGCATTAGTAGATAAGATAAAGCAGGATAATCCGACTTCCATTCTTTTAACACAAGGTCGCAATCATCTTTGTATTTAAGACCTAATATACACTTTAGCCTCAAATCCTCCCCATATCCGACCTCTAGTTTAATGGGCTACTACATACATATATGACTGTTACTTAAATAAATTCATCTTCACGTATAGGTATAAAATGATTACACTATATCTTTACGGATGGTTTATTGGATGAGTGACGAGCTGTATTTTTTAATGCCCTAAAGCAATTTATATAAGGCAAGTTAGATTCTATAATTAATTGATATCCGCCTGTAACCTATCCAAATATAAACAACGGAGGCCCTAAGGCCAATTTATGGCGTTGATAGTGCAACCTTTTCGCTTCTTGGCAGGTAGAATTAATTGTGGATTTTGAATCAGTTATGTGTTAGTTTGATTGTATTGACTTATTAATTCATTTACAACTCAATGGCGATTTTCAAGCCTGTCAGGGTCAAGGAAGCAAATCAGACTTCTCCGGTATGGCGGCATATGCCTGGCGAGGTATGGTGGACAGCTCGAGACCACTGTAATCAAACAAACTCCTTATTACAATGTTAACCCCCCTCCCCCCAAATATCTATATAAAAACAAACTTAAATATGTTTGTAACTACGATATAGCCTACGAGTAGCTGAACAATCCTACGATTGTTCCAAAAATCCATTCCTAACAAAGAATATTTTTACCATTAAGAGAGTAAAACTACACGATTGTAATACGTACATGTTACTGAAACCGCTTCTTGTATATAACCAGGTTACTTTCTGCTCACTCCAAAAGTCTAGTGCATTTAGATGTTTATATTCAGTAGTAAGTTTAAAATCTACTTAACATGTAGACTGTGAATGACGTCATAGTGCGTCACCTATGTGAGACTATCGGTGTTGGTGTTCACTGATCGCGAGACTAGTCAATATCATTCGGTGATCTTCACTGTTATCGATGACGTTATCGATTTGGAATCACCAGGATCTCCACCACAATGTTCGACAATATTACTTCAATCTAGATACTATTTCAACGGATTTAGTTAGGAATATGTTGATGAAGACAGCAATGAGAACGTATAGAAAAGGATATGTATGATGAATTCGTACAAGAACAGTTAGGAAAGACAGAGAAACGTAATGACGTAATGTAAAACAGCTAACCCGAACTAGACAGTCGTGTTATAGAGTGGATAAAGATAGAGAATCAAATTACGTAATGCATGGTGTTAAAATATCTTAAATCGAATTTTAAAACCAATATTTGAAGAACCTCCCATGAGAGAATGTTCCTCACAGTGTTCTTCGTAACTGACAGATTTTTGTGAAGTCTAGTACTTATAGAATACAGTATAAGTCGCTTCCATCAAGAAAAATATAGTTATTTAACGTAATATAATATTATTAGGCAAGGAGTATAAATAGATTAACTGCGTCTAAAACACAAAAATCGCATGAAGAAGTAGTGATGAAGATATTGGTCAATCATATTTGACGTAGTATAATATTAGTAGGCATTGAGTATACATTAACTGCGTCTAAGACGCAAGAATTGCATGAAGAAATAATAATTAAAATATTGGTCGATAATATTTAACATAATATAACATTAGTAGGGATGGAGTATAGATTACCTGCGTCTAAGACACAAGAATCGCATGAAGTAGTAGTGGTAATGAAGATATTGGTCGATAATATTTAACATAATATAACATTAATAGGGATGGAGTATAGATTACCTGCGTCTAAGACACAAGAATCGCATGAAGTAGGTAGTGTTAATGAAGATATTGGTCGATAATATTTAACGTAGTATAATATTAGTAGGCATGGAGTATAGATTAACTGCGTCTAAGACACAAGAATCGCATGAAGTAGGTAGTGTTAATGAAGATATTGGTCGATAATATTTAACATAATATAACATTAATAGGGATGGAGTATAGATTACCTGCGTCTAAGACACAAGAATCGCATGTAATAGTGTTAATGAAGATATTGGTCGATAATATTTAACGTAATATAATATTAGTAGGCATGAAATATAGATTAACTGCGTCTAAGACGCAAGAATTGCATGAAGTAGGTAGTAATGAAGATATTGGTCGATAATATTTAACGTAATATAATATTAGTAGGCATGGAGTATAGATTAACTGCGTCTAAGACACAAGAATCGCATGAAGTAGGTAGTGGTAATGAAGATATTGGTCGATAATATTTAACGTAATATAATATTAGTAGGCATGAAATATAGATTAACTGCGTCTAAGACGCAAGAATTGCATGCAGAAATAGTAATGAATATATTGGTCGATAATATTTAACGTAATATAATATTAGTAGGCATGAAATATAGATTAACTGCGTCTAAGACACAGGAATCGCATGAAGAAGTGGTAATGATGATATTGGTCGATCATACTGCAGGAGTACCAAGACGTGTATTATCCGGTGACTTGCATTATCCCTAGCTGGAGTCGTAGCCAAGTTGCACCTCTTGGACAAACACAGTTGACACCTGGGGACAACAAGGTGTGGAGGCGTTGCCAGTCATGTCACGGCACCTTTGGCCCGTGCCCGGTGGCCAGCAGGATGTCTGCCCCCAGGCACGTCCTGCCCAGGACCCGTGGCCTACTGGCCTACCATTGTCTACAGGGTGTCCTGTTACACCTAGTCGACATTCGGCACCCGTACTGTACTGTGCCGTACCGCAATTACTCATAGGTCCGGAGCTTGTCCTAGTCCGCACTGTGATGACAGTACAACGAGAGGAGGACATTCCAGGGAATGAATTTTAAAGTAGGGTTCTCAAATTTATATAGCTATTCTTTTAACCTAAGGAGTGTTCTTCTGTCTTGAATTTATATGAACAAGGATTTACTTTCTTTAGAAAATATTATTTGTTAGAAATATTTTTTCCAAACTTTGGTTTGTACTTAGCAACGTATTAGTGAGATATATGAAAGATCTTAACATTCCGCAACTTTTCCGATACCTACTGTTTATTGTATGTTTTGAAACATTACAACTGATTTATGTAAAGAGTTTGTTAAAAGACGAACGGAAATCTCCAAAAACATATGTTCAAAATCAGTATAAGACCTTTTATCTAAGATTTTTAATTAAGTTTAAAAGTGGCTATTATAAATACAATTTACCTCCTCCCCTTCTCCACATAAATTGCTAAATATGTTGTGCAATAAATGCAAATATATCATGTAACAAAAAAGAGAGAAACGTGTTTATCACTTCACTAGGAAATGTTACTAAAATAATATGAGTTTAGCGTATTAGAACAGTATTATCTCTGACTTGTTTTATAATTATTTTATTGTATTAATACTAATAATGTCAGTACCATTAATCTCGTGTTATTATTTTTGTGGTAATAATAAAATACAATTATCTTTTAGTTTATGCTTCTAAAAGCGTAACAGATTAGATTTTCCTTGATAGCTCTAGCAAAGTAAAGGTAGTAAGCTAACTGACTATGTACATATAGCTTTATTTCGAAAAACTGTGTGACACAGATATGTTTTTGGAAAGTAATACAATTCAATATGTAGAGTGTAAAGATTGTACCGTTTTTACTTATATTATATACTCCTAGGACATAATATATAATACCATGGAGTATAGATTATGTGCGCCTAAGCACAAGAATTGCACGAAGAAGAAGAAGTAGTGATGAAGATATTGGTCGGTCATATTTAACGTAATATAATATTAGAAGGCATGGAGTATAGATTAACTGCGTCTAAGATACAAGAATCGCATGCATAAATAGTAATGAAGATATTGGTCGATCATATTTAACGTAATATAATCGTAATAGGTGCCGTGGAATGCTGTTTCTTTGAATTTTTGTAGTTCCTAGTACTTGAAATCTTAGTACTAGGAACTACAACAATCAGGCAAAATTTATGACTTCATACTCTCCATGGCTATTCAGAATGAGTGGTATTGTAACAACAGCACATAATATTCTACAAGCTTCACCTGTAACAAGACATTTATTTTGTAGTCCACCTAGAGTAATTTTTTTTAAAGCCTCAAAATTCGAAAAAAAATTACTAAAAAATAGTATTAGTAAGACCTAAAGTACCCCTAACGAACTGACACAAAATTACCAAAAATTCTTTTGGGCGTGAAACTTGTAAGCCTCGCTGCAAAACGCAAATTTAATAATAAATTTAAAACATTCTGTAGTAGCTGACCAAAAATAAATTATTCAATAATTGGGGAAATGACTTGTGACTCCAGCAATGTCATTTACCAATTGTCATGTAAAAACTACATTAGTCATATAACTAGTCATTAACTCCATTGCACTTTAGAAAGAACAGAAAACGCAGAGATCCAAACTTTAAAAGATTGAGTCCAGCAATGGAGCATCACTGAAAATTCGATGAATGCTTTTCTTTAAAAGTTAATATCCAAATTCAAAATCCACATAAGCTTAAAATTAATAATTTGGAAATAGCTCATCAGAGGGTTCTACAAACTAAACATCCTGATGGTCTAAATTAAAAATATGGATAGTTATAGATATAAAATTAACAATTTTAATTTTTAACTTTAATTACACAATCAACATACAAAATTATTTTAGTAATTCTTTTTATAAAGCAAAATTATAATTATTATATGTACTCTTTGTACATTCAAAATTAGTTTTATTAACATACGATGTTTGTTTTGTTTATTATACAATACCTATAATAATAGATGTAAATGTATGTTTTGATATTTCAGTGTCTTATCTGATATACAATGTATTTTTATGGTTAGGTGTAAGATAGGACTTAATAGCCCTAACCTCGCCAATTGAATATGTTTTTTTGTGTTCAATAAAGACATTTTTCATTTTAATTTTCCTCTTAAAATAAATTGAACCTTTTTACTTTAAGATAAGTAGGCATGTTGCATTTAGGTGAGTCTCGGGAGTTATCATAGTAGGTAGGAAGACGCGTGCATTAAAATTATTAGTATTCTACCCGGGCCCGAGCATGTCCACTGCATTCCGGCCTGTTGTTATTGAAATGTGATCCGAAAGTGACCCGGACATTCTCCCACCCGCGCTTTCTACACGTGCTACCTGGCCAGCCTAGACTAACTTAAGTGAGCAGCTATATTCTCAACTAGGTGCTATAGTACGTAATTCACCCTCTTTGTGTACGTGTACACTATCTTTATGTGGTCCAAAATATTGACATCATCGGTTTGACGGTATGATCAGAATAAAACGGAATGCCGTCGACTGACAACATACCCAGTCCTGCCGATCTTCTCCATGCCAGCATTCAGATTGATGCTGTAGATTGCTTTGGTAGCCTACACTATATTCCGTAGTATGGTAACTCGAAGGAAATGAAAAAAATGGGTGGGAGGTAAGAAGGAAGCCTTGAGCTAACCATTATAACAAACTCATGCTATGGAATATTGAAGAATCTCACGTAATCAAACGTTTGAACTCGAAAGAGTTGTCGTGCACACGGACGGACTTTGACCTTTTAAACTCAAAATCAATAAAGTTCTTCCTATCTGGCAATTTTAAAGTCACTAGTACCCTTTCATTAAAAGTTATCACACGAAGGCATGCTGACGGACGGGCTGCTCTATGACGCATTGCACTCAAAATCAATAAAGTTCTTCCTGTCTGGAAATTTTCAAGCCTGTAGGACCTTTTTATCAAAAGTTATCACACGAAGGCACACAGGCGGAATGGCTGCTCTTTGACGCATTACACTCAAAATCAATAAGGTTCTTCCTCTCTGCAAGTTTCAAGTCTCTAGGACCTTTTAATCAAAAGTTATCACACGAAGGCATACAGGCGGAAGGTCTGCTCTTTGACGCATTGCACTCAAAATCAATAAGCTTCTTCCTCTCTGGCAATTTTAAAGTCACTGTCATCAAAAGTTATCACATGAATGCATGCTGACGGACGGGCTGCTCTATGACGCATTGTACTCAAAATCAATAAAGTTCTTCCTATCTGGCAATGTTCAAGTCTCTAGGACCTATTTATCAAAAGTTATCACACAAAGGCACACAGACGGAAGGGCTGCTCTTTGACGCATTGCACTCAAAATCAATAAGGTTCTTCCTCTCTGAAAGTTTCAAGTCTCTAGGACCTTTTTTATCAAAAGTTATCACACACAAAGGCATACAGGCGGAAGGTCTGCTCTTTGACACATTGCACTCAAAATCATTAAAGTTCTTCCTATCTGGCAATTTTAAAGTCACTGTCATCAAAAGTTATCACACGAATGCATGCTGACGGACGGGCTGCTCTATGACGCATTGTACTCAAAATCAATAAAGTTCTTCCTCTCTGCAAGTTTCAAGTCTCTAGGACCTTTTTATCAAAAGTTATCACACGATGGCATACAGGCGGAAGGGCTGCTCTTTGACGCATTGCACTCAAAATCAATAAGGTTCTTCCTCTCTGCAAGTTTCAAGTCTCTAAGACCTTTTTATCAAAAGTTATCACACGAAGGCATACAGGCGGAAGGGCTGCTCTTTGACGCATTGCACTCAAAATCAATAAGCTCCTTCCTCTCTGCAAGTTTCAAGTCTCTAGGACCTATTTATCAAAAGTTATCACACGAAGGCACACAGACGGACGGGCTGCTCTTTGACAAATTGCACTCAAAATCATTAAAGTTCTTCCTATATTCGTTTACATTAATAAATTAATTTTAATAATTAAAAATTAATTAAAATAATTAATAGTCAAGTTATTGCACATCTTATCGACGTCGCGTTGAGAGAACGGAAATCGTCGGTTGTCTTTGTGAGTAAACGTATATACCTTAGCAATTCTCATTACAATTTCCAGGGAAAACTAGTAAGCCCGATTAGGAGTTGCAGGTAATGATAAGATGACTGGACTTCTCCGAATGGCTGCATCACGATAATGCTTGAGCAGCGGAGCAGTGAGTGGACGGCGAGACGGTAATCTGTCAACAATACCGTGTTACTGTCCGTTATGAAATATCCCGTCTGGTCAGACAGTACCTTTACTCCGTACATGTCCGTTTAATATTTCAGCCGTATGTCACAACGTATTCAATATTTCAGTTGTTATCGATAACCGAAGTTATTGTGATCGTAGATTATGAGTATATAGCTCATGGTGCAGAACAAGTATGCACTTAAACAGTTTTATGGGAATGCTTTAAACGTTTACTAGTGAACTTCTTGTCTAAAATCAAAGACAATCCACACCAGAGGCCTTACACTAGGTCCAGGTAACAGAAGGGTTTGCGAGGGTTAAGCTGGGTCCCATCGTGGTAATACTATGCCTGGCCAACGAATCCGTTATCTTCTTCTACGTCGTCTGGAGTGTTTCATGTATCGATTAAAACCTTTTATTTTTGTTGAATGAATTCGGGCCACCTTGTTTTAGTGGAATCTGGCGATGCTGGATGTTTTTTTCTCAAACTCTGCTTTCCTTCTTCAAATTAATTAATGAAATCAAATTACGTTGACCACATTGCGAATGTGATAAGTACACGTTCATAAATATAATATGTGGTTCGTGGAAATTAAGATCTGAACCAGATAATCAGGCAATCTCTCACTTCTTTAGTTACTCCTTCTTGATTAGATTCCACGCCTTCTGAAATTATCGCGTGGATTTTAGATCTGAATAAAATCAATTCTGAAAGAGGAAAAGCAATTAATTTGTACAGTTTCGAACATTCAATAACAGTTTTACACACTATATAATAACTTCAGTCTCTCAGCCTTACATACGTGATTGCTGTACCCATGTTCTAAGACCCCAAGATACTCCTTAATTTGAAATAATTTCAAGTCTTTACGTTTTTCATGGACTTTTCGTAGTTAGCACATGGCTTTACGACTGGTTCTTTCCTCCTGTAGAGTATACAGAGTATTCTGTGAGAGTAAATCGTCTTGATCCATAGTTCAGATCGTTTTATTAATCTCCAGACATATCTGGAAATTCAGATGACTAATTATTACTTGCGGTAAAAAAAGTTGATATTCCATATTTTCCCTCCATCCAGACCGAGAAATCGTGCACTTTGTTCCTTACTCACGCTGCTACGACGTCTCTGTGTATACCTTTTTTGTGCACTACCACTTTTCATCCAGTTTCTTAGATGATTCTCGAAGCTTCCAAAACGTCTTTAAACGTCTTCGGTTGATGACCGAAATGGCGAAAGTGATCACATGTTGAAAGATTTGCGTGGACTTCATCTTTTGACAAAATGTTTATCTACTGTTGCTTTACTGAATAAAGATTCGTATTAAAAATTTTAAATGCTTCCATTGGACACCTCTATGTTTCCTCTCTGCCAAAAAACTTTGCAGGAAATGTTAAGAGTTTTCTCACCGAATGGTGTTGCCATGTCGCCTCAATGACAACATTAAGTTTTCTTTATTTTATGTTTAGTTCAGATTTATTCGTGAAAATACTTTCATTTTTTCGACAGTATAATATAGGCTGATCATTTTAAATTATAAGGCTAAATTGAATGAAGATTTCTTGTCCTTTCTAGAAGAATTTTTAGTTCGTAAAATTACCTAGACACTAGAAATTATTACATTACTGTATTGGTATTGTATAGTAGTTGTGACATTTTCATACCCTAATGGCTCTGTCTCACGTGAAGATGCCATTGTGTATATGGCGGACCTAATAACGGGTTATTTTACAGTTTATGTTATACGAGTACTTTAAGTACCTGTTACAAGGGCAAGTTTAACCCGGGAGTGGTCGCGCCTATGTCGCACCTGAATCCGGTCGCTGTGGGTCTAGGTGACCCGCAAATTAAAACCTTGTTATATCTGAAAGCTCTATTACTTATTTAATTAATATTACATATATGTTAATTTTGGAGCTAGGTAATAGAATTTAACATGTTTCGGAAACATTTTTTATTTATTTACATGTTGTTTTAAAATTATGAAATGTATGTCACAAATCTTAGCAGTTTGTGTAGACTAATTTCCTAATGTCTGTATAAAAAATCTAGTTACAAAATATTTAAATTTTAATGATTGTATTTATTGGTTTAAGATACAAAATACCCAAATAAAATTTAAAACACATACATTATTTCGAAATATTTTTATTAAATTCTCCTGTCAAATTTAATAAAATAAAAACTAAAACCTAAGTAGAAAATTATTAAGTAAAATATTAAAACAACTATGAAGTATTTAAACCTTACCTAATATTGCATATAATTAATTTTATAATAACTACATCTTAAAATAATCAAAACTTATCACTATTCTTAAAATATTATCTTGAGAAAAATGTTTGAATTAAAACAAGTCAGGGACGCACTCTTCATTGAGACCTGAAAATAAATTACATTTTTCAAAAAACTTAAAGTTTAAAGATTTTCTCATTAACTTGTTATTATAATAAATTATATTACATGAGTAAACAATATGAGGTAATCCTAGGTAATGTCCTCTATACGCAAGAGGAATTTTATCATCCGAGACAGGTCCATCATTTTCCGAATCTTCGTCACTCTGCTCTGTATCTGAATTTCTGCAGGCATCGTCCTCTCTTTCTTCTATTTCATCTACGTCACTTCCAACATCAGTTTCAGCTCCAGTTTCAACATCGGATTCAACATCTTCTTGCAGGACCCGGAGAATTCTGTTTTCATCCAATACTACACGCTCTGCCGCTCTAAAGGGAGCACTTATAATTGAGCCTTCAGCCATTTCACTTAGTTTTTGAACAATAACATAGAATAAAAAATTATATGTTATAAATGTTAATAAAAACACCATAAACGCTAAAAAACACTGTTCAAAAAATAATTTGATGTGAGACACTTTGACAATGAAAACGGTCGCTGCGGGTCACGGTGACCCACACGTGTCTATCCCGGACACCAGTCTCGCTTAAACTGAACAACACTGTCCTGAGTTATAGTGGGTGGGGAGGCAGGCAGGTATGCGAAAGGCCGGAAAAAATAATATTTTTTTATAGTCAGGACAGATGACAAAAGTCACGTGCGGGTCACTATGACCCACAGCGACCACTGCCGGGTTAATAAATGACTATCGTCAATAATTTCGGCCCTCCTAGTAAGCACCTTTTTTGGGCAGTAAGTTGTCATCGTTTGTTGTTTATTAATTAATTATATTATTCTTTTCTTTAATCATAAATTGTTTACCATCCCAACAATTTAATTATTGTGAAACACGTAAATTAAACAAAAATACAATACAACTTTTAAGATAAGAATATATCAAATATAACCTACCCAATATATTCATACACTAATTAATTAATATTGACAAGTTGGCTTTTTCTTCAGGAAAACATCCATTAAATACACAATTATTGGAGCATCTTTAGTGTGTATCTTTAGTGGCAACTAATGCATAACATTGTTGTAAAGGCATACTTTTGTATAATTATTTTCTGTTTTCAGTACATTACAGAACATTAAAGTCTTAAACAGAGTAAAAATATAATTTTTGACCAACACTCCAACATTAGTTTTGAAATGATATAAATAATCAGTGTTTTTACTTTAACCTGAGTAATTATACAAGAGCGTTGAGTAAGTATCGATAATTTATGCTTTATCATATAATTTTGTGTGATATTTTTCCAAAGAGTACCAACGTTTAGAAAAATAAATATGTAACATAGGTACTTCAATGAGAGATTTTTTAACACATCGTTTTTTTTAAATCGCACTGGTAATGACGTAATGAAGTTTTTTGTTGAAACCCCACCCTTTTTAACTTCTGGTAATATCGCATGATGTCAATAGGTAAATCAATGAATCTATATGAATCTATAAGGTCTATGAATGAATATGTATAATAAATGAATCGAACATCAATTTCATTTAATGAAACATACTTGAAATAATTGTCTATTTCGCTAAAGGAAAATAAGATTGAAGTAGCTCTTAATGTGTTATATAGAACCAATGTTGATAATCTTGAAGCTCTACCGATACGTGTGAACTTCTGCAGAAAATCTAAGTGAAGGTTAAACACAATTAGTAGGCGAGTGTTTTGCAAGGTAATCCCGCTTCCTCACGCCGTTGCCTCTTCATTTCCATCAACATTCGATTTGGCCACTCATTGACAAAATGAGCGTCATTAGGTGTAATGGCATGTGAAAGGCGTTTGGTGTTTACATTAGCTGACCTCAGATGTTGCCCGGGGAGGGATCAAAGATATGAATGAAAGATGCGGTTTAAGGTCTAAGGCTGTGTGCCGAGGTGAGCCGATGAAGGTACAGAGGAGATCCTTGAGGAAGTGGAGAGCCTTATACGGCGCCCGACACAATTACATATGGCAGGGAGGTCAGTAGCAGAAGTGGTCCCAGACCAGAGCCTTGCGGCATTCCACATCTGCGATAATGACTCTTCGGCTGATGCGGAATGCCCAATGTACAATTTCGAATATTGAAATTGACTAGACCTTATAATTTATTGTGATAACGCCAAATAGCCGCGCCGGTTTTAAATAATTGTTTAACACGAATGAAATTTGTATCGATGAAATATTAACGATTGTTGGATGTTTATAAATTTAGTACAATTAGCCAAAGGAATTCAATTCTTTTCGGTTTTTCTTATATATACATTTGAGAACACGGTATCTATTTTTGTGTTATAATACTATTCGTAAGAAAATTGCGGATTTTCATATGGAGGGGAATTAATAAGAATTGGAAATATACTTTTATGTGGTAGTATCATCCCCAGACAGTGGTGGGCCCTGATGGGGAAAAGAGACAAGTCCTCCTTTTTCCACTCACCCTCAGATTTTTCACCTTTTTAACTTATTATTATCGTGTTTCCAAAATTTAAGTGACGAAATAAATGGAGTTACACTTAGTATTACAGTATAACAATATCTAATTTTGGACCATCTGTTTAAGTAAGGTACGTAACCTGTATCAATTAAATTTATATGTACCAATTGATATATAAAACAAGCTCTAGTAATATATTGTTACCAAATGTTAACATCTAGTTAATATTAAAAAAAGAACAGTGTTCATATTGTTACAAGCAACGTTTATAAACATGGTCATGTGTTTTATCATATATATATATGATCACATTTGTAATATACTCGTATATTCATTAATATTGTTCTTGTTAAGAGAATTTCTTATTTCTTTAATTATGATTTTAATTTAAATACAAAATATATGGAAAATTATTAGAGACCAATCTATTCTATTGTAGTCTGAGTTCTAAGTTCTTGTAGTTGTAAGCTTATCACGTCTAATTTGGGTGGTACATTTTAATAACTACACACTATAAAACTCATCCCAAAGATCAGCTGATGGACGAAAATTACAGTGTCTATAACTTTTTTGTATTTTTATCGAAGATAAGGTTCGGAATTGGAATTTGTCAGTACTAAAACATTTGCCCCATTAGAAAAATTACAACAACTTTAGACAATTTTTTCGATCTTCTTAGAGTTTAACAATATTTTAAGGTTGTGATTCATACTGTAATTAAAACAATTTTTCCAAAGACAAAAATTGGCTTGCAAAAAAGTTATATCTACTTTGTGGCCTTATTTTGCGGACAAGAATAAGAACGCTGACGAAACTGTGATAGACTCGAGTGAATAAATCGTAACCTTATATCGATTAGCGTAACCTAATATCGATTAGCGCGTCCGACACGACCGTTGCGGTGCTTGGCCGCAGTCGTGGCAGTGGCGGGAGGTGAACCGGTCTCGCGATGGAGTTGGAAATGTCAACGCGTGATAACAGGTGTTAAAACCGCAAGGCTCGTGACTACATTGATAACAATAAAGGGCAGATGTTCTCGGTCACGTGGTCTGGCCCCGGGCTATGGAGACTGTGGCAAGGTCGACGCCTCCAGCACCATCGGCGGTGCGTGTCTTTTCCGAGAACCTGACTCACTACTGGACTCCGAACTGGTCCATGCATTGCCCCTACTAGTCATGGCTTCCATTTTTTTCGTTTCTCCGGAACTCCTTTTCTGCTAATAGTCGATTGTTTCCCTGAAGAATATTAAACGTCCGAACATACCGCCGTGCCACGTCATCGAGTTATTTCTGATAATTTATTTTTTCTCCTGCGGTGGCTTTTATTTTTGTCGTTTTCCGAGAAATGCAGTCCTCTAAGAAAAAGGAGCTTTAGTTAGTCTAGTGCGATCGTGAGTGAATTTCAATAAATTCAATTGAAAATATCACTTTGTTCTGAAAGATAATGATGCTTATAATAGATAGACCCCTCATGAAGACATGATAAACGGACGTACAAAACAACGACAGCACAGTCACGGACTGTAACTCAAGTTAATTACCTCTGAAGATAGTTATTCTATGGAATTTTGGCATGCATACAGGTACTTTTTCATGAGACCCTCGAGAGCAATTGAATTACCTAAATGGTGTTGTCTGTTCAGATAAGATTTTGGTGTTGCAATCAATTTTGAGTTTGGAAAATGTTTCTTCATTTTAAATATTATTGCCCTTTAAAGTGACTTTTCTGAATACGGAAAAGTAGAAAATTCTTGTGATCAATTCCCGTGAAATTATGAATATTCAAAGTTGGGAATTTAGGCAATTAAATTAATGGGTGGAGATAAAATGTGACCTTTGTACAGAACGGTCGTAGCCTAAGAGGGTAAAATGTTTTTTTTTATTTATTACAAAAATAATTTATTTAAGAAAAATATTTAAAAACAGGTCATTTTAGTATATTAATTACAGACATGTAATCGCCTTAAGTAATGCATTAACAAAGAGCACGTCAATTTTATTTCATGAATAGTAACTCTTTTTTTATTTAAGAAAGTTATCTTATAAGCCTACGAATTTAACACAAAAAATTATTTTCAAACCCAATATCAGTTGCACCACCTTGATGATTTGGCTTAAACAAAACCCCAAATATATTAATCAAGAAAGCCTGAAATGTTGATGTTGAAGCCATGCATCATCTTCAATGCCAGCTCGTCATTCTGATTGTCGGTGATGTATTGCTGATAGAGTGTAATGGTATCCCTTGGATGACGGTCGGTTAGTTTATATTTATGACCACTATACAGTGAAACTGATCTGATGTCATTATTTACCACTAACACACGTGGAGTAGAATTATAATGATCCGGCTCACCTTCATGTCGTACAAGTTTCTAACTGAATTCAATTGAATTTATCATTGAAAATGTATTTTTCACTTGGACGTAATTGGCTTTTCCACGCAGGATTTCAAGGAATCAACCCATAATCAGTGGAAAATTTTTAATTTTAGGCTTTCGTGCTTTAAACCTATATAAATCAGCTATAACAAGCAAGAATTTTGAAAAATAGTATATTAAGACATACAATCGATTGGCAAATACGTAAAACTGTTTTTCAATAAATAATTATAACATACCGTGCTCAAAGCATAGCGTTCATCGTAACCTCATAGTAACAAAAATCATTGAGTACAAAAAAAATCAATTTTTTTTATTTATGAAGTATATTAAAAGTTTAATTTTTTATTCAAACCACTGTTAACAGATTCAATTTTGACTGGAATGGTTAGTGTTGAAAATTAAATTAAATTTTTGTGGTGTGACATTAATAATTGTAATGTAAAAAAATGTAATTAATAACATTGCAATTTGTCCTTACAATTATTAAATGATTACAGTCTCTCCCGAACTCTCTGTGATGAAAGCATGAAAGATCAAGCTGAAAGCTGTGTCGCGAAGAGAGTAACGTTGTTCCTTAGGCGTCATTATATCATTATAATTTCGTAACGTTATTTCAACGTTAGATCTTGTAATGAGTACGCTCTTATGAGTACGCTTCAATGATTATCACTGACATAATTAACGTCACGGTGTTAATATCACTGAACTGATAGAACTTATGTATACAGGATTTCGGACATTTGCCATATTTATAGGTTATATATAAAAGGTAACGTTTCGGGGATTGGAATCTATTATTTGGGTACGTTTGAACTTTTTTCCCATCTTTACTTCTTTCTGCTTGTTATTTTTTATGTATTAACACCTCCCCCACCTGACGAAGAGGGTAGATTACAATCATCGAAACGTTGTGTTATACCTTCTACAACCTATATCGATGGGAAATGTCCGAAATCCTGTTATCCTTTCAAACCTTTCATCGTCAATAATGAAATTAAAACAAAGAATTATTTGTAAACTTTGATAGTTTCAATTCCAAGAACCACCAATGTTTATCTCGTCGGGAGTAAACAAACCATTCTCATACTTTATGCTTTTATTTCCCACGCAGTAGATATATTACTGACCCTTGTGATCCATCGACAGTACACTACTGTTGGACCGGTCCAGGACGAAGGGATGTGCCGAACGAAAGCGAGGAAAGCGGAGACAGTTGCGGTTCACGCTTTTAATGACACCTCTCAGTCGCTAATTGAAAGATGGAGGAGGTGGATGCCGCACGTGATCAGGGGTCCGGGCAGAGTCACGGATAGAAACTAGCGGCAGAGCTGTTATTACAGCAACTAGGAAATTGTGGCTGCCGCCGCCGTGGTTCATCTGGCAGCGTCCTCAAGTTCCCTAATCCTCCAGATACCATATACCCTGCGTCTACTACAAAAAATAATATAATGTTGTAATAAATCTATTACACATGTTATGTACTTAATTACATAACTTAATGATTTACACATATAAATCTAATCTAATGAAAGAGCGTGATTTGGGAAGTCCTTAATAATAATAATAATAATAATATCCTTTATTACATAAACAATCATAACATTACATAGCGTGAGTCAATACTACCATAACTATAATATTAATTTCAACGCTAAAAATAAGGCTTTGGACATCCCTTTCGATATCAAAACTGGGATTTCACTTTCACTATCAATTTGAATATTCAATTTTTTCCAAGCGGCTCATTATGAACTCTTCAACGGAGCAAAACGCCTTTGACACCAGGAGGTATTTTAATTGCGTTTTGGGATTATTTAGACGTTTAATACTCTCAGGGAGATTATTAATTAGTTTCACGCCAGTTTAAGACGGCAAGTGTTGAAACGCTGTCGTTAAGTGTTGTTCATTTCTGAAGTTGTCCCTGCCCCTCATCTCGTATTGGTGGACGTCTCTGCCTTGGACCAATTCGAATTTGAAACGACAACACAGGGCGACATCCGGTACTTTGCACGACTCTCTGGAATTCAGTTTTAAAAGAATTCTGACTGCTTTCTTTTGTGCTTTAAATACTTTTTCTAATTTGTATTGAGATCAGCTGCCCCGTAATTTCAAACCGTAATAAGCCGTTTTCAATACATCTTTAGAACAAAATTTGACAAGTTTGCGCAAGAAATAAATCCTGAAATGAACCTTTGAGCAGACGCGTTCGATATGAGAGTCCCATGTCAACCCTCAATCTAGATATATACCAAGGAACTTCGTGAATTCAGTTTCATCCAAGAGATCGTATTCACCATGAATGCATTTTTCTGAATCTTATGAGTTGTTCGTTAAATTTAATACACAAAATAAAACATGTTTAACGAGCAAAAAAAAAAAAAAAAAAAAAAAACAAACAAAAAAAACGAGCGATTTAATTGACTCATCTAGTTTTAAAACGAGGTCGATAACTTTTTTCGATTTTGAGGTTATCATATTTTTTTGATATCAACATCTACATGATTAAAGACAAAAAAATTTAAAATCTGGTATATTTCCTTCGTTTATTAGTGTAGAAAGTAACGGTTGGATGCAAACCCTGGTAGAGTATATATATATATATATATATATATATAAAATTCAAAAACAGATATATACATTTATTTTTATTTTTAGGTTTTGATTTTTGTTTTTTTTGTATTAAGATCTACATGATTAAACCCAAAATTTTATATCTCGTAAATTTCCTTAATTTAACTGGTGTGAAGAGAAAGGGTTGGTTGCAAACCCTGATAGGAAGATTAGGTATCGATTTCAAAAGCAGATAGATCGAGGTAGTTGGTCTTTCTGCCGCCATGTTGTTTTGCATAAGTGCCCTTAATTCATATGTAACCAGTAATTCCATTATCAGGAATGAATTACAATTAAAAAGTCTCTGAAAACGCTGTTTGTTCTGCGAAAACCGCTGTGATTAAAACAAACTGTTATTGTTTACCCTAATGTAAGTACAAATTACTTCATAATTTGAATAAGTGGTATAATTTGATTGAATTTGATGTTTGAATAAATACTACATTTTACGTGATAAGTATATTTTCACCTCATTAGTTCTTAGTTCCTAGTGAACTAGCTCATTAGTAGGACTATTCAGTCTAACATAGATTATGGAAAAAACATTATTTTCAAACATATAAAACAAGAAATAGATTTGATGTGAGATGTATTTGATTTTTATGAAAACATCGCTACATAAGTTTCTGTTACAAAATCAGATAGATCGAAAATAAAAACACATTTTGTTGTGCTATACATAAGGAGATATTTTAGAAAACACATTTTTTTACTACAATAAATAATAAATTTTGATTTATCTGATTATGTAACTAGACGATTCAATTTATCGTTTAACAATTATTAAGAAAGACGGATCTCTTAATTGATAAACCAGTCAACTTGATAGCTTTTCGTTTATAAGTCAGAAAATTGACTTTGCAAGAAAACAATTTTTAACAGGGTAATGCATAAAGTTTTGTTTAGATTCACACATCTTCTTAACAAGCAAACAAAGGAGTTAAATTCAATTGTATGATTCGACATAACATGTCACAACTTGTTAGTGGCTTCATCACGTTTCTATAAACGTGGAAGCATTGTAAACACAAGTTGACATTTATTGGACTGCATTGAAAGAGTATGTGTGGAAGGAAAGAGTAGGTGGAATATTCGTTCTACAATATGATGAAAGACATGTTAAGCATTTCATGGTAAAATGGTTCCATTCGAAATCTTCCTTTATGTAATATCTGGCCAGAAAGCTAAAATAGTGTATAATAATGCATGAAAATCAATTTTACACCAGCGACCCATGACGTATACTCGTAATATCAGGAAAGTTTGCAATTTATTAGTTGATTACGTGATTACGTACTGTTAAATCGTATAATTTATTGATTAAACTACAACTTAATTTCATGCATAACTTGTAAATTAGTATTGTACTGTAAAGAAAGGTTCCGGAACAACATTTACGTCACCGTAGTTTTCTCGGACTTTGCTGATTGGCCAATTTCGCTTGGAAGTGTAGCCGCGGAAATTGTTGTGGTAAGATTTACAAGCATTCCTCGTGCCCCACACTACACGCGTGTACGTGGCTATGTAATGAAACATTTATTTTAATCTTAGCTGTCAGCAGCCACAGTTTTTTGTGTGGCAATACTTTGGACGTTAAGCTGTCTTTATGGATGAAACAATTCCTATTTTTTTTTTTTAAGGTCAATCAGAGACTAATTTTTCGCTGGTAGTAAAGTAAGGAGATGAAGAATTGCTACAATTGTATTCATCTGAATACTACTAAAGACTCTAGGAAATCTCCTTGGGTCGGCCGCTTATCTTTGTTACCCGCTTATCTTTGTTACCCTTTATCTCTTTACTCTAGAGATAAGAATAATCTTCGCAGGTGCAGGTTTGCATTGTTTCACTATCAGTAGTAATCCATTATTCAACAGTGAATTACACGTCGACCGACATATCAGTGCGTAGATGTCTCCAGCGCATTCCAGTCAGTTCCAGCATCCAGACCAGTCTTAGAGAATGATCTAACCTTGGGCGTGGCCTCTGGAAGCTTCTGCAAGGGTCAGACCAAGGCCTGATGGACCTTCCGTTCTCTGCAATTGCGTGCTCTAACCGTAGTCCTTACATAACTCTTTCTATTTCCATGTTATAGAATCTCAGCAGCATTACCCAAGTTTGCTATTTAAGAGAGATTTCAATGTCGATGGTCATTTCGAGTAATTACTTGATCATTACGGATGTTGATCACTCGCATCAGACTTCGATTGGCTATGATTTTCGATGTCGAGGCCAATATACGTATTATTATTGAGTCGATATTTTCCAATATAGAGAGTTTCATGGATTTTTTACATTAATTCCTGTATTCAGCATCAAACTAGTAATATACAGAGGAAAATCGTTTCTATGAAGCAGCTCATCTAAGGTTTAATCAAACAGTTACTTTTTAGTATAATAATTCAATCCATTGTATAATACTATGTAATAATTTGGGTCTTTTCTAGTATGTCCCCGCATTCTCTATTTTAATTTCTATAAGTTAGATTACGTTACTAGAGCTACAAATGTAATTTCTAAAGGTAATTGAGGTTAGGTTAAGCTTGGTTTTTGACAATAATTTGCAAAAACAATTGAAAAACGAGTTTATTAATTTGTACGAAAAAACACAAATTAGTAACGAAAGATGTTTAAAATAATATACTATTCTGGTGGCCAGAACGCTTTAATGTCCTCCAGGATTTGTTCGAACAAATCTGTGTTTTGGTGGCGATGTTTCCACAGAAACTCACACAAGTATGAGTCTAGCAAGTTGCGACTTGTACCGCATTCGTTCCTATTACGCCGTTTTGCCGACGCCCAGAGCGATTCAATTCTCTGTGTGTGTGCTCCTGTTGTAGGATCACAAAAATTTTCAGAATGGGTTAGATCACGCGATGCTTGCCCGCTGCTTGCTCTTTTAGAAAAGAAAATTAACTCGAGCTTGCAAAGTCCAAGCCCAGATCAAACGGCGCGCGTTTATCACTGATAAGATAAGACGAGTGGAAAACGCACCTTATATAGGTAGGAGGTGGCCAAACTCGTGATTCGTCGGTTAAAAGTGACCAACCAGAGTTTCAGGATTTCCAGCTTTTCAATTGACAATGAATTAACCGCTTTAATTACGATCTTTGTGAATGCGGGGACATATTAGAAAAGACCCAATAATTTTGATACAATTGGAAATAATAAAGACAATTAATAAAACCCCTCATTCGGAGTATAAGACCATACTGTTAATTAATTATAATTTATATAAATTCTAATATCTTAAAATCGAAGGTAGAACGAAGGTATCTATTCGCATTTGTGTTGACATATAACTTCCTTGTTTTCATGTAGAATCAATAAATTTTTCTTATATCCTTACCATAATATATGATAAATGCCACCCGTGCAAGAAGAAAAACATACAAGGATGATACGTTCTCTATTCTTTGATTAAATTTTATTATTGACGATAGTTCCAAAGGAAACCAAGAATTCGTACTTTTGGAATCATTTTTTCCCCCTTCAGGAGGAAATGATTTACGCACCAAGGGGCTGTATGAAATCTGCAAGCACCCCGTGTGTTGGACTCCTTAGTTATTAGTTGTGTCTTCTCCTTTAGTTGTCTACCTAGGGTTACCCACTAAAACCTCCTGCACTTCTCACTACTGGAGCTGCTATCGCCAAAGGCATTGGCTTCAGTCCAGTAGGGACACTGTTCTTCTTCTGGCTTTTCAATCCTCTTCATGTTATGTCTATTAAGAGTACTGTGGTCTATCCTTGCAACATATAATGATAAGAAACGTCCGGAATTCTGTTTTCATCTTCTTTGTTAATGAAAATACGTCAGACTGTTATAGCAATGCAACCAGTTTAATTTGTGATTGTACTTTTTGGTTTTTGCCTTGAACTTGTGTAATATAAAAAAAATCAACAAGTTACGTTAGCATAACAATGCAACCTCTTACGCTCATATGGCTGGACACAACGACACGATTACAGATAACAATATAGCGTGGGTTTGTCGCGTGTAGCCTGTCTCCTGCGGAGCGGGCGGGTGTTAATTACATACCCTCAGGTCAGATCTACACGTGGAGCGTGACACTTTCCCGGTGTTCGTGAGGCGAGGCGTGGAGTGCAGCACCCGCAGCTCCAGCGAGAGTCAGGGCGTGGTCGCGGCGTGGCGCGGTGTCGGTGATATCGTCCTGATAACAGCGCACGGCTTTCACTTCATACCCGGACACCTGCCTATCACACGGGCACTCACTTGGCTTATCAGATTCAAGGAGAGATTATCGAGAATATACCAAGAACAAACTGGGGTCCTTAAGCATTTTTCACACTTGTAGACTGTATAAGCAGAGTTTGTCCATACTACCCAGCCAGTGTTTCTAGAGACAGTGCTTGATGAGTTTTAGCTCATGGTTGCTTTATAATTTTGAACCATGTACCTAACCTTCTACGGAATAGGTGGTTGCTTAGCAAATTTCAAAAGAACGTATTTTAACTATGGTAGAAATTTACTATCGGACCTCAGTTTAGAAGATACAGAGGTGTTTAGATACTTCACAATAGTGACCTCTGTAATAATAATAATAATAATAATAATACTTAATTCGTTCCAGTTATAGTACAATTGAACACATCAAAGTAGAATATAATACAAAAACAGGTTACATGTCTTGTATACAGTCCTTCTTATAAAAGCCTTTTGTTACAAAATACTCTCTTAGAAGTATTTTTAAAAGTGTAATCACTTGTCTCTTTTTTATGTTTGGTGGCAGCCTGTTATATATTGCAGTACATATGTACTGTGGCACTTTTTGAAAAAAATGCAGTCGAATGTTGCCGCACTGTCAGTCGCTGTGCGCCCCTCGTTGAATACGAGTGGCAAGTCGCGCCGGCAGTAAACAGAGTGGGATTATTTCTGACAAACATGCAGCACTCATACCCCACCACCAGACTAGACAACGTCATTATGTTTAATTCTTTAAACACCGACTGACAAGATTCCCTTCTGGTCATTTTCAACATTGCTCTTATGCACAATTTTTGAATTTTGAAAACTCTTTGAACATTTTTGTTATTTGACGTACACCAAAAAATAACTCCATAATTAAAAATTCGGCAAGGCGGCCAAGAGCATAGCAGACTGGGCGGAGCCTTTTGCAGATGACATCTACATGAGATTCCCAGTTGAAATGGGCATCCAAATGCAGCCCAAGAAAAATTTGGTGGCAGAAAAAATTTTGCAGGGAGTTGTTGTTGTAGGTGCGTCCACACAAGAAAATATGGAATTTGAGATTCTGTTAAACTTTGTTGGGCCAAAGATAGCAAAGAAACGTACGCTAGCCACATTCGACTTGTTACTTTGCGGTACCTGGTATGTAGTGGTTCTGATACACGCTGAGCACTGGAAGTTTTCCAATGATTAATGCTCAGCGTAAAATATGTCTAATATCAAAACACATACAAACTACACACATAACAAAACACTAACAACCCATAAAACTAACATTGATTAAACGTACTTTAAGAGTTCATGCCACTGATGATGAAAACTTCCAGTCCACATAGATCCTGAACCATTAGAGATATCGAAAAACTCTGAATAGCAAAAATGTCTTATTTTTTAGAGTAAAATCTAAAAACAACATAAAATACAGGGTGTTCCATAAAAGATTTTAAAGTTGGCCACCATATTGGAAAATGGCGGCCATCTTCAAAAAATTTGAAAGTGTATTCCTGAGTGAAACTTAAAATTGAGCAAGTTCCAAATTTAAAGTGTGGTGCTAAGTCGTGTAATTAAAAAGTTAGCTATTGGATCACTTTAAAAAAAAACTCACCCGGTATACATACATAATATATATATACGCACGTACAAAATTTATATTACGGAACTCTCCGTCTGTTAGGTAAATTTTACGCTACTTGTTGTACTCTGGTATTATCCGGAAGCCACTGTGTCAACATCTACTACCTGTTATGTTATTAAGCGATATGTTATAAGTAGGGTTAGATTAGGGTGTCATAAATAATTAGTAGTACCAAAGGTAAAGAAAGATATCTTTTACGAGCACTCACGTGATCTGACCTTGAATTTGGGTACTATCTCGAGAGTTGTTTTTCTTTTTTCGCCAGAAGTACGGGGAGGCGTCGAAGGCACAACATAAGCCCGAACTGGTGGTCAGGGGCATTTCCGATAGGTTCTCTTCTAACGTGACGTCAGAAAAGTTGGACTATTTGGAACGTGATCTGAGGTTGGGAAAGTACCTCAAGTAAAAAAAAAAAATCATCGGGGTCTTTTTGGTTTAAGGGCCAGCACAAAAGACCCTAGCTTGCCTATTCAAAACTCAGATCACGCGATGCTTGCCCGCTGCGCAGCGCTTTGCGCTGCTTTGCTATTTTAGAAAAAAAAATTAACTCGAGCTTGCAAAGTCCAAGCCCAGATCAACTCACCATGCTTACACACACAAAACTCAGACAGAACTGACGCAGGTTTCATTACAGGCAAAAGATAAGCGGCGCGCGTTTATCACTGATAAGATAAGACGAGTTTATACTAGAAGTAGTACCTGGACTACTGCCCTACGAACTAATAACACTAAAAAGACGATTAAATGCACTGTCAGTCAGGTATAGTATGTTTGTAAGGTGCTGGCCCTTAAACGAAAAAGACCCAATCATCGCTTGAAAAGTTAACTATAACTTTTCCCTATTTATAATACGTACGTACGTCTTTACCTACTTATATAGTATAATAACAAATAGTAGATACGGATATAGCGGCCTCCAGAGAACCGTTAGAAAAAGTTAATAATTCCTCTCCTACTGTCAGCGTACAGGTAGTAGAACTAATAATTCACAGTTTTTATTTGCACGATTTATTATTTCACGTCCTCATTAAGGGGTGGAACACTGGAGCGTGTATAATTGAGAACAAAAGGTCGGCATTAGTGACGCGATGTTGGCTGCCATGATGTAGGCAGAAAGCGGACGGGCGTGGAATGCTGATTATTATTGAATGCTCTCAATCTCAAGGACGTCACCTGTGTGACCTTGACTGACAGCTGTGTGGTCACATGACCGACTGCTAGTCACGTGAGTCTGGTCGGCGCGGCGCGGCTGCAGCAGTTAGCACATACACATTAGGCGCTGAGAAAAAAAAGTTGCTGTTACACCACTTTATTGCGTCCTCCACTCGCTGATTACGTCGTAAAAACTGTGTTTTGCGGCATTTAGTCGAGCGAATTTCACATTGGGCGGTATATTTTGCATGCATTAAAAATGAAAAAAAAAGATTGTGACATTTTGATTAACAAAATTGCTCTGATTAAAGATAACGTAATTTAAATTTTATTTACTGTACCTCGCGAAAGTTTTATTTTTATTTTCCACTTTAGTGACGGGAAAATTGTATTTACTTCTTTTTTGTTCTTATACGGATATAAAAATTAATATAATATTAATATCTGGTGAACCAAAAATTGTAATGTTTTGGAAAATGACGGTACTAATATTTAGTTGATTATTTATTCTTATATTTGTGGAAGTGATTGAAGTTGTAACAACGGGCAATTAGGTTAGCCAAACAGTAAATTAAAGGGTAACTATTTAATGTTTAACAATGTTTGTTTACTCTTTGCAGCTTTAACATGGCTGTAGTAAAATAATAGATAGTTGATTTTCCTTTTAGATTGTAGTTTATAATTTATCTTGTGATGTCTAATTTTTGGTCAATATAATAATAATTTCTTTATTCTTTACATGACGCAAGTGTTCAAATCAAACCCACACAATATTATGAAAAATGTAAATTATAATCTTTCCATACTGTAAAGTTTTACTATGAACGAAAATGACTTGCTTAACATTATACTAATCTGCTAATGATATATAATAATAATTTATCTTATTACAGTACAATAAGTCATCATATTTATGGATCGATATGATAACAGGCTTCCTTTTAAAACCTTACGAAGCAAGTCGTTCATGTTGATGTTTGTAGCCTAAACTGAAAATTATGATACTTGGAATAAAAGTCTCTGTTATGCAATATTTGTATCACATTTTTCTTGCTGTTATCGATTTCAAACTGTAAAAGAAAATATTTTAAATTTTCCAAATTTTTTGGGTGAGAGGAAAATATTTGTTGGATAGATTATACATTCAGATTTCTACGCAATTTTTCAGAAAAGTATATGCGAAGCATAATATAAGGATTACCATGTATGCTACCATAACGAAAAATCCAAAAAGGTTTGTCAGAATTAAAATGATAAGTTTAAATTACTTTCTACTATTTTATATGACTATGTAGAAAAAACAAAAAGAACACAAAACACACACGCATTCAACACGTCCCAAGTTAACAATTATTAACATTAACAACATATAAACATATATAACATATTAATATTAACATATTCAACATTATTAAATACACGTGCATATTTCAAAAGTAGTTACGACTTAAATATGCATTTATAGTTTTCATTTTCAGGAAAAATAGGTTGCAATAAATTCATAAATAATTTTTTTTTGTTGTAAGACCTAATAGGAATCAAAATATTGAGTATGCTTTGTATGGGTTTAAATTCTTATAAGTCGGACATAAACTGTAAAAATATTAAAACTATGGTGTTTGCTTTATGGAATTAAAATAAATTAGTAACTTTTGTTTGGTTTGTTTTATACAAAAGAACCAGAAGCTGTAATAAGCACGAATAATTTTGAAGTTTATTTTTACAACCAAGAAAGAAAATACAAGAGTTTTTCTTCCAAATTACTAATTAATTATTTGTTAGACATAAATCTTTCAAACGAATAATATGAGGCATGTGGAACATATCAATATGAGGGTCTAAATTGTATTTTCAGCTAAGGATTGTGTAATAATATTTTTCATATCTTTATGTTTGTCTAATTGTTAAGTAGTACAAGGTTTAACTAAAATAAATGACAAACAAATTCTATAGTTTTATAATTATTTGTTCTAATCTAAGTATTTGTTTACAGGTATGTATCATTCAGCTAAACAATTTGGAGGAAAATTCAAATGTGGTAAGATATAAGATACCCATTCTAAATCTATATTGTTTTTGAAGAAAAACATTGAATTTTAATAATTTCGATGTTGAGATGTAGTGAAAGTAAAAGGGTTAATAGTAGGTCATCATTATGCAAATGTAGCCCTAGTATTGCCATGGTATGTCCTGGCTAAATTATGTGGTACTCTATTAAATTTGTCTATTATATACCACAGCTGTAGCTTATACCAACCATGTATTTAATTAAAATTTAAAAAATTTTCTAGAATTTGTTTTTTCAGTAGATTGGAATTATATAAATGAGACACCTGATATTTTTAAATAAATATATTGTTCAATATTTGTGGCTAAAAATAATACATTGACTTATAAACTGTTTGTTTGTTCTTAAAAAATATACAAGAAAACAGTTATTCCACATTGAAATGAAATTATCTGGTTATCATAAATCATTTCATAACTTGAAAATAAAACTGAACATTTTAATTTGTCCATTGAAACTTAAAATGATGCATCCTGTTAAATAAAACTAATTTAAAACCAGAAAATTAAAGACTTAAAACATTCTTTTCAATACAATATATAATATACTGTTTGAATACGCATTAATACTAGAGTTCTTATTTATGTTATAATTTACATCATGGTCTAATAAAATATACCAATTATAATTATTTTTTTTAATATCACTTTCATGAATCATCTATATGATGATTTTAAGGAACCACACTTTACTGCATTATAAATTGAATGCCCTCAAATTGAATCCAATTACTCACGAAAGATTTAAAAATTGAAAATTAATTTTAAACTTTAAAAATGATTCACCTTTTCTAAAGGTTTTCATTGTGCAATAAAAAGGAAATTTATTTAAAACAAAACTATTTAAATAGGGTCTACTATAATATGAAAAACCGAATATTATATTATAGGTAAAACTTGTATTGAGATAGAAAATCGAAGGCAAAATAAAATAATTTCTGTCGTAGGGACGAGAAGTGTCTTAGCAACGGAACGGATCTGAATATGAAATTAATAAGTGAGGATGTAGGAAGAAGATTTGAGGTGGGTAGGGCTCAACTAGGAGACAAAAGATTGGTACAAAGTGATAAAGTGCGTTTCAACAATGCAGACAGCCGAATTAGCCTACTCGTAGTTGATCCGCCTGTGCTTTATCTCGGTTCCGTGCTGTGGGTCATTCATTCTACGGTTCAACCATCCGTCTGTCCATCTGTCTGCAATAAGGCACGGGATATGTTTAATTAAATCTAATAAACTTCTCCTTGAAGTAAAATATAATTGTAACACTTCCTCTAGAACTCAGTAAAAAGGAGCCTAATGCCTCCTTAATTGTAGTTACCATTCATAAATACTGTATAATTGGATAGGTGGTTAAGGGCTATACCTGAGTGCGAAGCGACTACCTGGACCCTCAGCCGCACTCCTTGTATACTGGAACAGGAAGTGAGTTCCAGAGTATCGGTGATAGGTAGCGATTCGGAATTCACCTCAAAAAAGTGTACACCTAAAAACAAACAACTGTAGTCTCACATCACTAAATGCCAATTGAATATTAGCTCTATGGTTTTGTCGCATACTTACAGCAATCGGGATTTGTTAGAAATCATTTTCTCCAAAGTTTTTAAAACGTTTGTTCGCAGCTCTTCAATACAACTTTTATGGAAACAGGAAACATAGGATTTTTTGTCATTCTATAATGATTGGTAGATTTTAAGCAGTATTTAGAGGCACTTTATAATCAGAGAATGACTTATATTAATGATTTATAATAATAAGACAGGCAAAATGAATATTTATATAAATTATGACTGGAAATAATGACGTGCTTTTATTTATAAAAAGTTATTAATATATGCCATTTTCTTAAAGTATATTGAATTCAAAAATGTAACACTCTCTAATCGCAGATTCTTAAAAAAATGTTACTAGTTTTTATTTGGCCCTGGTTAAAACATTGGCTAATTTACTGTAATTCGTGGGGTGATCACATAAAATACTTGATTTCCTTAAGGGTTAAACATTGAATTAGCTTTCTTAATGTTTTATAGATTTATTTTTTATAAATCATAAAATATTATACAATTTGAAACTAACATACTGTTTTACTAATTAGTCACGAAAATGCGGTAACAGAAATTTTTAGATTGATCTTGACATAATATAATATCTGTGTTTCACTAAACAGCTGATTCCAAAACTACGCGCAGTGAAATATCGGTCAGGTTTACCAACCATCCGAAAAGTATAATACAAATTCCCGTATAACAAACAACCATGCATGAACAACGGGTTTTATGAATTATTTGACGAAACCACAAGGATAGTATGACATGTATGGTATTTGTGAAATTAAAACAAATCTTTTTTCTTTTCATAAAGTAAAATATGGTTCGTTCCATTAAAAAAGTTACCTAATCTCTCTCTACACTAGCTGTTTGCTGGTTTTCAAACGTTTCTCATTATAATATTTAAAAACTAGAAGAAATTTCATATAGATTTCATGTTAAAAAGTCCATTATGGGTACTAATAAGCTGAAAGCTGTGACAGTTTGAAAACTACGCAACCAATAACTACCTTAACCGCATTGATTTGTTAGTCGTGCTATCTTATGAACGTTTAATCTGTGCTTTATATCTTGTAGTTTCCAAGATCCCTTCGGTGTGCATAGAATTTGGAATACACTGCATATGTGCACAAACCCCGCCATGTTTGGAACTCGTGTATAATGAAAAAATAGAGGTTTGTTAATCGAATTGAGTGAACTGTGGTACAAATATTTCCATTGTGATGTGTAATTCATCTGTAGAAGTCGTTTATAATGAAGAAATATATATCTTTATTAATTGAATTGAGTGAACTGTGGTACGACTATTTCAATTGTGATGTGTAATTCATCTGTAGAAGTCGTTTATAATGAAGAAATATATATCTTTATTAATTGAATTGAGTGAACTGTGGTACGAAATATTTCCATTGTGATGTGTAATTCATCTGTAGAAGTCGTTTATAATGAAGAAATATATATCTTTATTAATTGAATTGAGTGAACTGTGGTACAAATATTTCCATTGTGATGTGTAATTCATCTGTAATAGAAGTCGTTTATAATGAAGAAATATATATCTTTATTAATTGAATTGAGTGAACTGTGGTACAAATATTTCCATTGTGATGTGTAATTCATCTGTAGAAGTCGTTTATAATGAAGAAATATATATCTTTATTAATTGAATTGAGTGAACTGTGGTACAAATATTTCCATTGTGATGTGTAATTCATCTGTAGAAGTCGTTTATAATGAAGAAATATATATCTTTATTAATTGAATTGAGTGAACTGTGGTACAAATATTTCCATTGTGATGTGTAATTCATCTGTAGAAGTCGTTTATAATGAAGAAATATATATCTTTATTAATTGAATTGAGTGAACTGTGGTACGACTATTTCCATTGTGATGTGTAATTCATCTGTAGAATTCGTTTATAATGAAGAAATATATATCTTTATTAATTGAACTGAGTGAACTGTGGTACGACTATTTCCATTGTGATGTGTAATTCATCTGTAGAAGTCGTTTATAATGAAGAAATATATATCTTTATTAATTGAATTGAGTGAACTGTGGTACAAATATTTCCATTGTGATGTGTAATTCATCTGTAGAAGTCGTTTATAATGAAGAAATATATATCTTTATTAATTGAATTGAGTGAACTGTGGTACAAATATTTCCATTGTGATGTGTAATTCATCTGTAGAAGTCGTTTATAATGAAGAAATATATATCTTTATTAATTGAATTGAGTGAACTGTGGTACGACTATTTCCATTGTGATATGGCATTATTCATATGTAGAACTCGTGTATCACGAAGAAATAGATGCTATTAATCGAACTGACTGAGCTGTGGTACAACTGTTTCTACTATGAATCTCTGGTTTAGAAATTATTATACTTGCAGATAACTCCCGTAGGATTATTTTATTGCAAACTATTGAATCTAAATAAGGCTGCGCTTTAAAACCTGTTTTCAGCACTGTCAGCAGCGTCAACGGAACGATGAGGACTGGGGATAGGAATGGGGAAGGGACTGATAGGACGTTTGCTGGCACCCTCAATATTGATCCCTATTCTTTACGTGGCATGGATGGACGACCTACCTGATCCCACTAACGTGTCTTGGGATTACTGTCCCAAGATCCCAGTTCCACCCCATTAAGCTACAGACCTTGTGCTGCTACCCCGTACCGACATTTGTCAGCCATCCTCTTTCTCATCTTGATGATCTTGATACGTACCACGTCACATTTTGTGACCCTGCCCCCCCCCCCATTTAATAAAGGTGTTGTAAGCATACAGACAATTCAGCAGCGAAACTATTGGGGGTGTGTCTTATAAAGCCTTTGCAGCCTGACAAGCATCAAACCATGCCAGGGGATGGTGAAATCCGAAGTCAGTTGGAATTTTTGCGATCGCAGAACCTGCAGATCCAACAATCTCGTCGTAACATTACTTCACCAAGCATAAAGCCGTGAAAATCTCAAGAAGAAGACGTAACCGTTTAAGCCCTGATGAGTCTTCAAAGAGGCCGGTCAAGATACAAGTGAGTTCTCCCACTCACTTTCTACGGTCCGAACTCGACCTTGAAGTCCACTCCAAGGTAACGCCATTCTCCAGTAGCACACATCTGGGGAATACACTCATATTCTCCCAAGGTCAACATGGGAACTTGCTCTTCTCGAGTTTGCCGGTAGAGACAAGATGCAGAACCCTGCACTTTGCTGGGCTGAAATCACTTCTCCACCGCCGTCCGCTTATTCACAGTAGCCTGAAGACTTCCTTTTTGATTCCGCAAACAAGACATCTGTAGAGACAGCCAAAGAATGCATTCTCTATTTCTCAATTTTAAAGCCAATATCTCGAAATAAGATTGCAATAACGCATTGCACCAGCTTGCATCACGAGTCTCACGATAAAATTTTGTAACTGCGACTTAAAAACTCCTATCAGAGAATCTTTATTCTATTTCCTAATTCCATTGTACTCAAACTTCCGACTTTGCTCAAACATTAGTAGTAGCAAAAAGCCTCACGCTATCAAGTGGTTTGCTACTTATGATGGTCCACTTGGGAGACGTAATAGTAGTGAGTCATCACAATACACGGTGTATGCAATATAGTGCACTGTAATATACAGGGGGTACTGAAAGTCCCGGGATGGTAAAATTATATTTTAAAGAATTACAACTGACAATGTTAAACTATTATTTTATGTATTCACCATAATTTCCTGTTTATAGGAGTCATACCACTATAACTTGGTAATCATTCTAAAATAAAAGCATAAGTCCAGTTGTACGTCAAATTAAATATACTTTCAATTTGATAATTTTGGTGCAAGTATTACCAGGAAAGGTTGAGAAGTGGCGAAGAAAGTGTGAAAAAATGCTCAATTCTCATGTCAGACTATGATTTTAGTTAAGGATTTTTACCGAGCGCTGCAGGGCAATCCCTCATAAGCAGAATATCAAAAGTGAATCATATAAAATAATAATTTAATAGAGTCAAAAGCTGGGTATAATTTTCGGTTCTTCCATTGTCAGCCTTTAAAAATTAATTGTCTGCCCCAAAATGTTTAAGTACACCTTAGTGTATTTCGTGCGTTAGAATTTAAATTGGGTGTTATTTATTTACAGCATATCATTCTTAGCGGTAAATTCATACCCGGACGATTCTGTCCAACTTCCCGAAGGGAAATAGAGAACTGGGTAATAAAATGCCGGTGACGTAATCCAACTGGAAGTCGCCCAAGAGACCGCGGCGCTGCCACTCAAGTTTATAGGCTACTGTTACGCCACTTAACTGGAATCCGAAGCTATTCTTCTGCATAGTGGCGAGGTGTGGGGTCGGTCACACATGTCCCGTCCCTGGACCGACATAGCTGGAGATTGTGTAACACACACCCGCGCCACTACCACTTCCCCCGGCAACCACGCTGAGTGTACGAGTATAAACAATGTTTCATCAACATAAATTGTGTCATCATAAAATATGAAACGTTCATTCCTAGTATAGAGGGTGTAACAAAACATTTCGACACCTAGATCATAAAGATCGGTCAGTAAATAAATTAGATATAAGCTTTTAACGGCTGTATCTTACGGTTAATGACGTAAACATGTTAACAACAAGCATTTTAGCGTGCATCAAAAAAATTGAAATGTTATATCTACATTATTTCTTAACTGATTTTTTCGTTTTATGTGTAAAAAAATGTGTTTTTACCTGTAGCAAATGTTGTCATTATGAAAAAATTTGCATAATGTTATAGGGTTTCACAGTATTAAGCTTTAAAAACTTCAACCGGCCACCATCTTGAAACGTAATAAAAGTAAAAAGTTAAGTAAATATGTCTTATTTTACCAGGCGAAGTTCCCTCTCTAACACTTAATCTAGGGACCAACGGCGTAAAGGTGACTTCTTAACCACCACCAACGGCCAGGCAGGCGGGCTTGCTGCAAGGACAGGATCGCTTAGCGGTCACCCATTCAAGCAGCAGCCACGCTCGACGTTGCTTGATCCGGTTATCTTGCGATAACCATTGTACCCGCTACACTGCGCTATTGATTTTTGTGGTATTATAAAATAATTTTTTTCCCGGTACGGTTTTCTCCCTCTGACTCTGATAAATGAAAATTTTTATGTGTACAACTAGAACGATATCTATTTCGCCCTCAAGACGATTGGATAGTATTATGAAATTTATACATTTATTTGGACTTTTTACGGATCAGTTACGAAACAGTTTAGCAGAACAATTCAATTGATACAAATTTGAGATCAAAAAGTACATAAAATTGTTTTTTGTTGTACTGTATTGTTGTAGTATAATGAGAAATTGAGGTAGGAAAATAATAAATAACAGTTTTTATGTTAAATCTCGTAATAAAAAAGATCAATTATGAATTTAAAATAGATATTGATTATAACATATGTTTAAATCATTTTATTTTAAATTGAGGCTTTAAACTTTTCAGGTTAGATCAATGTGGTTCTGTTACAAATTCAAAAATTAAATTATTACCTTGGTCATAAAATCCTTGCACGACAAGTTAATGATGTTTCGAATTCAAATAAAAAAACACAGTTGACCGATGTTTAGTAGGTGGGTATGTTCTCTAGTTAATTTTATTCCCCGCAGAGATAAACTTATCTAAAAATAAAATAGTACAATTTTTAGCCAGATTGGAAATACCTATTTGGTAAAATAAATATGACACTGGAGAGAAAACAATTTCTATTGTTTATTACCTTCACACTTGTTTAAAGACAAGAGTAGATGTGATTGGCAGTTAACTTTCAAGGAGCGTGTTACCACGCTATCAGAATAAATAATCTGAGAGTGGCAGGCGGTTTTATAAGTGTGTTAATTAGGCGATGTTTGTAGAAAGCTGGACCGCGAGTGTTCAATCAAATACAAACATCGATCGGTTCCTGTCATCCATGTTACATTACCGGTGCCGGATCTTGTCCGCTGCTTATAAATTATGTTAATTAGTTTACAAAGGACGCACTGGCCTTTTGTATTCTCCATGCATTGGTAGTTGTAAGTAAAAATAGAAGGAAACGAAAATACTCAAATTATTTCTGAACGGTTGTAAAGACTGAATGAATTGCACATGTGGTATGGACCCTATACACGTTGAGGTTCTCAACGAATAGCAACAATACAAAAGCTGAATAATCCGGCACCTCTCATTAGTGAGATCATGTCTTGTTAAAGTAAATCTGCTCTAAATCAGTTAGTTGTTATTCGATTTAAATAATTGTTGTGTCATTAGATCTGTAATAAAATGTACTAAAACACTATTATCCTTGTAAATCTTGAGAAAAATTACTGGTTTTTAAGATATTGCTAAGTTTAAAAGTTTGATTGGCCGCCATTTTGAAAATCTTAATAATTTCATGATATTTTTTCATTAAATGGCCTTAGCATTATAAATATTTAAGCAAAATTTTGTATAATTTAATTTATTTTTTATATTATATTTTTTTTATAAAAACCGCATACAGACAGATAGGAAACTAGCATCGGAGAGCCATGTTCATTTAGTGAAGTATGTTTGTCTTGACCTGAGAAATAAGTTATACCTATGTACAGAGAGTTACGGGACATTTTGTATGAGGAAAGCCCCCCCCCACTAATTTTGAAAGACAAACATTAAAATTGCACTCATCAGTTCGTTTTCATGAGGTTGGAACCGAAGTTAGAACACATTTATGAGTTTTTAAAGGACAAAAACTTCTCTGGGGAAGATTCCCGAGCCCCTATTTTCGAAGAGTAATTTATACTTTCTAACCCCCCACCCCCCCCAAAATGTAGTCCAGTAATTTAGTGGTCAACCTCGAAAAGAGAGATATAAGTTGAATATTTATGTATAACTTCCTCTTGGCGTTCTAAAAGTCGCCTCAAAAGTTTCATATAATCTCATGTGTGCGTCGTAAGTTATCCAAGGTCAAAAGTAAAAGAAGAAAAAGTTTTTCACTATTATCTCTAGATTATCTCGGGTTTCTGTTGCTCCAACGATGTTATCGTCTATTATAAAAACTGTAGAGCAAAATATGTGGAAGAATTTTTATTTGGTACATTTTTTCATGTCCTCAATAGGTTTTTGAGATACGCGCAGCGGTCATACGCACTGTAATGCAAGGTCGACCGTGAATATCTGTGAATATTACCTTGAATTTTGAATAATTTGTATTATTTATCAATTAATACATTTCATTTAATAACATAATATATATATCGATATCGATATGTGGATTGTTTTTTATATTATTTTGCAGAAAATTATTTAATATGAACTATTTTGAATTATTGTATTACTATTTGATATCCAAATGCTACATTTTTTATATTTTTCTAATATACAATATGTACTTTTGTATTTTTATTATTTGTAAAAAAAATATGATTTTGATTTGATTTAATTCCGATGTTGACCTTTTTTATGCTAACATTATTGAACAAATAATTTCTATACAAGTTACTGCCATATGGCATGGGTGGGCGAGGTTGGGAAATCTGGTCAATCCGTACTTCCTTTCTTCTGCAATCTTGTGGTCGTCCAGAGCTGATGACCGATACGATCAATATCCCGTTAACTTATCAAGCCTCGGCACCTCTGACGTGTCGACAGATGATCTCCCGCAGGAAGACTGCGGCGATGGTGTCCAGAGATGGTAGCAGCTTCCGCGTCGCCGATATCAGAAGATCGCCGCGCCAAAGCCACCAGACGTGCATAATTTCCGTCATGTTTTTATCCCTCATCTGTAGACACTTCAGTTACACTCCGAGCAAAGGAAAGGTCGAGGAAAGACCTGTTCTGGAAATTACAGAAAGTGCTGTGTCTGTATAAGGCTGACGAAGGCAAGTGACTTGAGGAGAACGTGGGCTGGGGGCCTCGAACTGTAACAATTAGCAGGTCATGAATTCGTAACAGGTCGGCCAAACAGCAACACTGTAGGCCTACATGTGCTCTGGTGGTGTAGGAGTGTGAATTGAGGCGAAATATTATATTCTGCTTGTACGCGGCGGTCGTGTGACGTTTGCTCGTAATTATCCTTCAAACATTGTTTTTTGTGGTTTTCTGTTTGTATTTGTGTGCATCCAACTTCGCTTCGGTGCAAACCTTATATGGACGACTGATAAAATGGTCGACGAAAGTGATCGAACCGTGGTGTAAATATCGATTAACCTGTCACTTTACTCTTGGTGACCAGTAGTTGTGAAGGTAATGTTCAATATAGAAATATCAATTTAGGGTTATCAGTAGATGTTGTTAGAAAATCAATGTACGACTGTTTTATTTTAAACAAAAAGTGAGGAATTGTACGTTTACAAATGGCTCCATCATACTCCATAGTAAATTCTTTATACTTATTGTACGTCTTATTAATATTGTTTTTTTCAGAAATGAGTTGCTAATTAGTTTTAATTATAAATGCTGCTTATTCACTAAAATTGCTAGGACTAAAATAGTTCGTCTTATTAATATTTTTTACAGAAATTAGTTGCTAATTAATGTTAATTATAAATGCTGCTTATTCAATAAAATTGCTAGGACTAAAATAGTTCGTCTTATTAATATTTTTTACAGAAATTAGTTGCTAATTAATGTTAATTATAAATGCTGCTTATTCAATAAAATTGCTAGGACTAAAATAGTTCGTCTTATTAATATTTTTTTACAGAAATTAGTTGCTAATTAATGTTAATTATACATGCTGCTTATCCACTAAGATTGCAAGGACTAAAATAGTTCGTTTTATTAAAATGTTTTTACAGAAATTAGTTGCTAATTAATGTTAATTATACATGCTGCTTATCCACTAAGATTGCTAGGACTAAAATAGTTAGTTTTATTAATATCTTTTTACAGAAATTAGTTGCTAATTAATTTTAATTATAAATGCTGCTTATTCACTAAGATTGCTAGGGACTAAAATAGATTCGTGTTAACTTAAATTGGTGGAGGCATTGATTAAGATACTATGGAATGTTGCATAGGGATTTGTATATTTCATTGATAGTTGATTCACTCCTTGACTTGGGTCCAAAAACAATGTTCTTTAAACTTAAAGTCAAATTATTCTGAAATGGATCAGCAGATTGGAATATCTTCCAGTGATCAACACTTAATGTCTGAGAGTGTTTATTATACCCTAACAGGATATGCCTATGGGAGTGCTAATTATTGTATAAAATGGTTAAGTAATGGAACCGTGGGAAAATGAACATGGCTGAATTTAGTACCGTTCTTTGTATAAATCTTTCGTTCACGACGCGACGGCGTGGTTCGGATCCTTGCAACTTAATGTGACAAAGATTGTGGGAAGTGCTGAGCACAGGCTGAAGGACCCTAGGATCGTGGAGCCCAGGGTCCGGTGACCGTGGCGGCGTTGGAGGCACCTGACCAGTCAAGACACGCACGAGCGGCAGAGCCATTGTGGGGTGTCGTTCACCCACGGAACGGTGTCAGTGTCAACATTGTCAATTGTCAATAGTGTCGACTGTCAGCGGCCGTTCACACTCGTCAACGCCTCCATCCCGTGGCCCGGGGCCCCGTTAATGAGCCGTCACTGTTTACAGTTTCAGACATTAATTACTCGCACTGTCGAGTCGGTGTTGTACACCTAGCTGTGACCGGGATCCACGGGCAATCACTCCAGGGCAAAGCAGTTGTAAGAAAACTACTACTTGTTCAGTCCAGAAATAGTTCACAGTTCACAAAAATCTTTATTTCCCAAATAGTACACACAAAATACAATTCCCGAACAGAAAAGAATTCCTTTTTAATATACTGTCTTTATATTATACTACAGTTGGCAAAGCATATTCTAAGCCTATCCAGTCATCATTTGGCAGAGGATGGACTTACATTGAAACAAATAACATGTTTCAACATTTTTAGGTATTACAAATAAATAAATCGTGACATAAAAAAAAAAAAAAAAAAAAAAATACAATTAACAGTAGGATGCTTAACAAATCTAAGGACTACTTAGGCAGATTTAAAATATATGTCAGAAATACATGGTTAATTACAAAAATGAATCAAACCGTCACACATTTATTAAGTTATTTAACAAACAATTTCAAGAACTATAGCTTGGCAGTAGATATTTAATAATAAAATTCATTTAGAAAGTAATAACAATTATTAATAATGTGATAAATAAATATTCAGATGGTAGCAAATTTAACAAATCTAAGGCCCACCAAGTTCAACGGAAGTTCGACAAAACAGGATTTAATATGAAATCCTAATACTCGGTCCAAGGGATCCCCCTTCCCCCAAATTTTTAATGTTTTTAATTACTTTTTTAGTAAACGATTATTATTTAAAAAATTCAGTATTACTAACATGTACTGAAAAATCGTTCTCAACAAAGAAACGGGTAAGGAACAAATTGGGGCCTCACTCTCTGTCCACTACGGGGAAATATCAGTTGTTTGGACCCCCCCCCCCAAATTTTTTCCTGGCTACGTTCTTGTACACGTGGTTTTGTAGCCATAATAAGGACACCGAATCAGCAAGAAAATATCTGTAAAGAAAATAGTAAATGTCACCTATGAATTCCATACTAACTCGGTACATTATAGTAACATTTAAGACGTTGGTCCACAGATTGTGTTAGAGAGGGCTTCTTATCCCTAACTTCGCCAGGTAAAGTAAGACATTACTTTACTTTTTCCTTTATATAGTTTCCCGTTATTCAAATATTTATTCTTCATCAGTCATGTGATTTGGTATTTCCAGAGTTAATTATAACAATAAACTTTCTCCTCTCTGACGTACCCACGTCACAAAGTATTTGGAATACCATTCTCTCCAGAAGTGACTAATATAACAGTTTTATCCAATTCCGTCCAATGTTGTGAATCTTTATTTAGACATGACATAACGTTTGTTTCTAGTACCAATATAGTAACCGTGCTACTTCGGACTAGAAACTCCCAGTCAGCGATTAAATTGACTGGTATATAAACATAGTCAGCCGCATAGTTATTGCGTGTTCGTCAGCTGACATCAGGTGCCTTTATGTTGCCATCCAGCTCGAGAGATATTTTTATTTTGTCATAACTCTTGATGCCTCGAATGAAGGATTGTAAATGCCAGCTCACGTGGCGAGATGGTGTAATCTACCAGATGGAGGTCAGGCATTTGGAGGATTTGGTTTGACCCCACGGTATTCTCGCGCTGTGTAGGTGTCCTCGTGTGGTTACAGGTCAATTTGGACACAAATGAGTTGTTTCTTCCATATCAACACGGAATCGTCATTTGAATAAATTAAGAGGGCGGGAATTAAGTACGGGAAATCTCGTAGGTCAACGTTAATACATAAATTAATAAACCACTAGCCTAAATAAAAAAAGAACACGACCTTAATAAAAGTAGATTTGTTCTCAAAATGTATTTCGAATATCACTTAAAATTCGCAGTTTTATATTTGTATTATTGCACTTCTGACATGTACCTGGAATTTTCTGCATTATATTTTCACTGAACTAAATTCATAGTATTAATAAGAGAGATACAATTTAAAGTCGGTTCATTATCATACATATTTGTGGTTGAACTGAAGTTTTTGATGTAATTGAAATAACCATTTCACAAATACTACCGTATCAATACATGTAGTTTGTTATCATTTCTATATAATTTTAAAGGTTAGATTTTAGAAACAGTATTAGAAGTGGTATAATTTAAAAAATGTAAGATACGTATATAAATAGTTTTTGAAAACTAGAATTTTTAGTATTAAACATTTTAAATATTTAAAACTTAAATTATTTTCAATTTAAAGAGAATATGGTACTGACAGGCAAATGTTTTTGAACTGCACGTCATTTACTAAGATTACGAATTCTAAACAGTTAAAAATATCTTAAGATATTTTATATATATATATATATATATATATATATATATATATATATATATATATATATATGTATATATTTATACTGTCAGAAAAAACCAGGAAACTAGGGACCCATAATTTAATGGGGATTTCGAATCAGTTAGATGTTAATATGATATATTTATACACACATATACCTTTTACACACAGTACCATGCTTAATAAGGGTATTCACACTTCTTATCATTCTTATCATATAATTCTTATCATTAATAGGATTTCAGTTCCTTGCTGATTTTTTTAAAATTACACTGGAACTGAATGCAATATTATCGAAACAACTGACTTCTTTATATTATTTAAGAACATATATATTTAGCCTGTTTAATAATTGTTTTGATTTTCTAAATATCGGTATGTAGGTCCATGAAGGAAAACTGAATAGGAAACCAACATCATTGTTTCCTACTTATGCTTTTAAAATTTTCCTTCCGCAAAATTGATATGTGTATATACTGTATGTATAAGGTCAAAGGTCAATTATCGAAGCCCAGTTAATACCTCAGTTAGGACGGAAATACTTCTAACGTTATTAAGCCCAAATGAATGCTCTCTATATAGGCTAATAGTAGCTTTATTTGGATTAATTCCACGCATTCTTTTTAAAGGATACCCAGAAAAGCAAGTTAAAAAGGCATAATTGAAAATCAAATAATTAATAAAGCGAAGTTCTTTAATCAGTGAGGCTGAGGGTATCAAACTGCATGCATAATTAATTAAGTTATCAGAGAGCCACAAACGTGAATTGTATTCAATATCGTACTGACCAAAGCAAAACATAAATCATCTGGAAAGTCTAGTGAATACAAAACCAATGATTATGAGCGCTTGAGGTATATTTTCAGTTTTTTAAAACCTGCATTCCTCGATTATAATGAGTTGTTTACTATGAATAAGGATTTATGAATTATTTTGGTTATTTTATGGCAAGAAGCTTAGAAATTGCACGTAGTCATAAAAGGACCTTTGTGCTGCTTCCGGAGTGACAGGATATTCTGGATGGGCAAGGTTGGGGGTAGGGGCCGCCTCCTGTCAAGATCCATGAGGAAGAATTTAGGGTATTAATCTCAAACATGTCTCCTCGGAAAAAGGGGGAAGCCAGCTCTGAACCAGCCTCTCCAAGTCAAAGTAGGCAGGGGATGACACACCCTTATGTCTAGGTCAGCAAGAACCTTTGCTACTCAGAGAGCCACACCAACTCTAACAGACAACATATCGATCTTCCCTTACACCCCAGAAATTCGACATTTGCGGTTAATGATGTGCTCGTAGACACCAGATTTAAGTGACACTTCGGTTTTTGTGTACCCAGTGTGAGTTCAACTGGAAGGTATAAACCAGCCAGAACTCTCCTGTGAAGATTAAGAATGGTTACGCTATCATTAAAATCTGTACTTAAATTTATCATTCCAAAACGTACTCGATTAAAGAAAATGTCATCAGGTTACAGAATGGCATCATGATTTTTTGAATTTGGGTTATAAGGGTTTGCACCCTAGAAATCACTGTGAATAATGTTTTAGACGCAATGCTTTATGGTAAAAATGGCGTTATGTCTTAGAAAGGTCTGTTCTAAATATAAATAAATAAATATATATATATATATAATATATATATATAAATTATATATATAAATTTGAGGTGACTTAGTCAACAAAGTGAATTTATAAAATTAAATCATATGTTTACCATTCTACATAATTCATTCTTAATTTTCATTTTCTGTGTTGATGTTTTGTTTTATTTTTATTATGTTCTTATAGCCCTATTTATATGTTTGTAATTACCTGAAGACGGCTTAAGCCGAAATATAGAAACTGTTACTGTAATACATTTGAAGATTTCTTATTGAAGATTAATATATATATATTTAGGTATTTGGTCTTCCGATCATATTTTTAGTTTGCTTATTTAAACACATATATGGACAGATACGGCCAAATACAAGTCAAACGGCTTTTATTTACGATAAATAGTATAAATGGCAATAGCCTTATTTAATTTCAATAAACAAAGTACTTGCTCCGCCGGGAGTCTAACCCGGATCTCTCACTTGCCGGGTGAATGTGCTACCATTACACCACAGGGCGCTTACTTTTTCCGATTCAATTATTTTGTATTTGGCCTTATCTGTCACATATGTGTTTAAATAAGCAAACTAACATATGATCGCATATATATATATATATATATATATATATATATATATATATATATATATATATATGCGCAACGTTCCTTTTAGGACTAAATGCAATTTCTAGACTTTTTGTCCTAAGAGAAAAAAAATCCATATATATATAATTTTTTTGAATCTTTATATTAAATCGAATTGTATTACATTCATGATAAAATAAATTATCAATGGACTGTCTCCTTAAACTGTGGCACGGACAACAGTTGTAGTTGAGTACCTGGCCACCGGAGCGCTAGTGGTGCAGTGGAGCCGCCACACCACATCGGTCTGTGTTCGATTCTCGTCACTCGCGCGCAGTTGGCCCGCAAGCTGTACAACACACCACGGTCCGGCCCGTGTGCCATGTGAAGTGACTCGTCTCGCGCACGCGCGTGTCTGTGTGTGTCAATGTGCGACGCGCTCACCACCCTCATGGGGAAGATCAACTTCGTAAGTCCAGTGACTATGTTCTCTCCGCAATTACGATACAATTATTAATCGAAATTTAATTATATTAAATACAATGACTCTGTTTTTGTTATTGTAACCAATATGGGTAGATTATAGAATTATATGCTACAATCATTATACAAGTAGAAACAACAATTTAACAAATTTTGTGAATGGCTTCTCAACTTATACTTTAAAAATGTTAGCTCTTGTGGAAACTAACCCACATTAAAAGAATTATAGGTTTCCGACATTTGCCATCGTCATATGTTACAAAAATGTATAACAACGTTTCAAGGATAGAAATCTACCCTCCTCATCAGGTGAAAAATGGTTATTCTTCATTAATAGAATATCCTTCACAAATAAAACGTCCTGATAATCCTAAACTAAATATACGATGAGATTATTGTAACATAATACCTTATAATTAGTTGAGAATGTAATTGATATGTATATACATAATCGTATTTTAAATTGCCCATATTACATTATGACCTGTTTTATTGTAAAAATCGTAAAAAGCATTATATTATAAGAATATTGGTCGCTATTTTGAGGTAATGCTGAGTTTGGCTTTAAAGTGAATATTCAAATTGTGATTTAGTGAAGTTTAAAGTGTAATCAGCAAAATTTAGAACCGGGTTGGCTTTGATCGATAGCTTAACAAAGTTCGTTAAGCCTTTATTAACGGAAACCCTTCAACGAACAACCTGCCGTACAAATCAATTGTACTTATACACTCACATACAGACATTAGCGGACTAAGTTTTGAAAGTCAGTTAATATTGACCGAGAAAATTAATATTTCTCGGCAGATACAGTAGATTTACCGCTTCCAATTTTATTGTTTTTGTAAAAGAGAAATGCTTGGAAAGTTAATATAAAAAACAAACAAATAAAGGGCGGAATGTTGGAAAAACAAAAAAGGAACGCATTATATCTCGAAAACAAGCTGACCTATATATGTGAAATTTTGCATGGAGCTTTATTTTTATACAGGCAACATCGACTTGTACATTTATTGTGCATTTCATGCCATAGCTGAGCATTATAGCATTTCATAGCATATGGCTGAGCATTAGTGAACATTTTTACATGGGTCTTATGGGTACCCATTATGTCCAGAAAAAAGTAGTGGAATAAATAAACTTAAAATAATCATGACATTTTTACACGTGATAGCAACACATGCAGCTATAGACAGAATTGTGTATACAATCTCAGCGAAGCCTGTTATGCGACATGTATTGTATACTAATGCCTTGTAAATAAATGAAAACGAGCTAAAGGCAAATAAATAATCTAGGTATGTAAATTTTTAATATTACACATCCACTGGCTCTGGGCGTAATATGGACATCTCTTCAAGGTGGTAATTGACATGTCACGATCGTACTCATAGGTGTAGACCGGTAACAAGCCAGAGCTTGGTTGTGAACAGACAAGAGTGTAAACAATAGTCGAGCTGTGAATGTGTGAACACGATTAGTGACGTGAAGTGTCTTAAATGAGTGTTTTACCTGACAGCGGTCTCTAGGTTGTAAGGTTAACCGACTTGTAAGGTTCAGGATTGTTTCTCGGTACATTGTCGTAGGATTATGTACTTGTAAGGTTCAGGATTGTTTCTCGGTATATTGACGCAGGATTATCCGACTTTTAAGGTCCAGGATTGATTCTCGGTACATTGTCGTAGGATTATGTACTTGTAAGGTTCAGGATTGTTTCTCGGTACATTGCCGTAGGATTATGTACTTGTAAGGTTCAGGATTGTTTCTCGGTACATTGTCGTAGGATTATGTACTTGTAAGGTTCAGGATTGTTTCTCGGTACATTGTCGTAGGATTATGTACTTGTAAGGTTCAGGATTGTTTCTCGGTACATTGCCGTAGGATTATGTACTTGTAAGGTTCAGGATTGTTTCTCGGTACATTGTCGTAGGATTATGTACTTGTAAGGTTCAGGATTGTTTCTCGGTACATTGCCGTAGGATTATGTACTTGTAAGGTTCAGGATTGTTTCTCGGTACATTGTCGTAGGATTATGTACTTGTAAGGTTCAGGATTGTTTCTCGGTACATTGTCGTAGGATTATGTACTTGTAAGGTTCAGGATTGTTTCTCGGTATATTGACGCAGGATTATCCGACTTTTAAGGTTCAGGATTGATTCTCGGTACATTGTCGTAGGATTATGTACTTGTAAGGTTCAGGATTGTTTCTCGGTACATTGCCGTAGGATTATCCGACTTGTAAGTTTCACGATACATTGCCGAAGGATTATCCGCCTTGTAAGGTTCAGGATTGATTCTCGGTACATTGTCGTAGGATTATCCGCCTTGTAAGGTTCAGGATTATTTCTCGGTACATTGCCATAGGATTATCCGACTTGTAGGGTTCAGGATTTTTTTCGTTACATTGCAGTAGCAATATCTGACTTTTAAGGTTCGGGATTGTTTCTCGGTACATTGCCATAGGTTTAATTGATTTGTAAGGTTTAGGATTGTTTCTCAGCACATTGACGAAATATTATCCGACTTGTAATGTTCATGATTGTTTTTAGGTACTTTGCTGTTGGATTATCCGACTTGTGAGGTTCAGTATTGTTTCTAGGTACAATGCCGTAAGATTATGAGATTTGTAAGGTACAGGATTGTTTCTTGGTACATTTTCGTAGGATTACCTGACTTGTAATATTCAGGGTTGCTTCTCGATACATTGCTGTAGGATTATTCGACTTTAATGTTTAGGATTAACTAAACAGTTCGTATGCAGTTTGTCTATTGAATGAGAAAATAGAACACAGTGTTCTAATCACATGGTACTTATAGCTATTTCAAGTTTCAGAGGATAAGCCCCTCAGATTCTGTTCATCTTCCTCCGGTTATTGGTGGTGAAAGGCTGAATTGGCCTAATCACCGATAACCTATGCTTAAATTTGGTTGTATTCCCATAACCTTAATTCACCTTGAGGTTCTTTGGTATTATCCGGTAGAGATCCTTTGGAAGGGTTTTTCTTACAGGAGACCGAAAAATATTATTAGAAAGAACATACTTTATTTGACTTACTGTGAAAATCACATATCGTTATGACGATCGGTTCATGTTTTCTGCCTCCCAAAAGGAAGTGATGTAGGGGAGAAGAAAACCACTCTGTCCCTATCTACTACTTGCTATTACGTTATATAAGTAGGTTTAGATAGGTTATCATAAGTATGTTACTAGTAAGACCAAGGTGAAACATAACCTTTATGAGCGTTCGCGTGATCTGAGCTTGAATTTAGGTCGTATCTGCAGTATGAGTTTTTCTTTTTACGCAGGAATTGCGGGCCAGGAAAGCCCCACGTGATCTAGCGTCGGAAGTGTTTGACGATCTGGGATGTGATCTGAGGTCGGGAAAGTACTGATTGGAAATGCTCCTGGCCATCAATACAGGCCTCGTTGGCGCCAACTGGCGAAAGAAGAAATACATAATTTCTTGGTGTTTTGCTTGTGATATTTTCCCTACAAATGGATTTCAACACTGAACAACGAGTCACGGTGCACTGTTTGCTGTAGAAACACATATGGTTTTATACTTGGCGTTATTTATTCTGACGTCATGTTTATAACGCTCGGAGACAGGTGTTTTGTCGCATTATAACCTACATTGTTATCAAGACACTAAACACGTGGCTTGGAGATATTTTAACAAGTTTAAACAGGCGCTTAAGTTGAGTAGTAAAAGTCTAATTAATTACTTTATCACTATGTAAGTTAGGCAACTCTGAAAACATTTCTCTGTCTTTGTAACCATTTTTTACTATATATTTTACAGGAAAAATTTTTGAAGAGAAATGAAATTGATCTAAGCTTTGATGTTTTTGACACTGGCAGTTACATGTTGCATTTATTAGGGTGAAACGTTAACCAATCTTTAGTTTTAGTCAGTGCTGAAAATCCTTGCACCTCGACCGAAGATTTGATGTTTTTCACAGTGGCAGTTACATGTTGCATTTATTATGGTGAAACGTCAACCAAACTTTAGTTTTTGTCAGTGCTGAAAATTCTTGCAACACAACAAAAGTTTAGCAATTTACATTTGGGATAAACAAACCCAAATTATCATACTTGTAATAAGGGACCTAAAATTATAATTTTTCATAAGTCTCGACCGCTTTGCGTGGCCGGTCCTCGGCTCTCGTTAGTAAAGTAATACACAAGTATTACGTCACACATTACAGAATACCTCGTTTAAATTTTACGGCATAAGCCAAGGCTCGTGCCTTCACTTAACCTCCTGTATTATATATCACCATATCGTGGCAGTTACGTAAGCCACCACTGTAACTAATGTAATGTTACTTTAAATCCGTGTGTTAATTACTATTTAAACACGGTTTAAGAGTGTTACAAGGCCGTAACAAAACAGTCGTGGCCAAAAAAAACCATTACACGCCTTTAAATAAATGGCCGTTCAGCCTTGTACAATACAAGCACATCCCTATAGTCATCAGGAGAGTCGTAGTTATCAATATTTCTTAGAAATTTATCGTCGTTATGTGTTACAAAAGGTATAACACAACGTTTCGAAGATTTGAATCTATCCTCTTTGTTAGGTGGGTGAGCTATTAATACACACTAATATAAAGAACAGAAAAACGAAAATAAGGGATGAATAGGGTTCAAACATACCCAAAAGCTGCTTAGAGTAATGTCTAGGCGCAAGTCACACAATGCAAGTCCCGAGCACAAGTCACGAGTACAAGAATCACAATCACAAGTCCAAAGCAGGTTTTAGTTATGTTTGATCCCTTTTTTCCCTTCTTTTCTTCTTTTTGTTCTTTATTTTTTGTATGTATTAATACGTCAACCACCTGACGAAGAGGTTAGATTCCAATCCTCGAAATGTGTCATTTTTTGAAACACATAACGACGGCAAATGTCCGAAATACTGTTACCCTTTCAAAGCTTCCATCGCCAATAACAAACTTTAAACAAGGAGTTACGTAGACATTTCTACTGTAATGTTTGTGGAGAAATACGAGAAACAGCCCACTAACCTTGGGGTCATCCTATACCAGACCAGTAAGGCTAGCGTTATTATTTATGCTCGAGTGCTCCGTGACGCTTTATAGGCAAATTATCATAGTATATGGAGGATTATCAGCATATTTGGTCGTCCAATGACTCAATACAGTAGTAACAGTCCCGGCAATAGCTGGCCCCAATAAGTACAACTCACTGGAAAAGGAAATACAAGTGGATTTCTCTTTCCGCGTAATGACAGGGACGCTATTGTGATCGAGGCAAGGAATGGCGAGCAAGCAATCATTTTACCATCACCCGGACTTTTTCACGATTACATATTTTCAAAACCTGAAATCCTTAGGAAGACGTTTCAAGTGTTTGGCAATGAAGCGGTCGACAAACTGTTTCATGGTTTTGTTACAATATAGTAAGTAACCTAGTGGCTCATATGTTATACCTTTGATTTTATGAGTTACTCAAGATATATCTCATTCAATTGAGGTACGGAAAAAGTGCATCTGCGAAGTGAGAGGCTCAAGTAGCTCAGATAGTGTAAACGTTTAAACGGTAATTACCAAAGTTACATGCCGAAGTCCTTGCGTCGGACTAGAGAACTAATATAATAACCCTCCGGAACTTCTCGTATGTATAAATGGTTTAACACTTGTCTAGTTAATACAATCAAAGGTTATACGTACACGTGGGTGTGTAAGGGAGGGGGAGGCAGGGTTAAATGGGGAATAGGAAATAAAAATCATTGCGGGAAATAGGAGAAGTTGTAAAATCTTTACGATTTTAATCTTTCCGTTACAGCTACTAACCCCCTTATATGCACTAATTTGTTTTCCATCTTCGGCATTACAAAGTTCGTTGCGGTAAGGTTAGTGAATAATATTTTATTGAGGTTTCATAGCCATGGGATACATTATATCCATGTTCCACTTTTGTTCGTAGGCGTGCCAGCAAACCATGCATTTTTAAACGTTCTAATAGTTGTTTGGAATAACATTTGAATCTTAAAACATAACAGTGTAAACCAGCGTCTCCTAAATGTTCAAAGCTTTGGATTCTCTATTTTCATATAAATATGATCGCTTAATTTGTGTCGTTGTGTACCAAAAATTGAAATGCAGGATAAAGTTTTCAGCCATCGGATACATTATATCCATGATCAATTTTTTTATCCACTTTTGTTCGTATGTTTGGTCCAGCAAACCATGCAATTTTTTAAACCTTCGAATAGTTTGTTTAGGAATAAAATTTGAATACTTAAAGCATAACGGTGTAAATCAACGTCTCCCTAAATGTTCCAAGAGCTTTGGATTCTCGATTTTCATATATTAATATGATCTCTTAATTTGTTGTCGTTGTGGTAACCAAAAATTGAAATGCAGGATAAAAGTTATTCAGCCATCGCATACATTATATCCATGATCAATATTTTTTATCCACTTTTGAGTTCGACGTATGTTTTGGCCAGCAAACCATGCATTTTTTAAACCTTCGAATAGTTGTTTTGGAATAAAATTTGTAATCTTTAAAGCATAACGGTGTAAAACAACGTCTACTAAAAAATGTTCAAAGCTTTGGAATTCTCTATTTTCATATAAATATGATCTCTTTAATTGTGTGGACGTAGGTACCAAAAATTGAAATGCAGGAAGAAAGTTTTCAGCCATCGCATACTATTAATATCCATGATCAATTTTTTTATTCCACTTTTGTTCGTATTGTTTGCCAGCCAAACCATGCATTTTTAAACCTTTCGAATAGTTGTTTTGAGAATAAAATTTGAATCTATAAAAGCATAACGGTGTATAAAACAACCGTGCCCTAAATGTTCAATACAGCTTTGGATTCTCTATTTTATCATATATAATATATGACTCATCTTAATTTGTGTCGTTTGTTGTACCAAAAATTGAAATGCAGGATAAACGTTTTTCAGCCATCGCATACATTATATCCATGATATCAATTTACTTTTTTTCCACTTTTGTTCGTATGTTTGGCCAGGCACAAACCATGCATTATTATAAACCTTCCGAATAGTTTTTGTTTTGGAATAAAAATTTTGAATCTTAAAGGCATAACGGTGTAAAGACAACGTCCTCCCTACATGTTCAAAGGCTTTGGATTCTCTATTTTCATATAAATATGATCTCCTTAATTTTGTGTCGTTGTGTACCAAAAATTGAAATGCATGATAAAAGTATTCTCAGCCATCGCTTACATAATAATCCATGATCAATTTTTGTTATCCACTTTTTGTTTCGTATGTTTTTGCCCAGCAAACCATTGCATTTTTAAACCTTCGAAGTAGTTGTTTGGAATAACATTTGAATCTTAAATAAAACATCACGGTGTAAAACCAACGTCTCCTTAAATGTTCAAAAGAGCTTTGGATTCTATATTTGTCATATAAATATAAGATCGCGTAATTTGTGTCGTTGTGTACCAAAAATTGAAATGCAGGATAAAGTTATCTCAGCCATCGCAGACATTATATCCATGATCAATTTTTTTTATCCTACTTTTGTTCGTATGTTTGCCAGCACACCAATGCATTTTTAAACCTTCGAATAGTTGTTTTGGAATAAAAATTTGAATCTTAAATAAAACATAACGGGTGTAAAACAACGTCTCCCTAAAATTGTTGCAACCAAAGCTCTTTGGATTCTATATTTTTCGATATAAATATGATCGCTTAATTTGATGTCTTCGTTCTGTGTACCAAAATTGAAATGGCAGGATAACGTTTTCAGCCAATTCGGAATACATTGAAATCCATGATCAATTTGATTTTATCCACCGCTTTTTGTTACGTCATGTTTGCCAGCAAATCATAGCAATTTTTTAAACCTTCGAATAGTTTTTTTGGAACTAAAATTTGAATCTTAAAATCATAACGGTGTATAAAACAACGTCCTCTCCTACATGTTCAAATTTTTTGATTCTCCTATATTATCATATAAAGATGATCGCTTAATATTGTGTCGTTGTGTACCAAAAATGTGAAATGCAAGATAAAGGTTTTCCAGCCCATCGCATACATTATATCCATGAAATCAATATTTTTATATCCACTTTTGTTTCGTATGTTTTGCCAGCAAATCATGCATTTTTAAACCTTCGAATAGTTGTTTCGGAATAAAATATGGAATCTTAAAAACATAAAACGGTGGAAAACAACGTCCTCCTAAATGTTCAAGAGCTTTGGATTCTACTAATTTCATATAAATATGATCGCTTAAATTTGATGTCGTTGTGTACCAAAATTGAAAATGCAGGATAAAGTTTTCAGCCATCGGGATACATTATAATCCATGACCAATTCGTTTATCCACTTTTGTTCGTTATGTTTGCCAGCAAATCATGCCATATTTTAAAACCTTTCGAATAGTTTTGTTTGGAATAAAAATTTGAATCTTAAAACATAAACAGGTTGTAAAACAACCCGATTCTCCTAAATGTTTCAAAAGCTTTGGATTCTATTTTTTCATATAAATATGAACGCTTTAAATTTGTGTCGCTTGTGGGTACCAAAATTTGAAATGCAGGATAAAGTTTTCAGCCATCGGTATACATTATATCCATGCAAATTGATCCAATTCTTTTAATCTCCACTTTTGTTCGTATGTTTGCCCAGCAAATTCAATGCATTTTTAAACGCTTCCGAATAGTTGTTTGGAATATAAAATTTGAAAATCTTAATGCATAACGGTGTAAAACAACGTCTACCTAAATGTTCAAAGCTTTTGGATTCCTCTTTTTTCATATAAATATGAAATCGCTATAATTTGTGTCGTTGTGTACCAAAAATCGAAATGCAGGATGAAAGTTTTCAGCCATCCGGATACAATTATATCCATGATCAATTTTTTTATCCCACTTGTTTGTTTCGTAAATGTTTGCCAGCAAATCATGCAATTTTTAAACCTTCGAATAGTTGTTTGGAATAAAATTTGAATCTTAAAACATAACGGGTGTAAAACAAACGTCTCCTAAATGGTTCAAGAGTTTTTTTGGATTCTCCTATTTTCATATAAATATGATCGCTTAATTTGTGGGTCCCGTTGTGTATCCAAAAATTTTTTGTATTTTTGAAATGCAGGATAAAGTTTTCCAGCCATCGCATACATTATAATCCATGATCAATTTTTTTTAATCCACTTTGTTCCGTATGTTTGCCAGCAAATCATGCAATTTTTTAAACCCTTCGAATAGTAGTTTGGAATAAAATTTGAATCTTGAAAACATAACGGGGTAATACAGACGTCTCCTAAATGTTCAAGAGCTTTTGATTCTCTATTTTCACATAAATATGATTTCTTAAATTTTGTGTCAGTAAGCAGTATCTGTAACTGTTTCTGAACCTTTAGCATATTATCGTTCAGGAACGATAGATCATAAAACTTGTGTTCTCAGAGAGAGTAAAAAAAGTTGTTATATCCATGTGAACAGTAACGGGTAATGGCACCTTGAAGGTCACGGCGGCTGTAGGTAACACCACCGTAACTACTAGCGACCACTTCTGTATCAGCTGCTATCTCCCAAGGCCGGCTACAGAAGCTGTCCGCAGGCGGCTCTACCACAGTCAGTTGTCGACGTTATTGTTCTGCTGCTGGTGCTGATCCTGTTTGATAAGAGATCTGCAGTTGCGGCACCCGCAGCTTCTGTTGACGTAAGCCGTCATTGTGTTCGCAACAGGCCATTCTGTGTTTTATGACACAATTGTTATCTTCCATTAAGAACACTCTGGGTTTTCATTAAAGCACTCTGGGTTCGCATTGTTCGATGGCAGATGTGCAGATGATTCATAATCACCTCGATTGTATTAGTAGAGTAAGAATTGTATCTCAGTTGCGTTTTTGGGTTTTGTTTTAAGCCTTATTTACAATTTTCAAAAAGCTTCGTTTGCAAGAAAAAGAACTATTTCCAAGTTATGGAACCAGTATAATGATATGTTGCCCCCGTGACGTAAATGTTGGTATGGTCGTATATTTATTTTGCTAACTACACTCCATATGTCAATTTTGAAGAAGTCTCAAGACTCCTATTATAAGCTTGTGTTAAATTTAAACTAAGGCATCCAACTGTTTTTGAAGAACAGAATTATACAGAATTAACGTGCAGTCTGATAGTATCAGAACCTAAAGTTCTGGTTAAGGTTTTGAACCCTAGGTTGGTTAACTTATGGCAACGTTATACATACAGTTAAACCTACACTAGGTAGTCTAAAAGCCGACTTGTCACTTACATGTAGGCGACCTCATGGATGTCCAGGAGAACCACATTACTAACCGCAAATGTCGATATGTTAGGGTAAAAGTTCGGATTGGTTGATCTAGTCTACTGCGGAAGATGACTGTTGGAGTGGGTAGGGTTTCCTTAGTGTTTAAAGCAGTTGCTATCCTAGCACGAGGCAATACCTTTCCCTATCCGCTTTGACTGGAAGGAGAGCTAGCCTCACCTTTTTCCAAGGTAACATGAATTAGGTATGGAGCACGCAGCTATTCTTCCTCGTGGGATCTCGACAGCAAACGCCCACGAACCTACTCCGTCTTGAACATCATATCGCTCTGGAAGCAAACGCAAAGGTCTTTTTAGATCTAAGTCCAGTGAGGAATTTTCTCAACTTCTTGTCTTGAATGAGAAAGCGCAAAAACATATAGCAATCCCAATTAATCGTCTTAGATAACGGACTGGTGTCAGAATTTAGGTCACTGTTGTCTGTATGACGTGCATACTTACAGAACGTGCAGACATATATATATATGTTCCCAGAACCCTTCATCAGAAACACACTGATTTAATGTGACAAACAAACAGAACACTAACCAAAAATTAAACACATAACCAAAAAATAATTTTAAATAAATAAATAACATAAACTACAAGATTACAATCCGTTGTATGTAGAATATTTGTCAATGTTTATATAGAACTAAAATGTATATAAGAAGGAAAGAGAACCTTATGTTCAACCCATCTTGTTGCCTTGATTTTCAAACTAATTGATTTCAACATTTCTTAAATTTATCAGATTAGTATTTTGGATGGAGTTTCGCTCTAAATGGTAAATTCCCTTTAGGCCGAAGCAATTTTCTAATTTATTTTGAAAATGTATGATATATATATATATATATATATATATATATATATATATATATATATATATAAATCATAAACAGTTACTACGCATATATTGAGCGGGACAGTTATGATGTACAGCTACGACATGCAGGTGAGTTCAAAGCGAGTCATACGATGGATTCCTGCTTCCTACTACCCATGTACGTATGGTGTGTATGTTTGTTGTGTGTATTAACTTGTCATTAGAGATGACACATATTTCCCTCTAGTTCACACAGTTTCGACAATTTGTACCATTTCCTCTGACAGTTTGTGTGGGCTCTGACACATCCCAGGCGAGTCCTCTCAGAAGGGACAGCGGCGGTGACATCTCCGGTGGTCTGCTGGTCGCGTGCCGTGGGCGCGGGCCTTCAGGAGTGGGCGGACTTTTAACTTCTTCTATAATGTCGGAATAACGGCACCATGCCATCGAAGTGTTTTGCAATAGGAGTCAATAATTTTGACCACTCCTTGTAATATTGAGTTCAGTATATTTTTCAAAATGTTTTGGCAGCAGTTGGCAGAATTGAACATTTTGTTGTAACTTAGTAGTAACCCATAACACCAAAACGTTTAGCCCTATATTGTGATTTTTCGAGTCGTGTATTGATTTCTGCTGTAATCCTAACGCCATCGAATGTTCGATTTGGGAGGAAATCCAATTAGCATCAGATAATATTGAGTCGCAACTGTAAGCGATATCCCTATGATAACATATTAAAACTCTTACACTAATAAATGCAATTTCCTCAATTTACCAAGCATTTCTGTTAAACACATAGTAATTTAGAGGAATATAAATTGAACTATATATATATATATATATATATATATATATATATATATATATATATCCAATTGTAAACAATTACCCTTACAATTACGCTTATGTTCGTTTGAGCTGGAATTCTTTGTAATAAAATGTCTCTTTACAAAACAAAATGTTCCAACATTTAAAATACATACTCATTACGTGAAAAAACTATTTATTAAGTTTAGGATCCACACTTTTAAGAAGACAATATATATACAAATTTAATTACAGAATAAAACCTATGATTAAAATATGAAAAATCAAAGCAGTTGTCTGACTGCTTTAATCGTTTACCCTATGTCCCTGTTATGATGACGTAACATTTAGGATTGTAGGAGGCATTTCTGATTGGAGTGGTACGAAGTGTGTATATCAGTTATTAAGAGCCCGAAAGGACCTTCTAAAGATTGCGTTGATTCTGTCTATCCGTTTGAGGGATAGAAAGGTCCTAAATATTTTAAACTTGGCGCGCAGGTTTCGCTTGCTCCCAGTAAGAACACTACTAATTTTGTTGTAAGAGTGGAAACAAATTTGCAAGTAGACTAACTCCATTAAGAAATACCATGGAGAGGTAATGATCTATCGAGTCCTACGATACTCCTTTATATAGGTTGATTCTATTTTTTATAAGAATATAACCAATGGCGCAGTGTAGCGGGTACGGCGGTTATCGCAAGATAATCGAATCAAGCAACGTCGAGCGTGGCTGATGCTGAGCGATCCTGTCCTTGCAAGCAGTCAGCCTGCTCAGCCATTGGTGGTGGTTCGGAAGTCACCTTTAAGCCGTTGGACATCAGGTTAAGTGTTAGAGAGGGCTTATAAGCCTTAAATTCGCCTGGTAACATAATATAAGATATCCTTTGACTTTGTCTTTTTGTATTGTTCAAAAGCGTTTACATATTATAGATAACGCAATTCTTAACAGTTTTACACCTGGTTTAAACAATGCGAGTCCTTCACACTCTGTGCGTAAATCCATTCCCCCTACGTAAAAGTTTTTCAGTCCATGTACATTATTTTTATCAAGGACTCGACAGGTAAAAAATCGTGTCTTTCTCTGTGTGTATATCCGTCTGTGCGATAGAAACGACCTAGACACCAACATGTTATATAAGTTCCTCTTGGTTCAAGGAAAACTTATATTGATTTATCGGGTCAAAGGGCAACAATGCTCCAAGTAACTCTGTAAACAGATGAAGTCAAGATTTAATGCCTCGTCACAAGTTCAACCGGGTCCTGGATACTTAAATCTCGCTTATTTGTCACATGAGTACTAACTCACGTGGGCAATATCACGTGTGGACATTCCATTAGCTTGATAAATATTCATTTTGACACTTACTTATCCTACACCGTTATAGACAGCGTACATTGTGAGACGCGTACGTAGGAGTGTCCCAACCCTGTTCACCTTGCGCGTTGCCAACACGTGAGAGGTTTTAGTTGAGATCGCATCGACAATTTGCCTTTTTATATCTTTTCAACCTGTGCACGTGTGTCTGCGTCAATACTACATGTTAGTCTTATGCGGCGGTCAAGTATCGTGCTTTCACGATTAGTATCAAATTTATACACGTAAATTTAGAAATTAATAGTGCAGTCTACCTATTCGTACCTTAATTAATATCTTTAAAATAATATGTTAAATGGATATATTTATTTACAATCAATCCTTAGTTTTTAAAATAATTTAAATACATGCAATACACATTGTTAAGATACAGCCTACTGCACTAATTGTAACACAAGTTGTTAAACTTAATACTTAAGTAAATGTTTTACACGTCATTAACCATTACAAAATTGCTTCCGTGTCAGTTGGAAACTAACATTCTTGGGTGTCTCTAATGTTCCCAAATATCGCCCTTGAAACATGAGGAATTTTAATCTGTATAACGTTTGTAATCATAATAACCTTAAACTCATAGGTGTAGTAAGTCGCAAACGTCTTACGTGGCGCTGTAAGAAAACGGTGCAGTTTAATTGAAATTACATAAACAACAATGCCGCGCTTGTAAACAACAATGTTAACCTCATGTATCTTTAGTGTAAAGTTTAAACGGATGTGTAAAGAGACGGATATTTCAGATTTATTAAGTCTTGATATTCATTTATATTTGGTCGACTTGAAGGTCGTTTTACTTAGTACATTTTAATTTGCCATCCTTAACTGTGTCAAATATCTAATTGGCTCATTACGGACTCTAATTGTCGCCTTATTAAAACTGACTGTCCATTGGCACCTACACCTACAGTGGACAATAAAATTACTATTGCGATATCGAATTTCACTCGATATGGTTATATCAGTGCCAATAATTGCCACTTCTGGGACAAAAGCGCATTAGCTAATGGGTACGGGCGATCATGACCCACTTGTACTCACTCCCTCGCACAGTGAAAGCACTACACTCTCCGGCGACACCCACCACCTAGGCGCTGCCAAATGACACGGATATGGTCCCGTCCACGACCGGGACTTGTAATTCGGCGACCATCTTTTCTGGCAACCTAGTTCAGTTTCTCCGCAGCCTTCCCTTGACCGCCGGAGAGATCAGGGCATGTCTCCACCTATACACCTTGTGACGTTTTCTTCGGCCAGGGGATTTTTGATAAATCCTTTAGATTACAGTGTTGTTCTCTGTGGTGAAATAGCATTTAAATATTTTCAACTATTTGGATCCGTAGAAATGATTTCAATTCATGATGTTTTGAAACGCTGGCTACTTCATGCACGGGATTTCAAATTGTAAGGGATGTTGGATAATGGCGTATCAAACGCTTCTGACGTAAAATGGAAATGACTTAAATTTATGTTGCTTTGAAACGCTGGCTACTCAATGTACGAGATTTGAAATTGTAAGGAATGCTGGATATTTGGCGTATCAAAACCTTGTGACAGAAATTCGTGCTGCTTTGAAACGCTGGCTACTCCAAGCAAGGGATTTCAAATTGTAAGGGATGCTGGATATTTGGCGTGTCAAAACCTTCTGACAGAAATTCTTGCTGGTTTGAAACGCTGGCTACTTCATGCACGGGATTTCAAATTGTAAGGGGAATGCTGGATATTTGGCGTGTCAAAACCTTCTAACAGAAATTCCATACTGCTTTGAAACGCTGGCTACTTCATGCACGGGATTTCAAATTGTAGGGGATGCTGGATATTTGGCGTGTCAAAACGCTTCTGACGTAAAATGGAAATGACTTAAATTTATGTTGCTTTGAAACGCTGGCTACTTCATGCACGGGATTTCAAATTGTAAGGGATGCTGGATATTTGGCGTGTCAAAACCTTCTGACAGAAACCCATACTGCTTTGAAACGCTGGCTACTCAATGTACGAGATTTGAAATTGTAAGGGATGCTGGATATTTGGCGTGTCAAAACCTTCTAACAGAAATCCATACTGCTTTGAAACGCTGGCTACTTCATGCACGGGATTTCAAATTGTAAGGGATGCTGGATATTTGGCGTGTCAAAACCTTCTGACAGAAATCCATACTGCTTTGAAACGCTGGCTACTTCATGCACGGGATTTCAAATTGTAAGGGATGCTGGATATTTGGCGTGTCAAAACTTTCTGACAGAAATCCATACTGCTTTGAAACGCTGGCTACTATATGCACGGGATTTCAAATTGTAAAGGATGCTGGATATTTGGCGTGTCAAAAACTTCTGACAGAAATTCGTGCTGCTTTGAAACGCTGGCTACTCCAAGCAAGGGATTTCAAATTGTAAGGGATGCTGGATATTTGGCGTGTCAAAACCTTCTGACAGAAATCCATACTGCTTTGAAACGCTGGCTACTATATGCACGGGATTTCAAATTGTAAGGGATGCTGGATATTTGGCGTGTCAAAAACTTCTGACAGAAATTCGTGCTGCTTTGAAACGCTGGCTACTTCATGCACGGGATTTCAAATTGTAAGGGATGCTGGATATTTGGCGTGTCAAAACCTTCAGACAGAAAATTGCGGACTGACCTTTTCTGCTTAGCACCGTGACATTACCTCGGAGATGTCACTCTGGTGTTGCGACGAAGCAATGCTATTAATGTCACATAGTCTTTTAGGAATTTCAAACGTTGCTTCACTTAGTCCATCTTTCTTATGCAATGAAGAATATTTATAACTTAGTGTGCAATATTTGGTATATAATGTTTTATCACTTGTTTACTTTACACACATATTCTGTTATGTTTGAAGGGGGTGGCGTGTTTGATTGAAGATGTGTAATCTTCAAAACTGTTAGATACAATTAGAACTGTAATGGTGATTTTCATCAAGTGTGGTCCTATTAAAAAAAAATGTTATCTCTCTGTGGTATAAAGTCTTTTACACACAATTACAAAAGGAATAGCCTTTGTGCGTAAAGGGTAGATCTAAGTTGATTAAAACAGAGGCCGTCAAATTAAAACATCTGATTCTGCAAGAGCTCAAGTCAGAATCTCCGTAATACTATTATATGGGAATGACCATGTGGCGACCGCTCGAGGGCCGACCAGTGTACAGCATCTGTGTTCAGCTCGGCCTTGTTTGCAAAAGTATGAGGTCTACTCTCCTCTGTATCGGTCTTGTGGCGTTTCCTTGCTTTCGGTATTTCAAGACCATCTCCTACTAGGGAACTGTAGAAAGATTTACTGTGTCGGCGACTTTTCTTTGATGTCTTTGCAAGATCTAAGCGTGTTCAGAATCCTTCTTCCAAATAGGTCACATACTCCCATTTGTTACTATAAACCGGTCGCATAAGCTTGTCGTTTTGTACAAATTTCGAAGAACATCCTACCCAAAGAACTTGTGACCATGATGTGACTTCCGGGGAATTCATTCTTTACGTTGTTTAATTCCCTCATTAAAAAAACACCCCACTTAACTAACAAGTTTACATCAGAATTACACAATGTAATGATAGTTGGAAAGATACTGATGAGCACTGTGGTATTCACTAATTGGTTTTTGATAACACAAGCGGTTATAGATTTGTGAACGTTTAAAACTGTGAGAGACTTTTCAGTTTTCAAAAATGTGTATCTCAGTTTGTTTGGGTTATTGTAGGAGGAGATTACGTTTGAATAAATCTAAGCTTTTTCAGTGGAGTATTAATGAAACCCACAAATCGTGGGGTGGTTGGATTGGTAGTGCTGGGTTTGGAAGAGAACGAAATGTGCACAATCATATTTCTAGTGGTAAGATCTTAATGAGCAATGTGATCTTCAGTGGTTGGACGTGAAAAATCTTCAAAATTGTCGTGGTTTGATATATGAGAAGGTACTTGAAAAGTGTATTTCTGATACAGGCATACAAGTTAAATTGTTGTAGGCAGGTAACCCATAAAACAGAGTAACAAGAATGTTAACAATAAATCGGGATCAATATATAATCAGCAAACCTTTTCCGCTTGAAGGTCTTGCGGAAAAGGTTTACTTTTCATTCTTACTCCTTGCTGAGGTGTTCATCATTGTAAAAACTTTTAGGCTTGGCCTATGAGGTAGCCAGAAAGGACCTATCGACGAGGCTGTTGTGGTCGGGAAAGTAGAAAGGACACGTCGCTGTAGGACATCAGTCGCGCTCTCCAGTACAGCACAGAAGCCACGACGGTCGCTGACAGCCATTACTGAAATGTCACTGAACACCGAACAGCGGCCCACTTGTAGAGAGCAGCCACCAGCTGATTGTTGGCCTCATTGTCTTCAGAACAGCTGAGAGGTGACGTCATAACGAGGTGCCGGGCTCTTGGGCAACTCGCCGCTGCCTTTTTAAAATCTTTCGGCACAAGGAAGTGGTTAATGTTTGAGTAAGAATTGCGAAGTACTGTGCCTCAGTGATTTCCTGTTGCAGCTAAGTTAGCCTCTTTGCATCCTCCATGAAGAATTGTGTATTATATCTGTTTAAAGCACTCTATCCAACTTACATGTAGAACTCCTACATCATCACAGAATTTCCGGTGTTGGAGTTTATGATGGAGCTGGATAGTTGTCTGTGTTGAATTCCATAACCTCTTGTGCCCATCAGACCTGTAGGCGCTGCACAAGATTGGGTAGTACCGAGCGTGTGAATCGAGTGGAATATAGGATGTTCTTTTCCTTGAGGGACGAATTGTAGTCCAGGAAGGTTTTAGTAGTAGAGTTTAGTATCCTACACTGCTGGGATGTGGCTGGGATGGTACTCGAAGAGAGAGCGAAGCTGTAACTGAATAGCGTATTCAGTTGTATGAAATCTGCTGTCTATCTGTATCTGAAGAGACGTAATAATGTCAAAACAGCTTCACTTAGCGGAGTGTCTACTCATTTCCTCAACGCAGGGTTTCCCAAAGAAGCCGAAGTTGCGTAGCAATTGGGTGGTAGTCAGTATGCCTCAGCCAAATAAATGGTAATGAGGAATAGTTTTTGAAAGGAACATTCCGCTTTAACTCTGAGGAGTGTACCTCAACGGATAAAACCTGTAGTGAGTAAGAGGTCCTCTGGAGCACACCCAGGCAAGGAAGTCAGGATCGTGGTTCCTTCCCCAGGTAGCATGAGGTACGGTTACCTCAGGTACCGCACTAACGTTCTTGTGCAAGTCCAAAATTGCCAATTTTTGCTAATTTTTATACATTTAGAGAAGTTATCTTAAACACCTATGAAGTTATCATCAAGGAAATATTTTCCCAACTCAAAATTGATTGTACCATCTTAATCAGTAGTTCCGTTTGGTATATTTAACAGTATTATACATGAAATATCCAAATAATATTCCAAATGACAAAAATAAAACATTCGTGAAGTACATTCGGAAAAATTGTCACTGCTGTGATGATCTCGATCTGACCCCGAAGCACTGATATACGGTCACGCTTGATAGGTGGCGTGTGATAAGTGCATTTTAAGTAAAATACATTTACCCCTGGTGTCGAATTTAACTCTAAAACCCACAGATAGTTACGGAATTGTCAGACATCTTAATGACTCCCTTACATTTATCATCGACATTCATTCGCTGTTGTCACTTGCCGTAAATTAAGAAGACGTCAAGGTTTATGGCGGTATAATTGCTGATATTAGCTCGAGGCATGGAATTACTGAAGAAATATAGCGACCGTAGCTATAAAAATTAGACATTTGAAGGTCAACAGAACAAGTATTATGATCATTTTAGTAAGTAAAACTGTATTTTGCTGCTTCATAACTGTATCAGTCTCTATTTCCTGTGTGATAATTTTAAATTCATCTGATTTTCGTCAATAAATAAATAACTTTTATCAATATATATATATATAAATATAATAGAAGTAAAATAATATATTTTATATAATGTAATATTATATATAACATTCCCTGTTAAAGATAAGAGAGATTAGAAGCTGTACATAAGAAAACAGCAAAGCAGCGCAAAACAGAAAAGTAACAAATTACGGTCATATCACGTCAATTACGCTTGTATCACGCATTTTTTCTCACACACGAAAAAATTGTCTGTTATAGTGTACGGAAGTTACACTCTAAAAATGATAATTTTTCAGAATGCACAACACTACAATCATTTAAAAAATGACTTCGTAACAGGCTTTGAGAATCAGCAACTAGTGATATTTTTAAGTAAATGCAGTTTAAACAATTCGAAGAGTTCGGGAATAATTTGCTCTCAATTGTGAATTTAAATTTATTTTAGGACGATTCATACTCGAAATCAGTTAAAATCAGTGGCGAGAAAACCTACACTGAAAGTAAGGAAATGTTTTAAATATTTTTATTTAAAAAGTGAAATTTGATGTAGTATTATATAAGGTAATTATTTGTAGCGGTAGGCAGTAAATGTTGTTAGTGTTTCGTAATATGTAATAAATCTAAAATCTAATTTTGTATCACCTAATAAAGATTTAAGACTACAAGGACATTGTTACCTTTCTTATTGTATTGCAAATTTCCTCAAAATGGTAAATATTCATTAATATTTTTCTTGATATTCAATAATTTTATTTAGAAAGTAAGCGGGTATTAAAATAATAATACTGAAACTGAAATGCAAGGTTGCTGGTCCACGTGACTGGTTTTCACTGCCATTTAGATAGATTGCTGTGGGTTAAACTTGCAGGAATGTTTACATTAGCTTTGTTAAGAAATGTTTTAACAGAGACGTACACCGGATACTAAAACAACAATACTGAAACTGAAATGCAAGGTTGCTGGTCCACGTGACTGGTTTTCACTGCCATTTAGATAGATTGCTGTGGTTAAACTTGCAGGAATGTTTACACTAGCTTTGTTAAGAAATGTTTTAACAGAGGACGTACACCGGATACTAAAACAACAATACTGAAAACTGAAATGCAAGGTTGCTGGTCCACGTGACTGGTTTTCCACTGCCAATTTAGATAGATTGCTGTGGTTAAACTTGCAGGAATCTTTACACTAGCTTCGTTAGTGAATGTTTTAACAGAGACGTACACCGGATACTAAAACAACAATACTGAAACTGAAAGGCAAGGTTGCTGGTCAACGTGACTGGTTTTCACTGCCATTTAGATAGATTGCTGTGGTTAAACTTGCAGGAATGTTTACAATAGCTTCGTTAAGGAATGTTTTAACAGAGGACGTACACCGGATACTAAAAATAATAATAATGAAACTGAAAGGCAAGGTTGCTGGTCCACGTGACTGGTTTTCACTGCCATTTAGATAGATTGCTGTGGTTAAACTTGCAGGAATGTTTACACTAGCTTCGTTAAGGAATGTTTTAACAGAGGACGTACACCGGATACTAAAAACAACAATACTGAAACTGAAAGGCAAGGTTGCTGGTCCACGTGACTGGTTTTCACTGCCATTTTAGATAGATTGCTGTGGTTAAACTTGCAGGAATGTTTACACTAGCTTCGTTAAGGAATGTTTTAACAGAGACGTACACCGGATACTAAAATTAATAATAATGAAACTGAAAGGCAAGGTTGCTGGTCCACGTGACTGGTTTTCACTGCCATTTAGATAGATTGCTGTGGTTAAACTTGCAGGAATGTTTACACTAGCTTTTGTTAAGAAATGTTTTAACAGAGGGACGTACACCGGATACTAAAACAACAATACTGAAAACAGAAAGGCAAGGTGTGCTGTGTCCACGTGACTGGTTTTCACTGCCATTTAGATAGATTAGCTGTTGTTAAACTTGCAGGAATGTTTACACTAGCTTCGTTAGGGAATGTTTTTAACAGAGACGTAACCGGATACTAAAATTATAATAATGAAAACTGAAAGGCAAGGTTGCTGGTCCACGTGACTGGTTTTCACTGCCATTTAGATAGATTGCTGTGGTTAAACTTGCAGGAATGTTTACACTAGCTTCGTTAAGGAATGTTTTAACAGAGACGTACACCGGATACTAAAACAACAATACTGAAACTGAAAGGCAAGGTTGCTGGTCCACGTGACTGGTTTTCACTGCCATTTAGATAGATTGCTGTGGTTAAACTTGCAGGAATGTTTACACTAGCTTCGTTAAGGAATGTTTTAACAGAGACGTACACCGGATACTAAAACAACAATTTACTACTGAAACTGAAAGGCAAGGTTGCTGGTCCACGTGACTGGTTTTCACTGCCGTTTAGATAGATTGCTGTGGTTAAACTTGCAGGAATGTTTACACTAGCTTTGTTAAGAAATGTTTTTTAACAGAGACGTACACCGGATACTTAAACAAACAATACTGAAACTGAAAGGCAAGGTTGCTGGTCCACGTGACTGGTTTTCACTGCCATTTAGATAGATTGCTGTGGTTAAACTTGCAGGAATGTTTACACTAGCTTTGTTAAGAAATGTTTTAACAGAGACGTACACCGGATACTAAAACAACAATACTGAAAACTGAAAGGCAAGGTTGCTGGTCTACGTGACTGGGTTTTCAATGCCATTTAGATAGATTGCTGTGGTTAAACCTGCCGGTAATGTTACACTAGCTTTGTTAAGAAATGTTTTAACAGAGACGTACACCGGATACTAAAACAAACAATACTGAAACTGAAAAGGCAAGGTTGCTGGTCCACGTGACTGGTTTTCACTGGCCATTTTAGATAGATTGCTGTGGTTAAAACTTGCCAGGAATGTTTACACTAGCTTCGTTAAGGAAATGTTTTTAACAGAGACGTACACCGGATACTAAAATAATAATAATGAAACTGAAAGGCAAGGTTGCTGGTCCACGTGACTGGTTTTCACTGCCATTTAGATAGATTGCTGTGGTTAAACTTGCAGGAATGTTTACACTAGCTTCGTTAAGGAATGTTTTAACAGAGACGTACACCGGATACTAAAACAACAACAATTTACTGAAACTGAAAGGCAAGGTTGCTGGTCCACGTGACTGGGTTTTCACTGCCATTTAGATAGATTGCTGTGTTAAACTTGCAGGAATGTTTAACACTAGCTTTGTTTAAGAAATGTTTTAATAGAGACGTACACCGGATACTAAAACAACATACTGAAACTGAAAGGCAAGGTTTGCTGGTCCACGTGACCTGGTTTTCACTGCCATTTAGATAGATTGCTGTGGTTAAACTTGCAGGAATGTTTACACTAGCTTTTTAATGAATGTTTTAACAGAGACATACATATATCCTAAACATGACGTCAGCCTAAGGTCCATTCCTTCTGCAAGGCAGCTCTCTAACTACTGAGAGAGGTCGGAGGGTCAAACGCTTACATCAGCTACCTCAGTACATAACTCCGTTTCCTGCCTATGTGTCTCGCGTTAGTAAAGTTGTCCAGTGAAACGCGTTAGAGCTTGACATCATGATTTCCAGTTGTTTGAAACCTAGCAATAAATTTGAACAATACAGGGTTATAACGGCTTGTGTCAGGAAATAATAAAATAATAAAAATCAGTTACACCGTTATAAGTGAAACGATACTAAAATGGAAGAATTAAACCTTGGATTAATAAGATTAATTGCAGTTAACTAATGTAGTAACTATTGCAAATATTTCGTTATTTTCTGAGATTTATTTATTTCTAACGGTTTACACCGCTATAAGATATTAGAAACGCCACAATAAAAAAACATTTTCTAATAACGTGTACTTATAGGCCTATTATCTACTTTATTATAAGGTGAGACAGCAATGAAATTAATATTTCGTGAGTTTGAAAAAGATGTTTGTCATTTCTACCAGCTGTGAATACAGTTTATTTGAGTTTTTTTTTTTTTTTTACCAAGAATGTACAATTATCCGTGTTGTTCTTTTCTCTTCGCCTGGTGACGTGATATTCTTTACCTTTTACCCCTTATAAGGGAAAGAACAACAAATTATCATTGTGTCAACAGCTTATTATTATTTGCCTTTTTTAGTGCAGATTCATCAAGAATCATTACCTTTACACCGAGACAGGCGGAGACTCGAGTTCTAATTTTATTTATTTATTTTGTTTTATTTACGTGCTATAAAACAGGATTTACCCTAATAATATTGCAGCAGTTTACCAAAATGCCATAACATAACATCAGAATTTAAGTCCATAGCAATTGTCTTCACTTCTGGCATAATAATCTAATATAAACGAAAGCTGTGGTTACAATTTCTCGTCTTGTTGGAATGGGGTCTAACTTTGGAGAGATAGCTTACATTAGCAACACCTTGATATCAAAATAATTTTTTACCGAGATTTTGACAAAAATTTACCGAGTTCAATGCTAGTCAAGAAAACAGTAATTGTTATTTTTTGTATTGTTAAATTAATTACAGTATGCACGAGATCCACAACGTCGTGATATAAGAAGCATTCAAACCAACCCCCACCAGCATTTTGATTTAATTTTGACAGTACGTAGTTTTTGTTTAGACATAATTGTAATTCAGTTATCAAGTAATTATACAATTTAGACGTTTTTATCCTAAACTGTTACAAACTGAAGTGTTTGGGCTGTTGTTTTTGGAAGTCTACGCCTCAAGATCCTTCTATAGACACCAAACCCTACATTAGATTCATGTAGTAGAAAGCCACCTTGACGTCACAAAAGCCTCGTTTTTTTATTAAACACAAGTAGTGGCGTTTTACGGGAGCAGAAAAAGTTTCTGAGTTAGAAAAAATATTTTGCTGAGCCAGCGAAAATAATTTACTGTCGGTAGGGTTATTTGGAGGAAGTGATATGGGTATATTGACGACATTGTGTAAAAATTTACAATTTCCTTAGATGTTAAATTAGGTATTATATAAAGAGTAAAATTTGTATTGGATTAGAAATATTATTCTTGTTTTTAGTTCAAGGTCACATCAATCAAATAAAAAAAACTTTATCTTAAATGGAATCTTTTTGGAGTACATCTTCCATTTAAGATAATGGGTATTTTGCCCTTAATTTAAAATAGCTTTACAAAATATAACAGTACGTTTTTATTGTAACATAGTTTGACTAGATTAGTTTAATATATTTACATAAATAACTATTATCAACCTGTAATGTTGGGTATCTGCAATAGAAGGTCCCCGTTTGATGAAGTTGAAATTGGAACTGATACTTTTCTTGTTGAAGATTCTTGATTGATTATAATATTTCAAAAACCTTGGTAAGTTGGTTCACAACAGGGGAATGGGTTAGAGCTTACGGTCGCTTTATCAGGAGTATCTCGCTCTTCTTTTGTGTGGTTAGACCACAATGTCAAATTATGTCTAACAAAATCACAAGCGGCGATGTTTACTTTAATTGTAAATCGGTTATCCAAAAGTTTCTTCAACTCTTCTTTCAATACAGAAAGATCTGAATTCGTGTTGATGTAAACACTGCGATATTCAACGTAAGCTTGTTTTTTACTCATCATGAAGTAGACTCACTCGCGGTTAGAATGAAACTGGTGTTTTTCATTATGTGTGTGTTATTAAAAACACCTCCCCCACACACCATCAACATTATTTCTATATGAGCAATAGGTGATTCAAACTTTCAATGTTCATCATCATTTCTATAATTACTGAGTATTCTAACTTCAGTTGGTTATTTTGGCCCTGTTTTCTACCATGAATAAAATCCAAGTCTAAATCATCCCTTTCATTTACACCTTCAGGTATTCCATCAGGTTTATGCTTGTGGATATTGTACATACAATGCACTACCTAAGCTTTTTAACTCTTTAACAGTGTGTAGATGATGATGAGAGCAAACACCACTATTCAGTGACGTTCGGTTAGTAAATGCCTACCTGATAAGTAAGGCCACACAAGCCGGGATCCCCAGCACACAGTTCCGCCTGCAGCCCCCCCCCCCCCACGGTACCGAGCCGATCTCGTGACTTAACATTGCATCACGTGTTTGTTCTACGAGATTGTGCCATACAAAGATGATGTGTGGACAGATTCGGTGAAAGTAGTGCCACAACTATTGGTGCACGATTAACTTAAATAACAACGGCCACGGCCGACTGCGAATTTGGCACGGGACTGTTAATCGGATCGTGGCCACATTCGTGGATATTAATCGTGTAGTTTATCGTGTAGCGTGAGACTGCTAAATGTGCTGGCTGTAGATCACACATCTGATAAGTTAAAGCAGGGTCTGTAATTCTTCGCAATAGAGAGAAGAGAAGCGTGTACTAACAATGTGTGGAGCATATATTTTCCTCCATTTACTCGTAAATATAAGAAACGTTGCGGAGCATCAATTGACAATAATGTTATTCCATTTTTTTTATTCCAAATTTTAATTTTACCTTCTGTAATTTTCACTCAGCTAGTTAGTTTCTGGTTAACGTTTAAACGAAGTTATCTCTTACTTTTGATGCGAGAGTAGCATCCAACGAACGGCCATGCTTGTTGCTATGGCATCGGTTCTGGTACGTCGTGGCTTGGCACACATACGATGACGAAAAATCGTACATTGTACGCTTCTAAACGTCTTGTCTTGGCGTCTGCAACTAGTACTGGATATTTTGTAAAGGTTATGTCATAGTCCATTTTTTTTAAATGTCACACATTCATAAACCACTAAGTATAACAAATTTAAACAATTTGTTAATGATCTATATTGAGGGTCCTTATAGGACTCATTTTCAATTAGGTTTAGACATTGGCGTTCACAAAACAAAGAAGGATACGGAGTTAATGTTGCTGGTAGGGCCTAATTAGTTTTTTTAAAGATAAACTGATGTTAAAAGTAAGTTGTTTTAAGAAATATAAAAAAAATCACCATAGTATTTAATTAAATTAGATTAAATATTGAGAGAAGACGTTTCGTTTTTTTAACGTTTTTACAATAAATTTATAATTTTATTTTCTAACTATACTGTTTTTAATCACACATCATCACAAAGATTTTTTAATTATTGAGATTCGAAATATTTTAACAACGCTTTCCACACAATGATTAATAGATTACTTACAACACCTTTAAAACACGATGAATACATGAAGGAAGTAAGAAACATAAAAAGTATAGCAGTTTTAAATGGATACTCAACTAAATTAATTGACAGTTTATTAAAAAAACAAAAGAAGAATTTATCAAAAACATCGAGGACAACTTTAAAACGTGAACAAAAAGAAAAACGAAACTGGCAATCCATGAGTTATGGTCCATTTTATAAAGAAATTAAAAATGTATTTAGAAAACATCTTGACATGAACATAACATTTTTCAAACCAAATAAGATAAATAACCTAATTGGAAATCCAAGATAAAATTTTAGATGAAAATAAAAGTGGCATTTATACAATTAACTGTGAAGATTGTGATAAAATTTATATTGGCCAGACAAAAAACCATTAAAAAAAAGATTTAAGGAACACGAAAGATATTATAAATATGGACAAACTGAAAAATCAGCTCTTGCCAAACATGCATTTGAAACAAACCACACGTTTAAAAACTTTACATTATTAAAACAAGTCCATAAACAAGAAGAACTCGAGGCATATGAAACATTATACATAACAAAACATAAAGATAAAATATTAAACAATGATTTTGGACCGATTCAAAATTCACCATTCCTTTAGAATATAACTAAATTATTTTTTGACCAAAACTTTTATACATATACTAATATTTATTTTATTTTACTTTTAACCATATAAATTTTGTATTAAGTTTTACTCTGCTGATATTTGTTTTGAATTGTTGATTCACACCTGATGATGGCATCTTCGATGTCGAAAGGCCTCGTGGTAAAATACAAAAATTATTGGAGAATTGTGAGTTTTCTTTAGTAAAATAATAGAAAACGCTATATTTATAAATGTAAATTAGTCCTTGAGGCTAAAGTAATAAAGAAATTCAGACGTATTCGTTAAGTATTATTGTAATCTTTGAAAAACACCAATGTTATCAGGTGCTACAACAAATTTTTTGCCAAAAATTCTTATGAGCGTGTAGCATTTTTTCTGAGAAAATTTTCATCTCGAAATTTTTTAACAATACTATATTTATTAATGTAAATTATTCCTGGAAGCTAAAGTAATTAAGAAAGTCAGACGTATTCGTTAAGTATTATTGTAATATTTTAAAAACACCAATGTTATCAGGTGCTACAACAAATTTTTTGCCAAAAATTCTTATGAGCGTGTAGCATTTTTTCTGAGAAAACTTTCACCTCAGCTTAAACCCTAATCCAACCAGATATCTCCAGTATAAGAAATGTTTAGAAAGAGATTGCTACTGCCAGAGTATAACCGGAATATTAAAAGAAGAACCGTTAGTTGAACTTTACATTGTTACCTTGAAACAAACAGTGAGTGCAATTGTATTACCTCATAATGGGCATCTCTGGTAATGCCCGCTAATACTGTTGCCTAACCGTAATCTAACCGCAAGGTGCTGATGACATGCCAGCGGTATCACAAGGACGGACGGTCCACGACCACGAACTTGCAGCGCGGAGACGTCGGGACATTGTCCTGTCACTCTTCATCTTTCACTTCTGATCTCGACGTTCATCGTTCTCTTTTTAACTTTCAGTATTGTATTCGTGTTGTAAAAAATTACGAGGTAAAGATCTTTGCCTCGGAGACTATTTGTAAACTATTGAAGAAAATGGATTTAGTAATTTATTTCGACGGTACGTTCCTATCTACCTTACTGTAGAGAAAAAGAGTAGACGCCGTTAAATTCTGTTATCTCATCTCGGAACGTTTTGGATTTAGGAGGAAAGTTTTTCATTCTTTTATTACTGAAACAGAAGTGCTAAACAGTTGAAAAAGTTTCGGAATAGAAAAACAAGTCTTTTCAAAACAAGATTGAAAAGTCAAAAAAGGTTGATTTCTAGTTTTTTCATCCACAAGAGTGAGATGCATCATTTATGAACGAAACGAAAAAAGTCGCGGGAATGGCCAACAGAAATGACTACTCCTTATAACGATCTGTGAATAAAATCATGTACTAAAATATGTGGTAAAATACTCGTTTAAATAAATCTACGAACTACTAATTTGTTTATTTATGAATCCAACGTAACATTGATGAACTTACTGCATCATTTAATAGCGGTATTTAAAGCTCATCGGTTTATAAATTGAATTTCAGCACAGTTAATATTAATTCCTAGTCCAGTCAGTACTAGTTTCGTCCTGACGAGATTTAAAAAAGAATTAGAAATAAATTGATTAGATCTTTTCTAACTAACAAAGCCGTAGTGTCTTGGAAAAAATAGTCTTTCTCTTAGTTATATTTATAACATATACTCAATTACATTGGGCCTTAACTTACATTCACTTAAAAAAATAAATTACATAAAACAGATTTTACTTAAACTTTACCGAAGAAACGTCAAAATCATTAATTGACTTCTTAAAAGATAAATTAAATTTAAAAGTGTCAAATGATATAAAAACACAAGTACAAAACGAGATATGGAACAACATGAAATTTAGCAGGATTTTATTCCAGAATTTTTATTTATTATTTCACTTATTATAAACCCATAATTTCATTTTTAGGATATACTGTAATGGCGATGAAAATGTAGTAATTATTTCTGCATTTAAATTGTTTGGTCAGTATTATTTTCACTACAATAGTTTTTTTGTATTTACGAAATAAGAATTAAAAATTAGTCCCTAGCGGCTACAGAGCGAACAAGCGTGACGTGACGAATACAATACAAAACAATGCAAAACGTACAACGATAGCCCTCCAAAATAAGTGGTCAACTCAAAAATCTGATCATGAAAGTCCTTTGAAACCTAACAAATAAGCAAATTTTGAATTTTGGGGTCATGTAACGGTATTTAACTAACTGGGTGGATAATATTTCGATGAATTTTGAAATTCTAGTTCTCTCTCTGCTGTTATTGCTCTTTCGGAAGTAGTTGTTGTCATAAAAGGGGTTCTTAAATACATAGAGTAACGAAATGATTGTAAAATATCGTTACTCCGTAACCATGGTCCTTTTCATAAATGCTGCAACACGACCATTCCTATTGGAGAGAAACTAATATGACAGGAATGCCACAAAGTCTGGTTAATTTTATATAACTTTCTTGTGTTACCGGTATTTTGAATCACTATGATTTCCTGTTATACTACTCAGTGACAAGGAAAGTGTTCACTTGCTCGGAATGGACACGTCTGCTCCTACAACAATAGAAGTAACTGTGACATGACAGTAACAGTTACGTGACAACAACATGCCGGTCTCCATTTGGTCTGGCCGAGACGGATGACCAACTTGTCACCTGACTATTACCGCACTTCTCAGAACCATAATTTATTCTGGCCGAAAGTGGTTCCAGACTTAGTGGCCGACTGTGTCAGGCCTCTTGAATTGGAGTATTCGTAGTGCAAAGTGCAAAGTGGAATTCCACGTATTCTGAGCAAATTACAAGGAACAACTACGTGGTATAATTACGTCAGATATATCAACATATTATGACCATTGAAGTTGGAGCTCTTCTCATTGGAAAACACTATTTTATAAAAGAAAGTCACAATTATCCAATAATTTTATTTCTTCACACGAGGCCTTTCGACATTAAAGATGTCATCGTCAGGTGTGAATGAACAATTTGAAATAATATAAATATTTTACAATTTAAAACAATTATAAGCTTAATAAAGCTTAATACAAGATTTGTTCAATTAAAAGAAAAATAAAATAAATATTAATATATGTATACAAATTTGGGTCAACAAATTTAGATATACTTTAAAGAAAGGAATTTTGAATCGGTCCAAAATCATTGTTTAATATTTTACCTTTATGTTTTTTATGTACGTTTTTTCACAAGCGTCGAGTTCTTCTTGTTTATGGACTTGTTTTAATTAAGTATTTAAAGGAGTGAAAAAATAAAATTATTGGATAATTATTGTGACTTTCTTTTATCAAAATAATATAAATATTTTATAATTTAAAACAATTATCAGCTGAATAAAACTTAATACAAGATGTGTTTAGTTAAAAGTAAAATAAAATAAATATTTTATATAATATATATAAATATATATATATATAAAAGTTTGGGTAAACAAATATTTATATTTTAAAGGAAGGATGAATTTTGAATCGGTCCAAAATCATTATTTAATATTTTACCTTTATGTTTTTTTCACAAGCGTCGAGTTCGTCTTTTTGTTATGGACTTGTTTTAATTTAGTTTTTAAAGTAGTGAAAAAATAAAATTATTTGATAATGGTGACTCTCTTTTATCAAATAATAGAAAATATTATGACCAGTCTAAATATCAACATAAGTTGTGTCTGTTTGATTTTACGAAAGCTTAAATGCGCATCCGAATAGCTTCATAACACAGTTATTAAGTAATCCGTTCTTGCCGTAAAACAGGTTTATTACGCAAGTACCAAAATTGTTGTCGTATCCTCACGATATTAGGTATTTATGCTATCGTGCATTTCTTTGGGCAATTGTTTATCGATTTTGTAGCTACTACAATTAACCATAGAGAAACAAATTAAATCTATTGAAATCTTATTTTTACTTTGTTTTAATTGTGATTCTAAGCAAGAATATATGACTTGTAATTTTCCTGTTTTCTTGATCCTCTGTACAAAAATAGGTCATATACAGTAGTTGACGCAACTGGTACACATCCGTCAAAACATGTTTGCTCACTCTCATTGTTTACCGCACAATGTGTGCTATATAATTGAGGAAGAAGGTTGCTAGGAGGCGAGCTTGTTTTATCTTATATGTTGCTCAGTTTTATAGCTTTCAGGTGTCTTTTTTGCAGTTCATTGCATTAGTAACCAAAATATGGTAATGGGTTTTTAATAAAATTAAAAAATGAAAAATATTCTTTTTATGGAGAGCATATATCCTTGTGTAAAGTTCTAGAATAAAGGCTTATCCATTTTCTAGATATTGATATTAATTTCTTATTTATTAAGAAAACAAACTACCGTCTTCAGTTACCACAAATAATTTAATTTGTAAATAATGTGATAAATGTGAAAACATCTGACTACAAAAAATCGTACCAACACAACACGTCAAAATGTAATATTGGTTTTTTTTATAAGAATATGGAAAATCAACTAAAATTTTTCCGGAAGATGGTATTTGGGTCTACAACATGTATTCTAGCAATCTTCGTAATACTCAGTATACTACAGTTGCCTATATACTACTATTGGTCAATTTTATAAAATACAGCATTTACACAACATGGATATTTAGTTGTGAAACCAGTTTTTATGGTACGTTATACCAGTCAAGAATCTAGTCAAAAGAAAAACAAAACATTAAGAACTTGAATACAAAAAAAATCGGATAACATGTTTTAGGTTACTTGTGTACCTTTAGGGGTACTCTACCTTTGGCTTTTTCTTGGCACTAATTTTTGGGACACCCTGTATTTTTTTATTTGATAAAACTGTGCATAGATATACAACAAACTCTAAAGCTTATTTATTATAGAACATTTATTTACATTATTTATTATAGAGAGTTACAGTTTACATTATTTATTATAAAAAAAATTGTTAACTGGCTAAAGTTTTGTTATATATTTTGTTGGGTTTTGTTATTGTTATTTAGATTTGTTGATATTTCTATATGTGTTGTTAACTATATTTAATTGATTTGTTTATTCATTATACAGCATTTATTTACGTTATTTATTATAGAACATTTATTTACATTATTTATTATAGAACTTTTATTTACATTATTTATTATACAACATTTATTTACATTATTTATTATATTTATCTATGTGCACAAGCCCGAAGATATTATGTGTCAACTTGAGGTAGACTGAATAATTAGTTTTTAATTTTTTTTTGCCTAACCATCGATACTGGATAATGATGGTTAGTGGAATTCCGAGATCAAAATGTATTTCTAATTTGTATGTACTTACGGAATAAATATCATTATTTCATCATTATTATTGGTATATTACGTATCGTTTTATAAATAAGTTTGGAACAAGACTTGACTTAAAAAAAACTACCTTTTATCTTTAATTTCAGTACAAATTTAGATAGAAAAGATGTTTTAGATTGTAATCATAGTAAATATATAAAATATCGAATTAAGTGCTTCCGTATTCTTCTATCTGCGACCCCAGCAATAGGACTGCATGTTCGGACCTCGTGTTTAAGACTGAGCATTCAAAAACGCAGGAGTTTCGTAACACCCGAGAAGGCAGGATGATCCCGATGTGGCAACAGCCATAAAGCCTCGTGTTGACGGACCGGTGTCGTTTACCGGCAAGGTGTTTGCCGATCGTGAAGGTCGGTTAGGGTGCCATCATCGGTGATAACGCGGGAATGCCGTTCCTCGGCCGTACCTTTGACCGCCATGCCGCATCAAGTCGGCTTACATCACCATTGTGTAATACATGTCGGCCGATAATAATTACTGCCGTAATCAAGACACTTCCTGCTCCGTGCGGTGCGCTACTGGCACTGGCTGACTTCCTGCCGGTCTTCCCTGTCTCCTCTGCTGATTTCTCCGCCGAGTCGTCGTCGCTGCCTCCGGTCACTCGGTCGTGGACGGCTTCATAGTCCGGTCGACAACTTGTATAAAGTTATATCCGGTCGTTGAAACTGGATAAAAAATAACTAATTTTATATCACGCCGACAAGGCATTGCGAAGCACAGAACGTGAAATGTTAAACATACCGTAGAGGATGTTTCAGGCCATACTGCTACAAGAAACTAACCTTTATTTTGTTGTTTATACATTACAGTACTATATTATTAACTTGTATTGTAAAGCATTCAAAATTCCAAGTGTTTGTAGCATTTCTGCCAACAATATTGTTGTAAAGGGAATACAGAATTTATTTATTCAGAACTATTTACACATATTTTTGAACCGTCTGTTCTTAAACAACCTTGATTTTTTCCCATCAGAACAATTAAAACCTCATGCAATTTTACACCCTCATTTTTTATCTTAACGTTTTGGGAGATGTGTCATTTTAAACATATAATTAATACGCGTCCAAATGTTTTTTTTCATGTAAAATTTAAAAGTTTAATTACGAAATTATCTTGTGAACAGACAACTATAAATGAAATTATCCAGACCTATCCGAGTCAGAGCTTCGCTAACGCTCAGCTAATAAAGTAATAATTTTATAATATTACGTAATTATCTATGAAATGGCTTTAATTATCTTTATTCTGTACTCTTGCCATTTTCATGTTATCAACATTTATAAACATTTTGTTTTAAACTGCTATTTGTAGTTCGCTGTATTGACAGAGATTAAAATCTGAATGGTTCTCCGACACGAAATACACAATCCTGTGAACAGTAGTAAAAATAAGAGTTTCTGGTGTTCACCCTATTCCCGCTCATGATCCACGGTCCACCGACTCTCCCGGCGCTGCGTCCTCGACCGGGGGCCGCAATTAGTGTAGTTAGCTTCCATCACTTTCTGTCACTCGGTTTACGTTTCTCCTTTAACTGTGCCATACAGATGTTTCCAAGACCACTTTTGTTAGTGGTGGAATTACCTAGAGACCGCTAGCGGCAGTTAGTGGTCGCCATTGTAGTTCTTGTAATCGTTGTTGTGGCTTCTCTTGTACAGTCAATATTGTTGTAAACACAAATAAAGATAATGATGGTACTACAATATTAGTTCTTCTCGGCTTTACAAATATTTAATTAACGTTTTAATATCAACACACCAAAGTCTAAGGTCTACGGCAAAAGTACTTCCGAGACTAACACCAAGTCAGGGTAAGCATGGCCAGGCTCGACGGTGTGTAGGAATCCTGGAAGCTGGAGAATCAGGATGGCAGGAGTGTGGTGAAGGGATGAAAGGATGTTCGGACAGGATACCCTAAACGTCAAACTGCCTATGCGACCTACAATGTACTCCTGCTCTGGAAGAAGAAAGACAAACGGAAGTGCCATCTACATATTTTCATTAAAGCGCGATTTGAACTGAGTTGATTTCAGCACTTTTTGCTCTGCATTCTTAAATTTATATAATTGTTATTTATTCATAAATGTAATGATTAGTTCCTTCGTTTCAAGGTTGATCTTTTTATTAATCCAGATTTCATAGCTTTAAATGTTTTTGGAACTGGTATATTGATAATCAGACCTACAAAAATAACTAACCTATCAATTGCAGCAAGTTTCGTAGTTTTTGACATTTGATTATTCCTGGGAGTTGTAAATGAATGGCGAGTTTGTCCCGCAAGTGTTTGTAGGTTGTCCAATAGGATATGAGAAAATTCGCACGCGGTGAATTTAGGGATCTGGTTGTCACCCGAAATTGGTTCCCATGGTTGTAAATCTTTTGGTAGCCTATACATGTGTGAGACTTTAGAATGGTGAGAGTTAATTTGGGTTTGAACGTATCTGAGAAATAGGATTCTTTTTAACATAAGTGTTTGTCACTGTTCAAAGTGGCTTTTTTCATTATACGTTACTATGTGGAGTACAACTAAATCGTTTTTATTTTCGAAATAAGATTTTGGCAATGTTACCTAATCATTGGTACAGCCTTTAAATAATCCTTAGTGAGACTGGGGTTTGTGGGAGAAAATTAACTCAAGTTCATCCTCGCACTGGAACTGGTGACCCTTTCCCCCAGGATAGCTGGGAAACAGCCGGACAGATCCGTCATGAAATCCAGATCTGTTACTTGTTTATGCGTAATTCAAATTCAAATCTGTTATTGCCAGGACACTACCAAAAGTGTATAGCAATAGTAATATTTTTTACTTAAGTTTTGAACAAGCACTCCACATCTAGACCCCAGTCAAACATACAGTATGTTTAGTCACACCACGTTCATTCATGCGAATTTTCCTCATTGTTCAACGCCAGTTGTCATCTTACAAGTGTGCGGTCACCCAGTCGAATGCCATAAAGTCGTCAGTGGACACAATTGTTGGTGCCGACAAATATTTACTGTTCCAGAATTGATATTGATTTGGTGGTGAGCCAAAGTGTGGTATCATCAGTGTACTGCACAAGTCTTCCTTGCCATAGTCATTGTCTACTATGTCATTTGTGTACTTGTAGTCCATTACTACTTGTCATTGATATAGATAAGAAAAAGAATCGGACGAAGTATTGATCCCTGAGGGATACCATACATAACTCAGCAGCATCGGTTCAGAGAATTTGTTTGGGATTTAGACAATTTATGTTCCGTGGCCTAAAATGAGCTAACCCTTTGAAGAGACACGCGTCTCTAATGCCACGAGGTTCATGTTTGTCAAGCTATTTCAATTGGTCAACACAGTCGAATGCCTTAGATAAGTCGAGGAACACACTTAATGTAATGGGAAAATGTAAAACTTTCGAAAATACGGCAGTTTATTATTACAAACCAGACTATTTCGCTAAAAACTATTATTGGATTAACGTGGTTTCTCGTATGAAACTAAAATTACTCCTAAATAAAAATAGATATCTCTTTACCCACTCTACATCGTACATTTAGCTAGGAGTTTAATAACATCATGTTCTGTTCAACTGTGGTAAAACAGTACAAACCCATTATCGGGTCTCTCTGGACTGATATCAGTTTCTGGTCGGATTTGTCGTGTATCACGTATCACGTATCACGCTGTGGCGGCGCGGCGCGGCGAGCAGGTAATCCTACACACGTGATAGCGGGCTCGTTGATAGCTAATGTATGCCACGGGTGAACGTACCGCTCGGCATACATACTGTAACTGAGCTATTGTCGCAATTACTGACGCCTCTACCGCCTACTTGGAGAAGTTCCACTAAGCGGAGGCAGTCCAGCTCTAGTCCCAATTACCCACATAAGAAGCGGACGTAACAAATACGTAATATGAGGGGAAATTGTGACGAGGCGATAAGTCGTGGAAAGATTAAATGCAGCTTGTTTATTTACATACTTCGTTATGACGTGGCTCTAATTAACGACCTGTCACTAACGACAATCAAGGCAAGGAAAGTTTTACGTAACTCTGGTAGAGAAACGTTCCAATTTCGGTTGTATTGTTCAGTTCGTAATGTCAAATTCCATTCTTTGGTCTCGTAATTACTTGGGCATCTTTTCAAGGTTCGATCTCTTCCAAATTGTTAGTATTAACGTCTGGTCGCATAGGGATACCATAGGAGTGGATTTCATTATACTCTTCATATTTCATATAGATCTAGAGTATAAGAAGATACGTACACTAAACCTTCAATATTCGCAACTCTGACTTTGTCAGAAGCTAATTTTCGATATTTAATCCCAATCCGGCAGACGAAATCCATCAAAGGCTTAACATTGATGTAAAACCGTCTTGAAGCAAACAGCGTCATATAACTACAATGTATGTATTTTTTAAAGATTTTATTAAAAAAAAAACTTAACAGGTGTCTTATTTTACCAGGCAAAGTTAGGGCTAAGAAGCCCTCTCTAACACTTAACGTGGGGACCAACGGCTTAAAATTGACTTCCGAACCACCACCAATGGCCGGGCAGGCGGGCTGCTTGCAAGGACAGGATCGCTCAGCTATCACCCATCCAAGCAGCAGCGACGTTGCTTGATTCGTTTATCTTGCGATAACCACTCTGCCTGCTTACTACATTGGTTTTATTTACAGGTTTAAAGTATAAGATAAATTAACACTGACCGCGTCAAACCTATTATTGCATAAAGCTTTTAATACACTAATGATTCTATACCCGCAGGAAAGGTGTTATTTATATGTATTATAACTAAGCAACGCTAAACTAAGCATTTAAACATATGCTTTTATTTTCTGTTTCGGTAATATGGTAAAATTGTAATTTTTTGTCAGTTATGTTTAATTGGATTCCCAGATGATTTCAAATCATATGATGACAAAATCAAATAGTGAATTGTTTACATGGAAGTTCATATAAATTTGGTTATGCTGTTAAAAATGTTTATTTGACTAAAAATTGTATTTCAAAATTTACTAAAAGGTGAATTCATTTATATATAGGTACTTCTAATACACGAAGTTTATACTTGGTTTGAGTTTTTACGGTAAGTAAATAATACGTTCTTACAAGTACGTTGTATTCTATTTACATCGACTTATTCGTTCTAGTCGAACAAGGAATTGAAATGTCGCCTCTAGGAAGCGATCCCTCCGCAGTTCTTTGTTGCTAAAGTCCTAATCGGCCATAACGAAGAGTCCTTGATGTCCTTCCCCACAGTCCGGAGGTCAGGAGGCGCGTTCCAACTCAGGAGAACCGTCGCCGCCTGGAAGAAGTACTGGTACTGATCGGTTCGACATAGGCGGAAAAAGGAGGATCGTTAATTGGAGCGCGGCAGGACTGGTGGCAAGGTCATGGCCAGGACATGCCGATACCATTCTAGCTAGGATGTCGCCTGGGGCATCTGATTCAGACCTTGTTTCTGGTGAACCCTAATGACGTGCAGTGTACAATTAGTCTCCTATTTAATCCAACTTTGGTATTTCAAGGCCAGTACGTCATGCGTGGAAGTTTGTAAATTGTATCTCCGACGAAGAGTAAAGTGAAATTCGGGAATGCCGATGGCCGAGCTGTCTAAGACGTTGGACTTTGAGTCTGAGAGATAGCGCAGGTAAGAATCCTGTCTGTGACCCTTGCACTTTTATCAGTACCATCGACCTTGTACTGTATCGACTCTCCCACTTATTCTGTTTCATAAGATCCTCGCACACGCCAGTGGCCCATGAGGACGGGCAGAATAAGGTATAAAAAGGGATCGGATTCTCCTTCATTAAAAAAAAGTCAATACTTCTCATCAACCATATTTTCCTGTAGCGGTATTCTTGTTTTTATTTACATACGAATGAAATAATCCTGGAACACTTACGCTGTATTTCACCGTGGAATTATAGGAACCTTTTTCATTGTTAAGATTACAATCAAAACATATTCTAACGCTTTCTTGAATTCTATAGTTCTTGAAATACAAATCTAGGCACAAAAGCACATAAAACGCTGTAAGGGAAGACAATATCTCTGAAATATTTGTCTCACATATTGAAGCTTGAAAAATTTCCATGTTAATATCTTTTCGGGTTGTTAATTTCAATGTATGTGAACCTGAAATGTACCTGAAATGTGAAACACGATTTCCTGTGATAATTAATCGTGTCGATTAGTTGTTGTAATTACACAGTAAACACTCGAATATCTAAATCCTTGGAGGAAAAGCAGTTACACATAGCTGGGCTGCTCGGCTAGACGTGTGGAATGTTACTCGCAAAATTCCTGATACCCTTTCTCCCGCCATTCACCGATCGCCAGTCGCCGGTATGAATACTAGAAGCTGCGTGTCGTGGACAGGTGTCAATCTTCTCACATTGGTGATTGATTGGGGACTGTTCGGCATATGGAAAGTGGGAAGCGTTGATTCAGTGTGAATGTTAAGTTCAGCTCCATTTCACCTCCGTTTAGAGCAGCGCCTGAAATCCGAGGCTGTTGCAGCCTTAATTCCTGGAATCTGGAATCCACATTTGTCCGAAGAGTTGCAAAAGAATTCGGCGACGAAGAAGCTCAAAACGAACTTCTTGAATTGTTTCAATGAGAGACACATGAATTCAATGAAACTCGTTTTGTTCCGCTGTGCTTTGGGATCACGTCTAAAGCATCGCAGTGCACTCAGTTGTGCACTTCATGAAAAAATGAAAACACATCTTCATCTAGATTACACTAGGTTTTGTAGTCTAAGTATCTCTGATGTTGATTCAAGATTCAAGAAGTTCGTTTCGAGCTTCTTCGTCGGCCACTTTTTTATCTGTCCAGGAGTCAAGTCTGAGACAGCGTCAGATTCCAGACGCTGCACTAAACCACTGAACTAATCATATTATTTTCTGTTTCATATAAGGCCATTTCACCTCAGCGTACGAAGCGTTGCTAAGCGACGTCTTCGAGAATGGTGTAGGACTATCCACACAGTTTATATATATTTTTTATACGTATCCCCGCTAGATACGTATTATTTTACAAGCTAAGTTTCATTAATTTGATGATCCGAGATACAGCGCGACGTTGGGAATACAGACGTGGCAGGGAGTGCGATACATGTCTTTGGTGGGGTCTGAAAAATACAATTAGATTGCATTGAGATAGGTCCAGGACACGTGTCAATATACGTTGTTAAACTACGTCACTAAGGTGTGAAAGGACATTAACGGTTTTCACCATCATAATACTCTTTCGAGAAATAAAATAACATTTAGTGCTTCTTTTCCTAATTTGATTGATGGAGGAGAGCCTCAGCGTGTAAACTTGCCATGAATCAAAGCACGGTTTGTCAATTTGTAAGAACTTGGGTCAAGCTTCCATTTAGCCAAATGGCAGCTTTGTTGTGTATTGGGGCTAATAGATTCTGCTGTATCATAATACGACTTATACACATCAATCATTCATCACGACAAATAATCAAGGTTTTAATTTTTATAAACAACGGAATTGAATTCGTCGTATGACATAGTGAGATCAATATACAGTAGTAAAAAAGCATGGTTTTCATTTTTATAATCAACGGAATAGTTAAATTCGTATCAGATGACATAGTGAGATCAATATACAGTAGTAAAAAAGCAAGGTTTTCATTTTTATAATCAACGGAATAGTTAAACTCGTATCAGATGACATAGTGAGATCAATATACAGTAGTAAAAAAAGCAAGGTTTTCATTTTTATAATCAACGGAATAGTTAAACTCGTATCAGATGACATAGTGAGATCAATATACAGTAGTAGCAAGGTTTTCATTTTTATAATCAACGGAATAGATCGTATCAGATGACATAGTGGGATCAATATACAGTAGTAGCGACATCGTACACCAAATGAGGTACGATCTTTTGATCATCATATGCCTTTTGCGTTAGAAGAGTGATCCACCATTAGGGAGTTTGTGCCTAACGTGTAATCCACGAAACCCTTTTGCGTTTACTTTACTTATAACCCTGCAAAATTTAGAATTTAGCTTACGGTTAACACTGAAGACGGCGTACGTAACGTTTCCTTTGTGTTTACTCTATATTATTCTCTGTGTTTCGAAGGTTCAAAATTGATTGATCCTGCGCTTAGTTAAATACTGCCATGCAATCTTTTAGGGTCATGGATTGTGCTCTGTTGTTGTTTCGACTTAGTTTAGTCTCTTCAGTCGTAGAAGGATGTAAACTATTAAGAGACAACGTTAATCGTGAAGAAGCAATGGTGATAATATTTATAGTTATAGGCAGTACGAGTATTCAACTTGTTTTCACAAACTCTGGCGCCTGTTTTCAAAAGATATACTAGACTCTAGATAATATACCTCAATCTTATAATTTATAATGATCTTCGAGTTTAGTTTGTAACCGAACAGTTAGAGATTTCAGTAACTCTATTACACAGGTGATATATTTCAGTCACCTTGGAGGGTGCCGAGCTAGAAACAAAACCTTGTTTCTACCAACTGACTCTCAAAATAATAGCAACTCCAAGTGTGTAAGATCAATGTCTTGAACAGATTTAACATGAATTGTTTATTATCCCTAAGTTTTTGGAATTGAATCTTTTCAATGACGTCTCAAGTTATTGCAAAACACCAACAAAAAATGTAATATTGATTCGCAGTCTCCATTGCGGAGCAACTTTTGCGTGGCAGACCGGTAGCAATAATGGGTTGCGCGAGGAGTTGCGGGCGAAAGTGGCGGTGATTGCGCGCGGGCAGGTGGTGGAGTTGTTAGCCATCACTCGGAGAAACAGCTGAGACAAAGAAAGTTGACGATGAGTCATTCAGTCCAGCTCCTTTTTGTTTATCGGCTGACAGAGACCACATTTCATGCTTTCTTTTAGCAGGTCGACCTCCCCGCAGAGGCATTACTCGATCGATAGCTGCAACGGCGTACTCTACACAGGATATACTACACAGTACAATGGTAGTTACAAAGTTGAAATTCTGATTTCAAAGAACCAACGTGGAGTATTATTTTCTAATCTATCCAAACTTCTATTTCTTTTAGCAAACTTTATAATAAATTAAAAATCAGCCCTTCCCTTTCATATTTAAAAGATAAGCTTAAAGACTTCTTATAAGAAACTGTTTTATTCACTCTCTGAATTTTTTCCCCCTCACCCACCCATACCAGTAATACATATCCACAGTACTGACATTTTAATTTGTTACTTAGTTTTCAATTAGTTAGTCATATTTAATATTAAACTAATAGTAGAAACACATCTATATTACGTTTCTAGCATTTAGTTGATTTGTGTATACCGGCACTGAATATTCTTGGTACATGTAAATGTCCATGAGAAATTTGGAATTTTTGCAAATATAGGACCTGTGATCTTGTCTATTTCTAGGAAGATAACTTGTGTAGCACGTATGATGATGGATAATAAGAGATGATGATGAATGATGGATGGTGCTAAGTCTATATGCTGTTGAATTGGATAATACCGGCTCAAGTAATCTAGTCAAATCGGCTATTCCTACACGATCTTACTGATTTGTTCGTAAATGCTACTAAAACCGTTTTGAATGGTAAATCTAGGACATTCATAAGTGTACTTTTACTTAAATAATAACGTAATTGTGTTATTATTTAATTATTTACAAACTATATCTTACTATAATTTATTGGTTTATCTGTGAAAGCTAACTAACTTAAGAGCACTTTCAAGTTTTATTGAACTGCGCCACGAGTTTCGGCTGAAAACACTTACTTTCTTGCAACATGGCGTTAACTTCCGCTAAAGTTGAAGAGCGAGTATGAGGAAGACGAATAAGAAAACTTTTCCACAGCTGTTATAATTTCAATTAAATCTGATTCTAACATCCTGTTTCTAGATTAATATTTTCAATTCAAACCAGTCGTGTATTCGTAATTGTCTAATAAACCTCATACTGGTACCTTACCTTACAACCTTCTGTTTTAATCACAAATATTGGCCATGACTTGTGGAAAATCCACTCGATGGCCCTAGCATCGACAGACTGTGCACCGTAATTCGCGGTAACTGGTCACATATTACCGGATGAAAGCGGCGATCACACAGAGTTCATGGTCCACTTCTCACGCCGCGCGGCGGTCGATAGGCAACGGCAGGAATGAAGCGATCGCCTACGGCTATGGTTGAACAGTTGCAGCCAAATTAGTTGTAATGATAATAATTTAAATATATATTTTATTTTACTTACCTTGCATGCGTGAAATCTCTCTGAAAACAGTATGACTTAATACTTTTAACATCTTTACCTTTGGCGAAACAATTAAGACGACATGGTAGTCGGCTGGTGACCATCCATACTTAAGAGGAGTCAAACAGAGATATACAGTTTTGAAATTGTGTTTTAAGGAGGAGCTCATACTTCAGATGCATAAAGTCTCTCTGATAACAGCATGACTTTTATAAACATATACTTTTAACATCTTTATCTTTGGCGAATTAATTAAGACGACAGCTAGTCGCCTTGTGGCCATCCATATTTAAGAGGAGTAAAACAGAGAGATACAGGTTTTAAATTGTGTTTTAAGTAGGAGCTCATACTTTAGATGAGTAAAGTCTCTCTGATAACAGCATGACTTGTACGAACATATATTTTTAACATCTTTATCTTTGGCGAATTAATTAAGACGACATGGTAGTCGGCTGGAGACCATCCATATTTGAAAAGAGGATAACAAGTTTTGAAATTGTGTCGAATAATTGTGTTTTAAGTAGGAGCTCATACCTTAGGTGCACAAAGTCTCTCTGATAACAGCATGACTTTTATGGACATATATAATTTTAACATCTTTATCTTTGGCGAATTAATTAAGACGACAGCTAGTCGCCTTGTGGCCATCCATATTTAAGAGGAGTAAAACAGAGATATACAGGTTTTAAATTGTGTTTTAAGTAGGAGCTCATACGTTAGATGAGTAAAGTCTCTCTGATAACAGCATGACTTCTATGAACATATACTTTTAACATTTTTTACTTTTGGCGAAACAATTAATACGACATGGTAGTCGGCTGGAGACCATCCATATTTGAGAGGAGGATAACAAGTTTTGAAATTGTGTTGAATAATTGTGTTTTAAGTAGGAACTCATACTTAGATGCATAAAGTCTCTCTGATAACAGCATGACTTTTATGAACATATACTTTTAACATTTTTACTTTTGGCGAAACAATTAATACGACATGGTAGTCGGCTGGAGACCATCCATATTTGAGAGGAGGATAACAAGTTTTGAAATTGTGTCGAATAATTGTGTTTTTAAGTAGGAGCTCATACTTAGGTGCATAAAGTCTCTCTGATAACAGGATGACTTTACTTTTAACATCTTTACCTTTGGCGAAACAATGAAGACAACATGCTAGTCGCCTGGTGGCCATCCATATCTATGGTGGCCATCCATATCTAAAAGGAGTATAACAGGAGGATACAGTTTTGAAATTGTGTATAAATAGGAGCTCACCTTGAAATCTATAAATGTTTCATTCCAGAAACTTAAGTTTTAATCCCTCTATGCTAGTGAATGGTGAAAAATCCGATATTTGTTTATGTTAATGGTTTATAATTTATAAAAAATAGAATTTCTAATGGGAAAGTGTTTACTGAGATGCAGAATTTCTCCGATACAAAGATCTCTTGGGTATGTTTTGTTAGCCCAAACTAAATCTTGCGTTGTACGAAATCATCACACCGTCAATTATGAGGTTATGTACTGTGCGGTACAATTAGTCTTGTTTTAGAAGAACGGGAGTAGGATGATGTATCTTATCTTAGCTACTAATCCTTCAGGATATCAGTGCGCCATGCGCCTGCAACTTCTGTTAAATGGTAAGACAACAGAATTTTCCGACCTCTAACGATTCCTAGTTTTTCCCGAACCATACCGTCGCGCGCCCGTTTCCCGCGCCTACCACGAGAGTGACGCAATCAGCTGGTTGACCCGAGGCACTGCGTGGTGTGACAACCTTGTCCGGTGCCCATGACCAATGTGTACCGTTGTGCCCGCATCCACCATACGTACTGTACAGTGTACAACCGTACAGTAGTCTGTCGCCCGTCAGTCCCCCGTGTACACCGTTACGTGAGCCAGACCTAGGTAAATTGTCAACAGTGCAGCGGGTTTTGTACGGAATCTAATGTGCGGATCTGTTGCAAGTTTGATGGTGTAGGAGTTAAGACTTGATTTTAAGACGTCGTTTGCTATTTCAAGTGACATAGCTAGGATTTTAGTTTCCAGAGAAACACTACTCCATCATTTTTTTCATGGTCAAGGAGCCGAAATCCAATTTGCATTTTTAAAACGAACAACCTAATTTTTCGCAAAGTTGGTAGAGTAATTTTTCTAAGAAGAAGAACTTCAGCCGAGATAGTTTAGATGGTGTTCCATATGATAATTTGTTAGTATACGATTTGTTAGTTTAAGGGTTAAAATAACAAACAACCATCGGACACGAAAATTAAAGATAGTCACGTTCAGTAAACAACATAAAGACCGACTTTTTTTACTGAAAACGATGACTTTTACCGTATTTGTTTCGTAGTTTAACGGTTATATAATGATTATTTGTGTGTTCGGCGGTTGGTTTTAAGCTATGAAAACTGTAGTCTGACAAATAAGTATTGTTTGATGTTTTTAACACAGTCAAAACTCTTTCACTTCAACCTCAACCAAAACTAACCTAGCTGACGATAAATTATTTTCTTAGAAGAAAATCCTCTATCGATTTCACGATAACCTACGCCGTGTACTTATACCGCGCCAGTTTGCTCGAAGAGTATAACTTGTTCTGATTGAACTTCGCCAATCAAATTAGAAATATGATCTTTTCTAAATGTTTAATTTAGCTGATACTTTCCCTTCTCATCTTCTCTTTTAGCATCCAAATGTCCAGGGTCTTACCGAAAAATCATTATGTTTCCATTTGCTGATTTACGAACTTCCATAGAATTAGAAATTTATTAAATTTTTCTCAACTGTTGAGAAAGTTGTAATGTACAGCTTGTGTTGACGATTGTGTCTGTTTTGTTGACAGGCGGTGTCGAGGTGTCCGAGCAGTGTGTCGGCTCTGACCGACAGGCTGCCGTCGTTACAGTGGGGCTGGCCTCAGTTCCTCACCATGCCGGCCGTCAGGGGCCGCAAGGGCTGGTGTGGTTGCCTCCAGGTAAGTCTCTTCACAGATAGGGTAATTTGAGATACAGTTAGCAGCAAAAGGATATGGGTGTATCTAAAAGAGTTTGGATTTTTCGAGTGTATTGTATTCGTGGTTTTGGTGATGCAGCAAGGATTAAGATTTCAAAGTTTGTGCTGATGTGGAGGATTTCAGAAGCTTTACCCGGTTAAATAATTTTAAATTATGTTTAAAATACACTCACTTAGTCTCTTAATACGTAGTCAGGTTAGTTCTTTTACGGGTTTCCGTAGCGAAATCTACTGGGTTGTTGGAATTCAAAGATAGGAAATTTTAAATGGATATGAGAGTTGTTTTCAATTATGCATTGTGATTTCTCTTCTTCGATATTTCTGCATACAGTCAAAGCAAATACAGCTAAAGTACCATTTGTTTGTCTTAGGCGAAAATAAAAATAGTGTATGTTAGTTAAATGTCACTCTTATTATAAGAAAATTATGCCACAAAAACGGTTGTGGATGAAATATGTAATCTGTCGTTATAATAATCACTTTAGATAAATACCTGTCAAGTATATATACCTGTGTTCCTCCATGTATACATGGTGCCATTAGAGGCGCGTCATGCCATGCAGCTCCAGCTCTGCCCTAACACAAAAGGTAACGTACATTTATTGTATAATTTTTGCCTCCTTATAAGGATCGTGCCTGCAGCAACAAGAAATAGAATAACATCAGCGGTATAAAAAGAGTACTTGATTTAGAACCGGTATTTATGGTACCGTATTGTGTTTCTTTCACGTAAAATTTGATACTTCTTATAAATTTGTGCAGTCGTGCATAACTGCACGCATAAACTCCGCTTCGGACTGAGCGCGAATAAGTATTTTCGGACGTTTTAAGTTTATTATACTTATATATTTAGGATGAACTTGACGAGGAAATTCTTGTTAACTTTAAAGCCAATTAGAAAATGAAATAAAACTTATCCAATGTTAAAAAAGTAATATTTTGAGCATTTTTTATGGAATACTGTATAAGATAAATAATAATCTAATAAACATTATTTTGATTGACACAGAAATCCCTTTTATATTACAAAGTCCTTTAAGGCAGGAGCGCATTTACTAAATCCCAATACAAATAATTTTTCTAATTATCTGTTAAAAACTTATATCCTTCAAGAAATCTTATGCGTTATGTTTTTCGGTTCAAACTGCGTTTAAAACATTGCTAACACAATTCACAATTTACAATGTTAATAACATCAATAAATAGGTATTAAAACTGTAACCGAGTTGAGCCAATGTATCCGCGTCTGTCTGCTTATAAAACTGTCTGGAGGGGACGGGGACTTGTTCAGATAAGATAAGGTTCAACCATTGACCGATTAGTATACAGGTTTACTGCCAACTTTACGCTAATCTAACGCTTTCTTCATTGATTTTTAAATTTCTTAAATTGATAATTAACTAGAGTTTAACTGCAAAAGTAGTAAGGTACGTTTTTTCTGAATTTTTGAGTGAGAAAATAAACTAAGTGAACAATTGAGGAGGAGCACTGACTCGTCAATAGTGACAACCTCACTAGCACTAAGCGGTTTGCGATGTTACATAATACAGAATACATATTGAAATTCATAATCAACATTACTCCAATTTGGAGCAATACCCGGAAAGGTATGGCGAATGAAGTCCAAACAAGACAAAACTCACGTGAAGAACTTTTCCTGATCGTTAATACAGTAATGAAAAGTGTAGTAATTGTATATATCATCACCGTAGGCGTATAAGAATTGTACACATTTCAATAAGTACTGTACACCAAAACAAAGTCTTCCTGGACCTGCGATTGACATTAGATGATCTGGCATGGAAAAATGTTAGTCCTCTAGGTTTGAGAAATTTGAATTTACTTTTAACAGGTCAATCGGGAATGACCTATAAATTCAAGAATAAGCCTTAAAACCAGAATTGACATCATAAAGTATCTAAAAGACCTAATAAAAAAATATATTTAAGTTTGCTTTGCTGTCATGAAAGATTCGTTTTCTGTTTCAGAGGTAAAGTAACTTTAAAAAGGTCCATGAAGCTATATATATATATATAATATATATATATATATACGTAATCCATAATGAAGGTCCTGCAAAGTCTGAAGCTACATACACGTAATTCATTAATTATAGTCTTAAGCTATGTACTCGTAATCGATTTGTTGAAGCTTCTGCAAAGTCTGAAGCATATTCTAGTAATCCATTAGTTGAAGGTCCTGCAAAGTCTGAAGCTACATTCGTAATCCATTAATTGAAGGTCCTGCAAAGTCTTAAGCTATGTACTCGTAATCGATTAGTTGAAGGTTCTGCAAAGTCTGAAGCATATTCTAGTAATCCATTAGTTGAAGGTCCTGCAAAGTCTGAAGCATATTCTAGTAATCCATTAGTTGAAGTTCATGATAAGTCTGAAGCTATGTACATATCCTTACATTCTATAATAGCTTAATATTGCTCTTTCGGTTGAAGCAACGTGAAATAATTATATTTGGCCATGAAGTCTTGTTGGAAGTTGGAGTGCAAGTTGTTTGTTTACGTTCTGACCACGTCACTGGTGACAGTTTTACGACAATGCGTCACGGCCGTGGGAAAACTACCGTAGGGACAGAACTGGTTTGATGGGAATTACACGGTCACTAGGCGTTGCAGTGAATGTTGAAGATCCGCGACGTGGAATATATATCGTTGCAAGGGAAAAGCGCGTATATTTGTGTTCTAGGAAAGTTTCAGGACCACATTCTTTCCTTATGGCGCAATCGTTACTCCTGCCCTGTCCACGCCGGTGAGGCTGATAGTCCTGTCGCTTGCAGACAATAGTCGCCGCGGCGAGGGAGAGATCTAGATCCGCAGTTCCACGTGCCAGTGAATGTTAATCATTATACTTTAGTTGACTGGCCGCCGAAATATTTCCACTAAACGTCAACGGCCTGTGCCGTTCTGCGATTCGGAACCTGTTATTTCACCCCGGTAAATCAGTATTGTTGCTGCTTTCGCTTTTCTACGTGTCTACTCCCTGATATTCCATCAACGTTTCGAAATATTTGAAATCTGTGTGATTTTTCGTTGGGCGCAGCCTTTCCATTCGAATATAGCATAGAGTAGACTTGGTTTCTGGTGTTAATTGATATTGTGGAGAGGTATATAAGCTACGAGTGCTATACATCGGGTTCGTAATACCTTTTTAAAAGTACATTATCATTGATGTCAATTGGATGTCAATAGGAAATAATACCATTTTTAAGGTGGAAATTGATAGAGAATAAATGAATTGAGAATTTTCGCGAGCCTTGAGACACGTTATGCTACTCGCAATTTTGTGCAGTCTGAAAACTGTCTCAAGAGATTACCTTTTGGTGCGTGCAGCTCTTCAGGACAATTTATATGTAAATATGTGGTAGCCGAAATACAGCAATACAGACCTTTCTTTATTCAAGTTCATTCATTCTTTATTCAAAGAAGACGACAGTTTCGCAATGAGAATGTGGAGCTTCTTACTGAGGAAAAGTTGTATCAATATGAGAATTCTATTGTAACTTATTATCCAGATACAGTCCTAGGATGTTTATTTATTCAGTTTCGGAAATTGCAATATTCCAAAGCATCGGAAGCAATATCCGTCCGTTCTAATGGATATTTAGTTTTAGATTTGTTTGAGGACAGAGTAGTTGTGTTCTGAAACTTAAGCTCTGAATTGATTTAGACTTGAACTAATAAGAAGAAAAGTTGGGAAATCAGCTCTCTTTGGTACTAAAAGTACGCTGGGTTTTCTTTGGCAAAACATTGTGTTGTTATGGTGTATTTCAGTAAATTTTTTCATTCATTACCAAAATATTGAACCGAAGGTTGAGTTTTAATTAATGCATGAAGACTTTATATCCAAATGTTGAGGATATTGCAGCAAACGTTTCCTGCAAGGCCAACTTTGGATGCTAAACAAACTCCCTGCCGTGTTGAATAACTAACGAAGTTGATTGATTATATCTTGATTAATCGCGAAGGAGGCCAGTGATGACGTTCACGGGTCATATGTACATGTCATGCCTCACCACATGCCTCGGCGGTCACTTTCATAACCAGACGGTCGCCTGGAGATGACCTTTGAGCGCCGTGCGGGCCTTGGCCTGCCCTCTCCTTTCTCCACAGGTGTAGGGGTGGGTGTGCTCATCTGCCTGCAGAAGAGGCTCGGTGTCGGGTGGATAATATGTGGCGGAATGAGTGTTGAGTCACTTCACATCAGCGGCAATCTACCACCAGCACAGCTGTGAACATCAGACCGCAACGGAAGCCTCCGACCACAAGTAGGTTACCGTTCAATAGAGGATCATCTGCAGAATTCAGAAGACCCTGACGGCGGGCCGACCACTTACTCCATTTAGGGCATCTCTGTCCCAACCGAAATCTCCGGGTGGACTCGGGTGGTATTTCGCAAAAATGATTGCTTCCATTACGCAACTACTAAGTTTGGAAGCGGAGCGAGTGATGGCGGGAAAAATCTTCGTCACTGCAGAAAATCCAAAAATCAATTGAAGCAGGTTAGAGTGAGACGTGCCAAAGAGTAATGAGAACGGTTGGCATGCCGAGAATGCCGGAGAACAATAGGTGCCACGGAGAGCTCTGTACACAGCCGCTCATTCTAGTAATGATACTGCTCTTTGTTGCGGGGTTTATAGGCAGCCCAGTGAGCATCTGTATGATCAGCGTACTCACAAACAGTCCATACATGGTTCTTCGCTCAGTGGAAACAAAATGATTAAAGTGTATTAATTGGCATTTCTGATGAGTTTGAATTAATTTAGATATAGTTTGAACAATACTAAATCAACTGTTCTTCTCGTTTAAAAAACGTCACCATCTAAATGTTAGACTTTGATTAAAATTGTTGTAACAACTATGTTTTAAAATACACCACGTCAAAACCCCTAAAATTAATAAATCAACAAAAGTTCTTCTCGTTTTAAACACATCACCACCTAAAAGTTAAACTTTGATTAAAATTGTTGTAAGAACTGTGTTTTAAACTACACCATGTCAAAGAACCCAAAATACTGATCAAATAGTGAACAAATAAAGATCATAATTTTATATTGTTAATATAATTTGAGCATATATTATTTGAGACCAAACAGAGTTTCAACTTCAAGTGAAGACAATTCTAAAAAGTTATGATCAGAAACGAATGCTTATATACGAGTATAAGCAATTATTTGAAATTTGCTATACAAATGTACTTTTTGTCTCCGCAATAAATACTTGACTATTGACTGTAGTAGTTGGTATTGCCATGGGCATGGGAATAGTAACATTTGAAACCTCTAAACGATAGAAGTGGCTTTTGTACTTAAATAGGAAATATGTATACAATGATATATATATATATATATATATATATCATTGTATATATATATTTATATATATAATTAACCGATATAATTGAACTATCCTTAATATTAGTCTCTTATCGGACCCTACAAGTTTCTACTTTATGCGTACAATATATCATTAATCGATATAATTGAACTATCATTAAAAATCGTCTCTTATCGGACCCTACAAGTTTCTACTTTATGTGTACAATATATCATTAATCGATATAATTGAACTATCATTAATTATATTCTTTTATCGGACCCTACAAATTTCTACTTTATGTATGCAGGGATGCTACAGGTCAGGGAAATCAGGGAAGTCAGGGAAAAGTCAGGGAAAAAACAGGACTGGAAATCAGGGAAAAGTCAGGGAATCCGTCTCAAGTCAGGGAAAAGTCAGGGAATTTCGACGTTGGTCAGGGAAAAATATAAAATCCCTTTACACAAATAAACTTACTGCCGCCGCGCCGAGTCCAAGCCTGCAGACGACGCGGCGCATATTTTACTTCTGTGTTGTAAAAGATCATTTAAGTCAATCTTTTTGTACGTATTAAACTGTCTTCACTTTATTTTTTGCTTTTTTATATTTGCCACCCTGTTAGTCTCAACACCGCTTTTTTCCACCCGTTAATTGCTAAAACCCCTGGGGATTGCGTCGAAAAAAGTCAGGGAAAAATGAAAAATTTGGTCTGGAAATCAGGGAAAAGTCAGGGAATTTCATTATTGGACTCCTGTAGCAACCCCGGTATGCAATATATCATTAATCGATATAATTGAACTATCATTAATATTATTCTCTTATCGGACCCTACAAGTTTCTACTTTATGTGTACAATATATCATTAATCGATATAATTGAACTATCATTAAAAATCGTCTCTTATCGGACCCTACAAGTTTCTACTTTATGTATACAATATATCATTAATCGATATAATTGAACTATCATTAATATTAGTCTCTTATCGGACCCTACAAGTTTCTGCTTTCATGCGGTGTACGAGCTGAGTAAAACTAGCGAACGCCTTTGCATTCTTCAGGGTTACTTCAACAAAGGCGCCACTCTCATGCCGAAGACTTTCTCCATTGCCGATTACGGGAAAGCAGAATGATAACCCTGAAAGGCCCGTGTGTTTGCGGCGATTGGGGGATTCTTTGTGTATTTAGAAAGTTACAAGTCTGAGCGCGCACTAATACTCATAGACCCGGGTTGACCTGTGACCCCGGGGGCCGCAGGAGCGTTCGCGGTCGGCTGACTCACGGTGATATCACGGCCAATCTGGTCCCGGGGCCGGGCATTAGCCGCGGGTAAACATACGGCTCCGCTGTCAGCAAGAAATACTACGGTTATTCTATTCTACTTGCGGTGATTCAATAACAGCAATCAACCGTTCCATCATTTCGGACGGCTCCCTTTCGCCATTGTTCGCATTCGTAGGTGCCCCCCCAGTTCATGTTGAAGTGTCTTTTGTAAACAAGATGGTACAAATCACATTGGCACTGCTTTTACTCAACTCAGCAAATCAACAACGTATTTAATGCAGTAATATTGATAGTAGTCATCTGTTTCCACGAAATAAACTTGGATCGTCCAGGTTTCTGACGACTGGTGCAAGTAGTTCACAGTTCACAAAAAACATTATTTCCCAAATAGTTCACAAAAAATACAATTCCATACAAAGCACGTGCGGAAAAGAAACACAATTTTCTTTTTAATATTTTGTCATTATATACTACAGTTGGCAAAGTATATTGAAAGCCTATCCAGTCATCTTTTGGCAGATGGTGGGCTTAAATTTAAATAAATAACATGTTTAAAATTGTTCAGATATTATAAGTAAATAAATTGTTATATAAATCAAACCAAAACAATTAATAGTAGAGTGCTTAACAAATCGAAGGACTATTTAGGCAGATTTAAAATATATGTCATTAATAGATGTTGAAATACAAAAAAAAAGAAACAAACCGTAACAAATTTATTTGAGTATTATCAACAAGTTTTTAAAGTATTAAGTAGTAGTTTTTTGTATTTTTTAAGTATTTGTAATTTTTTAACAAGTGTGGCTACTCTTGCAAAATTTGAAATGCCCAGTGGGTTTGGGTTAGGAGAAGTAATAGGACCGTAACAACCATCCTTCGCTTGAGTGAGTGGCGGACATTCACTTTCGGTTTCATGCTCAACTGCATTAAATAACCTATGCATAAATATCGAACAATTTCTCAACCTTACTTTACGCATGAAGCCTTTTGCAGTGAGAGTTTTCTTGTAATGCGTTTAGTTATCGTCACATATGGTAGACTATTTCTGAATTCCTGGAGGCATTTTGAAATTTTGAAACGAGGCTCGCAACTCGTAAATTTTAAAGCATGTTAAAGATTGGTGGTATGGGTTAGCTTAGATTCAAATGATCGTTAGCAATGATGCATTCCCCAAAATGAAGTCACTCTAAGCGAAATACTTTGTATCCGGATGGTCGAGAGGGGCCGGATAATGAAAGGGTCTCTGGCCCATCCAGATTGACAAGTGTATTATTAGAGTAGAGAAAATGCATTAATCGAGTGTGCTCTGACTCATTCCGAGGGAAATCTAGTCGAGGATTTGAATCCGGAGTCATTACCAATCCCACTTCCCTCGCACTATCAGATCGTCCCACAGAAACTATCCTTGACCCTGGTTGGAAAGTCAACGCTGATGAGCTAGTTGTTACCCGCGGTCGAGCGGTGGGCGGTTGTTTACTTCGCGGTGTTGGGCGGGGAAGCGTCGACCTCGTCTGTCCAGTCTTAACTAACTGTTCCGTCGAGCTGCAGAGAAAGCTATTTACTCCTCTTTTGTTTCCGGTTTTGGAGGTTCGCGACTAGGAATATCTGCTAATTCACATTGATGACTGCACCTTGCATTCTCATTCAGGCTTAATCTTCAAAGTACAGTCTGCACACGACATCCGACTCAATGAAATTGCCTTTATGAACGAAAGAGTTGAACCCTGGACACGAGGATCAATTGATGATTGATCAATACCAGGAGAGGGAGATTGATCATTTAAATCAGATCCCAAAAAGGCACGGTAAACATCTTTATATCTCTCTTGGAAAGGTGGGAGAAATCGCCTGAGGTGACCGAATGAGAGAAATTTCAGTAGTCTTGAGTTCGAAGATGATCACACAACCACCACTCTGATGGCTTATCCAATGCAGCATCACTTTTTCGAATATTGGGATTTAGCACCGAAAGATCCTACATGTAAAAAAGGTAAAGTAAAGATATCTTATTTTACGAGGCGAAGTTAGGGCTAAGAAGCCCTCTCTAACACTTAACCTGGGGACCAACGGTTTAAAGGTGACTTCTGAACCACCACCAATAACCGGGCAGGCGGGTTGCTTGCAAGGACAAGATCACTCATTGGTCACTCATCCAAGTTGCAGCCACGCTCGACGTTGCTTGTTCTGGTTATCTTGCGATAACCGTTGTACCCGCTCGCTACACTGTGACATGTATATAGAAAAGAAAAAAAAGAATAGCCAAAAATTAATAACAAATAGTTTGTTCATTATTCTAAATTTTTTTTAACTATTAACGTTCATTAATTTACTACTACTGGTCTTTGGGTAAAATATAACCTTTACACATAACGTTGACCCCTGATTTAAAAGGTAATAAAGGCCTTACTAGTACAAACATCTGCTCAGATGGTAAGTAGTCAAAGATAAATTATTAACTAGGTTTGATTTGAATTTGTTTCCTGGTGGAAGCTGGGGAACATTTTATACAGTAATCCAAAGTGATTATTTGAAAGTTTAACAGAATAGTGAATCCACAACAACCAACTTCAGAAGAAGGTACTACAAGAAGGTATATTAATACAAAAGTAGTATAACTACTTGTGACTGGAAAATGATTTACTCTCAAATAAATCATAAATTCTGTATGACCTTCTATTTCATCAGCGTTTATGCACTGGAAACAATACATTTTTTGTTTGTAAAAATATACTCGCCTGCAAGGCATATGTATTAAAATTTCTAAATAAGTTGTTTCTAGTTACAAATCGTGAACGATTTAATCTGTGGTTCAGTTAAATTAAAATAACGTTAGAGTTATTCGTAAAAAGGCCCAAATCTAGAGTATCACTAGGACTTAAAATCTAGAGCGGTTGATTCGATTTTACGAGTAGTAAGATTTTAATAAGAAGATGCAGTGGTTTTTTTTAGAGATTCTAACAGCTTATGAGTTTCAAAAATAGTTTGATGAAGGTATTAATCATACTTCCAGGCTAAAAAGAGACTACAATTATTCCGCTTATGAAATGCAGCTGAAGCTATAAGATAAGCGTTGATTTATATTGTGGATTTGATGAAAAAAGAATGTATGTGACAAGCACGTGTGCCATACACAGAGCACTCTCGAAAGGGTTGGATTTATTTTGTTGTATCGTCGTGTTTACTTTTTTGTTGACAGCTCGGTGGAATGACATAAAATGAATGAGCGACTCTGGTAGACAACAATAGTCAATTTAGATCTGGGCCCAACCTTGAGATTCCATGTTAACTGCGACCCTGCCGCGCGGACGGGGTTCAAGGTGGGCGGCAGGATCAGGTCCTGGCCGTCCTGCGAGGAAGTGGGAGGCCGGGACAGGCCAGTCACTTCCTGCACTGCGACCGCAACTTGGCGATTGATCCTATCAACCAATTATGTTAAGGAGATTGGATCGGTGATTGCGATGAAATTTCAGGTGAAATTGATTCGCTCCAGAATAGCTATGCTGCCCACAATTTCTTAAACTGAACCTCAGAAAGCTCAAATATTGGCTTCTTCCGAAATAAATTGCCAAGAGATTTGACACGATTCGAATAGTACTCTTTGCATAAATAATACAGTTACACAGACTTAAAAGTTGCAGATAATACTTTTTTAATATTGCCAGAAACATAGACGAAAACGAGGAGTAATTTTGTGGAGGAGTTATAATGTGGGTAAACAATTTTAAAATCTCCTATCATTTCTTTAAAGGGAGAGCTCTTCTTATTGGAAATAACGGTTGTAATAGACAATTACTTCACAACTGTTACCATTATTACTTTGGTAACTTAATGTTTGTTACAATTGACAATTCCTTGTTTAAATTTTGCTATTGACGATGGAATGGTTGAAAGTTTATTTCTTTCTGTACTTCATTTTTGGATGTATTAATACACCCTCCCTTCACTTGACGAGGAGCATAGATTTCAATCCTCGAAACGTTGTGTTTTGTGTACGTTTTGTAACATATAGCGATTTCAAAAACCTGTTATCCTTTCAAACCATTGACAGAATTTTCATCTTAAGTTCTTAATGTTTGCTGCTCTTGATGTTTCGTTTAACATTTCTAAATAAATTATATTAACTTCTCAATTTTAAAATTACTTCTAAATCTTGTTATCTAAAGTGATTGTTGATTTTTATTTGAAAGAGACTCATATCATTATTTGAAGTTGGCCTTTCATTTTGCTAACCAACAAATTAAACTGGTTTATAAATAACTGGTGGTCTAGCGTTTCCATTTCTGTAGCATTCAAACACTTGTTTTCTATGTTACAACCTGTCACTTTTATTTATTATATATTACTTTATGTTATCTACGAGTTTTATTTTTATTAACTTTGCATGTTATTGATGAGTTCCTAACTTTTGCCTTGCCTTTTGGAACCCATACACATTGAAGTTTTGAATTTTTCTGTCACTATTGCGTTTTTAATGGATAAATCAAACCTTTAAATATTGGCACATATTGAACCTTCTTCACTCAGAAATATTAATAATTAAACTAAATCGTTTATAGGTATATTAAGAAATAGCAATATTTCTTGAAGGTCTCTCTGGACTATCTCATGAAATATTAGCACTTTTATTCACTTTGATTTTCAAATCATCTAAAACTAAGTAGAGAATTCAAATTTTTCTCGTCACTTAATGAGCGCAGAAGAGGAAATGATGAGTCAACGAAGGCTGGACGAACTAAATTACTAGAAAGCATCTGGCTCAATCTTCATCTCATCCTGCCGCAATCTTAGTAATTCAGCTAATTCGTTTTAAACAGCGTGTCCTTGTTTGGTCATAGGCACACATGTTACTTGTATTACTTCCTTTGGCGAATTATGACTCTACTGGGAAGTTTATACTGTGATGATGGTAAAGCAATGAGACATTCTGAGTTTCAATGTTACACAGAGTACAGCACTGTATGTGTGAGTACAGGAGCTCATTTGGACATCAATTCCTTCCTGCAATCTCACGTAATCTTCGTAATTTCATGCATATTACGAGTATTTCTAAACCTCCATTTTGCTGTTTGCCGTCTCATCGAGGTGCTATTTTATTCGTTGCCCACTGATGGCGCTGAAGAAATTAAAGCCGATTGGAGAATCGAGGACGTGTTGATAATGTGCAATCGACCCCTGACCCCTTTGACCTCTGTTGGTATTGTCGAGGGGGTGGTGACCTTGAGGCTGAACCTGACCGAGTCCTACACTTTTACCGGCACTTTCACTGCTGTTGCGCGGCGCGGTGCAGCGAAGAAAGTGACCGGTCGCATGCCATGCCTTTGTTGTGGTACACTGTGCCATTGTGCCAGCTGTCCACCCACTCAAATCACAATATAGCCATTGTAGTCATACGCCTATTGTCGAATTTCTGCATACTTGTTTTCCTATCCGAGCAAATAGTTGTAGTTCCAAGAAGTTCTTGCAACATTTTCTTCAGTGCTTACTCGCACCATATTCGTAGCAGCTACATTTATTGGACTTGCATACAAAAGTATTTCCAGACCTCAAGAACTCTTTTCCTGAAACATCGAACAATTAAAGTGCAAGGATACAAAATCCATTAAATCGAGTTCGTATGTTTTCTTTGCGACAAGTGGTGACAGCTTTAATATAGTTGATTTTCTGCAATTTTACGGTGATTCTACGTATGTTGATTGTGACATAGTCAGTCATATAAGACACAATTATGAAACAAAGCTTATGGTGCTTGTTGATATCTTTAGCAGATTGTACTATGAAGTTTATCAGTGCTGCTTTGGGTTAGAGAGTTTCACATTTTCTTAACATATGACAGAGGGAATCAGAAAAATTTTGGGCAGCCAACTCGTGTAAATCAAGATACTACAACGACCTTTAAGATGGCAGATAGAGGATGGGAAGCTACAAGCACTCTGGTCCATTAATTTGATTCATTCTAACGAAACCAATTTTCACTCATGGAATAGATGGGTGGAGTGTTTGGACTTTGTACAGCACTTGAAGGTTTGTATTGTCTTTACTTTTTTTGGTGACCTACGATAGCATATTTTGTGATTCGCTAAGCAGCCCAGACTGTCAAAGAACACCGCACTTTGTGATGACAAACTCAGAGACAGGTTAAGAATATTGTACACACCTCTACAGTCTTCCAAATTAAGGTTTTGGAAAATAGTAGTTTATAAATACCTCTTTAAATATTTCGTAGCATGCAAGCTGATAAAGCTGAGAGAAACTGATCAGAGCTTTGGTTTCTTGCAGACCATATCGGAGTTACAAATTACTTTAATCAGTATCGGGGAATTCTTTCTGATTTACCTCACCAATAACACATATGCGTTTCTGTCTGATTACGAAAAATGCTAGTGGTCCAGAAGACTGGTGGTAACTACGCCGCAGCAGGTGTACACGCGGAGGACAGTGGAGGACATGAAAGCTGAAGTGAGGTGTTAGTAGACCTCCCCGCCTTGACCTCTGCCTGTTGGGCGCGGCCTCTACCTGTGCCCGTACTTGGCAATACTTCCACGTCGTTTGTCCACAGATATATCTAGAGGACGAAGGTTCGCCTTGGCAAATTCAGTTGAACTGTGGTATTCCGTTTTCCCATACTAATAATTTTCCGTACTCCGACTTTTACCATAACGTATTGATCTGATCTTTCAAATAACGTTTAAAAATTATTGAAGTTGGAACTTCAATAAAGGAAGTAAGCAGGGTTTAGGTAAAAGTACTCTGAGCAGAGAAATTGAATATAAGGACATCAATTTGACACATTTAGGCTAGATTGCGCTAAGTCCTATTAACAGAATTTGGCTAATGCGACGAAAAGTTTATCAAAATTCATTTAACACAACCTTCTAATGCTGCACTAGCTCTAATACTGGTTAATTCTACACTAGCTCCTAACAAAATTATGGCAGAGTTACGCTATCCCCGTTCTAGACAATATTCTAGTGCCGCTCTATGTCCTATTAAAAGAATTAGGCGAAACTTGCGCTATGCCAAATTAACATAATTTTTTTGGCTAATTCTACTCTTGGTCAAGTCAACACAAACTTATAGTGCTGAGCTATGTCCTATTAACAGAGTTTGGCTAATCTTATCCTAGGTCCTATCAACAGGATTAAGCTAGATGTACGCTAGGCCCCAATTAATAGTATTTGGCTAATCTTATCCAAGGTCCTATCAACAGGATAACGCTAGATGTACGCTAGGCCCCAATTAATAGTATTTGGCTAATCTTATCCTAGGTCCTATCAACAGGATTAAGCTAGATGTACGCTAGGCCCCAATTAATAGAATTTGGCTAATCTTATCCTAGGTCCTATCAACAGGATTAAGCTAGATGTACGCTAGGTCCCAATTAATAGAATTTGGCTGATCTTATGCTGGGCCCTATTAACAAAATTTAGCTAGATGCAATCAACCTTTCAGTGCTGAGCTATGTCCTATTAACAGAATTTGGCTAATCAGTATGCTAGGTCCTATCAGTCGAATCAGGCTAGAGTTGCGCTAGTTACATTTAGCATACATTCGTAGTGCTACGCTTCGACTCGTCAGTGGCATCATTAGGACTGGTTGTGGGATAGTGCTGTAAAAATAGATCCTGTATGACGCCATCGTCAGTATTTATTCTTTTTTATATGTGATACCGATTGTACGGATTGTGATTTGTCTGGTCGAGAAGACTTCAATTGGTTCGTGCAGGAAAGAAGGGCTAAAGACACTAATTTTGTAACTTTCGGAGGCACGATCTTCGCTAAATCATCAAATAAAATTGTTCTGACAATAGCTATTGCAATATCGATTCGTCCTATTTCTGTCGTATACAAATCGACACGCAATTAGTTGTCGGGGGGCGAGTGTAATGAGTGTAACTATCGACTTCACCAGTGAATGCTTTTAGCTATCGAGGATAGGCGGAAGGAAGTGCGAGAGAAGTCTCGGGCTAGTTAGGTTTGATGTGCCAATATGGCCGTGTATGGATAACACACCATATCTTGTTATCTGCCTATTTATCAGCCTCCGCCTCTGGGCACCGGAGTGAGGTGGGATTTCACCGGAAACAACTAGAGGGAATGAAACACGTAAATCTTTTACGATGGTCAGTTCTTGAGATGCGCCACAGTCACTCTCATTTTTCTTATTGGAAAGCGTCGCGGTTGCCTTAATTGAGTTGCATTCCTTGAGTGACTGAATAAATCGTCTGCAGGGTATTGGATACCTTAGGCTAAATTGCTTGGCGTAAGAAAGTACGAAGGTAACCTCTAGTAATCTAGTTGCACATACGATAATATGGTTATTAACCGGAATCCACATCGCTGATCTTTAATTTCTTTTACATTTTGTAAACTTCATCGTAAGTCGTATTTATATACCCGTTTCAAAAATTAATTGAAGAACTCATCGCTTAGCCAATTTTTTGGATGTCTTTGAGTGTTTAGTGTCACTTTCCTTCTACTTTCGGGTGTTCCCAGAAAATTGTGTTTACAGAGTAAATTTTCTCTTTTTTCGTTCTTAATAAAAATAACTTTAATATCAATAGTTGTAAAAGGGAGTAGAAAAGCACTTAAACTGATCAAAAACAATAACAAACCTTCTGCACATCTATCCTGCGTGACTCACCCAAAGGCTTCTTTGGAAGAATTTGTGTACTTTTTAAATCAACACTAAATCCAAGTCTTCTTCATCTGCACGAGATTTGATTTCACCAACAATTCAAAGCATCTTCCGGGTGGCTTTAGTAAAGAGTATTATTTGACGAAATACAATTTTACTGTGCGTTTAAAAACAAATTTTCTTTTCAACTTCAGACCTCTTGGTTAACTGCCCTTCACGTTTTCATAGTCTATCTCGTGACAATAGGTAATACTATAGAATTTCTAGCAAGAACATTGTGTTACCCAAACATCCAAAGCCTCTGATACCATAACTGTTATCATCAGTCCTGCTCAAGTTAGCATTTCTCATGGCGTTCTTGCTGAAGACCACGAGTGCCCGGAACTGTGCAGAGTTACTGGTTGCAGTACGGAGATGGAGAATCTTACCAGTGACTAATTTCACGTGACTTAAGAACATTTCGTTGCATAGTGAAGGTGACCGGTGATGTCCTTGTTGGGAACATTTGTTTCCGGGATTGTTCATACTGAGACTGACTGAGGTGTCGCTATTGGAATACACATGACAACCATTGACCACAGGGATGTCTAGCCATACAAGAATGGAGGTTCAATTATAGACCCCTGGTGAACGCCACTTGATTCTTCTAGGTCTGGTAAAGTGGAACGAGATAGTGTCCGGAAATGGAAGTTTGCTCCCAATGACAACCTCTTACACATGGACGAAGTTAAATGTTCCCAATGATGAAGCCCTTGATCGAGGCCAGTGGCTCCCTGAACTTTTGTAGGTAAACGGGATATTGTGCGACAATGGATATTCATCCCGTTGGCCATCACTGAAAGGAATGAAGGATGATTTCGGCATGTAAGTGAAATGGCCGAGGACCATCTATTGAAGGCCCAGAATGGTTGTGATCTGTAGCATGCGAATTAACACTTCCAGTTACTCCTTATCACTTTTCTGTTACATATATTAGTGTAGCTGAGTAATCAAAATTCAGTGTGTTTTATTTTTAGAATTCTCATTTCATAGGCAAAGTCGCAGTTTTTCACATTGACGCCGTTTAGTGATCGGGCGCTAGGCGCGACACCTTTGTCTTACTAACGATAATAGCCCGACATCGTTAACGTCGTTAGCGTCTCGTCGCCAAGGCCTCGTATTATCTGGAGCTCATGGTGGTTTATTTAAATTTTAAATTATTCTTAATAACTTCTACGCTGACGCCTTCCTCGTGGGATAAAATACATTCTTGTCTCTTACGCTGATTCCGATGGGTTTGTTTTCCTGGAACTTGTGATTCGTAGCAAACATCGTTGAAACGAACGAGATTTCTTTTAAAACCTTCCCCATTTATTAATAGTAATAAACATAAATAAATAAGGTAAATCTTTCCTTCCCAAAGATCGTAGAAGAAAAGATCGTTTAAAAAGGCAACAAGGTTTTAGGACTGTTTATAGCCTATTAATACTCTTGTTGATAATATTTAGTACACTGATTTTAAGTGTTACTCTAATGATTTATCAGCAGACACAATTCTTTTGCTTCGATAATCATTACTAAAGTCATACAGAACGCATAATATTGTTTGGCCGCCAACCGTAGTGCCAGGAAATGAATAAATTTCAGCTTTCAGCTGTATAAATTACTTTCTATATTTATATTCTCACTAGATGATTCATTTAAGATTAACATTGACTCTTATGGAGTTTCAATTGATGATTGCGTCAAACGTTAGCTATAATCTGAATGTTGGTATAGAAATATATTCGTACACTTAGCATTAAATAAATCTACTATCGGTAAATTGTACGATTGTCTAGAATAATTTCGCAAATGATCATCGGACTTCACACACAGACGATACTGAGGTTTTGCTCATTATATAAATAGTATATGGACTTTTTTACTTCTACACTAATAATTTTTTTGTTGCAAACGAAAATATATTCCCACTCAGAATACTAACTCGGAATCCTCCTTTTTTAATAATAAAACAGTAGTACACCTTACTTTTTATTGTTTGTTATTACAAATTTCTCAATCCAAATGTTGCAATCTATGAAAGCATGAATTAAAAAATGGCATGATACTCAATAGTAACCAAGATTGGCTTGGATTAAATTACTTGAATAATTCCAATTGGATCTTATTAGATTCAAAAGGCATTCAATTATTTGAAATAGAATACATTAAAAAAATTCAAAAACATTAAATTTTTTTAAATATAACATTTAACAGAAAATACCTATGTTAATTCTCTTACAGTTTAGTAAGTTAATTTGTTTATCTAATTTCATGCAAATTTAAGATTGCATTTGAAATATCTTTATATAATTAACTTACAGAACATGCGTTATAATTTTTAGAAACCATAACGATTTTAAATTACACAAATTTGTCAATTGTTTCAAATTTTGAACAATTAGCTTAAACCTTTATTTTCCTTTAATAAGTGATTTTCAAGCGTTAAAAATTTTCACTTGTATTATAAATAATAATCTTTTAAATTTAGTTATTGGACAGAACTATAACTTTTTACATGGTTTGAGATGTAAGAAAAATAATTTATAAAAACACCCCATAAAAACTACTGTAGAAAACAGGTTAACTGTGTGAGGATAATGGCACAGTTAGTCTTGGACAATAAAATAAGTCAACATTAAACTAATACCGGCACTAAACGAAATAGAGCATGGGGAAATTGGCAGTGTTGATGGAGGAAACGGGCGGCCTGCAAGCGACTCTAATGTTGTGTTGGGACCTGATATGATCATATTGTGTCATAACACGTTGTGTGACCTGACTGTCCTGCTGTTGTGTTACTCAGGCTATATCGAGGTGCTCTCCTTTGGCTGTGATTAACGACCAGGGGGCGTAAACTGTGGAATGATTCATTAATTAAAAAATACTACTAACCACATTTCACACATAGCTGGTCACCTTTATGCGGTTCCTATATACCAACGCGTTGATTTAAACTAAATAAAAAAATACTGGATTGTTAAGTCTGACTTTAATAAGAACATGCGTATTTCAGTGTTGAGGGTATGTCTTTAGGTGATTTTCTGGAGGAGAATGGTAGGTCGGAGTTAAACGTGATTGTACAATGAACTCTTTGAGTAGCCTACTATACAGGGTGTTTATTTGAAAATTTCAAACTCGTATTAAAAGACTTATAGCCCAAGTAACAAAATTCTGTAAACGGGTGTGTATAGTACTAATTAAATATACAAAAAAACAAACAAAGAAACCCCAAAAACAAAAAAGAAACAAACAAACAAAAATATTTTCAAAATGGGGGTGCTCACCCCCATACCCCCGTGTCCAAAGCCAAAATTTTGAAATGGGAACTAATACCTTGTGACACCTCAAATTGAAGCTCATAAAAATTTAAATCAGCCAATTTTCAGTATTCAGTGATTAATTTTGTTGTTATTAGCAGTTCCCCCAATTAGTACTATACACTCCCGATTACAGAATTTTGATACTTGGGCTATACGTCTTTTAATCCGAGTTTGAAGTATTCAACTGAATACCCTGTTTAATATTATACATCTATATGATGTGAAAACCTAAATAATGGATAATAGAAGGACCCGACAGATCGTAGGCGATTGGTCATGGTACAGAAAGTATCAGGGTCCCTATTACTTTTCTATCACGAGTTTCACGCACAGAGGACAGACAAATTGACGCATCGCTCTTTGATCTGTTCACAACAAAATCAGTTAGACCTTCCTATTAGAGTTAAGACGCATGCGTACATTAGACCGGACAACGACACGATTTGAAGAAGGCCCTGTTGGGCCCTTTAAAACTTGAAATATAAAACAACCCAACTTTCGAATTACTTGAGTTACGCAGTAAACATTCAACGTTTGATATTTTCAGGCGTTTCCTTTCAAGCGACCATATCTCAAGTTGCGATAATACTTGTAGAACGGCGTTTCATGTCTTGAAACACCGGTAAACCAAGCTCTTTCTTTGCTGCGTTTGATCACTCAGACCGTTAGCGCTTTTGAGAAAATTTCTGAGGTAAAGTTGGACTCAGCCTGTGATCTTTTACAGATTTTCGTTTACTTTCTTGTATTCTTGTATCGTAGTGCGTTGTGAAAATCGTTAATGATTAACAGAATTGTGGGTAACTAATTTGTAATGGGCCACAGCTCATATTATTTACTCTATTCAATGAAAAGAATTATTATTTCATGTTATAAAATGATGTATGTGATATTATTTAATATATAATAGAATATTACTTGATTTATTAAACGAAATCTTATGTTGTATACAATATGTCAAAATACGAAAAAAAAACGACACAAATTCCCACGTAATATCATTTCCTTACGGAGATACTCAGATATTACCGGCTCTCTGTCATGCCAGGCTAGGTTAACTCCGCTTATCCTCCCAGTCGTGCCAGAGAAACTCTCCAGCTGAGTAAAAGGCGTTTTGTCAAAAAAGCGCTTCAATCGACTTGTTAGTGATTTATTCGCTTGTTTCCAGGATTTAGGAACACTATTGACAGATGTTTCACCTGCCTGCTAAGATAGGCCTTCATATACTGCCGTTCGATGTTGCTTAATTCGATAGTTATCTTGTTTCGTAAGAATGTATGGCACTTCTCCGTGTGAGGTCACATTTGAACATGCAGAATAAAGTTTATTCAAGACGCAAGGAAAAGTCACCTGGCCTTATTGAATAAAAGCTGGCTTTCGCGACTCTCTGGGACGTAGTTTTTAGATTATTCGGACAGATTTTTCAGTAATCTGGAGATTTTTGTGAATTCAGGAATTCTTGCATCCCTTACACTGTAATCCTATAGGTGAGATGCGGAAAGGTAAGGCCATAGTATACCGTATGCAGTACCTGCGTTTGGCAAAATTTAGAGTCTCCTTAAAGCTTAAACGTTCTTTGTTTAAAGTTTGCTATTGACGATGGAAGGTTTGAATTGATTTCGGACATTTGCCATCGTTATAGGTTATAAAAGGTATAACACAACGTTTCGAGGATTGGAATCTATCCTCTTCGTCAGGTGGGGGAGGTATGTTTGAACCCTTTTCTTTCTCTTTTTTACTTCTTTCTGTTCGTTATTTTTGTATGTATTAATACCTCCCCCTCCTGACGAAGAGGATAGATTCCAATCCTCGAAAAGTTGTGTTATACTTTTTATAGCTTAACTGTGTTTTAACCCTTACATTGCCAGTGTCACGTGGAGACTGTGAAGAACATCTAGCTAGTGTCAAGTAGCGTGAGATGTTGGCACTTCAGGTTTTACATTATTGGGATTGACTGGTTATTGGGCATGTAATAAATAGTAGCATACTCAGTTTCAGTTCAACAAGATGTTTAATTTCGAGGGAAGAGAATTAAATTTCACTGTGAAAAAAGCTTGCGGTCCTCTATATTTCAATTACCCATCAGAAATACGCTACCAAGAGTCTGGAATTTCCAAAAGTTTGCAAACGTTACATTCGGTTAAAAACATTCAATTTTTAAATCTTGATCCTCACCTAAAACCATTTTGCGAAGTTATAAACTTACATTGTTGTAACGGTTGTATGAATTAGCTAATTAAGGATCTTGTATTATGGACAGGCCCGCCATCCTCAACGTAACTAAGAGCCACTCCTGGTGTCCGATTACTTAATGTTAATGACAGTAATTAATTCCCGCCTTACTTTGGACCGGCGTAATTAGCCACATTAGTGGCCGCCTCGCCTTGGGATAATTGACAGTGGCCGGTGTCGTGTTCGCAAAGTCCACTGCGTCTTGTCCCCGCGTCATGGCATAGAGGTATGTGCTATTTATTACACAGACTGTACATCCTAGACCTATACGGTGTTAGTAAGATTGGGTCTATCTCTTGAAATACTAAAATTAATTCAAACAAGCTAGTTTGGGTTATAGTTGAAATAGGGCTTAAAGGTATAACACAACGTTTCGAAGATTGCAATCTATCCTCTTCATCAGGTGGGGAAGGTTTGTTTGAACTCTTTTCTTTCTCCTTTATCGGCCTCTCTTTTTCTTAAAAAAGGGAAAGAATGCCTAATCAAATAAAAATATACTTTTGATCACGTATCTTATCTCGTTGGTTTAGTGAAATAAAATGAAAAATCCTTTAATAATAAGGCAGTTGATGGCTTAACATAACTTAGAATATAAAAAGCAAAATTTGAAAAATGCAGCATTTTTAGCGTAATATCTTATGGATATCCGAAAAGCACATCAATTTTCTTTAAACATAAACATTAAAAATGTATATGTAGTGGTTTGAAGTGATAGCCGATAAGAACGTTCTCAACGCCAATTTACAATGCTGCAATTTAAATAATTTAAGATTCATAATTATTCAAGTAAAAAATACAATTATATTTTTGTCCTGAAAAGCTATATGATATGACATGATACGCTAAGCAATAGTTTCCTTACAATGCCCAAAGTTTGATCTACTTTTAGATACCAATCTATAAACCATATCTATGTTATTGATCAATTAATTGTCAGTGAAATTTAATTTTAATTCCTTTATATGAAAACTGTAGACAAATCATAACTTTCCACGTCGACAAACTTTCAAAATCAAAGGATTATTTTCCACAAAATTTCCACTTTCGCATTAATGAAACAATAATTGGACAGAACTAAAACTGGATTTAATTTTTACCTACCTGACATGACATGATACCTTAGTAATAGTTTTCTTTATAATAAAATACTATTTAACAATTGCTCCAAAGATTGATCCACATTTTAGACACCAATCTATAAACCACATCTACGTTATTGATCAATTGCCAGTAAAGTTTAATTTTAATTCAAATTACATTAAATGGAAACTGTAGACAAGTCATGGCTTTCCACATCGACGAACTTTCAAAATCAAAGGATTATTTTCCATAAAATTGCCACTTCCGCATTAATGAAACTATAATTGGACAGAACTAAATAGGATTTAATTTTTACACTTGAATCTCTCATTACGTGAACCAGTCAATGCGGAATTTATGTCGTACAGATTAATCTGAAGACAATCATTGTGAGTCCTTAACGTCAGTAGGTGGTTTTGCACGGGGGGGGGTGGTTATTTTAAAAATCGAAATGCGTTGGATATTTACACTGCACGATGGATTGTGGGCAATAACAAACATCTGCAGTTATTAAAAGAGGGTAGCCAAATGTCAGAGGAAATATAAGTGGGGGGGGGGGTCTTGAATGGGGGAGAAAATGACCATTGGACCCCTCAGGAAATTGCGTTACAGAGGCAAGAAGGGTCGACATCCAATACATGTAGGGAGCATGTCCGAAGTTATAGCGGTCAAGTACAGTTGATTAATTGCCGTGTCGAAATTTGTTGGAGAATTCTCCATTGAGAGTTTAAGGTAAATTATGCATTGCTCGGGTATCCTTCCAGGCCACGGTTGTTAATATGTTGCCGCAATCGGTTACTTTTTGTATGGAAAATCGCAAACAAGCGATGAATAATTAATTGTGTGTGGCAATAAAAACAATTTATCGGGTTTCCTTGATTGCATACTTTGAGTGACGGCAGCAATAATTGCAGTAGCCAGTTACTCCGCAAACTATGTAAATTGATTAGACTGAGTCACCTGTCAACTGAAACAAGGTCGCTTATTCTTGTTGACATGTGATAGTAGTGATAACTAGTCTGCTCTTAAACACAGTAGCATTTATTACTGTGTTGAATTCGTTCAGTTATGAAAAAATTACACTTAAGGGTAGACCAGAATAAGAGGAAATGTTGTTTTTTACATAAGTCTGATGGATGATGTTCTTTGATAAATAGTGTGTAAATAACATCGTGTAGATAACTATGAAAAGATACTGGTAAAACTAAGAAATTGCAACGCATTGCCGTCTAAAAGGGTAGAAATATATTCGGTTTACTTGATAATTTATTAAACCCGATTTCTTTTATGTGGTTACTTTTGCTGAACAATTTAGGTTAATTTATTCAACGTAGTGATAGAAAGTGGTTCATGATCTAGAGCGGTATACAAAAAAAGTGGTAAAGTTAGTAAAGTGCGCAGTATGGTTGAATAAAGCCAAGAAAATAAAGAAATTTGGCAGCATTAACAAAATGTACAGTACAAAAATGTATGCCATAAGCCATATTTCTGGATAACATTGACGTTGCAGTATAATGCAATGTTTTCCAAATGATTGATAAATTCTCAAAAAGAACATTATCTTACAACTGTTTAACATAATGTGTTCTATTGATGACTATCATTTACATCTGTGTTGTCTAATTATCGAAGAACAATTCAAAAATCGCGTTTGTGACACAGACTTCGGCAAGAATTCGGCATGCCCCCAAAGGATTACTCTAAACTTAGGAAACTCTGCAATAATCACTGAGGTAGTAATAGGTTTGAGAGTTAAGTCCTATTTCCAAGGCCCCCAAAGGATTACTCTAGACTTAGGAAAATCTGCAATAATCACTGAGGCAGTAATAGGTTTGAGGTTAAGTCCTATCTCAAGGATTACAAGGCCCCAAAGGATTACTCTAGACTTGGGAAACTCTGCAATAATCACTGAGGCAGTAATAGGTTTGAGGGTTGATTCCTAATTCCAAGGCCCCCAAAGGATTTTATAAACTTAGGAAGGTCTGCAATAACCACTGAGGTAGGTTTGAGGTTTGAGATTTGATTCTTATTTCATAGTCAAAGTTTAATGACGTTGTCTTGTTCTAAAGTTAATTAAAACAATGTCATTTGGTGCTTTAGCTAAAAACACAATTGTAATTTAAACCGTTTAAAACTAGTAAAACTTCTTTTTCATAAACTTTGAAGGTTCGAGTTTCATTAATCTCTGATTGAAGTCGGCTGAGCTATGACTGTTTTTAATCGAAACTAACTGATGATGTCGTGTGGCAAGAGCCATTTAAACCACTTTAATCATCCAATACGCCTGGTTTTGAAATGTCCGCGGTAGAACCAACTGATGTCGCGGTCGTGGTCTGCTCCCTCCGCTGATTAAAGGTTTCAGACTATTGCGTCTGACAATCGCCCGGCGACTTTCCCGCCAAAACAAGAACTCCAGTCGCGCTTTCTGGGAAACCGCGGACGAATCGCAGTAATCGCGGGTGATTAGAAAGCCATAGTTGATAAGTCGCATCGCTTTAGTATTAGCCTGCTCGATACGATTAGCGTTCAGAAGTTTATGGATGAGCTTTCCTGTTGAATCGTGACTAGAAATGTACAGCTTTATCAGTTTATTTGAAAATATGTTAGTAAGACAGATTGTACTCAAGGCAAGCTTCTATAACTCAATGCACAACCGTTCCTAAGAATTTGGAAGGCTCTTTCGAAGTATTTGAGACTCATCATGTTGATCTAAAATCGCTTCGTGAATTTTGGCTCATAAACGCTGAAGTTGAATTTTGTGGTTTGAATTGAATCACTGTGGTTCAATCGGTTTGGATGTGATATTTCTTTTGTTTTTTAGCCATAGTCTAATATCTAGAGGTTGAAGGGGAACAATTTCTATGCTATCCGTAAGGCTGAGTGCTCCTATCCAAGGAGGTTCTCATAGACCGTAGGCCAAGTGGTCTTTGAGATTGGCAGGAACCACGAATTCCTCAAGATGGCGCGGTTAAAGATCAAACTGTAAGGATGGTGACGTTAGGAGACCAAAGTTTTAAGAGGTTGGTTGATTTCAAATTGCTCTGAAACTCCTGAGTCGTGAAGATTGCATTATTCATAAAACCAGAGTATCTTGAATTCTACAAAGACAAATAGGAAGTCTTTTCATCACTTTACGAAGCATTACTAGCGTTTAAAATATCAAATTTAGGGAAGTTTGTAACCAAGTCGAGGAAATGTTATGTCAGTCAGTATTGCTGTGAAAAATGTCATATTCTTATCGTCAACCGCTTTTCTTTGGGCCGAATGGCCATCTTATGTTCCTGAATCCTTCTTAAAATGCCTAGAACTCCTCGAGAATGTCTAAAAATGTCTTTCAGCCTGTTTTCAGAAAAGATATCTTGAAGGGCTGTGATCAGAATTGTAATTGTATTGAAAAATATACAACTATTCCAATAGAAAACCGACTGAATAACCTAACAACAAGCTTAATATACCAGATAAGCAGCCTACACTAATTGAGGTATAGCATTCGGTTGGCACGCGAGAAGCCGTTCTAGACCTTCATGTCCGAGTTGATACGGTTTATTGTTGATTGCATGGTGCTACGAAATTTAGCCCATTAAGAATATCTGTTAAGGGATTAGCGTTTGGTGGAAAGGGCAATATTGAGTGTCGCAGCCATAAAAATATCGAAACGTGAGTTTAATTTAGAAATCTGGCTACAGAGAACTTTGGGAGTGAACCAATTAATATGGATAGGACCCGTAAATTTATTTCCAAGAATTTCAAACATTTTAGTCAGTATTTTTTTTGCTTATTCCGCACTTAAAACACATGACAAAATGTTAATTAAAACTAGGGCGGGGAGACCTACATTTCCAACTCCCTAGACATCATGACCACGCCCCTGTTGAATTTGTTGTCCGCTCGGAAATGTAATTAGTGAATGGCTCAATTAACGCAATCCAACAAATCAAACAGATTCTGTGTTTAAATTTGCCACAAATTTATGTGTTTTCTAAGTTTTTCTGTTACCGCGTCAAAAATTGCTAACACACTTAAGACTATTTTGGCCTCTGTTTGGAGAACCAAACATCTTAGTCAATAGATACTTAAACATCTATTTCACTAGTTAAAAATTACAGAAAACTGTGTCTGAATATGTAAAGTTGAGTTAGCAATGTTTTGAAGCGGTTTGAACACCTATACTCGTGACTCATCTGAAACAACGATATCACTAATTAATTTACCATTGTTTTACTGCGCCTCTACGTGAATACGTGATCTTTGGTCGACAGGTGACTCGTTATAAACATTTTACTACTGTAGAGTACGTGATTTGCCTCTAGTTTCTGCTATCAGCTGAAGAACTCAATTAATAATTCGAGAAAACCCGTAATAGTGTTAAAGACCACTATTAACTGTAAGGGTTTTAGCGTATTTTCCTTACGGGTAATAGTAGATGTGCCTCTATACTAACACCTAATCCCGGCTAGGTGAAGTGTGTACTGAATCTAGGACATGTTTAGAGTGTAATTTCCACATAAAAGAAAAATGCTTCGTCCGATTTTCTTCAAGTTCAGTACAAAGTCTCCTGTTTGCATTATATTGGAATAGTTCTTAAAAGAATGTTGAGTTTTATTTATTGGGGAAAATTGGATTAAGGAAAAGAACTTCACTCACCACTCAGCATTTTCTCACACTTGCTTTAAAATAAATCCTTACTTGTCCTAATTTGGATTTTAGTAAGGTGAACTGTTGAAATTTGTGACAATACTAACAACCTTTACTCAAATTTTAGCAAATGAGTTGTTGTATACGCTTTACAGATAATAAAGTAAGTTGTGCTTCATAGTGGTATAATTATAACACAGTCCCGTTGTGTTGCCAACGTGCGGAACGTGACCTGGGGGGGGGGAGAGTTTGATCCACTATTTCGGTTATAAATCCACCCTCTTTGTCCGAGGAAAGCGAGTGCCAGGCGCCCGGCGGACTGTAGAAAGTGGATGCCCCCGGCATTCCAAATAGTTTCTAATTACAGGTGTGTTGAGGGATAGTTTGAAGACAATAACGTTTATCGCGGTCCGCTCATTTATTGTGTTAGCTGGCACACGCGACTTTCTCGCTACGACCTATCCTTTGTACTGCATCACTGAGCCGACCAGGGTCAGTCTGGGCGAATACGTCTAGTTTCCTTGTGAACGACTCAAACTGTTCGAAAACCTTTTCTGAGTTATTTTTGCGCTTTTTGAATCATCGTTTTATGCTTTTGCATTTCAAATATCGTTAGAAGGAATAATGAAAAAGATTTTTGTCGTATTGACGGTTTATTCTATCTCAAGGGATAACTCGGTTATGAGAAAACGAGCGTCTGTCACCTTTGCACTCCTGGGTATATACAGGTGTTCGGAAAAAGGTGTCAAAACTTATTTAAAACAAAAAATGTCATATAAACATAGGTCGAGAAATGTTTCGTTTAGCCGCTAGCCGCCATTTTGCACACTCAATTATTATCTCTAAAACTAGTTAAGCTAAAGAACCAAATTTCGCACTTAGGTTTACATAGCTAAGAAGAAAATCACATAAAAAGGTGTCATTATTAACAAAATGGCGTCTGTTGAAGATTTTAAAAGTCAAATAACATAGAAACTAGTATTGTTATATAAAATATACTAGATACACCAACTATTTGAAACATGTCATTATAATTCCAACGGTACCGTACTTGTTTCAACGAAATCCGTCATAAGCGAGCACGACCTCTTTAAAGGTAGGCTTGCATAAGCCGGGAGCACCAAACTTTTTGTCTTTTAAAAGGCATCAGCTGTAAAAATTTGACAAGATTCCTACTTATTTTGAAATTTTTATAACAATTCCAACAGTACTTTTCCAACGAAATCCGTCAATGTAGTATTTAAACATTTTTTACTTTTAAACAAAAAATATATACTTGAACTTATGTATTGGTCGGTGTAAGTGTCTTTAATAACTGAAGAGAGCAAAGTTATTGTTGAATATTAAAGAATACTGCCTTCGACTGTAACGGTATTCCAGTTTTTACATAGACTCTAGATACTCCGTTTTTATGACTCTAAAATGTCTGCACTTGTGAGAGCAACTGTAGCTGCGGTAAAAAGAAAGAGATATGCACCACACCGAAAAACAACGTGGCGTTGAAGAAGAAAAGGAAGCAAAGAAGTGTGAGGAGAAAGTGTCTAATGAAACTAAAATGCTCGTACAGGAAATTAACTCATCGCTCTTGACAGTGTCAGTTACTTACTTAAAAACAAAACGTTCTAGACTTGGCTTGAATAATTTAGAGGATAAAGTTAGTGTATAGCGTGTGATATCTGTGGTCGCAAAGATAGGCGCGATACAAGACTGATTAGATTCCGATTGCAGAAAACAAACACACCGTGCCTTATCTGATTAGCCAGCGGTCCGTATCTGACTGTGAAAATGCTACCGCCGCGCTGGGAGGCCGTTCTGGTGCATTGTGGTGCTCGAGCTTTCCGCCAGTTCTTCCAGGACAGTAGTTCTTTACAATTATTGGAAAATGTGTTACAAGTGGTGACGTCAAGTCTATCAATTTAGCCTTTTCTCTGTTTTGGCTTTGTTTATAAGTTCCCATTATGGTCATGAACAGTTGTAAATGTTCAAGCTTTATACAAATAAATACTGAAATACCTGCTACTCAAACCCGGTGAGCACCCCAATCACGTTTCAAATCCTTTGTATCAGAAAATTACCTTCGTAGAGAAGTGTGTATTAAAAAGTCCTTGATGGCATATATGGAACTAAAGAAAATTATTTTATTAGAAACTGGTTGCTTTAAAAGGCATTTGACCACTGAATATCTGGACTTTTGAATTAATCTCATCTCTGGCGATAGCCTATAAATATTCTAGGGGACACCTTGGTCCGCAGCCTCCGCCTGTTTTTTCCGCCTCTGGTGTTGAAAAAATTTCTTTACATACTGAAACACTGGTAGAAAATTTCATATGCTTTTGAACATTCACATGCACCTAAAACAAGGAGGTAGATTTTCAAAGTATCGTTTCAATCTTGAATTTGTAGTGAAAGTGAAGGAATCTAAATTAACAGAATTGTTTGAGTAAACACTGTTAACTGTAATTAATAGACACAACGTAGCCATAGTGGGAAGGATCGATCTAATAGGAATATTGAGATTAGCTCCAGTTCACCCTCTTAATGCAGGGTCTGGGGAACTTGATGCTGTTGCAGACTTGACTCCTGGAGTCTGGAACAATTGCCACTTGTTCAAATCTCCAACAACGTGTTCCAGACGCTGCTGCATTAGGAGGAATGTGAACTAGAGCTGAACTCAACAGTCATATGTAATTAAAAGTTAAATATATTTGATTAATTATGAAAGTGAACATAAAATCATTAAATGCTATTTTGAGCAACTTATTTTTCTAACAAATTATGCTGTATGGGCCAGGATAAAAAAAATATTTGGTTCTCATTTTTTATATTTGATTATGTGTATTCAGTCAACTAAAACCATGTGTAACATGTTATATTTATGGCTTGATCATCAGAAACATTAATTTTCTATGTGCTATTCGTATAATTTAAGTTAGATTAAAAAAGTATATTATAATTCTTCGAATGTTATGAAAACTTGACCTGTGATTCAGCAACTGAATACTATTCGGTTAATCATTTTGTGAATAGTTTTATGAATAATATTTCAACTAAGATTATGGCTCATTGTGGCTCGGATACATGTTTGTCAGAAGGAGTATGTAGCCTACGAGGGGGCATATGTAAGTCTTTAGGTGTGAAGACAAGAACACGAAGTGTGCCAGCGCAAGTACGTACACGGCTATGTGATTAATGTTTCAAAGTTTTATTTTGATGCCATTTGAAATTCCATTTACTACTGACGTTATTACATAAAGATTTCACTGGAACAAAATTAAACCAATTCTACGGCAAAATAACAGTTACTGCAAAATAAGTACTAACGCTTTTAACTGCTTTTGTTGAGGCATTACATTTCTTCGGTCTAGCGCTTGGCAATTGTAAGAAATAAGACTAAAAAGGTTAATTTTTATATTTTTACCTATATTACAAGAAAGTTTAAACACAATCAACAATTTTTTTGTTTTAAAGATGGTGTAGGTGATAATCGTAATTAATAAATCAAACGACTATTAAAACGAATTTTAAGACCCTACATTTCAATACTGTTGTTGAAGGAAACAGGATTTTTCCGGACATTTGCCATTGTTCAGTGAAAAAAGGTTGATTCCTGCTTTGGCGTGTTACAACGCTCTGGTATGATTTGTTTATTTTAACCTAGTTTATAATTATTTGTTAGGTTAGTTATTTATTTGAAGAAGAGATTAGATTGCAGATCTCGAAACGTAGTGTTACTGATTTTTTGTTTCATTGAACGATGGCAAAAGTCCGGAAAATTCTGTTTCCTTCACAATCCTTCAATCGTCAAAAATAAACTTCAAACTGTTATTGACTTTGGAAAATAATATTTAAATACCCACCCAATTTGTAGGTTTGAGGCCAAAATGTCAAAGGCATTCTTTATTTATGAGTATTGGTAATAATGGTATTACAGAGAATAGCTGTGACGAATGTAGGACACACTGTGCACTCAAGAGTCTGCAATACGTGGCAGGAGAAATGCTGCGGCCCGAACAATGTTGGGTGCCCAATGAACCGTGTAAGTTACAGAATATTCCCTGTCACGAACCGTACCTCGCGGCAGCACAGCGCGACGGTCTACTTGGCGGCTTGTGTAACACAATATGAGGTGAAGTGAGTGGGCCGTACAGCGTGTGTTTATGGCGAAAAGCGAGAGCATAAGGCGAAAAGTGGGCTATAAGGGCGTAAATAGAACTGTTTGTTAAAGTAAGTTGATTACGAGCGTGGTTTTTTTCTGCACCTTGGAGATGTGTTATGATAACGGTAAAAAAACATTTTTCCCAAGAGAATTAAAGGTGATTAAAGTAAAAAAAGTAAAGTAAAGATGTCTTATTTTACCATGCGAAGTTATGGCTAAGAAGCCCTCTCTAACTTAACCTGGTGCCCAACTGCATAAAGGTGACAAAAGGGATTTGGGAACCTCTGAATCTTCGCAGTATCTGGAGATCTTATGACTGCAGGCATATTGGTTGCTTGGAGAAATCCCAATAGGGATTTCCGATGCTGCCATATGAACATCCCAAGTATTGAGAAAATGAGACTTTACACTTTACTTTTCTGATAAGTAAGATAACAAAGTCAGTGACATCGTCTTTTAGATGTGCACGATCATTTGGCGCGAAAATTAGTCGTCTGAGAGCGTGAAGATATCAGTGAGTTTACCCAACATTTCTTGGATTTGCTTGGACCGTGGATGAAGCTTTGACCATGAACAAGGATCGAAGATCCCTGCTACCTCATCACACCACAAACGTTACAAAATGTGAGACGCGGTTTTGATTCCAGGCTTTATTTTTGTCAATAAGTACATGTTAGTCTTTTCGAGCATATCATCTGAGTGAAATAATTTCAAGATTTTTACTATTTAATTTCGTTACAAAATTATTCACAATGGGGTTTTATAAACAGATTTAAACTTTAATTAGCCACCAAATTTGATATGGTAACATTAGAAACCTCTAGTTTATGCTATTTCTCTTCCTTTTTTTAATGCCTTTGAAATGTCACTTGTTAGGGGTTCGTATTTAAAAATTTTGACTTATCCCCAAAATACTCCACTTGAGGGGGTGAGGAGAGGTTTTCATACACCAAAAAACTCCTCAGTTGGTCATATAAATATCCACCTAAGTACATTACTCCGTCGCTATTTAAAATAAAGGTAATATAAAATAAAATAAAAGTAAAGTTCCTGGTAACAAGTTCACCACTTACAAAACAGACCTGTTGAAGATTCTCAGTTGGTCTATCTGACGTATGCTGATGAATCGCCCACGGCTCAGCCTCTAAACAATAAGGTGCCCCGTGCTGTGGATTGGTTAATATCGCATTAATTGACCTCGCCTTGACCCTGCCCACTTCTGCCCACGGTCGCTCGTCATCTCAAGTCATCGGGATATATCACGCAGTTTAGGTCACATTACCATCGTGGTATTGAAATAAAACAAATTATATAAGTTCAATAGTTGACTTGATAGGTGTTTATAGATGGTTTTAATGGTTAAGAAACGTCATTTGGGTTATAATATGGAATAATAACAATGTCCCTTGGCCAATGGAAAACTAAGGGACAAACATGAACGAAAGGAATAAAATAAAAATTAAAGGACCAAGATCACTCACTGCCTTGAGGAACACCAGTCGTTCGTCAAAATGGTGAATAAACACTCGTTATTAGGTGTGATTTGAAATTAGTACTTCACTTCACACTTTGTATGGTTTGTTAGAAAATTAACGTATTAATTGCAGGCATTTAGAGTTAATAACGGTCTTTAACTGAGTTACTTTTCCTTTTATAATACAATATTACTCGGTGGACTCATATTCTTTAAAAATCGTAACAAATCCAATTGTAATTCGCGGCGGATATCTGGTCCAGATTTGTGATAAATGTGACATTTGCAAGAGTGTGCCGGTTTCACGAAACTGGAACCTGCCGCTGACGCCGATCACTATCAGCTATTAACTAACGCCGGTATTATATTACAGGCCGGTGTCCACGTGACCCGGTGGTATTCAGGTGTGTGGGTAGTGGAAGGTCTTGGCCGACCGGACAGAGCGCCCAGCAGCTAATTTTCAAATAAACGTACATTGATCCTATCAATTTTCCTTTTCAGTGAACAAAAGTTAAACACTTACCCTTCAATACCTCACAAGTTCTGTATTATAAAGTAATTGGACTTTGGATTACGAATGTGACGTTTTTTGAAGTTTTATAACGGATTATACGATTTTTAAGATAAACTTAAGAACGCGTGTCTGAATCGAAGGAGCAATGTCTTGAAGATATTCAAGAGTTTTTCCATCAATTATTTATACACTCAGTTAGAAATACTGCTACCATCAGTAGTTGAAGTTGGAACTAATTTATTTTAATTCAACGAATAAAACTACTACTTACTTATGTAAGTAGTGATTTCTGATGAGTCATTATATTGTTCGGTATTTGTTATTATACGGAGGCCAGTCTGTTCCTGTCTACCAGTTTTATTACACAATATAAGTTGGTAAATGCATACCGTACTATAAATAGAATAAGGTTAAAGTTAACCCTTACGTCCGGTCTGAGTTTGAATTTAGGTACTATCTCGAGGGATCTTTTCCTTCTTTCGCCAGAAGTGCGGGAAGGTGCCACCGAAGCCTGCCTGGGTCACTGGCCAGGGACATTTCAGATCAGTATTTTTCTGACTACAGATCACATTGGACGATCTAGCAAGTGATCTGAGGAAGCGAAAGGAGGAAAAGATTTCTCGAGATCTACGGTTTTGAACTACTTCGTTCTTCGTCGCCGAATGTTTTTTGGATCCCTTCAGACGAAAATGACTCCAGATTTCAAGTGTCAAGTCTGAAACAGCATCAGATTCCAGATGCTGCACGTAAGAGGAAGGTGAACTGGAGTTAAACTCAACATTCGCACTCTAACATTGCCGTTAGTTAAGCTACACTCTATTCCGGGACTTAATAGGGATTTTACCCACTCGAGAATACGTTCCCGTGGTTATTTAAAACTTGTGAAAGTGCGGTAACTGTACCGTGCGCCACTAATAGCCGCCGATACGTAAAGCGGATTGCGGCGGAAGGCAGTGGGAGGGCCGTGACCTGCTTGTGTCGGGTACGGTAGGTGTGCGGTACAATGTGATATTACTGCAGAGCAAGGTCACGCTGCTGGTAGACGTGGGCGCCACTGCCTTGCAGTCCTGCCGCTTCCTGCATGCCGTGGATCCGGAACTTGAGGATTCTCATTGCGATTCCGGGCATGTTCCGTTATCAGAGAATACTGTATTATCTGTCATTTGTACGACATCCTTAGGAGAGTCCGATGGTAGGTGAAACCTTTGGTGAAACGTTCTTTAGAGAACCATAATGTACGTCATCCAGTGCGCGATTAGTGGAAGAAAGTAAAGTAAAAATTGTCTTATTTTACCAGGTGAAGTTATTGCTGAGAAGGCCTCTCTAACACTTAACCTGGGGACCAACGGCTTAAGGGTGACTTCCGAACCACCACCAATGGCCGGGCAGGCGGGCTGCTTGCAAGGACAGGATCGCTCAGCCAGCCATCCAAGCAGCAGCCACGCTCGGCGTTGCTTGATCCGGTTATCTTGCGATAAACGCTGTACCCGCTACACTTTTGTACGGCTAGGACTGCGAAAAGATGCTGGTTATACGCGTTATGGAATGCTGCATATGCATTGGCGTTTAAAGCTTGGTTTTAGTTCCTCGTTGCCAAGTTTACCAAATTGTCGAAAAAAAAGAAAAGAACTGTTTTTTCTATCCTTAAGTAAAAGTCTTAACACACACAATCGGCGTATCTGGAACAATGGTACCTTGTGGATAAACAATTACTTGGTAAAACAGAATTTCAACAAACGGATGAAAATAAAATACTCCGAAGGACTGCCATTGGGTATACTAGTCATTTGTTCAGACTTGCATAAACCGCATCGAACTATATTTCACGCATTGTCTGACTCAAGTATTGCGTTTATGAGACGATATGTGACTTACTGTTCTGTTAGAAAATCCACCACAAAGTTGCTTGTACCACCGATGAAATTTAAACACAAGTTCAACGTAAATCATAGGTATTCGCTATGAAGTTGACTTAACTAACCACGGACATTCCAGAAATCCTTTTTATTACAAAATCATTCCAACTATCCAAGAGAAGCTTGAAATTTGAAGTATGGCTACTCTAAGGTCAAATGCATTCTATAAAATGCTTTTAAACCATGGAGACTTCAGGAATATAGACACAAATACCAAGCTATTTTCACAAACATTTTTGCTATCTCATGGGTTCATACTATACTAAACCTATAGGGTTCCTGTAGGTGTATTCATTGTGTCTGCAATGGCAATATTCTAGTAAATTAAGTAAACTTGTGACACAGGTAAGTAAGACGGTCTGGTGATACAAGAGTAATTTAACATACTCAATCGATAACGCTGAAAACAGCTTCAATCTGATTCGTGTGATTTTTTAATATTAGTTTTTACAAGGGAGACACAAGTTTATAAGTATGTATAATTAACCAATAACAAAATGCGATACTGTTGTAAACAAATAAATCTGTAAACAAGACAGCAATATCAGTGGCTATCAACGATTGTTGGTACAGATGTAATTCTAGAAATTATGTTTGTTCCCAAACATATTTAGCTACTATTGTAAAGAAGTGATTACAAAAATCGAACACACAGACTGTCACTGTTTTAAAATAAATATTTTACCTGTTATTCAATTACATTCACCTGGTTCGGATGTTTAAAAATCGAAAGCAATGACAACGAAAATCACACAAAATCCTGGTAAAAGAACGAGTTCTGTACAAGCAGCAACCGCAACTTCATGAGCAGTACAATGCGATGACGTCTGCTAGTTGAATGCTGATAATTTCAACTCCGGAACCAAGCCATAAATATTGTTATTAGAAGTAAGAGGCAAATCCGATCACTCAGCAGCAGACAGCCGGCACACCTGCAGCCATAAAACCGCACACATCCACGTCCACGTCGCTCTGTCCAGGTGATTAGTTGTATTGCATACTTTCCCTCACTTTCCTTTTCGATCCGCGAGGAATGCGCTGCCGCTGCTCGCCCTTACATAGAGAGACGACTCTTAGTCGTGGCCTCTGTAGTCGTACCGTGTCCTCTTGTTGTCTTGTAGTTGCACCTGCAGCCGCACTTGTTATAGTGTCAGCTGTAGGATGCCTCACCAGAACCGCTACCTCTTCCTCCAGCTCTGGTAGCCAAGTAAGGTGTGTTGGTGAAGAGGACCTTACCAAGATAGGGTGTACCGGCGGCCATCTTGAATTTGATCTCATCTAATTTTTCGTTGTAGAATTACGGAAGACGTCTCGTTTCAAAGATATAACTAATAAGTATACAGACGCTTTTTTAGTTTTTCCAAATTTTTGTAGGTTGTTCAGAGAAATATCTGAAATTTCTTTTGTACTCCATCGTTTAAATGTTCAAACAGTTATAGCTGTAAAATGAGACATTCACATAAATCTAAAACAAGGTCAACAATAAAGACGTAAAAGTGCATAAGGTTTAACATTGTTCTTATGGAGATATTTTAAGATTGTTTCTTTACAGTCAGTTCTTAATGAGATGAAAAAGTTCACTTTGGAAATGCTTCGAATCCATCTGTTTAGTTCTTTCCAAGAATTGAATTACTCCTATTGAAAGTCGATAATATGCTATTATAAATTCTGAAATTTGCATCCTTCTATAGTCTTGGGTTCTTTCAAACCTGTCGATGATATTCCTGGTTGCTTGTAGCAAATCTACAAATTCTACCGTTGAAGTTCGATTCAGCTAGCGCAAAAACCAGTTGCCATTAATTTCAAAATGCCGTTTTAAAATCTAATGTTAAATTTTACGCACATTAAAACAACATTATCGAGGATGATAAACAACAGCTCATACAGAGCAACTGTTTGGTACGAAGTGTTTGAAGATGCACGTAACTGAGAACTTATTTTATTACTTTATGAATAAAAGATAAAGGATAATCTGCGTAATCTGTTATTGTCAACATTTATTCAGTAAAATAATGTTCATGCCAAATAATGAAATTAGATTACTAGTAGTTCCGGTATTGTTGTGTAGAAAATTGTTTTTTCTTGGGGCTTAGCTATCTTAGCTATCTACGAACTATCATTTGTTATTATTTTGTTCCAAAGAATGTACATGCAAATTTTCGTTAAGATCCAATCAACCGTAAGGCGTCTGGGGTGGTTGTGTGGGAAACGGTACGATGCCATTTTCATTGAGAAAGGCAAACTTTCTTAACGATATGTAAAGAATTGCTGCTATGATACACATATACGTAAGTACATAGATGGAGAGTTGCTTGCACAAGTACACTGCAATAATTAGATTAGAAATTTGCCAAAATATATATAATTTTATCTTCAACGACTAGTTGGCTTGTTATATTCTACGTGATCGTTTCACTTAGATGCGAGTTTATTATGAGCGGAATATTAGCAACATGTGGCGCTCGAGATTAGAACGTTCAGCAGTCTTTTCACTGCATAAAAGGGGCGGGATGCAATCACGTGCAAAGTCTACATTTAAGGTGCTGACGGAGCGGTTTATCGCCTTTCACTCGCGTTATGAATAGAATCACAACGTGTAAAATAACAATTTAGATTTCCCGCCAAAACTCGTGGTTTGCAGTGACAGGCACTTGATGTTGAAGGCGAGAGCCTGTTTATGCGTCCTTATAACAGTGATTACGGTAAGACCTGTGTCCTCTGGTCGTGCAGGCGCCGATGTACCGCAGCCTTGTCGATGTTTACTCTGTGTTTAGTGGAGCTTGACAGAGTACAGGTGAAACTTTTCCATCCGGCCGTCAGCTTTAGGATAAATTCAGTGATAATTGGATCTGTTATCGAAGTTGTAGTTCAATGTCTTAATATCGTATCAGAACTCTTTGAGTGTAGCCTATATTCCTAGACCATTTTCAATTAAGTCTAGTTCTGTTTTTCGTTTGACTAATGCATTGGGGTTTCTCGAATCATAGCGTTTGACCTTCTGTAATATCCCAATTTCGGTAGATTGGCAAGGAACTCCAATGTCCTATCGTTTGCAGTGCAGTTGAACATTTTGTTTCACAAAATTTTGTTGTCCTTTGAGAATCTCTGTTGTGTCATCCTTCCAACTCTTTGCCTCCAATCGTAACTTGACCGAGTATTCCAAAATAGCTAGATCTGCATCCCGTGTTAGATCACATACAGAAGACAGACCGAACTACCGTTTATAAGACGACAAACTGAGCTCAATTACACATTGATTACTTCGTACAGGAAAGGTTCTACCTCCGCAACGCGACACTCTTACCACGTGGGCGTACCGTTGATAATGGCGATCTGTTTAACGCCTGTGTAGCAGGCTGTGCTAATCATATGGCGTCCTTCATCAGCATCAAGCATCGCCTCTGTGCTACATACCGTCCAGGATATCGTAGAATCATGGGAGCTAACGCCTTCATACAACATTGCCATGCGGTTTGCTGTGACCACAATGAAGGTTTATTGCAGCTTTGAAAGATGTGCGTGGGTGTTGTAAGGATCTTCCCGGAACTGACATCTAAATCCTAACCTTACAATGCACACTTTAGTTGGGAGGCTATTGATTCTAACTGAATGAAAGATTATAATTCAGATTCGAGATTGAGGTTGGTTATTGCAGCGTGACTCAAATTTCAAGTTCAAATTCGCCCTTTCAGCTGGAGTTTTCTACAGCCCATCGCCCACCCTCTACCAAATACTTTATTTACGAACTAGCTGTTTCCCGCGGCTTCGCACGCTTTTCGTAAGCTTTGCCAGTGTATGAGCACTTTTGGTTCAAGTGAGTTATATTTCCAACGCCGATCTAGAGTTTACCTTGTTGCTACAGTCAAGAAAATCTGTTAAAAGTGTATGTTTACAGCCATTGTATACGTACATGTACTTTGTTATTAAGTGATCCAACACTATAGCTTTAAGTTTAACTAGAAACTTATTTAAAAAAAAACAATCTACATAAAAACTTCAAATAGTGTTCGGCTATTTAATTTACGTAACTGTCTCGTAATTGCAGATTGCAATATGCAGGCGCTTTGATAACTTTTATATGTTGCAGCGCCGCCTGGTATTGAGTTACATCAATGGGGCATATCATATAAACCTTGTACGTGAAAAAATAAATATACATACAAATTTTCATAATGATCGGTCAGATAGTTCCTTAGCCTATGAAGAATATACAGACAAATATTCATTTCATATATGTATATATATATATATATATATATATATATATATATATATATATATGTATATACATACTCACTAATTACCAAATGATCATAACCTTATTTACCAACACGAGTGAAGGAATTTAGAGCCAGATATACAACAACACAAAATATAATAGACCAAGTTTTAGATATCCAAACTTCATTCCGCTCTCATCGAAGGTTTCAAAATTATATATTGCGGTGAACAAAATAAAATAAGAGAGATATTGGAAGGCGGATGAATCATTTACCATAATGACAATATCACAAGGGAAATAGAGCACATCCAAAATTTCATTGTTGGGATTACAAGATAGAAGGCTCGCGGGCTGTTAAACAAAGGGCTGGGACGGGGAGATTGCCATTTACCGAAGAGCTCTTTCCCGTGTCGTGCAAGAGCGGCGAGCGCGTGGCGTCCCACCTCAAGTCTGGGTACTTTACGTAATCACCGGCGATAAAATCGGACCATGCCGCGGAGCGGAGCGCTGCCCTGCCCTGAACTTCGCTTCACCACCCTGCTTAATAATCCGCTTACTTACGGGCAAGTGCTTATTTCTCGCCGTTGCCCCACAAGTTCGTGACGAGATGCTGGAGAAAGTCTCCGAACAATATGGAATTCAACGATGTTCTGCACTAATACATTATTGAATAGAAGGAGGTCGGTTCATATCTGAGTACGGCAGGTACCGTGTATTGAACACTTTTACACTCAGCAATATATATGGAAAATTAATTAAAAAAAATCTAAATTGTTCTGTTGTGTTTCGCTAACATTTGGTAGTTTTAGTGGAGTGTACATGATACTGCCTAATTATACCATATGCTTATAAAATAAAAAACAGTCCATTTTTAGAGTATTAGGGAACACCGTTTCTACAGATTTATGCCTGAGGGAAACCTTTAACTTAACACATTGTCAATCCAGATCACTTAGACGTTCCAAGGGACTGGATTGAGTTCCAAATTTGGTTATTCATCGTAAAGGCAGAACAAATCTCCTTTTCAGTTGGATAAAGCAGAATGTCTTCAATTCCGAAAAAATGTATTCTGAGATTGAATTCTAAAAAAAAATTATAAATTAATTATTAATAATTATTATTCCATAATTCCCTGAGGAAGCAAATTATCCAGTTCTTACAACTTCCCGGTTACAATGAAGTAAAGTAAAGTCTTATTTTACTAGGCGAAGTTAGTTATGGCTGAGAATACACGCAGAGAAAGACACGTTTTTTAGCTGTCGAGTTCTTGATAAAAGCTATGTATATGGACTGAAAGAATTTTATGTAGGGGGAATGCATTTACGCACAGAGTGTGGGACTCGCCCCGTTCAAACCAGATGTACAACTGTTAAGAATTGCGTTATCTATATTTAAACGCTTTTGAACAATATGAAAAAAGTTAAAGGAGGATATCTTATTTTACCAGGCGAAGTTAAGGCTAACAATCCCTCTCTAACACAACCTGGGGATCAACGGCTGGAAGGTGACTTCCGAACCACCACCAATGGCCGGGCAGGCGGGCTGCTTCCAAGGACAGGATCGCTCAGCGGTCCCCCATCCAAGCAGCAGCCACGCTCGACGTTGCTTGATCCGGTTATCTTGCGATAACCGTTGTACCCGCTACACTGCGCCATTGACAATGAACTGCATTGCTTTCATAATTCTCACAGCGGACCAACTCAGTATGATTGTGTCGCATAAAAACTGTCACACTGTTTAAAAATAATTACGCAACTAATTATCGGCAGTTTCACAGCAAGCCTCTGTCTATCTAATCAGAACATTGTTAACATTGTGGTGTACTGGCGGTATGGTTCTGTGACAAGGTCGCAGAAAACACATAGACGGCCTTGGCTTACTGTATGCATCTAACAAATATGCTAAGCAATGGTTATGTCATGAATGATAAACGATTATATTTTTAGTTTTCAACAGTCATATTTAAAGTTTGAGCCATTTAAATTATTAATACAAATGGGATTTTCGTTTAGTTTAGAATCCAAACAGACCTGCTTTTTGACCTGGTTTAATGGGAACTCTTCGCAAAATATCGAACAATGATAAATTTATCTAACAACAATTTTGTACTTACCAGAGATTATGAATATACTAGTAGTTACCCGCGGCTTCGCACGCAATTGCGTAGATTTTGCACCTGTATGAGCACTTCTAGTTCGAGTGAATTATATTTCTGACGCCAATTATATTTTGTTGGAAATACGACAGCAATTTACTCCGATTTTAGTAATTTTTGTTCCATAGCATAGTCCTTGCCGATTGCTTTAAAGGAAGTCGTCGGAGTCAAATTCTGACCAACGTATGTTTTAGAAAATTTTATAAGATGAGTACTTACCTAATCGCTGAAACCTAAAACGGCGTAAAAACAATGGTTATTCCTTAGAGAATATACTCACTGTAAATGTGAACAAATTGAAAATAATAAACAATGTTTACAAAGAACAGTTGATTACATTAGACATCTCTGTTTAATTAATATTTCACAACTTAAATAGACAAACGTGGGATTTTTCACTATTGTAAAAACCAGTGGGGCGTAGCTGGGAGGGGTTTTCGAAATAAGAACAGGCCTATATTCATCCCAGGGACCGTAAGAAAGTCGATGTAAAATTTCAGTACAATCGTTAGAATAATTTATGCGTGAAAGCAAAACAAACAAACAAATGCACTTTCGCATTCATAATATTATTAGGATTAGTGAATTGAAGTAATAATGTCTTTTGTATGTCTTGAATACTACGATAATGGTAAAAGAAAAGCTGTAAAAGCAATAAGAGGCCTTTCCACCTTCATGGAAAGGAAGCTGAACAGGTTTTTTGTTTGAAATTTGTTTTTGACGATGGAAGGATTGTTAAGGAAAGAGGATTTTCCGGTCATTTCTATCGTTCAGTGATACAAAAAAAATCAGTAACACAACGTTTCGAGATCTGCAATCTGATCTCTTCCTCAGGTAAACTAACCTAACACATAATTACAAACTACATGTAGGTTAAAATAAACAAATCATACCAGAGCGTTGTGACACACGTAATTAAGTCAGGATTCACAACCATCGTGTTGTGTGTCAACTCTGGAATGTCCGGAAAAATCCTCTTTCCTTGAACAGGTTGTCGTGTCGTTATTGCAAGAAATATTCTCGGGCGATTTTCTGGGATTGCACTCGGAAGGGGAAGTGCACTGCACGTCAGTGCTGGGATCTCTCAGCAGAGATGGCCCATGACCAGTGGCCGGCCCGCTATGATTGGGCCACTTAGGCCACTGTACTTCCTGTCGCCGCTGACCGCTACTGTGCCGACCGGTTCTGGAAAGGGGCTTCCGAGATCTTTACAGTGCGGAGGGTCCAAATTAGGTAGCCCGTCTCGTCCGCAAATACCAACGTCTCATATGAGACAAAATGATTATCGGTGCGAAACAGGTTTGTTTATGAATATAAATAGCAGTTGCCCGCGGCTTCGCACAAAATTTTGTAGGTTTTGCACCTGTATGAGCACTTATGGTTTGAGTGAATTATATTTCCGATGCCAATGTCGAGTTCGCTTTGTTGCCACAATCAAGAAAATACGTCAAAAACTGTATATTTGTGGCCATTGTAATTTACTTTGTTCTTAGTATGTTTTGTTCGATATATGACTTTGCCTTGTTTCCCGATCAAGAAAATATATATATTACAGATCAGAGAAGCCTACTTCTGTCCTAAGTGAACTAAGATAGGTTTTATATAAGTTTTAAATTTATAGTAAATGTTAGATTGTCTTTTAGATCTAACAGTTAGTGTTTAATTAAAATATACAGTTAAAAGTACATTGATAACGACACAACGATTTTGTTTCTTTTAAACTGAAAAATATTGTTCATATTTTAGAACATTTAGAGCTGGAATTGGTACCTACATTAGTTTAAATGCACAGGCCAGCAAACCTTTATCTAGCATAGTTCTTGCCGACCGCTTTAAAGGGAGTTTTCAGTGTCAAATTCTGGCCATTTTATGTTTCAGGTTATTTCGTAAGATGAGTACTTGCCTAATCGTTGAAATCTAAAAAGGTTGCGAAAAGCATGAATATTCCTTACACATTCTCACTCATTATAAATGTAAACAAATTGAAAATAATAAACAATGTTTACACGGAACAGTTGAACATTTGACAGACTCATTTAATTAATGTTACACAACCTTAAGGACCGAGACCGGATTTTTCGGTACTTCAAATACCAGTGGGGTGTAGCCCGGAGGCATTTTCGAAATATGAATAGGCTCATATATTTATCCCAGAAACCGTAAGAATGTCCATTTAAAATTTCACTACAATCTGTTCAGTAGTTTACGCGTTAAAACAAAACAAACGAACAGTCACTTTCGCATTTATAATATTATTACAATTAGGATAAATGCAGTACTTGTAAAGAATTCCAAAACACACAATCCGAATACGAGTATGCTTCAGTGTGTTAGTTAGGTTCACGACAAAATACTGAGGGGTATAAACAATACTATTACAACCTTTATTTATTTATTTTTTATACTTTATTTTAAATCCCTTTGTGAGTTCGTTCTGTCAGGGCTGAAAAAAGATTTGCATCCAAACAAGCAGACTCTAGTTCTAAATATGATCAAAACAAGAATCGACCTAATACTACGGTATAGCAGTCCACGATCTTCTCAAGGGCGAAAGATGAGTATCGTGCATCTCATGGGCAGTTCCAAAGACTTCTTTAATATTTGCACTAGTGCGAAGTGTAACTCGACCCGCGTGTGAACGGTCGACACAGTGCCACAATCACTCTTCTTGTACCCCTCACCATTGCGTAACCCCGGAATGTAGAACCTGCAGTCAACAGCCACGTCATCCACAGGCTCCCTCTTCTGTCTATCCGCGGTTATGTCAGAGTCCACTTGACACCCTCCGGTTCGGTTACATCACCGCAGTGTTCAGCCCGTCCCGTCATGTTCTGGGCCTTCGTGCCGATCGTGATCACTTATTAACAGGTTGCAGGGTACGCGATCCATCCACAACCATCTCCCGTCCGAGAGTGTCACGAGGAAACACTTGTTTGGACCTTCCCTGTTGTTTTTGTAGGGTGATTGAACACCAGCAGGTTGTGACTTTTGAAGGTTCGTTTGTTAAGAGAGCGATCGGTATTTGTTACGTACAATCGTGTGAAAGTTGAACGACTCACGGTGTACTGTCTAGTATATCGAGTTTTATACAGTAATAGGATATTTTCGTGTGCTTACTTTTGGGGTGTAGAGAAGGAGGTCTAAAAGTATTTTTCGCGTGAACACTGTTTGTATAGGTTTGAGTTCTGAGCATTGCTTTAAAAACATGTGAATGTTATTTGTGTTATGTTAAAAAAACTATAAGGTGCTGTACTTTCATTCCTCTCTGGGTTTAGCTTAGTTATGTTTACGATTTTTTGTCTTATATTACAATTATGGATGACTCTTCTGCTGATCCGAGAGAAATTAGCTGTACAGGATTTTATATTAGATATACAGCACTGCGCGTCTCTTTAGAAGTTGAAAACATTGTGCAAAAACCAAAAGGGGATCAATAATCAATTATTTCCTTGAGCATCATGCCGAAATTAGGTTTCGTTAATTGGCCACGTATGCAATGTTTCTATTCAGGTGAAATCGTATTAGTGCCATTTACTGATGCTCGCTTGTATCACAGGAATCGGAATTGGAAATATGAAAGTAACCAAAACCCACATCCTCTCACGCCTGGGGCGCTGTGTCTGTGTGGTTTCCTAACCTACAAATGAAGTCAGTCCTTGACCTATCAGCTGACTGTCTTCCCGCCTGATTGTAAAGTATAATCTGTGAGTGGTTGCGGAGACGACGTAATCCCGAAGAGATATATACAGTTTCCCATGCCGTTGTCGCTTCTCTCCTATTGTTTCAGTTGGCACTGATGTTTATGCCGAGAACTCAACCCATTCTGCGATATGTTTATGATAGGCGAGTCTCGTCCCTGGACATTCCTATCCTACACGGTAACTCGAACAGGTGTTCGGGACTTTGACACACGGATTTCCTGGAACACAATTTGTCAAACTTGAAGTCTGTCCTTAACATCTCATTGACAGGACTTCACTTTTTTCTTTCTAAAATAACGATAAAAATAGTTTTTTAAAATTGTAACTTCGATGTATGTGAAGGATGATTTGGAAATTAAAAACTATTTAAACTACTTGCGTTTTTGTTATTTAAAACATGTGTATTTGCCTATTTTGCTCGTGGAAATCTATGGAAGATATTACATTTCTTAATCATCAAATTAAATAATTGTACAAGTGTATTCTATTACAATCTTCATTGATCTTCATAAAATAAAAATAATGAAAATGAAAAAAAAAACAATTTCTCCATTACCTTGAGGTGGATATTTGAGCAAAAGCAAATCCCACAAACTGATTTTAAACTTTAAAGGAATAAGTCGTTAACCTGTAAAAATAGTCTTACTTTGTGAGAAAGTTCGACTGTTGAAAATCGGTTATTGAATAACTTCTCAAACTTTTCATTCAATATCGCCTCTCACGTATTATTGTTTCAGTATTAAAACCGGTTGTGTATTATTGAACTTATATTTGCAGTTTTAAGTATCAAACTGTCATAAGCTACATGGTTACTCATTCAGCGTGTTCAAGAATTCTTTAAGGCGTGCCTTGTTTGTTGCAAGGAAAAAAGAATGAGCGCCTGCAGTGGTATGGTGTATTTTGATTTGTTAATTTTACACTGATATTTTAATAACTCCTTGCTATTAGGTAGGCAATAAAAACTTCTGTATTGGCATAATGTCTGTTAAACTACAGAATAGATATTGTATTTTTATCGCCCTACCACTATCACTTGTTATACTTATTGCGTTATATCGTGTAGGTTGTCAGGTATTAATGATGAACCTTGTGCTTGCAGGATGATGAACCGCCCGAGATCACCTACTGTGTGGTGGACCATACAGGAACCCTCTCCCTACAGACACTCACCCCCACCCAGCCCATGCCCACCGAGGAGGAGCTCAACTCCAAGTTCGCCGAGTTGGTTGTAAGTATCAGTCCTATTTAAAACTAATTATAATAAATTGTGATATTGTCTGAATATAATATTATTGAATTTACAAGTTAATAGTTTCAATAACATGTTGACAGCGGCAGACACCATAGTTCATGTGCTGTGTTGTTAGGCTTCTTAAGATCACTCAGTCTAGAGCTCCAGTAAAGGTGTTAAAAACTATCAGCAAAATCATTGTACTGTTTGCATGAAATTTGGATGAAATGATAATAATACATATTTATTAAACATAATCTATTCTGTGAAGTTACTACTGAAACAAATCATTAAGCGAAAACCAAACCTACAATAAATAATAACATTAAAAATAATAGTAAATTAAAGTAGTAAGTTAAAAACATAGCTTTTAGAAAAAGCCAAAATAAGTGACTTGCTTGATGTTATTAGTTATTATAGTCAGATAGGTTCTTTTAATGCACATTGATAATATATTTTTAATTTTTGTATTTGAAAAACATGTACATAATTCATTTTCTTAATGTTATTACATTTAAGTTACTTTATTATTTCTAGTATTTTCATTTTTGTGTTAGGTATGTGTTTTTGTCAAGAAAAGAAAACTTTAGCTATTATTTCTCACATTTAATTTAATTAAAAAACGGTACAGTGCGTACCGCAAGTTTTTAGGTTGATAATTATCGACTGTTTAATATATTAATAATTATGTTTGTTCAAGTTGTGCTAGCCATAGCTATATAGCTAGTAATTCCAGGCAAATGTTTCTATTGGTTAGTTGTAAACTGGTGCCTGGTGATGTCTATTTGTTGACCTGGGTAATAAAATAATACGGGTAGTTTTATACCAGTTATAAATGTGTTTTTAAGTATTTGAAACATATATTTAATTAAAATAACATAGGATACAGTCTGTTATATTAGCACTTCTGTCAAAACATTTGCCTATTTGTCTTTGGCCATTCATAGGCATATGTAAAAATTTAATTTAATATTGTGGAAATGAGCTGCATTTAAAATTTTAAGAATAACTACAGTAAATACCTGGACATTAACTGAAAGTAAAAATTTGTTTCTACGGTACTAACTACATCAATGAGAAGAGTGTTTCTATTACTTGCATTTTTAACTGAGACTGGTGAATTTATCATTGGAAACTGAAGTAACTGGTGAACTATTGTCTGCAGGAAGAATTGGACCTGACTGCTCCCAACAAGGCAGCCATGCTCAGCCTGCCTCTGGAGAAGAAGTGGCAGATCTACTGCAGTCGGAAAAGGGTGAGCTCTAAGATAATAAGTAGTGTGGTACCATTCTATTTTCTGAAGAATTTTTGCTAATTAGTTATTTCTCAATTACTTACCTAATAAATTGAGGATGTCACATTAAAAATAGATTTTGGACAACTCTTGGGATATAAACAGTTAGAATTTACATTTATAATATTATATATTGTACTAGCTGTTTCCTGTGGCTTCGCACACTTTTTGTAAGCTTTGCCTGTGTATGTGCACTTCTGGCTCAAGTGAATTATATTTCCAACGCCGATGTAGAGTTTGTCTTGTTGCCACGATCAAGAAAATATGTTAAAAGCGTATGTTTATATCCATTGTACACATATAAGTACTTTATTATAAAGTGGTCTAACACTCAAGTTTTAAGTGTAACCTGAAATTTATCTTAAGACGTCATACATCATAATTTAGTGTGTTCAAATTGTGTTTTGGCTAGTTAATATGCGTAAGAGTCTCGTAATTGCAGTTTATAATGTGCAGGCGCTTTGGAAACTTTTATCTTTTGCAGCGCTGCCTGGTGGCATGTTACATTAATGAGCATATAATTATATAATATTATATGAGTTATACCTTTTGTAGAACTGAGATTTTTTAAACACACTTATTAAAAAGTGAAATGAGGAGTGAGCAGACCACACTAAAATAGTCTGTGACATTCAGGCCGATGTTGCCAAATTCACTGTGACCAGAGGTCTTTTGTACTGCCCTAACTTCTAGTTGCCATCAAGCTGCAAGCTATTATAGGACTCTGCTAGCTTTCTGGGGTCCACCTCTCATATCACAGGGCTTAGGAAAAGCCTTACCTATCCAACAGAGTTGATGTTTTGAGATGGTTGGACAGTCCATCCAGAGATCGTCTGCTGACTCCTCATCCTTATTGCAGAATCTACAGATTTCTGAATCATTCAGTCCTAGTCTCTTAAGGTAGTTCCGTAGGTTAACGTTCCTATCAGATGTCTTGTTCTTTTTTGTTCTCTTAGGACAAGACGCTTATAAAGTGCATTTAGTCCTATAGGGACCTTTGCACTGCTTCCGGAGTGACAGGATATTCAGGATGGGTAAGGTTGGGGGTAGGGGCTGCCTCTTATCAAGATCCATGAAAAAGTCCTAGTTTTTTCTTTTGGTAAGGTGAAAACCATTTCATTACATTTCCGTAGTGGGTCTATGAATCGCTTTGACATTCTTAATCATTCTAAATAAGGTTTGTTTATGGCAATAGATGTTGAGATGGCTGATTTTGAGGATTGCTGAGGGGAGATTCGGATGGATCAGTCACAAAAAGATTGTTTTCGTGCGGGCTGCTCCAGAGTAGTGTTTGGAAAAAATGAAAACACGTATTGTCTGTAACAACCTTGTCATAGGTATTTAATAAAAAGAGTGTTTTCACCACTTTATCTGAAGTTTGCTAGATAACAGCAGAGTGTACAGTACGGTAGCAAAATTTATGTAAATTGAATTAAAATTGTCTGTAATATTAATTTACTTTAAAGCAATGATGAAATGCTTCACTTGGAAATATTCAGTTGCTCCATCTACAGTACACAAATAAAATTCCTAATCCAATCTTTTATTTATCTAAAAGACCATAATGAGATACCTTGTTACAATCTAATGTTTCATGTCTGAATTTGGTGCATTTAATTGCAATATGAGTTTTTCCTTACTGATAACATTTTTGGTAGCCATACATAATAAAAAAAATACTATACTGCTCTGTTAATACATTCATCACTTTTTGTATCTCATCAAAAATTTTCTCGTAAATCTAATAAATTATTATTGTTTTATTGCTCTGTTTGTTATGTGTTCTGCAAAATTAACAGTGATTTGTTCTATTAGGACCAAGATGGAACAACGGATTTGTCACAGTTACCGGAGGAGTACATCGAGAGAGTGCAGGCTTTGGCCAAGGTAAGTCACTTTGTTATCCTTCAAACACAAGCACATCTTGACCAACAAGTGATATTTATACAATGATAAATCTCCAGTAACTATGTGTTTATCACAAATGGTGAAGCAAGAATGCTTTATTCTTCATGTATAGGAGATAACTGGTGATTTTGTCATCTTCAAGGCCATGACCCAAAACATATTGTGATGCAAGACGAACTGGAGTTTGCGGGTGAAAGTCGTTATTAAGTTCTAAAACACCTTTAACTGAATAAACCACGTGTGAGGCTCCAGGCTATCATGCCTAACTCGTTTGAAACTGTAATGTCAGACCTTCCTACCCATAGCTTGGAACTTAGAAATACGCAGTTGACAGTTTTGTTTGTTGATCATGTATTATGGAATTGTTTTTAACTGCGATTTTGAAAATGTCACAATTTAATTTAACTTTTTTGAATAATTAAATAAGAACTGCACAAGATTAAATTCATTACCAACAGTATTCAGAAAAATTATCTAATGTCTGAATATTTTTCTTAAAAGGTTTAAGTTTCTACAATCAGAGCCTCCTGCTGTAAAATAAGCATAATAATTTTTTTGCATTTAAAGTTGTGAATTGGTTGGCTCTCTATACTAAATTTAATAACTGAGTATAATTTTTGGGGAATCAAATGTACATATGTAAAAAATTTAACAAACATGAATATAGCCCCCTATGTTGTTCTAATTAAAATTTTTCACATCATTGCTCCTTTCTCCTTAAGACAATATTATATGTAATATTAGCCATGGTTACATCAGAGATTTTCACAAAGAACTCCTCAATGACTCTTCTTTAGGCTGATTGCTTAAACAATAGCTTTCTATGGTTGTATGAGGTGTGTTGATGTGAACTTTTATGAGTTAAAAGTATAAAAGTGGTCAAATTCTTTACACAATCTCAATATTTATACTGTTATAACTCTTATAACTTAAATCTCAATAAAATTCAATCAAACTTAATATTTAGCAAACACAAATTAATCACTAATTTAACATTTGTTAAACTAGTTGAAATTAGGCAATACACAATAGACATTCTTTGTTCGTAAATAAATATATACATTTTAGAATTTGTTCATTAAAATTAATAGTGAAATGTAAAAGGTACGAAGAAGCCTTATAAATTCATGGTGTATGTGTTCTGATAGTTAGTTTAGAATTCCGTTGGAGATTCAAGTTTTTGAGAGTTCTTCAGTTGTATTGATGGTGTTCTCTTTAGAGAAACTGGAAGAATATTAAATTAGTCTACACTAAACATTGATGTGTACAGTATAAAATGGTTTCTATACAAATAAACTGAGATGGTGTATTTAAAGAACTATGTTGAGTCTAGTCTTTTGTAGTAACAGTCAGAGATTCTGATTCTATTTTTCAAGTGGTTGCAGACTGTAGAATTGGTTTGATGATGTAAAGATTGCTACTGTTAAAACTCTCAGTTTCCCAAAGAGTTAGCTCAAGGGCTTGGATGTTTCTATTTGATATTATTACTATTATTTGTTGCTGTTGTTTCACACCAAATAATTTATCCATTTCTAAGATTTTACTCAAAGAGAGAATGACTGGCTGTTTTAATATCTGTATTGAAGATTCTTGGAGCATTGGAAATATTTTCATTTAATACCACTGGCGAATTACAACACATTTTCCAATATTATTTTAACCTTGCGAGGACTTTCAGAATCGAGGATTCCATCTTTAGGTAACTTCACAAATGAATATTTACATTTTTTCTAAAAAAAAATTTTTTTTAAACAATTTCAGTGTTCATAAGAAACTAACTAACTAGTAACTTTAACTAGTAAGCCAAAAACTCAAATCTTTGTTTTTTGACTCAAGTTTGTCAGCTTTCTTTCAATTATTTGACTGTATGAGTTATTTAAGCAAGAAAATGTTACTAAAATAATTAGCCTAAAACTGTGCTCCTGGGAACTAAAACTATTTTCCAATTTACATGGGAATAGTCCTATCCTAAGTCTCTTGGATATTTCAATCTTCACCTGAAAAATTTAGTATGGCTACGCAACTTATCTACAATGCTAACTTCTTTTTAGAATGACTCTTGAAGGTTAACTTTTTAAATTGAGTTTTTTAAATTTAGTGTATATCAGTTAAAACTAATATATGGTCACCTTGCTGTGGATCTTGAATCAAAGCTTCCTATTGCATTTAGTCAAATACAGTGGTCTCATCATACCCTATGTTTGAACTACAACCTAGATTATAGGAATGGAAAATAATGTGGTGAAGCAGGAGATGGAAAAGAAACTGTATCCAGGATCCTAGATTTGCCTTGAGTACACATCATAACAGCTTGGGGCCCACACTCTGTTAAATTTAAAAGTCTCATCGTTCTCTGTGATTTCTAGGTGATGGGGTCTGAAGATGGTGTGGACGAGCAGGAGATGGTTAGTCGGACCCGGACACTGGACTCACTGAAGACTGCCCTAAGGACACAACCCCACAGCTTTGTCCTGAGGTTTGTCGAATGTGACGGACTCATTGCTCTGTTGAATTGTCTGGCAGCCATGGACTACGACATGGCACAATCTCCTGCGCACACATCTCTCATCGGCTGTGTCAAAGCTCTCATGAATAACTCAGTAAGTTAAATGTTGCACTGTTGGTTTACATATAATATAGTGTAAAAAAGATGAGGAGGTTGTGTGATATTCTTCAATCAATTTGTCTGATTTTTAAATTCTCTTAGGTCAAGAAGCTTATAAATTGCACTTAGTCCTATAAAAACCTTAGCGCTGCTTCCGGAGTGACAGGATATTCAGGATGGGTAAGGTTGGGTGTAGGGATTGCTTCCTATCGAGATCCATGATGAGGAAGAATTAGGGCACTAATCTCAAAGTCAAGTCCCTCCGGAAGAAGGGGAGGCCAGCTCTGAACCAGCCTCTCTAGTCAAAGCAGGCAGGCGGTGGCATACCCTTGTTAAGGCTAGCAAGAACCTCTGATATTTAGGGAACGAACCCCACCAAATCCAACAGTCATCTCCCCCAGTAGACTAGACCTATTGAATTACCCTTGCATTCTAGAATCTCAACATTTAAGGGTAGAGATGTGCTGCCTGGACATTCATAAGGTTGCCCAGATTTAAGTGACACATCAGTTTTTGCTGTGCCCAGTGGTAGGTTCAACTGGAAGGTAAAAACTGGCCAGAAGTGATCCCTGCTGGGTTGATGTGTGTGATTTACAAAAAAAAAAAGCAAACTAAAATATGGAAATAAATGTCCTTTTATTATAGTGAAAGAAAAATAATTTTAAAATTCGTCTCATATTTTCTTTGGTTTATATATATTTTAGATCTTCCCTTGTAGGGATGTACTGTATTGTATGAGATTTTGATTTTCCATACGTAACTGCCAGACAATCCTCATATGAATATGAAATTTATTCTCTTGTAAAGTCTAATGTATCATACATAATTATTGAAAATTTGTTATGTTTCCTATTCCAATTTGAATTTCCCACGCACATTGTTGCTAATCAGTTATATATTTTCCAAAGTATTTTTCCTCAGTGACTTAAGTACCATAGAATACCATTCTTGGAGGTTGAGTGAAAGAGAGGGCTAAAACGGCCCAAACTTCGCCTCAAAATAAAGTCATCTTTCATTTAATTTAGAACTTTATAAGAATGAATTTGTTATTTATATTATCTAACAGTACTGATACTGAACATTAAATCTATTCTATACATAACATTTCAATATTGTACAGTGAGCACTGAGATGGTGATCCCCGAAGTGACATGTGTGTTTTCTGTGCAGACGGGAAGAGCTCATGTCCTCGCCCACCCCACCGCTATCAACACCATCTCGCAGAGTCTGGCAACGGAGAACATCAAGACTAAAATTGCGGTGCTGGAAATCCTCGGTGCGGTGTGTTTAGTACCAGGTGGCCACAAAAAGGTGCTGGACGCCATGACACACTACCAGCGGTTCTCCTTCGAGCGTAGCAGGTTCCAGGTAGGTTAGATTACTTATTGAATTTTGAGGTTATGAACCAGACTGAAAGTGTATTGAAGGGAAAACAGGATTACGGATATGTGAAATTATTGAATAAAAGGAACAAAGTGTTTCGAGGACTACACTCTATCTGCTTCTTCAGGTGTTACTACTAAAGCGCAAGTTTAACACCTTCACTGTTGTACATTTCTTATCATGTTAAAAGGTGACAATCCTGATGTTGAATCCTAGACTTTTTCTGCTATGTGCATCCTAAGAAGCATCGGTGGGCTAAATTTAGAAATCTACAATTATATGTCTGTATTACATAAAAAATTATCCAATCATTTGCTCATATCAGTGACTTTATGAGTGGGTCAGTCAGAGACTAAAGACATCTAGCTTTTATTTATTAAAATAAATACATTTTAAGCATGCAGAATAAAACTTATCCCTATTTATCAGGATCGTTTTGTTAAATTTCTTAGTCTAAGATATATTTTGCTTCATCCAATTTATAGACAACTGTAGATTTTCAATAATAAACATGTAAATTTATGTTTAGATGCATTTGAAAGCTTTACCATATATATTAACAGGTAAATAATAAACTTGGAGTAGGTGTAGCACTGCCAATATTGATTTGCTATTATCAAGCTTTATCTAATATGTGGACAACAGTATGCTTGGTTATCTTTTGGTAGTGGTAGTACGTGTGGTATCAAACAGCCAAACAGCGGAGAGGGTAATATTAGTGTTAAAAAATGTTAAAGTCTAACAGATTTTTAGATTTTGTCGATAACCACCTTGAAAGAGCTGGTTATGTCTGACAAAAACAGCTTAAGTATTTTAAGAACTAACATAGACTATTTATGTGACATGTAAAATGTAACCTGGTGTTTGCAGATGTGAAATCTGTTTAATTGTGCCATCAGTGCAGCTGATATATTTGGTAGCCACGCATTTATTCCACCATTATTCCACTACCTTTGTTCAAAGTAATCAACAGCATTTGTTTGGAATAGCACATAGATGGCAGCAACTTTCTTTAACAATAGTTGTAATAAGATTTTGTTTTTCAGTGACGCATTGTTAAATGAGTTATTGCTATGTTTATTGAATAATTTCTAGGCTCAGAAGAAATTGTAATACAATTTATAGAATGTATTATTAAATATTGCTGTAAGTAAGTTATAACTCAATGTAGTATTTGTTACCGAAATGTAATGAATTAAACAGTACAATAAAATCTTTAATACTGTGATAAATTACACTGTTACACTGTTTCAGTAAGATTTAAAAAATGTTATAATTTAAAAAAAGTTGAGTTAAAGATTTAAAGTTGAAGCGCTTCTTGATCACTATTTACCAAGGTGATTCTAGGTTAATATTTTACTTTTGATACTCAATAAACGTGCATTCTAGAGATGTAAAACGCAATAAAGTAAACCGGCGTGATGTGCAGGGAATTATAAACGACCTCGATCGCAGCACAGGGGCTTACAGAGATGATGTCTGCCTCAAGACAGCCATCATGTCGTTCATCAACGCAGTGTTAAACTATGGCCCCGGTCAGGAAAATCTGGAGTTCCGTCTGCATTTGCGGTACGAGCTGCTCATGCTGGGGATTCAGCACGTCATCGAGAAACTGCGGCGGCATGACAACCAGACATTGGACAGGTAAAGTGTTGGCAGCATCATTACTAGTAGTAATATTTTCAAATCAACAATAAATCATGATAAAATGACATCGCAAACAGAGGTATAATGGTAGAAAGACAGCTTTCCCCATAGAATTTGAATGAAAAACAAACATCTGTGCTTTGTAAGTTGACACCCTTTAATATGCATGTAATTCTTGTTGTGATAACAAAATGAACTCAAACTGCAGGGAAGCTAATATTTAATTAGTAAAATAAAAGCCTTTTATGTTATTTCTTACAATTCTTTCCATAATGACTTAAAATGTTCATAGATGTTTAGCTCTGTGGAAGTCAAGGGTAACTGCTGCAGATATTTTGTGTCTAAAAGGGACGTATATTCTTTTGGTGTGGAGAACCATGGCCATGAGAATTATAGAACATTTACCAAGGTTGACAGGTTGACATGAGGGTTATGACTTGGCGTGCAAGAGCACTTGAGCTGGCAAGGATCCATAAGCCTTCAGTGGCCACCTCTCTGCAGAGAGAGTTGGATTGACATACCTGTGGGGTTGCTTCATCAGTGCAGGGCAGCCTGACTTTAGCGCTGTGAGTTGGTGTGCAAGAGCATTTGAGCTAGCAAGGGTCCATAAGCTTTTCAGAGGCATCTTTCTTCAGAGAGACTCAAGGAAATAGCCAGTGAAGGAGTTCAAGGGGCCGGACCTCTCCAAATTTTCAATAATTTAGTGTTACTGACATGTACAACTGAAAGATTGTTCTCAACAAAGAAACTGGTCATGAACTTTTTAAGGAAGAAAATGGAGCCTTACTCTCTACTACAAAAAAATATTACTTGTCTGGACCCCCCAAAAATTTTTCCTGACTAAGTTCTTGGAGGGAGTATAACTGTCTAAACCTGTATAGTTGCTTCATCAGTACAGGACAGCCTAATGTCTAAAGGTCAACTTTAGAAAATTTTTATTTGGAAAACAAAAATATGTAGTGTGATTTATAATTGTACTTTAAAAAGTCTTGAAATTAGAAATTATATAGTTATTTAGCAAGTGTAAATCTAGTTTATCAAAAGTAATTATCAACATGTAAAAAAAACTACTGTACAGTGTATAAATCTAGGAAAAATATAATATGAGGAAAAATGGTTATTGGTTTCAATTTTTAACACTTCAGTATCTTCTCATTTCAACCTCTTTCTTTGATTTCTTTGGAAAAAATACCCTATCGATTTAAAATAGGAGGTTATATGCTTATAGAGGGCTTGCTCTCAACTCCTAGTCTATGAGTGTGTCAGCTCCAACTACCACAATGGGATAAAGTTGTACCGGTACGCAATTGTGTGTTGTGTAAGGGAATGAATAGTAGTGGGGAACATCAAGTTCTTACATTTTCCACCCTGTATCTCTGGTCTTATCTGTTGAGTTTGGCAATTGATAAAGAATTTTGTTCTCTTTGTGTTCATAATATTTTATTTTTCAACCAACTGGTTGCGAGCAGTGGAGTAGGTATAAACCAATAATAATAATAATAATAATAATATTTATTGTCATATTAAGTTTTTGCACTCATCGACAAAGTCACTTTACAGCCAGTAGCCAAGTCAATAAATAAATACATGTTTACATACTAAAATATAAGTCATATGTAAACACATCCATGAAATATAAACAATTATCCTTAGTTAGCTTTAGATATAGTTATAAATTAATATGGGATACAGCAAACAATTCATCTACAGAATAAAAAGGATTGTTCAGAAGCCAATTATAAAATTTATTGCAAACACTTTTTTAGGGTATATATTTATTAAATTACGTAATTTGTTGTAAATTTTTAGTGATACAACCTGGTGACTATTAATGGTTTTGTGTGTATGACAATCAGTGTATGTGTGTATCTTTTACTCAGTATTGTTTTATGTGATGCTTTTGAGATAAAATACGAGTACACCCTTTTGTTTTGTTGAAACCAAAGTTTAAATTTAATTTGAGTCATGAAAGATATGCAAAAATTAAGTTATAGTAATAGTTTTTTTAAACTCAAAACTATCTAAAGTTTACGTTTATGTTTTATTAGCATTGAGCATTAATTGTGCTGTGCTAATCATGATAACTAAGAAACGTTTTACAACCTTATTAGTAATGAATATAACTCTTGGTAGTTAACAGTGAAGAGGCGTATTTGTTCTAGGATGTTTAGTAAAAGTGTGTACCATTTAACTCACTATGAAGAAGAAAGTTACATTGCAATAACTGACGATAATGAGATATGAGTTATAAAGGTTTTCGCTATTCATATTAATATGAAATATATCATAGATTAGCAAATAGGTTGCTGTGTAAATTTTAAATAAACAGTATTTAATTGGTCTAATTATTTTCTTCTAGGCATTTAGATTTCTTTGAGATGGTCAGAAATGAAGACGAGAAGGAACTTGCTAGGAAGTTTGAAAAGGTGAGTAAACTGTTGATTTTCTCTTAAAATACAGTAAAATATATTTAAAAAGGCTTTTTGAATATTCCTTTTTTTAATTCACCAATATACTTTAATTTTCATTGTATAATAATGAAATTATACAGTATATCAACTTCTTTTTACTGTTACAATATTTTTTAGGTTATCTTTTCCCCGAGACATCAAGTAGTCATGAATTGGTCTGTTTAAGGAGAAACTTAGCTCTATTTTGAGGATTAATTGTACATTGTTGTGTTCGTAGGAACAAGTCGACACTAAGTCAGCCTCAGCGATGTTTGATGTATTGAGACGTAAACTGAGCCACACAGCTGCCTATCCCCATCTCCTGTCACTGCTACATCACTGTATCCTTCTGCCTTGTGAGTAGATTCTGCCACTTTGATAAAACATTGTGAACTTTTGCTTTTGTATTTAACAATAGTTATACTTTAAGTGATTATCCACGCAGCGATTCAAAATGACTTTCTTTAGGTTTTGTTAGGAAATTTAAGATGCCGAGTCTGTACTGTACAAAACCATCGTAACTGAGATTTAAGCTCAATGTAAATGTTTATTCAAAAAGTAATCTCTTATAGATAAATAAATAATTATCAACTACCAACGCTAATGCTACAGCTATACTTACGGTGATCATATTTTCTGGCATGAAATCCAGGACAATGTTAAATTGGACAACAAAATTAACCCACTGGGGACGAGATGACAGTGTAAGTTCAGATGACGAGTGTGCCGCTGGTTTCCAGAGGGTTAAAATACCATACCCAAAATATAATATAAATTCAAGTACTGAATAGATATAAATGATAATCAATTGAAATTTATTTCTCAATAATATGTACAGGTATGTAAGAAACCTTTTATTTATACTTGTTGGAAAGTTACAACTTATGTAGCAGTGCAATGTTCTTTATTTTCTCATACATTTCAGTGTATGATTCCAAAATGTTCATTAGAATAATTAATACAGCTTTGATACAGTCTAAGGACATAGAAGCTTATTTGAATGCCAAAAGTTTTTAGCTAAGGAAATCTATTGTTCGCCCAAAGTTTTCATAAAGTTTTTATAAGTTATTTTGTCGTAGAAAATTATTTTGGGAATTTGAGCCACAAACGCAATTGTATAGTGCTGAGACAAAATATTAAAATGTTATAATTATTACCAAAGAAGATAATTCAGACTAAAACTTATTAATGAGTGTGTGTTGTTTATGCACACTCTTAATTTGATTTGCACTGATGTTTTGCAATGTATATAATTGTTTGTCTGTTACAGTGGATTACGGTAGCCAACCTCAACACTGGTTGTTGTTTGATCGAGTGGTGCAGCAGCTGGTGATGCAGACAGAGAACGGCTCAGACCCGGACTCTTCCCCCCTCAACATCAACGTCAAAGAGATTGTACAACTGTAAGTGAAGGCTTGGGGTACATTTATAAACTCACTGAATGTATTGTGTGTTGGCTGAGTTTTTACATTCTCTCAAATGTAGTCGATAGGAGAAAAAAATTATTTTTGTGTAGTTGTTATTTTTGTATGTTTGTTTGATGTTATGTGAAAAATTTGGTGTTTAATGTTAAAGATAATTTTATACTAAAACATTGATTTTGCTCAAAATTGTTAAATTTATGAGTAAGCAATCATAATTAGACCTAATAGGCATAATCTCAAGACCGATTTTACTAACTGTATATTAAATCCCTATACCATTTTAATAAATAAAAAATGTTAAGAAATCACAATTTTAACATCCTCAATTGCAATCATACTAAAAACAGTTCTTGTTTATAACTAATTAAACAAATACCAAATCTTATCAAGTGTATTGTTTGGGCATATATGTTATTTGGCTTTTTCATGTTAAAGTTCAAATTTCAATCCAAATTCTATTTATAGCGCATGACACTTTTACAAATTGTTAACAAAAGTAACCACAAATTGGTATATATTGTTTAGTATCTTAAAGTGCAATTAACATCATAGGGAAGTTCAGATAGATAGTTAGATTCTAATTAGTGTGATGTTTTAGCTAACGTTGCCTTAATCAATATGTAAGATTTCCTATATCCATTAGATATTCCATACCCTATGTAGGTCCTTGAGATCTTATCCCAAGGAGGCCTTAATCCAGTGATACAAAAAGGAGCTATTCGTGTTTTTGCGGGTCTAAGTAAACGAGACTCTTGTAAAAGTGCGTTCAAAGAATTAAATTTGTTAACACTACCATCACTATACATCTTTGAAACTGTTAATGTTTGCAAAATTCAATAGTGTATCAGTCATTGATGGATCCTGCGGCACACGGGCACAACACCTGATCACGTGTGAACCTCCGACAGAGCTGCAGGTTTGCCTCTTAATGTTGGCCCCAGGTTATTTTGGAGGCTTGCTGATTGCCTAAAGTGCATCCAGAACAAATCGGAATTCAAGCTAAAATTGAGGGAGCACTTGGTGGACGGGTGCTTTTACTCAGTCGAAGAATTTTTAATGCAGATTATCACATTTACGCTTTAAACCTGATTCTCTTAATTGGATTCCTCTGTTTAGGACGATTTCTTTTGATCATTGAATAAATCTAAGACCCTTGTTGTTTTTAACTATTGACTTTGTTATAACAATTGTAAGATGTTGATACTGTCATACAACTCGTAGTTTTAATACGACAATAAATGTGTTTGTATTAAAAAATTATGTATGTTGTTATATAATTGTGATTAAAACTGTAGTAGCTCAAACAACACCTCCAGAGCCAAACAAAACTTTCTAGATGTCTCTAGAGTTGTGGGTAATGGAGACAATTTTATGCCATTTATGTACTCATTATATCTTCAAGACCACATGTATGATAGTTGTGGATAAATTAGTGACTACTACAGATGTACCTTGCGTTTAACCATTCATTAATGTTGGTCATATTTACCAAGGTGTGTAAAAATCTTCCTAGAACTGTTTAGTGATTCTTTTACCTATTGATTATTTTTAATTGATGGTACTTTACAGCATGATTAGGATCTAATGGCTGACATGATATCATGACATGAACCAATGGTCTAGAATTGAAAGCTAGGGTTTTCTTGTGCGCTTTGGGTTTTCTTGTATTTTATTTTATTGTAAGTTGTGATATTAAAAAAAAAATCGTTTTCCTAAATAGTTAAATAATATAGTGTTTCTTTTGTTTTGTTAGTAATAAAAAAATCAAAAGTAATTATTTAAAAAGTGTTATAACTTTGTTTTGGAATGTACAAGTTATTAATACGTGTTTACAAACCACCAACTTCTTATCCAAACTTGATTACAGATTAGCCAAAGAAGAAGAGCTTATTGCTGCAAGAAACAAAGCGGATGAGCTGGAAAAGGAGAATACTGACATGGCAACAAAACTCGCAAAGAAAGAACAAGAGCTTGATTTGAGGACACAGGAGAAGGTAACAGCTACATTATCATAGTAGTTCAGTAGTAGTTTCTAGTTTTTTCTTCCTTAGTGGAAAAGGAATTCCTATGAAAACATACATCACAAGGAATATCAATCCTATAATTCTGGTCTATTGTATCTTCACGGGAATTTTCTTTTGTCCACCTTATTCCTCATCTTGGAGAATCACTTTAACCTTATCCATTCAAATGATAAGTTTCTTAAATGCTGCACCATTGTCCCAAGTGATTTGTCTGGATGAATAGTTGTGACTATAGATCTATGTAACTATGTAGGAAGACATGGAGGCAAGCTTGTTGCGGGTGAAGGAGAGGCTGGAGAAGGAGACTGCAGCCCACCTGGAGTCCAGGCAGAAGATCTCTCAGCTGGAGGACCGGACCAGTGACCTGGAACATCGGGTGTGTTGTGAGGAGAGTGAACGACTGAGGCTGGAGAGGTTGCTCAGTTCTGGATCTCTGCCTGATGATGCCAAGGTACATGGAAGAGCTTACTGTACAAATATAAATAATGTATCCTGTAGACACTATGGAACATGGAACTCACACTTTCTAAAAAAAATTAGTTACTTATGAATTCAAATTTAAAAAATGAAAATTACTAATAAAACGATATTGACTAATGGCAATCTTTAGTTTGTTTATTATTGTAAATTTGTAATTTGGTATGAATGCCACAGAGTGATTGACAAGTTATCATATCCTTGAACAATTAGTTATCAAAATCAATACTTTGCAATTAAATAAATGACAGTTTCTATTAACTTACTTCTGTAAGTTTAATATAAACACAAACACATGCATAAACTGTTAGTATCTCGCCTGAGCACTGTGGGGGGACAAGTTTCTTTGGGAATTACTGGATCATCCACCATACACCTAATATTTAGTACAATCAGACTCATCTTTTTCCAAAGCTCATAGAACTCTTTGGTGGAAAGCGCTTGGAAAATGAAGAAGTGTTGAAAGAAACAGTTACTAACTCAGGCGACAGAGTTCTTTGATGATGGGATCCAAAAGTTGGTGCCACAACTTGAAATATTTTAAATTTTCATGGTGACTGTATATACAAGTGAAAAATGTTGATAAATTAGTTTACGATACAATTTGAGATCATACATACACATTTAAAGTTATTGTAAAGCAGATAAAACAATCTCTCAATAGTTATTTTAAGAACTTAGAACACAAAATCATAAAGTTATTACAGGAATCAACAAACATCAACAACCATGATTAACATACCATTTATTAGGATTTGTTTTGTCTGACCAAAGCCTATCAGGAAGTCCTGCAAATACCAATAGCTGGTTTTGCCACGTCATCTCTTATTGTTTACCAGTTAGTATGTGAGACACATTCAGTCCCACTGCTGTGTCAAAGTGGTACTATAAATGCTTTTATATGAATGCCAATTGTAACTCATAATTTTAATAATCTGAATTCTTATAAATGTTTTTATTTTCAGGCTGTTGGACTGGGTAAACTTAATGGGTTGGAAAATGGTCACGATACAAATCGGTTATCCGAAGCTGGAGGTAAGGTTCCTCCTCCCCCTCCTTGCCCTGCACCCGCCATGCCACCCCCACCTCCTCCTGCGCCTGGACCTCCTCCACCGCCCTCTGCACCCAATCCTCCTGCCTCACTCACAGCACCCCGCCCTGCTGTCGTCAAAAATGTGCCCCAGCCATCAAACCCGCTCAAGTCATTCAACTGGTCCAAACTACCCGACACGAAAGTGACTGGGACCGTCTGGACAGAACTGGACGACACCAAACTCTACACTGCTATGGAGCTGGAGAACATCGACAAACTTTTCTGCGCCTATCAGAAAAATGGAGTTGCAGTAAGTGAATTGTATTTTTTGTAACATATTGGCAAGAATGTCTTTTACATGTATTATCAATCACAATGATGTAGAAACAGTGCTTTCTGAGTCACAGTTATGTGTGTGAATGCACAGTATATAAATATCATATTTAATTTGCAGAATGATGGATCGATTGAAGATCTTAGACAACTTGGAAAAGGCAAGACAAAGATCCTATCGGTCATCGATGGTAGAAGAGCACAAAACTGCACAATTCTGCTGTCAAAACTGAAGATGTCGGATGAAGACATATCAAAGTAAGATTAGAATATTCCTTTCGTACTGTATCTGATGTGTCTGTTAAATTTTAGATGGTATATTTGCAGATATTAATTTTTCTGTGTGGTACAGTGTGAGGTTTCTCCACAGTAGCACAAAATAATCACTTGGATATTGGTTACCAAATTGTTATTGTTTATTGTACTATTGAATCAGTTCGAAATGTGATTTGATATTGTGGATCACTTAAGCTAAAGGTCCTGCTGATATATGTAGACTCTAAAATTCTTTTAATTTTATTTCTCTGGATATTTATTAAAAATTAAGAACTAAAAAATAATTCAAATGCAGCATTACTATTTTGAATAAAATATTTATTATATGAATAGACTTCTTGCTGGCTATGAAAATAATTACTTGGAAAAGAATAAAATTTAAATTTAAAAAATTAACTTGTTGATAAAAAAAGTGACTAAAGGCAAAGAAATATAAGTATTTATTATTATAAGGACCAAAAGGGCAAAATGTTGATCATAATATCCGCTATTAAAAGATTTGATTATATAATTTTGTTAACATTCTATTTAGTATAATTTGTAATATAATTTAAACACTAAAAATCAAATATTGAAAATGTAAAATTATGAAACTACTGGACATTGATGCATGAAATTTACATTCAGTTTGTAGTCCGGTCAATTTAGCCAAAAAATAGGGGTAACTTTGCATTAATTCCCAGAAAGCTGAAAATTTGCATAGATGTTAGGGACACCATTGTTATGAAATTGTGAAAAGTCCCCATCGATCCCATGTCTGCAAAATTTTTTATTCAAGGTCAAATTTCACAAAAATAGGTTTTTTGAACGTTTCAGCGAAACGGTTAGGTTTATGAAAACATATGTCAAACAAAAATTGTAGATCATCCAATTATCTACAAAAATGCTCCTTATACTTTTTTTTCACCATTTTTGAGAAAAAACAATTACAAACTTTCTTACACTGTATTGTCCATAATAAGAACGACCAAGCTGCCTATGATACCATTGGGCGTGTAATATAAGTAAAACTATAAGTCTGCGTGACTAATACATTCATATTGACTGATAATTCTGAGAATATGATATTAAAAAAAACGGAGTACCTAATTTTAAGGGACCATGTGCCCTTTGAACAACATCTGCCTGCCATTTCCATTGTTCGAGTGCCCGTTCCGTCTAGACCTGCTTTTCTGAGGTCGCACCTAAATCACCGTTAGTCTCTAAAATTTCTTCGTAGTGAAAAAAATGTAGTTATTTCAAATATTCTCCGCTAAAGTTTGTGCTTGTATCACTTTTTGTTGAAAATATGTCGCAATAGTGTTTTTATTTTGCACTAAAACTTTTTATCTTCAAGTGAATGCGATATTGTTGATCGCGGTATGAAGACGTTACTAACGGGAGTATTCAAGGGAGGAATCAATTTAATGATTACTTGAAGAATGTAAATTCAGCGACAAATCATGTGCAGTGTGTCACAAACAATACAATAGAAAGAGTACAATTGCAGCAGCAAAACAGCAACATGAAGAGGAATAAGCTATTGCCTCTCAAAAAGTCCTCCTCGTACTAGAGCACATGTAAGTGAGTCATATTTTTCTTTTAAAAATTGTTGTTTATTTTGCGCCGACAAGTTGAGTGAGGAATACAAAAAGAAAACAAGCACAGAAATCTCGTCGTAAAATTTGTAACGTTATAACTCATTCATTTAAAGACTCAGTTATGAAAGCAGCTCAGTCTCGTTCTGATGACACCGCAAAAACTATTGTTGCTCGCATCGGTTTGAACACGATTTAGTTGCTGCTGAAGCTAAAGTACCATAATGATTGCTTTGTATCATTTTTTAAGCCGACCACTGGAGGCTAAGTCGGCCGCCGTCCTCAAGATGAAGCATTGTATCTCACCATGGGGGAAATATTTTCATATTATTGAAAGAGGTGATGACTGCCAGTTTACGTTAGAAGAATTAGAAAATATATGTAAAAACGTAAGTGCTGATAATAGAAAAATTAAATTTACGATTGAAGTTAAATTATGGTAATAGATTCATTATTACTCAGAAATTAGGACAATTAACATTGTATGTTTTCTTGTTAAATTATCATTGATATTATCAATCAAGCTTGGAGTGAAAAAACATAAAGGCAAAGATGAGCAATTGAAGGTCCTATCAACGCGCCAGTAATTATTCGGGAAGATAATCAATCGGTTCAATCATATACAGTTTTTTACATGCGATTTTATGACTGTCGGAGATACAACATCAGTAATGTTTCGAAGGGGTAAAACACAACAATTTTTTAATTGTTTGAAAAAGAAACTTTTATTACATGTGTAAAGCCTACAAGCTTTCAGAGATATCAACTCTTCACCAGAAACTCGCTTTCTTCTGTCTTTATATGGAGCTCCAAAATTTACTTCCATATACAAATTAACGTTACTTATCTTTTGCAAAACAAACACGTAATAAAAACGTGTGCAATTAGCCATCCTTTCCTCCAACCGCACCTTCCGCTCACCAACAGTTTTATCATGTATATTACTAGGTTTCAGCTGTGTGGCTTGGTAATCAACTAGACCCAGAACAATGGGGTTGGAAGCATATCCCACACGCTTCTTCCACCTGAACCAGAAAACCTCCTTAATTCTGTTTTTGAACTGCAAAAAAGAGGTGTAACTTAAGATGCGGCCGCAAAAAAAAGTAATCTTATTTTGTTCACTAGCGTGCACTACTTGTCAAGGCCAATCGTGTTCAAATGTTGAATCTCCAGCAGAAGAAGGATTTTACATGAAATGACGAAACAACTGATGTATTGCTGTTAGTAAAATTTATGTCTACTCAAGAAGATGAGGAAGAAGAAGAAAAATAGAGAGAAAAGAAGATGAAGGGGAAGAAGAGGAAATACCTAATGATGATGAAGGACGAATAAAATATGTTACAATGAAATATAACGGGACTTGTCACTCGAGCGGTACCTGATCGACAACGACCACACTGACAAGAGTGCAACGACTAAAAAGAAGAATAACCAAACATTCATTTAAAATTTTACTGGAATAGACTGTGAAATAGGCCTACTGGGGAAAACCACATTAAAAAAATCGTGCTAGGTACACTAACTCATAGGTGGCGTGGAAACGTGTTCATATTATAGACAATACAGTGTATGAAAGTTTTGTAATTGTTTTTTCTCAAAAATGGTTAGTGTTATGAAAAAAAAAGTATAAGGAGCGTTTTTTGTAGATAATTAGATGATTTTACAATTTTTGTTTGGACATATTTTTTTCATAAACCTAACCGTTTCGCTGATAAGTTCAAAAAACCTATTTTTTGTGAAATTTGACCTTGAATAAAAAATTTTGCAGACATGGGATCAATGGGGACTTTTCTCAATTTCATACCAATGGTGTCCCTAACATATATGCAAATTTTCAGCTTTCTGGGAATTTTTGCCAAGGGTCAATGTCTAAATTGACCCGGACTATTGGTTTTGTATTTGTTCTGTAAGAGAGCAGAGAAAACCCGTTATCTATTTTTATACTTTGTAGCCAAATGTCAGTTGTAAACAATGACCACTGTTGTCAGGGTGATCATGAGCATGGACAGTCGGGACCAGTTACCCCTGGACATGGTCGAACAGCTGCTCAAGTTTACTCCCAGCTCCGAGGAGGCTGCTCTGCTGGAGGAACACAGTGAGGAGATTGATAATCTGGCACGTGCCGACCGGTTCCTCTACGAGATATCCAAGTATGCTATATTTAAAAGTGCTATTTTATTAAATCATTATTTTTCTATTGAATGTTGTAGTTGGTAATCTTGAATACTTTCCGGGAGTCCTTGAATATCTGATTGTATGAGTGGCCATTTTCATTTTAGCCCTATACAACATTAGTTAATAAGCATCCAAACTATCTGTCAGGTGGATGAATAAACATGCAGTGTGAGCTGGCCTATAGGTTAAAAGCATGATGCCTCATATCAAAACAATTTAAAAAAATACCCCTCCGTTAAGATCCAAAGCACCTTCAGCTTTTGAAAAATAGATGGCACACTTCTTCTAGAATTAATAACTGAAAAAAGCAAAGAGAAAGCACAGATTACTAAAATTTAATTTGGTGTGAGGTAACTGTTTCAGTACAATTTGTGTTCTATATCTTACAAATATGGCTTATTTTAAAGTTGTTGTTATTATTTTAATTGTATTAAAATTTTGAAAATAATCCTTTTTAAAAAGAATCATGTTTAAAAAATAAAAAATAAATTTTTTCCTGTACAACCTTGCAAGTATTCTGCTAAAGGATGCCATATTACTCACTTTTAAACTATAATTATATATTTTTCAGGAATGTAAAAATTGTTAATTAATAAAACAAAAACTATTGAATTTAAGTAGGAATTATTAGTTCTCTTAAAAAAAACTCTTAAAAAGCAACAGAGAACATAATACTGATTAGCATTATACTGTATACTATACAGATAAGACAGCCTAAAAGTTGAATTGGAGAAATTACGTATCCAAAGTGTGGTCTACAATAATTAATCAGCTCACACAATTTCTGTGCAGGATACCTCATTATGAACAGAGGCTGCGCAGTCTACACTACAAGAAGAGGTTTGGTGTATGGGTGAATGAGATCGAGCCACGGGTGAGAGCTGTGATGGAAGCATCCCGAGAAGTGTCCAGATCTAGGAGGCTGAGAAGACTGCTGGAGATCGTGTTGGCACTGGGGAACTACATGAATCGTGGAGCCCGTGGGAATGCCACAGGGTTCAGGCTTGGCTCCCTGAATCGCCTCGCTGACACCAAGAGTAGTGCCTGCAAAGGCACGACACTGCTGCATTATCTAGTCGAGATCCTTGAAAAGAAGGTAATGACTGCAAAGATTGTTCTACTTATTGTTCATTAATGTAATGCCTTATGATGGAGTACAGGCGTTACAATGACTGAGGTAGCTTTGCCATGCCAATGGACATTGAAATGTATGAATTGGTCAAACTCCTATCTTCCTTTGGTTATTTTATGGCCCAAAACCCTAAAGCAAATTTGAATGATTATTGATTTATAAAAGGGTACTATATTATCCATACTCGAGCCAACTACAAAAATCCATGTGTACATAATAGTTTAACAATATGTTTTCTTGTGAAAAAGAGAACGTTCTTTCAACCAATATCTAGAGATAGTTAGGGTAAATGTTATTATTCTTCATTTTACAATACTTTAACTTACAAATGAAAAACATGTCTGTTGTGCTGGATATAACAAAACAGCCCCGTGGTCTGAAACTATTTATCTCTATACTAAGTCATAAATGGGTTAAGTGTATCACGACAAGGATTCTTCAAGGGATTCATCCAAATTGCATTGAGTAATTGAAGTTTCTTATAATAATGTTCATATAAAATAAATAGCAGAATAGGGTCAATCATGAATGACCCAAAAAGTGGGTATTTGCTCCTCTCCTTTTATCTTTTAAACGAACCGCTTCTATTATATTTCTACTAATTTAGTATTTTCCTAATCTTTTCTCTGTATGTTTATACATTAATTGTTTTAAGGCATATACATATATACTTAATTTGTTTTGCAGTTCAGAGACGTTCTGAGGCTGGAGGAGGACCTACCACATGTGAAAGAAGCAGCCAAAGTCAGGTATTGCGATTCAGTTTTTAATAACTAAATGATTTTAAAACTATTTGTAAACTTGTACACACTTGATCAATAAACTTATTATTGGATGAACCTTTAAGTTCTCTGGACGACTTTCATAACGTATTGGCATTAACAAGATTTGTATCTATACAAAATTGTTTGAAACATGTTGAAAATTTTGTTAGAACTTTTTTATGACTAATGGTTCAAAGAAGTCATTGCCCCCAGCAGTAATTCCAGCCAGCATATGGTTGCTATGAATTGTATCACTATAATATCTCAATACATCCTAGTGTATATTTTGAAATCAGTTCATACTTTAGCAGCAATGTTCTGACTAATTTAGAAATGAACAGTCTGTAACAAAGTACAGATAGTCAGCTGGATGATGTTAGTTGTACTGTGGTAGTCTATACATATACTAGGATCACATACAGTGTGCGTAAAGTGTCTGGAAACACATTTTCAGTACTTTTACAAAATCAGTACTTTCAATACCCAAAATGCACTATTTCTTGATAGAGTGATTCCTAAAAAATGTATCCAACACAAAATTGTGCCTGTTTAATGATCCAATATTGATCTAATTTCAAAAGCCAGCGTTTTGTAATTAATACAGTGTATATGAAGTGGTTTGAGATTTACATGATACTCCCTACGGGACATCCTCTAAGCAAGGCCGTAATCAGCTTTGGCATGGGCTCTGGAAGATATATTCGGCCGGGCCTCAATCATGGCCTACCACCACACTGTCTGTTGGTACGATCCCTTCAAAAATAGAGGGGCCCCGGTAAAAATTGTCCATTTTTCAATTGTTATTAACCTTATTAACGAGACTCACAGAACAATTAATCTTTTCTACCATTCAACAAAATTATTAACAGATATAAAAATTGTGTAAATGACAAATTTTTAACAACTAATTTAGTTGTTTACCATGTTTTAACATGGTAAGACAATCTTCCATCCACCTAAATTGTGTTACTGTTTTGATTAGTTTGTAAGTTAGTTATGCACATACCCAGGGATATTAGACTGAACCATGGATAGTACAATGCTAGTAAAGTAAACATGAACCTCATGTCACTGTTGCAGCCTGGGAGAGTTGGAGAAGGATATGGCACAGCTTCGCAACAACCTGAAGGAGGTGGAGAGAGAACTGGAGTTCCACCGAGTACAGCCTGTAGCAGCTGGTGGACAGGTTCCTACCCGTCATGAAGGAATTCCTAACCAGTGCCACCTGCCGCTTCTTCTCCGAACTCGAGGACCTCTTCCAGGACATGAAAACGAGGGTCAGTATCGTAAAATATGTAAATCAGTTATACAAAAACTTCTCGAAATAAAAATTTATCTCTGCAGTTCCTTTAAAATGAAGGTCATGTGTGGCAAACCCCCCCACCCCCCCCCCCCCCCACCCCCCCCCCCCCCCACCCCCCCCCCCCCCCACCCCCCCCCCCCCCCACCCCCCCCCCCCCCCACCCCCCCCCCCCATTAAAAATCAATTGTACCGCCTCTTTACAAATATAGGGTATTTTGACCAACTTATTTTTTGAGTTTCAGTCAATCTAAAAAAGATATTATCAGAAAAAATGATATTTTAATATTTTTTTTAATTTTCTCATACCCACTCAGTTAACCTTAATCAAATCCAGCAAAGTTAACGATCAATTAATTGTTTTGCAAAAATGTCCTGTATTGCTTTAGAGAAAACCCAAGCTGTGTCCTTATACATTTAAAATTGGCTTTCTACACACCGAGAATACGATGTGTACTCGTATTTAAAAATAACAAATGTATCCATGAATTCGTACTATACGCTACTGAAGAATACTCATTGCTATTGTTCACATTCGAATTTCGTAATACGATCATATCTATTATACTGTTTAACAGAGTCATATTGCTGGCTAAACGGTGGTTGATATATTTCTTCGATGGTCTGGTATTTATAGTAAGCCTAAGACTTATGTGATGATTAGCTAAGTTATATCATATTACATAAACAAATTATAGCTTGCTGTAGATGGAGCTTATATTGGTCACTTTTAAAATTATATCTTGTATGAGTAACTAGAAATAAGTGAACTAGAATCTTCCGTCATTTTAAAATTCTGCAAGTTCATGAAACTCTTCAGTAAAAAGGTAAAACAATATATATATATAATATATATATATATATTATATATATATATATAACTTTTTTGTTAAAAAAATTATTAACTCTAATGCTTTTGGATTGTGACACATTATTCACAGAAATTACACTCACAATGTATATGTTACGTCGCTAATTCCGAGTAACAGGCTATAATTAAGTGCAATGTACAGGCCACAGCCGACCAATTATCACGAAGCTAGGACAGTCATGTTCTACAGCAATGTTCACGCACAGTATGTACAAAATGTTATTATATCGTCTGTATTCGACAGCCATCATATTATTATGCTAACAAAGCACCGATTAGATTATTGGGTAAGCACAGACTAAAAAGTCAGCATCAGGTACGTCCTGATCGTATGGATAAAATACAATTGTTACACTCTTCATTTCAATCTCTCAAATTTTGTTAACATATAATTACTGGCCTGCAACCAGAAACCAGAAAACGCAATGTATTGCAATTACTCAGAGATTATAAGGTGTTTCGCTCCAGATTACCAAGGCTCTCTCGACATACAATACACAAAACAATATATTTTAAATCCTCAGCACAGAGTAATGTTATTGTGCTAACAAAAGCCACACTATCCAACTTTTGAGTATCCGATAATTATACAGCTAAATTTAATAGTATAATTTATTAATGAACCTTTAAAAGAGTTTATTTAACTCATCATATTTTATCAGAATATCTTAGCTGTTTATATAAACTACATGTAATAGAGAGCAGACTATATTCAGAATTTTTTCATTGTATTCCCATCGCACAGAGAACAGGACAAAGCACGCTCGGCGGGCGTCGCCATCAGACAAGTTACATTGTAACTTTCTCTTTGAACACTATCATTACGCTCTGCATTTTAAACTCTCAATATATGTTTAAGCTATACGTCATAACTATTAAACTATTATATTTTAGTTATATTATATTACGAATATATTGTAATGCCATCGCACAGATAACAGTATTGCACCATGACAAAGCATTCTCAATGGACTTTCTCTTTGTACACTATAATTACGTTCTGCATTTTAAACTCTCAATATATGTTTAAGCTATATGTCATAACTATCAAACTATTATATTTTAATTATATTATATTACGAATATATTGTAATGCCATCGCACAGATAACAGTATTATACCAGGACAAACAATTCTGTATGGGCGTTAGCGTCAGACAACTTACGTAATTATTTTCTCTTTGAACAATTTCATTACACTCTGTATTTGAAAAAACTCACTCTTTATATACTGTACATTTAATACCAAGAAAACAACAAGCAGAGACTTTATTATAATGCTATTGCTTACAGTAACGTATTGTACTAGGCCAGTACAGATCTAGATGTTTATGTCAGACAAGTTACATTGTGACTTAATTTGGACACTTTCATTGCACTCTTCATTAGAAACTGTCTCTGTTTATATAAGTTATATTTGATGGCAAACACTCTGCAATCAGAGATTTTATTTTAATGCTATGGCTCGGAGTACCAGGATAAGGCAGATCTACGGGCGTTTACATCAGAGAAGTTGCTTTTTTACTATCTCTTTAAAAAATTATTACACTCTGAATGTGTAACACTCTTTGTGTAATAATCTTACTTATATACCTTATGAATTGTTGTCCTAGCCAGAGTATCTATAGAATACTGTATTCTGGGAGATGTAAGTTTAATAACTCTTGGCACTTATTGACTTATCTAGATTAATGTACTGCATAGTGTTGAATCGTATCATTAGAACAGTGCACCGTATAATCTTATAATATTGAATAAATAACAATAGTAATGTGTTAGATATTTATCTAAAATGATTCTCTATAATTATTCACGTTATTGTGTTATCAATATGTATAATGTACCTTACCCAATTTGGCCCATTTATTTAAATTTATAGGAAATCTCTTAAAATTGATAAATTTGGGACCATATAGTTTTTTTGCTGTATGCCACTCATATATTTTGAAAACTAGCTTTTGTAAACTTTCATATAAAAACATTATATAAATTAGTTCTTATTATTTCTGAAATTAATTTATAAGATAAGAAGTATGATGAAAGTCGTGTAACAGACTTCACTGAAGTTTCATTCAAAGTTCTGTAGCTCAATTCTTTCTATAGTTATTGTGTGGCCTGGCAGACAAATAGATTGAAGATCAATTTTTCCAGCCCCTGCTGATAGACAGGAAAAATATAAATTTCAACCCCCTTAGTAAAATAAATCATTGAAGAGTTGATTGAAGTTTATCGTCACATCGCGCCTCGCTGGCGCTAATACATATCCCATTAAAAGACATTAACCAAAGTCAACACAGATGTTGCTTTTGTACATATACGTTTTCACAACAAAATTTCAAACCTATATCTCAGCTTGTTTTTTTTAGATATCCTGCAGAAAACAGTAAGAAACAAATAGACGGATGAGAAATTATGCCTGCTCCCAATGATAGTAAAATAAGAGCATTCAATTCTATAGCATAGTTAGTTCTCGCATAGACGCTTAGCCTAATACCGTGGATTAACCAGCACCATGACCAGGCACCAGAAGTCTAAGGTTTGTGCAAAGTCTATAAATCGATTCGTTCTCAAGACCTGTTATGGTAGAGAGAAGAGAAAATTTGCACACTTCCTTGAGTGGTAGACTTTTTTAAATCTCAGCTAAATATATTAATAAATTAGTCAATATTATATTTTAATACAGTCATATAATTGCACGGATTAAGTTAAATTATTGGTAGATGCATTCTTTTGACAGTGAAGTAAATTAATAGCAATAGTCTATTTTTTAGATTACCAATATTTTATATTTTCATGAATAAAGGATTTAAGTAACTGTGTTATTTATTTTAATGTTGTGTTATAAGTTGTCAAATAAATGCAAAGAAAATTAAATCCATACACATTGTTTATAGATTTTAATTCCACACAAATAATAATATATGAAAAAGTAAAAATACATTTCCTTTTAATTTCTTTAATCGTTATATGACATGCATGTAAGAAGTTAGTTTCATACTGGTTATTTCTGCTTCAAAGTGAATAGAAAACAAAAAGCGTAAAAATATTATACGTAGCTGGAGCACATTAAGGAAAGACTAAGAAGCAACTAAAGTTTTATCAGACATTTCCCTTTGTTACGGGTTGAAAGCTGTGAAGTTGGGTGGAGATGCTTTGTCAAGGATGTTTATGCTTTTGACACTGTAATGTCAATCAGCTGGCCGTGATAATCAGTCTGGCATCACAGATCAGAAGTCATTCTGTAGTTTCATTTCCTTATTTCACAACATGCCCTAGTTGTATTAAAAATATTGAGAATATTAAATATTTCAATATTTTAAGTTTTCAACCATTCATATTGTCAGGTTTCTCCTGGTTTGTGTTGAACGTAAGAAAAACTGAAAGGTCATACAAATATTGATTTCAGATTTGACATAGACATTTACTCCAGGCTTAATATCTGGATTAATAAACGCCAGTACTGCGCTCAAATTATATTTAACTTTTAATAGCAAATTCTGCTATCTTAAGAACTCCTAATAGCCATTCAACCGTCTCATAAAATTTTCTTGTATTTACGTTATTTCCTAAATATTCAGTAAAAAAAACATCCTTAAATATTATACAGGATAAACAAATGTCGTGCCAGACTCGATATATTATGGACTAATAAACGCCTGTGCTCCGCTCAAAATGCGTTTAACTTTTAAATAGCAAATACTGCCATTATAAGAACTCTTAAGAACCATTCAACTCATACAATTCCTTTTATAGCTGTATGTTAATTTATAAATATTCAGTAAAGAAACTGCTCCTTGCTTTAATAGTACATAGTGAATAGCTTGGGAGTGCTTTCGATTATATTTTATGTTTTAGGTAAATTATCACTATATGTTTTAGGTTGAAAGTCGCATCACAGGTTGTATAAAAACGCGAAACTCAACGGAAGTTCAAAACATGTAAAATAAAATTTATGAAACACACATACTCGATAAAAAAGACGATAAATATTTTACGGTACGCATTGATGGTTGGCCTAGTGCTTACACCCAATCACGGACTCGAATCGCCAGGTCGGCAGTGCATACACTGAGAACTGAAGTTAAAGTCACTCCTTTTCACCTACTTCCTGGATCGTTATTTTCTACTACAGTCTTGTGAGTTCTTAATAAATAAATAGTTTTACCGAGGATCGTACTAAAGTACAATGGCAACAAAATAAGAGGCTGTATAGCAACAATTAGTTCTTAATTTTGAAAATGTTTTATCAGACGTGTATTTGGTTGTGAAAATTTCCATTAAATTGAAATTTATTTTATTTTAATATCTCCTGTAATGAGCATATCGTCTCGCTTACAGATTCTGGTAATTGTTTTATGTAATAAACGAAATAATATATTAAATTATCGATCTGTTTTTTAATTCAGATTTGTTCTTGTGCAATAGTTAGGAATAAAAGAAATATATACATATATATATATATATATATATATATATATATGTATATATTTCACATTTATTCCTTTAATTTGGAGACTTTTCCAATCGAACTATGGAATAGTAAAATCGAAATGTTTTAATTTAATTATTTATACAATTGTATAAGGAGTTCGAGGCTATTTGTATTTCAAGGTTATGATTTTAGTATTAGCTTCCTCAGCGTTTATCTTGAGATCAAAAAAATATAGGAAATATTGGAAAAACCCCCAAGTATAAGAGAATTTCCTTGGATATCTTCTGTCTGAAATTCATCCCTATAAGTCAACAAATAAACCTTATTGGACTTAAAAATCATATTAGGCTGGTAAAGCACATGTTGGTAATGTAATAATGACCGATTAACCCTAGAAACACTTATGTATCGTAAAAATGACGACTCGCCATTTGCAAAAATGCCACACCCACCATCAGAGTCAAGGTCACGCCCCCCTCTCCAAAGTACCTTCCCCACTCCAATAGACTAGCTCAGTCGCGGAGTAGCCGTCCAACAGGTCACTTGCTTCTTTGTTGTTCCGAGTTCGCGTAGTAAATCTGACGATACATAAGTGATGGTGTAACTTTTATCCTTAGTTGATCATAGTTTGTTTTTCATTAGATTTTAGTGCGTGTGTTTAGATTTTTAGTTTTTGTGATTTTCTCACAATGGATGAAGACTGTGAGCGTATGACTAACCTGTCAAATAAGACAATACCTGGAAGAGTCTAGTGACGAGGAAACTCATCGCTCTTCCAATGACAGTGGAAGTGACAATGAGGACCAATGTGAAGTTGATGAAGTAGAGGACACAGATGTGGACGATATAGACGCAGATGAAACCTACTTTCCACCAGAAAAAGGCCTCAGAGTTTACGAGAGTGAATCAGAGTCAGACAGTGACAATGAGGTGAAACGTAAGAAGAAGAAAAGGCGTAAGTCTAATATTGAGCTTCCATCAACATCTACCGCACAGCAAGTATGTAGGCCTAGATCTAACCTTTCAGCACAGCCCAATGCTGACCTTTCAACTTATGATGATAGTGCCAACGATTTGACTGAATATAACATTTTGCCTGATGCTGTACCTGAAAATGCGTCAGATCCCGATGCAGATTCCAACCAAACACAATTTACAGTAGATTGAAATATTTTTATTCCTAAAGCTACTATTATTAGAGCTAAGAACAAGCATGTGTGGCACACTAAACCGCAGCCTACGAATGCTCGTACTCCAATGAGAAACATTTTGCTCTCGAAACGTGATATTGTAGGAACCGCCCGTGGATCTGTACTGCCTCTATCAAGTTTTCTTGAAATATTTGATGAAGCTATGATAAGTAAAGTTCTGCTCCACACAAATGAAGAAATGGATCGACTTAGAACTAATTACAGAAATCAGGCAGTAAATACAATACAACCTATAGGTATGCAAGAGATGAATGCGTTTCTTGGTATTTTGGTGAACTCTAACTAGGGTAGGTCAGTTTACCTAATTGTGTATTAGGTTAGTTCTTTACCTGAAGAAGAGATCAGATTGCAGATCTCGAAACGTAGTGTTACTGTTTTCTTGTTTCACTTAACGATGGCAAATGTCCGGAAAAATCCTGTTTCCTTCACATATTCAGTATCGATCCACATTCCTTCATGACATCTACTTGCTCATTCAAATAATTTCCTTTACGTCACATTTGTATTAATAGAAACTTTATAATGAAACCCATTTGGTTTTAGTATATATGCGCATCTTAGGTTTTATGACTGTAGTAAATAAAATATTGCAAATACTTTTTTATCTCATTTCAGTAATGTGGCATTTTTACCTCTTAATTCCTACTCCATTATGTATGAACCAAAACGTTGCCATTGTAAAATTTTAGCTACAACTTTAAAGAATGGCAAGTAGTTAAATTGATTTTTAGTTAAAAAATATGTTTCCAAAAAGCAAAGAGGAAACGACTTAGTAAACGGCGCCAAGTTTATATCCAACCAAGCAGCATTAACTTATTCTTTCTCAATTGAACCACACCACGTTAACATATTAAAACTCGGTATCTTTTCTTGCCTTTGTAATTAGCTTTTAGATTATATGAAATCATGACGTACATTAATAAATGTTAGAAATTAATTTGTTGCTGTCTTTTTGAGCTGTACTGCATTTATCTAAAAATTCTACATAACAATATCATAGTTTTTATCATTTGAACTTTTATTTGATAATACAAAACTTTATTTAAACAGCAAGCTCAACAATTTGAATATGAATGTGACATTTAAGATCGTGTTTCAGCTAACTTCCAAGTTAAAGTAATAAAATGGTAGGAACAGTGAGCGATGAATTAGCACCATACACAATTTGCAGAATTAACAATAGGCGGCCGTTATATTTGGTGTAGAGAAGTGTAGACGTGGTCTGTCTCAGATAGATTCCCCACATTCATGAGGCTTAGATGTGAACGTGCTCTGTGTTTATATGTCCCCACCATAAATCCTTCTGTCTCTAACGACAACCTCATCCTTTCAAAGAAAGAACTGGTTAATTTATGTAATAACCCAGCTCTCAAAACAACTTTTTTCACAGATAAACTTCCCTCTAGTGTTTCCATTAGTATTATAAAATAAAGTATGAAATAACATAGCCCTTTTTAAAAGCAATGGATATTTAATTCCATAAAACTATAATAAAACCAATAGACAGTTATTAGATCTGTGATGAAAAAATATACTAAAACACATTAAATTAATATTATTATGTGTATCAGAAAATTTTTAATTGAAGAATATGTGACTGCGACCATGTCCTTGAATAGCATCTTATGAAAATATAATATCAATTTTTACTCTCGTTATTTAGTATAAACTCTATGGATAAAGTATATTTTTAATTGGCTGGTTTGAAGTAGACGCAACTCTTTAAAACGAATTTAGATATTTTTGTGATATTTATGTTTACAGTACATAAAACTGTAACAATTGTGTAACTAAATTGTGTAACTAAGAACTGTAACTGTGTAAGAATAAATAAACACTAGCTTAAGACGTTAAATTAGGTGAAAAATTTCATGGATGTGACATAGTAGGTTATAACAGATTTTAAACTCAATTTTTTACTAAACTGTAATAACGATTAAAACACTATTTTATAAATAATTAGCTGAGGATCAGGGAACCGTATCACTCAAAGGGTTTGCAATTCCTCAAGATTAAGCAATGGAGCTCGAATTCAGCATGACGCTTTACTTGCATGTAGGAACCATTGGGTTTGATCATTATCCCCTTAAATAAGATGTCCCTGATCCTATCCTAAGAGAATGCTGTTACGCGACATGTGTACGCGGACACTCCCACCTCGCTATTTCTCTTAGTTATGAAACAGAGCTACATTTATTATTTTTGCACTACGCTTAAGATATACATTGATATTTTAAAACTTGTTTTCTTTTTTAACATCAAATTAATACACTCTCGTAGCAACTGCAGTACACTAGCATAATGCAGCATAGAACAGAACACAAGCTCTCATTGAGACAGAGTCTATAGATATTGCTGACAAATATCGCGCCCTCCTTAACTAAACATTAAATGATTAAGCCCCCAGTTGATTAAAGCAGTGATGTCTCGACAGCAACGAGAGGGTATGAAACACCAGTTTGCTTTGTTCCTCTGCAAACGCCTGACACGTATTGTGGAACAATTTGTAAATGGCAGCTGTTATCTCACTAACAACATGTGTACACTGTTCACGAACAAATTGTTTTAATTAATAATGAAATGTAATGTATAATACAGGGTACTGGAAGCCTCCAATAACCATCACTAACATCGGATATGCTTCGACTATCAGTATCAATAACGATAGAATGTCGTAGTATATGGATTAGAGCAAATTGAGTGAGATCTAACGTAAAATAATAATATTAAAACTCACGCAACTGTACATTCTTAATTTGATATTATAGAGTTATGGAATATATCAGAAAAAACCATGTTAATATAAAAACTATTTGGATAAGTCTTAATTCAATTTCTAATATTAGCCTGGAAATTCTCTCTTTACGTTTAACGTCATAGTGCAAAAATGTGTCGTTGAATTAAACCACTTTTCAGTATTTGATTGAGCTAAAATTTTGCATATAGACTTAAATCATGTTGCATGTTAATTAAAAAAAGGTTAGAATGATTAAATATCACGGGCTCTAAAATTAAATAAATATCCATAAGATATGGATTTATATTGAATAGACAATCTGTATTTCTTTACATTTTAAATGCAAACTTTGCCTGACTGCATTAGTTTTAATAATAATCCGTTCTAAATGTACCAAATGACAAAAGGCTGTGTAAACATTGCGTATATTACTTTTTCTGATTTTAATCTATTTTTGAATTGTATAGAAGCAAGATGGCCGGGTGCACACGGACTTATTACTATTTGATAAAAAATCATCATTCATAATAGCATAGATATTTATGTTAGATATAATGAAGAAATAACAATTTTTGCTAATTATTAAGCAGAGAATATTCTATATTATAGAATACATACCGTTTTTAAACGGAACGTATTGTAAAAATAGAGTATATTTTTCAGGCTGAGACGTGTTTGTTTAAGACTCGCATATTTGCCCCGAGGTTATATTTGTTTTCATCAAGTTTGGTAGCGTCGGTAAAATTGTGGTAGGAAAAATTGGCTGTTAGAAGTATATTTGATATAAATTTTATTTATTGAATTATGTACAATTTTATTGAAAACTGTGATGAAAATAAACATCATTGGGCATAAAACCTACAAAATAACTAAATATGAACATCACAGATTATATGATATTTAACTATACAGATTTGGCTTATGGAATATAATGCCTGTTATTATTTTAGTACCTAAAACAGGAACATCTCTATTTTCGTAGGGTATTATATATAAATGTAATGGTTTTCTGCCTTTGTAAAAACATCTGGCCATCTACTTATTATGTAACCGATTTATAATTATATAGATACATATTCTAGATCCAGTTATTTTTTTCGTATGAGGGGAAGACTTGGTTTACACAATACTGACTATTAAAGTACTTTACTAAATTTAGTTCCAGACTAAAAAAAGGATTTAAAAAGAGTTTTAAATAATTTTTTCATAAATACAAAGTTAGATATAAAAAACAACATTGAGATCACAGTGGAGGATCCTTATTTGACGGTTTTCGTGTTCGGTGTGTAACTGCCTATCTAAACACGTGTAATATGGACAATTTGTAAGTTTGGGAAAGAACTTAAAAAGTATATAGATAATTAAGTTTTTGAAATTGCCCAACAAAAAAGTAAACTTACAGCTAGATGAGAAATATGAAGGCAAATAGCGAGATTTTTACACTTTTCATGTTAGGTGTTTTGTGTTTTACTGTTATAACGTAAAAAAACACAAATTAATTTATTGCAGACAGAAAATGACGATTTTAATTTTATCTTACTTTTAATTTTTACAGGTCTGTCACTTTTATCTAAAGTGAAGTATGAAGACATCCAGGCACTTAATAGACCTCAAAAATTCAATGACAACTTACCTAAACATGAATAAACGTTGTAGCTTTCAGTTTAAAGTGGAGAATGATTCAGTTGGCTGTACCATATTAATTTGTAAACATTGGTGCATTACATGAAATTATCATTAAATTTATAATAAATAAATGTATTTTTTCATTCCCTTATTTTTCTGCAAAAGAACATTATTAGTCTAAGGTGTATAAGGGTTTCATTGAAATATAACTTTGGACTCCAAAAATACCGATACTTTATTAAATCTAAAAAAAAATAACTGTCATATAAAATAGCTTATCTACTTTACTTTTAATTACTACTTTATTTTTAATTACTTAGAAATGAAGTTTATTATTTTTAACGTAATATAAAAGGATTATATCTCTCCTTAAGAATGGTAAAATTGTGATTTGAAAAGTTCTTACTCGTGATGTACAAATCTAAAAGCATATTTTACCATATTTTTAATTTTATAAACTAAACAATGATTAATTTACAAGCTATACAAAGTATGACTCACAAAAAAGTATGATAATTTAAAGATATAATAATAATCTAAATAAATTATTTCTTTTTTATTAAATGATATAGTTTTAATTTATTCACTTCAATAAAGAACCCTTGCTGTTATTCTACTTTTGGTTAGCATTTCAATATACAAATAAAAATAAATTAAATACTTACTTTCTTAACGAATAACCACGTTAAAGAATCAGACTTGTAACATCTTCTACTGTGCCAAAAGAGACATAGTATAGCCTTTGGATGTTTCACACAATAGTAATATTTACACTATGTATTCTGTTATTAAAGGAAAAGTTTGAAGATGGAACTTCTTTCAAAGATCACCAATATCCACTAGGCTATTCTTGGATATATTACAGTTATGGCAAAAGTAATATACCCGATGGTGATTTTCACTTGGAGTTAGCAGGTTTATTGCGTTGGCAAATAAAATTCGTCCAGAGTTAAATGTTTTATCATAACTATTTCATTGATTGAAAGCAGGTACTCACAATATAGAGTTCATTATTGATGATGAATATAGTTAACAGGATTTCGGTCAATTTTGGTTTGATTGCATAAACTGGTACACAAAGTTTCTAGAAATTTTATTTTTCCTCTTCTTCAGGACTCAAAACCTATAAATTAGGCTAAAATGCACGAATGTGAAGAAACAAAGGAAAATACCAGTGAATATGTCAAACTCATACTGAACAGAATCGTTGCATGTCCAAAATCAATCATTTATCTCAGAAACAGCTCAGAAAGTTGTTAGAAGCATATAAAACACACTGAGATTTCCAATTTTAAAAATTCTTACTCTGAAAATCATATGATTTTACACGTAACTGGGTCCCATATGAAGGGTGTAGCCTATTCAGATTCTGTCCTACTGTAAATTATATGGCATTCTTAGTCGATCGACAATTCAGGGTAAATTGAAGCCTTTGCTTAGTATTTTTTTAGATATATTGTACTTGTGTAGGAAAAATCAGTATCTACAAATATTTTACTTTAACATAAATTTAACGCATATATACATGAAAAAATTCGGGTTGGTTACACTTTTATAACTCAAGAATTGCTGCACCGACTATAATGATCTCTGATTTACTGCATTCGTGTCCTCCCCAAATAGAATAATAACTCTTAATATATCGTATAAGTCCAAGGAAAACCAGATTAATAGAAAAAGAAAAAGATTGTTATACAATAGTATAGATTGAAAGAACCTGTTTTATATAATTAAATGTTCTTTCTAAACAATGTTTTATGACAGTACGCCCATATATTCAAATAATATAATCACTATTTTAAATTTGTTTACACGTATAGTCTTAAATGCATAAATTAAGCTTGATAGTAACAACACTTCTTATTTCAACCTTTCCTGAAACCTTTGTTTAGTCTTAAAAAGAACAGAATATAAATATAACTAATAAATAATATATAATAATATAGAAAAGACACAAGATAGTATCTAGACAAGAAAATTAAAAGTATTATTAACATTAAACTCTTAAATTAAAATTAATTAATAACTTAAGTTATTAAAGAGTTATTAAAGAGAACTTAAGTTATTCGTTTGACTTTGGTTATATACTATTATATTGTTAACATCAATGAATTTTTCAAAATTGTTTAATGTTACGGTTCAGATAAATTTAATTACATTGTTCAGAATGCATCTAAATAAATTTGCATGCTTAATATTAACAACGCCGGAACTCGAATACGATGGGAGATAACGCGTGTTAACATCCTACTTGGGGCATAAGCTCCTTATCATCATCAATAAACATCAACCTTGTGATGTATGAACTGATTCTTACTCTGCTTGTTAACATCCTATTTGGGGCTTGAGCTCCTTATCATCATCAATAAACATCAACCTTGTGATGTATAAAGTGATTCTTACTCTGCTTGTTAAGATCTCCTTATAGTAAACTTATACCAGTACTACGAGTGTGTGCACACTGTATCAATAATATTAGGCTCGGCCCTACAAATTAACGCTTTGACAGGATAAATCGCATCGAAGAAACTCTGCTCCAATCTTGCGCCTGCAGGAACCTGCTTTACATATTTAATACCGTTTAAGTCGGCTATTACAATTTTCAGTATTCAGTTATTTATTTGCTAGTTAAAGATCAATCATAAATTTTGTTTACTAACTTCAGGTTTACATTTGTAAAATTTATATTTATAAAGTTTTTTACTAGTCTACCTTGCAATATTACTACGATTAAATATAATTATCACATACAGTTTAGATTTGAAATACTAAAACCTAAAATTAAAAATAATACGTAAATGTTCCGATCCATGAAGTGTTTGGAAATTAGGATTGATAGTTTATTATGAACAACACTTCTTATTTAATTCATACAAAGCACCCTTCATCATTATTTCCCAGTAGAGAACTGAACGATATATTATATATTGAATCATTATTGTTTTAATTTCGTTTAAACATTTTCTATTATGAAGACATGAATGTTACCCTGATACCGTCAGTATCATCTTATTATTTGGCCTGCACTATCATATCGTCCTGTTTATAGTGTATCTGAAAATTTCACTTAAACTAAGATAACATTGGCTGTTTATTACCACAGTCCCAAAATCTTTCGTATCTGGCCAATGTGTAGTTATAAGGTAATCAGCGTTCTATGATAAAAATAAAAATTAAAAAAACTCAGTAGCTTTAGGAGATTTCAAAAACTAATGTCAGTTATGCATGAAATCGGTTGAATCTAATTACTATAAATTCCACACGTAGCCGCAAGCTTAACGAACTGGGAGTGGCACTTTGGCTAATTGTTCTGCTCGTGCTGTAAATTGCTAATCACTTAACTTTCAATGAAAGCTACTCAGATAATATGCCAATAAGCAATAATACATATGTATATTCCATGCAATAAATCAATTTTCATACACGGTAGTGTTAAAATCACATGCTATCGTATTTTTTGGAAAAAGAATCTAACGTCAAAGTATCAAGAACTGGTAAAAATTGCTGTACTATCTTCATCAGGTAAAATCCCTATATAAATTCCAGAAGTGCCTAACTTAACTATTAGTGTAGGTAAATATAATACTGGCTAACGGGATATTGTAATTTTTCTATAGAGTAGGAAAATTTCCATTAGGTATGCGTTGGTCACTTTTATTTTTTTTTTCCTTGAATAGCACTGAGGTACTTGTACCGTAGTCGTAATTATTTATGCTGAATCGCGGTAGGAAGTAGGCTCTTTGATAACTAGACGCGGTGCGTGGACATTGTTTGTTGGTTCGAGACCGGTCAATCAGCTGATCGTGTTATCTACGGTGATACGTTCCGAACCTGTTGGGTGGAGAGAGGGAGCGCAGTCTTGAAGCCACAACGAGAAGGTGCAGACGTCGAGTAGAGAAGCGGTGGTTCTTCCTCTAATCATATAGTTTGGAATCTAGAGTAATTCTTTTAATCGGGTGTAAATTTAAATTAAGTTTTAATTTTCTTTAGTGCGTTTTTTAGTTTCCTATCAGCCTCCATAGTCTTCAAAGTAGTAAGTCCCGTACCAGCGTTTAGTTAATATCTTTTATTTTATACTGTTGTGATTAAATTTGTAAAATTTTCCATATTACAGAGTCTGAGAATTAATTCAATTTTTGAAGTATTGTGAATTAAAATTTTTGGTCGTAAAGTTAATATCAAGTTTTGTGTTATATTGATTTTTTAATATTTTGAGAAGAGAACCTTTTATTTTATTTTGTTAATTTAAACCTTTTGGAGAAGTATACATTTTTAGTTTCATTTTAATTTTAATTCTTTTTTTATCAGACTCTTAATTAGATTTGATCGATTGTAAAAATTTTTTGAAGAAAATCAAATCTAAAGTTTGTAAACTTTGTTAAAATTTTGGTGAACTCTAATTCGGAATAAATCAAGTATTTCCGAAAAGTTGTTTTGATTTATAAAGTATTAGCTCCAAAGAAATATAACATATGTACTACAATAACGGTACATACTAGTGGCCTGGATGAACCACTCTGTTTGTTCACTTTCTGGAGGTAGCGATCGTGTCACTTGAGTGGCACTGAGGTACTAGTGGCCTGGATGAACCACACTGTTGTTCCCTTTCTGGAGGTAGTGATCTTGTCACTTGAGTGGGGATAAGGCACTAGAATGGCCTTATCATCCGCACTGAAGCAAGCGCAAAGATTTTAGCTATGTGCAATGAGAGGTATCTCAGCTTGTAGTTGTAAGTAAAAAAAAAGAATACTGGTGAGTTAACTCTGGTGGTAGGTATTTTTGAGTTATAACAGTATTATAATTGAAGGATTAAACCTCCTAGAGCAAACACTTGAAATTTATAATACCGTACTGAGGTTAGATAACTTTAGTTAAAATTTATAGAATTATTCCTCAGACATCTCAAACCTTGTTTCAATTCAACTTTGAAATAAAACGTAAAGCATAAATCATGGAGCAATAACTGCGTTCCTGCTTATACATTACTACTATACTCTGAAATTAACTACTGTGTTAACTGATCATGGAAAAACAGCCGAATAAAACAAATAGAACAGTAAACACTGGTTGTGTGTCAAAACTGTGATTAAAACAAAAAAACCAATAGAATTTTGTCCTTAAACCGATAAACAACTATACTGACATCAACTTTAAAATGTATTATATTAAATTCTAATATCTTAAAATTGTATTAACACCATTAATATATAAAAAGTTATAGCTTATTAAAATACTTACAAACATTTATTTGCTGTGAAATAATTTATAAACTTAAATGTTTTTATTACAGAATGTAAAGTAATAATTCAAAATAAATTCACACTTAAAACTTTAAAAAATAAGTAACCTTTTCAGTTTAAAATTTCATGTTTACATACATATGGTATATGCTTATTTCAGGAGACATTCAAGCGAAAGTTCAAACAACGGTTTCCGTTTCACCAGAGGAAGTGGATGACGGGAAGCGGAGGTGACAGTGTTGACTTGGAGAAGACATATCTGGGCGGCCGTGGCTCCGTGCACTCTTCCCACAGTCCGGGATACGACTGGAGACGGTCGTACAGAGCCACGTCACACAACGGTGCCGCACAGTACAGCCGCGCTTCCTCCAGAGCCAAAGACTTGTACGTGTTCCACAACAAGAGTTCCACCGTGGTCAGGCAGGCCAGCAACACCGAGCTTGAAGAATTGTGCTTATGAACTCTTTAGAATTAGTGCTCATATCTCGAGCACAGGTCGTACAGAGCCACGTCACACAACGGTGCCGCACAGTACAGCCGCGCTTCCTCCAGAGCCAAAGACTTGTACGTGTTCCACAACAAGAGTTCCACCGTGGTCAGGCAGGCCAGCAACACCGAGCTTGAAGAATTGTGCTTATAAACACTTTAGGATTTCACAAGCACAGGTCGTACAGTTAGGCGTTCATATGAATTGAAATCTGTAAAGGACTACGTTTACGTGTTTCAGACTTTTACGCCGTTATTATTGGATTTATTTTTAAAGTCAATGACTCATTTAAAGAAATTAATAATATGTGATATTTTTTCATATTCTTTGCATATTTAACTGAAGCGTACGAAACTCTTAACATATTCTTATTAACCAGTAAGAAATAGTTTTATTTGCGTATTAATTAAATTATCTTTAAATGAGTAATATCCCCCAACTCTGCACCGTCAAATAAGTTACGTCATACTTTTATAAGTTCAATAATGCTTTATTGTTATCGGTGTAAAATCAAGTTAACCACCTAAGCAGCCAACTCTTAAGATGAACCTTTAATAAGATAAGCAATATAACGATCGTTATTTTTTATACTAACAATATAAAACCTAAAGAATTGTATTTAAAACAATTTACTTAGTTTTAAATATCATTATTATTACAGTCTACACAAAAAGTAATTTGTTATTTTATATTACAACGCATGTTTAATTTTTTAGAATACTTAGAAACACAGTGTATATATGTGTAAATATTTTTTGTAAAAATGACATTTTCAACCACTGGAGATTACTAACATTCTATTTTCACAGATTATGTGATGTATATAAAATATTTCCAGTGTAAAACATGTAAATAATTTCTCACCTTTTGCTCATGGGTTTATGCTCCAATATTTAATTCTTTAAACATTGCACTTAAATTACTAAAATACCTTTGTATTTATTATTGTAAATCAGTGGAATAAATACTTTGTAAATACCATGCTTTGTTTAGTATAAATCCAATGATTTATTTGATATTAACCACATACATTTAATATAACTTTTATTGCATAGTATGAAATTATTTGTTATATAATCAGAGTGGAGTTATTTAATCTCAGTATTTGGTTTTTTATTGATGTTAGAAGCATCATACAACATTAAAAATATGTTTGGTTTAATACAAGATTTTAAATTTGTATCTTCGTTATAGACTTCCGTTTGTTTCAAGAATGTGGCTTATAGACGTATGGGTAAATCTTTTTGAAATAAAATGTTAGAAAAAGAAACAATTGTTCCATTACCAAGCGAAACATACGGTATAAATTTTGCTCTTATTGTCCAAACTGTACAGCTTTCAAATGCGTTTAAAAAAAATCAAGTTTCTTTACAGAACAGCTGATTAAATACTTAGGTGTACACAAATTACTTAAATGTACACAACTCTGTACAAAGAAATCGGTTCAGTAAGTTCTACTACTATATTATTGGCGTAAAAAACGTAAGAAGTCTTGTTGAGGTTATTACTTTTTAATCAACCTCTATCTTAATAATCTGTATAATCTGTATCCACTTAAAAAGAAAGGTAATTTATACAATTATTTTCTACTGAAAACGAGTGACGTTATTCATAGCAAAGAATAAATTGTGAAGCTCTTTATCCTCCTCTCAAACCAAGACATCCCTCCCACTAAACCCACATACCAACTCTCAACCCACATAACAATGAGTCATAACTTTGAATGAGTTATAAACTGGGCAAGTTAAATTGTTTTACTGTATAAATAGAACTCGTTGAGACCAAAGCAGTTGTATTTGGCATTATGGCGTAAAGAGTGTTAAAACATTTCTCAGGCACTCTATCAGATTTCAGCTGACTTTAACAAGTGTTACAATATCATTAGAAACAATATAGTGTACTAATAATTTATTTATGTTATGCTTTAATGTTTTATTATCGGTATAAACATAGTACATACAATCGATTACAAAATCGGAAAGGATATACCGTAATTAGGTTAGTACAACCAACATATGTGAATACAATTTAAATTTTTATTTTCATAAAACTATGAACTTCATTTTACACTTTATAACTATGACCTATAATTTATAGTATACAAATTAATTAATTTATAATCAATTGATTATTTGCACTTCCGTATTATATTTGTTAGAGCAATAATTGTAAATAAAATTCGGAACTCTTTAAATCGGATCTCCTGATAACCCGGTTCTGTTCAGGAAAATTTTAAATAATGTTTTCGTCCGCCTAGACTGCCAAGCGTGGGGCGCATATTTGTTTATTATTAGACTATTCGTAGAGCTAAATAATTACATGTCTTTCGACTTGTCGCGAAGAAAACACTGAAAATATCCCAGTTATAAGCCATGCAGAAGCAGCATCTCATTTGGGCGAGCTAATGGTTTACTTTCAGCAACAAGAGACAGCACCGGCCGAGCTTCTTATGTTGAAAAGGATGTGTGCCCGCTGGCACGGGAACAGCATTCAAAGCTGACGCAACTTCAATCAACAACATTCTTTCAGAAAAATTAAACTTTTTATAGCGTACTATACTTTATCGTGATATGTATTTTAAGTGTTTCCGCTATAAACAAATATTGTATTGTTTGTATACGTTCTTCTTTATTTTTTAAACATTCTCGCTTAACCCAGATTTTCGTTGTAACGCATCTGCCACAGTCTCGGCTAGTCCGATTTAACTAGGTTACACTGTACCATAAAGCGTGAGTTTTTTTATTTAACAAAAAAAACTACAATGGGGAACGCTTTAAAGGCAAATATCCGTTATAATTGTGTTGACCATTGATGCTTAGTAATTGTATATTGACGAGTACAGTATAAACACATGATTAGAAAACGACTATAATAGTAAAATGTATCGTCCTTTGTTTTTCAAACGTTACTGAAATATTTTGCCTCAATCCTTTAAAATATCGTGGATACATATTTTTAAACAGTAGTTATAAAATGTAGCTTCTGGGACAGGACCTTTGACCCCTGTTATCTCTCTGCGGGGGGTCCTTATCAGTGATAACCTTTGACATTTCCGCATATTTTAAGATAAGCACGTGCCAGATAACCTTGACCCCAATTAAAAAGCAATTGACCTCAATTAAATAACAATTAGATAAGCCCGCGAGGTCGCTACTATTGTTTACGTTTCGTTATCGGCACGCGCCGGTTCGTATCGCGAATTCTTCACCTCTAGGTCATTGAAGTTGATATTATTGTTTACTTTCATCCCACTTTTGGAGGAGAAAAAAACATTAAAATGTCAGAAGAACAAAGAAAAGCTTACAATTTAAGAGTTTTGAGAAATAGGTATCAAATATTCTACGAGAGACGTGAAGGTGAACGAATTCAGAGCTCTTTCGTTTCATCTTCGACTTGGACGTGGGGTGATTCAAAATATTACAAAGCACAGGTTTCACGTCCAACGGATACAAACAACTGCGTACAAGACTCTCAAGTTTCAAGTAGTGGCAGCTAGCTCTAAGGATGAAGATTTGAGACCGGTTACAACTTTTCATAAAACTTATAATTGAGAGTAATAAAAATTTTGTGAAAGATTTACTAGTAAAAAAATAATTTTATAATTTTGTTTTGATGTCTTAATAAAGTTAGAAGAGAGTTTCAGAAGATGATTGGTACAATTCATTCGTAAACTTCAAATTGCAGAGAAAGAAAAAAAGATTGTTGAAGATTTACTAGTTAAACAATTTTATGTATATATATATATATATATATGTTTAATATAAATATAACTTTTTACTGAGGTATTAATTTTTATTTGTGTTAACATCCCAATAAAGATAGAAGTGTGAAAGATTCAACAGCTCAGAAGATGATTGGTATAATATTCATTATACTAAGCTTTGATATCAATTGACCTGACCTCTGATAAATGTTTTATCTAACAACCAATTTAATTTTAAAGTAAGCGGTATTGTTTGATCCACCGCTAACAGTGATTATGCACCGAAACATGCTTGCAACGTCTGCTCTCCTGATAATATCACATTTTTATTTGTCCTTTATTTACCCTTGTTTACTACATTTTGTCGACACGTGGTCACCTTAAACCTTTAGAATGATTAAAACTGTAAATTTCTATCAACACGTGTTCGCCTTTAACCTCAAACGTCAGTTCTGGATGGGTATATAGCGTTCTCCTCTTCAGAGAGTTGATCAAGTTCAATTTTCGACTTCTACTCGTCCGCTTCTCACTTAACAAGTAAGTACAACTATAAAATAGTGTGATAGAAAATGGAAACCTTGCGGTGTTAACACAAGTTTTCTATCACACTTTAAAAATAATAATAAGTACTTAGTTTTATGGAGCAGAGAATGGAAACCTTGCGGTGTTAACGTAAGTTCTCTGTTATTAGTAATTTATTTTAGACCAGTGTGATAGAAAATGGAAACCTTGCGGTGTTAACACAAGTTTTCTATCGCACTTTTAAAATAATAATAAGTACTTAGTTTTATGGAGCAGAGAATGGAAACCTTGCGGTGTTAACGTAAGTTCTCTGTTTAGCTAGACATACATAATTATTATCATAAACAGCTTTAATTAATGTAAAACTTATTATTTTTTAGTGTCGAAGTCTCAACTAGGGTTCGTGCGTCTAACTGAAAACGCTTTTCCTCCACATAGAAGCTCACCTTCAGCTGCTGGTTTTGATTTATGTAGTGCCTATGATTATGTAGTACAGAAATTTGGCAGACAATTAATTAAGACAGATATAGCAATTAAACTACCTGAAAACTGTTATGGTAGAATAGCACCTAGATCCGGTTTGGCTCTACATCATTTCATTGATGTTGGAGCAGGTGTAGTTGACAGGGACTATACGGGGAATGTAGGTGTTGTACTATTTAATCATTCAAATCAAGACTTTGTTATTAAAAAAGGAGACAGGATAGCACAACTGATTTGTGAATTAATACTGTATCCTGAGTTATGTGAGCTTTCTGACGTGGGAGAGACCGTGAGAGGATCACATGGGTTTGGGTCTAGTGGTGTGTAGTATTAAAATAATTATAAACTTTTAAGATTTATTTAAGTTAAAATAAAATATTATATTTTTGTTAACTTTTGCAAGCGTTTAACAGGTTAACTAATTTTCTTTTTTTCTTTTAATGCAGAAAATGGAGCAAGCCCATCATGTCGTGGAAACCGTGGATTCTGACAATGAATCCATGAGATCTGATGCCGTGGTTGACCAACCAAAGAAAAGCACTTCTTCTTCTTCAAAAGTAGATGGTGCGTTGATCAGCTTGATAGTTTTGATTCAAAATTTGTATACGATTGGGTTAAATTCTTTGGATATGTGGGAGAAGGCAGTCAACGGACTAAAAAAATGCGAAACTTTAAAAAACAACTTTGACGCTATGGCCCTAGTGTTTGACTTAACACAACTTATGAACGTTTTTTATTCCAATGTACATATTAACCCAGTAGATCTTAGTCAAGAAAAGGTCCCGTTGCTCACTGCAGAAGTTAAAACATACGATGAAGTAATGTCTTTTTTTAAACCAATTTTAAGTAAAAAACCGTTGAAAGGGAAAAAATACACACCTGAAATAGTTAATGCTGTAATTCAATGTTTAAATTATATTCTTTCGGGCTCATCTAAAAATGAAGAAGAAGAAAAGAAAAGTAGCAAGAGAGGTAGATCAAAACAGTTAAAACAAAAATCTGTTAAAAAACTTAAGAAATCTCGATCAGCCTCAACCTCCTCGTCTTCTTCTTCTTCATCTTCTTCTAGTTCATCGTCTTCATCAGACTCATCTTCTTGCAGTGAAGACACGGAATCTGAATCAGACTTTGATAGTCTTTTTAGAAGTAGGAAAGGGAAGGGTCCAATAGTCTTAAGTCAACAATTTCAATGTTTAAAAAATAAGAAAAGATTAAGGTTTACTTCTCCAGGAGAGCAGGGTACGCATTTAATAAAAATCGAAATTACTAAAACAAAAGACCTAAAATATTGCAGTTCAAGTAGCATGTATTGGCAGATGGTATCAAAAAAAGGCTTGTTTTTGATTGATTCCACTAAAGGTGATGAAAAGGAAGCTCTAAAAAAACTGTCTTCTATTTTAACTATTTTTGGTAAGAAGGTTAAAAACATTGAAAATACAAAATTAACGGTGATTGATCAGAAAGTAAAGAAGTAAACATATTATGTAAATAGGGTTAGTTAAGTGATATTTCTTTCTTCTATCTTAACCACTTTAGAAATTTTTTTTTTTTTTTTCAGATTAGTTTACATTCAAATTTTACAATGGCTAAGAGATCACACTCCAGTTTAGCCGGTGATGAACAGGCTATGGAAGTAGACGCTCTACCTACAAGATTGACTAAGCGGAGACGTCTTGAAGTTGTTACTCGTGTTGATGAGTTTATCGAGATAAAAACCGCTTTCAAGGGAATACTTAAAACTTTTTTCCTTAAAAACAGTGATTTGAATTTATTAAATATTTGTGATTTTCTCCAACAACATGAGGATAAACTCGAACGTTTAATTAACAGGGTCATAGCCGAAAGTGATGCTATTAAGTTTAATATTGTGCTTGAGTGCACTTATGTAAAACCTCTTAGCCAAGAGGTAACACCTCGCGCATTCAAAACCAGAAACAAGAAGGTTTTGGAAGAAACTTCCATTTCCAGAGTTGTACAAAAAATGTTTAGAAAAATTTGTAGAGAAGAGAGTGAACAGTTAAGCAAAGGGAGTGGGTGGACTCTTCTACATATTGATGGGATTTTAGTACGATTCAGCAGGTACAAACCGCTTAGAGGTAGTACTTTCATACCTTTGCCATCAGCAATAGTGCTTAAAAAAGCAGTAATCAATCCGATGAACTTACATGATAACGAGTGCTTTAAGTGGGCAATTTTATGTCATTATGTTAAAGGTGTGCACAGGGAGCGCGTAAACAACAGATACTTTGATTTACAACATAAATTTAATTTTAACGGTATTCAGTTTCCAACACCTCTAAATCAAGTCGGTAAATTTGAAAAAAACAATCCGACTGTTAGTATAAACGTATATGGACTTAACAAGAATAATGAGGTGTATCCTCTGAAAGTGGTTAAGACTGAGAAGAAAGATCACATAGATTTGTTGTTATTTTCTAACAATGTAGGAGTAAGCCACTATTGTTATATTAATAATTTTTCTAGATTAGTACGTGTACAAATGACAAAACATAAAGTAAAGGCAGCTTTTTGTAAAAGTTGTTTAAAACATTTTCAAGGCTTACGTGCTAAAAAACTGTTAAAAAAACATAGAAAAGACTGTGTTCCTAACAAACCCGTAAAGGTTGTTATGCCTCATCTTACAGATAATGAGGATGATCCTACTTATTTATCTTTTAATAACTTTCATTTTAAGTATAAAGTACCTATAGTATGTTATTGTGATTTTGAGTCTATTCTAAAAAAACCTAGCTCTGAAGAATGTAACAAACAATCTCAACATGTAACAGTAAAAGAAATACATGAACCAATGAGCTTCTGTGCATATTTTGCTATCAACGAAAATATGTTACCACTAGAAATTGTAAACAGTTTGCCTAATGAGCCCTATCTCTATCGAGGTCCTAATGCCGGTTTAAAATTTGTAGAGTACATTAAATCTATAGCAAATCTGATTGGTGATTTGTTAAATGTAAACGTACCCATGTTACCTCTTACTAGGGAAGAAAGTGATAGATTTAAGTCAGCCACCCACTGTGAATGTTGTAACACAGAATTTAGTGAGGCTCTTAATGCTCCTTGTAGAGACCATTGTCACTTAACTGGTAAATTCAGAGCAGTGTTATGCGGTTCTTGTAATTTAAAAAGACAAGATCAAAAATCTCTTCCCGTTATAATTCACGGTAGTTCTAATTATGATACCCATTTTATTATTAAACATTTAGGACTTGATCAAAATAAAGTTGATGTTGTTCCTAACACCAAAGAGAAATACATTTCTTATGTAAAACACACAGATAGCGGTATTAAATTAAGGTTCATAGATAGCTTTAGGTTCATGGCAAGTAGTCTAAGTTCTTTGGTTAAAAATTTGAAAAATGATCAATTTATTCACACAAAAATGTTTTTTCGTGATGAAGACTTGTGTCTTGTAACGAGAAAAGGAGTGTATCCATATGAGTTTACCGATAGTTGGGAGAAACTTGATGTAACTCAACTCCCTGCTAAAGCGCAATTTTATAATAGTATGGGTTTAAGCGAAATATCGGACACGGACTATGAACATGCTGAAAAAGTATGGAATACATTTAACTGTCAAACCCTCGGTGATTATAGCGATTTGTATCTGAAAACCGATGTGTTGTTACTCTGTGATGTATTTGAAAACTTTAGATTAGTTTGTATAAATAATTATGAATTAGATCCAGCACATTATTTTACCTTACCTAGTCTTACCTTTGATGCTATGCTAAAGTATACTAAAGTTGAACTTGAGCTGATTCATGATTATGATATGTATATGTTTATCGAAAAGGGAATAAGAGGAGGAATTACCCAATGTGTTAAACGCTATGCAAAAGCTAACAATAGTTATTTAGGATCATCTTTTGATGCTGGTAAAGATGTCAGTTTTCTTACTTACATTGATGCAAATAATTTGTATGGTTTTTCAATGTCTCAACCAATACCGAAAGAAAACTTTAGATGGTTAAAAAAGGGAGCGATAAAACATTTTGATGTTATGACAAAGCCTGATGAAGGAGAAAATGGTTACATTCTAGAGTGTGATCTATCTTATCCACAACATCTTCATGAGGAACATAATGATTTACCTTTTCTCCCTGAAAACAAACGTCCTCCAGGATCAAAACAGATCAAGCTGTTAACAACATTAACGGATAAAAAAAAATATGTTTGTCATTATTTAAACTTAAAACAAGCTTTGCAAAACGGTCTTGTGTTGAAAAAGATTCATAGAATTCTAAAGTTTTCCCAGAGTTGTTGGTTAAAACCTTACATAGATTTTAATACTAAAAAACGAAAAGAATCAAAAAACGATTTTGAGAAAGAATTTTACAAATTACTAAACAATGCAATGTTTGGAAAAACAATTGAAAACATTAGGAAAAGAATTGATTTAGAACTAGTTACTAATAGCAAAAGAGTAGATAAGTTAGTTTCAAAGCCTAATTTTAAGAATAGAATAATATATGGTGAAAATATTGCAGCTATTGAGCTATCCAAAGATAAGATTTGTTTTAACAAACCAATTTATGTAGGATTCACTGTCTTGGAGTTGTCCAAACTTCACATGTATAACTTTCACTACAACATTGTAAAACCTTTTTATGGTAACAAACAAATCAACATTTTATATCTTGATACAGATTCTTTTTTGTATGAAGTATTTACTGAGGACTTGTATGAAGACTTTGAGAATCCTATTCTAAAGCAACACCTCGACTTATCCAACTATCCTTTTGATCATAAGTGTTTTGATGCATCTAACAAAAAAGCATTAGGCAAATTTAAAGACGAATGTACAGGGATTCCAATTGTAGAGTTTGTAGGTTTACGACCTAAACTTTATGCCTACCGCACAACAAATGATGATTATTTACAAGAATCCAATAATCTAAGATTGAAAAAAGCTAAAGGAATTTCAAAGGCTGTCGTGGATAAGACTATAGTTTTTCAAAACTATTTAGATTGTTTGTTTAAAAATGAAAATATGAGAAGAGATGTAAGAACTTTTCAATCAAAGAAGCACAATGTAAAAACTGTAGTAATTAACAAGTTAGCTTTAAGTAATAAGGATGATAAGAGATATGTTTGTCCAAACAACATCAACACCCTAGCATATGGTCATTATAGCTTGTAAGTTCTTGACTTGTCATTTTGTGCTTGTTATTGTGAGAATAAACAGCTTTTTAATCAAAAACTTTGTTTTTAATTCACAACCTTTTCATATATGACATACGCTTGTATGTTTCTTTCAAGGTGATTAGAAAAAAGGAAAGAAGAAAAAATCGAAATAGAGTAACATGTTCCTTTATTGATAAATACAGAAATCTACATAATTTTTTTAACAATACCAGACAATGGTAAATATTGAATTAAAGCATCATGAATGATCAAACAGTAGGCTGCCGTATTAGCAGGTATTGCAGCAGACGTTTGAATTTCCAGTCGTATATCCAGTGATCCTGATTTTAACGTTTCCACTTGCTTAGAACAGTCAATAACAAATAAAGGAGTTTTAGCTAAAAATGTTGTTTTATCGAGACAAGGTTGATCATCACATCCTGAATAATAAGAAGATTGAAATCTTGTATACAAGTCATACATTAATGATTTGTTGCTGTTCAAGTTATCATATGGATAGTACTTGCTGTTGAGGTAAAGTTTCACATTTTCTAGATGACAAAAATCAAAATGAGATGCATTTTTAGCAGCGTTATCTTTACGATTTGTTTGAAAACCTAGTATGACGTAGCGTGGCTTTTCCATAACTGAACTAGTTTTAACTGTCCATGTTTGAAACTGCGAGGCTGGTAAAGATGGATACTCGTTTAACTGCCATCTTCTAAAAGGAATAGAAATAGGTTGATCTTTATCTACAACTTTTAAAAGAGATAATTTTATATTGTCTTCAACTTGTACGTAAGGTACTTTCCAAATAACTTTTGCCAAATTTATTTTAAAATCATGTAAAGCAGCTCCACTCTGAATGATGGCATTCTTATCACTTGATGCTCTCAAAAGTACCAATTCCTGTTTAACATTTAATAAAATATGATTATAATCTTCTACAAATCCAAGAAGCAATTTAAGTGGTACACAAAAAGAAAAGTTAGTTCTATCACTTAAATTTTCTACTGATGTAATTTTCCAACCAGCATTTTCCATCCAGTTGACATCACTTGGGCGAGATGTAAGTATATTTTTCATTGTAGTCGTAATACCAACATTTTTAACTCTATCAATTTCTGTACCACACAGTTCGTATCGTATTTCATCAAACAAAAATGACATAGCATTATTTACCAACTCCGTAGTTATATCATCAGAATTGTCCGCAACCTTTATAATTTTTCCCTCAATCAGAAGGAAACTTCGACTTGGTAATGTGTATACATCTTGTTGGTGAACTGGAATTCTAATTTCATCACTATTCTTTAATGAATTCGAAGAGTATGGATTGTGAGAATGCCATTCAATATTAATTACTGAATCATCAAAATTTACATTTTCACCAATATCCAGTATCCCGTTCATGATGATAAAGGTGATTTAAATATTCCTAGTGAGTTAAGAAATATGCGGTTCCTCAATGTTAACGGCTTCACTGTTCGAGGAATACTGACATTTGGTGTAGTATGAAAGGTTTTAACTAACTTTTTTTTAGAAGATGCAGAGGTTGAGTTAAACACCAAGCCCATAGTTATTTTCCTGCTTTCTCTCTAATGTGAACGCGTAAATTAATGTTTTCACCTCTGAAATTAATTAAATCTCCGTTCTGATCTTCTAGTTTTATGTTAAATTCTGATAAATTATTTTGTTTGTAAATTGGAAGATATTGTACTGATTCAGGTCTTTCAACAATTTTAAATCCAGGTCCAACCACTGGATAAAATTCATGTAATACGTGTCCTTCGATTCCGTCTCTATATGAACCTCCTACAATATTACAAGTGATTCGTATGATATCAACTTTGTTAATGGCCACTTGACTTGATGATACATGCCATTTATTTGCATCCAATATCTTGATATCTTTATCTATAAACCCAAGTAACGAACCTAAATTGTGAGGTTTCGAAACGTCTATTCTCTTAGAACACCATATTTCACTTTTAAGTGTATTGTTGTTTGCTTTTAACTTGAATGTTGTAGTCGGATCTATTTCTTTCAATTTATTGTTAATATACTTATGAATGTCTTCTATTTCATAAGATCCTGTTGGAAGAGATATTGTATTGGAGCCGATGTAAAGTACGTTATTGATATTTTCTTCAATATTGGGAATTGAATTGTAAGTCATTAAATCCAAAAAACCCATTTCCCAGTCATTAGATCTTGATAAATCTAAAGGAGGAAACAACGTACACTTGAGATCAGACGATCTTCCTGTAACACAAATCATTTCTTCACGAACAAAAAGTCTAAACACAAATGACCGCAGTTAAAAGTATTTTCCTTCTGCCTCGGAAAGTAATTGTATTTGATTGTAACGTGATGGGGTCCACTGTTAAAATAATCCTCTAACTCGGTCGGCGGTCTTAAATTGCCAAAACTGTCAAAGTATTCTACGTTATATCCACGTTTCACATAACATACCCAATGTGTACCTTTTCCATTTATACTATCTAAATTAACAACTGCAGATTCATTATCGTTAATTTTAGGCGGTAACAGGTCTCTCATAAATACTCCTCTAAAGTCTGGTAACTTTAGAAGCTTAGCACATTTTAAAATGTCAAACTGTGATAGCGGTTTACTTGGAAGCTCATCTATTATTTTCGATGAATATTTTTTTTTTTTTTAATCCTGATCCGGAATACGGTTTTAAATATAACCCCTTTCCCTTTAAGGTTTTTTTCATTTGCTTTGTTTTGTTCTTGTTTGTCTTTGTTTTCTTATTGTTTTTTATATTTTTATTTGTTTTCATCTGTTTCCTCTTCTGTACTGCTTTCTTCTTCTTCTTACTTATTGATCCACCACTTAATTTAGATTTCGCTTTCATAATATTTGTAACTGCCCACGCTGCAGCTTTTTCACCTACACTTGAATCTGATGCTTTAAATCTATTCCAAGCCTTTTCAGCTAAGATTCTGTCAGCGTATGCTCTGTTATTAGTATCTTGATATTTTAAGTACGCTATATCATGTTCCTTACAAGCTGCGTCTAAACCGTTAATTCCTGGATCGTTTCTACTTAATCTCTTTTGTAAATCTGTACCAGGACCGCAGTACTGATAACCTCCAGGTAAATGTAATTCAAAAGGTAAAATGTCAATTCCTCGATTTATAATAGCACTTGCAGTTTTTCCAATTGTACTTAACAGTCCGGAGCCACAATAACGACTGAGGCGGTTGTTTCGCACAGCCATTACTTAAATACATCTAAGAGACGTCTTCACTTACTGGGGACTCTACTTTAACTGAAAAAAGATCAAGCCAATTTATGTTTTTATATTTTATAACTTTATTTATCCATTCGGATTTAGTCATCTTTTTCTTACTCCTTTTGTGAATTTGATAATAAATTGCGTAGGTTATGTCGGCAATATTTTCTAGAAAATATAATTTGTTCACAGCATCGTACAGAAACTTAGGTTTAGACAGATTTGATATGGTAGCACTCTTTGCATCAAGTTCTTTAGTTGTTTTATTAAGTATTAATGTGTTATCTCTTAAATATTGCACATTAACAGCATGTTTATTGAAGTATTTTAAATTTACAATGTCATACTCCTCAACCGGTTCACTAGCACTGCATATAACTTTATTTTTCGCATCAAACTTTCCATTTTCAATCCTTAAACAGTCTTCGATGGAATCTTTTAAATATTGCACGTTAACTACATCTTGTAAATTTGAAGGTTTTCCAACATTTGATATTTTTAGATTTTCTGCATTAAACAAACTCCCATCTTTGGTCCTTAACAGACTATTGTTTTTGATATAGTTTAAATTTACAACATCGTTCTTCTCGGTAGGTTCTCTGACATTACACAGTTTCTTATTTTGCATATCATAATTGCCTTCGGTAGTAAGTTCGAACCCTTCTCCTTTTGGACCTCTAAGAACCTTAGTCGATCGTGAATGGTGACCAAATTTATCAACACTCATGATACATGTATATCATGTGAGGAATAGAAATAAAATGAACAATATTCAACTTGATAACAATATTTATTTTATTTTTTCACTACAACGTTTTTTTTGACAATACAGGTTCTAATTCAAGTAGTTCTTCAATGATTGAGTTGATTTCATTTGAATGACCTGTGTTCCCTGCTTGTTGAGATGCTAATAATAACCTCAATCGATCTACAAGTTCATTTGGATCGTCAAAATAGACATAATTAGGTGCGGTGTTTGTTAAATTAATACCGCTCCCGGTAGCTTCTTTATTTACCAAATCAGAATATGTTGACATGTGATGCTCTTCAAGTGTTGGTACTCGATTAATCAGAGGAGCAATTATATTTTTATATTTACTTCCTCTGTTAGATCTAATTTTTCCTGTTGCTGAATAATTCACTCTATAAACGTTAGTTTCTCTCAAAATGTCAGCATATGCATTTAAATCCTCTTCAGTATAAATATAATCGTTTGGAATGTTCATAACTATTAATTCATAAAGACCGGGTGTACCTTTATATCTTTTTCCATCTATTAAAATATCATCAACATGAATATCTATTCGTTTGTCTCCTATCATCCAAGAATCACCATCGATTCGAATACCATAATTATGGTCTAGAGTTTTACCTCCTTGTATAAGTTTTAGAAAATAATCTCTAGCAATTTTCCCCTTAAACTCACGTTCTACAAATTCCTTTGCAAGTTTTTTTCCTTGGGGTGTTTTTAATAATTCCTGTCCAGTTGTTGACTCGTATACCATTTCCTCGTCAAATTGCTTTGGCGGCGGTGGTGTATTCATTTCAATATCGTTATTATCATTTGTTAATTCAGTTTCCATATAAGAATCATGACTTGCTAATCGTTTTGCAGAAGGAAGCTCTTCACTATTACCATCATCATATTCATAATCACTCTCATAATCAGGTTGAGTTGGAAGATTTAGGCGAGGCTTTCTCTTAACTCCTTGAGGATGTTGAGGTAAGTAACGTTTCGCAGGTGTTTCTTCATGGTCTTCTAAACTTTTCCTCTTAAGTTCTTTCTTAACTTCTTGTTGTTGTTGTTGTTGTTGTTGTTGTTGAAGCTGTTCACCCTCCTCAACTAGTTTTTGTAACGGTTCTGATATTGGTTTTAATTTGTTTTTCCACATATCTTCAGTTTCTATAAGGTCACGTTTAAGTGTTCTATGTTTTCGTTTTATATTTTTCCGGAGTTCTGTAATTTCTTTGATAATATCTTCTTTTGTTTTGTTAATTTTTTCATTCTCAATTGGTTCGCATTGATCGTCCTCTGCTGCTTTACTCTCCATCTTTACTCCTTGATCGTCAAACATCGACTGAAGGAGTAAATGAAATGCAAAACGATTTGTAACCTCTCCCTTTATAGTGTTACAAACGTATCAAATCCTGATCGATAACGTCCTTTATTAACTTGACTTTCTCTATCGATAACAATAAATTTATTGTTTCCTTGATCCCATACCCTAAAGCAAATAGTTTTAAATGTATCGAAACTCATGTCAGGGTTTACATGATCATGGTAGATATGTTGCAAGTTACGATCATCTTGTTTGAAAACAACTATAAAATTAGCATTATCACGTACCAACTGTTTTGGAATGTAACTGTACGTTTGACAAATATAAAACGTGTCAACATCATTATGTCTTCCCATGGAGAAGTAATTTTTTATATTAGTTTGTTTACCACAAGCTACATCATCAAAAATCATTATGGAATTCGGTTTCACTTCACTTGGGTGTGGGACTTCATCGTTGTCTGAAAACGAAAAGTATCCAATCTCAGGAAGTTTTTTTAACACACATTCCAAAAACTCATACTTTGATTGATACAATGATTTCGAGAATATATAAATATTCTCAAAAAACAGACCTTGCGGAGAAAATAATAAATTTAACATTAAGTTCGTTTTTCCGCAGTTGGAAGGACCGCAAATTATACATCTTATAGAATTAGGTAATAATTTACCATGATGTTTTTTGTATTCTGAATTCTTCTCCTTTATTATCATATCTAAATTTATAACAGAAAAATTATTTTTTTGTTTTTCAAACTTCATTATAGAAGATCTACTTTATCAATCCAACTGTCATGTGATTTATCAAATCCTAACCAACGCACTAAAACTTTATCACCTTTTTTCCTAACAATCTTTTCTACTAAATACGTGTCTTTGTAATTGGTTTTGCTTAGTTCCTCTTGATAGAATCCTCCTTTAATGACATTTCCTTTATCATCTCTTAATATATATGTAATAGGTTTCGTTAACTGTACTTTATATACAGTATATATTTCATTGCTCCATTGAGGAAAATAACCTTTAGTAAACACTTTAGATTTTTTGCTTACTCTAACTGGATCACCAACTTTGAATCTTTGTTTTAACTGAGGAGTTTTACGGGTTTTAACAATCCTTAATAAAATATCTCTCTCATTTAGATTTGTTACATCAACAGGTTTGACTCCTATAGTTCTGTGAACAGTATTGTTATATACGTTTACAAGCTTTGGTAATAAACCGAGCCAGCGGTAACTACCTTGTTCACTAAACGCTCTCCACATTTTACTTTTCAGTGTGCGGTTAAACCTTTCAACGATTACCGCTTTTTTATCTGAGAATGTATGATAATGATTTATATTGTACTTATTTAGTAACGATTTAACTCTAGAATTGAACCATTCAGTTCCCTGGTCAGTCTGAAAATGTTTCATAGGATATTTTAATAATATTGGTTTTAGAACTTTCTCAATTTCAAGCCCACTTTTAGACTTCAACGGTATAGCAATTGCAAATTTACTGAAACAATTAATAATTGTCATTATATATTTAAAACCCTTATTTTCTTTTTGAAATGGAATCATTTCCACTAAATCTGCTTGATATAGATCATTAATACCCTTAAGTTCAACATGACGAGTATGAAAATTCCTACGTGCTTGTTTATGCAATTCTCTTGCAATACCAGCTCTAACAGCTAATGTATTCATCATGAGTTATACTCTGGTAGTGAAAAATAAAAACAACAATATATCATGATATAGTATTTTATTTGACAAGTTCACAGAAAGGTGATGCTCTCTTGTGTTCTTCTTGCGGATTGTCTTCTGGACTCCACTGATCCAAAGTAACACCGCAGCTAACGCAGGTAGTCGAATCACCAGTTCCAATGTAGTAAAACCCGGTGCTCACCATTTCTTCTATTGCAGGATATGATTTAGGCCACATCATAAAAGTCTCTTTCATAACCTTCTCAGTTTCAGCAACAGACCTTTTGTACTTGCAATAGTTGTTATAATCCTCCTTTATAAATTTACTCAGGTCACAATCTGGATTGTTGATTTTATGAACGAAATTTAAATGTCTAATAGTTAGTCTGGTGCTGTCTGACTGCCATCCGCATCCGCAGCAAATAACATTCTCAAAATACTTTGTCCGATAAAATCCAGAGTTTGTTAAGTCCTTTTTAGTACAGTTGAAAATGTTACAACACCCATTAACGGTATCTACTGACATTGTTGTTGTTGTTAGAACAGCGCACGTACTAAAGACTATTACAAAAGAACAATTATTAAAAATACATTTGTTATCTATGAACTTTGAACAGATAATGATGTCATAACTTTATTTAAACAGTACGTACAATGTCTTTTCTTAACGTTATGCGGGTAGTGTTCTTTACATGTCATGCTTAAGACAATGTCTATATCACATTTCAAATTGCTGGGTAGTTTATCATATATATTTTCCACATCCTCAGAATGATTTACAATGAAATGTTTTGGGATAAACTTGACCATACCAGCCGACATATGTTTGTATCCTTTTTGAAAACACTCCTTAAAGGCTAAATTGACATTTTCCATTTGTTTCTCCACAAGCTTTTGTGCATTGAACCATTGCAACAATACATGTACATTAATATAAGCACAATTGTGTGGACTGTGATTAAAACTACATTCTTTCATCGAACTCGGTTGTACAAATTGAGATCTCAAAATAGACAAATTGGGACAACCGAGATCTTCTATATTAATAACATTAACACAAAAATCTGACAGTAAACTAGTTATAAACTTTTGTTTTTCGTTTCCCTTCACATACACATTTCCGTTTATTTTAACATTTGAAAATATATCTTTCATTGAATTATACTCTGTAAAACCAGATCCCCAATACAGTCCATGGTATTGTCTCTCCAACCACAGCACCTGTTTTTGTATTTGTGGTGCGAGTTCATGAAAATTACACGGTGGCTGAAATAAATGGAGCTCATATATTTGTGCATCAGTTGAAATAAGAGCAAGTTCTTTTACTATAAATTCATTGTTACTATTTTTAAACCCTTGAAAATCTATTATGAACTCCATCTTCTTCTTCTTCTTCTTCTAGTGATGAGCTGTAAAATCACGTGGTTCTCTGACGTCAATAGACTGCTTCACCATTTGTCGGAATCCATTTTTCTCTAATAAAAAAAAAAAAGAAATAATTAATAACAAATAAGTGTTACACTAAATATTATTCTAAGTAAAGTTGATTTTTAATCTTTTATACTTTTAAAAAGCGTAAGATTGTAAACAATTGTTATTTTACATCTTTAACGTTTTTTTTTTTTTTTCAATATTTAAAATAAAACAACTGTTAAACAGAGAACTTACGTTAACACCGCAAGGTTTCCGTTCTCTGCTCAACAGCACTAAGTATATATTATTTACAGACTTGTAATTCTTTAAAGTGTAATAGAAAACTTGTGTTAACACCGCAAGGTTTCCATTTTCTATCACACTGACTATAAAGTGAATTTTTATTAATATTTTTAACATAAAACAACTGTTAAACAGAGAACTTACGTTAACACCGCAAGGTTTCCGTTCTCTGCTCAACAGCACTAAGTATATATTATTTACAGACTTGTAATTCTTTAAAGTGTAATAGAAAACTTGTGTTAACACCGCAAGGTTTCCATTTTCTATCACACTGACTATAAAGTGAAAGATTACTACTTACTTGTTAAGTGAGAAGCGGACGAGTAGAAGTCGAAAATTGAACTTGATCAACTCTCTGAGGAAGAGAACGCTATATACCCATCCAGAACTGACGTTTGAGGTTAAAGGCGAACACGTGTTGATAGAAAGTTGCAGTTTTAAACATTCTAAAGGTTTAAGGTGACCACGTGTCGACAAAATGTAGTAAACAAGGGTAAATAGAGGACAAATAGTGCTTCATTTAAAATTAAATTGGTTGTTAGATAAAACATTTATCAGAGGTCAGGTCAATTGATATCAAAGCTTAGTATAATGAATATTATACCAATCATGTTCTGTCTTTATTGGGACGTTAACACAAATAAAATTAATACCTCAGTAAAAAGTTATATTTATATTAAACATATATACATAAAATTGTTTTTCTAGTAAATCTTCTGAACTGTTGATTATTTCTGCTCTTCTAACTTTATTAAGACTTAGACACCACGTCTTAAAATTCCTTTTCTTCTCCGACAGTAACATCTTCGACTTCTATATTTGGGTGACTTCACTTCGTACAATTCCTTGTTTCTTAATTCAGCATCATATTCTAGGACACGAATTGTTGTATTCAATCTTGAGATTTCATTATTTAACTGTCCTATTCTATCGATGTATTCCTCAATGTCTTTTTGTAAAGATTCTTTAACATATGCGCAATCATCAGCTTGCAGACAACAGTCATTTGTTTCATTTAAAATTTCAAGTGTGGTCGTGTCATCACTATAGTTGTCTTCATTAAATGTAGAGTCGTTTTCGTCAAAAGAAAACGTTTCATCACCTTGTTCTGACGGGGCATCATTCATAGTCTCTTCATTAAAAAATGACAACGATTCTTCTCCATCAGATCCACTAGTTGTCTCTTGGCTACTAACATTGAAATAGTTCAAAGTGAACAACGCTTGATGGGGAGATTTAGGTGAGTAATGTAAATCTATCCTTGTTCTGTTTGATATTGCGTGAGCTACAAGTGTACTTCCATTACCCCAGTGTTGTGAAGAGAAATTTTGTTGACTGTACACAACACTCAAAACATAAAGGAAGATTACATATGGCATTGTTACCGACATGATTAACACACATAATAATAATAATAAATCAATAGCGAGTCAATCCATTTATATTCTTACAAAATGCATATTAAGCAGAAAAATATAACTCGAAACACTCTCGAGTCAATCGTACTATAGTTAGAAGAATTGTTTTTTTTTTTTTTTTTTGGATAACGTTGCATTATATTATTCATCACATAGTTTTAAAGAGACAAAAACCTTATCGGTCTGATGGACTGGTTGGCAGACGCCTGACAGTGATATCAGGTCCATGACCTAGAGGTGAAGAATTCGCGATACGAACCGGCGCGTGCCGATAACGAAACGTAAACAATAGTAGCGACCTCGCGGGCTTATCTAATTGTTATTTAATTGAGGTCAATTGCTTTTTAATTGGGGTCAAGGTTATCTGGCACGTGCTTATCTTAAAATATGCGGAAATGTCAAAGGTTATCACTGATAAGGACCCCCCGCAGAGAGATAACAGGGGTCAAAGGTCCTGTCCCAGAAGCTACATTTTATAACTACTTTAAAACATATTTTCTAAGTTTTAGATATCCTTGTTTTTATAGGTAGCTAGCTTGTGACGATACTCCTGCTTGGATTTCCAGAGGCTCGATAAATACTTTAAGTTTTTGTACAGTTTTGTTTTGCTAGTACAGTAAAGCTTTAGTAATGTTTTGAATACTTTTTACAATAGAAAAGGTTATTCACTACTTCAAAGTATATTAAAATTATATTTAGTTACATACCACAATTCATCTTTAATGTAAAAATAACCTAATTATAAGTGCACGCAAGGTAGGTATTACTGGCTACCGTTTTGTGTATTAGGTTCGGTTAGTAGAGGGCAACCCTGTTACTCACCTGGTACATCGCTCACAGCGGTGTTTTGATAGTTTTTTATTAAGTGCATGTTTATAGAGTTAGTGAAGTTGACAAACAACATGTAGGTTGTGATTCCTGACTAAGGCGTGCCACAACGCTTTGGTAAGATTTGTTTATTTTAACCTAGTTTGTAATTATGTATTAGGTTAGTTTTTTACCTGAAGAAGAGATCAGATTGCAGATCTCGAAACGTAGTGTTACTGATTTCTTGTTTCACTGAACGATGGCAAATGTCCGGAAAATCCTGTTTCCTTCACAATCCTTCCATCGTCAAAAATAACCTTCAAACAAACAACAGTGGAAATTCCTCAAGTGCAACCCTAATCCTTTTGTAACCATTTAATGACTTATGAATTATCATCACTGGTGATTAGTATATTATCTCTAATTATATATCTTTGTTTCCAAGGGAATATGTAAGTGTGTGAGAAGTTATGAATGCAAAAATATTTATGAAAAAACTGTATTATGTCTGTTCTTAAATTACGTCATATTTATATAAAATCTATTAGAACGTTTTGATACTTGATGATGATGATAATGCTGTATAAATCGTAAATATAATGTAACCTATTTCGTCTGTGACAATATTTTAAGTTATAGCCAGATAAAAGATGTTTTGCACAATAACTAACTCTGTAATCAAGCATATCTTATTTTTTTATAAGAAAACGAAAAGACAGATAACTTATGAATAACGTAATCATCACAGTCCCAAGCACTGTTCATTGGGAAAGTATATTTATGTGCGAGAATAGTAGAGTATTCGCCTGATGGATTCATTAAAAATAGTAACTATAAATAAAATTACTAGAAAAGGTTCACGAAAATGTGTGTCAACCAACTAACGATACACACAAGTTGTTTAAAAGTCCCAATCCTTCTTTAGTCTCGTCAAAAAGGCAATCCTGGTCAGGAAAAGAACAATGTGGTCCTATATGAATCACATTCTGAAGGATAATGCCTTCATAGCATCGCTTGTTGAGTACCGTTCTACAAAACTATCCTTATTCTTCGATAAAAAATTTATAAATAGATAAACAAATTATAACTATAAAGTTATAGACTAATCTGTATAATACATTTAAACTGTTTAAGCTTTATTTTAGGTTTCAAACAGGGCACTAATAATATATTTAAATAAAATTCATCAAGTCTAAAGTAGAAATAAAGTTTAAAAAATCAAATCTATTGGTGGTCCTATATCGATCACATTTCTTTGAAATCCATTTTCTTTATAGCGCTGGTTGTTGATTTGTGATCTAAAAGGCTACCCCTACTCTACAAATACAAATTAGTAAAATTATAAACATTGTAATACATTAAAACTGTTTAATCTTTATTTTAGGTTTCAAGCATAGACCCGATAATATATTTATAGAAACTTCATCAAGTCTAATGTGGAAATAAATGTTTACACTCGTCTAGAAAGGTAAAAAGTATGCTGATAGTATCTTGACACCAGCCAACACACATTATTGACATCTATCAGTACAGCGTGGAGACGAGATTGCCGTCGCGTATTCGAAGGAGAAACTGTATGATTGTACAGTGTACAGCATGAGCAGTGTGTCAGCTGTGTTTCTCCGACCAGCAGAATCATAACATAGGACTGTTATTGGTCAAATTAGTTAATTTGGGTAGAAAGCAAGGCATGGCATGGCGTTACGTAGCTGAAGCCCATGTTAGTTTACTTCGCTACAGGTCTGTTCTGTATGATGTAACATACTATTTAAAGTAAGCTCGACTGAACCAGTAGTACTAAAAACATTTCCGTGATAACCGTGTTGGTAACTGTGTAAAATAGAAAAACTAGTGTACAGTATCATCAATAATACGTTACGGGGTGGAAATTTAACCATCCTCCAACAACAAAATACTATATTTTTCAACAACTTCTATTTAAATGAGTTTACCAATTTTAAAATTTAAGTCTACCAATGCCCACTAAGTATTTACGTATCTTGTTTTATCGCAGTGTGGGTGTCAAGATTCGAATACAAAATTTAATCACATAAGTTTGAAATGATTATGTTCTGACATAAAAAAGCCCAACTATAATAACACTTATTGTGCTTGTTTTCTATAAATAGCTGAGAGTTGTTTATAAAATAATAGACAATGTTAGATCGGAATCCTAAATTTATTCGACTCAATACTTTTTCTCTAAGAATAATCTCGTGTTGTACCATACTGATACTAATAAGCCTCTATTGTAGTGGGTATGAATATATTTTTAACAATTGTCCCCTAAGAGGGATAACTAAAGCATTGTATTGTAGCACTGCATTGGGAGTGCCGTTGGCCGAGCGGTCTAAGTCGGACTTTGGGTCTGAGTTAGAGATAGCGCAGGTTCAAATCCTGTCTGTGACCGTTGCACTTTTTATCAGTACAGTAAACCTCGTACTGTATCGACTCTCCCCTTTATTCTGTTTAATAAGATCCTCGCACAGGCCAGTGGCCCATGAGGACGGACAGAATAAGGCCTAAAAGGGGATCGGCCTCTCCTTTTTTAAATAAAAAAAAATTGCGTAATGTGTATTTTGATATTTTAGTTCAATTTGGACGTGAAATTGACGCCTCTTTGTTAACTACCATGGGACAATGTCAACATTTATGGCCAAAAATAATGAACGGAGTCTTTTTGGAATATCTTTTATTTCAAAACTTCTGTGCCATAGTCTACTACACATTTTAAATGTAACTTGTATTAATTTATATCTAGTACTATAATGATCTGTTATCTTTACTTTCTTACGTTTCTTCCGGTAACTGCACAATAAAGCTCCGCACAGTTTGAAATTGAAAACAGCGTTAAAACAGGTGTCTCTATCTGTAATTCTCACAAATAACAGGGTGTGAACAAAAAGCAAGAATACTTTTACTTCGAAAGCTTCTAAGCTTTTGAAACCTGTCATTGAATTTAGTCTTAAAACGACCTTTGCGTTTTTTTTGTGGAATGACATATTTTAGGGTGAAGTTGATTGTTTGCGCCAACAACTCTTGCTGAAATTCTGCGAGGGGAGATATTGAAATCTATATATATATATGTCACCTTGGAAGAAGCAATAACATACCTTATTGTAAATAGCAATGTTAAATACGTACAGTGTGACGTCGTGGATATGTCAACCATCTATGACTCAAGAGGTGTTCGAGTATCTGATCACAAGATGACATATGTCGATATAAAAACAAAAAAAATCAAGAAGGCCTCCTAGATTTGTTACTTATCGTGACTTCTCCCGATTTGACATTGACAAGATGATACATTGTACGTCTAGTATTAGGTGGGAAGATGCTATGTCTATGAACAATGTAGATGACATTCTAGATTTTATTAATTCTGCTATTATTCAAGTTTTTAATGAAAATGCACCTCTAGTACATAAGAGAGTGACCAGAAAGAAATCTCCATGGAGAAATAAACAAATCATTCAACTAACCATAGAAAAAGATTATTATAAGAAGAAAATGCTATCTACAGGAAATGAAACTTGTAAAAAAACATATTGTAAGGTTAGAAGTATGCTCAACAATGAAATAAGACGATCAAAACAAAATTATTTTAGAACTGAAATGGAGAAATGTAAAAGCTCTAGAGACTTTTGGACTAAAATAAGGACAAGTGGTGTCACTGATCCATTCGATCCAGCCATACCCAACTTTGTAAAAGATTTGGAAGAAATCAATAAGTATTTCGTTAGTATGGGCTTAGGTATCATGGCAAATGATGATTGCGTACAGTTCTATGAAAGAAACAAATCAGAGAGTGTCACTTGTGATTTCTGTTTCAGGAGTGTTACAAGGAGAGAAGTGCAGGAGGCTTTGAATAGCATCACATCAGAGGCAGTTGGAGCTGATGGCATATCAATAAAAATGATTAAAATGATAAGTCCGTATTGTATTGATGCCATAACACATTTAGCTAACCAGTCATTGGCCACTTCCGCTTTTCCGGATGCATGGAAGGAGGCAATTGTACTGCCTCTTCCCAAAGTCAAAGCACCTTCATCTGTATCCGAGCTGCGTCCAATTTCGGTATTGCCTGCCCTGTCGAAGATAATGGAGAAGCTGGTTGTTTCACAAATGGTACAATTTCTGGAGTCGGAGAATATCATTCCAGCCTTACAGTCTGGTTTCAGGAAGGACCATAGCACTGCAACTGCGCTTTTGCTCGTTTGTGACGAGTTGCTTCACGCAAGGGCGGATAAGAAAGCATCTCTTCTTGCAATGCTGGACTTTTCACATGCATTCGACTCAATAGACCACAGGATGTTGTTGGCTGTCATGCATTTTTATGGTTTTCGACCAGAGGTGGTTTCTTGGTTTGATTCCTATTTGGTGAATAGGAGACAAAAGGTTAAAATTGGGATAGATTTCTCCTCATCTTTAAGTAGAGTTGCTGGTGTTCCACAGGGAAGTTGCCTTGGGCCCTGTTTCCCGCCACTATGGGTTCAGACTTGCAACATAGTCGCTTGTATTCATACGCCGATGATGCTCAACTGTGTGTTTCATATGAAGCCGGAAGAGCTGACTCTCAGCAGTTTCCATTTTGAATGCTGACTTAAGCATTGTCCATGATTGGTTTGAGAGGCATGGGATTAAACTGAACAAGGAAAAGTGTAGTGTGTTGTCGATTCCTTCCAATGTGGGTTCGGAGACAGTGGGTGAGGTGTTGCTTGGCAGTGTCAGACTGCAGGAGTGTGAATCCTCAAAGCTCTTGGGCCTCATGCTTGATAGTGGCCTCACATTATCTGGTCATGTAAGTGCTGTTTGTCGGCGAACACTTGGTCGACTGAGAATGCTATACAAGCATAGGCACATGTTTCCTAGAGAGACCAGGCTTCGCCTTGTCCGGGCTCTTGTGCTCTCTGTGATCGATTATTGCCTCCCTGTCTATGGCAACATTGTGTCTAAAGGAGATTTAGAAAAATTACAGAGGGTCCAAAATATGTGTGTAAGGTATGTATGTGGTTTAAGAAGGTTTGAACATGTTTCGGAGGCTCGACGATCGCTGGGTTTGTTGACTGTAGCTGATACTTGTACCCTGCGCTCCTCATGCCTGGTTTACAGAATCCTGACCACTGGCAGGCCGGGATATCTGAGAGAAAAACTAAAAAGCAGGTCTCAAGTCCGATCTCGCAGTACTAGACAGGATCAAATGTTGGAGATGCCTCGCGTTCGCCGTGAATTTGAAAGAAAGCGATTTGCGTACTTTGCTCCCAAATTATATAATGAACTGTCCTCCAGCGTAACAGGCCAGGGTGTATCTGAAACGACATACAAAAAAAATATATACAAGTATTTAATGTACGATACAAGGTGATATAGCCATATATAACTGTATGTCTAATATTATGTTTTATTTATTAATAACTATAAAATAAGCTTTTAATTTTTTAAGAACTATAATACGACATGAGTCGTTTTGTAAACCAGCAATTATTGTTGAAAACCGCTCCAAAATAAAGTCCTTATTTATTTATTTAAGGAGAGGCAAGCTCTGTTCCAGCCTTCTTCAGTTAAATCGGGTAGAGGAAGTCCCCCCTAATGTTTATGATAGTAACACCCTTCAACATTATTGGAGCTCCACATACTCCAGCAGTAGATTATCCACTATATAAAGGTATTTGCGGTTGGTGATATATCACTGTACATCTATAATATTGCCCAGATGAAAATGAAAAATATGTTTTTGTTGTACCTAATTTAGATACAAACTGGAAGTATAAGCCATTCAGAAGTGAACCCTTTTGGGACAAAGAGAATATATATATACTGACATGAAAACTGTATGAATTTTTCCTTTGATACTAATTATACTGATAATCATGAGTGAATTGAGTCTCACTCATTTTTATAGGAAAATCAATTTTAATATAGATTCTTTTATAACATAAACTGTTGGCTTATGTTTTAGGGTTGTGTAAATATAATTTGCTTACTCTATAGCACTATCGTCATATACATTCCATTTTGGTCTTTCCTGTAGGTATTAATAGTAGAGATATATTTTTTTAATTGTCTTGTAGCAATTATAGGCTTTTATAAGGATAATTTTAGGTATATTTGTAATCAGTCCATAGAAAAAATAATAACGTAATCAGATGACAAAATGTACTAGTCTTAAAATTACATTTTCTTTAGTGAGATAAGTTAAAAATCTACACGCATACATACGAAAAATATAATACACTTTAGTGATAGTTCAGTGAAGAAATTTAAAACTTCATGTTCTTACCTTATTTTATTTTCATTTGGGCATTATTTCGTGATTTCTCAGAGTACTACTTGTTAAAACAATTTCATTCTTGATAGCACCAACAAATCAAAAACATTTTTTCTTTTATTCCTGGGTGTTTTAGAACGCTCTGACTATATATAGTCACAATATATAATTTTATTTTTAAAAAACTAAACGAGCATCTTTTAAAGTCAAGCGTCATGATTATGTCTAATGCAGTGAATTATAGAATATTCTGAAATGCAGGTTATTAGTCCTAACTTAGTAAAATGTTAAGAGTAACAAACACAATCCCCAAAATTATTTGATGAAATACTACTTGATTCCTGCCTTCATAAACAAATAATATTCTAAATAACACATAAAATTTCTTTTTGAAATCATATAAGACCATGATTTCAAAGTATCTGAATATGATAAAATGTGTTGGAACAGGGGATATTTGATCAGGTATTTCGATGTGCTTGTCTCGCGGGACCTGGAAAGTAAACTTCCCCTCCTTCAATAGAGATGAATGGGAAGATATTTGTTCTATATTCATGAAAATTTTAGGTTAAGAATTATATTTAATGTACTAAACATTGTCACCAACATTTTAAATACAGGACATTACTCAGCTTAATCATTTTTTTTGCACTTTCCTCCATGATAACGGTTTATTTTAATAATCCTCCACAATAGTTTGACTTTTAGATGGAATCACTTAGAAAATACTACCAGTGGGACTTCTGTGGTGTTGATGGTGTTACAGTATATTTTTGTTCCAAGATTTGTTATGGGTACTTTTTCAAACTTGCCTCTGACGGCGTTTTTTTTTTTTTTAGATTAATTTCAATTATTTTAAGTCAAATTTCCAATTATTATCAGACAGGACCTTTCGATCCATTACAACTACAAAAGCAGTACTCGGATATCGACATACAATCATAACTGAGCGACTTCGAGAGCCAAATTGTATTTCCACAATATTGATGGTGATGCATGAGGAAAATAATATTCCTGTAACAGTCTGGAGCATGTTTTTAAACTTATTTCTATTACATATTTCTCGGTTTGTCAGAAAGCCTTTCAGAGAGTGTGAGTCACTGTTAAATTCTTAATTTGTGGGAAAAGATAGGAGTGGTCCTTGAAGTCCCTTTATAAACTCAATTAAACAGCTCTTGAAGTCACACGAATTTCGTACCAAGTACATTGCCGTGGTGAGTTAAAGTGATTCGTGTTCGACTTATTTTACCTTGACGTGGATGATGTTTTGGCAATCGGAGAAATTATTATGGATTTTAAAATCTGAATTACTGTTCATGTGAACTGATATGTTTAAATATTCCACTTCTACTCCCAGTTCAGGTTATCATAAGAGCTAGTCGTTTAAATTTTCAAGTAGCTGCAAAACTTTAGTCTACAATTAAAAGTATTAATTATTAGATTAAATGTAAATAAAAAATGCAAACATAATCACAATTCATAGAATTGTGTAGAGGTATTATACATCGTAAAACATTTCTTAAGCGTTTTGGCTATGGAAATAACATAAGCCTTATGCAAAACATAAACGTTATTGTACAAAACGGAAGTAAGTTTCATCACTAAAGTATGTGTGTTGATAACGCGTATACAGAGCAAGTTCACACCTAAGCCTCATGAATGTAGGAAGAATCTATTTATTAGATTGTATCTTCTCCACGTGCGACACCGGAACCACTATTATCAACTTGTAGAGTTTAGCACCTTCCATTTATCCCTTTGCTTTTAGCAGTTATACTGTGATTTATTTTTTCATTTCATAGCAACATAATATATATTTTTTTTAATTTGCAGTTAACACTATGAGGAACTCTACAAAGTCTCATTCCTGTTTGTTTGTTGTAAAATGCAAGGAAACCTTTTGAGTTGGTACACGTTTTGTAGATTAATCTCATATAGTAATTATTTACAATGTACTATTGAATGAATATCCTCTATTATTGAGTTTTAAAAGTTACTTGGTTCTTTTGTAAACTGATTTGAACTGTGCCTTTATAGTACTGGTATTGAAATCGTATTTTAATGAAAACACACATTGAATTTTACCGGAAATGATCCCATAATGCGGTTGGTATTAAGTCATATCATATACAGCATTGTAAAAATCATGAAAAGTACATTATTAAATAATTTTTCGAAATATTTACCATTACACACATTAGTCATTTTCGTTAGGTACCAAAACTTATTTTTATAGTCAATGAATTATTACAGCTATTAAGCAGAATAATTTGTTTAAATGATTGTCAATACATCCTAAACTATTTCAATGAGAGATAGTTGTGTTCATTAATCTACCTCATATCGATAATAGTCTTTGAGACGATAATGCTATCAGCGATCTAAAGCAATAAACAATTAACGTTCAGTAAGCAGAATTCTATAAGTGGAAAACCTCAACAGAGGGAATGGCGATTGGGAGGAGCTGGAAAGCTATCAGAGTCAGAGCGATATCGACTGGACAATTACAGTTGCTATTATTCATTGTGCTCTGTCAAGGTTGTGGTCTGAGTTGTAACTGTCTTGCTGCTATTATTTATAACGATTCTTAACGTATACGCTTGGGAAATTGGCATTTAGATGCATTTAGTTTCAGTAAGTGATCAGGGTATTTGTGTTATTTCTACGTCATTTATGTGCCTTTTTTACTTTAATAAAATGTGTTCTATAATAGTGCATATCCAATCATTCCATTTAGCTGAATATCAATTTGGGCTTTCAATGAGTAGGCCAAAACGTTTATGATTTAACTGCTGCTGGATTTAAACATTTATTTTTTTATGATTGTTTGTCCTGAATGTCTGCAAGATATCTCGAGAATTAAGTGAGGAGTTAGTGGCGTTCACACGTACATAGTGGTTGTGATTATTTACTAAATATATGTCACAACGCTCTGGTATCATTTTTAATTTTAACCTAGAATTTAGTTATATGTATAACTGGTTGGTTATTCACGCATATAACTGAACAGTATGTTTGTGTTGTTGGTCTGTAAGTATTCCAACATTCATTGTCACTCGTGATTCCATACTATTCCAACTATTTCCTACTTTACTTTGTGTGCGAAATAAAAACTTGATGCAGAATGAGTTAGTACTAGTAAAGAGTAAGTTAATATATCGAGATAATGTTGTATATTATACAATGAATTATTTATTTTAAACAAAACAGTACTACACTTGGGGAAGCTAAAGGCTAATTTAGACTAAACCACAGCAGTAGAAAGGGATTCGTATCTAAACTAAAATAATATCAAGCTAAACCGGTATATTTCTCTGTTACACACTTCCTACGTTTTATTTCTACTTACATTGTATATTCCGTATATGAAGGGATTGTAACTGCTGTTGCTCATAGCTAAACAGTCACAGCAGAACCATATAACGTTGATGTATCGATACCTGTAACATAAACTCGTGTTGATGTTACAACCTCTGAACATATGAAACACATAAGAAGTTACTGCTCCAAAAATCATCGTTACGCTATGGTTTATGAAGTAGAGTTAATGACGTCCCCAGTTCCTGTTGAAGATTCTTCAAATGTTAAAGGTGAGCATCTTCATGTCTTTAAGGTGGCTAATTAATTAGTGACATTTTGAAGTAGTTGTAATATATTATGTTTATCTATTCAAGTAAGCTTTCATTTTCTAAAAGCATAGTTATTAAGATTGAAAATTTTAATTTTATATAACAGGTTTTACGTTATAGAAGTTTTGGTGTGTTCAGACCTACTGTTCCTAGAATGAATGGCTCATGGATGCAAGTTAGTGTTCCTTTATTCGTTTTTCTTTAACCAACTGTAAAAGACATAGCACAAAAAAGTGAACTAGTTTTTATACCCTATGTGCAAACATTCACACCTTTGTTTATCAAAGGGTTTATAACAGTATTTTAAGAGTATTTGCAAAACAAACTTTTTAAAAATGGCCACTTTGTGTCTGTTACCTGCGTTCCATTACTGGCCAAGCAATGTGTACTTATATGTAATAAAATATAAATGTAAACAAATATTTCAGGCTCTTTTGGCGGACCTCAGCTGAAACTACAAAAAAGATTTAATCGTGTCAACATCTGATTCATGTCATTAAAATTTGCGTTGTGAAACATAACTATTATAAGTATTACTCCAAATTCTAAAGCTTTTCATGTTATTTTTTCCGATGCATCTCTTCCTTGAAACCTTCCTTCGACTTCAGCAAATATTTCATAAAGGGAGAATATTTCCATTCGTTCTAGAAAATAGCGCGCAGCATATTTCTTGATACCTTTTATACACACATATATTATACACACACACACACACTCAAATATATATATATATATATATATATATATATAATCCTATGTTACCAGGACCGGTCTCTTAAATAATTGAATAAAAAGTTATAATATAGTCCATCCTCCAAAGAAGTTTATTGCTTTTAATGACATGTCTTAAATTTTATTAAACCACGCTACCTAGTCTTTATGAGAATCGTAAACCTGTAAACGAACCATAAATTTCAATTTTTCATTAAAACTCGTTCAGAAATTAGAATAACCTTTTGATCACTCCTTCAATATAAGGGTAAAGGCTTTTACTACTGTTTAATAAATGTTTTCGAGGACAAATCAAGGCATGCGCTTATACTCTTTTACTCAGGTTAACTCTTAGATGACGTACTCGATGCCAAATATGTAAAGAATTTCGAAAGTCTAGTAGTGGAAAATCGGGAAAGTTAAAGCAGATTGGAATCAAATCAGGACGTTCTACATATATTAGTGTCGCCTTCTTATCCTTTTATTCCATCACTGAAGTACAGTCTACGTTTGTCGTTCCCATCATTTCTCATTCTTTACACGAATCATTAGAATGAATTTAGGTTACTTGGTTACTGATTTTGGGACTACGTACTAGAGTTAGTCTTCAGTTGAGATAATTAAAATGGAATGTTGTACAATATTCTTTTATTTAAGATATACGACACAGGAAAGTAAGTATATACCATATCTATTAGCAAAAGGATTATCGTATAAAACCGTATTCTTTAAAGATAAATCCTCTAGCAACTCGTTCGCTTATATTATAGAATACTTTGCAATCAAACTTGCCCACTTATAGTTGATTAGCGATTGCACTGATAAACTTGTCTAAACAGGAACGATGAGATATGATCTTATTGTACCAGCTTGTTATAATGACTTTATAGCGACTTGAGAGAAAACGAACGTAACAGAGAGAACAAACACAAATTAATTGTAATAAATTAAATAAATAGACCATCAATTGTTTTACAATTTATAACATTATGTAATAAGATCACTAAAAATGCTGATTTTGATGATTTTAATTGTGTCCCAAAATATCAAAATTGTTTTAAAATACAGACAAAAAATTTTAAATCAGTAACTTATTGAGTTCTTAAAATGAATATTTTTATAAAACAAACCCAAAACCACAAAATATTCTATTTCTTACCACTATGTCCATAATAGATACCGTTTAAAAAAAGTAATCCCAACCGAACTATGCAACGACGAGAGAGGCTGCTGTTTAAATGGGTGACCGTTGAGCGATCCTGTCCTAGCAAGCAGCCCGCCTGCCCGGTCATTCATTGGTGGTGGTTTGGAAGTCACCTTTAAGCCGTTGGTCCCAAGTTAACTGTTAGGGATGGCTTCTTAGTCTTAACTTCACCTGGTAAAATAAGACATTTTCTATCTTACTTTTCTTTGCTTTACATGTTTGTTTGAAATAGGACGCTATAATTAATGGTATAAACTTAGTTCTTTTACTATCGTTCATATGTTATTAGTTGGTTTAAGTGTGTCAAGTTAAGAGTAGATTAGGGTAAATTTTTCGGGTAAAGAAATACGGCCCCACTTCGATCTCTAACACAACAATTTTGCCGGCGATCGATTTCTTTTTTAGAGGTCATCCATCATTCGCTTTAAAAACCCATATTTTATGGTTATAAACTGAAAGTTTGTACTCAGCTTTTATAGAATTAGCTATTATAGGTATCATTTGGTCATGGTGGTGTTAAACACTCCATACAAGTGGAATAAAATCAAATGGGTGTATCTATAATAGTAGAAATCTATGTAAATTAAAAAAATATTTAAATTTATTAAATATCTGAATTTGAAAGGCTTTGAACACACATCCATGCAATTAATCTTAACTATTGTGTTTATAATGAATTTTGTATATTGAATATGTACAAGAAAATATTACTTCTACTATCAATGAACATTAAAAATTGTTTTAAGAAAACAAATTTGGAAACTTATTGAAGTAATCGTTTACATTCGGCAGATGGTTAAAACAGAACGGACAGTTTCCTAATGGACGGAATGTGTTTGAGGCAGACAAGAAGAGGTAATGCGATTCCCATTAAGCTAATAGAAGCTCGCTCCAACACCAGTTTTGTTGCTCTCTGTTGTGGTCGCTCAACTTGTTCCTAATCAGCGATCCACTCTAACATTGTTGATGTGCATATCACTGATCTGGCTTTGTTGTTAGAATTATTAATCTTAATTTTATCGTAAACCGAAGATCAGATGAGAAAATATGATTTGTAGCAGTTGTCTTTCCCAATTGAATAACTCATTGGAATAAAACACAAATCAAAATTACTTTGAACTAGAATACATCTGTTTGGTTCCTTTTATTATAATCTGTTAAGTAAAAAAGTTTTCTCATAAAATATTAAATTCATTAATTTAAGATCTGGAATTTATTGTCACTCAATATTGTCAAAAACCAAATTGAATAAAGAAGATATATTATCCCGTGGGTCCGCCGCACGGGATAAAGCAGATAACTATGTTTATTCGTGAAAATGTGGAGTGCTTAGATTCGTCATTTACAACAACTACAACAATAAAGGTAAATAATTGTACACTGATATTTCATTATCGTAAACTATGATTGATTAATTAATTGTTAGATTGACACAAAAGTTGAGAAACTGAGTTTATAGGTTATGTCATACTATTGACAAATGTTGATAGTGTTAAGTAAATTATTAGTTTAAATCACTCTGCAATCAATCGTAATTCAGTCGATTGAGAAGAAACAGCGCGTATTGCTAGTCAAACATTTAAAATAACAAATTATAACCTCTAACCTGTCATAACAGTGCGACCAAACAAACGAACTAAACCGACCAATCACCACGCGCGGAGTTAGAATTTAACTGTGTTTAGCAAGAATTTCAAATTCCAATTTTAGTAAATGTTTTATTCAACTTTACCATTTACAATAACAAATTTTAATTCATTTCAAATTATGTACAATGTTTTAGTAAACAAAATATATTTCTATAGTTAAAATTTGTGCAATTCTTATTTTCATTCAATTCCTTGTTCCTATTGTGCAATTTAATAATATTCATATCAATAAATATTCTACCGAGAAAAAGACGTTGTCACGTAAAATCTTCGCCCGTAAAAACCGACTTTACAGGCAACCATAATTTTTTTAAATAAATTATTTCATTGAAGTTTATATTGAACAGTAATGAAAGAAGTGAATACAATTATTATACTTTATATAAAGAATGCCTTTTGTCTATTACACTTTTTTAAATTTTACTTTAGCATTAATTTTACATAGTTTCAAATTTGGTCTGCAAACCTCTTTAATTTCCACTAATGCATCTCTAATAATCAGGTCATGATATTCCCTGACATTGTCTACATCTTTTTTAATATAAGACTTTGTTGTTCAAGTTTTAAATTTTTCTACTGTTCATACTTAATATACTGTTTCATACATAACAGCTGAAAACGTGTATCAAAAGAACATAAGCTCCCTTATCACCAAACCTCTATGGACAATTGACTATAATACTGTGGGGCTATATGGTCCGTGCTACAATACATTGAAGTGATCCTAATTGACAAGTACAGCTCTACAGTAAACCACTCGTGGTCACGTGACCACTCTCCGTAACATCGCTCCAACAATATTGAGAACGTAAACAGTACCCTGAAAGACCAAACGTTGCCAATTCAATTAAATGTAAGAATAATTTTGAAAACATTATTATAAAATTAAACATACAGTATTTTAATTTTTTGAGCTCTAAATAGAAAATATTTCTTTATTCCGCTTTCGTTACAAATTACACTGATGCTATTGAATACACTAAGGAAGAAATTAAAATATTTTTACTCGTAAAAAGGGCAACTGCAAAATGCAGTGCTGCTAACATGATTTTAACGTGTTCTCAACGTTAATGTAAAAACAATATAAAATGGTAATGTAAGAAATTTGGTCTCAGCCAAACCACTGGTGGTGTCCTAATATTAATAACTATTTTAATATTTTTACCTCAAATATTTCAGCTATTATAGAATACCCAGCAAACGATTTCACTTAAATGCACACTGTATCCGAAGCATTTTTATTCCATGAGGCTTAATAAATAATATCCTTTCATCAAAACTACCTGAATCAGGAAAAAATTACATTAGTTATGTTTACATACCTGCGTAATATACTGGCTTCACAACTCCGATCACAAACACTATGATACCGTCCTTAATGATCTATCACGTTCCTTTTAACGTCTGTCTTTAAGAAAAACTATGTTTTTTAAAACTAGTCAAAAAACTGATATTTAGTAAACTATTTATTGTGTTAAGATCTACCAGTAAAACAAGTTTCGTCGCTTTTTTAAAATTAAATTTCTAAGTGGCGGTCATTTAAATTATTTAAAATGTTATATCCTAAATAGTATAATTTTACAACAAATTTAAAACATTATCCTTTTCTTACAAAATGTTTTTTAAAATCCAATGACACTTGGATGTCATTGCTGAAGTCGAAAAATAAATAAGTGGCATGTTGCAAGTTTACTCCGACCATGCAATTCCAATCTCAGGTTCACAATAAGGTTCCAGTTGAACAATGAAACTAATAACAGATACAACAGACTAGGTATATGTTTATTTATATACTCAGTTTAATTAGTTTTTAAATATAGTTTTTAGTAAAAACCCAAACAAGCTGACAAAGGGTAAATGGGAAATATAGACAGCTGGTTACATTTGTTTGTTTCTCCATTTCAACCAAGAAAAAATAATCTCAAGTGTCTTAATTATAATCTAAATTATAGTGATTTTTGCTACAGTCTGTTTTTAATGAATATACCGATTATGTTTATAGCATATACTCTATAAAATATTTGCAGCAAATAATAAGAAAAAATAAATGCAATAAAATATATACTACTGTATGTATTATTTGGGTTAGAAACTAAATGTGAACATGTTATACCGTTTAAAGAACTTTATGAAATTGAAACGTTTTCTGATGTTGGACATATGTTTATACTACATTTATGTTGTAACATTTATATGCAATGTTAACACTTATAGCATTAACTGAATTTGGTTATAGTAAATGGTAAGGATTAACCAAGACAATTGAGATCAAATATGCATATATTTGATCATAAGTAATTACACCTCATAATGACGCAAGGTATAAACAACCACACTGCCGTCCTGCTTTAACTTGACAAGGAGTTAAATAGTGAGCAATGAATAAGCAGCATTCACGATGAGCAGAGTTGACAATAGTCGGCCGCTATATTGCGTGTAGAGAAGACGCAGCCTGTCTTATGAATAGATTCCCCACATTCATGAGGCTTAGCTGTGAACGTGCTCTGTGTCCTACACATCCTGTTATAACGCCTTTGATACATCATATACTTATGCTTCCTCATGCAGACATTAGTCTTAAATATGAAACTGTGTCTGACAAGAGCACATAAATTACATTACACGTATTATAAATAATCTGTTATCTGAAAAATGGTAAATATAAATAGAATAACTCTCAATAGTCATTTACAAATTTGTAATTTTACTCTTCATTGACGTGGTTAGAGTATATCTGAATTAAAGCAATGCAAATAGATTAAAACTATTTCTATATTGAAAATTGAAAATGGTCTTGTATTGTAATTAGACTGAACCAGTTGGTTCTAAAATGTCAAAAAAATTTAATTTACGTAAATCATTATCTTGAATTAATATTTTAAGGCTTTATATCGTTTACAAAAATATGAGCTGCTTTTCTTCACAGGGTGCCTCAAAACATTTTAACACACTTTACCACTTTTTCAGTATATAAAAAATAATCATAATGACATATATCCTATCTAGCAGAGTTTAGAAGTATCTATCTGTATGTTCGTTTATTTGGAAACAAGAATGAAGACAATATGGACAATTTAAGATATAATGATGGCAGAAAGCTGAGTATCTAACAGTTGTCTTTCCGAATTCAAAAAGTGAAGAAGTGAGTTAGGCAAAATTAGAGAGGTTTGTTGTTAAAATTTAAAAACTATATAAAATTTAATGGAAAAGTGTACAACATGATGTCAATTTATTGAGATTTTTTTAAATCAACGATAGGTAATTATGGTTAATATTGCCATTTACAATTGTACTAGATTTTTAATTGTGCAAAATATGGTTTTGGAAAATAAGCACAATAAGTGTTTTTTTTTTTTTTTTTTTTTTTTTGTTTGCTTTGGGGTATTGGGGGTGGATTCACAGATCCTCAAACGTCAACCTGAGCTTATTGTGTGCCCCTTTGATGTTAGAGGGGTAAGCCTATCTTTGTGCCCTTAATTAGGCTAAGAAGCTTTTCCCCGATACTAGCATCTGGTTCGTCACCTGGTTGTTTATCACCGAAAAGAGCCCTTCTCTCCTTGCTCCCAGTCTCTCACAGTCCAGTATTATGTGTTTTGCAGTCTCTTCAGACTTATTGCAGAGTCTGCACTCCAAGTCCTCATGTCGTAAACCTAGAGTGTTTAGGTGTTTCCTGAAGTGGCCGTGTCCAGTGATCAAGGCAATCACTTGCTTAACCGATCCCTGCCCAGCCCCATCAGCCATCTGGTGGAAGCCGGAGCTAGAATCAGCATAGCAGTCTTTTGCCGAGTGCTTGTCCTTGGTGACTCTGCCACCGCAAGCGGTGGTGTGTCTTCCTGGACCATTTGTTTATACTTTGGGTAAGCGGCTGACTTGCTTATACCACAACTCGGTTCTGGACCGGTGTATGGCATGCTTGCTCCGCTTTTGGCAAGCCTGTCGGCGCATTCGTTACACCTATGCCTGTGTGGCCCGGTACCCAACCAAGACGCACAAAGTTGCGTGATCCAAGCTTGCAGAGAGTGTTTAAAGCACTCCCACACAAGCATGGATGAGATGCTGTTGGAGTCAAGAGCTTTAAGAGCTGCCTGACTGTCTGACATTATACAGATGTTCATTCCCTGGTACCTCTAGTGAGGCCTAGGTTGGGCACAGGCTAGGATACCATAGATTTCGGCTTGAAAATATGGAGCAGTTCCGACCCAAACTGCCGCAAAGGCAGTTCTAGGGGATTAACTAAACACTCCATATCCAGTTCTACCCTTAATAAGCGAGCCATCCGTGTACCAGACAAAGCTCTTTCTTATTGTTGGGATGTTATCTTGCGATTTCCACTCATCTCTGGAGTAGAAGTCAACAGAGAATGGCTTATTAAATACGAAACTTCCGTTCTCATTATGTCGGAGATCATTTCGAGAATAGCGCTTGGGTTTACAGCTTCAGTGATGGCGCCATGGCTCGCGTTAGACGCGCCATTCCTCCACAAGCCAGCAACCACCAGCGATAAGCTGACTTACGCGCTTCAGCTTTTATTTTGGACATCAAGAGGTAGAAGTCCTAAAGCCACCTCGAGGGTCGCTGAGGGACTGCTCCTGAATGCTCCGGTTGCAAAGATTGTACCAAGCCTTTGTAAGCTTTCAAGCTTGGCTTTGGCAGTTACCTGATTCACCTTTGTCCACCAGACTAATGAACCATAAGTGATTTGAGGCCTTACAACTGCTTTGTAAAGCCATAGTGATATATGGGGTTTTACGCCCCATGAGATTCCTGCAAGTCTCCTGGACGTCATGAGCGCCCACTTTGCTTTGTGCAGGATATTGTTAAGATGATCATTCCACGTAAGCTTATGGTCTAGAGTCAGTCCTAAATATTTGACTGTCTTTGACCACTCAAGCTGTGTGGATGCGAGTTTCAGCCTTAGAAAGAGACTCTAGTTTCTTTTTCCTAGTGAATGGTACAACTACTGTCTTAGAGGGATTTACTTTCAGTCCTCTCCCTGACACCAGTTGTATACATGTTGAAGATTGGTATTCATGATATCAACAACAACATTTGTATATTTTCCCTGTACCATAAGGACTATGTCGTCTGCATATCTTTGGACATAGATTCCATTGTTAGTAAGGTCCTCAAGTAGACCATCTACTACTAGATTCCACAGTAGAGGTGACAGGATGCCTCCTTGAGGACATCCCCTTGTGGGTGCGATCACGAGCGATTCTTCATTGAGATCGGCCCTGATCCGTCTGGAGCACAGCATGGCCCTAAGCCCACCGGCACAGAGCTGGCTCGAGGCCACGTCGCTGTGCTCCACTTACCATTGCAGTGAATTTAGCATTGTCAAAAGCTCCTTCAATGTCTATGAAGGTGCACAATGCCAATTCCTTGGCGGACAGGCTATCCTCAATCCTACTGACTAGTTGGTGCAGTGCTGATTCACAGGATTTGCCTGGCTGGTATGCATGTTGGTTGCGATGAAGGGGAGTGTCTGAGAGAACTCCCTTTCTCAGGTGCCTCTCCACCAGTCTTTCTAATGTTTTCAGTAGAAACGAAGATAAACTGATGGGACGAAAAGATTTAGGGACAGAATAGTCCGCTCTCCCTTTTTTAGGGATGAAGACCACCCTGTTGAGACGCCAGGCTTGTGGTATGTACCCATAAGCTAGGCTCGCCCTGAATAGTTCACATAGAAGGGTAAGGAGATTCTCCGGCCCTTGTTGAAGCAGGGCCGGAAAGATTCCATCCCCTCCTGCAGATTTGAAAGGGGCAAATTTAGAAATTGCCCATTTGGCTTTTAGAGAGAGTGGACAATCCTTCTGGCAATGGCCCAGCTACCACGATAAGCTCTTGGCCGTGAGCCTGCCTCATGGTTACCAGACGTTCCAATGTTGTCATTCTCAAAGATACAATCAGGGAATGAGTCTCAAGGAGAAGTTTGAGGCTATCACTAGACCCGGAAGTGTGTTGACCTCCCTGGGACCTTAAAGATCCCAAGTGACCGGTTGGACTGAGGCTAGTAAACGTTGCAGTCTAGCTGCCGCGCTTAACTCATTTACCTTCTGTGTAAACTGCCTCCAGGAACTTTGTTTTGCCTTTTTAATTGCTAGGCTGTATTCTGTTAGAGCTCTATGATAGGACTCCCAGATACGGCTCCTTTTGCATTGATTGTACAGCTTCCTAACATTAGCCTTTTGCGAGCGAGGTCCGCAGTCCACCACTTAGTATTGGTTCGACTCTTCCCCCGTCGCAATGGACAATTGTCGTGGAAGCTATTGATTATAGCATTCTGCAGGTCAGAAGCTATCTGATCTATATCTGTGAAGCATCGCACCCTTCCGCCTACCGATCCCAACTGTGACTGAAGGTCAGAACTTATATCCCAACCAGTCAGTCCTCCTGGGATTGCGATAGAGGACCTCTGCAGCCTCATCTTGCAAGTTGAAGCGTATATACCTGTGATCCGATAATGAGGCCTCTTCGCTTACGTGCCACTTATCAACCATTCCAAGTATACCTTGTGTGCAGATTGTTATATCAATAACTTCTTGTCTAGTTCGTGTTGCGAACGTGGGGCGGTTACCTTATTACATATAAATAGGTCCACTGCTTAGAAGAAATTGTAAAAGTGCCTCACCTCTGGGGTTAGTGTTGGTTGCTGCCCCATCCAGCAGAGTGATGGGCGTTGGCGTCACAACCTAGAAGAAGTTGTTGAGTCTAGCTTGTGCTTCTTCCACCAGGAGCTCTAGGTCTCTTGATGGAGGGAGTTCCCTGGCATCATATGGCAAGTATACGGAGCCTACAATTGTGCTCTGTACTATGCCTCCATTCTTCTAGGTCAGTGTGCCACAGTGAGATCTCTGGAGCAGAATTCGTTGAGGGTTAGAAAATCCAAGCCTCTCTTCAACAGGATGCAGGTCCTGACATTCCTTAGAGAGGTACAGTAAATTAACTTACCTTTGGTTTCATTTAGGCCCGCCACTCTCCCTTGGTGAAGCCATGGTTCTTGAATCAATGCCAGATCGAATCCCTCCTGGAGGAAGAAACTGGCAGAAGGCTGCCGAAGCAGCCCTACTGTGCTGGAGGTTGATTTGTAGAAACTCGTGGCATTGTCCTTGACTGTCGAGGAGACAATTGAGACCTGCCAGAGTCCTAGGTTGGCTCTACAGTTGGAAGCCTTCACAGCCTTGTAGCAGACCTCGTCCAGGAAACAGACGAATCCGTAACCTTTCGGATCTGGCTTGGATGGAAGGATTTTCCACTCGTTTACATTTAGGTTGGGATTCTGCTTTTTGAACATTTCAAGTACCTTTTCAGGTGTCTTCTTCAGAAGCTTCGGGTGAGCTCTGAAAAACACCCTAGTGGACCTCAAGATGTCCTTACGCAGACCCACTCTCAGAGAGATGTCATCTCCCAGAGGTTTTATTCTTTGAATAACTTCTTCCAGCCAACGTTTGGTGTGCTCGTTGATGCAGGAAGCAATTAAAACACCTTTCTCTAGGTAGGTGCCCGCAAACGATGGAACGGAAACCATCCTCCAGGGGTTGGATTTCTTCCATAATTGCGTCCTCGATGGCTTCTCCTTGCTCTTGCACTAAGCTTCGCCTCTGGGTAGCCTTCGAGGGCTATGGCTATTTTGATCGCCGCGACCTCTCTGTAGGTAGCCTTGGGTGTGCTACCAGAGGCCTCGGGATCGTGGGCTTCGGGCTTTTGGGTTTCCCCTCCTAGCCTTCTTTGCGGGCCCCTCAGCGGAGGGTGGGGTGACCGAGGTGCCTCTGGGGCGTTTGGCCGACCCCTCCCCCCGCCTTGGTACCCGCAGTTGGGCCGGAGTTGAGACCTCCTGCCGTTCTGGGTTCTTTTTCTTCTTTTTCCCCCTCCTCCACTTGGAAGGGTCAAAAGCTTTCACCCTTTTCAAGAAGTTTAGCCTTTAGTGCTTCTCTCCTTTGAGCAGTGGTGAGATTAGGCCTCTTCATTCTGAGGTTGCCGAGTTGCTCTGTGGCATCATCCAGCGTACCTGTAGACATGGGAGTGCTTGGGCTGTTGAGGAGCTGATCTTCTACATCTTGAAGGGCTTTTGCTTCCTCAGCGCTTGTACTACCTTCCTCAGATAAAGCCTTGCCATGTATGGGAGCTTCAGTGTGCAATGGAACCTCCTGTGTTCCTAAGGCACTTTGTTGAGGAGAAGGTAGGGATGTTGGCATAACAAACCTCTTGAGTTGTTTTACCAGGTGATGGTGTGTGCGAGGTAGCTTCAGGAGCTACCTCAGCAGGAAGAGGTAGGTTAGAAACAGCTTCAGGAACTGTTTCAAGGGTTGGTTGGTTTTGGTTTTTGTTTTTGTTTTTTTCCATGATGTTCCCACGAGTAGCTAGGGAATGGAAGGTCGACCAGGACAGAGCCCCGCATGCCTGGGTAAGCTGCTTTTAAACTGGAGGGTCGCCGGTGTCCAGAGTCCGCATAGTAAAGAACTGGTTTGCCACCAGCCATTCAGCCCTGGCCTATGCTGTTCCACCGTGGCTTGGCCCCTAGTGGGAGAAATGAAAGGAAAACTAAATCGAAGGGTTTGAGGAAGTTTACCTCAAATAGAAGAGAGTGAAGAAGAGAGATAAGTGTTAGTAATGTTTTGTATATCTGACCATAAGATTTTGGAATTTGTATGATTAAGTTTTTGTATGTGAGACTTTACACCCACACTAGGTGATACAACTAGATACGTAAACACTTAGTGAGCATGCATAGATTAATATTTTAAAAATGTTATACGTGCTTACATAGAAAATGTGGGGAAAATAGAGGTTTCATACAGAGTGTCTCACGAAGAGGTTTTGACGTTTGACTTTATATTTATATAATTGAGTATCAAGAGCTAGAACCTAATTGGTATACTTAAATTGTTTTTTTAGACGAGTCCACTTTCTACCGCAATGTTGCTGTAAATAGGCTATTGTAATTATTATAACTCCTGTGTTCTAATTTTCTGATTGAAATGCTGTACTTCTTTAGAATATGACTGTAAATAATTTTTCAAAACCTAAAATACAGTTTTTGTACGGTTTTTTAAAGTATAGTTTTTAAAAATTCCACCATTTTGTTTGCTAACAACTGCTAGAGAGCTAAGATTTCCATAGAATATTTTTAAAACCTATTAATTAATTGTGTAGTGTTTTAAAATTTTGATAAAAGGCCAAGTAATATAAAATCAAACGTTTTAACCTCTTCGTAGGACACCCGGTACATTGAAGGAAGATTAAACTTTCTTTCCCTACAGTCCTATCGATAATATTATATACTCTAGTTTGTATATTATTGTACACAGTTATCACGGAAATGTTTTTAGTACCACTGGTTTAGTAAGGCCGGTTTTAAATAGTATATTATAACATACAGAGCTGCAGACTATCTGGACATGTAGCGACATGTAAATTATCATGGGCTTCAGCTACGTAACGCCATGCTATGTCAGGCTTTCTATCCAAATTAACAGATTTAACCAATAAAACTGCTCTCTTATGACTCTGCTAGTCAGAGAAACACAGCTGTCACAGTGCGCAGGCTGTACACTGTACAAGTCTAGCATTTCTCCTTCAATTCGGGACGGCAATCTTGACTCCTCGCTCTATTGATAGTTGCCAAAAATAATATGCTAGCTGCTGTCATGGGAATATCAGCATATATTTTGCCTTTCTAGAAGAGTATGAAAATTTATTTCTATATTAAACTTGATGAATTTTCTATAAATATATTATTGGGTATATGCTTTAAACCTAAAATAAAGATTAAACCGTTTTATCTATTATAATTTTTATAATTCTATTAATATTCTTTGTTTATTTATTTATACATATTTGTATTAAAGAGTAGTGGTAGTCTTTTATAACACAAATCAACAACCAACGCTATAAAGATTTCATATCCCTCCAAGAAATGTGATTGATATAACCATCAATGGATTGATTTTGTACGTGAGTAAAGAAGGCTCAGGACTAGGAAACGATTAGCAAGTGTCGTTCGTGGGTTGGCACACATTTTTGAGGACGAATCCCTGGTTTATAAATTTTATTAATTTATGGTTAACAATTAAATGAATCCATCAGACCAATCCCGTACTATTCTCGTACATGAATAGACTTGCACAAGGATCAGTGTTTGGACTTGTGTTATTCATATGTTATTCAAAAAATAAAATATGATTGATTGCAGACCTTATTTATTGTGCAAAATACCTGATATCTGGATGTAAATTAAAGTATTAGCTCAGAGGATATTACATACATTACATTTTCGAGCCGATGGAAATCCGAGAAGTGGTATCGTCACAATCTACCTATGAAACCATATCTTAAACTTAGTAAAATCTGTACGTAACACAATTTTATGGTTTGAAGCAAACAATTTTGTTGAAGTTTTGATAAAAAGGACAAAAAAATGTACTAATTCTTCTTATTTTTTAATTGATAAACTTATAGTGGTTTTTAAACATCTGTTTATGTTGTCCTCGTCAGTATAAAAATATTCAGATTGACTGGTTAACACAATTTATTATTATGTATATTTTCCTTCAACTTCTATTCCAATTTAATTCTTCATCCTTATATAAAAAATACCCTTGCGTAGTGTATCAAACATTAGTATAATAAGAGCCCCAATCTATTTTCAATATTATGGCGGGTATACATTTAATTAAAATAATGTTATCAATTACTTATTGTAAATTAATTATTTTGCATTACAAATATAGTTTATAGTTATGTAATGTGAATTTCAGTTTATACACAGCATAAATGCTAATATTTTCACATAACATTGCGTGTGTGATACCAACTACGACATATACATTCCGATGTTGTGATTGATTCTATTTGTATTTTGATAATCCTAAAAATAAAAATAATACAATGATAATTAAATGATTTATGTATGACATAGTTTAAAAAACGTTAACGTTGAAAATGTCTCGCAATAATTGTACGAAACAAAGCCAAATACAACTGCTATGGTCTCAACGAGTACTATTTATAGAGTAAAACAATTTAATTTGTTCAATTTATAACTCATTCAAAGTTATGACTCATTGTTATGTGGGTTGAGAGTTGGTATGTGGGTTTAGTGGGAGGGATGGCTTGGTTTGAGAGGAGGGTAAAGAGCTTCACATTTTATTCTTTGCTATGAATAATGTCGCTCGTTTTCAGTAGAAAATAATTATATAAATTACCTTTTAAATAAGTGGGTACAGATTATACAGAGTATTAAGATAGAGATTGATGAGCGAAAAGTAATAACCTCAAGAAGACTTCATACGTTTTGTATACCACTAATATAGTAGTAGAACATACTGAACACATTTCTTTGTACAGAGTTGTGTACATCTAAGTATTTAATCAGCTGTTGTGTAAAGAAACTTGATTTCTTGAAACACATTTGAAACCTGGACAGTTTCAACAATAAGAGCGAAAGGTATACCCTATATTTGCTTGGTAATGGAACAATTGTTTCTCTTTCTAACATTTTATTTCAAAATATTTACCCTTACGTCTATAAGCCACATTCCTGAAACAAATTAAAGTCTGTAACGAACATACAAATTTAAAATCTGGTATAAAACAAAACATATTTTTAATGCTATATGTTGCTTCTAATATCAATAAAAATTTAATCCTGAGATTAAATAATTCCACGCTGATCATTAACCAATTAATTTAATACCATGCAAACACATTTATATTAAATATATGGGATTAATATTAAATAAATCGTGGAATTTATATTAAATAAAGCATGGTATTTACAAATTATTTATTCCATTGAATACAATAATAAATACAAAGGTATTTTAGTAATTCAAATGCAATGTTAAATGAATTAGATATTGAAGCATAAACCCATGAGCAAAAAGTGAGAAATTATTTACACGTTTTACACTGGAAATATTTTATATACATCACATAATCTGTGAAAACAGAATGTTAATAATCTGCAGTGGTTGAAAATGTCATTTTTACAAAAATATTATACAAACATACACTGTGTTTCTAAGTAATCTAAAAAATTAAACATGCGTGGTAATATGAAATAATAATTACTTTTTGAGTAGACTATAATAATAATAATATTTAAAGCTAAGTAAATTGTTTTAAACACAATTCTTTATGTTTTATATTGTTAGTATAAAAATAACGATCGTTATATTGCTCTTCCTATGAAATGTTCATCTTCTTGGTGGTAACTTGATTAGAATAAGTATTATTGAACTTATAAAAGTATGTTGTAACTTATTTGAGGATGCATAGTTGGGGATCTTACTCATTTAAAGATAATTTAATTAATACGCAAATAAAACTATTTGTTACTGGTTACTAAGAAAATACTAAAAGTTTCGTACGCTATAGTTAAATATGCAAAAGGAAAAAAAGTATGTAAAAAATATCACATATTATTTATTTCTTTAAATGAGTCATTGCCTATAAAAATAAATCAGATAATAACGGCGTAAAAGTGTATTAGGTTGTATATTGTTGTTGTAGGATAAAACTCATCCTATTAATACATCTTTTTACTCTAATGATAAATTATTAAAATGAGTTTTATAGAGTAAAGCCTGTCTTGTATTTATGAAATGTTATACTGCAACAATAATTAATTTATATACTTCGTAGGTTTGATACAATTTTATAGCTGAGACTAAAATTTTACTAATTGTTATAACGTGATTTATGCTCATAAAAAAGACTCATAAGTGTAAATTAAAAAAAAAAAAAATAGAATTATTGTTATGTTGCAGTGAACAAAATAAACGAACAAATTGTAATAAATGTAGAAATGTTTCAATAAATTACCATTCATAGTAATAAAAGCATTTGAAAAATATAACATTACTACACTTAAGATAGTATCTACGTTTTATCATAACTCATAAAAATATTCTATGTTTCCATATTTCATTTTGTGTGATATTATTTGTTTAAAACATCATATTTTATCAACAGCTCCTGACCATGGTAAAATCCTTTTGATGGAAATCATACTAGTTTCGTTCTGAACAATCACTTCTTGTTATACCTCCAAAACATCTAGCTAGAAAATTGAACCAGCTGTTATAGCTACATATCACAATAGCATAAGTAATGAGTTTAACAGGCTAAGCCTCGATTTGTCAAACGACAATTCCTGACCTCCAGCTCTTGCTGTATAAGTGCCGTAAAAGACTTTAGAGTGCCTTCAAATTTTACTTCAAACTATACGACAACTGCTCAAGCTATAAACATTTGAGCTTATACTATACAACTCCTCGAGCTAGGTATTGCTGGCATACGTGAACGTCTTAAATCGTATGTTAAGGTCCCGAGAGGTCCTTCTTAAAATCAAGTATGTGTAGTCCGTCCATATGTACTATATATCTCTTGATAGAATGGTCCTACAGATTTTAAACTCGGAAAATCGGGTCTTCTTGGCCGAGCAAACCCTCTATTGACTTTGAGGACCACAGGTCCAACGAAGCTGCAACAACCGGGAATAAATTTACAGTTCGTTCAGTACAGAATTTGCTACGTTCTATCGAGTCCTATAATACACTGTATTGGATTATTGTAAATACGCAAAATTATTTCTGTAAATTATAAACCTCCCCAGATTTACCACATAATGTTTATAACACAATTCTCTAAGATCTGCGTTGCTGGCTTCCCTGACCACTGTGGAACTCTTGTTGTGGAACACGTAAACGTAGTACTTTACAGAGTACAATTCCAGATGTACCCCTAACTATACGACCTGTGCTCGAGATATGAGCACTAATCCTAAAGTGTTTATAAGCACAATTCTTCAAGCTCGGTGTTGCTGGCCTGCCTGACCACGGTGGAACTCTTGTTGTGGAACACGTACAAGTCTTTGGCTCTGGAGGAAGCGCGGCTGTACTGTGCGGCACCGTTGTGTGACGTGGCTCTGTACGACCTGTGCTCGAGATATGAGCACTAATCCTAAAGTGTTTATAAGCACAATTCTTCAAGCTCGGTGTTGCTGGCCTGCCTGACCACGGTGGAACTCTTGTTGTGGAACACGTACAAGTCTTTGGCTCTGGAGGAAGCGCGGCTGTACTGTGCGGCACCGTTGTGTGACGTGGCTCTGTACGACCGTCTCCAGTCGTATCCCGGACTGTGGGAAGAATGCACGGAGCCACGGCCGCCCAGATATGTCTTCTCCAAGTCAACACTGTCACCTCCGCTTCCCGTCATCCACTTCCTCTGGTGAAACGGAAACCGTTGCTTGAACTCTCGCTTGAATTTCTCCTGAAATAAGCATATGGCATATTTATGTAAACATGGAATTGTAGCTAAATAAGATTACCTATTTACAAATATGTTCTCTATGTTCCATTTTTATTGTGATTTTGATATACAAAACTCAAGTTTCTAACCATTTCACAACAAATAATTTGTTGTACTAATTAAAAGATGCTATTAATTTTGTTATATTAACAGTGTAATACAATTTCAAAATATTTTAATAAATTTAATACTGGTAAAAGTTTTTATCGGTATAGCGGTGTATCACTTTTAAAAAACATTCTCCCGTTGTTTTGTTTTAGATGACAGTTGTGACACACAAGCGGTTTTCATTGTTCTATTCGTTTGGTTCTCAGGTTCTTCCCGTCATTATGTAACATAGTAGTGACACTTGTTTTTGCAATAAGTGTTTTTCTTAAATGCAGAAAATATAATATTTTAAAAAGTGAACCAGGAACGTAATCATTGCTCTTTAATTTATGCTTTACATTTTATTTGATCGTTTTATGTAGTTAAATTGACAACATTGTTTGAGATGTCTGAGGAATAAATCTATTAAGTTTAACTAAAGTGATCTAACTTCAGAAGTATTCTAATTTCTAATGGTATACTAATTTTTAATTAATAGCTCTAGGAGGTTCAGTTTATGCTGGTTTAAGCCTTCAATTTTGAAGAATGTTATAACTCAAAAATGCCGACCACTAGATTTAACTAACCAATATTTATTTTTTTTACCTAGGACTAGAAGCTGAGATACCTCTCATTGCACATAGCTAAAATCTTTGCCCTTGCTTCAGTGCGGATGATTAGGGCATTCTAGTGCCTCATCCCCACTCAAGTGACAATATCACTACCTCCAGAAAGGGAACAACAGAGTGGTTCATCTAGGCCACTAGTACCTCGGTGCCACTCAAGGAAACCAAAATAAAAGCGACAAAAGCAAACCTAATAGGAATTTTCCTGCACTATAGAAAATTACAATATCCCGTTAGCCAGTACAATATTTACCCCTAATAGTTAAGTTAGGCACTTCTGGAAGTTCTATGGGGATTTTACCTGATGAAGATAGTACAGCACTTTTTACCAGTTCTTGATACTTTGACGTTAGATTCGTTTTCCAAAAAATACGATGGCAAGTGATTTTAACACTACTGTGTATGAAAATTGATTTATTGCATGAAAAATATTAATAACATTTTACAAATGTATTATTGCTTATTGGCATATTATCTGGGTAGCTTTCATTGAAAGCTAAATGATTAGCAATTTACACCACGAGCAGAACAATTAGCCAAAGTGGCACTCCCAGTTCGTTAAGCTTGCGGCTACGTGTGGAATGTATAATAATTATACTCAACTGATTCCATGAATAACTAACACTATTTCTCAAAATCACCTAAAGTCACTGGTGATATTTTATTATTCCTTTAAATTATACAACGCTGATCACGATATAAACTACAAATTGGCCAGATACAATGGATTTTAGGGTTGTAGTAATGAACAACCAACGTTGTCTTAGTTTAAGTGACATTCTCAGATAAGATTTAAACTGGACGATATGATATTGCAGGTAAAATAATAAGATGGTATTGCCAGTCTCAGGGTAACAGTCACGACTTACTTTAAAAAATAAAATTATAATCGAATAGTAGTAACCAATGTAAAATAAATGATTTAGTATATAAACTATCGGCCAGTGTCCACGTGGTATTAATGATGTAGGGTGCTTTGTTTCAGTTAAATAAGAAGTGTTGTTCATAATTACTATCAATCTTAATTTCCAAACACTTCATGGATCGAAACGGTTACGTATTATTTTGATGCTTATATTAACTGCCTGTGATACTTATATTAAATCGTACTCGTATTGCAGTGAGTTTGAATATTTTAAAGTCAATAAGAAATGTAAAGTTAACGCATTGACCGAAATTATCACCTTGCGGATTAAAAACTATGTATTAAATAATAATTTACGTGGTTTTCATAGATAGGAAGTTTACTCTTAGGTATAATATATTCGAATAATGATGAGGAACCAATTACAATAAATATTTGTGGACAAAAGTATTTACTGGGATACTAACCTAGATCTTTCACATGCCGGGCCACAATGTGAGAAAGCTCTTCATCATAGAGTTCTTATTATATGCCCATAAATTATTTTTTATTACATTGTTTCTGTCTCAGATACTGTATATTGAAATATTAAAACTAACATGTAACATGTGTGCTATAGAAGGCCATATAGTCGCCACAATACTCTTAATCTTCTTTAAATTTGTTTAAGTGACAACAGTCTTATTTAATAACAATCAGGGTTTGATGAAAAACTGTTATATAAGATATAAATTTTAGAAATGCAGACCTGAAGGTAATACAACAAAATTATGATTGGTCTTTAACGAGCAAGTAAATAACCGAATTCTGAAAATTGTAATAGGCGAGTTAAACGGCAATAAATATGTAAAGCAGGTTCCTGCAGGCGCAAGATTAGAGCAGAGTTTCTTTGATGCGATTTATCCTGTCAAAGCGTTACTTTGTAGGGCCGAGCCTAATATTATTGATACAGTGTGCACACACTCGTAGTACGGGTATAAGTTTACTATAAGGAGATCTTAACAAGCAGAGTAAGAATCACTTCATACATCACAAGGTTGATGTTTATTGATGATGATAAGGAGCTTAAGCCCCAAGTAGGATGTTAACAAGCAGAGTAAGAATCACTTCATACATCACAAGGTTGATGTTTATTGATGATGATAAGGAGCTTAAGCCCCAAGTAGGATGTTAACAAGCAGAGTAAGAATCACTTCATACATCACAAGGTTGATGTTTATTGATGATGATAAGGAGCTTAAGCCCCAAGTAGGATGTTAACAAGCAGAGTAAGAATCACTTCATACATCACAAGGTTGATGTTTATTGATGATGATAAGGAGCTTAAGCCCCAAGTAGGATGTTAACACGTGTTATCTCTGAGGGTATTCGGGTTTCCATTTGTTAACAGTAAGCATGAAAATTTATTTAGATGCCTTCTGAGCAATGTACTTCAATTTTTATGAGCCATAGCATTAAAAAATTTGTGTTGTTAACTATATAATAGTATATAACCATAGTTAAACGAAACTACTCTGCCCTAACTTTGAAAAAATTATTAATTAATTTTAATTTCACAATATGAGCAACTCTAAAAAGCCTCATTCATGTATCTTTGTTGTAAAATGCAATGAAACCTTAGAGTTAGTACACGTTGTTGTAGATTAATCTCATGTGGTAATTATTTACAATGTACTATTGAATTAATGTCATTTATTACTGAGTTTTAAAAGTTACTTGGTTGTTTTCTGAACTATTTGAACTGTTCCTTTATGGTACTGGTACTGAAATCGTATTTTAATAAACATACACATTGGCATTGACCACAAATGACCCTATAATGCGGTCGGTATTAAATAATTTCATATACAGCATTGTAAAAATCAGTAAAACTATACTTTTAAATATATTTACGAAATAGTTACATTTTAACACAATAGTCGTTTTCGTAAGGTACCATAACTTATTTTTATATTTACTAAATGATTACACCTATTAATCTGAATATAGTGTTTATATGATTGTTAATATATAGTAAACTATTTCAATGGTAGATAGTTGTATTTATGAACCGACGTAATATCTATACTAGTCTTTGTAAGGTACTGATATCATCGATATAAATCAATAAATAATTAATGTTTGGTAATCAGAAATCTATGGTTGGAAACCTCAAAGGAGGTAAGGCGATTGGGAGGAGCTGGAAAGCTATCAGAGTCAGTGCGATATCGACTGGACAATTACAGTTGCTATTATTCATTGTGCGTTGTCAAGGTTGTGCTCCGAGTTGTAACTGTATTATTGCTATTATTTGTGATGATTCTTTACGAATTCGCATGGACATCGTATGCAGATGCGTTTTTCCAGGATATGAGCAGGGTATTTTTGTTCTTTCTATGTCATTCTATATGCCCTTTTTTATGGATATTCTTAATTGGTTGAGTATTCGCAAAGCGTATCATTTTAGGGGCTGTAACAGATTCACCATTTTCTGTGTGAACGAACTAAATATAGTAAATGACGACAGACATTTTGAAAATTGTATATAAAAGTTATTTTTTATATTCAACACTGTTTTAGATATCGATGCATGTCACTCCATAGATGTCGCGATAAATATTTCATATGTATGTAGACTTCAAACTGTTGAACTTCGTTTTTACCAATGTAAAAATGAGTTCTATGTTGGTGCATATCCATGCACGCAATTTAACTTAATATCATTGCAGCCTATGAATGTGTAGGCTATCAAAATTAACCTTTTGACTGATGGTGGATTTAAGCACTTCTTTTTAGGCTTATTGTTGGTCAGATCTATCTGTGGGACATCTCGAGAATTAGGTGAGGAATTAGTCTTGAAACCTTGCATATACTCTCAGCGTAAACCTGTTACGCGACAACTGGCATGGCGTACTCCTACATTGTGATAAGAAAGATTGTTGAAGATGCAAAACGAAACGTGCATTCTCATGAATGAAAACATCGGGTATTAGAAAAATAAGGTTCCCATGATTTTTTAAAATAGACAGCTCTATATTTCTACTTAGTGTTATACATAAATTTAAAACTTAAAAGTTAAGCTATTTTTCCACATAATCACCGTTTCTGTCCAAACAATTTTGTAGACGATGCTCCAACTTTTCGATGTAAACTATCCCCATGTTGTAGAATTCTGCCGCCAATCCTTTGAGGAATCGAGTAACGTCTTCATTGACTTCATCATCGGTACTGAAGCGGTGGCCACCCAATTTTCCTTTAATTTTGGGAATAAGTGATAATCACTTGGGGCTAGGTCTGGTCTGTAGGGGGGATGGGGCACAATATTCCAGCCAAAATTTGTCAGCAGTTCTTGAATTTCACGTGAGACATGAGGTCGAGTTTTGTCATGGAGAAGCCTTACACCACTGGATAATCTTCCTCTCCGTCGGTTCTGGATCGCGCTGGAAATCTCAGGAATAACCCAATCAAGTTCGTAAATGGTGATTCTCCGAACTTCAAGCAATATTGTCTCAACTTTTTCAACAACTCCATCTGAAACTGAAGGCCGTCCACTTCGGTTTTCATCCTGAATTTCCATGCGGCATTCACTGAATTCTCCACACCATATCCGAACGTTTTGAACAGATATGCAGTTTTCCCAATAAACTTCGATTAACTGACGATGAATTTCAATAGGTGAAATCTGTTTTGCATTTAAAAAACGTATCACAGCATGAATTCGCATCTGGCGGTAACAACGATAGGGAGCTCCATCTTTGAATGCAGCTAGGCCGGCACTGTTGGACGTAGTGAGGCGCGAGTGGTATGGATAGAGAGAGGGACAGCTGATGAGTAAGATAGTGTTGCCAGATTTCTCCCAACATATCGCATTCTGTCTCGGCGGCATAGGGAACCTTATTTTTTAATACACCTTGTATCTTTGATCGTTTAGGGAAGAAGTCACAAAGAAGAAGAAAAAGTGATACAAAGATAAACGATATTTTAATATTTGATACAATGCTGGTCACGCGGGGTGGTGGATTTACTGGTGGTTAAGAATCGACAAACAGTAGACGTGGAGGACTCTGTCCTATAATACAGTGTTGGCGCCAATAACATCGTCTTATTGTCGTACACGATCACTTGGCGCGGAATAGGGTCGCTTCATAACGTATTGCTCCTTTGTGGAAATTTCAGCAGTTGGATCCTTAGAGAAAAATCGGTGCAATAGCTCCACACTCATCACTAGTAAGAACAAGATTAGTTCTATATTCACTGAAATTACAAGGACACATAAAACATGTCCATCTATCCTACGTTTGAGGATAAAGTAGGCTAAATAGTATGACTGTTATTTTTTTATGTTTGTTTTAATGTAAGTGTATCGTGAAGGAAACAGGATTCTGCCGGAAATTTTTAATCGTTTAGTGGTACAAAATAATCAGTAACAATACGTTTCGAGATCTTCAATCTGATCTTTGCATCAAGTAAACAACTAATCCAAAAACACATAACCTAAGAATGTCGTAGGTTCTTGGTCGGCGAGTACAGACCTATTGTGACCTGTATTTGGAAGTTCAATTTTAATAATTAGTGGTGTGTTTTGCTTTTATTATTTGCATGTTATTGAGTTAGTAGAGTTGATACACAACACATTTGCTGCGATTCCCGACTTATGCATGTCACAACGCTCTGATATAATTTGTTTATTTTAACCTAGATTTTAGTTATGTGTTAGGTTAGTTATTCACCAGAGGAAGAGATCAGATGGTGGATCTCGAAACGTAGTGTTACTGATGTTTTGTATCACTGAACAGTATGACTGTGTTTTTGTTATCGGTAAATGTTCCAACTTTCATTGTATCTCACAATTCCATACTATTTCCTATTTTACTTTGTGTGTGAAATAATAGTTTGATGCATAATGTGTTAATACTAGTAAAGAAAGAGTTAATATGTCCAGTTAAAGTTGTTTATTTTTCAATCTAGTTATTTTAAACAAAACAGTACTGCATTTAGGGAAGTTATCAGTTAAATTAGGCTAACCCACCCCTGTATATAAGGATATCTAGCTAAACTAAAAATATATAAAGCAATAACGGTATATTTCTCTGTAACACACTTCCCATGTTTTATTTCTACTTACATTGTATATTCCGTATATGAAGGGATTGTAACAGCTGTTGCTCATAGCTAACCAGTCACAGCAGAACCATATAACGTTGATGTATCGATACCTGTAACATAAACTCGTGTTGATGTTACAACCTTCTAACATAACCCATAAGGATTTGCTCTACAAAAAGCTATCCTGTCCTGGCAAGCATCCCCAAGTCACCACTAAGCCGTTGGTACCCAGGTAAATTGTTAGAGAGGGCTTCTTAGTCCTAACTTCGCCTGATAAAATAAGACATTCTTTATTTTTACTTTTACTTCACTTTAAAGTTTTGTTTTAAATAAGACGATATGGTTAATGGTATAAACTTAGATCTTTTACTATCGTTCATATTTTATTAATACCAACAAAATCAGGATTCCCAAGATCGATTTAATGATAAAATATTTTACACATCTATACAAAATTAATGTAATTTTTTGGATCGAGCTCAAAATATATTTTTATGTTTAAGGTAAACATTATTTATTTTTATTAAAATTTTAAGTGTTTTACAATCGTTTACATTTTTTAAAACATCTTCTATGTATTTAAAAAAATAATTAGAAATGTTTATATTTTTTAAGGTTTTGGTATAATTTTTTTAGTTTATTGATTAGTTCATTTTAAAATTAATTAATAACATCTTACATTTTTAATATTGCTTTTATATAGTTATAAAAATGTAAATCCTTTTAAAATTTATTATTGTGCACACATTATAAGCTGGTCATTATTATAAACTATTTATAGAAAAGATGAAAATATTTAAAAAAACATATTTTGTTTTTCTCATAAAAGAAGACTATTCACCTATGTGACTCTTGAGAGGCAGTTAAGTACAGCAATAAACACGGCATGTCTTAAAAAAAATTCGGAACAATACAGGAAGCAATGTTTTTAGATGCATCAATAATGAACCCAATGTATCAGTTTGAAAATATCAGACTGACACATACATTATCTGCCAAGTAAAATATCAGAAGATTGAAGTGAAATACTTTCAAAATTATTAACATTTACAAACATTAACCGTTAAAAACTGTAACACTTGTTATTGCCGATCACTATTTGTTTGGTAACACGTGCTAGTTTGTATACTTACCATGATGTGAGCAGAACTGCTTATATTTTGAGGGTCTATGACATTGAGATTAAATCTACTTTTGATGAAACCCTCACTGAAATGATCTCTGGAGGGCGGCTGAACTCCCTTAAGTCTTTACAAGAGAACAAGGTCCTTAATAACTGCGGTCTTGTCAGAGCCTCGCAGACGTGTTCATTCTTTTAAGCAAAATTGATTCATGAAAATTGTATTTAATAACATGTGTTAAGAATTACAAATAGCTCTCTTAGACATTAGAATAACAAAGACTTATGTTCAATTCAGTTTTAAGTATTCAGTTTTAATACTTAAATACGTACCTATACCGTGTGTTGAAAATGTTATACACAGTGAAGGGATCAAGGGACCATAACAGGGACCATACTCCATAAGGGTATGGGTAATATTATTTATACTCCATAAATAATAAAACCACACCAAAGGGACCATAACAGACATGGCAAAGATTAAATGGACAAAGTGATGCGTAATTACAAGAGAGTAACAAATAAACGTGGTTAAGATAATTGGTAATTAATTATGACAATATTCCTAAGTATCATTGGTTGGGTCGTTCGCGATCAATGCGCTCTAAAACAGATTTTGGTCAAAATATTCAAACTGTTTCAGTTATATTTTTATCAAATATTTTGTAAAGTTTTTTTACGTGAAATCTGCATGAAATATTCTAGAATTTAAATATTATAGTGAACAATTTTTTGAAACCAGCAAGCATAGGATGAAGGATTTGAGTCAATTTTTTAAAATGCAAAAGACCCATTTTTGTACTTTATTAAAAGAAAGAAATATATTTATTGATTTCAAAAATACCATATATGTTATAATTGCCTTGTAGTTATAATCAAATAAAGAATAAAACCCCGTTTTTGTATGTTCGTTTGAAGATAAAGTTTACTCTATTAGTCGGATGGTTAGTAAACATGACGATCGACTGATATTGCATTCATTTACTGTATAGTTTGGATTAGCTGTTACAAAATATTCCATTCATTTTGTAACGAAATCAAGTTTTTCATTCCAATAATTGTAGGGACGTTAAACTTGTAAGGATTTTCGACAGAGTTGTTAACGATCTTTGTATTAACTTAAGGACAATAACTTGTTATTACGCACAACATTGTCAATTTAATCTTTGCTGTATTTTTGATAGTTTCCAAGATAACTTCAGTGTGCATAACATTTGAAACACACGGTATACTGCTTATATCATATGTTTATTAGGCTTATTTGTAATAAAACTATTAATTCCATATCTAGAACCAATATACTTTAATTTGATTTTATTATCTGTGTCAGTTCCATAGATACTATGTTGTCTTTTACTCCTACTTCATACACTTACGAACGCTTGAGTGCCTGCTTGACTGATATCAGCAGAGACTTAATTTGCGTAAGTGAGAACACATAACTTGATACTCACTTGTTGATCTCAGGAAAGACGTCCTGGAGGACGTTGTAGGTTTGCAGGGGCAGCCAACATAGGCCGAAGAGTGCGACTACGATCACCAACATCTTTATAACCTGCAACCAAGAATTATACCTTCTTTTACAGAAAATTACAATCATTTACAGTAATATGCGGAAACGTTTGTTTCTTTACTGGTATTTAGTATTCTGTACGTGTAAGAGAGTTGTTTCATATGTGTTAGCCCACGTCTTACTAATCCACACAAAGAAGATTAAAAGAGGAATCTAACCAAGTACATATAAAAACAAAGGAGATATCTACTTTTTGGATCAATGTACTTTTTGTAAGTTTGACGCTCTCTAGTGCCTATAGATTATTATAAAGTATTACACGATGACAAAGTTTTCCATTATACTATCGTCACAAAAACGTCCACAACATAAGTGAGGTGATGATCCAAGTTATGCGTATGGATGTTTTAATTAAGTTTCATTGAAGTTTTGAAATGAAATGAAATGAAAAAAATATTGTATTTCTTAGTATTACTAATTGCATTTACGCATAATACATGTCTATTCATGCATTTGTGGATTGTAAGTGATTCCATAAGACATTATACGTATATGTCTGCTTCAGTTGTATCTGTTCATATATAAGACCCTATCATCTTGAGGAAAAAATATTTCCTACGTTAATAAAATATGATGGAAAGCAAACATTAAATATCTTTAACATTATTAAATATTAGTGGTTAACAAAATACTCAAAGGTTTAGGTATTCATATATAGGCTATAGAATGTTAGGGAATCCTGATATCTTAGATTAATTGGAAAGGCTATTGCATAATCCCTCGATTGTTTACCAAAATGGTAAAAGTGTTGTATAATAGGTAACCGTAACAAATACTTTAGTTTAATACAAACACATAAAAGAAAAAGACGCAGAACTCGTCGTTTTACCTCGTTTAAATTTTCACCTTCCTCGTGATAAAATTCAAATAATAATGATTCAGAATTATTAATCCATTTAAATAACGTTAATAATTTTAGTCCCAACAAGCTTAGAGCAATAGTCGCATAATATCTCGTAATGACAATAGTACCGTTCCTGATATAAAGTTTAAGCTTCTGGAGCTACCCTACATTTACAAAGTAAAAGAATGGTATTATTAATTTTTATCACATGAAGTACTTTATAATAATGCTATCAATAATAATAATAATAATATATATATATATATATATATATATATATATATATATATATATATGGCTATAGGTTATTATGGAATCCTGACGCCTGTAGAGTAATAAAAAAGGTTATTACTTCATCCATAGATTGTTTTACCTAACAAATGGCTTCTTTCTTATTACACATTTCACAGGTCATTTCCTATAACTTACTTCTCTACGCTATGGATAAATCAAATATAAACATTGCGATGGATCTGTATTTAACGAAAACATTAGTAATACTTTTATTTGTACATTATTACAATACTAGAATATCACAAGCAAATCCAAACACCAAGGTAAAAAGTAGACGACATCTGTTTGTACAACCAAATAATGTGCCAAACTAACTAACGCCAACTAATAATCAGACTAACTCATTGTGACGCCATACAGTACTACTATTTTACATTTAAAAGATTGAATATCTTCTGAACATTTCTCATAAGTTTCGCCTTCTTCTTTATATTAGTGCAGTATATTATCATTATTTGTGATTCAACATACTTTTAATTGTCAACACCTGAACACTTCAATCCTAGTAGTTCTAGGATATTTGGCATACCTTTTTCTTGTTCTTCATGAGGTTGGCGTCTCGGCTGTCCTGAGCGTTGCCGGGCGCCCGGGATCCCCAGAGGCGCAGCGCCATGCGCACATACACGCACGAGATGACGCACAGCGGCGTGAAGTATTGCACGAAAAACAGCACGAAGCGATAACTGAGCATTGCCTCGTCCGACATGTTGACGTTGTAGCAGAACGGCTTCGTGTGCAACCTGCCCTCTGGAAAAATGGCACCATTTGTGACAATCAAGCTTCTGAATAACAAGTTTGGTAAAACATTTTGAAATTGGTAAATACAACAGAAACAATCTTCGAGCGCCCATGTTATGAAGTAAATGTAGTGAGACTACATCGGTGAGCAAAACATAAAGAACTCAATTGTTGTTTTAGATGTTTTCATTGAAAGATCAATTGATATCAGAGTTTACATTGTTATTCAATGGATTGTGAAGTTAGATATATTAAAAAATTTAACAGCTTGTTATTGGATGATGATGACTTCAAAATAAGTCTTTGGTGGTTAATTTGTCCGTTAAGGGTTTAAAGTTTCTCGTTCTTTTGAGTTCGGTATTTATATTTATGTCTGTAAATACATATTTACATGATAAAATGTTATATTTTTAGATATATAATTAATGCAGTACACTCTACTAATAGAACACGCTCAACATGTCGTTATTAAAATAGAGCACAACCTATATATTACTACGTTGTATATATATACGAGATGTAAGTTCGAAATAATAATAGAATTGATAAACCCATGGTCTATTCTGTAGCAAAATTATATTTTGTGCTACATAAATTTTTTTGTATTCCTATACGTTTGTAAATTACGATATAATTGGTAATAAAGTAAAAGATCAGATATTTTAAGATAAATACATTATTATTGTTACGGGTTTACTTAAATTAAACACTCGGCGAATATTAAATCCAATAAATATTTATGTTACAAATAAACCTTAATACAATATTTACTTAAGACTAGGCTGGCTTTAAAAACTTACTTGTTTGCATAACTCACTAACTGTTATTAATTTATTCTGTAAAAATCCATTATTAACTAATTGTCGATTTAGTTACACACAAGGCTATTCAACACTGACTCAAACCACTAGTTCGGTCATTTCGCAAGTTCACTTCTCAGGCTCGCTGAACTCCGCTCGCTGCGTCGCTACGGTTCCTTATCAGATTATTTGTGCTTTCAAAAAGTTCAAGTGAAGAAGTCCTGAACTTACTAGAGGAGTGGAGAAGGGTCGCTCACCAACCGCTCAGATAAGGGGAGGCGATGACGGCCGGATCAAAGAAACTGACCTAACCCACTGACCGCTCTCACCACTTTTCAACGGCGCTATTCACCTATTATTCCTTCGTACGGAGGTTGGCTCGTTTATCTGGAATATTCTCCCACATTCTCGTAACATTATAGACTAAAACTTTAGTAAAAGTTGGTTACATTTTACTTAAGACAATTCCTGGAATATATCAATATGAAAACAACTACCCAGAGTTTAAAATATATGAGTAAGGTAAAAGGTATTTAAGGCAAACAAGTAATGATTTGACATCACTCACAGTTGTGATTATCTTAACATTATGTTAAGAATGTTATGTGTTTAAAATGTTCTCTCAGGACAAAAAGCTGAGAAATTACTCTTATTTGAAGCAAGGAAAGGACCTATACGCTGCTTCCAGAGTGACAGAGTATTCTGGATGGGTATGGTTGGGGCTAGGGATAACTTCCTGTCAAGATCCATGACGAAGGATCTTGGGAATTAATCTCAGTCAAGTGTCCTTGGAAAAAGGTGAAACCAGCTCCAGTCAAAGCATGCAGGGAGGGTGGCATTCAATTATGTCCAGGCTAGCAAAATTCCTTAACACTTAGGGAGTCCCTTTAACTCCAACAGTTATATCCCGCAAAATAAACCTATCAATCTACCCTTGGTGCCGATTTGCAGTGGGGTAATTTGCCGCTCCTGGACATTTATAAGACCAGATTTAAGAGACACGTCAGGTTTTTATTATTCGATGTGTATGTTTAACTGGTAGGTATAAATTATTTAGACGTGAACCCTAATAGGGAGTGGATAATGTTATAGTTTTGACTTTAATAGGCTTAACTTATGAGGAAGCATAGAATTAAAATTTATAAAACAGAAATAATTATTTAACTCATTAATCAAACTGATTATTAAATTGAATCCTACTTTTGTCTATAAATATAAAATTATTGATATTAAAACTTATATTATTTAAAAATAAACAAACTAAAATGAAAAAAGTTAGAAATGACGAGTTTTCTTATTTCAGGATCTTAAATAAATCGGTTTCGTGCTGCCAAAAATGTTAAAAGCAATATCTTACAAACACATGTGATAATCTCGCTTTTGTTCACTCCAAACGTGAAGCACGGAGGAGAGAGAGTTCTCTGAGTAAATGCACACTTGTAGTGTTCCTCGACCGTCTCGCGTCGGTAAAACATAATAGTACTACCAGATGTAGCGTTTCGTTGCTTTACAGGGACACGATTTGAATTTTCCGTTTTCTAAACCAATTTTTCGGTATAACCTTGTCTCTCAGAGCTATTCTCCCATAACAGTCCATTATACTATTAAGATATATTTACCTTTTTTAGTACCTATTTTAGTACATAATTATTAACATTTTATACTATTGCGTTATCATCCATTGCATAATTTATGCTAGAATGAGGTCTTCGGTTTCTACCTCACCCTTCCAGAACACTGAGTTGACGATATAAGCAAGTGATTAATAAATTCGTATACCGTTCCTAAAACCTAAATTAACATAAATTTGGATTGATAAACATAATTATTATAATTTTTGCAGTTCTAAACTATTCCAGGTAAAGTTTCTAATCCATAAAAATCTTCCTCGGTTTTCATAAATATTTAACAAAAAGACTTAACAGAATTGGTTCAGCCATTCTGAAGATTTAGCACTTAGCAACACATTTGCAATTCATTTTTATCTATATGAAGATGTGCATAAAATAATACAGTTATTATCCATATAATATTCCTCTATACATTTGCCATCTCTTTTCTGGACTTAGAGGAATAAATTTGTTTTGTTGTTAAACAAGTACCAAAATTCATAGCTTTTTATGTGTGGTAGCAGATAATAAACATACGAAGAATTTACAAAGCTTTTTATTCAAATTTAAATGTAATACATTTTATTGCTCAAGAAAATATTTATATTGTATAGCATCTGTCAGTTTTCATATTGGTAACAGTGTTGAAAGAAGTATTCCACGCGTTACAATACATAACTGTGTTCACATCATTCACACTTAGCAAACCAAGCAACAAAGGGAGTGAATCGATTTAATGTTCCCAGCTGCCAGTTAAGAACTACTCCAGTGAATAAAAGGTTTTTGAAACTAAGAAGTGTTTTAACAAAGGGGTAAAAGGAAGTTCATTAGCAGTGTCTACATTTAAGTTTGTAGTTGATAGTAAATAAGTCTAAATATTGCACCAATTTTATTTGTATTGTTATCCAATACAATTTTATCTTTAAATTTGTTATTAAAGAAAATACGTACTAGAATCGACTTCCTCGACAATGGCTACTCTGAGTGCAATAGCCATGGGTGCAGCTAAGATCCCTGCGACACACCAAATGCATGCTATGGATATCTTGGCTCGTAATTTGGAAGGTCTTGCGCTGAAAAACAGATTTTCAGATGTAATACGTAGGATAGAGAGCCAAACATATCACAGTTGTGGTATAGGTATCAGAGGGATGTGAAGAGTAAGGATGAACCTACCTAAGCGGGTTGAGGATGGCACGATGCCTGTCCACGGCTATAGCAGTAAGCGTGAACACGGACACATTGACAGTCAATACCTGCACGAACGGGCAGAACGCACACATGAAGTGTGGGAGGTTCCACCTCTGGAGTAAAGCGGCCTGGAACTGAAGAAAGCACCAAGTTATTAAATCAGACAACTCATCAACGGTTAAATAGTGTCATCGTCATTTATTTTTAGTTCTGTTCTTGATAAGAATGACTAGGAACATAAATTAATAAAAACTTGTAAATTTGTTAAATTTAATATGTTGTTGGTTTTTACGTTCCGATTTTACTAAAGTTTTTACGAAAAGTTATTATAAATACTAGCATTATTACTATTAAAGAATCAATGGATGAACAAAAAAGGGTAAACTTTACTCTTAAATAAGTAGTTTAAAACAATTTTATTCATATACATACAACATACAATACATGACTTTAATAAAATATTAATGATTTTTATTTGCACATATAATTTGGAGTATTAATTGTCTATACATTAAGTATAAAGAAGTAGCTAACTATTATTTTTTATCTTGCCTTTGTGTTTGGATTTAAAAATTTATAAAAAATTGGATTTTCCTTCTATAAATCAAGTAACTTCCAATTTATGTTCTTACTGGTTAATAACTACAACCGTGAGGTGAAAAGACTTTTATACGAATCTCTGTCTACGTCAAACATAGGTTTTGTTTAAAACTAGAAAAGAAAAGTTTCTGCTGATAAAAAAATGCATTTGAAGTACGCAAATAAATGTCTTAAGAAACGATTTTGTAATTAGGATGGAAGTTGATCATCTCAGTACTTTTAGTTTTAACAACCTTTTATGCGGGTTTAAAGTTTCTTACCGTTTTTCATTTTTAATATGACTGTGTTTTAACACTTGCATAACGATATTTTTGTTATAGGTTACTTAACAATAAATTTTACGGGTAAAATACAAGCAAGATAACATGATTGGTAAAAGCCAATACATCATTACGACTACATACATAATGTAGAATTACATATATACATATAACCATATATACCTACTTTTACTTATCTAGATAATTGTGATATTATATTTTTATGAAAATATGTTATTATTTGAACACACGTAAAATAGATTAATGAGGTAATGGATACTTTTGTGTATAGTTACAAATGTATGCATGGTATTTCATGGATTTTTTTAGATTAAGTATGTTAAAATAACTGCGCAATACCGATTAATTACAACGCTGACATGTAGATGTCGGTTAACTTTTCCAAGTAAAAATCAATTATACATAAAATATATTATTCCTTATAGCACCTGGCTCGTTTTTGTTATTTCATTTACGAAAATATAGTAATACGATCTAACGTACACTTTAATAAATATACTCTACACATATATTACTCAAAACTGTTACAGACAAAAAAGTCGCACAAAATCAATACCGATACTAATATCGTTTGGTGACGCTTGGATGAAAAGCTTGGAACTGAAACGTCGCATTTTTGGCTCATTTTCAACTTATATATAGTTTTTGGTTTTTTATTTATTTGACAAATGATTTTTAGTAGCATATTTCTTTGTGAATCAAGATTTGCCGACTTTATGAAATCTGAATATACAACGAAGTGTCGTAATGTTTTGGTTATTTTAAGCATCGAAACTACTGTATGCATCAGTCAAAAATACCATGACTTTTTATTATTTAAGAGATTTTTTTTTTAAATAAACTGTATTGCAATACGATACCTGTATTAATTTTACTAAAATATCCACTATCCAAATAATATAGATTGAATATTTAAAGTTTTTTTTTATATCGTTGCCTATTTAAGCCAGCAATATGCTTTATAACAATATTATACTCTGTCCAACTCAAAGTTTTATACAAGGAAACACTATAAATACAAGAAGACACGAGAACATGTTATCACTTAAAGTCGAGGCAGATCAATAAGTGAAGAGAGCCAATGCCTGACAGCTGACACTCATCTCGTCCCTTGAGACAATCACGTTCGTCACGAGCAAACTGTGAGACAGCCAGTCCATCAAAGCACATCACCTTAAATACATGTATGCAGATTGCTTTATATTATTATAAATAAATATAATAATAGAGAAAATTCAAAATTACAAACCTAAAACTTACATTTTCCATTCAGCACAAATTGCCTCTTCAATGCCTCGATATTTATTAACCACTTAATATAATTAATTTGTTGGCAGTATAAAATATTTTTTTAATTAAATGATAAATTTAAAGAATTATTTGTTTATGTGGTTTGTTATAAGCGATTGAAGGATTGTGAAGGAAAGGGAATATTTCCGAACATTCGTAATCTGAAAAGTAATACAAAATATCATCTTTTGTATCACAGAATCGTGGCAAATGTCCGAATATATCTTTCCTTCAGACATAAAAAGGTGGTCTATTAGGCAAGTTTTTTATCATTTTTTGCAAAAAATATTTTCCTCATACTACAAGATTTTATGTAGTATTGTATGTACAAGAGGAGTATTGCATGTACTCAAAATGTTGACTGGTAAGAATTAATTTTACCGGGACGTATAAGCAGCAGTAAACTATGACAGTTTGTATCAGGGTAAACATGGCTTATTAGCGCAGTACGGATTCTTGTTTACTTGTTCCTAGAATGATTATCAACATTTATGGAGCCCTTCTCTCAATATACAGGATTAGGAAAGGTTCAAGTATACATAAATGAAGACCACACCACACCAGGGCTATAAAATAACTTTGAATTATTGAAGTATTTCAAGTAGGCTTAATTTACTGCGATACATTTAATTTAAGTTTGGTTAATGTTAAACAAAGAACTTTTATCTATTATTCTGGGGCGTTCTATTCCCCTCATCACCCATATTTACGTCACTAACATTAACTTTATTTAGAATAACTAATGCAGGATAATCTGTAGATACTGATTGAGTAAAGACAATCTTCAATATTAAGATTTCTTCTAATACGATCACAATTTTTCAAGGCCATTTATAAGTTTGAAGGGTTGGCTATTAAAAAAAATCACTCAAATAGTACAATTTTTATATATTTCAAGAATAACCTGGAATCAAAATTTATCTTTTATTGCAGTATAGATTCAATGAGAGTTCGCTTTAACAATAAAATAAATCGATAAGTTTACCTGGAATGGAATAGCGAACAAGCCAATGACGATGTCGGCAAGAGCCAGATTCGCAATGAAGCAATTGGTGACGTTCTGCATCCTTCTGCTTGTGGCAACAATCCACATGACCAGCGAGTTGCCCACCACCGCCACCACAGATATTGTGCCATAGAACACGGACAGGAGAGCTATCAGTCCTCCCGGCACATCGTAAAGACCTAAAACACACAGTGAATTTCATATGACTACTCAAAACATATCTATGGTTGGCAGGGTTGATACCGCTTAGTGCAGCGTCTAAAATCTGACACTACCAGAGAGTTGGCTCCTGGAATCTGGAGTCCAAGTCTATCTCATAAGATCTAAAAATATCGGTGACGTCGAAGATGTTAAAAACTAGCCCCCGATATCGTTTCAACATCAGAGATACCTCACATTAAAGAGCTCTGTCTGGTTTACCCAGCAGCAATCCCGAGTAATCCAAATAAAGAGGAGTTTTAATTGTCTCATCATCTGTGGATCCAATTTGTATCTTGGATAAATAGCTCTGACGGGAGAGTTATGAGTCATCAAGATAAGAGGAACATCATTCATATTTATACATCACAATTATTGTAATTGAATAATTAATTCCTCTTGGCCCTTTTATTTTCAATAAAATTTGTAAAATAACTTGTATAAACTTTAAAAGCCGTAAAATACGCAGTAGCACTTCAGAATATATTTAAACCCAATTCAAAACTCAAAATAACATTATTTTATGACGTCCTTCATCTTGTTTGTAACCCCCCACATGTGCTGCATTCTAACCGAAGTATCTTGAACAACGACTTAACCACGAAAAAAGAGCGATATTTAATGCTCTACAAGATAACCTATAACTCATTTAAAATTGTATATTTAATGACAGCCGTTAAAGCCACTCACCTTTCTACTTTGTTGGTTCCCTTAAACCCATTATACCATGTATTTTACCTGTCTAGAGCCTATTGGTGTCTAGAGCGTTCTACTCTGTCGATGAATTCATGATGAGCCGCTGGGATTTATGAGAGGCATAGGATCTAGAGTCAGTGAGAGTGTGCTTGGGTGAATGTGTGGAAGTGTAGGTTTGGATGCATGTGTGAATGCTTTAACTTTGGCATGTGTGAAACTATTTACAAAATGATTTACAATGATTTAATGACATTTGGAATGCAATGTAAAATTGTAAAAATGCAATAAAATGTGATTTGATTTGATTTGTTACCAATAAGGAGTAATACAACTCTACAGTCGTTGAACCACTCGGTAATTCGCTTATGATATAGTAACACCAACTCATGATATATTGATACGCTAGTAGTTATGTATAATAGAAACGATTAAAGCGTGCCGTTTTGATAACTATACTACTAATGTTTTGAACACAATTAAATTATAATGTACTTCTCAATAAATAAAAGTATTTTTCATTCTATTTCAATTTTATGTCACATTCCTTTCATGAAAGTCACTGGTGTTTACAACACATGACGCATATCCCTGCATATTTTCAATATCACAAACGCTATTGCCTGTAGTTTTCAATGATAAATAACATGTCACTGATATATCCCGTGTGCGGCGCTCACTTGTGACAAAGTGGAAACAGCCGCATGTTGCAGCCAATGACAACCGCGCGTTCCCCGCCCACAGAGAGCAAATTATTTTCAGTGTGATCACAGGATCTTCTCGCTGTGGAAAAATATCAACTTTCACTATGTTTCAGAATACTAACAGCATCAGGTGAATAGGTGTCGAAACCAATGGTCCTAAGTTCTCTTTCGAAATGTAAATTTTCTTTTTTTTAGAAAATAAGTATGTAAATTATAAATAACGTACTAAATAGATTAAAACCAATTAGAAGGTAACAATATTCAGTAATTTCTCTCCGTATCAAAAAGTTAAATTCGATGTAAACAGAGTATGTTGTTATTAGGAGAGCAATTAATCACAGTTATGATTTAAAATTAATATTCTATAATGTTTCGATAAATTTTTTATGGATGTCAAATTTTTCCACATTGATAAAAAATTTATAATTTAATAATAGAAATATTGCCTGTTGTAAGTAGCAGTTTTATGGAATACAAATTTAGTGGTGTAATCTGGAATTCAACAAATATGGAGTCATTCTTTTGTGTTTTTATAATAATTTAAAATTTTTTAGAGATGTAAAAGTAACTTGTATTATACGCAATTATGTAAATACTGTTGTCATAATGTAACATGACAGAATAATGCATCCTGTTACCGCGAATTAACGGTATTTAGCTGATAACGTAAGGCAATTAAGGTAGTAGTAATCAATCACCGAAATGATTTACATAATCGTGATCATTTTGTTGCAGTGTTTTTATGTGTTACAATATTTTTCGGGTTTTTTTACTATTGACAGCTTATGATTAATCGCAAATAAACCCATAAATCTAGTATTGATAAATATCATATTGAAGCTTTGTGTTTTAAGTCAAAGAATAAAGAAGGGCAGAAAGGATATATATTTATATATATAATATATATATATATAATATATATATATATATATATATATATATATATATATATATTCGGGTTATAAGGTTTCAATATTTGGAATAATATGAAACACTGAATTCCTTAATGTAAAAAGCTTGCTATTACTTTTATATTAGAGTAATAAATATTTATATAATTTCACTATTATCGTTTATATAAGTTTCTATAATTTGGTCAGTATCATTTTCACTAAAATCTTTTATTTCCAAAACACCAATCTTTTTTACTTCATTTTCATTGTCATTATATTCTAAAAGTAAAATTATGGGCAAGGGAAATAAAATGAAATATATAATAAATAAAAAAATAAATAATAACTGAAACAAGAAATAAAAATTCTGGAATAAAATCTTACTGAAGATCTTGTGAACGCAGCATCTATGTTTGTTCCATACATCGTTGTACTTATGTTTCATATTGTTATTTTTAATTTATCTTTTAAAAATGCAATTAATGGTTTTGAAGTTTGATCAGAAACATTTGTATTACAATCTCTTTTACGTAATTTATTTTTTAATTTAATCTAAGATAAGGTCCAATGTAATAGAGTAAAGCTTATAATTATAATCAGCATAAAGACAAATTTTCTTCTAGGATTAAATTACACTATCGCTTTTATAGCTGGATCAGATGTAATTAATTTATTTTCAATCCTTTTTTAAATCCCGGCAGGACGAATTTAGTAGTAAAATGCAGGAGGGATTAATATTAACCGTGCTGAAATTCAAATTATAATCCGATGAGCGTTAAATATTTCTATTAAATGATGCAGTAAGTTAATTCATTTTACGTTGGATTTATAATTAAATTAATTCAAAGTAGTTCGTAGATTTATTCAAACCAGTATTGTACCATATATTTTACTCACTTTACCACGATTGATTGGCATTAGAAGTTTTTGGTGCGTTAAAGTCAACATAGATTATTAAATGAATTTGAAAATTTTGATTGATTTTAAGTTGGAGCTTCAGTTAACCTAACCAGAAAAATTCCACAATGATGAAAAAGTTGCAGAAGTACGGATAGATCTAGGCGATGCGATATTTCAGATATTTACACCAATAATAATATGAGTAAACTCATCGAACCGTTAGAAAACAAATCTTTGTAAAATACCTAGATTAGAGAAGCGTTTCGTTATTTTTCCCATCATGTATAATATTGTGGTTTATATTCCTCTTTTAGTCTCTCCTAACAGATTTTTCAATAGTGTGAACTTTTATTAGTTCAGAACAGAGGACACATAACGGTTATCTTACGTTTCGATAAAGCTGTCATACTAATTTTAAAAGCATCTATAGCCCGCCAAAAGAAGTAGTCATTTCAACAAGGAACAACAGCAATCTCTCACTAGCACGCCTAGATAGCCAGTGAACGGAGAAACACCGACATCAAAATGGCCGCGATAGTCTTGCCCCTAGCAGCTACAGAGCGAACATGCGTGATGTGACGTTCCGTGACGCAAATCGAAAGTTTTTACCCCGTGCAAAACATACTTCAATAGCCGGCCAAAATAAGTAATCAGAACAAGGAGTATCCAACAAAGAAATTAATGAGTATATTTCATTCAAATAGGTGAAAACATCAAGTTGCAGTCTGCACATCAGTTTTTGGTACCAACGAACCATGGCAAGAGATTTTTAGGTATTTTGATGGTAATAACAAATCCAACAGTGTTGCTTTATGTAACAAAAATAAGCAATATAAACTGCAGACGACAATATTAATTATGACAATACTAACGACAATAACGACAATACTAAGTACCCCTATCAAACGAATAAAATGTACAGATATTACAATAAGATCCTCCATAAAAAGAAGAGTGTTGCTGAAGTCAATGCCCATATTACTCCGCATGGATTCAAGGATAAAGGATTTTCCTGTTGCTGTCCATTGGGAAATAAGAGTGTCAAGATACCAAGGCTCCATTCTAGGAAGTGATGCAACAGAGCTGGTAACTATACGACAGGAACACGAGCTAACGTGTATAGCAATACAATAAAGTTGTAAATTTGTTGAAAGAATATCTTTCATTGCCAATTTCAAATGTTATACAGCACATTTTCAGCAGGCGCTGTATAGTTTATCTTAAAATCAACAGATGTCAGACTGAAACTATCAATAGTGCCATTCGCCTGTACAAATTGACTGGAGGTCGTCTACAGCTATTAAATAAATGCTTCAAGAATTAAATGTGTGAAACATATTTTTGAATTGGTTTTGACAGGAAATATTTAGCTATAATTCCGGTACATTTAAGAACTGAGAACATTAGTAACGTACGTTCTTGTGTGTGTGTGTTCATGATTTCAATGTCCAAAACATTCTGCTGTGTGAGGAAAATGTACAAGTAAGGTGGGTAGCTGTTTTTAACTAATATTTATGGCGTATAAATATATTATCTCAAAACATAAAATTTTGTTGAACTAACATTGACTCTATGTGAATTTAAACTTCTTAGAATAAATTTTTCCTTTATTCTTTATCTTGGCCTAAAGATCATACAGTTTTACTGGGTTTATCACAATGCAATAACTTAAAAACTAACCTGATGATTTCAATGTCCAAAACGTTCTGCTGTGTGAGGAAAATGTACAAGTAAGGTGGGTAGTTGTTTTTATGTTTTTAACTAATATTTATGGCGTATAAATATATTATCTCAAAACATAAAATTTTGTTGAACTAACATTGACTCTATTTGAATTTAAACTTCTTAAAATAATTTTTCCTTTATTCTTTATCTTGGCCTAAAGGTCATACAGTTTTACCGGGTTTATCACAATGCAATAACTTAAAAACTAACCTGTAATAACAAAATTGATTTAGATTACATCTTAAAATAATTAAGTTATAATATTATAGGCCATATTATTTAAATAAAATAATAAAAAGAGCACGTCAGACTAAATAAAATGTGTCTATTCAGTCATATGTGATTTGTTACATAGTTTTAGACTATGTAGTTTACTGACTAACTTGATTAGGTTTTCCTGTCAGTCAGTTAAATAAACTCTGAATAAATCCGTTACCACAATCCACCAAATAAATCAAAATCAAAAGTAAATCGAATAAAATCTCGAGTGAACCTGTACATGAAGTTCCGCTGAGCCAACGCGATCAAAAACACCGACAAAATAATCCTTCCGATTATGGACACAAGCTTACTGTATTGAGCCTCACTAAATGAACAACGAACAAGTAGGTAAGATTATTTGTAATCGTTTTACCTCTAATACTGGGTTGTGAAATCTTTTATATCGAGGAATATTGCTGTTCAAAGTTTGCGAAACCATATATTTTATTGGACAGTTTAAAGTCGTGTTAGCGCCAACGAAATCAGAGATTCCAAACTGACTACAACTGCAATTTAAATGATGCTTTTAAATTTTTGTACAATTTATTGTGTAATATACATAGCCAAGTAAATGGTGCTCAAGCTAGATACTTGCAACACGAACATTTGTTTATGTACTATAAAAAAACTGCTATGACTTACAAGCTATATATGTTTTAAAAGATCAATACAGATAGTTTATTGCCAATGATGTGCCAACTTACAGTTAGAAATGAAACTTTTATCTGTAACTATTACAGTTGTGATCAATTTATGTATAAAAAAACATGCTTTTTCAACATAACTGTAGTTAGGGACTGCCTCCTTTTATTAATAATACCATCTTTAAAAACATTTCGTGAACTGTTACCATATTTTCCTCCGATATTGATGTGCATGGACGACCACTTCTTATTGTGTCTCTGAAAGAGCCATGGTCATAAACTTTGCATAATAGATTTGAATTATCTCTAGACGTGTTGAAGCATTTACTCCCTCCTCCCTAAGCCACCATTTTTGCACTAAAATAATCGATTTTCACAGTTCAACGTGAATAAATGTGAGCTCGTTCAGAAAGAGAAAAGTTCTCAGTTGTGTTTGTTTAAAATGCGCCAGCTGTTTCTAAAAGACAACAATTAACTAGATTAAGTAGGTAGTATAAAACGATTCCACTATGGTCAACCTGAAATCAGTAATATAACAGATTTTATAACAGGTATATAACTACTAGTTAATTTTCACCCACAGGGTATATACAACTAACTTATTGCTATTTTGGATTTATTTAGTGTTCTATATTATACTTATTATATTAAAATTTTCCAGATATATAACACGAAATAAATTAATTTTTCATTTAAAATATACAAATAAAATTTTATAAAAATATAGGGACAAAGTAATAATTTAATAAAGGATGCTATGGAGTCAACTATGTATACAATAATTAATGAAAAGATTAACAATAGGATTTTTCTACAAGGACATCAATTAAAAAACACATCCAAAAGCTTTTAATTTTTTCTAGTTACTTTCTAAATTTATTCCATCTAGAACTACTCTATAATCTCAGTGAATCAATATCTCTGAAACTGTTGGAGACGCCACTGATAATTAAAAATGTACACACATCTATCGATGAACCAGTGAAGAATGTGAATGCAAAATTTTATAATGACTTCGAAAAAGTTGGCAGAACTGAATTATTAACAGCAGCGCTTTCAGACAAAAGACTGATATACTGCACGGGTTGGATAATAGACCTCTCTCCGCTCTTTCACCCAAAATGTCAATGAAAAATTTGATACGCATTACAGTAAATATCAAGTCATTCGGTATGTTCATTAAAATATTGATTTTTTTTTTGTGGTTACTATTTGACATGTATTATTCATATAATATATTGATAATTATGAGTGGCACATAATGAGAAATCACACATATATATATATATAAGCTGTTGTAAATTTCAAATTTGAATAGACAAATAACTATTGCATGATAATTTTTAAATTTGTATACATATTGAATTATTGTTCCATATCAACTCTTTGCTGATAGTATAACGTAAAACATTATTGTTTTGCCAATGCTCTGTATTTAACAATTAATAATTTTTAAATTACAAAACGCAATAGTAATTATATTTAAGTCCAACTGCAAAAAAATCATTAAAACTTTAATGGACCAATATCAAGACATACATTTTTACTCCATGCAACATTGTTACTTATTTCGTTCAAGTAATTTTAATGTGATCATATATATTGGCTGAGCGTGAGCACAGACTTCCACTCAAGGGGCTGGAACGTCATTTACGTCTCTTCAGACGATATCTTAAGAACGAATCAAATCGTAAACTTGAAATTTCCCCCCTATTTTAATATAGAAGACGAGTATTACGTATGGTGATGGTGGATTTTATTCCATTGAGCTTCTAGAAAATATTTACATTTCTATGATGGCTAAAAATGATGACAACGAGAAAATCGTAGAACAAATAAATATGTAAACAAACTGACCATACGTCAGCCTAACTATATAGTTTGTCGAGAAATATATCATCTGTATAAATTACATTTTACATGAAACCTCATTTCTCCATAGACAATAATGAGTTCTATGACTATGCACGCTCATATATAAGATTTGGCTGAGCAACATTTAAGCATACCACTCTGCAATCGAGCACAATTTCTCATTTTTCTGGAAGCAGGGGAGATTTTGAAACTTCTTTCCTGTTTAAATGTCTGTCTGTCTGTAGGACGTATCATGAATGAAATTAGCTATGGACTTGAAATATGTTATGCAAACTTAGTGAAGCCACACTAATACTAAGTTACACACACACATTTAGGTTACGTAATACCTGGTGTAGCGAACTTCCATCTTCTAAATTAAGATATAAAACTAATACTATTTACCTATTTTAGCTCTTGATATGGCAGATGGCGTAATACTATATCATTCATACATCTACACAAGACGAACGTATAGGTTCGTACAAAGCTTTGCTATCAACGTAATTAAAATGTCGTACCTTCGCTATATACATGGTCATGGTGCTCTATTGTGTAGTTAAACAACACTGAACAGTTGAAGGACGTTAACTGCAACTCAGCTAAAGAGTCGTCCCCCGACCACGAGCAGTTCATTCTCGACCTCTACCTGGAATAGAGACACATTGTTGAGATGGTATGTCTAATACATAAAGTCTCCACTGGGTCTATAAGCTTTATTTCATTCGATGATTTATGAGGATTCGTGATAAAAAGCTATTGAAGAGAGTATTAAAAGTTTAGTCCTGCAAAGTTTGTATCAAACAAATTTGGTGTGCGGGAAACTTTCCGTATTTGCAAATTCGTCTGTGTCACTGAACACTTGAAAGCTATAACTGGACTCTTATGTGCATCAGGTTAAAATTTATTTTCCAATTTCCAAGGGATGAGAAAGACAGTGTATATATATATATACATAATTTAGATATATATATATATATATATATTTATATATATATATATATATATCTTAGACAAAATTAAAATATGACACTGTCTGTATATATATTATGATAGTTACACTTAAATTTATTTAGCTATTTCAACTAAAACGTAGACTACTTTCATCCTCAAGACTAAGAGACCACTTAAAATATATTATTTCAGTTAACACGATTGAAGAAACACAGTTGAGATGTTGAAGAAAGTTTTAATGGACCAGTTTTGTAAGATTTAATGTATATCTTCATACATTTCTTCTCAAGACATTTTATTTGTTCTCCAACAATCATTCAAAAATTCCTTACCTTTCGTAAATAAAATCATATATATATATATATATATATATATATATATATATATATATATATATATATATATTAAGTCTATCTTTAAATCCAATAACTATTAAGTCTAAAACTATATTTTTCTTTAGTTTTATTTTAACTTGAAAGGGTTTTTCAGTGTATAAAATAATATTTTTCATTAGTTTTATTCTATCCTACCTGAATAGTGCTGACTTGAAAGGACTTTTAGTTTATAAAATAATATTTTTCCATTAGTTTTATTCTAACCTACCTCAACAGATATTTCAACTTGAAACGTAGACTACTTTAATGTCAAGACTAAGAGACCACTTAAAATATTATTTCAGTTAACACGATTGATTCTATCCTACCTGATATGTTGAAGAAAGTTTTAATGGACTTTTAGATTTATGTATATCTTCATACATATTCTTATCAAGACATTAATTTGTTTTATTCGAGAACCTTACCTTTCAACAATAATATATATTAGCTGACTTGAAAGAAAGGACTTTTAGTGTAGAAAATAATATTTTTCATTAGTTTTATTCTAACCTACCTCAACAGTGCTGACTTGAAAGGCTTTTAGTGTATAAAATAATATTTTTCATTAGTTTTATTTTATCCTACCTGAATAGTGCTGACTTGAAAGGACTTTTAGTTTATAAAATAATATTTTTCATTAGTTTTATTCTAACCTACCTCAATAGTGCTGACTTTAAAGGACTTTTTAGTGTATAAAATAATATTTTTCATTAGTTTTATTCTAACCTACCTCAACAGTGCTGACTTGAAAGTACTTTTAGTGTAGATTTTTCATTAGTTTTATTCTAACCTACCTGAATACTGCTGACTTGAAAGGAATTTTAGTGCCTACCTGAATAGTGCTGACTTGAAAGGACTTTTAGTGTACAAAATAATATTTTTCATTAGTTTTATTACCTACCTGAATAGTGCTGACTTGAAAGGACCTTTAGTGTATAAAATAATATTTTTCATTAGCTTTATTCTATCCTACCTGAATAGTGCTGACTTTTAGTGTTACAACCTAATCAGTAATAACAGAATAGGCAATGCTGACATTTTTTTACATCCACAACCATAAAAAACTTGAATTCTCATATCCTTCATTCACATTATTCTACCTCGAAATTATGACCATACATTAACAAGTATCTTTTGTATTAAAATAAGTATATACTAATCACATAAATCCTAAGTGCATATCATTATTATTTATAAGAAATTTAAAGAGTTGCGGACCAACGCTTTAAAGGTGACCTCCGAAGCACCACCAAGTGGCCGGGTAGGCGGGCTGCTTGCAAGGACAGGGAAGCCTGCGGTCACCCATACAAGCAGCAGCCTCGCTCAAAGTTGCTTGATTCGGTTATCTTGCGATAACCGTTTTACCCATTACAGTGCACCATTGGAATTTATTTATGGGTAACCTTTAGACAGGACTACCTACAGGGCCCTGGATGAGTAATAAAGGAGGTGAAAAGGTCAAAACCGTTAGTTTTTGAGAACAAATGAACCTGCTGTGTTAAGGAAACCGAGGGATATGACCATATTGGATACAGAGCATCTTACTGTATACTGTGTTTGAACACAGCCATGGCCTCCATTAAATCGACGAGGACAGTTGACTTGACGAATGATTGACATAATCCAAACCAGCGATTACCTAATGATTTCTAAAATAACAGGTGCATCAAAGAAGTTCTTACATTCAAATTCGATATAATTATCATGATTAAGTTTTTAAACGTTGGGTAATCACTATCACTATATTGGATCCAATGAACTAGTTATATTCCATAACGTGTTTAATTATTTATATTCTGCATTGAACTGTACATGACAATTCAGTGTTATATATAAATAATCTATATTTCCAGGGGTTTCTCAATCTAATAAGACGAGATTTTTAAGTTGAGATACATATTACATGAAAAGTAAATCACTATTTCTACGCTATTTTTCTGCTGAATTATAGTACCACCCAAATCACGTTATGTAAGCTAAGTTCGTATTTTACGTATCGCCAATCACGAAGCGTAGGCAATACATTTAAAAAGTTGTATATTAAATTTTAGTCGTGGATTCAGGATATAAAATAAAAGTCTTTATTCAATCCAAACGCCAAAAGTACGACATTAAATTACATTATTTTACTTGTAATACACTTATCGAGTTGCGTGGAGATTTACCAGCAGCAGAAATATTTCCAGTTATTGGGACTGTATCAGTCACGTATGATCATATCCCCTGCTAAGCTGAACGTGACAATTGTGTTGTGTCGAGTACAATGGGAACAGGCAATAATGGCTACAGACTACACTCAGCCAGCTGTAGTACAGTCCAGTCGTGAGTCGCACGGCAATAGCCATCTTGGCTAACCACACAATCAACTGCTTTGATAAATACCTTTTGAAATAGTTTGTTTGATATATCTATATGTATGGATTACACGCTCTTAACACTGTCAACTCTCTGGATAATCGTAAAATACTTATCATTCGTTATGGATTACACGCTCTTAACACTGTCGACTCTCTGGATAATCGTAAAATACTTATCATTCGTTATGGATTACACGCTCTTAACACTGTCGACTCTCTGGATAATCGTAAAATACTTATCATTCGTTATGGATTACACGCTCTTAACACTGTCGACTCTCTGGATAATCGTAAAATACTTATCATTCGTTATGGATTACACGCTCTTAACACTGTCGACTCTCTGGATAATCGTAAAATACTTATCATTCGTTATGGATTACACGCTCTTAACACTGTCGACTCTCTGGATAATCGTAAAATACTTATCATTCGTTATGGATTACACGCTCTTAACACTGTCGACTCTCTGGATAATCGTAAAATACTTATCATTCGTTATGGATTACACGCTCTTAACACTGTCGACTCTCTGGATAATCGTAAAATACTTATCATTCGTTATGGATTACACGCTCTTAACACTGTCGACTCTCTGGATAATCGTAAAATACTTATCATTCGTTATGTGTGTGTGTGTTTATAAAGAGCGTAATTTAAGTCTTGATACGCCTGGATATATTTCAAACGGATTGAGATATCGATGTACATACTTCACCACACATATTAAAATACTGTTTAGGATTTTTTTTTTGTAAAATACAATTCCCCCCCTTTTCAAAGGGGGTAAAATCGGATACCTTTAAATTTTGAAATTGCAACCCCTATCTTGTGACATGTCAGAGGTATCTTTTTCTAACAAGCATTAAATTGGAGCGTATTAAAGATGTGTTCATGTCGTTGTGTTTCTTTTTAATTTACCTTTCAAATGACATGTAAAAAGATAGGGGTTGCAATTTGAAAAGTTTAAAATAACCCATTTCCACCCCCTTTTGAAAATGGGGGAACTATTTTTACCCTCCAAAAAGTATTTTAATAGGTATGGTGAAGAGTTTAAATCGATATCTCAATCCTTTTGGGATGTATCCAGGTGTATCGGGACTTAATTTACACCCTGTATAAGTCTATACAGAGTGTTTGTGGCATTGCGCCAAACAGATGGTCGTTCCTCATTTTAAAATAAGTCAAACCAGTTACTCCACTTGAATTCTAAAGTTTTCTGTCTGTTTATTTGTAAGTGGAATTTTCAATTATTAATTGATAACTCATAAAACGTAGATTTTATGATTTTTTATGACTTTTTGATGATTTTTTATTGATTTTTGTTTTTAATTTTTTGAGTTACAGGGTTGGTACTTTGTATGCCTATTGGGTTTTATAAGACCCAGCGATAAATGTAAATAAAATAACTAATTGGTTTTAAAATGGTGGTTGTTTGAAACCGTAAATACTAAATTGTAAAAAAATAAAGTAGTAGCAAAACCTTAAAAAACTAAAAAGAACCTTGTGGAAAAGTAAGCCATAATACGACAATGATATTAATATTTCTTATAAAATTTGGACTAAAGATTTATTTTTTCTGTTAAAAAAGAACATTTACTTATCTAGTAATTTTTTAAATTTTAATCATAAGATTTTCGTTATAATTTACGTTAATTTCAAACATTCATTTGTTTGGTGCTATCATTGACATATTTATATTATAAGGAAAATTAATCTTTAACTCTATTAGTTTCTTTGACCGCGGGCTATTAATTAATTAAACTGCACGGGGACAACGTTAGTCACAAAATACGGTATGCTAAGGCTAGAATATTTCGTAAATCAGAAAAACCAGACTAAACCTGAACGTTAACCTTAAACGTCATAGAGGGCTAATATTGGAAATTCAAATCCTAATTAAATTACGATAATGTAGTGTGCCTGAAATCAATCTTGATTTGTTAATTTATTTCATTGTCGAATTTGTAAACTGTATTTATATTTGTGAACTCCAGTGTATTTTAATGTACTAAGTTATTGTGTAAATTCAATCCATATCGTGAAGTGCAGTATACAGAATTGCAGTCTGGGTTTCGATTACGGACAAAGACACGGAAACAGTAACAGAGCTGAGAGGTTCTATCAGGCTAGGAGACCACAATGTACAATATTTCATAGAATAGTCCATCGCTTTAGATAAATGGTGCAACTTTACAATAACCCCCAAATAACCCCCAACCAAAAGAGAACGACGAAATATAACCTCTCCTAATTTTGAATACGAAGTGCTCGCTTGTGTGGTGGAAAACTCCAATCAAAACTCGATTATTTACACATATGATTGGTGACGTACATATCTCTTACTAATTTTGGATCTCTCTTTTTATTCTGCCAATTGTTGCAGCAGCGTTGTAATTTGATTCCCCTCCCCACCCCCACCCCCACCACGAATGAGGGATCACCATTCAGAATGCCTAAACCACAGTTAAAATTAGATACATATACAAATTTGTAGTGAAATTTTGGATGAGTATAGTTATCTATTATATTCATCCTCACTTGTTAGTTTCTTTCATTATTTAAATGTAATCATATGGATGTACAAAGGCTTACTGATGTTTTTATGCTTACTGTTATTTTGTTTTATTTTATGGTGGAATTTTATTAGTAACACTAAAAAGCTAGCAAAGTATGAGATATAAACCTACTTACATAATACGTGTTAACTGAGAAATCAGTCTAGGAGCAAAAAAACTTGTATACTTTAATATTGAATTTGTTAACACTACGAATTTCGTTCAATTTATATAGCAATTTTCCCCCGCAATTCCATTTATAGATTGAAAGGCATTGCCAACCACAATGATTTTGGAAAATATTAAACCTATGGAAGATGTGCTATTGAAAGGTAAAAATATTAAACAATAAATCTTTTCACACACAGATCACACTTTTATAATTTTACACTTAAAACAAGCTGTTAAATAACAATCAAATCAGTTTCAGAAAACGATTTAAGGATTGAGCACTGATCTAAAAATCATAAATATGTTTCTAAATGTAATATATTATACATGAAACGTATAATTTATTATTACGAAATTATCTTTAATTTATCTAATCTAATAAATTTCCCTAAATATTAGATTTTATGCATATACAATGTAATTAGGTCTTAGCTACCGGGCTAACATACATAAAACCACCTCAAATTACACTATGTCTAAATTATTTTAAAAATGCAATGGATCACAACTTCATCGATATGTAACTCCAGTATCGCTTTATATTCGGTCGTTCCATAACATGAGGTTGGAAAAGCAAGGGAAATCTGTCACGGTTTAAATTATAGATATCTTCTAATACAATCGTAGTAAATGAGTACGTAACAAATGAGTTTAAACATTTTCATACAGCAATCTTCTAAATTTCGGCATTTTTATGGATATTTTATATGTAAATTATATTATACTTATACAATTATTTTAAATTTTAAGTTTGTAATTATCATAACATTGAGATGGATTCTTAAACTCGTCAATGAATATCCAATTTGGGCTGGGAAGGTTTTTTCATTATCATTTATAAATGGCAATGTCCTTTTGAACAACACAGAAAACATGACATACTGGTATGATAGACATAGACATAATCATAAACCGGTAATCATCACACAATAAGTCGAGAAACTGGGTATTGGACTGGATTAGGTTGGAGATTAAATCATCATCAAAGATCAGGCCGAGTGTCAATGCTGCACATCACTCGATGAAAAGAGCTGTTCTGAGTAATCCAGTTGCATTGGAATAAATATCAACGCAAGTGTTGCATTGTGGGTGAGGAAGACTATGGAAAAGGAAAATTCTTAAGTAAATACAATGAAGAACTATTTATATTCACAATTTAGAGAGGGAAAGAGTTAGCAAAATACGGAAAATCTTTGAGTTAAAATTTATTAAACAAACTTAACCTTTTTTTGTTTTCTTAGAACAAGAAGGTTGGAAAATTACACCTACTTCTATAAGGACGTTTGCAGTGCTTCTGGAGTGCAAGATATTTTGGATTTGTAAGGTTGGGAGTAGGGGCCGCCTCTTGTCGAGATTCGTGGGGGAAAGTTTATGGCATTGATCTCAAATCGTGTACCCTCTGAAGAAGAAATTTTTGACTCTTAGAGAACAAACACCACCAACTCTAACAGTCACCTCCATCGAATAGACTAGACATCGAATTACCCTTCTTACGCCCCAGAATCTGGAAATTTGCGATTAGTGATGTGGCACTCCTGGACATCCATAAGGTTGCCCACATTTAAGTGAAACATTGGTTTTGGCTGTACTCAGTTCAGGTTCAACTGCAAGGTATATAAACCAGCCTCCTGGGGAAAAAGACTTAACCTCAGTGTTTACTATCTCTTTCGGTAAAGTAGCAATCCAAATCTTATAAAACTTGGATTATTTTTCTCTAACTCTTGTTTATGTATGGAATATATTTATTAGATTCATATTACTTTCCCAGATGAAGTATTTGCATATTCTCTTAGATTAAGGCATACCTAGTATTCATAAAGCTGTGATTTGCATATTTACGCAGTGAATGTGGTGGGCGTCATCTTATACATATTAAATTTACCGCTGGAATACATTTAACACTGGGCGCAATACTAGGGTAATAAAACTTAAGCTTGAACTTTTAATGAAAACATTTCCATAAGTGATTTCCATAAATGAGGTGTACGGAGTTTTATGTACGAATATGTGTATACACATTGTTATGCGGATGTTTTTTTTTTTTTTGTCCTATATCTAGTTTTTGCATTCCCCGTCTATTGTTTGTTCTCGTACTTATTACAAATTTAGGATCATATTATACTCAGTACCTTAATTCATTTTAATGTCTCAAATTTTTAGACCAGGTTAATCAACACTTACAATGAAAAATTGTGTTTGATTATTCCACTACGTACTAAATGTGTACTTAACAAATGCGTTTAAACATTTTAGTTCATAATTTTATGTTATTGCATCTGATATGCAATATCATAAATCTATAAACATTTTTAAATCGGTAACGGAAAAGTGATATTGAATAATGTGTTAATCGTGTATTATAAATACACTTAACTCTTTTTAAGTTTAGTTTTTTTTATAACTGCTGTATTTTCAGAGATAAATTTGTGAAAATGGTCAATTAATTTCAATACATTTAAAACTAAAACCGATAGTACACTTTCTAGTTCAAACCAAACATAGTTAGTTACATTCATAAATCTTGAGATAAGAAATATTACTAGAGCTAATATATTGGATCATGCAACGTATTGTACAGCTAATACGAACTAGGTAAATTTATTATACTTACTATTTTTTAAAGAAATACGTCTGTATGTCCTTTGTATGTCCACAAAGTAATTCAAATTTTTATTGCTTATAGCTACTCTATTATTGATCGCAAGTCTATGAAAGAGATATAAATTAAAACAGTTGTTCATAAAATCTGAAGTACCCACTGTTCTAATGTGTGGTTAACGTTTTTACAAAAACAGCGATAATGGCAACTTTGTAAAACAATTTCAGTTTATTTTGTGGCTAACAAAATTTATACTATGATTTTCAGTGCAGCCTGAGTATCTTTGACTTTTTCATGAAACTACCTCAGACAGACGCCTCATTTATTGATTGGATAAGATGCTTAAGGAAACAAGCAGCTTATTGGACAAAAGGCTGAATGGTAGGATATAAACATGAGATCAGAGCATCGAAAACTTTAAAACCCGTTTTAAAGAAGTACAAAAAAGTCGGAACGGCAACGTAGAAGTGATTTAAATTTCTCTAAGTATACATTTCAGAAACTTTTGATGGAAAGTCTTAAATTTATTAGTTAAAAACCTCAAATATTGCATTATTCGAATCCTGATGGCTAATTATGTACACGTATACGATTTTGCTATATCAACACTTGATAAACCAAATTACTTTTAGTGTAAATACTACCTTTCACTTGTTTGTAGATGTGAATCATCATAACGTTGGTATATTGAACATTTAAAGCAATGAGTCAGAACTGCGACTGAATCCCCAGTGAGGACTCCGTACTAATCAAAATATTCGAGGAGGTCAATATTCGCTTGGACGTCTACAGGGCGATTCATGGTGCTCATGTTGATCTCTTAAAACTGTTTTAATATGTTAATCCCATTCCTTTACTGTATAAAGTACTTTAAATAAAGTTATTTTAAAATGTGACATGACTTTTACGACACAATGTTTTATATTTAGACACCAAATTATTTTATTTTACAGTATTCTAATATTGTTTTTCTTTTAAGTTTTTAGAAAATAGTACGATTACGGCAATTATAATGGAGAATTGATAAATAAAAAATATGGGAAATACACAGGGATTTGAATAAGGCGCAGCCTTTTTCCTAGGACTATTAACTGTAATACTCTCGACCAAGCCGTATAAATTTCGCAAATATTGGTGCCGAAAACCTATAAAAACATCAAATCCATTAGATATTTATATATTTGAATTTTTTTGTGTTTAAAAATAAATTCTCAAAAATTATGTCAAGTACATTAATCATATTTGAAATTTACTGTAAGGTTTACATACTGAAGTTATTACTACAGTCAGAGGACCACCCCTACAGACAGGACAGTACTTCCTCGCTATCATCATGGTTATATAAGACTAATTTCAAAGTGGAAATCCCATAGAGATACTAACACTATCATCGAATTTTGTTGCCCCATATATAATGAACCGATAGGCAAAATGTCAACTGTATGGATCAAGAGATATTCTGCAGTCAAATAGAAGTCAAAGTTTTTCGGTCTCCTCAATATTGGGCTTCAAAAACGCTATCCCAATACAAAATGAATTGATAATGAAATATTGATTAATTTCCTCTACATATTACATAATCGTTTAAGATTTAAACTTTTAGAGATTTTAAAGATTTAAGGAAACGTCACTGACCACTGATCCAGTAATTTGGCCTGCATTAAAAAAAATTAACATAAAATTAAAACTAAAATTATGAGTCCAGTTTTAATATTTATTCTTGTAATATTATATAAATAAATATATATATATATATATATATATATATATATATTACAAGAGTGAACAGATATATATATATATATATATATATATATATATATTAAGAGTTATTTATAAATATATATACCTGTATATACAGTGTATATATTATATATACAAAATAAATAGATATATATATATTTAATTTCAATAAACATTGAATCACAAAAAGTACTTTTTCCGCCGGGACATAATACACACACACACACACACACACACACACACACACACACACACACACACACACACACACACACACACACACACACACACACACCACACACACACACATATTATGCGTGAGTGTGGAAAATAGAAAATAATTTCTTTTAAAACTAATCAAAATAAGATTGTTATTAATAATAAAATAAAAGTTATATGCATCCAAGTAAGGAAATATCACATAAAAAAGATCATTGTTATAAAAAATTTTATTTTACATTATATTCCATAAGTGTCCTCTGTTATGTACTCAAATTATATTAAGTTTAGTTTAATGCAAGACTGACTGTTATACAAAGATTTTGGATATTTGTCTTTTCTAATTTCTAATTAAGCTTCTATTTAAGAAAGATATATCTGGGAGTGACATAAATATCTTACTATTCAAACAAATCACTGAGATAATACTTGGTTTTTGCCAACGTGTGTAATTACAATATTATGACCACTAATTTGAATTTGCGGCAAGTTTACTAAACCAAAGCCAGAGAGTAAATGAAAATGTATAGTTTGCGCGGTCACTTGAATAAATTTGTTCACTATTAATGAAAATGCGGATCAACCACAGTTTGAAGAGAACTTAAACCGGTAATATCGCCTCAATGTTACCGCGGTTCGCTCAGGCGAAGGATGTTTAACAGGATATTGGGATCAAAGTTGGCCAACAACTATGAGCACAACAACAGTATCTAACCAACAACAAACTTACTCCAGACCCCTTCAGACCGATTGTGACAATCTGTATGCTTAATCCCTTTGATTTATTCAAAATAATTAAAATTTGTAACCCAGTTAAATTAGTTACAAAACGCTACATTTCTGTTTTATGAAATGATGTATGAAAAGTGTTTAACATAATGAACAGAATATTTGAAAATTATTAATTTAATGTATATGAAATGATATAACGTATAATATATTTATAATGGTACAGTATCCTTCGCAAGTAAAATACCTTAAATAAGTAACAAAACAACTACATATTATTTTGTAATTAACTGAGGTGTTTGCACAGCTGAAATCTTTTTATAAATCAGACTTATTTTTGTATATTTCTGAATTAATTGTTATAAGAATCCTAATAGTATTTTTCAAATCGCAGTCATATACGAAATAAGTGGAGATATTGCTGTATATCAAACAGTGAAGATTTTTTCACATGCACTTGTTTTAAATGTTGTATGGTTATATTTTACAAGACTTTAATTTCTAACTTTTTTTAATAAGTAATGACTTTTGGTATTTTTTCTCATATTTTATAATACACTCAAAACAGGATTCATTTATTAATCCTGATTTTAGATTGAATCCTAAAATGTATCTGTTAAACTTATCTATTGTTATTGCTCTTAAAAATCTTCCCTGTTTTCTGAAATTTTTTCGCTTTCTTTTGATAAATAGCGCCTGATTTTTTTTTATGCTGTCCACATATTCATTGCATGTATTATATTGTATTATTGATATAAATTGTTAAATTTGTTGTTGTAAAAATGGTGGATACCGTTGATGAATTCATTAATTTCCCCAAAGTGGGATTTGGGGGGGAGGCTCAAAACAAAATGTTTAAATCTAAAAACCCATTAAGTTACACCTCATTTAAAATGTCTTGATAGCAAAAGAGGAGCAGTGGAAACTAGAGCTTCTATCTCAGCCCAGTACAAAATGACAGCGTATTCAAATTAATTACAAATTAATTGAGAAAAATATGAACATCCACATTCAGAAGGTAAATAGATTCAATAGAAAACCTTACACACTTTCCTTACAAATTCAAACCTGTTTTACAGTTATTAACTGTTGCAAGGCAGGCCTCCTTTATCTTATCAGTGTTGATGAAGTCTAGTGTCACTTTCAGTTTCTGGTTGGAATTAGGATATGTGTTTTTGTGATACTTTACGTTATAGAGTCTTTCAATTTAAAACATTTAGCCTAGAGGCTAAAAGAGGTAGACCTCCCCAAAATCCCATTATGGGGCAATGGGCAAAGTTTTAACAGTAACTACAAAGTTCACTTCTATCTTCTATTTCCAAGGTGTTATGTTCCAAGTTACATCCATTCATCTTTATCCATCAAAAACTAAACAGATTGTATCCATACTTTTAATTCACACTGTATATATAAATGTATATTTTACCTCTGTGCAGTGGTATACGAAGAAGGATCGAGTGCTTCAGTGAGCGTTTTCCACTGGTTTAACTAACCTATCTTAAAGTAGACATGTTACAGTTGTTATAAGATGATCTGATTTATGCCTTTTTGCAGATCATATATTTGAAGATTGTGGAACAGTTTGTTGGAAATTAGTTCCATAGATTTGGACATGTAACGTAAATAGTCAAATATGCGAGAAGAGATTCAATCATTGAAGGCAGTGTTAAAGTTCACGAGGTCCTGCAAATTGAGGGTCATGGATCAAGTATCTTGATGGTGTAGAGAAGCTCTAGGGGCAAATCTAAGCGTACAGTATTTTAGTAAGCAACCACCCAGCAAGTAATCAAGTCTCAATGAAGGAACTCGCTACCTCTTTATATTTAGGAAGGACATTATCGGCATTAATACCAGATTTTTAAGATTACACATGCATTCCCTTTAATTGTTGGGAAAACCTTAATCCTTAATCCGCGGCCACCCCTCGTTTCTGTGACTGGAACGCTCGTATCTAGTCTTGAACGGAGGAAATTTTAAACACAAGTTCCGGTATTACATGTCCCGGTAAACCAAACCCATCCTGCTTTACATGTACCCAGAGTTCGTTGGCCCAGAAGAAGAGCTCTGAATTAGCCAAAAAAAGACTAAATTCCGCAATTTTGTCTCCCATGTACATTTTTTGACAATTCATAAAAATCGGATTGTACTTTCTATCACATCTGACAACAAATTGTTGTAGATATATATATCTATCTACATACATTAGATTATAATATGTAATATGTATACTATACGTGTTTCAAATTGTACTTTTATTCCGTATATTTCTCAAACTTGCTGGATCAAGAAATATTTTCAGTAATATAACCATATTATTTTTAATTATAAACTAAAAGGCTGATTAGATTCATTGACTTATTGTTGTTTTATATAGTTATTCGTATAGTTGCTATATTGTATAATTATAAGATTCAATGCGATTTTTATTTTAGTTTACAGTAAATACAAATAAGATTTGAGGCAGTTGAATCTAATTCTGGAAAGTCTTATTTGAAGTCTTTTAATAAAAACTTAATTCAGATAACCTGTGAGGTTATGGTACTACAACTACCTGTTTTGAAAAAAAATATGTAAATATCAATTTTATATGCCGTATTACGTTCTTTCCATAAATTTAAAATATATCAGACTGTACAACATTGTATTCGAAAGCTTTTAAATTAAAATCACACCAACAAAATCGAAACTAAATAGTTAAAATTACTACAGAATGTTGTTGGAATAAACAATATAGTTCCGCTAACCGCACGGGATGTTTCTCAGAATAAAGGAAATACTTTAAATTCACTCGCTGTTTCACTGAAAGTTTTATAATTTATTTTTAATTCATTGGTATATTTCATTCAAGAACAACGATGTTTAATGAAGAAACTTCTACTTCTAGTTTTCATCAATTTCTACTAGAAACCAGTTTAAAGACACTTTAATAAATGAGTTTTGTAATAATTTTCTAAGGATAATCAGACTGAATAAACTGCAAATAATAAAGTTTAAATATAAGTTACAAGTTGTGTTGGGGTATATTTAAGATGGGGTTTTCCGAAATTATGCCAATGGAAGTTTATTCCTATCTAAAAATAAACTCGAGTCCCTGTAGATCATCGAATGTGAAATAAAACCCCAGTTTAAATGAACCAAAATAATGTTCTACGAAATATGTATATAGTTCTAGTTTTCATCAATTTCTACTAGAAACAAGTTAAAACACACTTTGATAAATGAGTTTTTGTTATTATTTTCTAAGGATAATAACACTGAATAAACTGCCAAATCTAAAGTTTAAATACAGATTACAAGTGTAATCAAGTGTTAGAATATATTTAAGATGAATTTTTTCCGAAACGACGTCTATTCCTATTTCAAAATAAATTGGAGTCCCCATAGATCATGGAATTTGAAGGTGAAATGAACCGAAATAACCAATTCCGGGAATCTGTATATTAGAACAATTAACAAATAAAACGGCTTATCAGCTAGCTATGTCATGCTGTCTAAACTAAAACGTCATAATAAAATGTAATAAAATCTTTATTAAAAATAATTAAAACACACATAACCGAAAATGACTATCTTTTCGCAGCGGAATTATGAATAGGAGTATGCTTATTACCGCTTATCCCTATGCTTATCCGTAACAACGTCCATGTAATACTTTTTATGTGTGGTGTTTAATCCATATCAGTGAAGTAAAATCAATGTTATTTGAAAACTGAAGAAGATTCTGTAAAAGGCTACCAACAACTAAAAAACTACATTATTGATTATAATTTTTATAGCAAAAATGGACGGAACTTTTTATCTGAATACCATTGAAAATTTTAAAAGATTTTAGGATTTTTAAAGTAGATCTTCCATTTCTAGTGCTTCGAATTTTATGTAAACGTTTCATATTAATGAATTTTGATACGACGTGTAAGTTATATTTATAGCAATCCATCATGTATAGAAAGAGCTAGAACCTCTTCATTAGAACAGCAGTTCCATCTGGATTGTAAGCTGTCTTCAAAAATCTTAAAACCTTATTTCTCAAAAGTATATTATCCGCCTAAAACTTTGGTTTTCATACGTGTTACCCTGCAACTCCTAATGAATAAAGGGATTTCTCTAAGCATTTCCAACAACATTAATTGGCTGAGCTGCAGCAAAACTTATCACTCATGAGGTTGAAAAATTTTATATCTTTCTGTCTATCCACACGAATCTCGAAAACAAACTGACCTGTATTGTTGAAATCGGGCATAAAGCGACATCTCTCTATGGAAAACGTTTAGTTCGATGATGGTGTATGTTACTCCATGGATTTGGATGGCGTTATCGAATATTTCTATTTTTTTTCTTATGGATAACCATGATAGCAATACGCACGATACAATAGCAGAATGAATATATTTACAAATAAACTCAATACATCAAGATAATAAACAAGAATTCATCTGCACAACATACAGTAAAATTTCAAATCAATTGCAGAAAATCTTTAAAAAGCATACAAACAAATCTATCACTTATAAAACAAACAACAAATTATCACAAATATTATGAAATCCCAAGGATAAAACCACATTCGAAAACAAATCAGGAATTTATGAAATTAAATGCAACGACTGTGATAAATTTTACATTGGCCAAACTAAAAGGAACATTAAGACACGATTCAAAGAACACTTTGCACACATAAAATACGGAAGAAATGAAAAATCTGCTGTGGCGAATCACTGTATTGAATCTGGACACACAATCACTAATGAAAATTTACGATTATTAAAAGAAGTTACAAACACAATACACTTAAATGCTTGGGAAACATTTTACATTAACACAAATCAAGAAAAACTTATCAATAATGAAGACGGACCAATTCAAAATTCAGTTTTACTCTCATCTCAATTTATACAAAAATTAAAATTTAATTCTGATTAAATATTTTATACTGGCTTACCGTACATCCAAATTGTTTACCATATGTTATTATAAAATTAATTATTATTACAAAAATGTAAACATTTGATAGTTTGTGAAGTGCCTGATGATGGAATCTTTGATTCAGAAAGGCCTTGCACAAAATAAAAAATTATATATTGGAAAATGTTGTATTTCTTTCTCTAGTGATACTACAATATTAATACATCTAAATAAGAAATTCAAATATTTATCATTTAACACATGTAGCCTAATAATGCTAACATATAAAATATATCTTTTATATTTGGACTTATATATGGACTTGAGAATACTTCTTTTATTTAAAATTTTATATAAAAACGAAATTAGTAAACAAGAATGTGAATGCATAATGTTGAAACATATTTCAAGAAAGATATCATACATAGACTTTACATTTTGCATGAAAGTTCATTTAATTTTTAAGTTTTAAATTTGTAAATTATTTCATTTTACTTCTAGTCGTGCAAATTGTTTCGAAAAATCTTGAATGTAATTTTAATATGCTAGCTGGCTTGAACATTGTATGACAAAAATGTCTGGTTTCCTCAGAAAACTTTAAACGGTTGTAAGTTAAGAAATATAAATTTGTGGATTTATCAAAGGTTAATTAATGCCTTTGGATAACGGATTCAGGTATAATTAAATTACCACTTTTCTTTACTCTTGATCAGAACTGTTATTAGTAATTAATAAATTAGTCTCCATCCAAAACGATAACGGTAATTTCTGTTCTAACAGGAATAGCAAGGATTAAAACCTGTAACTAAAAAATAATGTAAAATAAAATAAATATACGTGACTGCAACAGTTAAAGTAATATATCACAATAATTGTTATAAACAAAAACTTAACTGTAGTATTAATAAATATGTACAATTCAAACGCTCAAATAATAAATATCTAGTAGAAAAGCGTCATCATTTATTATGTTACTCACACAGTAAGCATGACTACAAGACTTTCAACTGTGCGTAGGAAAGATCTCTTGACATTATTCAAACAATATTATTATAATTATAGAAATATTTCATCTTTTAAAACAAATTCATTAGAAAAATAATCATATTTTGAATTTAACTATTGTCCCTAAAATTACATATCATAGCACCACTGTTCGATAGATTTTGTTCCACGAGTTTTTCTTTACTTAAAGCCTGAACATTTGCTTTCACAATTAAGCATTGTGGAAAGAATTCATCTGTGAAATTTGCCGACCAGGAAATGGTGAAGGAGATATGATCTTTTCAGGAAATGGTGACAATTATTTTGTCTCATTTTGTTTATAAACTGATATTACACAACTAACAGCACGTTATTTGAAACAGATTTTTTCTTTAGGGATAAAATACTGTAGAGCCACGATGTTTTAAACCTGTTTTGAAACAAATTTTATTTTATGTGTTTATTTATAACACGTATGCTAAGGAATAAGTTTATAAAACAAACCCATTTGATTAACAGTTTTAAGACAGGGTCGGTTTTGCATTTGTACAACCATGAAACATGTGACATGATAAAATCCGATATGATAAAAATGGAGATGGAAGTCTTAAATGAACATATTCAACTGTTATTCATGTACTTATTCTTCTTAATAAACGTATATTATGCATTATAATCTTAATATTTACAGTTTAAAGATGTTTTTCAGTTTAATATTAAAAATTACATTGAAAATAGCTTCACAAAAATTTAAAAGTCTCCATCCAACAACTTTTGAAACAAATTAAAACTCTCAAAACAACGTATGTTCAATTTAAACTTTCAAGATGACAGCCGCACAAGAATATAACTTTCAGACTGACTATGCCAAGAAAGTAGTATGTCTGTACAATCTAAACATATAACTTGAACTGTTTTTCGTTGATGCTGATTCAAACAAATTACACAGTTTTAAGAACCGCAACGTACTATTTGTTTAATTGTGTCAATCCATTAATACTTTTAGGACTATTTATCCTTAATTTTCTTTTTTAATGAATATCATGATATTAATTTTTAGCACCCTAGTCTAAAGGGGCGTACTGACGTTTAAATAAAATTAATGAATAGTGGTATTATGATTTGAAAAGAATAATTAATACTATTGCGTAACGGGTAAATTATTTACTATTACAAATTATAATAACCATTTTCTTGTAAGTAAATATTTAAAAATTTCGAGGGTCAGTAATATTATATTTATTTATCATCACGCATAAAAATATTTCATGACAATAAACTACCAGGACTATTTTATTTGTAACTTAATGTGTGGCCAAAATAATCTGAACTATAACGGAAATGTAACAGTACATTTTTAGAAAAACAATCTTAAAATACCTAATTATTTATTTAGTTGGGAATATATTCCAACTAAATCTCTGCAATTAGCCGTTGTGTAAGTGGACTTGTGGTCTAAAAAATCCTGCATGGCCAATTGTTTGAACAATTATGTTATATTGTGTAATTTTAAATAGCTTTATGCTAACTCGTGATATTTATGCGATTTAAAAACACATTTACTTTTATAATATTTTTAGTTGTTTTGTTAACCGTGCCTCTTCTTTTAATAAATGTTACACTTTTCTTGTGTTAGAAAAAAGTTAAACATTTCTCTTTTGTATAAAAAATGTATATGGCGTACTAACTTTTTATGACGTAATATTTACTGCAAAGATTTTTGCAATGCAATGCAATGAATATTTAACATTTAAATATTGATTAATAATATACGTGTGAAATTGATAGAATATATAGGACTTATCATAATTTACCACATACAAATGTATTATTCAAAACAAATACACCGACAAAATATATTACGGTATGGTAAAATCTAATAAACCCGAAGTGCAAAAATACATCCATTGCCTTTGTGCGAGAAACACCTGATTTCGTTACAGGTTCTGCGTTTGGAACGTAATACCTTGTATATATCACTATAAATAGTTACTAGAAAATGCTTTTTCGTAGACAGCATGATGCAGGATTAAAGCATCGTACATTTTTATTAATAGTTTATTTCCAAGAACAACTTCGAATTGTTTTACTCCAGTTAAATAACTGGATTGATAAAAACGATTGATTATAAAATTAATAATGTTTTATTAGTTTTAGTTTAGAAACCCCAAAAGTCTGTTTATACTGTTTAGATATTCATAATACTATTTGGATAAACAAGTATTAAATTAATTAAAGAATTACTGACATTGCCTGTTTAATGCAGTTATGAGATTACATAATGATAATACTCCAACCAAGTACTTAATAACTAAAAAGAGAAAAAACGAGTAAGCATGTATCTCAATTTATGCCTAAGAATTACTGAAGAGTTTTACTTAAAATAAACAAAGCAGCAAGCGAACAAATCGTTTTAATATGAATAAAAATTTCTACATCGCCAAGTACGACAATTAATATAATTTGTCTACATGAGTTCCCTAAAACTAACATAGCAAATAAATTACATCCAACTTAAATTTTGTCCATCTAATTTTAATCAGCTAAGGTATAATTCAGAAATATTCTCGAAGAATCCTACTAAGTCCACGGAGTACACACAAATTAAGCTCATAGGACTTGAAATTTGATTTGAAAGGCATTTTCATTCGGCCAAAATCTATAATAATCGGTATAATAAATAATAAAAATATGTCTCCTAAGAATCTTAAATTACCCAAGGAACCATGTATACAAAACTTAACAGTTGTTACAAATCTAACTCATATATTATGATTACAAGTAAATTAGGATTTTGTGTTCACACAAATTTTATTTCAGTTTATCGAAACATATTTATTTAAAGATCTATATTCCAAGTAGAGTAAACATTTTATGACTTGACGAGTTGAGCTTTAAGGTCAAGGAGTTTCAGGTAGTCTTCATATAAACTTGGTTAGGATAGCTTTTAATAAAGAAACCTATAAGTAATAAAAATTGGTTTTAGAAGCTAAAGGAAGATAAATTAGTACCCGTTCGTTTACCAAGCTATACGAAAACCCACCTAAGTGCACTAATCTTTGAAGTATTTCTTATTGAATCTTTTTAAAATCTTTTACTAAATATGTTCAAAAGAATTTTCATCCAACTCTTCATATATATATCCTATTTTTTGACAATGATATTTTTATTAATAAATTCCTGAAGTATTAAGTCATGCCGATCAGATTGATACAATTTATTATGAGTAGCAACCAATTTTAAAAAAGGATTCCATATTTTAATTTTAATTTATATACAGAAATACTGTAGAAATACTGTTGTTTGCGTAACATAAAACTAATAATATTTCTACAATATTGTTCTCCTTATAACAGTTATTCACAAAATTAAACGATAATATGAAAAAACTGCTTTATTTTTAATTTATAAGAAGTTAAGCTGACTATGACTACTGTAAAACTTTCAAAGTTCAAATTCATACAGATAATTCTGAATTTACAGAGATTACACATTTAGATACAGAAAACATGGACCGTTATACTTATTAGAAGTAAACATTCACTTTTAACATCCGACCTGGTTCAGAGAATTATTAATGATGATTGATGATTGCAACGATAAATCATTACAAATCCTTGCGTACAATTGACAGACGCCGATTTTTCATCCTGATCCCTATCATTCTGAAGTGAATTGTTTTGGAACCACCTAAAATATTATTGGATTTTCATAGAATGTGTTACATGCACGAAATCAGTTAAAATATATATTATGTGTATTTAAAACTTTCCTTCCTAGGCACAATATATGTGACATTTTAATATCACTAAATTTTTATTACATTTCGTTTCAAACTATTCGATATTTTTCTGTAGTCTATGATCAAACATAATTATTCAGTCGGATTAAAAGCACAACATAGTTAATACACTATTAAATATATAAATAATATGTTTGTTAGTTTATTTACATTTTTATTTGATATTGCAACTTTAAGCAACTAAACTTGAAACGTTTCACTTTGTAAAAAAAAATTAAGAATAAATTATTAAAATTTATACTTAATTGACTTACCTTAACACATTATTTTTATTAAAAGTTAAATCCAAATAAAAAAATATTCAGTAAAATAAAATTTCAAGTCAATTATTAGATCACAACACTGTATTAAATCATCGCCACGTAAAAACATAAATGAGACTTCAAAACAAATTTGCTGTAATTCTCTTTAAAGGTAATTATTAAGTTAGTTTTGTTATACAAGAAATCTCGTAAACCCGCGAAGCCTGAGGGCGAAAAGTCCCTAGACGGTGTGACGCCGCCCGAGTGCCAGACGGTTCTGAGCGCCACGACGCTCGCCACCGCCCCTAGCGGCCGCTACCCGCACTACAAAACAGTGGTCAAACTTTCCCAATATCCCGTCACACAGACATCAGAAGACAAACTCTGATTTGCTTCGGGCTGTTATAATCCAGATATTTCTCTTTTTGAAAAATAACGGAATTCAAAGGGATCGAAACAAAATTATTAACATTTAGTCATTTAAACCATCTTTGACAAGGGATTGATAAAAGATGGGGGAAGGGTGTATGTTTCTCTTTTTATTATACTTGAAACAGATTTGGCTGAAAGTTTTTATGCACATTAATTAAATATAATTACAAATCATACCTTTATTCTAAAAAAACTAACCACAAGTAGGCTACTCTTAAAAGTAGTTTCATGGAAATTTATTTACTCCATAGATAGGACACATTTTTGACACCTGATCGGTCCCAGAACGCACAGTGCTATGCAGTGTCCTAGTATTTTGTATTTTTATGAATAAGTATCACACGTCGTAATGTGATAAAAATAGTAATGACAAGTAGTATTATATAATTTATTGTTATAGATTTTATTATGGATATGTATATACTGCAAATTTTACTCAATTAACAAAATTTTGAATGTGTATATTTAGGTCCTAGAAATTGGTTTCCTTTGACAATGTGGGATGGCATGTTTACAGTAGCTGAAGGAACAAACACGGAGGGACCGTGCACTGACATTAGTCAACAAAACGCTTGCTTGCTCAAAACACAATTTGAGGAAACAGCGAGCGTAGTGAGGCAATGACCATATAAAATTGAATCACAAAGAAATAATCCAGAAACTAAATACAATATTTTGTGACAGAAAATTATGATGGTGTTATCGCGTCAGCTTTTAACTGATAAGATATTTTATATCTGATGAAGTATATACATATTAATTTAATTCTTACAATTATTTAAGCCGAAACTATGATAAAGCAAACAGGAAATGGAAAGTAACAGCACATATTTTTCTGTATCAGGTTTACAGATATTAATTAATACCTTGGAAACGAATACCAAGGGTACAAAAATGGCAGTGAGCCAGGTGGTGTACATCTCCTTTTCGGGAAATAAATCCATCTATAATATTACTAAATCACAAGAGTATGAAAATTGCACATCTTTATAAGTTTGTATGTATGCCCTCGTAGATCTTTCCACACATTTCCTTGAAACTCGTTTGACTTACTGTGCAGAGATTGAGGACCAATGTAAATATGTTGAAGAGTAAGGCACAGCTGGAAGGCTTTTCATCCTAACAATTTTATTCTAAATAGAATACGTATAACCGCGGAAAATACACGCATTTTGACTATAGTAGGATTATCAGTCCAAGGTATATACATATTTACTAGTAAGTTTTGTCCGAAAGTTAAATTGCCAAAACAATCACTCAACATACCGTATACACTCAACAAAGCATGTCCAATCATTAGTTACCAAAATCTGAGAAACCAATATTTGCACACGTGATTTAATATGACATACCTATTATCATTTGAAGAATTTATTTTCAACAAAAAAAAAAAAATTTATCATTTTGAATCAAATTCATATAACTTAATTTAAATCTAATACATGTAAATTTACGTTGAAATCACACTTCAGCCTAATTTAAAAATCCAAACAACAAGGCGGTATAAATATCAAATGAACTCCTAATTTTTAAATGTTTTTACTTTATCGAAGTTTTTATATGATATCCATTTGTATATGATATGAATAATAATAATAAATGTAATTGATATAATCATAAATAAATTTAATACTATTTATTAAATCATCACTACTTGTTGAGATTTCATTTTACTTAATTTTATCAGTAAGTTTCAGAAGTTTGGAAACTGGAAATATAACATTTTCTCTGGTTTTTCTCTACTATAGGTTGATGAAATTTTGCTTCTGTACTTTTATTTGAACACACAACAATTTTTAATTTACTTAGTTTTTTTGTTCATGGTCAAAGAATTTGGCATTTTTCATTACTAGTGAATAGTTATATCAGGCCAATACCTATCTCTGGACCTGGATGATTTAGTAAGGTACATTTGGATGGATAAGTAGTAAATAATCACATGGCTTTGGACCAGTTTTATCTGGATTATAACTGGGCGAATGCTTGCTTTCAGTTGATCCAACGTAGCAGGTTTAATATTGTAGACACAACTTTGAAACCCGCTTGGAAAAAATACAAGGAAACTAAATCACATGATCCTGGTGGCCAATTGTCAAAGATGTAACGTAAAACAACACAAACTTTGAATTTTAATGAAAAATCAAAAGTTGCGCTACGTTTTGTGGCAAGTTCTGCCGTTTTGCTGAAAGCAAACAACATCTCCATCAACATCTTCAATTTCCTAATATAAAGTACTATGTTATCATGCGCATATTGCGCTCACTATGGATAATTAATGTCTTGTTATCGTCTTTTTTTAACTAGGGGCCAATTATGGCACCTGACCTTAATAAGTGAAATTCAGTTACCTTTTGGGCATATAATTGTATAGCGTGTATGCCGTGAGGATTGTCATTGAACCATATGCGGCAATTCCGTTTACTGGCATACACAGAGTTGAAATGTGCCAAGGAAAATGTCAGAGAAGAGAATATTCTTTGAACACTCTGGTGCTAAGCGTACAATCTGTATAAATTCTCTCCTGTCTCTAATCTCTGGGTTTCAGCTCTTGAGTTACTGAATTTTATAGGGGAATAAGTGCAAATATTTATGCAAAATGCCACAAATAGAGCACTAATAAAGGCCTAAAGTCTTCCAAGACGATCAATTTATAGTTGTGGGTTTTCGGTTACATTATCACTCAAAGTAGCAATATTCTCAGCTGATCAAACTCCACAATGATGCACATACAGGCCTTACTCTATCTTAAATACTTCCAAATTCCTCTAATTTCTTCACTATTTGTACAGTTATTTGCTGAGTAAACGATTGAATGGACCATAATCTTGATGAAATTTAAATACGCATTTTGTATAGAATTGTTATTTCTGCAGAACAACTCAACAGTTTTAACGAGTTGAATAGTTTTTAAGCTACCCATTACCGAAATGTGTTTTTGTAAACTGTCGTTTCATTTATGACAAAACACGCTAAAACGAGGCTGATTAAATGTCAGTTTTGCGACTGAAATTGGTTTACCTTTCATTCACTGGAAAGTATACGCAAATATGGTTTACTTATCAGGACATAAAAGCTAACAATTATGTGGCGTACAAATTATAATTTATTACATAATATATGTATGTATGCTTACTTCTGTTTCTAAAGTAACAAGGGATTCAATATTATTATTACATCATAAGTGATTTTAATAAGATAGCTACGAGCCTTTGACCCCTTATACAACCTGTCCTCCTAAACTTTTCCCCTTTTCTAGAACGGGATTAAAGGATATGTTAACGCAACCTTTTACAAAAGAGACCTAGTACAAGAGACGTGGTGACGTATTTTGTACTATGGTAACGTATCGTTGGGCTATTTTCTAGTTTAATACAAAGAGAATAAAAGTCGTAATTTTATACGGTATGTTGATCCTCATTGGAAGGTTATGCGGTTTCTTTAATAAATAAGTATATTTTGTAGCTATAGAAACAATTCATGTTTAACTTTTGCTACTAGTCTTAAAGTATTGAAAATAATAATAATCTTAAAGTCAGTAAGGCTTGTTTAGTTTTATTTAAATTCTTAACCCTATTCCAGTTTTTTTTAATTGCGTTTTTCAACATAGAGATAAGTGATAACCGTACCATTCCATGTTATATTCTTTATATCCTGTGGAGAATATAATGTTTTGCTTTCGTAAAAAACATGTGTTAAATAAAATTATTCTATTTATAAATTCAATTGGTCCACATGCCATATAATAAAAACCATATATGGGTACAGCACACTCGAATGAAACTTAATTTTGCGATTTATTACATTCCACCCAAATAATTAATGTGTTGAATACATAACTAATATAAATATAGTCGTATACCAAAGATACTTAACTAAAGACTGTTTAATTTTAATTTTAAAGTCTTCATAGTGTTCATTCAATGTTTAAAAGGACAGTAATGATTAAATGTTCTTTCGGTAATATTGAGTTTAAAAAGGAGGTTAACACTACTGCGTGAATAAATACATTGCAAAGTAAATTTTGTAATATATGATTACTGAGGAAATCTAGTAGATTTTAATTCTTCAAATTGCTTTAGATAAAGCAATTTGAAGAATTAATGTGGCGAATTATAACATTGTAGCTTAATAAAAAACATGTATATAAATTAGTATATAGGTTATAATTCATCCTTAACACTTAAAACTTTCATCAATTCTGGAAGTTACACAATGGAGGTAATTATTTATGTTTTGTAAATCTTTATAGCAGAAGAAATAATAAACATTCTCCAAAAAGATTTAAAGTTTCTTCGTTTTGAAATGTTCATTGTGCTCTAAAAACATAATCGTCTTAAATGTAGGAAAGGAAGGAAAAATATTCAAAACTCACTTCCATACGTTAAGCAACTGTTGATGTATTGTATAACAACACAAATGTTAACCTAGTAACTTGTTCTGAGAAATTATAATAGTATTTTTAGAAACAGAGAGTTAAAGGTGTAACGTTCATTTTACTCAAAATTTTGCCTTCATTTTTAAGATTAAATTTAATACTTAAAAAGCATTTACCTCTGAATATTAAAGTAACTCTTACTGAGTTCCTTGTTAAGGATTATCTTTAATGTTGCTGTTTTGTACGTTTTAATGATATCATTTAAAATAAAAAGCCTATACTGCAACTTTATGTTTATCATTTTTATGTTGATCAAACATAACATTCTAATCAATTTATGTTTCTGATGTGATATTTAACATGTATTTTGAATGGAAATAAACAAATTAGCAAGTAGGAATAAAAGAGATAAAATTAATGGAATCTCTAATACAAGTCTTATTTTAATTATGTTTTTAATGTATTTGTCTTACTGATTTTTTTGGCAATTGATTTTTATATTACCTTCATTGTTATTCCATCCTTAAAAAATAATAAAAATGCCTTATAAAGACAATTTAAATCTAGTTGTAAAATTTAAATCTAGTTCACGGCGGCAACAACCTCTGTGAACAGAGAGAACATTGGGAGTGCCGATGGCCTAGTGGTCTAAGACGTTGGACTTTGGGTCTGAGTTAGAGATAGCGCAGGTTCAAATCCTGCCTGTGACCGTTGCACTTATTATCAGTACCATCGACCTTGTACTGTATCGACTCTCCCCCTTATTCTGCTTGATAAGATCCTCGCACAGGCCAGTGGCCCATGATGACGGGCAGAATAAGGCATAAAAGGAGATCGGCTTCTCATTAAAAAAAAAAAAAAAAAAAAAAAAAAAAAAAAAAAAAAAACACAATATCAATATGTGAAGAAACGTTTAGTTAACTATAGTTAACACACTATATGAATTGTAATGTTCATGTCATAGTCATTCAACTCACTTCCAAGTTGCTACTCAGACTTTTTCTTTAAAAAGGGTTTTTCCATCAATAAATGCGGCGATTTTCATGGAAAAGTCGAAGATACTCACTCTGCACTAAAAACACAGTATAAAAGCTTCCTAGCCACAAAATAAACTGAAATTGTTTTACAAAGTTGCAATTATAGCTGTTTTCGTAAACATGATAACCACATATGAGAACGGTGGGTAACTCAGCTAATTAACACAAAACTTTATTAACAACTGTTTAAATTATATCCCTTTCATAGACCTGCTATTAGTAATAAATTAGCTATAAGCAATTAAAGTGTAACATGAATATGTAAACACACTGTATTTCTATAAAAGCTAATAGTTATAATAAACTCAGTTACTTAATTCGTAGTTGTACAAAGTTGCATGATCCAGTGTATTAGCTCTAGTAATTTTTATCTCAAGATTTATTTATGAATATAACTTTATTGGGTTGAATATAAAATGTATTATAGGTTTCAGTTTTCAATGTAATTGAACATTTCTTACAAGTTTATCACTGAAATGCAACAGAATCTATTATATTTTACAGAAAGCACAAATACAGCACTACTCTATTAAGTATTTATAATAAACAGGTAACATATTATTCAATACCACAATTCAGTTACCGATTTAAAGATGTTTATAGATGTATTATATTGAATATCAGATGCAATAACAAAATTATGAACAAAAATTTTTAAACTCATTTGTTACGTACACATTTAGTACGATATGGATTACCCAAATACAGATTTGTTTTTAAAGTATTGATTAACCCGGTCCAAACATTGAGACAGTAAAACTAATTGAGGAATTGAGAATGATATGCTCCTAAATTTGTAATAAGTACGAGAACAAATAATATGGGGAATGCAAAACTAGATACAGGACAAACAAAGCATTGGCATAGCAATGTGTATACGAGCTACGCGTTTTAGTACATAGAACTCCATACACCTCATTTATGGAAATTTGTCATTAAAAGTTCAAGCTTAAGTTTTATTACCCTAGTATTGCGCCCAGTGTTAAATCTATTCCAGCGGTAAATTTAATATGTATAAGATGACGCCCACCACATTCACTGCGTAATATGCAAATCACAGCTTTATGAATACTAGGTATGCCTTAATCTAAGAGAATATGCAAATACTTCATCTGGAAAAGTAATATGAATCTAATAAATATATTCCATATATAAAGAAGAGGTAGAGACAAATAATCCAAGTTTTATAAGATTTGGATGGGTTCTTTACCGAAAGAGATAAATAAATACTAAGGTAAAGTTTTTTTCCACAGGAGGGTTCACTTCTGGCTGGTTTATAAATTCCAGTTGAACCTACACAGGGTACAGCAAAAACTAATGAGTCACTTAATTCTGGGCAACCTTATGGATTTCCAGTAGCGACACATCACTAACCATAAATGTCGGGAATGTGGGGGCGGGGGCAAGGGTAGTTCGATAGGTCTAGTCTAAGGCGGGAGATGACAGTTGGAGTTTGTTCTTGTCAAAGGTTCTTGCCAGCCTAGACATAAAAGTACGCCACTCCCTTCCTGCTTTGACTGGAGAGGCTGGTTCAGAACTTCTTATTCTTTCGAGGGGACATGACTTGAGATTAGTGCCCTAAGCTTTTCCTCTTGAATCTCGACGGGAGGTGACACCTACTCCCAACCTTACCCATCCTAAATGTCCTGTCACTCCGGAAAAAGCGCAAGGGTCCTTACATAACTTAGCGCCATTTTCTAAGCTTCTTGTCCTAAGAGAACAAAAAACCTATAGATGGATTACGCATGATGGATATAAATCTATAAAACTCACTTTTAGGTGGTTAATGTTTTATATGGTGGTAAATTGGAGACCATGCTGAAAATATGATTTTCAACAGGTATATTTATTTTCACGAGTATAATTAAGCCTTAAACTTGGAAATGAATAACAAAATGCCGAATAGAATAGGTGGAAATGTGGTGATAGGTGTTGTGTTTGTAATAATGTCATACAATACAGGCCTCCCACTCCATTAACAATACTTTGAGCTGATTGGACAAAATACCTCAAAAGATTATATTAGAAAATTGTATTTCGCATTAAAAATGAGGAGCACCTTAGAAGATACAGAACATTATTTCACTTTCTCATAGAAACACTGTGTTTTAACCTTAGATTAACCGATGACAAGATAAGAAAATACTATCTCATGGAAGATGGTGTCCATGAGAAAGAACATCTCAACAAAGGTTCTATCAAAAATATGTAAGAATACTGGGTGGTATTTAAACACCGGGATGTTATTCTTTTCTAAACTGATACTAAAAATTCAAAACATCAGTTTACGAGTCTAATCGTACATAACATTTTGATGTTTTAATGTGGACTTGTACATTGTTATTGTACAAGCTCAAAGACGGTTTCAAATATTTACGTTCAGATAATGTGTACTGATTTACACTATAAGTTTGCATTAGACACATTACATTTATTCAAATCTAATCAATAAAATGTTGTACTTTTAGGTTTTATATATGTAAAGGTAAGAATTAATCATGTTTTTTTAATAAAAGAAATATATTCCTTTGGAGTAACTTAAAGTGAAGCAAAATCTCTTTTTCTAACAGGATAAAAGTTTTAGGTAAATTTTTGTGTCGTAGGTAATTAAAAATTGAAATTTCGGATGTTGAACAATCTAGCATTTTTGAAAACTTTCTGAAAATACTTTGTCAACTAGATGTTATTCTAAGTATGAGTCCTCTGGTATCTCCGACTTCTGAAAGCTCCCTGTTCTGACATTCTCTCAAACTCTGAGAGCTCTAAGGCTCTATGAGCACCCGGTCTCTAGGAAGTAACGGCCTCTGATAAATGCTGAACCTTGTAAGATCTTAGCCTCTAGAAGGGTCCAGCCTTTGGAAGCGTCCAACCTATGGCATCTACAGCCCTCTGAGAGTTCCCAAACTGTATCATTTACCGGCTTCCCTTTGCTTCCGGCCTCTGGAAGCTCAGGTATTTGACAACTCCCTGCTTTTGAAAGCTCCTGCCTTCTGACAGCAATCAGTATATAAGAGCTCGCAGCTTCTGGAACTTACTGGTTTCTGATAGCTTTTGGCCTCTGGTAACTTTCGGATTCTGTCAGCTTCCGTCCTCTGGTAGCACCCAAACTTTAGAAGCTCACAGTCTTTGGTAGTTCCTGTTCATTGAGAGCTCCCAAGAATCCCAAGAAGTTTCCAACCACGTGGCTTCTTTAAACATCAAACATCTTCAACAAGTTCTAGAATTTTTCTCTCGGATCTCTGCTCTCTTTACTCAGGATTCTAAAAAAGTAATTTCAGTAGATAAAACGTGTACACCAAATTTTCAAACTATTTAACAACTCTTATGAAGTAATCGTGAGTAATATTGTTTTTCCTAGACTTAATACACCAATTGTTTCACAGGATGCTAAAATTTGCCTTTTATATATTTATCACACAGAAAATCATTTCCAATTTTGGCTCAAATCCTTCCAAGCTCAAGGCCCCTATAGCATTTGTACATAAAACGGTTTTTATTTAGATGCTATGCCTTATTAGCTCCATCAAAGCCGGTTATGGGCTATTCTTGGTTATTATTGTTTTTAATTTAATTTTAATTTAATTTAATTTTAATTTACGTAAACCTTGGGATCCAGTGATGAGATGGATGCTATAAACTCAATGTGTTCTGTTAAAGAGGCTAGCGCCTTTGTATTATTGAATTCGTTCCCGTACAGTGATCTGCATGCTATGAAGGTACTAAGTGTTGGGAAAATCAATAGAGACTAGTCCATGTCGGAATTACAATATTGCCGCTAATATCGTCTGTTAGCCGTGTACGATCACGTGACTCGGAACGTGGGTGTCTTGCATCGCTGAATTATTTATAAGTTTAATTACCACGTCTGGCTACTTAAAAGTCTCACTACCAGGCAGCTTCACGAGTATGTGTATACGAAACATGACTATTATATCTGAGGCATTCTATCTTTCCCATATATGAGCATGGGCTGAATTCACAGAAGTTTTTTTTAATACTTGCGGTTTTCTTGCAGTATTATTCTATTTTCACCTATTAGTTAATTATTCAATTGGTCCCTTGTAATTACCGTTGGCAATATAAAAATCAAGAAAATATTTTGAATTAACGTAGATATTTCAAGATACATGTATACACAAAACATTAGCAAAGAAAGGTATATAAATATAAATGCAGAGAAATTGAAAAGGTTTGAAACAAAGTGTTATTGTCATTGTCTTGAGTGTTTTTGCCAGGGAGGAGGAAAAACCGGGTAATCAGTTGATGGCAGAGTAGCCAACTACACAGTGAATAAGTAGTAGCTGACATATATTAAACATACAACAGAGTATGTTATTCACAACTTAAACAAAAGCTCATTGTTGGTTTGGAGGAATATTAATATCATTATGCTCTCTTTCTGTATTAATAAGTAGTAGCTGACATAAATTAACACACAACAAAGTATTCTTTTCACTACTTTCAGAAATCGCATTGTTGGTTCAGAGGACAATAAATTGTTCTTGATTTAATAAGAATTATCTCACATAAATTAACATACAAAAGAGTACTTTATTCGCACTTCCATTATGATCATTGCTTGTTTTATAGAATAGTTAATATACACCTGCTATCTTTAGGCTTATATGCTGCTGTAGATTTAATAAGTAGTATATAACTTTCCATAGTCTAAAATATAATATTACAGTAGTTACTGCCTGCAAAAATACACTTATTCTATTAAATATACACTAACACCCTCATTCTTGATGTTACTATTTACTTAATTTGCTAATGCAATTCATGTATATACCATTGAAAACCATTATAGGCAATAAAACACACACGCGCGCACACGCACACACACACACACACACACACACACACACACACACACACACTTAACACAAATTATTCTTACACACACACACACACACACACACACACACACACACACACACACACACACACACACACACACAAATGTCTTAAATGGGATCACCATATAAATTTCTTGTCAAAAAAGCTTAGAAAAGTAAACTATGTTCTTTATCACCTGAAGGTTTTGCATACAGTTATCAATTAAAAAATGTTTATCTTTCCTGGTTTGAGAGCCTGCTGAGGTTTGGTATTGTGCACTATGGGGGGACCTTCACAACTTATTTAAATACCATAGTTATGAACCAAAGGAATGCTCTCAGAATAATTTACAATGTAAAGCACATGGATAGAATGAGCCACTTATTTGTAGAAAATAATATTTTTAAACTTAGACAGCTTTATCAGTACTCAGTAATCATGCATATTCAGAAATATCTTGACCAATTTGAATTTAGACAAGTTAATCGCTTTACTAGATCTAGTCAAACCTGTTGTTAAAAATACCTTTGTTAACAAAAGAACGCAGCAGGCACCAGTTTTGCTATCTGGAACCTCAGATATATAATAGGTTCTTGACGCATAGTGGCCAAAATATTATATTTGAAAAGAAGCCAAAAGTAAAGATGAAAGCAATTGAGTTTGTAAGCAAACTGCCAGATATGCATGCTTAGTTACTGTGTCATTGTTGTTTGGTTTTGTTTCATGCCTATAGCAAACTGTTGACTCTTTACTTGTTAACTTTACTGTTACTTATATATATATATTTATTTATTGCTTGTTGTTTTATATTTATATTTATTATATTTCTGTTACGTTTACTTATTTAGTTGTTGACGTTATGTATTATATTTAAAATTTTGAAAAAATGTAAAAAATTTTAAAATTTAAAGGACATATGTTGTATGGTCCTGCACTGCAGAAATATTAGCAAATCATGCATGTTTAGTTATGTATTTACTTATATTGCATGTTTATAGACCTTTAAATTAATTTAAATTGGATAAATATATTTAAGATGAGTAATTACATGGTATAATTTGATATGTACAGCAAGTGGTGTGAAAATGGACTGAAATAGACTGCATTCATCAACTCCACTCCCGCACGCGCTGACTGAAGCGCACTGGGAGTAAAAATGTATTTTTTGTTGTATTGTTAAATTTTGTAGAATAAAGGAATTTTGAACTTGAACTTGAACACACACACACACATTCAATATTTGCACAGTACAGTCAATAACTAGGAGAAATAAAACACTATTCCAACAACATAATTTAATATTTTGTATAATGCATCACCCAATGTAGCTTTATTAATTGCTGCATAAAAAATTAGATCAACATTACTAAAATTCCTTGAACTGTTCTTTCAGTTAAATAGTTTTGTAATGTTGGTGGATTAATATTAGTAGTATTATTAAAACCATAAAAAATTTCATTTTATTTAATGAGTTTCAAACCGACTGAAAAATCTAAGTATAGTAATCAGACTTATTATAATTTATGAAATCTATATTGCTAAATATAGGCATTTAATGAAAACCATTTTTATTTTCAAGTATAAAAACAATAAAATACAGAGTACAATTAATATTTTAATTTTTATTACTCGATTTACAATTAAACTACAATTATTTACAGTTGTTCGATTATCAGCTGTTTGGATGTGTCTAATATACAATTTTACTGTTTGGATGTAATAAGTAAAAAAGTTAATAAAAGATTATCGGCAGATTTAAAAAATATCAATTAATAGAATGTTTGTCAGACCTGTTTGCTTTACACTGTTAAACCAACCTATACACACCTAATTAAATTTTATCAAATAAAGGCAGACTTTTTACAGGAAAATTAAAATTTCACACAATTTATCTCATGTCCTGATGTTGATTGAACTATCATATATTGATAGGTATCCGGCTGTTGGTTATAAGAGTTTCAATCTAAATAATATTATTTTTAAACGTATTATTATATAACATTCTTAACCTTATTACGATAAGGTCGATACACTCAAATTTTGACAACTGCCTAAACTATGATCTAAATCGAAAAGGAAGTTTATACTGTGACTTAATTTTCTGTGGTTGAACTGACCTTATTTGCTATTGTTACTTATAAATTTATTTGTAAATGTCATTGTTGAGTTATTAAAATACTTCTAGATTTAAGGCTTTAATCACGCTGAAACATATAGACACTTATTCATACAAACATAATGAAGTTTTAAAAAATCCAATGTAGTTGTTGACTGAAGCTACAATTTGTAAGACAAGTTTGTAAAGACTGCTACGAGTTTGAAAGAAGAGCGTAAAGTGCCAACTATAATTATTGTACGATTAAAACTTAATTTCAAATTGATATTGATTATTATATTAGTTCAAAATTCCTTTTAATATTGGATCGTTTTGTTTATTTGATGATATGAAGGTAATAAAGCGGAAACTCCACTTTTCACAAGTTAACTTATTTCATGCAAGCGCATTTAAAGTAAACGTAAAAACGTAGCAGTCTTTATTGAGATTAAGGTAAGGAACACAGCCTTTCATGAAAGTTGCTTTAAGTTTGGGGAATATTAAGGAAACAGAAATAAGAAAAGTTTGCTTGGCGTAAAAAGTAAAGTTTAACGAAGAGTTAATTGAGTATGAAGTGAAACTGAAGTCTTTTATATTTATATGGTTTTATTGAGTACTTTTACTCGTTAGTTACTTGAATCCATACTTTGCTTTCAGTGCTACCCCGTACTGGTCTTCAAGTTCATACTTGTATGAAAAAAAATATTTTTGAATAAATATAGATGTTATTCTGGCTGTAATGTTTGTTATAACATCTATAATTATACAGTATGTCTCTCAATAGGTTTGAAATTATGTTCTTACAGTAATTATGCTTTGATATTGAAGAAAAACCAATTATCCTTTTAAACAAAAGATTACAATAAACAGCAGGATGTAATATTGTAATGTGAAGTCATGATATGTTTAGCCACAGTTTTATTTTCTCCTTTCAATCTCATGTGTTTTAATATATAAACTTAAAAATAATTGTAACCTTTAATAAACGAACCTTGACATGCTTGTGCCCTTAAAAATGAAGTTTTTTTTTATTTCTCTCTAACAACTAGAATCCCACTTTAATGTAATTTCAAACGTGTAAATATCACTCTCGACCAGCAAAAATGTATTTAAAATGTTCTAAACCTTCGAATAATATGGAAATTAATAACCATGAAATGAAATGGTTTAGAAGAAACTTGAATTGCCAATAAATAAATCTATTACAATGTATTGTTTATTTAATATTCCATATGCAATACTTCGTTTATTTACTGATTATCAAGTTGGTTACCATTCACATCGTCTCAGTATAAAGATATAAATCTAAGATTTTTATGAAAAGAGATATATTTCATTTTGAAATTTGTGATTTAAACTAGCTACAACTACTTAAACTCGAGGAAGTTTTAAAGCTGAAGAAGATCTCTCTGGAAAAAGCAAAGCACATGTTGTAAAACATAATGAATATTTTCCCCATGACCGTCGTTAGTCAAGGTATTTTAAGTAACGCATTTTAGACACCACCGGCCTTAGAACCTTGTGAATATCTTTAATCTTGGGGACTTTTCATAATCAGATAAGTTTGTGTAATGAAACCCCTACTAGAACCCAGAGAATAGAATAAAATCGGGAAAAGAGAACTTGTCATATCAAGAGAGTTAAAATGTTGCAATTCCAGAAATATATGTACCATACTACATCGTATATCATTTCAAATCGTCTATAATTTGGTATGAAAAAAGGTAATGGCATATTTCACAAAAAGATAATTGAGAACAAAATTATCATCCTCAAGACCAGTTAAAATAAAAATACACATCGTTTGTCCTTATATGACTTACTGAAATATATTTCTTAAAAGGACAGTGTAAGTATTTATTTTGCTACTTATCATATCTCAATAAGCCGCGTGGATGATGTCATGGGTGGAAGGGGCAGGTAGAGGAATGAAGAGGTCATCGTACCTTCCACCTCTGCATCCATAGTCAACATTAGTCAATCTACTTGACGGCATATTTTTTAGAACACTAGAAACGTGCCAACTTTATGTACATGTTTTCCAAAACTTCTCCCATTTCATTGTGATTAGTTATAAATAATGTATGTAATGTGCAAGTTTGTATAGCTAAATGTGGAGTAATAACATCAAATGACAGGTCCGGCTGCTTGAAAGTTTGGCTGATTGAATTGATCCCTATGTTTTTAAATGCATGTATATTTAATAAATAAGAGACTATAACAATATAAAGTCATTCATTTCAAAAGTATAAACTTATTGAAGATCATTAAAAGGCACACACTCTCACACACACAAATGTACTATTTAAGAATTCTATTCACTCAATTGTTTAATTTGATTTTTCAATCACTTTGCAGATTTTGTAAGAACTCAAACGTGACTAATTAAGGAAAACGCCTTCTCTTAGACCTCAGCCGAACGCTACTCCGGCGAGAATACCAAACAGTGATTAGTCTCTCAAGATGTATTCATCCCACGCCGCACCGCTGTGACGTCTCTGACCTCTTAACGTGGATGGCGTGATAACATCTCTCAAATATCGGTGCAAACCACTTTTGCTTGTCTGTAGCTCTATACCTCAAATTAGCATTTAGGTTTTAATATCTAGTTATTGTCTCTTTATAATTTAACTACTTCCATGTAGCTTCGAGGTAGTTTTGTCAGTTTTTTATCTCAGACCACATTGTTTATTGAGCACTTAAACTTATAAAACAATCTTGTGCTTCGTTGTTACATTTCTACAAACCAAATCTATGGACAAAATGATATACAAACATGCATAGTCACTTCTATTGTCCACAGATTGAGGATCATTAAAATTTTTTGTTCACTTGATATTATTTATGTTGTTTAAAATTTTATCTCCGTATAATAATTAATCCATATTATGTATGTGTTATCAGTTAATTAATGAACAGTACGTGTTATCAGGAAGATAATCAGTAATTTAAAAATGATCATTACAATCTTTCCATCAAGACCCAACCTGCTACGATTTCGTCAATTTTTATTTAATCCACTGTTTTCCCGCTACCTGTGAATTGTGGGTTCTATTGAATAAATCATTAAAACACTTTTATTTCATTCAAGCAAAGGATATTTTACTCGAAATTTCAAAAAATCAGTCACAGTGAAAATGTAAATTATTTTTACATACATGCATTACTTTCAAGAAAATTTCGTCTCACACCCGACCCATCAAATCCACGCGCTCCACCCAATAATAGCGGGTAACTAAATACTTCATTGAGCATGCTTTAATTTATCCAAGTATAGTTTCTCATGAATGTTTCAAGTTACAGTACACACAATCTGGAGGTGTTTCTGTAAAAGGAGGGAAGGGGCATGGGTCTTAAAAATATGAAAGAAGTTACACGAAAACCATGACATGTCCCAATCATAACAAGAATATACTTCTAAATCTTCTAAAACAACATAAAACAAATTCCACAGCAATCATATGATCCCATCGAATTTGATATATTAGTAGTTGTTTCCCGCGAGTTCGCACGTGTTACCGTAAGCTTTGCCCGGTTTTGAGCACTTCTGGTTCAAGTGAATTATATTTCCCTCGCCGATGTAGAGTTTACATTGTTGCTACGATCAAGAAAATCTGTCAAAAGTGTATGTTTATAGCCATTGTACACGTACATGTACTTTATTATAAAGTGGTCTAACACTCAAGCTTTGTGTTCAAAAAGAAATCAATTTTAAAGTGAAATACATATTAAAAATTAGTGCCTTCAAATAGTGTTTGGCTATTTAACGTGTGTAACTGTCACGTAATTGCGGTTTATATTGTGCAGGTGCTTTGATAACTATTATATTTTGCAGTGCCGTTTAGTGATGAGTTACATGAATGGACATAGCATATAAACCTTCTACGTGGAAAAATACTTATACATACCATTTTTTATAATGATCGGTCAAATAGTTTCTGAGTCTATAACGGACTAACAGACAAACATTCACACACACACACACACACACACACACACACACACACACACACACACACACACACACACACACAAATTTTTATATATATGAAATGTTTTAAAGGGTTCACCTGATTAAATGTTTCATTCAATGTGTTTGTGTTACATTGCAAAACTCTAATGAAGCAATCTATCTAATGTATATGTGGTCTTTTTTGAATTTTTTATTTTATATAAGTTTATAGGGCCTTAAATACGTTCAAACTTTGCGGTCGATGAGCGACAAGTCACAGCTGGGCTTGGAACTAATCTCGGCCTGTGCGACTGTTGAGCTATTGTTTTCCCCTCTATTAATGCTCGGAGGTTTATGTTTTAGTTCTTAATTATTTCTTAATTGTCGTAACAACTGATTTTAGTTTGGCCTACGCTTCCTTATACCATGCTAAATTTCTGAAAAACTCATTCTATTTTGAAATTATTCATACTTGGGTTTTCTTACAGGACTTTGCAGAGCAGTTTGAATGTGTTGAAAATCAATTCCATAGTTGAAGGTCAACTTATATTCGAAGATATATTCGATTTTTAGCATTTATAAATTATAGAGACTTTGAAAGAGTCAAATTTATGAACACGTTTACGTATAATATTACAAATACACGGATAGTTGTGATTACTTGAGGAAAGTATTTACTCAACCATTTACATATTATGCATATATGTAATTTGAAAAACTATTATTATTGCCCCTCACGATCAGCCTTTGCTCACGCTCCGGTATTAAAAAGGCTCAGCTCACACCAAGTGCAACTGAATTAAAATTCACACTTGAAAACTGACTACATGTTTTACTTAACAATCAATCAAAGAAATTAAATCTTGCAGTTGGAAAGGTTTATGATCCACGTACTGCAGTGTGTAAATTTAAACATTCTATACTATGTATCATCACGATTATGGCCGCAATTCTTAAAAGATCTTTACGAAACTTGTTGTGAACGTCCTACCAGTGAATGGCAAATTTTAGTTCGTTGTCATGACAACAGAATTTTCGATCAACGCCCTTTGAAACAAGTTGACAAATTCCTAGCACCGAATAAGTTTTTTAAACGAACTTTAGAAAAACTTCACTTATATCCAATTGCTTCCCCATTTTTAACTTGATTCCATTGCTCTCCTGTTCCATAATTTGATTCATAGGCCACGTTTCCTCTCTCTTCTTGCTTGTTTTTCTATGCTGTCCACTATCCAATGATCCCTTGCTCAATCATTATTTTGTCACTAACACCATATATATTATAGCTGTAATAATGCTACTATTATAATGTACTATAAGTAATGAACTCTACCACCCACCCACGTTTATATTAATTTGATGGCATAATGTAAATGCATTGTATGTATATTATTGTAATGTAACTAATGTAAACATTTCTGCAAATTATGAGGTTTTACGAGATTTGAGTTTTTTTACGACAAGTCCATAGACTTTGGAAAAATCTAATTTTCTAAAGAAATGTTGTAATTAAATAAATAAATGTAATCTACAGAGCAAATATAACCTAGGAACCCCAACGCCGTATTTGAAGCTAAGAATCATATCAAAATCTGTTCATACACAAATACTGTATACGTCTTGCACTATACCATACAGGGCAGTAAGTTTTATTTTATTAGGGCTAAACTGGGAATTTTTAAAGCAGAGACCTCATAGACGCTCGAGCCGGTGCGTCAGAGGGTCTGTAATACGCCAGGCCTGCTTGAGACTGGGTTTTCTGGAGGCCAGGAAATATTATAAAGGAGGGACTGCCAGAGGGTGGGAACTACCAGAGATCAGGAGCTTCTAGTGGCTTGGAACTCTTAAAGGCTGAGTAATCCCAAAATCAGGGGCCTGAAAAAGTCCGGGGGTTAGAGTAAGATGGGAGCAAGAATAAGATGGGAGCTAGAGCATTCTAGAGGTAGTTTAATGTACATTAGTTTGGCTTTAACGGAACCACGTTGTTCAGTGACGTAAGAATGTACCTGGCTTACGAATTGGAAAGAAACTTTACTTAAATCTTGCTGCTGGTGATTTAAATTGGCTTGTTCAACAGTTTTTTTCAATGTGTCTTATTAATAAGCAAAAAAATTCCTAATTATAAACCATAACAACAAAATTAAGCTATCTATATATCCCATCCACAAGTCTATTCTTTTCTTACGTCCATTTCTTTATTCTGCATGATAAATTATAGTTGTGAAGGGATGAAAATATACAAACATAAATCGTTATGTTTTTTATTTACCACCCTAACATTCTTAACCAGAAAGAAGGACGACAAAGTTTTAAGAAGAACGGAACCTAATTTACCTCGTCCTTCTTTTGATATAATAGTGCATGTAAGCCAATCATAATATACGCCACACAGATATGAATATTCATAGGCTTAAAGCTGTTCAAAGTGTGTGATAAATCATATCTGAGGATGTGGATGATCTTTTCCACCGATACCGGATCAAACCTAGAAACGTATGAAATAAGAAGTCGACATATCCAATGATATATTCTGATATTCATATATTCACCTGTTCGCTTTGGTTGGAAGGATATGGTTAGCTTTACCGCCATATTTTATTTATATATACGACATCTTCATCTATAAACAATAACAAATCATGTCAGTGTCTTCCATTTCCTATTGTAATATTTTCTTTACTATTTTATAGTGTTACTAATTTCTTACCTATATATTATAGATATTATACTTATAATGTCAATATTACTATACATAGTTTTAGTTAATACTTATTAGTCACAGTGTTAAATTCTGACTACTTAATTTTAAAAATCGCTTAGTCTAAGTTTTCTCTTTCAATATTAAAACTTTTCACTAAATGTCTTTTACAAATTGCTATAGGTATAGACGATTTTAAATTAGTTATTAATACTAAAATTGTTCACCTATGACAAAAACAATTTTTTTATTTACCATTTATTTTCATCAAGCATAGCTCAAAGATAAAACAGCTATGCAATTACATACTTATTTTGGTGATTCATAGTGCGATTTTAATTGTAATACTTTCAACATTTACAAGGTTTCTATACGTCAGACAAGGAACATTTGAAGGAAACGAGTTTTATTGAGTGCCTTTTTGGCAAATAAACTTTAAATTTTACGTATTTCATCCTCTTGTTTGTTTAAATTTTAATGAAATACATAATAATTACTCAAATTTATATTCAAAATTCATTTATTTTGAGAAAAGCATTAATTACATTGCTGTATAGGTATAACTATATCTAACCATCTCGCGTTGATAATCGAGGTAGAAAATTCGATTAAAAACTATTTTTGACTATATTAAACATACTTTACATGCATATTGTTTTACATAAGTACATCTACATTAGTTTTGATTAAATTAATTCAGAATTAAATAATTTTACAATAAAAAACGAGTTAAAATAATTTATATACATATATATAAAACAAATTTCTTCTTACAATAAAAAATACAGAAATACTTTTCGTTTGAAAATGAAGAAAGAATTGTAGTCATAGATTGAATATTAAAAAAGAAATATAAAATTATTAGAAACACAATTGAACATTTCATATTTAATAGAGTGGAAATTCGTTCTCAAACAGCAAGTGACCTTTACCTGCCTGTACTTTGAAAGAGAAAGTTGCCTATGGGGTTATCAGTGCTGGGTTGTTTAATTGTAATGTCCAACAGAATGGGAAGCTAATGTCAAGGGTCATAAATACATTTATCATTGTAATATTAATAATTCCATTTCAAGTCAGTATATATACAAATTGATAATGTTTAAATATATTTACATTTTGTATTGTACTAAAAGTGCTGATGAAAAAATAGTTCGTCTAAAAAAACCATAGACATAGTTTATCACTTATATTTTTTAATTTCATTGTGCATTTTACTGTTCTTACAGTACATATACGTAAACCGCATGAATTCCAAAAAACTGTATTAAAATGTTGTACATTTAGACGAAAACATTGTATAAATTATGTTATATAATAAAAATTGATACTAATATCTTTGTTGTAAAATAATTCCCTATTCAATTTGAGAGATATAGTAACACAAAATATTTAACTTAAATGAATTAGCATCCACAATATTTTAAATCGTTTCATTTCTATATAACTCAAATCACAAATAATTCAGTTTTCATGTATGCTAAATACATGTTCAAGGAGTCAAGATTTGAGAATTCATTCTTTATCAGAAAATTACATCTTGATCTTCAACAATACTGGTGAAAATAGATGTCCATCACCTAAACATTCAGAGAAGAACGCATTGGACACAAAAAGGTATTGAGGCGACTAATTCGATGTCAATTCGTATAAACTGTAATTCAGTTCTTGGAAATTTTGATTACAATTCTTGGAAATTTTGATACTTCTTATGGAGATTACCAATTTTATTGTTGATAACTGAGAATCTATCATTGCAATTATTCCTAAAATGACCTTTGTGCTTGCTTCTGGAGTTACAGGATGTTCATTATGGGAAAGGTCAGGCAAGGCGCCTCCTGACATCCCATAAGAAGAGACGATGGGCTATATCTGTCATATAACCTTAGAAGAAGGGAATGCAAACTGTGTTCCGGCTCTTCCAGTCATAGAGGGCATGGAAAGGAGGAAACCAGCACTCCCTTATGTCCAGGGCTTTTTTTGTTTTTTACGATAGGAAAATGCATTATGCATCGTCAGGGACAGATGTTCGCCCTGGTGTGTGGGACTCTCACCCACTAAAAACCTACCGGTCCAGGCAGCAACAGCCTTTTATACTAAAGAAGCTTAACTACTCAAGGGATCATTCCCGGCAATTAGTCTAGCACCACCTTCAATCTATTCCTTGAGCATACAAAACTTGTCACTCAAAATATTTCGATATTAAACCTGATTCAACTGGAGTATTACTAGGAAAATACTTTTAATATTAGTTTAAGGATTGAGACACAAAACAATTTAAAATACATAATAGTGTTTTTAATTAAATAGCTTACGATGAGATATATTTTACCATTTAAGTCTTATAGTATGGATCGGTCATTTAACGATTTAATCATTAAAACCTGATTACAATCAATTACATTACATAATTATAACACATTTTTAAAATGTATAATTTCACCATTATTTCAATTGCTCAACTCAGACGAATATTATCACTTATCAACAATTACTTTGTAAATCCCGATGACGAATGTTAAAGCTAAAACTTCCGTTAGACGATATTTATAGATTTGAGTTGAAAGATAATTTGCAGTCTGCAAACTTACAATGTACAATTAAACAATGTAGTTTTGCAAACAGTAATAGTTATCGTGCTGAATATAGACACCAGAAGTCGCAACATTGTATTAGGCACCAAACTACTGTAACTCCAGTCTAACTGTATTGCGTGCAATAGAGAGTAATAGTTAATGTTCCCTGACACGGTATCTGCCACCACAGAGAAAATTATAGACTAACCGTGTTGTATAATAAATATTACATATATGTCTCATATATCAAAATAAGCATATTAATGAACTCTTTCTTTCTGTATATCAATCATCTTTAGTAACAAATTTCTGCGGTTTTTGTGGTTCAGAGTTTTAATTCAGATGAGCCTTTAATTATGTTTTAAAATATATTTTCAAACAACAGTAGTTAAAGTTCATTTGTGTCATTAATTTACCATTATTTGAGGTTTTAGTGTCACTTGACTTGAACAATTAATAAAACTCAATAACAAAGCATTTTATCTAGATTGTAAACCCAATACTATAAATTCTATCACTTGCCGTTACAAAATTGTAACATTTTTCAACACCTGTAAAATATTTGGTATGATTTGGTTATCTGTTGGAAAGGTTTGATAGCTCATTCATGTCAAAACGAGAAATAATAATTCTGTTAGAACATTGTACCCTAAAGAAGAAGATTAATGGAGCCGGGATTTGGAAACATTTAACGAATGAGAGACTGTATGCACTCCTCAATTTTAAGTAAAATAGTGGAAGATAGTGGAAAAATTAAAGTACATGATAAATTGGACAGTATGCTAGAATATAGCAGTAAGTGGCTCAAAGTCTTGACAATGATATCGCACTCTCACATTAACAGACTGGGCACTCTTCTGTCACCAGTTTTTAGGAGGTTAGACCTAATTCGACGACCACTGATTGTACACTTCACACCTGATTGTAGTGATAAAGATTAGGATCAATAGTCACTACAAACAGTCGTGTGTTTATAAAATGCACGGTACTAAGAAAGGGTTTGATCAAGGAATAGCAAACTGAAATTTATAGAAGGCTTTCCTAGAAAACTGATGATTTGCTGCTTCTGCAGGAATACCTTGACATCAGTTTGGTTGCTACATTTCACACGCGATGTGTATCACGTTTTCGCAACTGTGTACATCTCTAGATTGGTACTCGATAGATACACGATTTTGGAATGGTACGTCTATCTTTCTAGCATTCATTTCCTTGAGAAACATAACAATAAAATTGTAGTATGATCGATTCATTCAATGACACAGATTTTAATAATGGAACGCTCTGATATATGTTAAGAAACTATGACCTCATATATCTGGTAACAACTGATAAATCGAATATTAAACAAAATTTACTCTAATACCTGTAAAACTGCTTACTTTGATGTATGTTAAAGAATTATTACTCTTATATCTTTTAAAAACGGTTTTACTCTGATATTTGTTCAAAAACTGCTTACTCTAATATCTGTTAAAAACGAGTTACTCTGATATGTGTTAAAAACTGGTTAGTCTGATATCCGTAAAAACTGCTTACTGTGATATCTTTTAAAAACTGATTACCAATACCCTCTGAGTTTTAAATTTACTGCATATGATAAGGATGTAATATAACGAAAGTTTATTAGCAAGTAAACGTAACAATATGAGATTTAACTATTCTTATTAATCAAATTATTCTTGTTCCTATACTAATACTGTCGAAATTCGCTAATAAGATGAGTTAACCAAGTTACTAATTATAATGAAACATATTTACCATATTAATCGTAAACGACTGAACCATCTCGTACTCGAACAGTTCCTTTCAAAACAGTTTAATTAGTTGAAAACTCGGGTCCTTATCTTTTCTTGACATCTTACAGACTTCGATTCTGTGATTTAAATATATCTAAATTTACTTTTTAAGGTTCCTCATTTATTCCTCATTTATTAACTCATTCGCTGACATCACAAAATATATTTAAAAAAACATTAAGCTAAAATTTAGGAAGCATGTTCACATGTTTTCAAATGGGAAGATACATTCTGTTTGGTAAAACCTAGCAAGTTTGTAGCAAGTAAAATGTGCAAATCAAAACTAAGATTATTTTACAATGGGACCAGGATCCCTGATAGTCTCTTTTCTCTCAAAAGATGATTTAACGCATACTTTAAAATAAAAAAAAGTTTATATAAAATTAGAAAATGACCGCGTTTTTTTACAATCTTTTTGGTAGATTTCCACCATTTACATACTTAAACAGACTCAGTTGAAGTTTTTTCACTATTCTGATTGTCTCGTATGAAAAATAAACACTGCAACCATCAGAAAATAACATGTGTTCTGCTGATAAATACTAGCAACAGTATTGTTTTCAAGGATAGCATCATGTTCATCAACATTATCCTTACTTTTGAATTTATGAAATTACTTTTTTAAACATTTGTTTATATTGGATTGAACATAATCTAAAACTTAAATATTCTTCCGATATTAAAAATGTCCAAAATATATTCAAATTTACATAGTTAAGATAACGTCAGCTTATTTTACAATATAAGCTTACGTTTATATTTAGAATTTAATATTAAAAACAAGCTAGTAATACGCGATACTATAAATGTCACCTAACCAGCTTCTCTGAGCTAGATGCAAATTTTTAACCCTAAAGCTACGTTTGCTATTGTGTCATATGTTGAAATGCTATGTGATTGTACTCTATTTGTTTAAAACTTATTTTATTCAGCGTTTTTCTCGTGTCCATTATGCTTACACGTGATGCCTTATGAAAAATTGGCGCTAACACTCAGCTAACTCCCATAGAGTGATAGAGTATGCACAACCATAAAACACGATGATGCCAGTATAGAAATAAAGCTTCATGAATAATTTCAAGACTAGTTGTCCAGATATTGTTTGGAAAGGCCTGGAAAGACAGATACATAGAAATTAGTTTTCCAGCACATCGAGTGATTATATAAGATTATTTTTACCAAAAATATGATACCGATTTTGAAAACATTCGAATGATGACCACTTCACGCAAACTATAACGAAATGTAACTGGGTTTTATATGAATCTCTGAACAATAATTATACAGTATGGTGCAACAGGATTGAATTAATTAATCGTTTAACCAATTATTTGAATACCAACAGTAGTAATATAGGTCAATCTGTCTATTGCATTCCATTATTTGTTTTATTGGAAACGATCGGTTAGGTAATTTATTACTATGTTCCAATGTTTAAATTATAAAATCGCATTGATGGTGTTTTATGTGATAAAAGCCTATTAAATTGACTCCTAAAGATAGAGATTTTAGATAAAGAGTTGTGTATTAAAGTGTATAAAACTAATTAAAAAATGTATTGGTGAGAAAAAATAATTTAAATCCAATTATACAATTATAAAGTACGCAAAACAATGTATAATGCTATACAATATTAATTGTATTCTGTTGTATTCAGTCTATACTGAGTTCGCTATAAATTTGACATATAATAATATGGCACAATCGTCTTATGTGACGATTTCATTATAGTGAAAATCAAACGAATAATAAGATTAAATTAGTTTTTTGAAATGTTCATTTTATATATTAATGATAGTGTACAATTAGGAACAATCCAGTCGCTTTATAACTAAGGAATTGTGGATGGGCTGACATATGGTCTTCTCTTTTATCACGTTAGCTGCCCATGGAGGAATATCTCTCCCTCGTTGTATCTAAGTATATTTAAATAAAGTTGTTTAATATAAAATCAATATTTTTATTTAGTACAGAATACATTAATTGTATTTGGTGATTAAGATTTAAAGTAGATTACCTCGTAATCAGTTGACTTTGTGTTCGAGGAAGACGTCTAGTATGACATCTAAGGATGGTGAGTAGGGGTGACCATCTTGCCACGATGTCTAAGGAGTCTTGAAAGACAATACACGGCCTGTGGGGGTCTATTAGGTGGAAAATTTTTTATTAACTACAAAATGTGATAGTGAATCGATTTGGTTTAAATATCGTACGGTTTTCACGAATTCGTGAGTCCGTCCATAATAAAAACCATTCATAATTAAATTGTGGGACAAGATAAAATTTTAAGTATCAGAACCCACGTTAAAATTACGTGCAAAATATTTCAGTTCAATAAATGGATATGGTTTGCTTTAACGTAAAACACACTTCATAGTCACTTATTCTATATGTCTTTTATTAATAGGTGACTGTGATAAAATTATGATCCTAAGAAAATAAAAAAATGCACTTGGACAATTTGTTTTTCAACTGAAACATTTTTATCATGAAGTTTAAAACACCTCTTTTTTTTAATTTTTAAATTTTAAATTTTTTTTTAAAGGCAACAAACACAATCCTAATAGAAACCCAATGATTATGCTAAACTGCCAATATAGAGAGGATATTGAAACTCAAGTAGATTTGACATACAAGCGAAATGAAGCAAAATATTTTGAAATGATAATTTTGTGTTGAAGTTTCAAATGAACAGAGATGTTTGCTAAAAATATTTGACAAGTGTAGCATACAAGTTAAGAGGTCAGAGACGGTGGGCGTGGGATGAATATATCCTTGGTGACTAATTACAGTCTGTTATTCCCGACGGAGCGACGTTTCAATGAGGTCTCAGGGAAACATTATTCTTGATTACGTAGGTCTGAACTCTTAGAGCAACTTGAAAATTGATAAAAGTTTTCAATTAAATCACTGCTTCTATATACTTTGATATTGAGCGTTTGGAATCTTAAGAACTTGTACCAGATCGTAAAAGATGAACAATATGTCTAAGAATACCGTCTGAAGAAGTTTTTAACTGTTTGTATGAGAGATGTTATGAAAATTATTATAACCAATTATAATATTATGTACAATACTACATTTCTAGGCAAAAAATGGGTGAAAAGTTAAGTATTCGATGCCGAATTATTACGGACAAACACGTAATTTTAAGTCCAAAAATGTATTTCGCTCACTTGCCATATCGTAATTGTAGACAATTAGTGAAGCTGTAATCTTAACTACCAGCAACTTCTTAGCTACTTAATGAATGTAAGAGTGGTTATGAAACATAGGAGATATGTCAATGTTTTAATACTAAATTAATACCCAAATTAAATCATATTTTGTGTAAATTTTTCGTAATGGAGGTATAAGTATCCCCACCATGGTCTTAGACATCCCCTTTCCGGTAGTAAATCGATTATAAAATGTAGAAGTACTTAGAAGTTGACCATTATTTATTGTATAGTATTGCAAAAAAATTTAATTAAAACTAATAAAAAACTTTATTTTCTGTTAGTAAAAATTATAGAACTTTTAAGTAAATTACTAATTTTCACTCCGTGTTGGAGAAAATCTCTGTTTCGAAAAGGAAATACATATTATACAACAAAACAATTAAAAATTATAGGTTTTTAATTATTATCCAAAGTATATACCTTTTGATATAGTATTACATGATGTAAACATTATTTCATTTTCATGAACACGATTTTTACATATTAACCGCGTATTAAAGTGGCAGTTTCATTTTGAACCCAATTAGGGTAGGGTCGATATGCGGACTCGGTTTTTATATCGAAATTGGCAAACGATTTACTTAATCATAACCATCGATATAAACAACCGATACTGATTAATTATTTTGAACTATTAACTTAAATAATCTATATCAACAGCTGGCTGTAAACACTTTCAAACAATACACGTAGGGTAGTATTTCAATTTTACATAAGTAATTTTAATTATTAAAAATGGCAATCAATTTTATAAAACTACACGACATTGCTTTGAAAGATAAGACATGTTTTTCGTAGCTTTAACATGTTAGACTCGTACTTAAAAACCCCATTATGTAAAATTTGTGGGAAAGAACTGTAACTTTAAAAGGAGCAAATATGGTCGTCTTCAGTTTTCCTAATTTTGGTTATAATAATTTGTTTGATCAGTGTAAATATTAAATTCATATTTTAATTTAAAACATATGACTGCTATTGAGGACTATAGATACTTGTATATCGATTTATAGTCTAGGATTTGAGATGCAAATATTAGGTATCGATGACTACATTCTTCGATATAAAAAACCGGGTCCGCTTATCGTACCCTACCCCCCAATTGCTTAATATGAGTTCACCCATCTTTTATCGTCCACACAACTGATTCATCCGAATCCCCCATATTTATACAACTTGCAGAACTAAATAATAAACAAAAAAACTAATAAATATATGGGAATATTATCTTCTATTATTAAAAAACAATAATTTTGAGACCAAGCAAAGTTACTGCGTTCTGCATTGCAGTACGTAATGCTGTAAATAACTAATTATTAAACTGTATTACGGCTATACCCATCAAAATGGCTAGACCAATGTTTCTTTGCTGCAGGCTTTGGCGTACTTCCCTTACTAGGATTTTTGCGTTTTAAATGTTTAATTTTATTTAAAAAAAAAAAAAACTAATTTCTTATATTATAAAAATATATCTTTAATAATATTTTGATTGATCCCCTGTAATATTTTGCTCATGGCATTTGCTCTAAGATTATTTTTCAGAACAGTAAAAGATGTTTTTTTTTTAATAAAAAAGGAGAGGCCGATTCCCTTTTAAGCCTTATTCTGTCCGTCCTCATGGGCCACTGGCCTGTGCGAGGATCTTATCAAACAGAATAAGGGGGAGAGTCGATACAGTACAAGGTCAATGGTACTGATAAAAAGTCCAATGGTCACTGACAGGATTTGAACCTGCGTTATCTCTAACTCAGACTCAAAGTCCAACGTCTTAGACCGCACGGCCATCGACACTCCCAACGTGATACAAAATAATATTTGACGCATTTCGAAAAAATGTGTATTATTCCCTTCGGTTATACGAAGAGTTGGTTTAAATAAATCTACGCATACACATTTTTGGTATTTGAAAAATAATTCTCTTTTTTTAACGAAGTTTTTGTTACATATTCCTAGTAACATAGCTACCTCATATAACAAGTTAGCTATGTGTTTGGTACATTTTTAACGTGTGTAAAAATTTCAATATTTTAGGAAAATAAGAAAATCGCATAGTAGGTACGAAACCAAATTTCTTTAAAATTAGAAAAGAAAAGAAATTCTTAAAATTTAGAAGAGAATATTTGACGTTGGACGCAAGCATTATCCTAAATAGAATATAAGGTACGTTACAAGGTAAATTATTCGTTGACACTATGGCTACTAAGTATTGCTATGAAACTTGTGATTTTGAACATTACAAAATATAAAATCGTAAATTCCAAATTATGCATATGGGATTTTAATTTTCTTGCTACAAGGAACAATTTTAAATTAAATTGAATTTAAGATAGGATCCTATCTTTTTCGGCCAGACTTTGTATGCGTGATGCGAATAAATGAGGAGACAAGGCTCCACTTTGTTTAATTCCTGTTTTGTGTTTGCCTCTTAAATTACAAAATTTCCATTGAAAAACATCTCATCATTCGGAGACAAAATTTGCAGCCATCACGTTCAAAAATTACGAGCACTTTCCATTAATCCGATAGGTTTATCGAAGAGGCACTTTAAAGATTAAATGTGCAAAGTCCCCAATAGGGAATTGTTAAAATCATGTTTTAATAGCGTAATATACGTGAATAAACATACAATAAAAACGAGAATTTAAAATTTAAATTAAGTAAAAACTTTACTGGTATTCAACTTCTGTCTATAAATTTAATATTTACTAATATTTACCCTTTAAGTACTGGGTAAAGATTATGCCTGTCTAGTAAATTGTTTTCCTTTGGAACAAAAGAATCATTAATATCCAAAAAATCTAGCATGTTTAAATTATATTAAAGGCTTAAAGTAATAACTTATAGATTTACATATTCTACTACCAGTGAAAAATGAAGCCAAAAATGCCTTGTATGTTAATATTAGTTTCCGTTGATACAATGGAATATCGAAAACATATTTGATGAATTCCGTTTTAAAGTTAGTATATTTATCTGTAGTAAAGAATATAGTTTTAAAAAACACATTGAAATGTTATTTTGAAATTGAAATTGGTTGAATTCCTTAATATGTTTTTATAAAAGTAATAATAATGTTCTATTTTCCATAATTGTTTGTTTATAAAACTCTAACAATAAGTACTTTAAACAATTTGTCCTTAAAACATTTTGCTTCATGATATAATATTCCCTAATGAAATATTTACTTACAGTTAAAAATAATGTGTCCCTTTATTATAAGAGCCTATAATTCAAAGAAGAATGTATAAAGAACGCGTAATCTCAAAACCACCTTGTACTGTATAATTTCAAGGCGTACATAAAATATATTGAATTACGATACAACTAAATTTTGTTTTTAAGAAAGCTATGATTTAGAGAATTATTTTCGAAGAGATCGTGATATTAGTGGTTATGTTTGTCCAAACAGAATTTGAAAACCTTTAAGTTATAATTTATAAAACGTGTTTCAAACAAACTTAAACGCATGTCAAGCTTCGGGTCAATGGGAAAGGTACCAAGTTCGCGCCATAGCCGAAAATATCTCGATACGGAATATACCAACGTTTTTCAATTTTAAATTTCAGTATAGGGATGGTAGAGGTGGACTTCCATACCAAATTTCATTTTTCAATTCATCTTGAAAGCAACGCAAGTTTTTTCCGAATACTTGCCATATGAGAAATCAATAACACCATACGCTTCGAGATCTGAAATCTGACCTCTTCCTCAGATGAAGAGAAATCTAACACATAACAAGAAAACAATCTTGATTAATTTAAACAAATCATACTAAGCATTGTTATTAGCTTAAGCCAAGCGCGCGCTTGTGTGTGTGTGTGTGTGTGTGTGTGTGTGTGTGTGTGTAAACTACATGTACACCATCTCATAAACACGTTCTTAACAAAAACAAAACCGAACTAAAGAATACTGGTCATAATAGATCTGCACTGATCGACCAACCTCTGAGAACTGAAGAAAGGCCAATATAGATAGTGATCGTCAGGACAGAAACAAGATGGTGGCATTGAGGAAATAGGAGTTGGCCTCTTATGCTATTGGTTCATTTTATGTGAACTTCTAAAAGTCACTCTGACTCCGAATAGGGTTATTGGAAATCTTTAGTCTGTTTGATACTTTAGGTTTTTCTTGTTTGTTTTTTTTTCGGAATTAAAAAAGTGGCCTAATTTCGACTGATGGTTGAGTGATCGGCTGGTTCGCTAATTTAATAAATGATGTCTTCTGTAATTAACTTTTATAAGATATACAAAAGTAAAAGGAAGTTATTTCTCAAGCATTATACAAATCGTCAGCATTGCTTTGGCTTACATTTAAAACACAGCTGTTCCAATTATTCACAATATTCAATCTAGCCATCTACAACCCTTTTAGAAGTCATATATCCAGCTTAACTGATACACATTAAAATAAATTCCTAGATTAAAATATATCTTTGTGTAACTCATATGAAACATTAAACTGAACAGTAGCAGCGTGTATGGCGATGTTTGTTGTGTACGTGTTTTGAAAAGAAAATAACACGTAACAACAACAAAAGCAAGCCCATTTCAAACACAATGTTGCGTAATATTGGAACTCAGAACTGGAATATAATGAATATTCAAACAGTTACACAACGTTAGCAGACAACAACAGATTGCATAACGATAAAAATTATCTCACGTTTTGTAAATTACTTTCGTTAACAAGGAGATGGTTGTTGAACTGATTTATATTTTTTAACTAAATTATATCCTGCTGTGTCACAAAATAATGGAGTATTATAGTTAACTACTAATATACATGTATACTTAGTTATGCTAGTAAACATTTTCTTAATTGCTGAACCAAAGAATCTTTTTAGAGGTAAATATCTCGTAATATAAGTTTAAAGATAATTTTCTCATAGTCTGAAGGTAAAACATGTCTGAATTACAGCCCACATTACTCGTATACTTTTGGTGATATGTCTAAATAATACTTATTCAAAACTCGACAATTTGTAGTGAACTAGCAAAGCCACGAGTTGCTCTGAGCTATTATCTGAGGGTGGTAACAGTACATGACTGGCCACGTGTGTAGAATATCTCTTAGTTAAATTTGGTAGTCTACACACGACCGTACGTAGTTACAAACTTTACTGGCACAATATCGTGTTACAGCAACATTGATATCAGTTTCCATCATCTCTGTCTGTGTTTTGTTTTTATCTCTTTTCTGTTGATAAAATAAATTCGTTTCCTTGTTCCTTGACATAATTCAAAAGTGCAATATGTTCTAAAAGAAATACTATACAATATTTTGTTTTAGTAGGATTAAAACGGTCGATCGTCAGAGAAACTTTAAGTACATACTCTGTCAAGCAGTGAAGGCCAAAAGCAATGGAAACAGTTTTTTTGCTGCACTTTGAACAGACAAAAATTCTCGACATCAAAATTGCTCCGTATGAGAAAACAGTGCTTCTAACAAAGATACATTACAAAGAACGCAACTCTAAGAAAACACCAAGAAACATCAATAAATGAAACTGTTTACAAACATGTTTTGCATATTTATGAACGGTTTTAACTAATGATTTACTGAACTAATGCTCTTCTGGAAAACCTCAGAACATCAATGAATACCTTCACGGAGTGATTTGAAGTAAATGTCCTACAACAGTGTTCACAGACAAAAGTAAGGTTGAGGATATAGTGGCAGAGGGTGTTTATATATAATGAGGAACGTTTTATTCCTGTGACTAACCTATACCCAAAACTGGAATTTCACCATTTAGTAACACTGCATCTCGTCCAAAAGAAGGACGCGTATCGTCTGACAATACGTAAAATAAGGACCATAGAAAATTACTAGAAGCATAGAAAATTACTGAAAAGTACGCAACTAAAAGAAAAGGAGCAGAGAAAAAAGGGGGACTTTCATACGGTACGGGGAAGTTTTAAAGTACTCACACTTTACACAAATGTTAAATGCTTATTTCTCGGAAGGACTTTTTTGCAGTTAATGAACAACGTTAGTGTGAAATAACTCCTAAGTACTGTACCTACATTTTTCAAATTTTTACAAGATTTTATTAATATAATATTGAAGGTTTTTGTGTATGGCCAATACAATAAAAGGAAATTTTACTGTTGAATTTCAGTGTTTCATTTAAAATCTTTAATTATTTTGAATGAATTTGTCACGTTATATAATAAAAATTCCACAAATACTTATGTATTGAGGAATCATCATCATAGCTATATACACAGTTTTTTTGTTGCCTTAGAAACAGTGAACAATAAACTTTTATCATTTGGTTCAAAAACAAAACTGTTATTTAAAAAATATACGAATATATACTAGCAAGTAATTAAAATTTTCTAAACTCATAAAACATGTCACTTTATATTTAGGCAACTTTTTTTGTAAATCTCTTAATTTAAAAAACAAAAACTAATGTAAACTTTTAAAAGGTGTACTCGTACAGACAGTGGCGTATCCCAACAATGCATTTTACCTATTTCATTATTATATTAGGCTTAAATATAAAGTTAGTTGAAATATGTCGTTACATTAAAACTTTGGATGTTATTTCGAAAAAAATAGTATATTGATAGTTGCTGTAAAACAAATCTCACGAAATACGAGTTGTTTAATAAGAACTACTCCGCTCTTTGGCTCTTCAACAGGTTTAACTGCTTGGCACCAATCCATTTAACAAGTCTTGTTGCTTCATACAGTTCACTTAAACAGTTACGCCTAAACAGTTGTACTCTCCTATGTGAGACCATGCCACACAGAACTAAAGTTAGGCATTACTTTAGACCTAAGAAACGTAATAAATACTAAATACTTAAATAAACGAATCCCGTGTAATCATAGTACATGTGTCTTACTTATAGTTGAGAAAGATAGTAGAGAAGCAGATTATTCTCTCCAACTTCAGGTATGTGTCACTCTAATCTTCAGGTGATACAGATTATTATGGGCTTGGAACATATTTGATACTATATGCATAGGTCTTTAATAAAACTTCCCTGAATACAGAATACAAATAAAAATAAATTGTTTAATACCTCCACTTGAAGTTACAAGCATTTAAACTTAGGAGTTTTGGCATTTTTTAATTTTACCCAAATATATCCTATAGTTTATATGAGTTACAGACCAAGAAAGTGACGTATTTTATACTTTTTTTAGAATTGCGTGTAATTAAAATCTATAATTGTATTTCCTTGCGTCATAAATAAGTGATTACGTCATCTATAATTAGATATAAAAAATAATTTAATACAACTTTAAGTATTAAATTTGCAGCACAAAAATCTTTCTCTGTTTCATCTAGGTAGACTTCATTGGATGTGGCTGAGCGTCATTGAAGCATATCTCATAGTAGGCTGCCACAATTTCTCTTCTGTCTGCCTGAAATGTGCAAACGATATCTGTATGATTATCTGTCTGCCCGTCTGGTCTTAAGAAATAATAAGAATAAGATTAGCTACAAACTTGAAATTTTGCAGGCAATACGTCGAAGCCTGCCATGCAAAATTTGGTCACGCGTACTCTTACCTGATAGTTAACAACTTAATATAATTTAATCTTTATATGTATTTAATCGAAATACGACGCATGACCAGAAAGTACGAGTACTGAGACTCTCACGGCCGGAAGGATATTTTTTCGACATGTTGGCTACACTGTCATGTAGCCTGATTCCTCCCCTCCGCAATAACGACAACCGGTTCGATGTCAATATTTTAAGAAGAACTCTCGAAGCGACAAGCGACAGTACGTTTCTTTATAATCTCCCACCAAGTTTCGTGTGTTGTTTCATCCGTTGTCTCGATTGGAAGGGAAAAGCTCCGCTTGAGGTTATAATGAGTATGATCAACAGATCTCTAGGCACTGGTCTCATTTCGGAAGTAAGGAATCATGCTACACAGCAGAGTTACCAAAATGTCTAGAAAATATTACTTCCAGCCGTGAGAGCCTCAGTACACGTACTTTCTGGATATACCTTATATTACAATGGACATACTATTTTCAATTTGTTTACAATATTACAAAACATTTCCAGTTAATATGACGTTCGATTTTTTTGATTGCCCATAATTGCAAGCAGTCTATTAGCGAGTAAGGTCGGGCGCACTCATTGGCAGAACCAGTGTTATGGACACGTCTCAGGAATAACCTGCTTGTGACACCAGGCTCAAGGAAAGCCCTGGTGCTAACACAGCCCGGCCAGAACAGACTGAGGCCTCGCCGCCGCCACTCCGCGCCCTTGACTGCTATCTGCCGCGCTAAAATTCTCCTTAGGCTGCTAATTGATAAGGCCGTGGTTGTAATATTACGGAATCCCCTGGACGTACTACTCGTCTGTCGTGTTGCTGCGTAGCCTGCTTCACCTTATAAAAACACATTTAGCTTGCCTAAAACTGAGAAAATTGCTAAACTATTGTGAAAGAATTTTGGTCTACGAAAGATAATGGAGGTTTTTTGCGTACAAGGTGGGGTACGCCAGGTCATATGGCATCTAGCTAATAGGCATATCCGATGTAACGTGCAAAATTTAAAGTCTGTAGTTCAATTAATTTCGGTGATGATAGACGGACAGACAATCAAACAAATTACAATTTTATACAGTCTGAATGCGTACTAAAAGAAAACTACCGAGTGATAAGCTTTTAATCACACTGCTCGTTTTTGTAAACTAAAGAGAACACTTTTTTGTCTATGTAGAAATGTAGTTTCATATAAAATTTTAAATCTGCGGATGAAATCTTTCTCTAAGAACCATGCGAAAAGTTTGATTATGCAAACGTTCCGCCGGATTCCATAGAGAGACATATCCATTATCAAACAGCTACATGAATTTATTTTAAGTCTATGGCTCAATTACATCTTGAAACATCAAAGTAAAAACAGAAAATCAAGCAAACAAAACACAGGTTTATGGATAAAAGAGGGATTTTTCCATAAAGAATAGTGATTACAAAACTTCAATACAGGTTTTAGCTCAATACATTCCCAACAAATTATTTTTTTAATGAGAAGCCGATCCTCTTTTATACCTTATTCTGCCCGACCTCAGATATAAAATCCACTGGCCTATGCGAGAATCTTATCAAACAGGATAAGGGGGAGAGTAGATACAGTACAAGGGCGATGGTACTGATAAAAAGTGCAAGGGTCACATGCAGGATTCGAACCTGCGCTAACTCTAACTCGGACTCAAAGTCCAACGTCTTAGACCACTCGGCCATCGGCACTTCCAATAATCCCAAGATCATCCTGGGTATCGGCTTTACTAACACTAGGCTAAATCCCTTGTAGTACATATCTTTTTATGAAATTATATCTTGCCTACATACAAAAAAAACGATACAATGGAAAATTGGTCGCGACGTAACGAAAATCTTACCGACCAATTTAACCAAGTAACTCTGTTGGCGTTATTGTTACCCATAGAAACTATGAAATGGTTTTCACTAACGCTCAGCCAAATCTCGCGGTGTGGCATGCACTGTCATCGAACTTGACGTTGCTTACGTAGAAATAAAGGTTCCAAGTTCTTAGGCAATTTCGTTTTCGAGATATAGGGTGGACATACAAACAGGCATAGAGAAATAAACATTTCCCCATAAAATGCATTTATTTAGTTATATTAAATTATATCACAATTTTTATAATTATAAAAATTAATAGTAACATGTAAATTAATTTTTTTGCAAATTTGTTAAAATTTTCAATGTAATAAATGTACGTACTAACTTGTATATACTTAATGAGTGACAGTTGTTTTTATGTTTTCGAATTAAGGGTGACAAGTAAATAATTCAAACTTATTTATTTGACATCTTTTATTCAAAATAATACAAATTTATCCAAGGCAAAAAAATTTCAAATTTTAAATTTAATAGTTTCTTTTGAAGAGTTTGTTACTTTTTTGAATTTTGGTATTTCACAGTTTATGCTAAGATTTCGGCAACGTCCCTCTTAGAGCGTTTGATGCCTTCTTTGGAGTAACGAGACTAGAACTGTACAGATGAGATACTCCTCAAATTATAATGAATTTCCTCTGTAATAATAGAAAATATGTTCCTCTTTAATACAGGATTTCGGGTGAAAATGTCTTTTTTTATCTGTTTTTATACAGTGATACTAAATATATCACAGAGTTTGAGGTTCTTTTTAATGACGTAGAGCAAATAAGCTTATTATAAATGTAAGGGCTAATTTCTTATTTCATTTCCAGAACAACGGATAGTGAAATAGACTGGTGGTTTTCACACAGACATGAGTTACCTCAGAGATGCTAACAGAGGGTTCCAAATGTGTAATGTTAAATTTATAGTTTCTATGGGAGCCCTCTGCAGTATGGCGTGAAGTAGCGAGGCAAAATAGTTTGCAGAAGGTTTTCCCTAAAGAATTAGCGGAATGTAATTAGCATGTTGACCATAGAGACCCTGAGTCACTTCCTGTTTACTATGATAGTTGCGTCTTAAGTGCAGATTATGTGTAAAATATCTATTACAGAAACGAGACTTACTAATGAGGGGTCTGATTGCTCTAAGCAACCATGACAGTTCTCAGAGAAGCTATAAGAATAAGGCTATACTAATGTCATCCATCCTAAAATATATTTTGGGTATACCTAACACTATCTGAAATATATATATTTTGCATATATCTTATTCAAAGTATCCTCATGTCGCAATTGGCTGTATTTATAGATTTTTTTATCATCAATTTCTTCACTGGTAACATTTTATAATTCATATTAAAATTTAAAATCCATCCTTCCATCTACAAGACTGGTATTCCAGTCCATCAATTCTATAAAACATCCGATAGGAGAAAAAGCATTATACATATACATCTATGTTATTATAAATGTTTAATATTATAGATTATCCATTATTCTACAGTATGTATAATAATAATTATCATATTATTAATGTAACTTTTATTATCAAGGTTAGCATTTGTATATGTAAAAGTAAAGCGTTATGAATTGAAGTATTGGATTTAATTACAATCATATGTACCCTAAGATAAAAGTTTAGAAGCCGACGTCTTGCAGAGTACACACTACATTAAACTATGCTTAGAAACTTTGATATCCATGCAAAACTTATAATTATTGCTGCACTGATTGGTATTTAGGTGTATTAGGTTTGGCAGGAAAAACTATAATTGTGCAAAAATACATGAAGAAAGGAATTAGAAAACACAAAAATGTTAATGTTTTAGAAAATATATCTTAAACTACCAAGTTTAGCAAAATAAGTAACATAAACTTATTTGTTTTGACTTTTACTAGAAAAGATCATACGTCTACAATGAAAATTTACAAATATATGGGCTGTAAACCTAAAGTTTACAAACACAACCTTTATGGATGTGGAGGGAAAACAAGAGAGTTAGGGGTGGGGAGTTTGAGCCAGATTCTGATCTATATGATAATAACGATGAGAGGAATTTACCTTTATAATTTTTCGCTAAAAGCCACACAGTGGAATACTGTGCTACCACTGGGCTATAGAATATTAAGACAGGATAGAGTGCTGGGTTTGGAATCCTTCCAAGTAACCAGGACCTCTCTCTGAGATGGGAAACTTTCACATTTCAGCAGATTTGCTGCTAATGTATCACCTGTATCAGTAAAATAAGCCAGAATGCAAAAATTAATATTTATGAAAATACCTCGACAAGTTTCAGTTATGTCTGGTGAAGTTTCATTGTTCATTACACGTTTCAGGCAGAAATTGGAGTTTCCTAATGGTCAATACAGCCAACAAAAATGCTTTTCAATATTGCACTTTATTTTTTGATTAGGAATGAAATTTCATGTATGATTCATGTGAATCTATGCCATGGAATATAAAGGACGAAGTGCAGAGTTTAGGAGTCTCTTAATAGCCCTGATTTTCTTTAGAAATTCTATTTAGAATTCTCCTGTTTGTTTACTCGAAGGGTTTCAGGTGATGTACCTGTAGCCTTCGGAAAATAATACAACGGAGCTAGATGGAATATTTTGCAGAGATGGAGCTTTTTATCGAATTAATACCAATTGTTTAATGATGTCAAAGTCTTTTCTTACCCTTCAAGTCGGTTACATATTGACATTTTTCATCACAGAACAGCGAAATTTATTACAGTTTCAAGATTGAGATTTATTTTTAAAACAGTAATTTTCCTCAGAGATATAAAGAAAATGTAATGTTTAAGTTATAGTTTTTTAAGATCAATTTTCACTATGACGTGTAGGAAAGAGGTAAAATAAGTTGCAGAGATGGAGTTTTATTACAATGCCTTACAAAACCTTAGTGGTATAAGGAATATTCTACTGTTTATATCACATTTCCAGATTTGTCTTATTTTGAATCCACATTTAACCAGTACGGGAGAAGCCAGACAGAGTAGTATGTGAAGGTGAGGATGTGCCAGATGATTACAAATAATTTCAGTTATGCTAAAGTAATATATTGTGTTTATTTGTTTCGTTGTGGTATGATACCTCAATTTGGGTTCAAGAGGATGTATTTCTTGGAACTGTAATAAAGGATAGTGTACATATTACTTGTAAATTGAAACTCTCAGAAATTGCATCGAGAGATAGATTTGATTTTAGTAGAAGTTAACTTTTTATTTCAGGATTCCATAAGATAGAATCAATAGATAAGTAAAGTGACCAGTTTCAGAAATAATTTAAACTTATTACGAAGCTATCACAAATAAGTTTGGCGATTTAAAAAAATGTTTATTTATAAATACCAAATTGAAGTTTATGTGGAATAAGATGCCTCCCCTTTTTAACTTTCTTACGAATATAGATGAAGGAAGTGACTTACTTTTCGAGATGTTTGGAGGAGTTCATTTATGTATTCAAACTTCTGACCTCTCCTTTCCTCAAATATAGTAGTTTGGGAATAAGTGAAAAAATGTAACAGGAAACCCTAGCAAATTAAACATAATTTTAAAGGTATGCCATAAGCTTTACTTATGAGAATACCCAACAGAAAAAAGTCGAGAGGTGAAAGGTCAGGTGAATTGGTCGCTAGAGCTACGATCTGACCTTTCACCTCTCGATTTTTTTCTTTTATTGTTCTCTCAAATTTATTGTTAATGACACAAAGCCCGTGAACCTCTATGAATGAAGGACAAGGATTGATGACGCTTTCCACCTCATCACATCTGAAATCTTACATAGTATAAGATGCGATTTTGAATCCAAACTTTATTTTTATCAAGAAGTACATGGTAACCACTTCGAGCATCTCATCTGAGTGAAATTGAGGCGAGATATCAAGATTTCATTGCAACATTATTCAAAAGTAATAGTAAAAATTTAATTATCCACAACATTTGATATAGCAACATTAGAGATCTCTACTTTTTTGTAATTCATTTTTTTATAACACATTTAAAATTATCTATAACCTGCTAGGGATTCATATTAAATATGTTTGAACTATCTAAAAACTAACCCTTATTGGGGGGGAGCTAAAAAATTTCATGCTTAAAAATCTCTTCAGTTGTTCATATAAACATCTCCTAAATTAAATCTCTGCATCTATATTGATAACAATTGAATGACAAAAAAATTTCAAACTCGACTAAGACATCTTTTGCTGTCGGGGGTGTTTTACTCGGTTGACGAGTTTATGGAGAGCCGCTGGGACGAAATCCAAAACTAACACCATCAATCCTCTGGTTCTGGTGTGGCAGTGGCAGGATTGTCTGGTGAGAATGAAGATGAGAGTGAATGAGAGAACCATGTGACTGTGTGCGTGAGTGAATGAAGTTTAGGCCTACCTTTTTATTATTTAAAATATTTATTTATGACGTTTGTATGCAATTTTATAATTGTTACCGCAATAAAACATATTATTATTAATATTAATATGGGGCGAGGGGTTGAGACTTTTAAGACAACCTGTATGATTTGGGGCAGTGATACAAGGGAGAAAATGTAGGTTTTGTTCCAAAATAATCCCAATTTACCTCGTAACATAGTAAACGTTTCCTTTTGATTCCGTGTTTCGTTTGAGGACCAAGTAACGCTATTTTAGGATACCATAGAACACAACGTGATTAACGAGAAAGGTTACTTCCAGTGACCACGAATTACCTCAGAAATGACGGAGAAATATTTATATATAATTTTCTACTTAGTATACGAAAACTTTTTGAAGGAATAAAGTTATCAATAAACAAAAAATGTTTTCAATAAATATGCCTTTAAGTCATAATGCTCGTCTTAAAATTTCAGTAAAATTCGGTCATTTGTATGTGACCCTAACTGTAACCAAGTAGCATAAACAATTTGAGATTCATGACACCGTATTCTTGTGTTATTTTACAGTATAAACTGAAATTTTTATCTGAGTAATTAGAATTAATTCCTAGATTGTTTACGGAATCCAAGCTTAGTACTATACAGGGCCCAATAAAACGTTTGGGCTAGTTATTTATTTTCAGATTCTATGGTTAGACCACTATTTTTATCAAAGTTTTTAAATAACTTTTTCTTTCCAAAGGTACTTTAGGTTTTTGTTTTACACATGCAAACTAAATGGCCCATATTGATACTATTTTAACAGCTGTTATTTAAATCAGCTGTTGCAGTAATTACAACGCAACACTGATACTGACTATTGAACCATTAACATCTAATAAATGTTAAACATAATCAAATTAACACGTTTGCAAGATCAATTTGCAATTATTGGTAGTGTAATGGAAAACATGGATATTCTTTCAAGAGATGACGGACCTGCACCTGATGTATGATCTTGTAGTTATTTCTAAATCGACTTTTCCAAACGAGGTATCCTTGGAAAGGAAATATAATTGAAAAACTGTTTTGTGACTTAAAATATTTTTATAATATATAATGTAATACAATCTGAGTGAATTTATAATAAAGAACAAAAATTTTATTTGAATATGAATTGTGTTGCAGCGTATGAATTTAGATTGATGTTAATGAACGATGAGCCCACGCATACCCTAAGGGCTACATGCTCATAATTTGTACTGAATAAACAACAAAGTCGTAACTTCTAAATCCATTTATCTCAATTACCCACATTATATTTTGGTATGTCTAAACTCAGCAAAGTTATTTGCCGAAAATTGCAACTATTCTGTTGTTTACCATTAATGACAAAAAATACAATTAAGCTTTAAATAAGTATTATAATTTTCTTTTGCAACTACCTTATTTTTTGCTTATATTCTTCAAATTTGAGCACGTTTAAAATTAGGAAATGCAAATAAAAGTTCCCGTACTATACTTAGAGTTATATATATACTCAACGATTACATTTATTATATATAAGATGTACTCATACATTCATACTTAGAAACCCATAAGTAACAATATTACTTGTAAAAATTATATATATATATATATATATATATATATATATATATATATATACAGGTTGTTCATAAAAAGGTGGCACAAACGTCTGTGGTTGATAGTACTCATCATTAAAAAAGATTTCAACATAGGTCCACAAATGTCTCTTTTATTCGCTAGCCATCATTTTGTATTTTTTTCCTAAAAATGTTACTATCTCTAGAACTAGTTAGGATAAAGGAACCAAATTTAGGACAATTATTGTAAAAATGAATTGTGTTATTTCTTTCATATTTACAAAATGGCTTCTGTTAAAACGTTTAAGTCAAATAAATATAAAAACTAGCATAGTTATAAAAAATGTCTAGGCACCAACTATTTGCGAAATTTCATTGCAATTTTAATAGCACATGTAACGAAATCATCATTGCATAAGCGACCACTTTAAAGGTACGCTTGTAGTAGACGGAAGTAGCCAAAATTTTGTCTTTTGACTCGCATCAGCTGTTTTAAATAGGTTATACAAGTTTTCCAAGAAAGAAACTATTTTTTTAATTTTCATAGAAGTGTCAACGGTACTTTTTTCAACGAAATGCGTCAACGCATAAGTGAGCACGACCACTATAAAAATTACAGTTAAGAGGTATCTGTTGTTTGTTATATATAAAAGAACTATATATATATATATATATATTAATCCTCACGATTGTTTCATAATATTTATTCTATATTACCGATTATAATAAACAGATGAATCTCGTCTAACAAATAACAGTTTAACAAGACAAACTATGCAAATAATTACAAAGTCGTCCAGAAGAAAGTTGTTTCCCCAACATAAGTGTTAACTCGTGAAAGTTGGGTAACTTAATTAAAACGAGGTAGGACTTCTTACCGCAAGCGCTTTGTCAGTAATAGTAATGAGAAATACTTTGTGCAGTTACTTTTGAAAACCGAAAGTATATTCTGGTTTTCTCTTGAAAATCAGGAAAGAAACCCAATGTTACGAGATTATTGTTTAAAGTTTTCGTCTAGAGATGGAGTCCGTTTTGAACGACAAACCACACGGGCAGTGCACTGTTGTAGTTACTTTTACCTTCGGCAGGTGAGACCAGTCAGTAGTTTCCTCTCGGTGTGTTATCACCTATTATCGCCCAATGGTCAGGGCTGCTATGACGTCACCCATTCATGCCAGACACACTTAGCACCAGCTCCTGGTATAAAACCAGTCCCCGCTATCCCCGGTTAGCGTCATTCGCCATGGCTTCTTCTCGCACAGTAAGTACCTTTTTTGTATTGAACTGTAACAAATTAGTTTATTTCATGGGGTTTAAAAATAGTTTTTTTAATAAATCTTTAATTGATTTGGCCATAGATTAGGGTGTTTTTAATAGCAACAAAACTAATACAAAGAATAAAACAATAGAATCGATCCTATAATAACAGGTTTATAATATGAACAGAGTTTCACAGAACAATTCTTAAAGATACTGTCTTAAATAGTTGTATTGAGTCAAGTAAAGAAGCGTTTTAGTGAAGCATTTTTCAGTCCTAAAGGACACTAAACTCATCTTATTTATTTTTATATACATAGTGTCGGATTAGATGACCATACGAAATAAATTTAATAAATACATAATACATACGTAATAATATTAAATTAAAAATGTATTGGCCTATAAATTCTGTAATAGGTACAAATTAGAATGTAGGCTAATATGTTTTAGGAATATAAATAATCACACTATATCCATCGTGTTCGTTAATAATGAAAACCAAATGATATGGTATTAATATATGTGTTATGTCCTGAACAGGGATAAAAAAATCATCTCGAAACCTTACCACATATGATATAAAAAATGTCTCTTTCTGCCAACAATTCAAACTTTAAATAAATATAATTAATTGAATTAACCCTTCAACCCACTATTTAATTTGAACTGAACACCCCCTAAGTGGTCCACTTAATTTCTTGTTTTTTCACAGTTTTGTGACAACATTACCTATACATACATTAAATTATTTTCTGTTAAGCCTATACTTGTAAAAGTGATTATATTGCTAAAATATAAGTATACCCATACAAACATGTACAAAATAACATTACAAAATTGTTTAAGACATGTTTACTGGAAGTTATTTTCTGTACTTATATTAGAAATTTGCAACTGTGTGATATGTCTTGAAGCAGTCCTCTAGGCATAGGCCAGCCTCTCATTGGGGACACCAGTAGATTGTGTCCTTTATTCTGCCATGTTTGTAGCAAACCACACATCTCCTTTGAGGCTTTGCTTTTTTCCCAGTTGGTGGAATCTTTTCAATAAAATGTCTTTCAGTTAGGCGCATTGGTGGAGGCTCAGTGGATGGTCTGCCTTGAACTGTTCTTGGTACCTCTTGTTGAAATCTTGGCCTAATCTAAATGTTAAGTGATCAATATTGTTGTGTTTTGACTTCCAAATGATGCATGAGTTCAGAATTGTAATGTTTAGCATACGCTTGAAGACTTTCATGTACCATTTAGTACCTCTTTTCCTTTCCAGTAGATAGTTCTCTAGCATTTGATATTGTATACTTCATAAAAATAATTAATTATTAAAGCGTTAGCGAAGTCTATAACTTTAGGAGCTGGATAAATTGAATTTTTATCGGTCTGTTTGTGTATATGTCTGTCCGCACGATGTAACAAAACGAACTGACCTTTAGGCTTTAATATTTATAAGAAGCTTTATTTGTGTATAGGCAACACTGAGTTTGGAGATGGGAGTATGTAAATCCATGGGGTTTGGCTTAGAGTTAGTGAGCAATTTTACATTGGCCTTACGGGTTAAACCTTGATGGCAATGATTATAAATAAATATTTAAGTGCAATCACATGACATTTTACACATGTAGCTAAGAAATATAGAAAATTTTGCATGCAACTTTAGTCAAGGATGTCACAAGAAACGTGGTATTGCGTATTCTCAACGTGTACTTTGTATAATCTGAGTTATTACGAAAAGTTTAATGATCAAATCAAATTATTTAACATTAATATGATATCTCACAAGGAATGTCATATTTATTCGGATAAAAAATATATTTTGTGGTATTCAAAAATAATTCCACGACAAACGTTCGAATTAGTGAACCAACATACGTATTGTGCATTGGGAGCTATTTATCATAGACGTAATTCGTAAAGATTCAATGGATAAAATACACTTTTGTAATAGCTTTAAATAGTTCCTACGGCCATGCAGCTAAATTAGTGAGTTAGTATATTATTAGTGCAACAACAGCTGTTTAACGTAGCAGAGAGGTGATATGTGATATGCAGGAGCGAAGTTAGCAGGTAAAGTTAACCACATTGAGTAACTCGGCGTCGGCAAGTTCCCACTCAACTCCAGTCGGGACCGTTCTGCTTGATTATTAATCACATTGTGGCTTCTTCAGAATTAATTTTCTCCTTCAAAGAATTAATTATGGAAAGCAGTATTCATTTCGCTTCACAGGTTGTTATAGCTCGCCGAAATTACGGTACTATGCTAACAAAATATATGTATTGTATTGATGAAGTTTAATAGCATGTTATGTTATGCGGATTATATAGATCATGTTTTAGTCTCTTACAATAACTATTCAATAAGCTTTTGTAAAATTAATAATTTAACTGTAATGTTTTCAAAAATCCATATGCAATAAATTAATTATCTTATAACATAACAATATTTCTGTGAATATGGTTTAGTTCCGAAGTACGTGTCTAAAATAAACTAAATTTTTAGCAAGGGGTCTAGTCTTTTTATACTAACTATAAAGAAAACCCTGTATTTTAGAAATAATAATAGTAGGTTTTTATAAAGCATTGTTTCGCTCGTACAAAAGATATAGTTAACTAATAGATACGGTAGAATTTCATGGTAGTTATGTTTTTATCTCAAAAATTAAATTCTGTGGAACTACAGGTGTAGTTAATGTCAACAACTCTAACAAATTTTGCATGACGATTTCAATAACCTACATTTAAGACATTGTGTGAAATAGCCCATATGAATTCAATCATATAGGAACTTGTGATTCTCAATGCTTTTGGAAAACCATTAGACATGCTCAAGGCTACTTAGAGATTTTAATAATCATGATCATTGTTTTTATGTACAGCGGTAATTAAATTTTAAGCTTGCTTAAGGCATACAGCATTAGAAAAATGCAACAATGTATCAAAATTTCAGCTTTTTTTAAATGAGTAGTAGTCTCCAAACTATATTATACACATTATTTCTCAAACCAACTGTTACCTGCAGAAAATAAAACAACACAGTGTTCAATGAAAATACGTTTAGTATATATTAGCTAATGTTCCCGTTTCCATACAATAATATACAAGTATCTTAATGTTATCTTGCTTAGTTCACGTATTAAATGAATATCCAAAATGTTAGATACAAAACAGTATTTTTGTATTATTGCTATACGCGTTTGCGGTTCTCAAGCAATTTAAGTGCAAAACTGTAATATTTTCGGTGTTCTATCAAATATCATAGTGATATCAAATTGATATGGGAGAAGTATGTGAGGAAGACCATACTTACTATGTCTTCATGTTTATCTTCTAAACTACCAAGTTTAGCAAATGAATTTACGAACCTTAATAAGTTAACTAAGAAAATCAATCTTGAAGGATATTTCTTCTAAAACGAATATTTACTAAGATATGGGTTATAAAACAATAGCTTGAAAACGCTACCTTTAAGTGAGAGTGGAGGTGGAAGCATGATTTCTAGTAGCGGAGGATTTAGCCAGATGCTTATTTAAGTTTTAATCAGTGGGAACAATTTAGCTTTATAATTTCTGTTTTCCTTTATCGTCTATTTGATAGAACAGGTTACCTGAACTTATTGTCCACTGATCAGGCCGGTATTGTATTTTTTGTCATTTATAAAAATTTGAGTTTGTTTCATTAAATGCAAGTGTTATGGATATTGTTCATGGAGCTGATACACAAAATGTTTGCGTTAGTGTGATTTGTATTGATGAAAAACAAACTTCAAATTAATACTAACTAGACTTGTCTATAAAGGAAATTTTACTCAATGTACTTAGTTAGCTATTATAATAATAATTTTACTGTCATCACAGTTATCATCAAAACTGCATTATTTTTCCACTATTACTTATTATTAGATTATTGAATATTCAGTATCGGCTCAGGGATATTTCATAGTGCAACAACCGTTACGTCTTGGTGGATTACGACAGATGTGAATTTGCATCCACTTCCATCTCCTATTGTTGAATTATATCACCTTAATTCTACCAGCGTACTTTGTGAAATCTGCCAACCTCTCAATATTTCAGTTTGTCAGTTATATTTGTTAAATGCATTCATAATATATATCTGTTCACACAGAACATCATGCTTGTTTCGTAACTACGCTTCTTACCACTCAGCCATACTTGTATTAGATCCTTGTTTAAACCATTCTCATATTCTTACATTTCTATCCTAGTATCTTACAGGTGATGGAAGATAAGTTCACATTAAAATGCGACCCGACATATATAATAAGAGAAATTATTGTATTTATTTATTGTTTTAATGATTTTGCAGTTCGAGTATAGAAAGCGATCGCATAATTATACTTGTATATATGTATATGAATCGTTTAGAGGTAAATCTACATATTTTATTAATAATATATACATGTTTTATATATAATAACACTATAATAGTATATTATAATCATTATATATAATATCATATAAAAATTATATATATATAGCATATAATAATTATTATATAATATATATATATATATATATATATATGTATGTATATTCTAATGGGAACATTTAAGTCATTCAGGACAATAATTTCGCTAATCCAATGTTATTTCTTTCTATGATGTTCCTGGTAGCTGAGTATCAACTCGAGGACAAAATTTATATTCAAACAGCATTGTCATCTTCGTGTCCTAATAAATATACCATACGTAAATACATTTTACATGATCATTTTTACATATAAAGATCTTTCCACAAACCCATAAGCCACTTTCCAAAGTAACAGCTCTCTGTAAAACACCTTTTATTGAAATAAGAATAACTTACTGTTATAAGAAGAGATGAGCACAGAACGACTGAAATGTACTTGTGTTTTAATGCCATTTTTTTCGTTATTCTGTCTGAATTAGCAATAAATTTTACATTCAAGATGGCAATAGCTAACAGTTGGTCACATCTGCCTCAAAGCTGGCTTTTTTAGTTTTAAATTTTCAAATTTTATACTGAATCCACTGAGTCACACAGTCAGGAAAAATGTTCTTATATGTGGTTATTTGTGAGCAATATCAAGCAACAATGAATTCGCATTCTAACAAAAGCGGTCCATCCATAAATCATGTATGTATATTTCCTTCAGGTCATGAAAAGTATCCATATTTCCATTATCATAATTAATTGATATATAGTATGCGATCTTAATAAGCTACTGATGGGTATCATTCATTTTGATGTGACTTTTTGTAATAGAAACTATATTTCTGATGTAATTGCTGGAATATTGATAAAAACCATATATATTTGCATATATTATACATTCTTACATTTGGGTTACTTTAATATGGCATATCTAAGGGGAAATACAGTTTTTGTCAAAAAGGTAACATACCACCGTGCTTTTGACCAAAATTTTATGTTTCATAATTAATCCTAATCAATAGTTAATATGAACGCTTCATATTTTTTGCCACACTGAACAGACTTTTGTAATTCTCTAGTATAAAGACTTTTAAAACGGTTTTGCCTGATGTATATTAACATATGCTAAACCATGATATCGCTCCTGAATGATCAGTTTAAGATCATACTGTAATCCGTATACTTATAGATATATTTACTGTAACTAATAATTTTGCAGTAGCCAGTAAAAAAATATGATGTAATCGACAAAAAAATTTACTTCATTCTTTTATATTATAGTTACTAGTTTTACATCTAAACATCAAATCTTTTATACTAAAAATGTAGTTTTTCTGTGTCATTTTTATTTTATTCTCTGTGTTGCCAATGGCGCAGTGTAGTGGGTACGGCGGTTATCGCAAGATAACCAGATCAAGCAACGCCGAGCGTGGCTGCTGCTTGGACAGGTGACCGCTGAGCGATCCTGTCCTTGCAAGCGGCCCGCCTGCCCGGCCATTGGTGGTGGTTCGGAAGTCACCTTTAAGCCGTTGGTCCTCAGGTTAAGTTTTAGAGAGGGCTTCTTAGCCCTAAGTTCGCCTGGTAAAATAAGACATTCTTTACTTTACTTTTTTTTTTGTTTCAGACCTTGACCATCTTGCAGCTGATGGCCTTGATCACCTGCATCCTCGCAGCTGATATAAAGTCATCTGATAACGCAGATGATGTCAAGGACATCGACACTGATAACGATGGGGATGACCTTGACACGCAGGAGACTGGCTGTATGTATCCGTCTGAGCACGTATAGATCAGCTTAAAGTATTTTATTTAAACATTTATCATATTATTAATTATTTTTATAAGGACTAAATGCGAAAAAATCTAAATTCTTAACCGTGTATTAATGCATGGCTATTTATTTTGGGCCAATGGCGTAATGTAGAGGCTACAATGGTTACCGCAAGATAACCAGATCAAGCAACGTTGAACGTGGCTGCTGTTTGGATAGGTGATCCTGTCCTTGCAAGCCTGACCTGCCCGCGCATTGATGGTGGTTCGAAAGTCACCTTCCGTTGGTCCTCAGGTTAAGTGTAAGAGAGGATTTCTAAGCCGTAACTTCGCCTGGTAAATTAAGACATCTTTACTTTACTTTCTTATGATCTTCAACACATGTTTTTAATAAGATTTTTCATTTTAGCTAGTTTTGATGGATTTTGTTTTTTTTTATCCTTTAATTTACTGTTAAAATATATTAGGTTGAATTACAACTAACTTACACTGACTAGCTTTAAATTATTGTTTTCTTATGGTATATGTTTTAGTCATAAGGTAATTTACCTCATACTGAAAAATTTTTCTGTGGAACAGGTTTACTAACTTGCTACTTTTTGCACACCACAAATATTTTGCGTTTTTGTCTGTTTCAAATTATAGCAAACTATATATCGTTACTTTTTAAATATTCTTTCCACAGTAAAATACTTATTCCCAACTAGAGTGTGAAAAATTGTATTTTATGTAATTTATGAAACAACTATAGAAACACGTTATGGTAACGTGAAAGTAATACATTTTGTTTTTTTTCAGGGTTGTTCGCGGAAAAGATGAGGCAGTTGGAATACTTCAAGAATAAATTGCTTTCACCCTTGCTGGGATTTAAGTCACCCTACTCTTACAACTCTTATGGTGGAGGCTACCCTGGCTTCTCGAGCAATGGCGGTAATAAGTTCACCTCATCGGTTTACTACGGTAAAAATTCCCCTTCTTACTATTACAACGGCGGCTCCAGCAACTACCCAGGTTCATATCCTGGAATTGGTGGATTTTCTTCGTTTGGTACTACTCAAAATCAGCCCAACAATAATCAATTCTACCCTTACAAGAAAGTAACTCCCACCTTCACCTCTAACGTTTGGTATAACAGAGGCTTCTCTGGGGGCGTTTCTCAACCAAGCACTTCGACTTCCTATGCTCCTGACTGTGACTATACTGTGACTGGTTTTAAACCTTCGTCTTTTACGCCTTCGACCCCCAATTACTCTTCAGGAACACCTCTTTATGTCTATTATTCTAATGCAAGCCCTACTCAATCCTATGCTGTTCCTTCTTCTACATCACCTTCTTTCAATTCTGCTACAGTTAACATTCCAACGCCAGTTGCAGCTCAGCCATCATACACTCCACAATACATCTCATCTGGCTTTACCTTCAAGTCATCTAGCCCACAGTATTCATTTGGCAACTCACAATCATCTGGTCCATCATCTTGGGCGTCAATAGTTCCTTCCGTACCTTCAGCTCCTGCCTCACCGTCTTGGTCATATGTCACCGGATCCTTCCCAGCCTCATCATCTCTTCCTTCAAATGCTGCCTCACCATCTATCTCTTCAGTTTCTGGTTCAGTTCCTTCAGCTCCATCAACTCCTGCTCCCCCGTCTTGGTCATATGTCACCGCATCCGCCCCAGCCTCACCATCTCCATCTTCAAATGCTGCCTCACCATCTTTCTTTTCAGTTTCTGTTCCTTCAGCTCCATCAACTCCTGCTCCCCCGTCTTGGTCATATGTCACCGCATCCGCCCCAGCCTCACCATCTCCACCTTCAAATGCTGCCTCACCATCTTTCTTTTCAGTTTCTGTTCCTTCAGTTCCTTCAACTCCTGCTCCTCCGTCTTGGTCATATGTCACCGCATCCGCCCCAGCCTCACCAGTTCTTCCTTCTAATGCTGCCTCACCATCTTGGTCTTCAGTTTCTGGGCCTGCTCCTTCAGCTCCTTCAACTCCTGCTCCCCCGTCTTGGTCATATGTCACTGCGTCCTCCCCAGCCTCTCCAACTCTATCTCCCGCTCCTGCCTCACCATCTTGGTCCTCGGTTTCTGGGTCTATTCCTTCAGCTCCTTCAACTCCTGCTCCCCCGTCGTTGTCATATGTCACCGCATCCATCCCAGCTTCACCATCACTTCCTTCTACTCCCGCCCCACCATCCTGGTCTTTAGTTTCTGGGTCTATTCCTTCAGCTTCTTCAACTCCTGCACCACCTTCTTTGTCTTCGGTGACAGAGTCTTTCCCATCTTCACCATCACCACCTCTAGTATATGCCACACCCTCTCCACCCCCTTCGTACTCTGTTAGTGGACCTTTACTATCCTCACCTTCACCAGTTTCTGTTGTTCAACCAAATTACGTGGTTCCCTCAACAGCAGTAGTCTCAGATCAACAAAATGTATTTCCTTCTGAAGAAGTTGCCATAACTCCCGCTCCTCCCAAAGTTAAGGGTCACTTTGTCACTACTCTTCCCGGACCTAAACTTGCTCTTCCTGAAGAACCGTCTCTCTACAACCCTGGATCCTCATATGCTTTATCTTACTATCCCAACCTATTTATTATTACCAATGAGCAACATTTGGACTCTCCATCGCAACCAGCTGCCTCTCCTCAACGACAAGATACATCGACTTCCACTTCTACTAGTTCCACAGGAACTTCTTTACAGTCATCTTCTGTCGCTCCTGAGACTTCTACACCGTCCTCACAGAGCTCCCCTCAGGTTCCTGCTCAGCCGGTGCTCACTTCATATTACTCCTCCAACACCATAGACCAGACAAGAGTACCTTTAGTATACCCTGTTCAACAACCCGCGTCACCACCTGCGGACGGGATCTTTTACAATTACCCTGTGGTACCAAATGCTTACCCTGTATCTTCTGGCTATGCTTCATCACAAAATCCACCACAAGGAATTCAAATAATTTCATCTTCTAAAAATGTCCCATCTAGCAGTATCTACCAAATTCCTTTTGGATACGGTTATCAAACACCAAATCAAGTCATTACTGGTAACACGCCAGTAATTCAATCTACGAAAACACCGTTACCTGGATGTTGAATGTGGTAAATTTAAAGTAAAATATAAACTCCAAGATCTTGCAGGAGTATTTGAAACAGTACAAGAAGATGATGGCGAATCGAGTGAAATTGTGTAGTTTTAAGAACTCTTATAGTACGTTATTCTAATGCAAATGCAAATTGAAAATGCTCACTTATGTTATAGTAGATTTTTCATACAATAAACTACTTTTGTACTAATTGAGAATAAATAATTTTTCCCGTGTTTTAACTTTTAGTCTATCCCATTAAATTTAACTTATTTTTGTATTACTTTGCTGAACAAATAATAGCAATTTTTAATATTACTATTAGAATTAAAACTCCATTGGCTTTACAATCAATAATTGATCAAATGGCACTGTATTATAAAGGAAAAAAACATGTTGTCTATATTAGTTATATAGTCTAAAGTTTTATTTTATTCAGTATAAAATAACAAGATCTGAACAAAAACATTTAGTAAGTGAATTCAACACTCTCTATAACTACTTTAAAATATTTCAATATAAATACATAATAATATAAGTAATCAGTTGCCATATATGTTTAATTTTAATTTTTTCAGGATACTTTATAAATAAATTGAAGGAGACTTCAGTTCAACCAAAGAAGAGATAGAATGGCAACTGCTATCAAAAGTAAAATTACTATAATACTACCTATTAAGTTTTCATGAAAATAAATCATCAAATACATTTTAACAATATTTGAGTTATTATTTTCTGTTTCAATTCACTTCTAATATATGTACTCTGTCACACTTTACTTTGCATAACTGTCCAGTTAGAATAATTATTTATATGTATATCAAGAAAGCTTACTTAAGTAAAAAGCGTCTATTTCAGAACTTTGTAATCTACTAGGTCATTGCGTAGACAATTCTTTATTCCCTCAAAGTAAAGCTTGACTTACAAGGGTCGATTATTAAATTAATTTTTTCAAATCCTGTAACATATATTTTGACCGTAAGGAATTATATATTTAAGCTTGGTTCTTACTTTGAAACAAATAACTGCAATACCAGAAGAAATCTCAATAACCGATCTGTATGAATTGGCTTAATCTTGTAAATTTGAAGCTTTAAAAGATGACATACTTATCAGGACATATCTTTTGTAATAGGTAATCAATTATTACTAATGGACTTTAACATGAAGGTTAACAATATTACGAAATTCTGAAGTATTCGTGAAAAAGAACACATTAGACACAACCAATCAAACATTGACGCTACTATAATATTTTTTGTTTTAAATTATAGTAACAGAAACAATACATAACAAAATAGAAATTTCCATACTTTCTCATTCATTGGAAGCTTTAAAAAAACCGTTTCTCTTCATGTCGTAGTTCCAAACAACTCCGTCAGAGACGGTCACTAAGAACGAATAAGGCAGAATCTGTGGAAGCACAAGTGACTGAGAAAAACTTTTCTGCTTAAAGAAATATACGAAACTGATATGGCTGATGCTTATTTAACTAACATCAGTAATGTTCATGTTGGTTCAGGTTCAGTATCTGATGATGAGGAATTTTCAGGAATCAGCAGCTCCAGCTGATTCTTGGATCAATCAAGGTTTTAACGATGCTAATGTGGTAAAGTTTAAAATTAATACAGGTACAGTATTCAGTGTTATGTTTTTTAAATCATGGTTTTTGTAAAATTTTCTTGAATTTTTACTCTTAAGATTAATTGGTTTTATTATCTTTTAAAATTAGGAAAACGTCATGTCCATAGCGTTTCAAGCTCGTGTAACACCATTCTTGAAGGACATAAACGTTGATAGCTGATATAAATCACATACTAATCTGCAACAAGACAAAGAGTGAGCATTATGTGACAATTTTTAAGTGATAAAGGTGTTACCCTGAAATAGTTGTCCCAAATCAAATTGTTGGGAAACAAGTTTTCACCTAGACATTGTAATCTTGATAAAGACATGATATGAGCAATCAATGATCTGAACTCAACAACAGATGTTTAATATGTCCAACGGTGTCAATATGCATGTGTTTAATATGATCAGTAATTGTTTTATTGAAATTGATTAATAAATAGAGAAATGGAGGGGTTAATCAATATATATGATGGTTTCCTTCATACCTTGGCAGGTTTTAAAATGTTACCGTACGCTGAGTAGATACTTTGTAAAGAATTTTCTTCGTAAATTATCAGGATTCGGAGACCATTAAATAAGGTGTAGTAAGGTTTGTTTTTTTCACACAAACGTTTAAAAAACCAATCTCCCTCGCCGCAAAATGGTCATTTTGGGCCATGTAACAGATTTTAAAATAGCTCTTTCGGGTCGAAATTGTGGACTAACAGTTTATTCATTCTCTTTGTTTGAAGTTTGTTTTTTAAGATGGAAGGATTGTGAAGAAACACGAATTTTCTGGACATTGAAGGGTATTGAATTTTAACCTAGTTTGTAATTATGTGTTAGGTTAGTTATTTGCCTGAAGAAGAGATCAGATTGCAGATCTTAAAACATAGCGATTTTTTACTGATTTTTTGTATCACCGAAAGATGGTAAAAATTTCTGTTTCCTAAATCACTAACTTTTACTTCGTTAGGCCATTACTAAAGTGGTCTGATACACACTCTTCCAATCCCATGATACCAACTTGAAATATATTTATATTTTTTTACGAAATTAAAACTAAATAGAGCACAAAATATTAGTACTCGCGTAAACAAAATCTTTTTTTTTACAGTCTCAGCCTTCATTAATAATTTTACTATGCATTATATTTGTTAAATACATACATGTTTACCTAAGTAAAAAAAAAAAAGATGTGTAACATCTGCATGTAGATCCACTCAATAATAGAAGTGCTGTAATAAAATTACGATTCTTAGTAAAATTACTTTAAAATATGCTCCTTGAACTGTTTCCTTCCACATTATTTAACATGTGATAGAATCAATAGATCTGTAAAAATGACAATATTGTGTCCATTAAATAAAGAGAAAAATGCTTCATCTCGTGTACACCAACAACGACAAGAATGTAATAGAAGAGGGTTTTCTAGTATAAATGACCAACATTCTTCGTAATTGTGCCCCTCCATACAATGTGTCATAGTTTATCCTTGGATCTCCTTAATCTAAGAGTTGAGAAAAATCTTCAATTATACTTGCACTTCAGAATATGAGGAATCTCTTGAAATAAAAATTTGAGTGCTATAACGTTTATGTTATAGTTTTAAGTATAAAATATATAATTTATTTGTTTAACATGAATTGTTTAACGTTGACGTATTTCTTTAGAAGATATTTGCATACTTTCTTCGTCCTGAATAGAGCTCCTGATTATTTTCTTAACTAGCTGAGCGTTAGGGATAGCTGCCACTAAGAGGGCTGGAAACATTTGTTTCTGTGTATCTTTTTGTCTGCACAATACCTCGATAACTAAATGAGCTATAGTCGGACATTTATTATTAATCTTCATTTCTATATATTTAACTAGTTGTTTCCCGAACGGCTTTTGTAAGCTTTGCCAGTATATGAGCACTTCTGGTTTAAGTGAATCCAACGCCGATGAAGAGCTTTACTAGTTGCCATAGTCAAGAAAATCTGTCAAAGGTGTATGTTTATAGCCATTGTACACGTACAATGTTCTTTATTACAAAGTGGTCTAAGCTCTAGCTTTAAATTCAACCACAAATTTATTTTAAAGACAAATATATATTATAACCTAGCGCCATTCAAATGGTGTTTGGCTATTTAACATACGCAACTGTTTCGTAAATGCAGTTTTATAATATGCAGGCGCTTTTATAACTTATCTTTGGCAGCGCCACGCCGCCGCCTGGTTACGAGTTACATCAGAGCTTATAGCACATAAACGTTCTCATACAAAAAATACTTGTATATATATATATATATATATATATATATATGTATATATACAACGACGTAAATAAAAGTCGTTTGACAGTTGTTTCGTCTTCCGATGATATGTTAGTTTGCTTATTTAAACGCATAATATGTGACAGATACGGCCAAATACAAAATAATTGAATCGGAAAAATTAAGCGCTCTGTGGTGTAATGGTAGCACATTCACCCGGCAAGTGAGAGATCCGGGTTCGACTCTCGGCGGAGCAAGTACTTTTTGCGATTCAATGTTTATTGAAATTAAATAAGGCTATTTCCATTTATACAATTTAACGTAAATAAAAGTCGTTTGACAGGTGTTCGGTCTTCCGATGATATGTTAGTTTGCTTATTTAAACGCATATGTGATAGATACGGCCAAATACAAAATAATTGAATCGGAAAAAGTAAGCGCACTGTGGTGTAATTTGTAGCACATTCACCCGGCAAGTGAGAGATCCGGGTTCGACTCTCGGCGGAGCAAGTACTTTTTGCGATTCAATGTTTATTGAAATTATATATATATATATATATATATATATATATATATATATATATATATATATATATATACAAATTTTCATAATGATCGGTCAAATAGTTTCCAATTCTATAAATGACATACAGACAAACATTCATTTTTAAAGGTATAGATATCGGGTTCGACGATGGTATAACGGTATTCGAGTGGTGGGCGATGGTGCTTCACGTTGCGTCAGCAAAGTGTAACTTTCGTAGTAAACTGTTACTATTTTAATGTGTATCCGCTGTCTGAAACACAAATGACTTATATAGAGGTCTGCATTGATATTTAAACAATGAATAATGTAGGAAGGACCGACTATCAAAATATTGCATTATTGGTCCTCATACATTACGATCCCTATGTATGCAAGGAAATAAGAACAATCTTGAAACCGGAGTTGTATTGGTTACTTAACATGTAAATTTCGCTGAATCTAATGTCTGGACACTTCACATAACTGTCTGATGAAGGCAACGTTGCTGACGAAATAATTAATATAATATTATTATTACTATTAAATATAAACATATTAAATATATAAATTATTAAATTTATTAATAAATTAATTTATTAATTTATTTCAATTTATTTAATTAATTATTATTTAAATATATTAAATAAATATAAATATATTATAATTTGTTAATTATTAATTAATTTATTAATATAATTTTTTAATTTATCTGTGATTTTGAGTGAATTGATTTTTGAATTCAAATAATCCTTTTCACAAACCGTTCAAATTTCGAGAAGTTTACAATGTAAACTGAAGCGTTTATTTTTCTGGCTTGGGATGTGAATACATTAAATTTGTGACATCTAAATTTAAACTCAATGTCAAGGCTATCTTGGATTATACACGCAACCAAATGAGCAATAGTAATAACACCAATACCCTGGGCAGTGTAATGATAATGTATTGTACAAATTAAATTAGCATATATTATTAATTAAATCAATATTAAATTAAATCAAATATTACCACAGAAACAATTCGAACACTACCAATAGTTAATTACATTAATCAGTTCAGAGTATACTGTAACAAAATTGTGATGTATCATCCAAATGTAAACAGAAGGATAGATAAATAAAATTGTAACCACTTATAATGAATCTTACCTAGTATATAATCCCTTTAACAATTTTGGCAAAGGTCCATATTTTCAAATGTGCTGAAACGAAATTATGAGTATAAAAAGTTACTTTGAGAAAGTCAAGAGAGACGTTTAAATAGCTTAATATAATTTAATAATTTGAAATATTTGAAAGAATTATTATGATGGGTACGTAAGATTGTTTGGGAATGTTTTCAAAGTAAATTAAACATCAGGAGATTTGAAGAAATAAGAATATTATGTTCTCCGAAGTAATTTCCCAACAACTGGTTTCTTTAAAACCAAAAGTAGTTCTGATTGCTTTCGTCTGTAATCAAGCAATGCTCTAAGTTATGACATTTTAATTTATCGAAACATGGATGGTTACATACATTTTTAATAAAAGTGCAATAATACAGTGATAAAAGTATTCGTGAGTTTTTACCCTTGCATAGTATTCGTTCATGTAAGAAAGAACCAAGTCTGGTAGAATTTTTCTTATACAGATAATTATCATTGTATCTATATAAATTAGTAGTTATTTTAATATTATAATTATTGTATTTCAAGCAAAAGTGTTCTCTGCAATTAAGGACAGAAATCTTATATACAATAACACATTTGCAATGTATTGCTTTTATACGATTATAGTAAGATTCATTATTAAACTGTGTGAACAAATTATATAGATAACAATTCTTGGAGCATAGGCAATATGTTCATTTAATACCACTAGTGAATTACCAGGAAATTTTCCAATTTAATTTACTTTTTGCGAGGCCTTTCGGAATCGAGGATTCCATCGTTAAACTATTTAATGTTTTTATTACCTTACGATGGAATCCTCGATTCTGAAAGGCCTCGCAAAATTAAATTAATATTGGAAAATGTGTTGAAATCCACTTGCGGTATTAAATTATAAAGATGTTTATTTCAACGTGTAAACATTCCGTATGAATAGAATTTCGAAACTTTAGGAGCAATAATTATATCCTATCTCTATAAAAGATACAATGTGTTTAAATTCTCAAACTCAGCACTAACCACGGAGCAGTGTCTGTCCGAATATAATGTTAATTAGTTAAAAATTCACTCATACAAAATTTCTTTCTGGATTCCCACTGTTTGTTGCTTAGGTATTGGTGTTTATTTTTGTAGACTGCAAATGAACTCCTAAACGTATAAGTTGAAGAACTAGGCGCAGACGACGTATCATTCATTTACAAAAATACTTATTTTGTTTTTCTTTTCCTCACTCTGTATTTCGTTGTGTACTTATAAGATTAAAAGATTTTACTACTTCTGGCAAGATTAAGATTATTTTCCATGAACTTTGATGACAAAGAGTAATTAATATTGTAATACTTATGTAATAATTGGTATCACTTATAGCTACTTAGACTTTCCCTTTGTGTGAGGTAAGTTGTAGGTGAGTTATCTGGACCAATAATCTCACAGAGAGGACACCTAAAGAAGAGAATATATCCCAATTATCAAAACTTAGTATTATTTTTTTGTTGCATATAAAGATGATAAATGGCGAAAATCCTGGTATCATCTCAACTGTAATTAATAAAATGACACTGTCTATTTATATTATTTCTGCCTAACAGAGCACATCTTTATTTTTATTAAAATGTTGAAACAATAAAAATAGGTTTATAACACTCTGAGAAAGCTCCACGTAAATGTATTAAAGAAACTTGTAGCAAACGGAACTAGCTTCATAAATCCAAGAAATCATATGTGTCTTGATATATCAAATTATTAATATTCCTGTTCTTACAATTTTTGTTTTAAACTCCATCAATTATATATCACGAAATACGAAATGATCTACAATTCCTAAAATTATTTTGTCTTATTCAGCCAACTTCATCACACAAATGAGATCAAAATCAAGCTCTCTTCCCAACTAACAACCCCCCTCCCTCCTTTCTCACTGGTCTATTAACGACATTACTCCTTCTTGTGCAATTAATTATTCAACGGTATTAAGACCAACAGTGTTTGCATTTTTCTACGATATATTTATTCCGCAAATTCATCTTATTGCTTTTAATAATCCATATCATATCTGTCAACTAATTGGGAAAGGCAGAACTTTGTTTAATATTTTAATAATATATAATATTGTTTTCTAATTGTTATCTTTCACCCATGTACACCTCACTGCTTCCCCAAACAGTGTTTAATAATTTTAATGCTGGATTTCCTCTAATAATTTTACACGTTTTTGTCGTATCCTTTGTTGTTAACATTGGTGTCCACTACGGAAAACTGCTTTTTTGGTAACACGGTTTAGTGTCGAATATGTTAAAAAAAATATTTATTTCGAATATGTATTTTTGGGGAATTTAGATATTATAGTTTTGTTTGTTTTACTAACATTGGTAATTTTTTTTGTATGTAGAAAATGTATAGTACGAATCTGGCATAAATTTGTTAAGTTTTAAAGTGGTCTTTTCACAGAACTAAATTTTTAAGTACTAAACAAATTCTGGGTTTTTGGTTATTTTTTTAATTTTTAGTATAGGCTGTGATCTCTCTCTCACTGGAATAGAATACATCTGCAATACTTTTTGGGAATATTTAAAAACATTTATAAATTTAAGATAAAGCCAAAAATGTTTCTAAAATAAAAATGTATTATCTACAAGGTTAAAATTATATTTTACTCTTATATGTACAAATTTAATAAAAAAAGATTATTGTTTAATTAATGTTTATATGATAGCCACGTAAAAAGGAAGTTTACAAACTATGTGTATTTATGAAGAATATTCTGTATATGACATCCCATGATATATTCCCATTTGTATTATTTCTAGATATGATAGACTGTTGCCTGCAGACTTGTCTTTTGATGACAACATCCAGTGAACAGGACAAAGGGTGCTCCATAAACGGTGCCACTGGCTACGTGAGGGACAACTTGACCAAAATAAATACTTTGTAAGTTCACTATTTCAGTCGAATTTCTAAACTAAACTTGTTACTTTGTAAACAAAACTTTTCTTTAATCTTTTACAAATTTTAAATAACTGTATTCAAAAATCATGTTTCAAAATTTAAAAAAACTTATAATTAAAACAAATTCTCAAACGTTTATATAAAATATATTGTGTTTAAATAAATATATAAAAAATATACACGTTTACTGAATAAACGATTTGAAGCAGATATTTTTTATTTAATGTGTAAGTTTTGCCATACCAAAGTTGTAAAAACTACAAAAGAGAAGACGTAATTAGATTGGATATTACAAAGTATGCATATATACATTTCAAATGGTTGTATGAAACAACTATGTAAAAATAATTTATTGTGTCTGACATATTCAATGATGATATAAATGTGATGTAGTATTTCTCTTAAAATCTTTTAAGTTGATGTGCTTATTAATACTTAAGAATAGAACGTATGTAAACATTTTTAATTATGCCTAGTATTTCTAAAAAGTATACAAAATAAATTAAAAGTAAATTTAGGTTTAGTAAACGATAAATTATGAACTGTCATTGGAAAGTATAACAGTGTTACTTTTAGGAAGTAACATAATAAAATTTCAAAGTACACGATATTAATGTATCAGTAAATAGTTTAATCAGATTATTGAGGTATTTAAACTGAGTATTGCGTATTCCAATTACTAAGGTCAATGTAATCGATTTCTTTCCGTTGGAACTTCCTACATTAGAGTCCACCATAATTACAGAGGGATTACTACTTTGTTCCTGCCGCAAACTAAAATTGATAAAGTTACATTTTAGAATATTGGTTGCGAGATATTTTTTAACAAAGAATTTAACGTACGAGTTTTTTTGCACGAAGTAATTTTAGATCGCTTTAAAATTTTGCTCGTACACAGAGAGTCGTGTCGTCTGGAGCCCAAACAAGTAAACACTTTGAATATGTCTGCTCAGGTTATTGACGTAAATCATACAGAGAACTGGGGCGAGGACTGATCTATGGGGGACACCAAGATTTATTCTAAATTTCGTCGATATTGGATTCCCAAATTGAATACGTTGATTCCTGACTTTAAGGAAGGACCTTATGTGGAAGTGGGCAGGTCATGAACACACCGATTGAGTTAACTCTTCTATCAAAAACCCTCCACCACTACGTTCACAAGCATATATGTTGCATCGATTGTTTACAAATCTTTGCAAAAACAAATTGTTTTGGAGAAAATATTTCAAATCTATCCGCAAAATTAGGTAATCTTTTAACAAATACTTTTCAAGAATTTATCTAATGACAAGTAAAATGGAAACTGGCATTCGTATTCTCTCGGTATTGCTAACGTAATCACACCGGTAACTATCGAGTGTCCAAGTTCACCTACCAGCGCTCGAGTCACCTGCCACAAACGGGTGTCTAAACTGCGCCTACTCGCCAAGTTCCCGCATTTAAGCCATTCTCCTGGGAGTGCGGTCACAATCACACAAGTGCTTACGCTCCAACTGTACTTATACAGAACTACACTTCAACCTTGATGTCCTCATTTCTACGCGTTATCTCCAAACCCAAGCTCCATATTCTACTGCTTTATATGAGTAAAATTATTCTATAACAGATAAGAAACTCTCCGATTTAAGTTTGGGTATTACATTGGTTATGAGAACTGTGCACTTTGAAAATTATTCTATAACAGATAAAGAAATTTTATCTTTTTATACTGATCGTTGTCAGTTTTAAAACACCATTAAGTTTTAAACAGCTATGTAAATGTTATTACTGAATGGTCATTTATTTTAAAGTTAGGTATTCCAGTACCATAAAAATAAAAAAGCTATTCGAAGAAGAGATATAAAAATCTTAAAGGTATTGTACGTTCTTTGGTAAATTTATCTGTTTGATATACTTACCTGTTTGTTGATGTTTTTTTTTTTGTAAGTATTTAGACCTTTTCATCTATACGAAAAACTATGCCAAAATCTAATAAAAGTGAGAATTGGAATAAGAAGAAACTAACATCATCTCACGTAACTCTGCTTGGCATTCAAAGCAACAATGAAAATGATCAACTTGCCTTATGTTCTAAGATGCTTTGACATTGGAAGTTCGTGCTTATAAGTTTGTAATGCAGTTTTAATCTAGTTACTCTATAATTGAAGGGAAACCCATGCACTATTTTCATCAATTTGTAATTGTTTACCATGTTGAAAACACCATTACATTCTAGGCAACAACTTACAACTTACAACAACTTGTTACAACAACTTGTTACAACAACTTACACAGTGACTCTCACATAATACCGCAAACATGGTATCGCTATAAGTTTCATTAAAGTGTGTACTACCCTTTTTGACAAAACTTATAAATTGTTTTGGCAGAAAGTAACTTGCATATCCTAACCTCCCACACTAACGTAAGCAAGTTGTGGATAAAAAGGACCGTAGTAAACATTAATCAAAATGTCAATGTCTATTTTTAAACACACATTTCAAAATATGAAGAGAATTTCAACTCATCGAGTTATACTTGAAAAATCTAACAGCATTTCAATTAAATTAGACTCCAAGTTGATCTAACTTCTGTAACTTATATGGACGCTAACTATTTTATGTTTTCCTTCATTTAAGTTTCAAAAGATGGTTTTCAAATAATGGCAACATAATACACTTGATTGCACCAAAGTAAAAATATTTAAAACATTTTTACCCGATACGACTCGAACATTCAAACATAAACATAATTGTTCTTTTAAATAGATATTCAATGAATTTTTAAAACTTTAACTCCTAAATACCAGTATAATTAAATAATTGTTAAAAATAATTAAAAATATAACAAGATTTTTTTTAATTATTTATACATTGAACAACTCGGAAAAACTTTCAACGAGATTTTCTTACGTGGAAATAGAAAATCGATTTAATTGTATATTAATGTCATCGGTTATTGTTTTAGAAATTTACTGAGAATAATTAGAATTCACTCATTAGTTCTTTATCGCTTATAATCCTTTATTGCTGAACTTTAATAAAACCATTTTAGGTTTTCCAGATAATAGCTAAAGACTACTATGAGCACAGAAATGGAGCAATATTGTTAATTTTTTTATTATTAGTACTTTATATATCTGTTCACAAAATCACTTATTATTAATCTGGTAAATATATGTAAGTTTACTACAGTCAGTTCTATGCGTAGAAATTACAGTTAATTGGACAGCTAGACAATTATTACTTATCAAGTAGGCTAGAGCAGTATTAGTTTCGTAAAGAGAAAAGTATTTATACTTCATATGTATATATGCCATGTGTCAAATATACTGTTATATTTTAAAATAATACAATCCAATTTGGTGTAATATATTTCAATCAATAAAATTATTGCCCGATTACTATTTGGGTGGGATTTTAATTGGTGAAAGTAAGGTGGATATTGCTTTCATGCCAGTAAACCTAATTGGTTCATGACTTGTTAGTCGTTAAAACGGCAGAAGATGGAAGATAATTATGTAATTTCCTGAATTGATGGTATCATAAGTGGCGTTCAACATCTTACCACCAACTTCTTCTCAGATTTATCACTTTATTTCGTCGATACTGATGCAAGTAATATAAAAAAAATTATCTAAAAAAGAGAGCGTGCCATGACGACTACTACTACCTTTAAATATATTTTTATTTGTTACCCTAAGTAAAACTAAGTAGAGCACAAATTAGTGTTACTCGCGTAAACAAAATAATTTGTTTACAGTCTTGGCCTTCGACAATAATAATTTTTAACTAAGCATTATATTTGTAAAATACACACAACTTTACCAAATATCAATACATTGATCTTGTATACAAAGCACATCATAGCTACTAAAGTATGTATCCCCAAGTAAACAAAATATACACCCACTCAGTAATTCAAGTAGTGTAAAAAATTACGATTCATAGTAAAATTACTTTAAAATATGCTCCTTGAACTGTTTCATTCCACATTATTTAACTTATATAGAATCAATAGATCTGCAAAAATGACAATATTTTGTCCGTTAAATAAAGAGAAAAATGTTTCATCTCGTTTACACCAACAACGACAAGAATGTAATAGAAGAGGGTTTCTAGTATAAATGACCAACATTCTTCGTAATTGAGCTCCTCCATACAATGTGTCATAGTTTATCTTTGGGTCTCCTTTATTTAAGAGTTGATAAAAATCTTCAATTATACTTGCACTTCAGAATATGAGGAGTCGCTTGAAATTAAAATTTGAGTGCTATGACGTTTATTTTATAGTTTTTAAGTATAAAATATATAATTTATTTGTTTAACCTGAATTGTTTAACGTTGACGTATTTCTTTAGAAGATATTTGCATACTTTCTTCGTCCTGAATAGAGCTCCTGATTATTTTCTTAACTAGCTGAGCGTTAGGGATAGCTGCCACTAAGAGGGCTGGAAACATTTGTTTTCTGTGTATCTTTTTGTCTGCACAATACCTCGATAACTAAATGAGCTATAGTCGGACATTTATTATTAATCTTCATTTCTATATATTTAACTAGTTTTTTTCCCGAACGGCTTTTGAAAGCTTTGAGAGTATATGAGCACTTCTGGTTTAAGTGAATTATTTATATCCAATGCCGATGTAGAGTATGTCTTGTTGCAACGATCAAGAAAATCTGTCAAAGGTGTATGTTTATTGTCATTGTACACGTACATGTACTTATTATAAAGTGGTCTAAGCTCTAGCTTCAAATTCAACCACAAATTTATTTTAAAGACAAATATATATTATAACCTAGCGCCTTCAAATAGTGTTTGGCTATTTTAACATACGTAACTGTTTAGTAATTACAATTTTACAATATGCAGGCGCTTTTATAACATCTTTGGCAGCGTCATGCCACCGCCTGCTTACGAGTTACATCAGAGCGTATAATAGCACATAAAAGTTCTCATAACAAAAATACATATACATACAAATTTTCATAATGATCGGTCAAATAGTTTCCAATTCTATAAATGGACACAGACAAACATTCATTTTTAAAGGTATAGATATCGGGTTCGACGATGGTTATAACGGTATTCGAGTGGTGGGCGATGGTGCTTCACGTTGCGTCAGCAAAGTGTAACTTTCGTAGTAAATTGTTACTATTTTAATGTGTATCCGCTGTCTGAAACACAAATGATGACTTATATAGAGGTCTGCATTGATATTTAAACAATGAATAATGTAGGAAGGACCGACTATCAAAATATTGCATTATTGGTTCCTCATACATTACGATCCCTATGTATGCAAGGAAATAAGAACAATCTTGAAACCGGAGTTGTCTTGGATACTTAACTTGTAAATTTCGCTGAATCTAACGTCTGGACACTTCACATAACTGTCTGATGAAGGCAACGTTGCTGACGAATAATATTAATATAATTATTAAATATAAATACATTAAATATATATAAATTTATTTTTAATAAATTAATTTATTAAGTTTATTTCAATTTAATAATTAATTAATTTAATTATTATTTAAATATATTAAATAAATATAATATATTATTATAATTTGTTAATTATTAATATAATTTATTAATATAATTTTTGAATTTATCTGTGATTTTGAGTGAATTGATTTTTCTTATAACAAATAATCCTTTTCTCAAACCGTTCAAATTTCGAGAAGTTTATAATGTAAACTGAAGCGTTTTGTTTTTTCTGGCTTGGGATGTGAATACATTTGTGACATCTAAATTTAAACTCAATGACAAGGCTATCTTGGATATACACGCAACCAAATGAGCAGTAGTAATAACACCAATACCCTGGGCAGTGTAATGATAATGTATTGTACAAATTAAATTAGCATATATTATTAATTAAATCAATATTAAATTAAATCAAATATTACCACAGAAAACAATTCGAACACTACCAATAGTTAATTACATTAATCAGTTCAGAGTATACTGTAACAAAATTGTGATGTATCATCCAAATGTAAACAGAAGGATAGATAATTAAAAATTGTAAACCACTTATAATGAATCTTACCTAGTATATAATCTCTTTAACAATTTTGGCAAAGGTCCATATTTTCAAATGTGCTGAAACGAAATTATGAGTATAAAAAGTTACTTTGAGAAAGTCAAGAGAGACGTTTAAATAGCTTAATATAATTTAATAATTTGAAATATTTGAAAGAATTATTATGATGGGTACGTTAAGATTGTTTGGGAATGTTGTCAAAGTAAATTAAACATCAGGAGATTTGAAGAAATAAGAATATTATGTTCTCCGAAGTAATTTCCCTACAACTGTTTTCTTTAAAACCAAAAGTAGTTCTGATTGCTTTCGTCTGTAATCAAGCAATGCTCTAAGTTATGACATTTTAATTTATCGAAACATGGATGGTTACGTACATTTTTTAATAAAAAGTGCAATAATACAGTGATAAAAGTATTCGTGAGTTTTTACCCTTGCATAGTATTCGTTCATGTAAGAAAGAAACCAATTCTGGTAGAATTTTTCTTATACAGATAATAATCATTGCATCTATATAAATTAGTAGTTATTTTAATATTATAATTATTATATTTTGAAGCAAATGTGATCTCTGCAATTAAGGACAGAAATCTTATATACAATAACACATTTGCAATGTATTGCTTTTATACGATTATAGTAAGATTCATTATTAAACTGTGTGAACAAATTATATAGATAAAAAATTCTTGGAGCATAGGCAATATGTTCATTTAATACCACTAGCGAATTACCAGAAATTTTCCAATATTAATTTAATTTTGCGAGGCCTTTCGGAATCGAGGATTCCATCGTTAAACTATTTAATGTTTTTATTACCTTACGATGGAATCCTCGATTCTGAAAGGCCTCGCAAAATTAAATTAATATTGGAAAATGTGTTGAAATCCACTTGCGGTATTAAATTATAAGGATGTTTATTTCAACGTGTAAACAATCCGTATGAATAGAATTTCGACACTTTAGGAGCAATTATATCCTTTCTCTATAAAAGATACAATGTGTTTAAATTATCAAATTCAGCACTAACCACGGAGCAGTGCCTGTCCGAATATATGTTAATTAGTTAAAAATTCACTCAGAAAATTTCTTTCTGGATTCCCACTGTTTGTTGCTTAGATATTGGAGTTTATTTTTGTAGACTACCAATGAACTCCTAAACGTGTAAGTTGAAGAACTAGGCGCAGACGACGTATCATTCATTTACAAAAATACTTATTTTGTTTCTCTTTTCTCACTCTGTATTTCGGTTGTGTACTTATAAGATGAAAAGATTTTACTACTTCTGGCAAGATTAAGATTGTTTTCCATGAACTTTGATGTCAAAGAGTAATTAATATTGTAATATTTACGTAATAATTGGTATAACTTATAGCTACTTAGACTTTCCCTTTGAGTGAGGTTAAGTTGTAGGTAAGTTATCTGGACCAATGGACACACAGATAGGACACCTGAAGAAGAGAATATATCCCAATTCTTAAAACTTAGTATTATTTTTTTGTTGCATAATTATAAAGATGATAAATGGCGAAAATCCTGGTATCGTCTCAACTGTAATTAATAAAATGACACTGTCCTATTATATTATTTCTGCCTACCAGAGTACATCTTCATTTTTCTTAATATGTTGAAACAATAAAAATAGGTTTGTAACACCCTGAGAAAACTCCACGTAAATGTATTAAAGAAACTCGTTGCAAACGAGAACTAAATTAATAAATCCAAGAACACATATGTGTCTTGATATATCAAATTGTTAATATTCCTGTTCTTACAATTTTTATTTTAAACTCCATCAATTATATATCACGAAATACGAAATTATCTACAATTCCTAAAATTATTTTGTCTTATTCAGCCAACTTCATCACACAAATGAGATCAAAATCAAGCTCTCTTCCCAACTAACAACCCCCCTCCCTCCTTTCTCACTGGTCTATTAACGACATTACTCATTCTTGTGTAATTAATTATTCAACGGTATTAAGACCAACAGTGTTTGCATTTTTCTACGATATATTTATTCCGCAAATTCATCTTATTGCTTTTAATAATCCATATCATATCTGTCAACTAATTGGGAAAGGCAGAATTTCGTTTAATATTTTAATAATATACAATATTGTTTTCTAATTGTTATCTTTCACCCATGTACACCTCACTACTTCCCCAAACAGTGTTTCAATAATTTTAATGCTGGATTGCCTCTAATAATTTTAAATTTTTTTCGTATCCTTTGTTGTTAACATTGGTGTCCAACTACGAAAAACGGTTTTTTGGTAACACGGTTTAGTTTCGAATATATAAAAAAAATATTTATTTCGCATATGTATTTTTGGGGAATTTAGATATATAGTTTTGTTTGTTTTACTAACATTGGTAATTTATATTGTATGTAGAAAATGTATAGTACGAATCTGGCATAAATTTGTTAAGTTTTAAAGTGGTCTTTTCACAGAACTAAATTTTTAAGTACTAAACAAATTCTGGGTTTTTGGTTATTTTTTTAATTTTTAGTATAGGCTGTGATCTCTCACTGGAATAGAATACATCTGCAATACTTTTTGGGAATATTAAAAACATTTAGAAATTTAAGATAAAGCCATGAATGTTTCTAAAATAAAAATGTATTACCTACAAGGTTAAAATTATATTTTACTCTTATATGTACAAATTTTAATAAAAAAAGATTATTGTTTAATTAATGTTTATATGATAGCCACGTAAAAAGGAAGTTTACAAACTATGTGTATTTATGAAGAATATTGTGTATATGACATCCCATGATATATTCCCATTTGTATTATTTCTAGATATGATAGACTGTTGCCTGCAGACTTGTCTTTTGATGACAACATCCAGTGAACAGGACAAAGGCTGCTCCATAAACGGTGCCACTGGCTATGTGAGGGACAACTTGACCAAAATAAATACTTTGTAAGTTCACTATTTCAGTCGAATTTCTAAACTAAACTTGTTACTTTGTAAACAAAACTTTTCTTTAATCTTTTACAAATTTTAAATAACTGTATTCAAAAATCATGTTTCAAAATTTAAAAAAAAACTTATAATTAAAACAAATTTTCAAACGTTTATATAAAATATATTGTGTTTAAATAAATATATACAAAATATACACGTTTACTGAATAACGATTTGAAGCAGATATACCATACCATATATGGTATGGTATATCTGCACCAAATATACAAGTTGTAATATGGTACATACCGAACTTTCCCGAGAGGCGATCGGGACCTTTCGGTCCCGCCTTTATGGTAAGTTTATGCCAAAAACAATTTTCAGCATCTAAGGTACGTTTAATAATGTTTTTCGGCAAGGAATGTGTTAATGTGTAAGTTTTGCCATACCAAAGTTGTAAAAACTACAAAAGAGAAGACGTAATTAGATTAGATATTACAAAGTATTCATATATACATTTCAAATGGTTGTATGAAACAACTATGTAAAAATAATTCGTTGTGTCTGACATATTCAATGATGATATAAATGTGATGTAGTATTTCTCTTAAAATCTTTTAAGTTGATGTGCTTATTAATACTTAAGAATAGAACGTATGTAAACATTTTTAATTATGCCTAGTATTTCTAAAAAGTATACAAAATAAATTAAAAGTAAATTTAGGTTTAGTAAACGATAAATTATGAACTGTAATTGGAAAGTATAACAGGGTTACTTTTAGGAAGTAACATGATAAAATTTCAAAGTACACGATATTAATGTACCAGTAAATAGTTTAATCAGATTATTGAGCTATTTAAACTGAGTATTGCGTATTCCAATTACTAAGATCAATGTAATCGATTTCTTTCCGTTGGAACTTCCTACATTAGAGTCCACCATAATTACAGAGGGATTACTACTTTGTTCCTGTCGCAAACTAAAATTGATAAAATATTAACATTACATTAAAAAGTTACATTTTAGAATATTGGTTGCGAGATATTTTTTAACAAAGAGTTTAACGTACGAGTTTTTTTGCACGAAGTAATTCTAGATCGCTTTAAAATTTTGCTCGTACACAGAGAGTCGTGTCGTCTGGAGCCCAAACAAGTACCCACTTTGAATATGTCTGCTCAGGTTATTGACGTAAATCATAAAGAGAACTGGGGCGAGGACTGATCTATGGGGGACACCAAGATTTATTCTAAATTTCGTCGAGATTGGATTTCTAACTTGAAAATATTGATTCCTGTCTTCAAGGAAGGACTTAATCCACTTATGTAGAAGTCTCTACACCACAACATTCAAACACTCGCAGGAGTGACACATGATGGACACAGTCGAAAGCCTGGACAGTTAATGAACACACCGATTGAGTTAACTCTTCTATCAAAACCCTCCACCACTACGTTCACAAGCATATTTATTGCATCGATTGTTTACAAATCTTTGCAAAACCAAATTGTTTTGGAGAAAATATTTCAAATCTATCCGCAAAATTAGGTAATCTTTTAACAAATAATTTTCAAGAATTTTAAAATGACAGGTAAAATGGAAACTGGCATTCGTATTCTCTCGGTATTGCTAACGTAATCACACCAGTGCTGTAACCTACCGGCAACTATCGAGTGTCCAAGTTCACCTACCAGCGCTCGAGTCACCTGCCACAAACGGGTGTCTAAACTGCGCCTACTCGCCAAGTTCCCGCATTTAAGCCATTCTCCTGGGAGTGCGGTCACAATCACACAAGTGCTTACGCTCCAACTGTACTTATACAGTACTACACTTCAACCTTGATGTCCTCATTTCTACGCGTTATCTCCAAACCCAAGCTCCATATTCTACTGCTTTATATGAGTATTCGCCAAAGAAGCTCTCCGATTTAGGTTTGGGTATTAAATTGTTTTGAGACCGTAGATTTTATACAATTGAAAATTATTCTATAACTGATAAATAAATAAATATATAATATATATATATATATATATATATTATATATATATATATATAGACTTCTTGATATAAATTTCCTTTAATATTTCGGCTTTGCCGTTTTCAAAAAGGTATAATAAAAAATAACAACACAGCAAAAACAATTTACAAAAGTAAATAGATAAAAATTTGCATAAATAAATAAACAGGAATTTTTGAACATGTGATTAACACCAAAGAGAAATAATATCATGAACAGAGAAAGAATTTAGAAAATAATACATAATAACAACAATTTATCATTTCATGTTTTATTCAGACCAAAGGGTACTTTTGATTTTAATATTAACTGATGTGCCTGTTCTAAATTTTCTAAGTAAATTTTGTTTCCATCTTCGGGTACTTTGCAAATACCTTTCAGTGAATAACATTGTTCAAAATTTTGTTGGTGGCCTAATGCGTGTTGTGAAACCAATTTTTCATCCTGTTTTTTAGACGAACAACGATGATTATTCATTCTTATGTGCAATGGATTTGTTGTCAATCCAACATAATCCATTGCACAATTTTTACATGTTAATTGATAAATTGCATTTTTACTTTTGCAATTAATTTCTCCTCTAATAGGGTAAGTTTTCTTTGTTTTACTACTGGTAAAAAAATTGGACGATTTTATAATTTTGCAAGTATTACATCGTTTGTCTTTACAGGGTTGACACTTAAAACTTTTCTTCTTTTCTGAATTTTGAATGTCAGTAGGTGGCAATTTGGGCCGTACCAGAAGATTTTTTCAGGTTAGTATTTCTACGAAACACTAGCCTGGGTGGTTTTGAAAATAAGTTTTTAGTAATTGGTGAAGATTCAAGAATTTTGTGTGCCGTTCTTAAAATAAAGTTTTATATAAACATTATTATATTATTACATTATATTATTATATAATATTACACATATATTATATATATATAAATAATATATATGTTTATATATATATTATATATTTATTTATTTATCAGTTATATATATCATATGTATATATAACTTATATATTTATATATATTATAATATATATATATATTTTTATATCAGTAGATATATATATATATATATCTTTTTCTACTGAATGGTTTCAGTTTTTAAACACAATTAAGGTTTATACAGGTATGTAAATTATATTACTCTATGATTATTTATTTTTAAATTAGGTATTCCAGTACCATAAAAATAAAAAAGCTGTTCGAAGAAGAGATATAAAAAGCTTATAGGTATTGTACGTTCTTTGTTAAATTTATCTGTTTGATATACTTACCTGTTTATTGATTTTCTTTTGCAAGTATTTAGACCTTTTCATCTATACGAAAACTATGTCAAGAAGTATGCCAAAATCTAATAAAAGTGAGAAATGCAATAATTAGAAACTAACATCATATCACGTAACTCTGCTTGTCATTCGAAGAAACAATGAAAAATGATCAACTTGCCTTATGTTCTAGGATGCTTTGACATTGGAAGTTCGTGCTTATAAGTTTGTAATGCAGTTTTAATCTAGTTACTCTATAACTGAAGGGAACCCATGCACTATTTCCATCAATTTGTAATTGTTTACGATGTTGAAAACACCATTACCATTCTAGGCAACAACTTACAACTTACAACAACTTGTTACAACAACTTACACAGTGACTCTCACAAATACCGCAAATATGGTATCGCTATAAGTTTCATTAAAGTGTGTACTACCCTTTTTGACAAAACTTATAAATTGTTTTGGCAGAAAGTAACTTGCATATCCTAACCTCCACACTAACGTAAGCAAGTTGTGGATAAAAAAGACCGTAGTAAACATTAATCAAAATGTCAATGTCTATTTTTAGACACACATTTCAAAATATGAAGAGAATTTCAACTCATCGAGTTATACTTGAAAAATCTAACAGCATTTCAATTAAATTAGAATCCAAGTTGATCTAACTTCTGTAACTTATATGGACGCTAAATATTTATGTTTTCCTTTATTTAAGTTTCAAAAGATGGTTTTCAAATAATGGCAACATAATACACTTGATTGCACCAAAGTAAAAAATATAAAACATTTTTACCCGATACGACTCGAACATTCAAACATAACATAACTGTTATTTAATTAATAAATATTCAATGAATTTTTAAAACTTTAACTCCTAAATACCAGTATAATTAATAATTGTTAAAAATAATTAAAAGATATAACAAGATTTTTTTTATTATTTATACATTGAACAACTCGGAAAAACTTTCAACGAGATTTTCTTACGTGGAAATAGAAAATCGATTTAATTGTATATTAATGTCATCGGTTATTGTTTTAGAAATTTACTGAGAATAATTAGAATTCCTCATTAGTTCTTTATCCCTTATAATCCTTTATTGCTGAACTTAATAAAACCATTTTAGGTTTACCAGATAATACCTGCTAAAGACTACTATGAGCACAGAAATGGAGCAATATTGTGACTTTTTTATTATTAGTACTTTATATATCTGTTCACAAAATCACTTATTATTAATCTGGTAAATATATGTAGTTACTACAGCCAGTTCTATGCGTAGAAATTACAGTTAATTGGACAGCTAGACAATTATTAATTATCAAGTAGGCTAGAGCAGTATTAGTTTCGTAAAAGAGAAAAGTATTTATACTTCATATGTATATATGCAAGTGTCAAATATACTGTTATATTTTAAAATAATACAATCCAATTTGGGTCTAATATATTTCAATCAATAAATTATTGCCCGATTACTATTTGGGTGGGATTTCAATTGGTGAAAGTAAGGTGGATATTGCTTTCATGCCAGTAAATCTAATTGGTTCATGACTTGTTAGTCGTTAAAACGGCAGAAGATGGAAGATAATTATGTAATTTCCTGAATTGATGGTATCATAAGTGGCGTTCAACATCTTACCAACTTCTTCTCAGTTTTATCAGTTTATTTCCTCAATACTGATCAAGTAATATAAAGTAGATACTTTTGCATTTAAAAAGAGAACGTTTCATAACGTTGATCACGTTGTACATTAAATAAATAAAAATACATTCACGGTTATTATTTGTATAAAATAGTTTTATTTAAATTTTACTCGCTTAGCATGACTGTGAGTTAATTCTTGTACAAATTGGGTATATACTATGGACAGTTTTAACATATTGATTAATTTGTAGAAATCTTTACTTTATGCCATATTGTACCTATTAATAATTTACATAAACACTATGCTATGGTAATATTGAAACTCTATAGAAGTTTAATATATTATGGATTTTATTTACAAATACAGAATAGCCACATGGTCTTCTGCGTAACGCCTACAGAAATTTCAATACAATTCACATACGGTTCTGCAAGGAAAAATGTATTTTACAGAAGAACAGGCGTTATTTTCTACTTGCTCTTAGAGGCCGGAGCTTTAACTAAGCATACGGTATTGTACGTAAAATACTAATGCACATTTTTTTAGTTTCAATCTTATTTAATGTTAAATAGCAAACGTATAACATAGAAAATAAATATATTAAAAGTGTAATTTATTAAATTTTACTCAAACTTTAGTAGTAACAAAGTAACAAGTATATAGTGCTAATTTGTGTTTACTGCTGCGTTAATTAACAAATTAGAACTTATATAATGCAACAACCACCATTCCTTATTGTACTTATTCCCATATTGGTCTACTACAGGTTACACAATTATTATACACTATTGTACTATATAAATTTAGTTAAAATTATACCCAAAGCCATTTATTAATTCTATAAAAATTAGAGCATCGTGTAGAAATATTTCAGTCTAGCAGTTGAAACTAAAAACATTTATCAATGAATCGTTAATACAGGATTTTAAAAATTTACACGTTCCGATTCAGCGGTATGGATTGATTATTGAAATTAAATTAAATTTAATTTAAATTTAATTGCTGTTTATACATTATATAATTATAAACTATATATTTCATGCATAAAAAGAAATGTCTTTTTTCTAAGCTTTTATTAATTAAAGACACAAAATAAATTGTGTTTATTAGAGCAGCTTTCCCCTTTAATGAAGTCTACAGAGAATCGTGTTACTATCAGGAAGAGGACTTGACGGGCGCTAATTTTACCTGAATTTTATACTATTATCACCCTACTTCTAAGAAATTAGGCAATTTCGTATTTCACATTTTGCGGTACGTAGAAAATTTTTAAAGAATAAATACGATAGTAGAACAGGGGGAAGTCAGACCAAGGCCAACGTTTCAACTTCGCTCACGTTCAGACATATCTCGGTTCATATTAAATTCGTAAAATGAAAACACATCAAACTCAATGTTACCGATATACAAAAAAGATAGTTAAAGTAAATTTCGTATATAATTCTACTTGTGCCCAACATCCATCTCCATTACAACTCAGAGCGCTTAGCTACTCAACCTACTTTATGTCTAACTATCTAAATACTGCTAAAAATCGAGTTAGCGACTTTACAAAAAAATAAATAAATTCTCCAGATCACGTACTGGTATTTCCAATTTGTTTACTCTGACCATGCATCCCGGCCTGTTGAAAGATAACAGCTATATTCACAACAATCACAACAATGCTATTGATACTGACGGTATTTCAAATCCGCCTCATTAAAAATATTTTGTTTGTAGTGAAAGCAACAAAACTCGGTCGATGATTATTTGTCATGCACGTTTATGAATCACAGTAGCTTCCAAAACTGATGATGCTATGTTAATTAAGTGATTTAATTGTAAAAAATATTAGACTTTTTTATTTTATTATTTAATTGTTGAATTCATCAATATGCAAGTAAAGTGTAATTATTTAACTTTTCCTTGTAAATTAAACAGTTTTTATTTTATACCAATATTTATATATTTAATAATGTTAAACTTCACCATTACGATGTATACTAAAATATTAATTCAATTTTACGTTCCTATCAGTAATTAATAGTTGATTGTAATTAAATAGGACAGGCTTTCATATATACATAGTAAAAGGTATTATATATCTCAAAATTACGTTTGTAATATTAGCCTATTGTTCAGAACTCTCATATTAATAATACTATAATGGTGTACAGTCCTAATTGTAAATACAGCAAGTAATGCAAATATATACAAGCCTTATAGAGTTGCAATGTAAATATAATTCTGTCAAGATTTATTTTACGTGTATATATATATATATATATATATATATATATATATATATATATATATATATATATATATATATATACATATATATAGTAGATTAAAATATATGGGAATATTTTAAACAGTGTCTACATAAAACATAATAATACAATAATTAAATACGAAAAAAAGTTTTAAGAAAAAACATACAAAAAATCTAAGCTATATCCGCCAGTAAGTTAAAAAAACAGGTTACACATTTATTCAAGTTACTCACATCTATTTCCTCGATATACACCATTAAAAACCGTTTAAAACATAAATCAGTAATTTTTTCATTAAAATAATGACATATAAAATAGAAAAAGTTTATTTCAGCCATCTTTCCAGTGTGGTTTGAAAATATCCAACACTAACATCAGTAATATCTGTAGGATTTACTGGTAGTTTTTTAATCCACTGAATACTAATATCATTAAAACTTGTTTGTTCCTAAACTTGTACTTACCCTCAGATAGTTGTACACCAAACTGGTCTTTTTGCCTGGTATTGTAACCATGGGTGTGACTTGGTGGTAGTTCTCTTGATACTAATAGACCAAAGAATTCAAAATTTACAGAGATGGTAGAGTAAGTATTTCAACTCAACAAATTGTGGCTTACAGTATTTGGTATCTCTTATACCCAATTTTCCTGTTATAGCCATTTTCTGATACTTAAAAACATCTTTTGCTTCAGAAGAGTTTCCCCAAAGGTCTCCATGGAAAAAGGCATAACAGGCACTAGTGCAGTATCTCATCAAGTAACTCTTACCAGTTCGAGCACTCCCTTCTCCCATGTCTACAAATAGTTACAGGAAAACAGTTACAGGATTTTATGAGTAACTATTTATTGTGTAACTAATGCAATTAAAGTTTGGAGTCAGTGTGTTTACAAATGTACTTGTCAAGATTTCAATGCCAACGTGGTTATCCATAAGGTAATCTAGAAATGTTCACTTACGCATTAGCCAAATCCAATGTATTGAGATGCACCATCATTGAACTCGATTTTACTTATATAGAAGTGAAGCTTCATGCAAATTTCATGTATAGACAACATGCATGTCCTGCAATAGAGGTAAGTTTGTCCTCGATATACCGTGCGAAAAGATAGACAGACTAATAGATAGAAATAAGAGTTTCCCAGCCCTTCTAGTTTTAAGTTCAGCTAACAACTGCATAGAAATTTTCCATGATATGAACATTTTTCTTCGGGTTTTATAGCTCTACTTACTTTTAGTAATGTGCTACCGCTACTATGTTTATACTGCCCACGTTCATTCTTTATGCAAAGATCAAGGGATTAATAAACTTGTATGTTGGGAAATAAACGATATAGAGTTTTTTTTTAAGATTTTCCATCACAAATTCAATACGATTGTTATTATGAAATATAGACTACAGATATACCAGAATACCACAATATTACGAAAGGATATTCATATTTTGAAGGGCTTTATAAATTATAGAAATAGGAAAAGTATCAATTATTAATTTATTTTATACAATTTTACATCTCATATATACTTGTCCTTTAAATTGGAATTAAAGATCTTGAAAACAAACTAATTATCTATTTGAGTGGTCATTACATATTCCTCTATTATTCTGATCGACTATTTACCCCTTCGTTATTAAATTGGTTGACGCTGATTTACGTGTTGGAGTAACTTAATTACACCATTGTGCACTTAATTACACCATTTCAAAGAAAATTTAATTTTAAAGTAAACACCCGTAATATATACTCGTATTATTGTTTAGATTCGGGGAATTGCAGCAATTAACAGCTTGTTTGGATATTACATGAACTTCAGTACGGTAAATTATTACCCTAGTTTATACACTCGTAATAGTACTCCACACTTTAATTTATTTATACAATTATTGGACTGATTGCTTTGATTTGTTATCGTTATGTATAAAAATTCATCTCATATACTCGTATATTTGAATTCGTAAAATAGACGAATATATTAGCATGCCGAAATATCTTGTATTGTTGTGGTAATTTTGTAGCATTTTAAATGATTTTTTTTGCTGATGAGAGTTTATGGGATACAATTTTTCATATTATAGATATCGACAAGTTCGAGTGATATGAACAATTAAACGCGTGAAGTATACAATAGACATTAAATCTGTCCAACGCTCTTAGAAATGCATAAGTACCATGTTTATTAAAATGTGTTCATTAATAAAAAGGGGGGGGTCGATATGGTGAAGGTTTCTTTTATACCCCAACGCAATGGAACACCACGTATACGATTTGCTGTGCTGCAATAAAATGCATTAGATGTGCTAAAATATAATGTGGGGCCTTTAAAAAGAGATGTGACAATGCCTACAATTACATATGAAAGATTTTCAAGGTCGACCGTGTAAAATAATTAAATATAATATCCCTGAATTAATTTGGATCAAAATTGCGAGATAACAGATGAAACAAACATTTTATATCGATTGGTTTAGTAGATACACCCTGTATGATAATGCCCTACAAACTATAATTTATAATAGGCCTATATCTATAAGAAGTTAACACTGAAACATTATTGCTTGCGTTACATTTCCACTGACCACTACATGGTTATCTTGTTCTGATAAGATTTAATTATAGGTATTAAATAAATAGAATTTTATCAAAAACCTATGCTAATTAGGTTATTTTATTATAAAACTTATGCTCAAAATAACAAGTGGGCATTTAATATATTCCTCTTTAGTGTCCAAAATTACAGTCAGTAATATAAATAATAAAATTGAGATAAACTCTAAAATTGCATTTGAATGTCCTTCTTGAACTATTAAAAAAATGTTATGTTATTTATTTCGTAATAGCGTAAATATATCAGTAAGAATTACAATATGTTGCCCATTGAATAAATACAAAAAAGTGCACCATCTAGTGTACAGTAACCAGGGCAAGAATGTAAGAATTTATTAGAAGGATGTTTCTAATATAAATGACCAACATTCTTCGGGATTGTGCCCCTCCAGACAATGTATTATTGTTCTTCTCACATCAACCGAGACTTGAGAGAAATCTTCAATTATAAGAGTAATTGCACTTCTGAAAATGTGCAGATTTTTAAACTTCTAGTTTAAGTAGTATTACATGTTCGTTATAATTTATAACTATAAAATATACAATTGCTTTAATCTGAACTCTTTAGAGAACATATTTATACTTTCTATTGCCTTAAACACTACATATAGTCAGGTAATACAACAGATGTGTTATATAAACAATTTAATACAGCATTCAATGTTTATCATAATAATTTATAACGGTCTTTTTTCAATATTTAAACTGAGGCACTGGGATTCATTTACCCCTATTTATTTTCTTAATTCGCTGAGCGTTAACAAAACCTACAATTTAAGAGGTACAAAACATGTTTCTACTGGTTATCTGCCCCCCGTACCACATCTCGAGAGAGAATTGAACTATATATTTTGCATGAAGTTCATTTATATATAGGCAAAATTGGGTTTGATGATGGTCCATGTCCATGGGATTTTGCTAAGCATTTGCGAAACTCTAAAATGCGCAGATTACCTCGAGGGTAACTTGAGCATCTATTAGTTTCAGAAGAAACCGCATTGGGCGGAAACATGTAGTTTCTGTTTGGCTACACGATATCTAAAAAATTACTTACTTATAAACTTGAAATTATGCATGAGGCATCATCTCTATATAAGAAACACAGAGCTCAATGACTATTTATGTCACTCCATGGGATTTGGCTGAGTGTTAGCGAATATCTTTAAATTGGCATTATTGGTAACCATGATTGCAAACGAGATATTAAAAGAATAAATACATTTTTAAACATACTCAATATACTCATAATACATATAAACGTGTGAAATATTAACACATGCATCTACAATACTCTACAATAATGAGTTCTAACATGCGTTATTTTGTGTGAATTCTATTTTTGTAAGGCTCTCTGTATATCTGTCCACAAGAAATCTTAAGAATAAAATGAGGTTACAACCTCAGCGAAGCCTGCTACGGCAAGTAGTGTGCGGTGCTACCTTGATTGCAAACGAGATATTAAAAGAATAAATACATTTTAAAAAATACTCAATAACCTCATAATACATATAAGCGTGTGAAATATTAACAAATGCAGCAACAATGTTCTGCAATAATGAGTTCTAACATGCGTATATTTGTGTGAATTCTATTTTTGTAAAGGCTCTCTGTATATCTGTCCACAAGACATCTTGAGGATAAAATGAGGTTACAACCTCAGCGAAGCCTGATACGACACGTAGTGTGCATAGTATAACTCATTATACGTAAATGCGTTAGACTTCGATGATGGTTCTTTCATGGAACTTGGCTGATTGTGAGCGAAGCTTACTTTTACGCAGAATATCTTGAGAAATAATTCAGCTATAGACCAAAAAATCTTGTTGTTTACAAGAAAATTCTTACAATTCCCTTCACAAAATAGTCGTAATATAAATTTTCTGAAGTTAAAACATAAACTGTGCCACTGCTTTCTTTCGCTTGGGTGGTAAATACAGTGAATTTGCGACGTCTAAATGTAATAGTAAAAGTAATAGTTAAAAGCAACACACTCAACAGTGTCATGTTAATGTGCAGTTGCAGCAAATTAAATTAGTAGGTCTATATCAAATGAACCAAATCTCTTTATTGCTACATACAAATTTGTTGCATTAGACATATTCAATCACATTAGTCAGTTAATGAGTATACGTTAATATAATTAGGTATATATCAACCAAATTTACATAGGATGGAATCAAATTTAATGGTAACGTTTGGAAATATGATCTGGTATATTATCACTGACAGTTGAAATGTTTTTTAATGATAAATATTTTTAACATTTGCTGAAAAGAGTTTCGTGCTCTTGAAAGAATGAAGTACTGAGAGAGTTAAAAGGGATAGTTTGGGATAACTGCATCAAATACCACTTTTTGTAAGATTTTAACATAAGCAGACTTGGCAAAATAAGAATATGAAAATTCCTGAACTAATTTCTAAATAACAAGTTTATTTTAATACAAAAATAGTCCTTAGTGCTTTCTTGAGGAGTCTAATAATAATCCATTTAGTCTGAAATTTTTACTTCTATAAATATGTATAGCTACACAAATTATTAATAAAACGACCACAGTGCAGTATGAGAGTACTTGTGAGTTTATATTCTGTGACAGTACTCGTGCGAATAATTAATAACTGATTAAGATATTTATCTTCCTTGTATGGACATCAAACATCATGTAAGGAAATAAATAGTTATTACAATATTATAATTCGTGTGTTTCAAACCAAATTTATTTGGGCAATTTAAGGGCTTAATTTTTTACACACAGTAACCCATTTGCATTGTTTTGCTTCTCCAGGATTATAGTACGGGTTATTAATTGTGTAAATATATTGCAAGAATGTTTATTTCAACGTACACATGTATTTTCGTACACATATAAAGTCTACACTTCAATAGGAATAAAAGCATATTTCTATTATCAAGTACAATATTCTTGAATATAAATTTCCAAACTCAGATTTGTCCACTCAGCAGTTTCTTTCAATATATGCCATTTATTCAAGAACAACCTTGTACGAATGGACGAAACACATGGGGAGATCACTGAGGTAGTACTAATAAATACTAGATATTTTAAAGTTTACTTATAAGTTTAATTATAAGTAAAATCTACAAGGATCACTTTTGGATATTGAAATAAAAATATGACTTGCCAGGTTATTGCCAAAATAAAGTTTAAATAAATTAAAATTATATCTGACGGTTTAGCATGATGGCTCTATTGTTCATTGGAGTTGTGCCTACGAACTTTTCCACTTAACAACATTTTAAAATGACCCCCTCGCGTTGATATTGAATGAGCCACCGAGGCGTCAGCTTCTTGGCTCGACATTGCAGCTGTAGTCCCAGAAAGGAAGATTAGATTAAAGAAGTCCTTAAATAAGAAATAAGTCCAGGTAGATCATATGTTAGTTTGGTTATTTAACGCATATGCGACAGATACGGCTAAATACAAAATAATTCAATCGTAAAAAGTAAGGGCTCTGTGGTGTAATGGTAGTCAATAGCACATTCACCCAGTAAGTGAGAGATCCGGGTTCTAGTCCCGGCGGAGCAAGTACTTTTTTTCATTCATTGTTTATTGAAATTAAATTAGGCTATTGCCATTTATACAAAATTATATGAATGTATATATATTTATATATATATATATATATATATATATATATATATATGTGTGTGTGTGTGTGTGTGTGTGTGTGTGTGTGTATTATTAATATAAATATATTTAGAACTCGTTAAGAGCTCTATTTAAGTTTATTAAAACACATGATGCAAACGGTATAGTAACCTTTATGTGGCATGGTTTTACTAATTACTAATATTCCCTGTGCTACAATTTCAATTTTAGATTCACTTAATTATGTGTCACAAAATAAGAAATTCTCTGCAATTGAAACTACGATTTTGTCTTATTCAGCCAACTTCATCACCCAAATGAGATCAAAATCAAGCTCTCTTCCTTCTCACCGACCCCTTTCTTACTATAGTCTCTTACCGCCTGTACTCATTTCTGGTGTCCTTAATTATTCTACGAGATTAAGTCCAACTGTATTTCCACTTTTCTAGCATCCAACTTCTACGTAAATTATTCAGACATTAGTGCAGCCAGAATATTGTTTAGTTCTTTAGGGATATGTTAATTATGTTAGAATATGTTAACTTTATTTAAATGATTATGTTTTGTCCATATAACATCCAGTAAATCTCCCAATTTTTACATTATATTTATCCACCAATGTTTAATAATATTCATATTAGATTCTAAACTTATATGCATTGCGCATCAAATTTATTATTGTTGTGGTTACCTTGAATTTTAAAAAATCTGCTGTTGTATAGACGCTTTGTGCGTAAACATTACAAGTTTGAAAAAATTATTTATGGTGAAGTTTTGGTGAACGAATTTGGCTACTTATTCCCCACCTACACATAAAAGCTTAAACTCTTAGGAATTTTAAAACACTTATTTACCTTCCATAAAATCATTACTAATTTTTATTATTTTTAGTAACTCATAGTCTATGAGTCTGGCCTACTTTATTCAGTATAAAGCTGCACTTTTTAAAAGTACTAAATGATTTTGCGATTTATAATATGATTCCTCATTTGAAATATTTAAAAAAATCAACTTTTCTACATAATTTACAGAAATTTGGAAACCAATTAGAAAGCTGTAATAAAGCCAAAAAGTAAAAATATAGATGATTTATTTTTCAAGCGATTAAAATAATTACAGTATGGTGCGTAAAAATTTAATTAGACGACAAAATGTATAAGCAAAGATGATAGAAATGGCGCAAATTGCCTTTTATTTTCACAATAATTGTATATTTATACGCAATTTAGAATGAAGTTTTACCTGATATACGGAGTCATTTATTAATTAGATCGCTGCTCTTCAGGGAAGGAAAAGATAATTTCAAAACGTTTATTCAAACACCATATCAATGTTTATTTAATGTTTTTAAATACTAAGTAAATATTATGTGTACAAAATATGTGTTATGTCATATGTAACGTGTATATGACATTCCATAGATATGATAGAATGTAGCCTGCAGACTTCTCTTTTGATGACAACATCCAGTGAACAGACAAAGGCTGCTCCATAAACGGTGCCACTGGCTATGTGAGGGACAACTTGAACAAAATAAATACTTTGTAAGCTCAATATTGCAGTACAATTTCTAAAATAAACATTTGAATTTGGCAACTAAATTCTTGTGTAAAACTTCTACAAGTTTTAAAATATACAATGAAAAATCATGTTTTAATGTTAAAAAGAATTTAAAGTCATATAAATCATATTTTCCTAAAATCTATATTACGTTAATTCTTGTATATCTTTTTACAAGATTAAAAGTCGAAGCGGAGATGAAACCAGTTCGAGAGTTCGAATAGCTATATGAAAACTATAATATAAAAACACGTAGTTTGTGAAACGCATTCATAGTTAATTTAAAATACTCGTATACATATTCTATACTGATTTATAGTAATGTAGACCATAATGTTTTTAAATTATGTGCATACTATTATTATATAATATTATTACTAAAACAGGGGAGCTTTCCTATAAAACACGTATCAATGTGTTCAAGTTGGAAATTCAACCTCGACGAAAGTATAAATGAAACTTGGTATCACTCAGGGATCAGTCCTCGGGCCAGTGTTCTTTTTCATTTACTTCAATGACCTGTGCGGAAATAGATATATATTTAAAGTTGACATTCTTCAATATGCAGACGAAACGACTCTCTGTGTACGAACAAGTCGGAAATTGTCCTGGAAACTATATCTTTCGTGCAAATAAACCCATGCAATCAATTCTTTGCTAAGAAACATTAAGAAACAACTTGCAACCAACAGACAAAATGTAACTTGATTAATTTATTAGGTTGCGGCAAGAACAAAGTGGGAATCCTCTTGCAGTGACTTTGGACAACTCTCTAATGGAGGAAGTTGATTGTATATTCAATATTCTTAGGAATGCAATATTCTTAAGATAGGAGCTGACCTGCAGTTATCATGTTGATTTACTTTGTTCAAGAGTCGTCAAAGGCATCTTTTCCCAGCCCTTGGCAAAGTTTTGCTTATTAAAAATCTTCAAATAGCCTATTTTGGTCGTGTTTCCACACATTTTTCTTATTGAACATGCTTGCATAGAGATTGTGCAACATTTAAATTCGAAAGAGCCTTTAGGCTCCAAAAGAAGATAGAATCATTGCCAAACTAAATTTCAGAGAGTTTTGTAGAAATAACCTTTAGGAGTTTAGGATCACTGATATTATCCAGCCACTATATTCAGAAAATGGCCCTGAATTTTTTATTAACAAATTGGTTGATTCCGTGACATTACGGATAAAATACTAGGGGCAGTGACAGCCTGAGAATTCTTACAACACTTCTACTACTTTCGTGCAACTTCCGTCTTAGGTTGGTGTCAAGTTAATCAATAAACTCCCGTAAGACTGACTACTAAGACTCATTTTAAGGCTCTATTAAGAGATTCTTGTGTCGAGAGCATTTTATTATGTTGATGAGTTCATGGCAAATAGCTCGGATTAGTGAATTGAGCTCTAACTCTGTTGCTGAGGGGATTGTGATATTGGTTTGAGTGGATAATAGTTGTATGTCTAAAATCCTGTGGAATTAATGGGATAGTGAATGTTAATATAATACTATTATTTTGGTTTATTAATAATTGTGCTTATCTTTACTAGTATTTAAGCTTGCAATGCAATTGTTAAGACTGCCAAATTCCAATAAAGAACACTTGAATTTTAGATCTCTCAGAAATGCGATCACAATCGAACCAGTGCTGTGGCTTACCAGCAGCTATCGAGTACCCAAGTTCATCCGCCGTTGGGGTCTCTGAAATGCGTCTACTCACCAAGTTCCCGCACTTAAGCCATTCTCCTGGTAGTACAGTCGCAATCGCACAAGTGCTTCCGCTTCAACTATACTTAAACAGCACTACACTTCAAACTTGATGTTCTCGTGCTACGCGTTATCTCTGAACCCAAAGTCTACATTCTACTGTTTTATATGAGTACTCACGAAGAACATCTTCAATTTAAGTTTGGGTACTACACAGGTATAAGTACTACCTAACGTGTTGCTGATTTTGAATAGTGGAAATGTCTAAACATTTTACGTGTTTTATTTAATTACCTGTTTGTGACGCTACTCAAGGGGCTTTTAAAAAGTCATGTCTGTCTGTCTGTCTGTCCCCACGGCATCTCGAAAATGAAATGATCTAAAGACTGCATAAAATATTGCATAAAGCTTCATGTCTATATAGCCAAAAAAGTTCGATGATGTCGCTTAGCTCCAAAGTATTTGGCTGAGCACTAGCAAATATTTTTACATTGGCCTTATGGGTAACCATGATGGCAATGAAAAAAAACTGAGTCCAATCATATGAGATTTCAACATGACTTTTTTTATACATAGAGTCCAACAAAAAATAATAGAGTAGGAAATCATTGTTAAATTCTCTGACATGATTTCATTTCAGCGTACTCTTAGTTCCAGTGCTCTTATTAGCTCACCAGAACTTTTATTATTGTAATATTCTGTTAAGAAGCCTAATTTAATGAAGAAAATGTTAACGTATCATCTGGCAAGATATATTTAGAAACATTTCAGTCTGAAGACGTTACATTTTGCATGAGACTGAATTTCTACATATATAAGAATGAGTTGATGGAGCATGTCCTACCATGGAATTTGGCTGAGCGTCATTGAAGCCTGCCATTTAGTAGGGTGAGATTTTTGTCGCTCGTTTTTGCACGATTGTCTCTCCACAGAATATATAAAAATGAAATGAACAGACTTGAAATTTTCTACGCAGCCTCGGCGAAGCCTGTGAGGCGTACTGCTACCTTATGTATTATCTTTTACAAGACATGGCTTTTTCGTTATAATAAAACTACACAAAGTAAGGTAGTAATTCAAAACCTACTAATTACAAAATGTTGTAAGAAGAAACTGATATCATCGCAATGTAGCTCTGTTCAACATTAGAGCAAAACATTAAAACTTGCCTCCGTGTTCTTGGATATATTAATATTGGAAGCTATTCCTACAGAGAAGTTTGTAATACAGTTGTGATATAATTACTCTAAAACTAAAGACATTACGCAATCAATAATACAGCATATACAATGACTTTCAAAAAGTAACGCAACTATAGTATTGTTACAAGTAATGGGTTCTATTATACAAGTATCAAATATGTTTTTGTAAATTAACAAAGTCCAAAGTTTAATCATGAGTTTTGCTTTAGCTATATCTCAGTAGAAATTATTAAAAATATATATAAAAAATATATTCCTTACAAATACAAATGATAGGTATTATTGCATAGACGTAATATATAATATCCAATGTCAATGATTTCAAGTTAAACATTTTACGGATGCTCTAAAACACCGGTTAATGGGTGCTATAAATAATACCCATATATATATATATATATATATATAATATATATATATATATATATATATATATATATATATATATATATATATATGGGTATTGTTTAATGTTTTGTAGTTTCTCTCGAATTTAAGAGTATTGGAAAGACATCACAAAATGATTATGGTAATGTAAAACAGAAGGTTTTAGAAATTGTTTATAACGGGTAAGTTTAGTTATGTTGTTTTTATTTCTAACATTCTAAAATTGAGTTTAAGGGACCAAAACATTCTTACTTTTAATTGTATAGCGATGAGGATTTCCAAAATTAATTTTTAAACAATGGAAAACGACCTTGCTAAATTTGTTTTCTTAGGAATAAAATCACACGAACTGGCTGTATTGTATTTTGAACAAGAAAAACGACCGCCGATTATTCCCGCCAAAAATAGGTATTGCGTAATCAAATACAAAAAACCGTAAGTAGGCCCATCAAAATCATCAAAACATTATGACCCACGAAACCTAAAAGTGTAGGGAGACCAAAGATGAATTAACTAATTTTTGAACACAAACTTCCAATGTGCGTATAGAATCCAAAGTTCCATTCCAAAAAATCTCACAGCCTTGGAAGAATCCACCACTTCACCGGCATTAAATTTAAGGTCCAAGTTGGTTGTTCTATAACCTATATGAAAGCCAACTAGGTTTGCTTGGGTTAAGTTTCCAAAGATGGATTTCAAATCTTTAATATAATTTAATTTAATTACACTTGCTTTCACAAAATTTTAAAGCAACAGAGGTATTTAAACATCACATAACTATCCTTTAAATAAATATTTAATTAACCATTTAAATATTAACATTTAAGTACGAATGTAATTAATAATTACCAACAATTATTAAAAGACATAACTAGATTTTATACGTTTCATTGAACTTTAACTTGGGAAAACTTATAATGAGATTTTCTTAGGTGGCAATGATCAATTGATTTAGTTGCGAGATTGTTATTACTTCGAAACATTCGCTGAGAATAATTTGAATTCCCCATTAATTATTTCTTCCTCATAATCTTTTATTGCTGACCTTAATATAATACTCATTTAATTGTAATCAATATTTTCTGCTAATGACATTGCTTTGAACACGTTTAGGAATTTGGCAATATTGAGGTTTTGTATTAATATGCCTTTATGTACTTATATGCCTTTACACAAAATCATCTAAGATAATGAACCTGGTGAATATTAAAGTTAGTGATATTAAATCAAGATATTTCCAATTATACTATGTTATACAAATAATATTGGTGTGCCAATTATACCAGTTATACAGTTTAAATTCATTTGAAGACAGAGGTTTTAATTCAGACATCCTAATAATAGTATTATAACTGAGAGAGCGCGTTTGTTTGTTTTGTTGTTGTTGTTTTGATTTCACTCTTAACTGTTCAAACTATTTAATATTCATTCAATTTGTATAAGTGGCATAAGTCTGATTTATTGGCAATGGCGTAGTGTAGCGGGTACAACGGTTATCGCAAGAAAACCAGATTAAGCTGCGTCGAGCGTGGCTGCTTGGATGGATGACCGCTGAGCGATCCTGTCCTTGCAAGCAGCCCGCCTGCCCGGCCATGGTGGTGGTTCGGAGGTCTCCTTTTAGCCGTTGGTCCCCAGGTTTACTGTTAGAGAGGGCTTTTTAGCCCTGACTTTGCCTGGTAAAATAAGGCATCTCTACTTTACTTTACTTTTAAAGATTAAATTACCAAAGGACTTACTCCACCAATATATATACAGAGTGTCCCGTAACTCGCTAGGCGAAGGTAAATCACGTTATTGCTCAGGTCAAGACAAACATATTTCACCATATCAACATGGGTCTCCGATGCTTAGTTTCTCATTTGTCTGTCTGTATGTGTTTGTATAGCAAAAGTAATATCCTAAAAACTCATAAATTAAGTTATACCAAGTTTGGGTCAAATGTTTATAATAACAAGTCCATTTCCTGAAAGAATAAATTAAATTATCCTTATTACTTTCTAAATGGCGGCCATTAAAACTTTTAAACTTTGAATATCTTAAGATCTAGCACCTTTGCTCAAGAATTGCAAGAATAACAGTGTTTAGAGGATTGCATCGCAAATCCAAAGAAACCAAATTTATATTAATCGAATAATATATAACTGATTTAGAGCAGATTTACTGCCACAAGACATGGCCCACATTAAGAGCTGCCGTTTATTCAGGTTTTATATTGTTAGCTATTCAATGAATTCGAAGTTTAAAAGTTTTGATAGCCGCCATTTTTAAAATAACAAAGATAATTTCATGATATTCTATCTGGTAAACTAAGCATCTAAGATCCATGTTCATATGGTGAAATATGTTTGTCTTGACCTGAGCAATAACGTGGTATACCTTTGTCCAGAAAGCTACTAGACACCCTGTATATTACATTTTAGTTCAATTTACATTCAATTTATAAAGCATTGTCTAATTTATATTAGAAAGGGATTCCAATCGGTGCCAATTACACGGATATTACATTCACACTAATGTACGTAATTGCTACATGACTTTATAATCGCTAATACGTCAGAAGATGGAAGATAATTTTGTAATTTCCTGAATTGATAATATCATAAGTGGCTTTTAGCATTCTACCAACTTCGTCTCAGTTTTATCAGTTTAACTCTTCTGTTCTGAATTATTAATAGAAAATAAATATTTTAATACTACTAAAAAGCCATTCAAGACTTTTATTACCTTGTGGGTTAGAGAAACAACAAATTAATTATATTGCAGGAAACTTATAAAAAAGATTAACAATTTTAGTTAAAAAAGTATTCTACTTTGATTAAATTTAACCGGATTTAAATAAATGTGGGGTAATTAATGAATTAATCGTGAATGGGTAATTTATCTTTGACAATTTTAAGAATTTTATTAGTATTGAAGAAACTCGTGGTAGTCTTATATGTAGCTTATGCGATACATGTTTGTACTAATGTTACACATAGATACTATGCTTTTTTTTTTGAGGAGAACCGATCCCCTTTTAAGTCCTATTCTGCCCGTCCTCATGGGCCACTGGCCCGTGCGAGGATCTTATCAAACAGAATAAGGGGGAGAGTCGATACAGTACAAGGTCAATGGTACTGATAAAAAGTGCAAGGGTCACAGACAGGATTCGAACCTGCGCTATCTCTAACTCAGACTCAAAGTCCGACGTCTTAGACCACTCGGCCATCGGCACTCCCCTTAGATTTAGTCTGCCCCAATATTAAAAATCTAAGGATATGTAATATGTTAAAACTGTTATTTAAAAAAATAAATAACCCACGACGTACGTAGATACAAAGCGCCTACAGAAATTCCAATACCACTTATTTTCCCAGCTGTGAAGTAAAATGTATTTATTCCACAGAAGGAACCAGAAACTTGATCGTAGACCTTGCTTATGGAGAGGGAGAGCTATATCTAAGTAGTATAATAACATAATTATCATTAAAACTAAATTTCATGCGAAATAGCAGACAGATAATATAAAATATACATAAACTTAAAACTTTATTTATTCAAAGTAACTCAAACTTCCTTTTTTGTTACAATAAATAACTATGATATAGTTTCAATTTTTAGTTAATCCACTAATTAGGATTCTTATAATACAACAACTATCACATCTTATTATTACTATTCAAAATCTTAAATAAGATAAGTAATAAAATTAATAATCCCCACTGTGAAGTGCCTATTTTATTTCGTGTAATCTCAAAATAATTTATTAATTCTATTAAATATTTCTAATAAAGTATAAATATTTAACTCGAAATATTTTACTAAAACATTTAACAACGAAATTTTAATATCAGGACTACTTTTTTTTTTTTTATTTGTCTTAATTTCGAAGCCGAGTAGGATAGACAACCGTAGATGGAGTACTCTAAGCAGTCTTGCTATACATTTTTATACAGAGTGTAAAAAGTCCCGTACGGGCTTGATACAGGTAAAGCAATAAAACTTGGTACATCATTACTGCACCTTATAAATCTAAGGATCAGGAGAAAGTCTTAAATGAGAGCATAGTTCAAGTAGTACATCAAATTAAAGGTGTTTATTGGTAGAGTGCAATGGCGCAAATCTGACCTCAGAGGGTTCACTGTTTTAAGAGAATACGCTGGTTTAGAGGAATGTAGATCCTGTTCTAGAGGGTTTAATATTCTTGTCTTGGCTCAAGTTGTGAAAGTTAGTAAATGAATACTGGACTTAAGTAATAGTTTTTAAGGTAGTTAGTGACTCTTCAGATCGAATAGAGGATGGTCTACAAGGAGATCGGCAAAAAAACATTAACGTAAGCATAGCTTAAGATGTACATTATTATAAAGAAGTTATTTAGGAGAGATGAATTTTTATGGGAAAAAACCTAGTATAAGTTATTATAGCAGAAAGTTCTAATTTTTAGGTTGGGCTTTGGACTTTACTTCATGTACATGTTACATTACACTTTAAAACTTTACTCGTTATAGTACATACAGACTATTATAATACGCTTTCAGTAATCTAAACTAAAGAAGTTGTTCATAGATCAAATTCTCAGAATCGGTTCCTCCATAACAGTGGCATGGACAGATGTTTGCATGGTTGTGTAAGGTATTTAACTAATAGTTTGCATTGAAAATGTAAAACTAATTTTAGATCAGTGTTTACTTATTTAATTTATTCAAATGCAGGTGAGTCATATAGCCCTAACTTTCCCTGTTGAAATATGAAAGCTTACATTTATTGCCAATACGTATACATGTTAACATTGTTCAACTGCCCGTTATGATTTTTGATAAGATCAACTCAACTTTACATTCCTTTCATACTGCAAGGCAGGGTTACGCCGCACCATTTGTTCGTGTAGGCTTCGTTGAGGCTGCGTCCAAAATTTCAAACCTTTAACTTATTGTATTAGGCTACATATGTCACATGTCAAAGTATCAAATGCTTATGCCTTTGTTTAGATTAGTTGTACAGAAGATAAATCATGTACGGAGGTCCGTTAGACTGTTTTAGTTAGACCTGAGGTTAGGGTTACGACACCTAATTTTGATTGTCACGTTCTAATATATGGTAATTGCGCTCTTAACTCAACAGGCAGCCCGATCTCTCGCTTTTACCGTACCTCAATTTTAAGCGTTGGATGAGTTATCTCCTGTGTAACTAATACAATGAAATCTTCAACTTAGTGTGTTTCCATATTAATTTATTCTACAAGATTTTGTTGCCGTTATCGTTACCCATATGAAGGGTGTATAAATGCTAGCTAACCCTCAGCCCAATCCAAAAGAGTGAGTTGCACTATCATGTTTATTAACTAGAAGTGAAGTTTTATGCCAAACTTCAAGTCTATGGGTTAGTTCGTTCTCGAGGTTAGTGTTTTTTAGGATTTTTATTGTATTTTAAAGCTTTAAGGGCAGTCTAACTTGAATTTATTTAATTTTTTTTCGATTTTTGTTTTTTTGTTGATTCTTTGAAAGTCTCTAAATCCAATGATGTATAACACATGGTACTAATAAATTTATAACCCAACTTAAAAATATTTTTAAACAAGTACTGCACGATCTCTCAGCGTGGATTTTGCCAGCTCTTACGACTTTTTGTCACAGGAACTTCTTATAATAACAAAGTCCCTGCAGAATATGTGTATGCTTTATACAGCTGGCAACACTGTCTGTTTACTAACTTGTGTTTACTTTTGTGGTTATGCTTCTGCTTGTTGTCAGTTGTGTTAAAGTGAATAATACAGTAATCTGAGTTACCTAGTTTGAGTTATTTTACATTTTGTGTTAGTGCACATTGTTTATTTGTGAATTGGTTTAGTGAATATTACTGTTTTATTTTGTATTGGTCATGGGTAACCAAAAGAAAAGTGGTTCCCGCTATTCGGCTTTCAAAGTCAGGAAGAATGTTGGTAAGCCTAAGCCTAGGCCTAGGCCACAACAAATGTGTACTTAGTAATGAAACTTATGACCACTCACAGCACTTTCATCTTCCAGAAGCCATTATGCTAGAAATTAAGCCTATTTTCCAGCATCCGCAAGGCTGAAAAAGCTCTTTTGTAGTTTGAAAAAAAAGTGCGGCAATCAAGAACTTTGATTAAAAGGAAGATTGAGGACTTATTTCAGCAGGAGGAAGACCCAGACAACCCTTCATACAGTGCTGGACATTATTAAAATGTAAGTTAATACTCTTATTACTCTTTCTGTTAATTTTTGGCCGTTTTCCCGTAAACTAAGAAACTAAGTTTTTTTTAACTAATAGACCAGTAGTTGCCAGTAGTTGTTGGTAGTGGCCAGTAGTAGTAGTGTAGTTTTTTTTTAATATGTCGGATATTTCCACAACCGTAAGAGATATCATCACCAAAATGTTTTTACAGCTCATCAAAACCTAAACCTAGTTCTTAACACAGGGATTTCAAAAAATGTTTAAATAGGCTGAATTAAAAAAAATTTATGTAAAAAATTAAAAAATAACATAAAAAGTAAAAAAATCATAGTTAATAAAAAATTTTACTAAACAGCCAAACCCCTTTGTTAAGAACTAGGTAAAGACTTTGAAATAACAAAAAGTTTACAAGTCTATCTCTAATACTTTTTGTGTTATGCGACATATCGTTAACATTGAGTTTAAATGGGAGTCGGACTGCCCTTAACCATTTTAAAATTTGTTTACTGTTATAGTTTTAACTATTTTAAAGTATTTATAATTCTATATTTTTAATTACATAACGTTGTATAAATACTGTATAATTTGACCAAATTTTATTTTTTCGTAAAATGTATTTTGACTGTACTGATTGTGTATACTTGTATTTCAATTACATAATATGTCATGTTTTTAATAAATACCTAATAAATGTTACATAAAATTTACTTTCTTGCTCTAGGCAATAAGCTTAGAATTAAAAGGATAGTGACGGATGCTATACAATACGTAAATTGTTTTTACAGCAATAAAGAGATTTATTATTATTATTATTGCTATTACTATTTTTATTAGTGTCTTCTCTAACACTCAGCTAACAACTGAACAGAAATCTTACCATAATGTGTATTACCAACGCTACCATTGTTATGTTGCCCACATTTCTTTTAGTTTATTATTCATGCACAGATCTAGAGACTATTGAAAATATAATTTTGCGAGATAAACAAGTATGGAGTCTTTTTCTATGATTTTCCATAGCAAATTAAAATTCGATAAGTTAGTTTTTTATAAAATGTATACTAAAGAAAGGTTTAAGGTTGCTAGAATAGCACAAGATTTTGTGAGTACCCACCTTTTTCCATTGGCTTCAATCATGAAGCAAATAAGAATATTACAAATAGTCAACTTAAATGTTATTTAATTTTCCATCTCTTACCTAGATGCCATTTTCCATTTCTGCACTTTAAAAATTGAAATGAAAGGTCTTGATAAAAACTAACCCCTTTGATAAGAACATTACATAGTAAATAAATAATATTCTGATTGACTGTTTACTTCTTAATTCAGTAAATTCTCAAGGAATGTTGACGCAGGTTTAACTGTTAGAGTAACTCTGATTTGTGCACTTGATTAGACTACTTCATAGAAAATTGAATTTTCAAGTAAACATCTACACAGCCCTGTTCTATATATTAGTGCCTCGGTTCAGGTAATTGCAGCAATCAGCTTGTTTGGATACTAGATTAACTGCAGTACGGTAAATTGGTAATTCATTTATAATAGTATATTTTAATATAAGTAAACCCTTACTACCTACATTTGTATCGTTATGTGTTAAAAATTCATATACTGGAACCTACCCATTGTACTTATATCCTCGTATATGAATTGCTAAAATATAAAAGTCTTAGTATGATTGTTTGTAGCTCTTTGTTTTGGTAGCTTTATAGTATTTATAAACTATTCTTTTCCTGAGTTTTGTATAAACCAATTAATTAGTTTGACGTGTGACTTAAAAGTTACGTTCTAGTTAAGTTGTAAGTTAAGAATTAGTTACATTCGTAACTTTCTGTGCGTTCACTATGTTTTATTCAAATTGAGGTTTCATTCCTAAAAAGGGAGCAGTGTTGAATCATGTAATTTCTTTTTTCATCACATAATATAAATAAATCCCGGTGACTCTGTCTACCTTCCAAATGAAGCTTTGGCATTTAAAACAATGCAAAACTTAATGGCGACAGATTAAATGTGAAATGCAAAATATGTCTTTAGATTTGCTTAAATAATCATTTCTTTAATTCCACTTTATAATAATACACTTTTTTAATATTTGGTACATAAAAGTACAGTTTATCAGCATTATAAGGAAATTTTAATAAAAAATATAGATTTCCCATACGTACTGTAAGTATTATTTAAATACCACCGTTCTACCCTGAAGAAATGTAATCGCGAGAGATCGCATTGGTTTCATGCCTGAGTTAGCGCTGGATCCAGAACCAATTACATGCAGCCTGATATATCCCTCCACGTCAGGCTCTAACTGAACTGCTTCCCTCGGTACTGATATATCATTTATCTGAACATTCCTGTTTACAGATCACGTATTTTAATTATATTTTAGAAACTCTTATTAATCTATAACTGATTAATTTTATTATGGATATTAAATGAACGTTTCTTGCTTTGTGCTAACGATTTATTTATCAATAAACACGCTGTTAATCCCTAAAGTACAGAGGTATTAAGTTTAAATTTTTCATTACTAGTCTGTATTACAATAAAATATATTTTAATGTTTTTTTTTACAATTAATCTGTAAAAATATAATATCCTAATAATACTATAAATGTGAATGGGCCTTGGTTTGATTGTTTTGTTTTCAAACGTAAACTACTCAACCGATTGTACTGAAATTGTACATAGACAATCTAGCGGTTCCTGGTAAGAATATAGGCCTATCCTTATTTCGAAAATCGCTCCGGGCTACACCGGACTGGTCTTTAAAGTAGCGAAAAAATCCCATGTTGGTCTCCAAAGTTAGGTAATACTAATTGAGAGAGCCTTTTAAATTTAATCAACTGTTCTGTGTAAACATTTTTTATTATTTTCAATTTTTTTACATTGTGAGTAAATTTTCTAATAAGTAACTATATATTTTAATGCCGTTTTACATTTCAATGATTATATATGTACTAATCTGCCTTAGAAAATGTCCTAAAACATAAGAAGGACAGAATTTGAGTTCAAAGACTTCTTTTGAAGCAATCGACAAGAACTATGCTAGATAAAATTTGCTGGACTGTTCTTTTAAACTAATGTATTAATTCCAGCTCTAAATGTTCTAAAATATTTTTAAACTTTTATAATACATTCAAAGACTGATATAAACCCCATCTAAGTTCTCTTTCGACAGAAGTAGCCTTCTCTGATCTGTGTTGTATATTTTCTTGATCGGGAAATGGAACAAAACCAACTAAGAAACAAAACATCCTAAGAACAAATTAAATTACAATGGCCATAGTTATAAACTTTTTGGCGTATTTTCTTGATCGTGGCAACAAGGCAAAATCATAATTGGCGTAATAAATATAATCCACTCGAACCATCAGTAGTCGTACACGCGCAACGCCTACTAAATTGCGTTCAAAGGACCGGGTAACTGCTAGCAGTGAACATATAAGAGACAATGTAGTCTAACTTTTATTATACCTTTGAAGACTGTTATGAAACCTATTTAAGTTGTCTTTTGAAAAAATTTGGCTTCTCAGAGTTGTATGTGTATGTATTCTTGATCTGAATACCATAAAACCATAAATGACAATAAATCTAATGCCATATTTTCTAGATTTTGGAAGAAGGCGAATTCAATATTAGTGTCAGAAAAATAATTCACTCGAACCGGAAGTGCTCATACAAGTGCAAAACATTCGAAACTGCGTGTGAAGCCTCAAGTAACTACTAGTTTTACTCATAATTATGTTCTATAATAATCTTTTTTCGTGGTCACTGTTATTTTAAGTAGGTTTATGAAATTACTATATTAAAAGGGCTACATTAGCTTACAAAAAGTGTTGAACAATTTACTATGTTTCTCAATTATTTTACTGTTTTTTTTTATACTTGTAAATTGTGACGGAAAGTTTAAGCTTTTATTGTTGGATGAGGAGAAAGTATACAATATACACCGATGATCAGAATGTCTTCATTAACGAACATTCGGTTAGAGGCAGTACCATCACAGGCACCAAACCAGCCGAGCCACTGCCGATTGTATCTAAACTTTTTGAGTTGATCTCGTTAAAATACAGTATCTTGTTAATTAAGTTACCAAAAAACCCCAAATACAGTTTTTATCACCGATAAGTACAAATGTCATGTTATTGTTTTCATATAAAAATATACATAACCTAGGTTATAAAATTAACTTTAAAACATGAAACTAAAAGTACCATTAAAAGGTACGTGTCAAATGGGTTACTAACTAAGGATTTGTTTTATGTAGTGGCTAGGTACGGGAAGGTTTCTCAGCGGAAGGATAGAATTAAATATCCAAATTGAAACACGTAAACAAGCTTAGGTACTAAGAAGTATTAGCATACCGAGAAAGTGTAATTACAAAACTGTGAGCGCTCTGAATTATACCACTACCCGGTTTTACCAGAGACCACATTTTGTACTTCATGTACTTTAGTTTCAGTAAGGAACATGATTCATATCTTCAACCACAATTACAATATGTTGATTTTATTTTTATGCTGCCAAATATAGAACGTGATTCAAGTTCAAGAGTCAAATTAAACCGAAGTAGGTGGAAATAGCAAATATCTGTTGGGGCAGTGGGTTCATATGATCCAAAACTTCGATGTTGAAGTTGCCAGGAATAATAAACGTCAAACAAATAGAACAGAGAAAAATTATAAAATATTCGTTTTATTTAATCAAAGTTACGCAGCAATCGTTTAGGTTGCGTATAAACCAATAATATTGTAACTTATCCACAAAAATTACGGTTGACTTTTATACCCTCCACTTCAAAATGTACACCTATGGAACCTATGTGTATATGGAACCTATGCTCAACTTTGAATTGTCAAAATCCAGTCTTTCTTTGGTTAGAATTGCCACCCGCCCGTTTCCATGTATTTTTGGTGAAATATTGTAGTTTATTGATTATTTTCAATTGTAAGTACAACGTCCGTTTCAGGTGTGAAGTTAATATTGTATGAATTCAGCTACCCAACCATGGTGATACCTCTTAAACTTTGATGGAGGCGGTTTTGATTGAACAGGTCTGTGCACAACAGTAAATTGTAGTTGTGGAATTTGAATTTTGTTCTACAGTCTTAGTTTAAAATATTTTATATTTTTAATGCTGACATCCTTGATTTTAATTTATATTTCAGATGATTTGAATCAAATCGTTTTCTTTGGTGCCACTTGTATGAAAGATACATCACTGTCTTGAGGAGCAGCGTCTGGGGTAGATCTATAGCCGGTTAATCGCATGCGACCGATGGCATTGGTGAGTGATCATTCCGGGAAATAAAGATGTTTCAATTTAAATCAAATATTACCTTTAACACTGCTATCAACAGTGGCAGGAACAGTAAGGACAGCTGATCAGAATGATAACGCCGCACTAGAGATAACACTGATAAACAACGTGGGGGTTGCGTAACTCCAGTTTTTAACCCTTAGGAGTCTGCTATTTAGTATGTGTGAAGTGATATTTAATCGTTTGTGTATGTGCTGTGTTATATATTTCAATATTATGACGAAGTCATCTACCACCATAGATACAAAGATCAAAAAATGAAGGAATAAAAAGTATTTGAATCACATCAGCGTAGAAACACATGAACATGGGGTTGTTTGACAGTACAATATAATCCTAATTTTTAGTAATAAAAAACCACCCTGGACTAGCCACAATGACATAACATTAACAGTATTATTTTATAAGCTGTTTTTCCGTCAGCTTCATCTAAAGTAGATAGATTATTCATTTACCTAAGAATGTCAAGGAAAATAAAGTGTAACTCAAAATTTTATCACTAATACTAATATAATAATTGGGTATCTAAGTTTATAGTAAAATTGCTGTTTTATTTATATTTAGTTTAAATAAATCTGGTGTTATCCTTTAGATCTGACTTTTTAGCGGAATGCACTGTTAATACGTATTTTTGGCTTCTTAGGATTAATATGATGTAACAAAAAAACAAATAAATCTAGATATCTTGAAATCATTGATTGGAATTTTATTAAAGATTATAAAAAGGGTAGGTAACTGAAATAATTTATCTAGTCAGATGGAGATTAAACCAGATAAATGAAATTCAGACAAGGATAGTTAAGTTCTTTGGTGCACTCAGTCCTGTTTTCTCTAACAACTGAACTTCATAAGGAATGTCCTGCAGAATAAATTTAACTGTCACAGAGATCATAACTAGCACAGGGAAAATGTTTACGCACTCTATTTGGACCATATCTCGGCCCTCATAACTGTTAAGAAACTGGACTCTGACACAAACAGTGTATTTTATTTTTCTGTGATTATAGTGGCCACAATACTTGTAACAATAAAAGTGGCCAGTTAATTCCAAGATGTTCATTATTTTCATATTAACTTTGTTGTTTTTGGAAGGAATAGAATAATTTATTCATTCCTCCTGACCCGAAAACGGACTTCGAGGATAACGTCATCGGCAATCTTACGTTATCAGTGAGGTATGAGATGAAACCCTCATACCTGGATTAAATCCAATTCGCTGTACGTGACAATTCTTTAACAAAGACTTTATTTGAATGGACAACTTTGTATGACCTATTACATGGTAGTACAATAATAGTCAGCTGGTACTATAAACATCACCACTCTAATTGTCCCATTACTAACTGTTGTCCTACTGTGTGGGTTGCCTGCACAGTCGCTACGACGAATTTTTCTTGGCGCCTTCAATAGAAATATACTATGTTGCTACATTCTGTTCTATTATTATCGCTTTTGAACTGCAAGGCGTCTGGAAGAAATATGGCGCTCGTAAAGGTTTAAATGATATAGCTATGTTTTAATATTGGTACAATATGACAACGTTTGATAGTTATGTAGGTGCATTTATTTTGATGTACTTATCTTTATTTATAAGTACTACTCGTAATTTCCTTACAAAGAAAATAATTTTACTGCGTTTATTTCTATTGACGAGATTTTGAATATTAAAGAAAAGATATTTATTACTAATTACGCTCAGATTAGAGTTTTAGTTTATTTCCATAGAAATTCCTCTTATTACCAGGTCACACGAATTGTTGAAAATTGTTGATGGCCCGCTTCTTATTGATCAAGAAGTCATTAATATCGCATCCAAAGAATTTGAAACTCCCTCAACCCCATTTTAACAGAACGCATTAACAACATTTATCCTCGCATATGTTTAGTTTCCGGTACGTTAATGCATATGTCTAAGACTAGTATTGACTGCTTTGTTCATGTTTTATGAATAAACATTTAAAGTTTAAATCATTGTCATACCTTGAAAATTTTAAAAAGCATATACCACTATAACCATATAGCACTATAGCATATTCTGAACCGAAAAAAAAATTTTACATCTTTAAATAACTCCAAATATATCTGGATGTGTCTTAAGATATGCAATATGAATGAAACATCAACAGGTAAGAAACTGGCACTTAACCTGGATTTAAGTGCAAGTGTTGCTGGCAATAGAAACTGACTATTTTTACGCGAACAATGCAAATTATGCGTTAGTTGTTTTTAATTTTCATGGACCACTACTGATAATTTTAAATCAGCAATAAACGAATAAAATGCAGTAGCAGAAATAAGTGATAAAATATCTGAACAGATTATTAAAATCATCCATCAGCCCTCATGCTTGAAGTGCCATTACGCTTTTGACTTTCTCCAAATGCGTTTTTCTTCAGAGATAAACAGATTTTATATTTTATCTCCTGCTTAAGGTAATCAACTCTCGTATCTATTACCAGTCCATTTCAATGTTTTCCCGCGATTTAAAATGTATTGGAGAACAACTCGTCACCTGATAATACGCATCAATGACATAATTTGTCAAAAATACAATCAGGTATAGTTATGTAACAAATATGTTTTGTTATATTGGAGTACTTATAGGCGATCGACTCAATCAGCTGATATATCAATTATATATTGCTGACTAAAATGCACACTACTTTTCAAGATCCTTGATGCCTTCGTTAGGTTTATCTTACAGCAATAATGTCTTTGCCAAATAAAAGACACCCTCCTTCAATGCACTAATATTGTTTTAGTAACAGTTCTATTAAGTGGATGAAGTCTTATCTTGAAGGAAGAAGCCAGGTTAGCAAAGTTGAGAATGACGCATCTGTCTTTCTAGTTAGAAGGTGAGATGTACTTCAGGGAAGTAGTCCAAGTACTCTTGAATCCTTGAGTCACGAAAGATTTTCTGACTTTCCTACGTGGATTAACTATTATACGGCAAATATGTATGCAGTTGACTGCCAGTTGGATTTTTCCTGTAACCATACCTCAGTTTAGAAGGCCATTGACTGTATAAGCTCGGACCTTAAAAAATAAATAAATAGTCAATATATAAAATGTTCTAAGGTTCAATGTAGACAATAATGTACTATCCTCCACGACATTGATGTAAGTTTTAGCAGTATGTGAACAGTTTAAAACTCGCTGCATCCTGCTCAATAGCAACCTTACACTCTCTGATCATGTCCCTCGTACTATATTGTTCTAGTAACAATTCTATTAAGTGGATGAAGTCTTTATCTTGAAGGAAGAAACCAGGTAGTTCCTTATCAGAAATCTGATGTTTTTATCAGAGTGGATGGACAACACAGATTCAAAATTTGTTCCCAGATTTCGCTAAGCTTCAGCTCATTTAGTCAATACATTCTTCGTTATTCACTGCTAGCCGGTGATTTGTATCGTATTCAGAAACTTCAAAGCTCTACTAGCCGCTTCATTTTCCATTTGAAAGGATTTAATCATATATTCCCCTTTCAAACTGTAGTCAAGTTGCTGCCAATGGAATTAATTTGCATGGTTCACAAGGTCCTGTCACGCAATCACTGCAGTACCTGAACCAGTAATTGTTCTTCCAGGAGGAAGTCTCGCCACGATGCACCAGCCACGGCTTTCCACATAATACATTTGTAAATTTAGGCAGGACCTTCTCCAATTTTGACCCAAGATTATACAACAACCTCCCCTCTATCCTTAAAACATGCTAATGTTGTAGTTAATTTAAATTAGAATGTAATGACTCTTTAATATTTGGCAGTTCACCTAGTTTAGCTATAATCCAGTTTCACCTAGTCTGGAATCTCGAAACAAAGAAATCTTAAATATTACAACATAGAAATGCTATCGTATAAGGTGATAGGTTAAGATTTGTATGGATGTACAAAGGTAGCTTTTTCAGAGACAACCATAGATACAGAAATGCTTTTTCTTTGGAATTTTCAGACGTGTAAAAATCCTCTCTTTACTTTAATTTGTATTGAACATTTAGGCTAAAAAGGTTTGCGCTCGTTGGTTGCCAAAAATGTTGACAGACACCAACAACACTCGCCGAATAGTTTCAGCTTTTACATTTTTCAAATCTATCCTTGAATTTGACATTCGACCATATTAATACTTTAGACACGATTCACGCACAACACCTTCACTCATGATGTTCTCTTCGTAAACCCGGCACATTCTCCGATGAATTTCTGCTGCGTTATTCTCTTCTGCTTGCAGAAATCGAATAACACTCCTCGATTTACGTTTAGAAGGAAAATCAATAGAGGCAACTACTTTTATGTGACTGCAACTCAACGCAAACTGTCTACTTGAACTCGGCAGCAACAAATGTAGCGGGGAAGATGCGCGATCGACTACTGCGCACACCGCGAACCCGCCACGTGTCTGACTGTCATGGCGTTAGATCGAAGTTTGAAATAAACGGCCCTCATAGAATCAATATGTGTGAGGGAAACTGTTGGAATGTTCTTGTGCTAAAATTATGAATAATTCTTTATTTACTTGATATTCCTATGATAAAACCAACGTACTATTCAAATACTCTATTTTAATAACACAAGACATTCATAAAGTATAATTTTTTTCTAATAGACTCATAATTGCTTTTGTGCTACATTATGATCTGTTTGAATCCTGTTTCGTTTGTATTTTGAAGAAAAAGAAATAACACTTTCTATATCTGCTATTAAAATAACGTTACTAAAATTCATTTTTATAGATATAGGGCACATAAACTCTTACACAAAATCAGATTGAAGGTTTAAATCTTAAACTGCTATAATTATTTGTACGGTTCATATAATCCCTGGCTCAAAGGTTTTCAGAGGAATGGTAGCGTAAATAATGCCTTGATTGATGAATACAAACGCCCCCTAACCCTTTAGAAATTACTGGTAATGATTGGCCCCAAGACAAATGAGAAACCATTCATCCTGTTCAATGCAAAAAGGCATACACTGTACTTTGAGAGGAAACATTTACCTTAATTATTACATTACTTGGTTAATGATGCATATTTCCCAACGTTTGTTATAAGTATACAAATAGATTTTTTTACAATTGCCTATGTATTTTTATTTCAATATATAAATTTGCTTTTTGACTATCATCTGTCAACCAATAATAGTTTTGCAATTATTTGAACTTTTCATAAGGATGGTAAACTTTACTCAGCTAGGCTTTATCAGTTGTTTTCGACACTTTCACAGTAATGAATTTTTAGCATTTCAACATTAATGCTGGAACTGTAAAATGCTATGACTTTATTTCATACTTGCGTGCACGACACTACCCTTTAGAAGATGAAGAACAAGACGCCTATCACACTTTACGCCCACACTATATTTTGACCACTATATTCTGTAAATTGTGTTTATTTTTACTTAAGGATCATTCCATAATATTCTAATTCTATTTGCAACCATTATTATATATAACAGATTTCCAAATTTCCATAACCCTGAATTTTCAGTTTACTTTAGTAAATAATTTGAAATGGCTTCATCCTAACCTATAATTCTTCAAAATCATTGCAAAAATGAATATTCTGTTTTTAACACAATAAAGTAAAACTGTTAGTATCAAAGCTATTGTGCATATCTCTTACACAATCTCAAAAATAAAACATTAGAGATTTAATTCAACACATTATTCAATTCTACAGTCATTACCTTGCCTAGAATGCATATTAGTTGTCGTGAGTTGGAACGCCTGAAACCCTGGTACTAAAACTTCGGAACTCGGTTTCAGTTGTTCATGATTAATTCTCGATTTACTGAAGCAGCTAAACAGACTGAGGTTACAACATATTCATATTGGTATCCAACTCTAACACGATCGTATATACTCATTGGGAGTTTATATTCAATTCAAGTATGAGATGTTCAATTCCATTCATATTGTTTATGAGATTTTCTAATACAAGACAAGGAACATCACAAAATGTGTCATAAAGACTTAGCTTGTTAGATTATATTTCTCGTTATTTTTTTCTAGGATGTGAATTAAATAATAAAATCAAGAATATTAAGACATACCATGTCCATTTGTATAGAAGAAAGATTAACTTACTCAGTAAGAAATACTTACATATTTTGGTATATCTATTTACCTCTTAAAGCCATTTATTTTAAACTTACCGATTTTGAAACAATTATTTTCAAAGCGTGAACAGTGATTTACACAAAACAATTAGCATTACAATTAAAATGTATCACTCTTGAAACTTAAATATAATACATTCAATTAATGAAGAGGATCTATAAAAAAGGCGATTTACAAAACTAAGAAATAATTTATTATAAAATAACTTATCATAAATACAAAATTTCATTACAATTAAATAAAAATACGAACAGGTCTTTTCGTTATCTAAATGTAAGCGACTAGCTTACACACAACTATACTCAATATATGTACTCAGTATATTGTGTTGTCTACACATGTTCTAGTTACTAGTTAGTTATCTCTCTGCTGGCAACTAGCAATTCATAGTAAGCCATCCAGAAGTTACATCACATCTTCAAACTACTTAACTTACTAACAAACTATTTAATCCTCTTTCAAAAAACTTACGTATAGTATTGAATGATTAATGTGCTAATTTTTTTTCAGTGGGCCGTTATTTAAATAAAAAAGTTTAAGAACCTGAAAACCTGTCTACAATTTCTTTATAAAATATTTGTTTGTGCTTCTTGAATACAATGCATTAATTGGTACGTAAAATCACTTTTTATCGGTTATGCATATATCATGTAATGTTTAACCAATGCTATTCTCAAAATAGAGGCTGCTGCCGTGAAAAAATATAAATACAGTAAAAAGATAATATGGAACCCAAAAAATGTAAATTAGTTAAATAGATGTTGCAAATGTTTGAATATAGATTTGTTTAATAATTATTATTCAAAACTAAATTTATATATTTCCTTAGTACATGTTTTATCCTTATTGAAATACGTTTCACATTGAAATACTGTTGTATCAATCACGTCAATGAAGTTATAAATCAATTATTTCTAAGATAGCATCTTCAAAATAAAAAGCAAAAGTGTACATCTTTTAAGTGTGATAACATAAAAAATGTATTACTGTGAATAAGAGATCTGTATGATTATTTATCAACATATTACAATTGTATTAATATATGGTCATAGTCTTCATCGCATTGGGACGCAATAAAAACAAAATTCTACTAATAACTACTTTGAAATATGAACCAACAAAGTACAATAATACATTGTACATGTCTATCGGATTACCTGTAAAGTTCAAGAAAATAATTTATGTTTTGGTATATATTTTTACAATATTAATTAACGATTCTATTAGTTTTGACTGTGATAATATGAAAAAATTTGAAACTTTTTCTCAGTTTTAAACTCTTTATATTTAAATAAATGCTTAATTCGTCAAAATATTCAAGAAAAAATTTAATAAAAACATGAAAGTTATAAATATATATCAAATGTTATTTTGCATTACTCTTTTTATATTTGAAAATATAATACCCTAAATAATAAATAGTACAACACTTTAATATTGAACATACAACAGCCATTCATAAAAATACCAATTATAGAAATGTCAAAATACTATCCCGATTGTATAAACTATTATCATTATTTATTATAGGAGGAATTCCATTTTCTAAATCCCTTGAACTTGAATAAGGTTGGTGCACATTACAAAAAAAATTCTTTTACTCAATAAAGAATAGTACAGGACGATCGGAAAGTGACTGAATGTAGGAAATGTGCTATAAAAAGTGAAATATTTTTTAAATTTGAAATGATAAAAAGTGGTTTACCGTCTCCAATGGGAGCATTATTTAGTTTTGGATAATCTAATTTTGCTCACTGTAGAAAAAACATTTTATATCAAATATTGATTTATAATTGTTTATAACTTTATGATAATCTTGAACGACAACAGTTTTGAACCCATGCTACCAGACATGATGCAACCTGTGGACAGGTTACGCATCTTTCTATCTTTTCTCTCCCTTAAACTTCATTGTCAGCGGGTCTCAGGCGAGTGCCGAACTGCGATCGTCTGCGGTGCGGTGACCTGAGGACGACGGTGTTGTCGGGCAGCTGTTTCAGCACCTGGTCGAAGGAAGAAGTGTCGTTGTGGGAGAGAGTTCTAGCTCTCCTGGAGTTGCACTGGTTGCAAGGATAGGGGACGGTGAAAGCCGCTGGGAACACGGGTTGGAACCCTTGGCCTCCCTGGCTCCCGGGGCAGTACGGATAGAACACTACAGGGATGTAGCCGATGACTCCGAATGGAGGAATGGTCGGTTGAGGGGGCACAGGAGTGGGTACGATCGGTTGAGGGGTGGGGAGGGTGTTGTTAGTATGATTGGAGGTCACGAGATAGCAAGGGCACGAACTGGGGCTTGGACCGATAGGTAGAGGGTAGGGGATGATATAGACAGGAGGGACACCTCCAGGGTAGGCGCCGTAACTGGGGTAGCTTGGGTAACCGGGGTAGCCGGGATAGCCAGGGTATCCGGGGTAACCGGGATATCCGTGACTACCAGGGTAGCCGGGGAATCCTGAAAATGTCAAAAGTATATTAATACTCTAGATAACACCATATTGTGACACACAAGATTTTTCTCCTTATTCACTCTATAAATTATGAAAATACCTCATACAAGTACAAGGCAAATAATCCCTTACATTGTAATGCTCCTTAGAAAAATACACCTCTTACCAAAACTATGCATACCATAAACATAACATTTATATGTACAGGAAGAAACTTAAGGGATAAGCTGGGCCCCTCAAAGTATAAGGTATCACGCATGCATTCTGTTAATGTGCGCAAGACATTGGCATTGTACCTACAGACTATTTTTTTCGTTATTTGCCCATAAAGTTTGCTACAAATGGCATAGAGGTGTTCTCTTAGTGCCGTGGTGTTTCTATGGAGTGTTTAATATATGACATGTCAAGTTGTAATTAAAAAAATTAAAGTTACTCCCTTCTACCATCCTTTTAAAAGAGGGTTCTAAAACCGTCAAAAACATTAAAAAACATTAAGACGTATGGTGATTGTTGTACATTAATATCTCAATCCGTTTGGATTATATCCAGGCGTATGAAGGCTTAATTTACACCTTTAGATATAAGGGGTGTTTGCCCATAACTTTGCTAGGATTTTCCTAGAGATCTTTTGTTCATGTCATTGTTTTTTTAAGTAATACCCCTCAACCCCCTTTGTAAAAGGAGGGCAAAGTGTTTTTACCCTTCAAAAAAGTTCAAAGAAGTATTTTAATAGGTATGATGAAAATTTTCATTGATACCTCAATCCGTTTTAAAATTATCCAGGTGTATCAGGAATTTACACCCTTTATATAATAAAAAGTGTCAAATTCCGTCTTTTACATTAATTTTCTATCTAAGGTATTTTAAGTGCTATAGTTGAGTTTGACCTATGCTTCGACTAATAAAATATATACAAAAAAAATCAACTTCGATTAACAAGCGCCTACTTTTAGCTCTTTTAATTTACTTTTGTCTAAGATGTTTTTAAGTGCCATAGTGGTAGTTTGCTTGATTTACCGATAAAGAAAATGTATAACTTACGTACGACCAAAAGTAGTTACTGCGATACAAAATATTCAGATAAGGCTGATTAAATACACTTCCGCTATAATTTATTTACGGTTACACAGTTGAGTTTATGTTGTTGCACTGACCAAAAAAATTGACACACATTTGGGTTTTGGAATCCAACTAAGATTTAAAAGCGTTTATATGCGGTCTGCCATGTTTTTGGCGCTATAAGTAATATTGATTTTTATTCCGATTAAGAAAATGTGTGCATACGTAGTCTAAAAATACTACTTTAGTCAAAATACATCCACTTCCATCGCTAGTATTCTGTTTCTGATATAAGGGGAGTATAATATTCCTATATATTTATTTTGCTTTAACTGCAAGCAAATTGTTAAGGAAGAAAACCAGTTTCGATAACCTTATGTGCAAACAATTCACAGCTTTGTTCATCAAGGTGGGTTTTATGATTTTATATGATTTTCAATGCATTAGATGGTATATTCGTTATTGGTATAACGTAAAATAAAAATTAGATAGTTAATATGTCTTTGCAATCTGCATAACACTACCGATCAAGCACTGTATAAATAATCAATATTTTCTAAAATGTAAATGTAAATCAATGTTTCTGTCACTTTTGTGAACTTCAGCTGAAAATGTGAACAGCTGTTTAAGGTCAGTTGATTTTGGATTAAGTGTTGTAAATATTAAATTATTTTCCAGAATTGTTAAATATTCTGCGAAACTTTCCCAATGTTTCTCAGCTTTTAAACCTTCCTTGGACTTTACAAAACTTAAAATTTCAAAACAAAAATTATCCAAAACACAAGTAATATACGTTTATATGAATTTCAAACTTTGCGTTATTTCTGCAAAACAAACGTTCCTAAAATTCTATTCTCTGTAAACCTACGCTATACCAACTTATGATACAATATATATTCTCAACATTGATAAATGCATTACCTGCAGGTACTCCAATCGGAGCTCCTGGCACTTGACATCCTGGCGGTGGTGGTGATATTGGGCGGCCGGTATAATCTACGCATCCAATCCCAGGAGGAAGAGTTGGTTTTTGAGCTGGTATGCTGCCTCCAGGATATTCTGGGTATCCCACATTTCCTTGTGTACTAGATCCATCTGGCCCACCTCCAGTTGCAGGAATTCCTGGACTTCCAGGTGTTCCGGGTCTTCCAGGTTCTCCTCCATGGCCTGGTCCTCCCGATGATCCAGGGCCACTTGGTAGTCCACTACCACCACCTTGACTTTCAGATGAGCCGGGTCTTCCTGGTTGTCCTCCATGGCCTGGTACTCCTGACATGCCAGTACCTCCTGGTTTTCCACCACTTCCAGGTTGTTCAGGTATTCCTGGTCGCCCTCCACTGCCTGGATATCCTGGTGTGCCAGAACCTCCTAGCGGCCCTCCACTGCCTGGTTGGCCTGGTAATCCGCCACTCCCAGGATATTCTGGACTTCCAGGTTGTCCGGGGCTACTTGGTTGTCCTTCACTGCCTGGATATCCTGGACTTCCTGGTGTGCCGGGTCTTCCTGGTTGCCCTGCATTGCCTGGTTGACCAGAACTGCCAGGTGTGCCAGGTCTTCCAGATTGTCCTCCAAGGTCTGCTCCTCCCGGTGTGCCAGGGGCACCTGGTAGTCCACTACTTCCAGGTTGTCCATGGATACCCGGTTGCCCTCCACTGCCTGGATATCCTGGACTTCCAGGTTGTACGGGTCTAACTGGTGGTAAACTGCTGCCTGGAAAACCGGTGCCAGATCCTCCTGGGTGTCCTCCACTCCCTGGATACCCAGGTGTACCCGATCCTCCTCCCTGTCCTCCACTGCCTGGTTGACCGGGCCTTCCTGGCAGTCCTTCACTGCCCGGATATCCGGGACTTCCAGGTGCTCCAGGTTGTCCTCCAGTACCGGGTAATCCTGGAGTGCCAGGAATTCCTGGCTGTCCACCACTACCTGGTAGTCCTGGACTACCAGGTTGCACGGGTCTAACTGGTGGTAAACCGCTGCCTGGATATCCTGTGCCAGATCCTCCTGGGAGTCCTCCACTTGGTGGTTGTCCTCCACTTCCTGGATATCCAGGTGTACCCGATCCTCCTCCCTGTCCTCCACTGCCTGGTTGACCGGGCCTTCCTGGCAGTCCTCCACTGCCCGGGTATCCTGGACTTCCAGGTGATCCAGGTTGTCCTCCAGTACCGGGTACTCCTGGAGTGCCAGGAATTCCTGGCTGTCCTCCACTTCCGGGTAGTCCTGGACTACCAGGTTGCACGGGTCTAACTGGTGGTAAACCGCTGCCTGGATATCCTGTGCCAGATCCTCCTGGGTGTCCACCACTTGGTGGTTGCCCTCCAGTTCCTGGATATCCAGGTGTACCCGATCCTCCTCCCTGTCCTCCACTGCCTGGTTGACCGGGCCTTTCTGGCAGTCCTCCACTGCCCGGGTATCCTGGACTACCAGGTGTTCCAGGTTGTCCTCCAGTACCGGGTAATCCTGGAGTGCCAGGAATTCCTGGCTGTCCACCACTACCTGGTAGTCCTGGACTACCAGGTTGCACGGGTCTAACTGGTGGTAAACCGCTGCCTGGATATCCTGTGCCAGATCCTCCTGGGTGTCCTCCATTTGTTGGTTGTCCTCCACTTCCTGGATATCCAGGTGAGCCTGATCCTCCTCCCTGTCCTCCACTGCCTGGTTGACCGGGCCTTCCTGGCAGTCCTCCACTGCCCGGGTATCCTGGACTTCCAGGTGATCCAGGTTGTCCTCCAGTACCGGGTACTCCTGGAGTGCCAGGAATTCCTGGCTGTCCTCCACTTCCGGGTAGTCCTGGACTTCCAGGTTGTACGGGTCTAACTGGTTGTAAACCGCTGCCTGGATATCCTGTGCCAGATCCTCCTGGGTGTCCTCCACTTGGTGGTTGTCCTCCACTTCCTGGATATCCAGGTGTACCCGATCCTCCTCCCTGTCCTCCACTGCCTGGTTGACCGGGCCTTCCTGGCAGTCCTCCACTGCCCGGGTATCCTGGACTTCCAGGTGATCCAGGTTGTCCTCCAGTACCGGGTACTCCTGGAGTGCCAGGAATTCCTGGCTGTCCTCCACTTCCGGGTAGTCCTGGACTTCCAGGTTGTACGGGTCTAACTGGTTGTAAACCGCTGCCTGGATAACCTGTGCCAGATCCTCCTGGGTGTCCTCCACTTGGTGGTTGTCCTCCACTTCCTGGATATCCAGGTGAACCTGATCCTCCTCCCTGTCCTCCACTGCCTGGTTGACCGGGCCTTCCTGGCAGTCCTCCACTGCCCGGGTATCCTGGACTTCCAGGTGATCCAGGTTGTCCTCCAGTACCGGGTACTCCTGGAGTGCCAGGAATTCCTGGCTGTCCTCCACTTCCGGGTAGTCCTGGACTTCCAGGTTGTACGGGTCTAACTGGTTGTAAACCGCTGCCTGGATATCCTGTGCCAGATCCTCCTGGGTGTCCTACACTTGGTGGTTGTCCTCCACTTCCTGGATATCCAGGTGTACCCGATCCTCCTCCCTGTCCTCCACTGCCTGGTTGACCGGGCCTTCCTGGCAGTCCTCCACTGCCCGGGTATCCTGGACTTCCAGGTGATCCAGGTTGTCCTCCAGTACCGGGTAATCCTGGAGTGCCAGGAATTCCTGGCTGTCCTCCACTTCCGGGTAGTCCTGGACCTCCAGGTTGTACGGGTCTAACTGGTTGTAAACCGCTGCCTGGATATCCTGTGCCAGATCCTCCTGGGTGTCCTACACTTGGTGGTTGTCCTCCACTTCCTGGATATCCAGGTGTACCCGATCCTCCTCCCTGTCCTCCACTGCCTGGTTGACCGGGTCTTCCTGGTTGTCCTCCATGGTCTGGTCCATCAGTTGTTCCAACACTTCCAGGATATCCTGGTGTTCCTGGTTTAACGAATCCTCCTTCTTGTCCTCCACTCCCTGGATGTCCAGGACGTCCTGGTTGACCGGGTCTACCTGGCTGTCCACCACTGCCAGGATATCCTGGTGTACCAAATCCTCCTGGTGTACCAGATCCTCCTGGTAATCCACCTTCTTGACTTCCAATACCACCTTGCCCAGGCTTTCCAGGATAGCCTCCACTCCCTGGTAATCCTCCAGTACCACCTTGGTCAGGTTTACCTGGATAGCCACCACTTCCAGGTCGGCTTCCACTTCCACCTTGCCCTGGTTTCCCAGGATAGCCTCCACTTCCTTCTTGGCCTTCCAAACCTCCTTGACCGGGATAGCTAGGGTAACCACCGCTTCCAGGTTGACTACCAGTTCCTCCTTGTCCTGGTTTACCAGGATAGCCACCACTTCCTGGTGGACCTTCCGAACCTCCTTGACCAGGATAGCCAGGGTAACCACCGCTTCCCGGTTGTCCACTACTTCCCCCTTGCCCTGGTTTACTAGGATATCCTCCACTTCCAGGTGGGCCTTCGATACCTCCTTGACTAGGGTGGCCAGGGTAACCACCACTTCCTGGTTGGCCTCCACTTCCTCCTTGACCAGGATAGCCAGGGTAACCAGCACTTCCAGGATGACCTCCAGTTCCTCCTTGCCCTGGTTTTCCAGGATAGCCACCACTTCCTGGTTGGCCTTCCGAACCTCCTTGACCAGGATAGCCAGGGTAACCACCGCTTCCCGGTTGTCCACTACTTCCCCCTTGCCCTGGTTTACTAGGATATCCTCCACTTCCAGGTTGGCCTTCGATACCTCCTTGACTAGGGTGGCCAGGGTAACCACCACTTCCTGGTTGGCCTCCACTTCCTCCTTGACCAGGATAGCCAGGGTAACCAGCACTTCCAGGATGACCTCCAGTTCCTCCTTGCCCTGGTTTTCCAGGATAGCCACCACTTCCTGGTTGGCCTTCCGAACCTCCTTGACCAGGATAGCCAGGGTAACCACCGCTTCCCGGTTGTCCACTACTTCCCCCTTGCCCTGGTTTACTAGGATATCCTCCACTTCCAGGTGGGCCTTCGATACCTCCTTGACTAGGGTGGCCAGGGTAACCACCACTTCCTGGTTGGCCTCCACTTCCTCCTTGACCAGGATAGCCAGGGTAACCACCGCTTCCTGGTTGTCCACTACTTCCCCCTTGCCCTGGTTTACTAGGATATCCTCCACTTCCAGGTGGTCCTTCGATACCTCCTTGACTAGGGTGGCCAGGGTAACCACCACTTCCTGGTTGGCCTTCCGAACCTCCTTGACCAGGGTAGCCAGGGTAACCACCGCTTCCTGGTTGTCCGCCACTTCCCCCTTGCCCTGGTTTACCAGGATAGCCACCACTTCCTGGTTGGCCTTCGATACCTCCTTGACCAGGGTAGCCAGGGTAACCACCGTTTCCTGGATGGCCCCCACTTCCACCTTGCCCTGGTTTACCAGGATAGCCTCCGTTTCCTGGTTGTCCTTCCGAACCTCCTTGACTAGGTTGGCCAGGGTAACCACCACTTCCTGGTCGGCCTCCACTTCCTCCTTGCCCTGGTTTACCAGGAAAACCACCACTTCCTGGTTGGCCTTCCGAACCTCCTTGGCCAGGGTAGCCAGGGTAACCACCGCTTCCTGGTTGTCCGCCACTTCCCTCTTGCCCTGGTTTACCAGGATAGCCTCCGTTTCCTGGTTGTCCTTCCGAACCTCCTTGGCCAGGGTAGCCAGGGTAACCACCGCTTCCTGGTTGTCCGCCACTTCCCCCTTGCCCTGGTTTACCAGGATAGCCTCCGTTTCCTGGTTGTCCTTCCGAACCTCCTTGACCAGGGTAGCCAGGGTAACCACCGCTTCCTGGATGGCCCCCACTTCCACCTTGCCCTGGTTTACCAGGATAGCCTCCGTTTCCTGGTTGTCCTTCCGAACCTCCTTGACCAGGGTAGCCAGGGTAACCACCGCTTCCTGGTTGGCCTCCACTTCCTCCATGCCCTGGCGTACCAGGATAGCCTCCGCTTCCGGGTTGGCCTTCGATACCTCCTTGACCAGGGTAACCAGGGTAACCACCGCTTCCTGGAGGGACCCCACTTTCACCTTGCCCTGGTTTTCCAGGATAGCCTCCACTTCCTGGTTGACCTCCGATTTCTCCTTGACCAGGGTAGCCAGGGTAACCACCAGTTCCTCCTTGCCCTGGTTTACTAGGATAGCCTCCACTTCCTGGTTGGCCTCCGGTTCCGCCTCCCGTTAGTATTTCGTTGCCTTCTTGTCCAGGATATCCGCCTGGTTTTCCTGCCGTCCCTTCTTGACCATGTATATCTGGATAACCTCCACTTGGTTTTGTGGGGCCCTGTGGCACCGTTGCTCCACCTGGATGACCTATGGGATACTCTGGTTGAAGTGATCCTTCGGGTGTTCCTGGTTGAGGGTACTCAGGCTTACTCGGATTAGGTTGAGGGTGTGGATGTCCAGGTAATACTCCCACAATTCCAGGTTTATGGCCAGGCAGCAATGGCTTATTACCAATGAACCCTGGTTTATGTATTCCTCCTGGTCCGATAGGTTTGTGAGTATGATTATGAATACCTGGTAGGTGAGGATGACCTGGACGATGTATATCAGGCAATCCTGATCCAGGGTGTCCTGGCTTATGAGTGTGATTGAATCCTGGTAAATGTGGATGGCCTGGGCGATGAATATCTGGAATACTTGGCCCTTCAGGTCGGTGAATACCTGGATGTTCTGGTCTGTTTGTGTGGTTCAGTCCAGGATGGGTTCCTTCTGGTTGATTTGGACTTAATGTGGGATGTATACTCGGAATTCCAGGTTTGTGTGTATGATTGTGATGAAGGCTAGGAATTCCTGGAATACCAGGGCGATTAGCGCCTGGTGATTCAGGACCTTCGGGTCTGTGTATATCTGGAAAACCTGGTTTGTGTGTATGATTATGATGTAAGCCTGGACGGTGTATACCAGGTAGCCCTTGACTTCCTGGACGGTGAATATCTGGAAATCCTGGCCGATTGGTTTGGTTATTGTTAAAGCCAGGTAATCCCGGATGACCCGGAAGCCCAGGTTTATGAGTGTTGTTGTGAAGAGTTCCTGGGAGCCCTGGGCCCTGTGGTCTATGTATGCCAGTGTGGTTATGATGAATTACTGGTAGTCCTGGATGTTCCGGATGGTGAATACTTGGAAGACCAGGTTTTTGAGTATGGTTGTGATGAATTCCAGGAAAACTGGGGTGTCCATCAGGTCTATGAACCCCTGGTAATCCAGGCCTATGGGCATGATCTCCTCCTGGTCTATGGATTCCACCGGGACGATGTGGAGGACGTGGAAACCCTGCTGATATTGTAGTGCAATTGCAGCTAGTGCCATTGAAATGCGGTCGGGTTTCATTGCCTCCACCAAAGCCACAACCTCTCGGGAAGTACAAATCCTGCCAAGGAGTTAATTTCCCTTCGTGATGATGACTGTGATCACTTGTAGATTCCTCACCAGCATTTCCGTTTACCGCCTCGTGGTGTTCGTGATGTTCGTGGAGAAATAATTCTACAGGTTGACCAGGTTCGACCGTTCTATAACCCCAACCGTCGGAAACATAGTGGGTTGCTCGAAGTTTGCCCTGGGGATCGATGAAACCGTAACAGCCGTACACTACACCGTCAGGTCCTTTGTTTTCATGATGAAACTGCCCATTCTTCCCAACCTCGTAGCCGTAAATGTATGCCACTGAAACACAAATGTTATATTTACTTTTTGTGTACCATACTAAATACTATTTTTACTGTTAATAAATAAATCAAATCCAATCTATCAGGAAAACTACGTTGCTTCATATTTCATTGAATTACACAAAACTGATGTATTTAATGGATAAAGAGTTTCTACAATATATAAACATTACTCATTGAAGTAAGGTATAAAACTTGGAATAACTAAAAACTGAACTTACAATTCTTGATAAATACAAAACAAATTTTTTAATAATAACCATAAACCCGTTATTTTGGTCAAACATTTTTGAGTTAGGACTTGGATAATAAGTACTTGGATGTTATTGGTCAGGTTAGACTATTTTAAAAGGTTAAATAATCGACACAATTCATCGTGTACTTAAAAAGACTTGGCTACAAATTACATAGTAATAATGATATGGCATGAGACTTGGGAAATTGAAAGTTATATGGAACAGGATTCTATCACATATGATCATAGAATTTAATCCAAATATTTCTTTTTATATATTAACAAAGTTAATTATTGTTATTAATATCAAATAAGTAATATTCATTTTTAATTGTGCATAAACTATATATGAGTCATGTTTTAAAAGTATATTCACGTACTTGTCGTGAAATTCTGTTCGTAGTATTGACTCTTGTCCATATCCATCAAATCCACGATGATCTCCTTGTCGCTGATCGGTTCATTGAGAGCCCGGCCATCTCTGCCTCGCTCAGCCATCGCTGCAGTTACCACAGCCATCACCTGCATAAGTGATTGCTAGTATTAATCTTCGTAAGCCATATGGGCACACAGTCTAGATTTTTATGAAGTAGACAGAAGAATTTTTCCTAAGAAGGCTAACCACAAAATGTGCTGGTTTTAATGGAGATCACATCGGGGCGATATCAAAAGAATTTATTTGAGAATAATATTATCGTTTGGTATTATTAACCCAACCCTTTTATATCTAGCACCCCCAAAACCAATGCGTCAGACGATTTGATTTTTTTTATTAGTGACAAAATCTCTATGTATTTCATGAAAAATTAGGTCAAACGTGTGTAAATGCAACTTGCTGCTTAGACTACGTATTTTAAATCTTTGTGTTAAAATTTCACACAATTTTTACAATTTTTTACAAATTTATTTGCTCTGTGATTTTCTTCTTACCATCAAGATTACCGATAAGACTAATGCAAAACTATTCGCTCACCTACATCCCACAGAGTACAATGCAGCATCATCGAAATCAATTTTGGGTAGATAGAGATGAAGCTGTATGATCATTTCAAGTTTATAGACTATAGTTCATAGGTCATTTAGATTTCGAGATATCGTTCGGAATGACAGACTGATGAAAACAGAATGACATGCTTATAGAGAAACTGACAGAAATTTAATTTTCCCAGCACCTTGGGTGATAGATAGTCTTCATTAGTGCTCGGTAAATAAATAGACCATTAATTTGGGCTCTAATTTTTATTTTAGATCACTTAATTTCTAATGGGTGCTCATAAATACTCATGCATCGTGTAATTTTTCGTAAAGGCAGCAATGCCACTTAGTGTAAAACAATTGGAAACTCTGTAATAACCTCAGTTAGCCTGTGAAGTTGAATCCCACAATGTGTGCAATAACAATTAGTAAATGGCAGCAACGCCACTTAGTGAAACACAATTGGGAAACTCTGTAATAACCTCAGTTAGTCTGTGAAGTTGAATCCCACAATGTGTGCAGTAACAATTAGTAAATGGCAGCAACGCCACTTAGTGAAACACAATTGGAAACTCTGTAATAACCTCAGTTAGCCTGTGAAGGTTGAATCCCACAATCGGGGGGGAGCCCGGGTGTGCAATACCAATAGTAAATGGCCAGCAACGCCCACTTAGTGAAACACAATTGGAAACTCTGTAATAACCTCAGTTAGCCTGTGAAGTTGATCCCAACAATGTGTTTGCAGTAACAATTATTAAATGGCAGAGCGCAACGCTACTTAGTGAAACACGATTGGAAAACTCTGTAATAACCTCAGTTAGCCTGTGAAGTTGAATCCCACAATTTGTGCAATAACAAACAATTAGTAAATGGCAGCAAAAACGCCACTTAGTGTAAAACAATTGGAAACTCTGTAATAACCTCAGTTAGCCTGTGAAGTTGAATCCCACAATGTGTGCAGTAACAATTATTAAATGGCAAGCAACGCTACTTAGTGAAACACAATTGGCAACTCTGTAATAACCTCAGTTAGCCTGTGAAGTTGAATCCCACAATGTTTGCAGTAACATTTAGTAAATGGCAGCAACGCTACTTTAGTGAAACATAATTGGAAACTCTGTAAATTTTTTAACCTCAGTTAGCCTGTGAAGTTGAATCCCAAACAATTTGTGCAGTAACAATTAGTAAAATGCTAGCAGCAACGCCACTTAGTGTAAAACAATGGAAACTCTGTAATAACCTCAGTCTTCCTGTGAAGTAGAATCCCAACTGTGTGTGCAATAACAATTAGTAAATGGCAGCAACGCGCACTTAGTGAAACACAATTTACTAAACTCTGTAATAACCTCAGTTAGCCTGTGAAGTTTGAATCCCACAATTTGTGCAAGTAACAATTAGTAAAATGCAGCAACGCCACTTAGTGTAAAACAATTGGAAACTCTGTTAATAATCTCAGTCTTCCTGTGAAGTTGAATCCCACAATGTGTGCAATAACAATTAGTAAATGGCAGCAACGCCACTTAGTGAAACACAACAATTTAAAACTGTAATATACCTCCAGCCTAGCTGTGAAAGTTTGAATCCTAACAATTGTTGCATTAAGTTGCGCAACACTTAGTGCAGTAAGGCAATTAGGCAACGCCGAGCAACGCCATTAGTCGTAAAACAATTGGAAAACTTGTCTGTCAGTTCTTCCTTGTTCCTGTAGTAAATCCCACTGTGTGTGCAATAACAATTAGTAAATGGCAGCAACGCCACTTAGTGAAACACAATTTAAAACTCTGTACTAACCTCAGTTTAGATTAGCCTGTGAAGTTGAATCCCACAATTTTTGCAGTAAACAATTAGTAAAATGCAGCAAACGCCACTTAGTGTAAAACAATTGGAAACTCTGTAATATCCTCAGTTAGTTTGTTGTGAAGTTTTGAATCCCACAAACGTGGTAAGTAACAATTAGTAAATGGCAGCAACGCTACTTAGTGAAACACAATTGGGAACTCTGTAATAACCTCAGTTAGCCTGTGAAGTTGAATCCCACAATGTGTGCAGTAACAATTAGTAAATGGCAGCAACGCTACTTAGTGAAACACAATTGGAAACTCTGTAATAACCTCAGTTAGCCTGTGAAGTTGAATCCCACAATGTGTGCAATAACAATTAGTAAATGGCAGCAACGCCACTTAGTGAAACACAATTGGAAACTCTGTAATAACCTCAGTTAGCCTGTGAAGTTGAATCCCACAATGTGTGCAGTAACAATTAGTAAATGGCAGCAACGCTACTTAGTGAAACACAATTGGAAACTCTGTAATAACCTCAGTTAGCCTGTGAAGTTGAATCCCACAATTTGTGCAATAACAATTAGTAAATGGCAGCAACGCTACTTAGTGAAAACACAATTGGAAACTCTGTAATAACCTCAGTTAGCCTGTGAAGTTGAATCCCACAATGTGTGCAGTAACAATTAGTAAATGGCAGCAACGCTACTTAGTGAAACACAATTGGAAACTCTGTAATAACCTCAGTTAGCCTGTGAAGTTGAATCCCACAATGTGTGCAGTAACAATTAGTAAATGGCAGCAACGCTACTTAGTGAAACACAATTGGAAACTCTGTAATAACCTCAGTTAGCCTGTGAAGTTGAATCCCACAATTTGTGCAGTAACAATTAGTAAAATGGCAGCAACGCCACTTAGTGTAAAACAATTGGAAACTCTGTAATAACCTCAGTCTTCCTGTGAAGTAGAATCCCACTGTGTGTGCAATAACAATTAGTAAATGGCAGCAACGCCACTTAGTGAAACACAATTTAAAACTCTGTAATAACCTCAGTTAGCCTGTGAAGTTGAATCCCACAATTTGTGCAGTAACAATTAGTAAAATGCAGCAACGCCACTTAGTGTAAAACAATTGGAAACTCTGTAATAATCTCAGTCTTCCTGTGAAGTTGAATCCCACAATGTGTGCAATAACAATTAGTAAATGGCAGCAACGCCACTTAGTGAAACACAATTTAAAACTCTGTAATAACCTCAGTCAGCCTGTGAAGTTCAATCCCACAATTTGTGCAGTAACAATTATTAAAATGCAGCAACGCCACTTAGTGAAACACAATGGTGATTGATTTGTAATAACCTCTGTAATAACCTCTGTAATAACCTCTGTAATAACCTCAGTTAGTCTGTGAAGTTGAATCCCACAATGTGTGCAATTACAATTAGTAAATGGACACCGCACAATCTCTGGCCGAAGCGAAGTTGACCGTTCAGATAATCCAGTCGAGTCGGGGAATTGGGTAAACGACTGGATGTTACTGTATTCCACTTAAATTTATTGTGTAAAGTGTTTCACAAACCGACTGAAATTGGCCTCGTTGTGACAGCTGTACTAGTTTGCGTATGTGAATAACAACAATGTGACATTATTTATTTCAAAATCTATATATGGCATAAATATATGAATATAGCAAATAAAAAAGGTACACATTTCCAAATTATGTTCAAGCTGACATATACTTTTGATTAAATTAAGATAATTTGAATATATTTTTTATTCTATTTTTATTTTTTTGTTACTGTTTAATTACATTATTAGAGTGACCTGACAGATCCTTCATAAATCGTGTAGTTGACTGCAAGTTCATATGTACGATGAGTGTTGATATAAAGATCCTAGAGAACGTAATGTAGGATAATGTTTTGAGAATATTTTATACTAGAAGTGGAAATTTAGGTACAAGTGGTTTGACGTATAAAACTAGACTTAGTGAAAGTAGAATCTTCAGGTTACCTAAAGTTAATAAAGAACTCTATAGACAGTCCATTCAATACGTAGGCCCAAAATTATTTAATCAAATGACTGATGAAATCAAATCGAGTAATAACTTAAAACAATTCTGCTCCTTACTAAAATCCTGGCTATTTACAAAACCTGACATTGCTTTTTTAACGAGTGTATTAATTTAAGTTTTATGCAACCACCTATTACATTGTGAATGTATGTTTTGGAGTGTGGATGTTCTATAGTATGCATGTAAGTGTACGTATGTGATTTTTAGATATTCATATGTAATTTTATGTGATACATTAATTTAATTTTCCATTATTTCAATATATTTGTTTATAAATTGTTTGTAATATTATTTATGATTGTAGTACATAAGATTGTATATTTGTATTTTTGTCATAGCTTTTTTTATTCTTTGCATTGTCTAATTAGTTCCTAGTCACTCTATATTGTATAAACGTCGGCTATATGTATTTATTTTGTTTGTAGTTTTCTGTAGTCTTGTGCAGACGTCGCGGAGAGCAGTCTGTTGACATTTTAGTTTTTTTTATGTGAGAGCAAGTTATAAACTGTTTATTTGTGTATTGTGTATCTGTTACACTGACCAGCTACTTGTTTTTGGTCAGTGACTTCCTAAGTTTTTTTCATTTATTTGTAAACATGAATGTAAATGTTGGAAAATAAAAAAATATTTATTTATTTATATTTATAATTTTGGTCCAAAGAAATTAAGGGTAAAAATAAAAAGCGTAGTAAAATTCCATATAATTCTAAAAAATTTTACAGTTAGATCAGTAAATACCTTCGTTGTGTTCATTCCTTAATATACATATATATATATATATATATATATATATACATAAATTAACATTTCAAATTTAATTTACAATTCATGCAAATGTAATGAATATATAGCAGTTTGTAGTGAAAGTATTGTTACAAGTATTAGAGTAGCTAATAAAATTAATTTTCACAATGCTGGTACTATCTTTGTCATCTTTATTGGTTGAAAGGTCATTGCGTAACCATTAATTACTCATAACCTAACTTTACAGAATGTATATAGTTGATAAGTTACCCATTCAAACCGTATCTACTCTCTGTATGGGATGGTCCAGCAGAAATGCCGCATATAGCAACATTTCCGCGCAACAATGCCTGCTATGTATTCTAATATATTCTGTCCCAATTCCTAATGAAATGTCAAGGCTTAGGATATTCGCCTGACGGGTCGGGTTATATTTTAGATATACAGACATACTAACTTAACTTTAATCACGGTGGATATTTATTTATCTTGGTAATACATTATTTTTTAATCTTATAACTCTCACTACTACACTAAATGACATACTGTACCTCCATTATTCTCAACGACCAAATAATAGTTTGTATCTATGGCTTATTATAACTAACTATAAAAGAAATAAGCCTAGTTAAACACTTTTTCAATTCTTAATGTTTTCTAAAGCAATTCTAATTGTGTTCAAACACCTAATGAACTAATTTAGGCTCGTTTTAATATTCATGTAATTTTTCTATTTTCCAAATTTATACTGTCTTTTCAATAATAAACTTTTGATAACTTGATATAAAATTATTCTAGAAAAATTGTCTACTTTTTGGAGAAATTTTAGACTTATCCTGTAAAGAGTAAGAATCAAAGTCTAGTTGCGATCGTTCTACTATATTTTATTATAAGTATTTGCACTTAAAATTAGGTCTGAGTATGTTTTTGTATTTTCATCAATTGGAAAATCTATATCAATTTTTAGCAAGAGACTATATTAGTATTGTTTTCTCTTTAGACACCTAAATACAAAATGTATAAACTTTATAATTTGAGTACTTAGTACTTGAGTAACTAAACCGTTTTAATAAAAAAAAAAATAATTTTCCAAAAGATCTAATTTTTCACTGTTATAAAATTGAATGCTTCAAAATTCTATTTTACTGCAATAAAAATTTGTAACTGTAACAACAAATCGAAGCAAATCATTTGTTTTTTACATTAACTTTTTTATACTTGAAGGATGAGATTTATAGAAGCAATGCCATCAAAATGGTTATTTGTTCTGATCAAAGTTGGTCAATAGCTGCATTATGTTCAAACACAAACAGTAGGCCGAGTAAATACCCAGCCTAAGTAACAGTTGGACAGTTTCGATCACTGCAGTCTCTCCCCCCTCCCCCTCTCTTCGCAATCCCTAGGGCCTAAATCAGACCGGGTCAGTACTTAAGCTAATACCAAACACATGTCTAGCAGCAGTCCAGCGGGAAATAGATTCCTCAAGTGGAATCTGTGACTTAAAATCCTTAAACACTATTTGTGTTTTGTTATTGCATTCAACCACAAACAATCTACTTTAACTTTTATATAAAAGAATTTACTTATAACCTAACAGTTCAAAATTGAAATATCGGTTTATTTTGCTTTATAAAAGTAATAATCTTTCACTAAAACATGGATCAAAATAAATGAACATGGTTAAAAATGTATATGTATTTATAGAAACTAATTTTATTGATTACAATCTTAAACATTTTAAACTAATTTAATTTGGCGAGATAATAGTTATAGCCTATTTATAAAGATATTGTAAGTATAACATCAATTTATGTATAATAATAGTAAAATAAAAATCTGATTTTACGAAAACAAGTATGGGAATATTATTAACACAAATAAAACTGTCCAAGTGTTTCAAATGTTTTGTTTTAGTTGTAAATGTTTGTAGTGGTTTATGTGTTTAAACTTTACTGTTTTACTTTTTTTACTTATGCAGTAAGTATATTGAACAAATATTATAAATAAAATTAAAACAATAGGGAACCAAAATTAGTTATAAAAGTAAAAACCAATTTACTGTACTATCGTATATCAGAAATGTAATCAAAATTGCTCTAGCCGTTGTATGAAGAACTAACACACAAAAATACTAGAAAAAGTAAAAAACCTTCGTTACATTATCTTATGGATTATGACATTCTGTTATTTGTATTCCACACTATTCTATTTTTAGCTTTACTGTTTTATAATTTCAGAGTATAATTAGACTCACGTGATTTTTAGTATGAATTGTAGATTTCATAATAATGTTTCATGACTTGTTATATCTTACTTTTCTATTAAAGACCTTATTTAATTTATTTTTTCGATTACAGCAGAAATTAAGTCAATTTTGTTTGCTTACTCATAAGCTAGAAACACTACACATACATTAATGGATTTTATTTTAATTTAAATGTTAATTTAGATGTTTTTGCAAATGTAACCTAATCATTATGTATTATATTATTGTACCGCGCAAAAACATTTGGGATGACGGATCTACTACTCCAATCTTACTATTGAAATCCTTGTTTCTCCCAAGATTTAAATATTAAAGAAAATTAAGTAAATGTATACAAACAGAACCATTTTGCACATTTAACGTCACAAAACCGAAAAATAGCACTAATAACTGAATGAATGTTTGTAGATGTATTAAAAATTAATACGAATATGGTATTTAAAACTAGCGTGATCGAATCAAAATTCTGCATGATGTACTACAGACGTGCGTGATATACTGATTTAACATTTAAGTATAAATAGATAATTAATTAAAATCATTTACAATATTATTTATAAGTTAATTGCAATTTCATTTAAATTTGTTCTTGTATACCCAATTAGGAAAATTAGCACATCAAATGAAGCTTCTTTGGTGTTTTAGCAGATCAAAATACTGAATAATTCAAGAGAATCTTGAACTCAGATGGGAGTGTTGTGAGAAAAGGTTGCTGCTGAGGGCGAATTGTAACGGTGGGTTTAATCTGTTGTAGGGCTAATAGCCGCCTCAGTTCAAGCCCTTACTCGACAAGGACACAAAATCTGTGGCTACAGTTTCTATAATGTTGGTTATGAAATTAAATATTTCTCAGATAATCCATTGAAATCTCTTACTATCGTTTCATAAATACAATGCATTATGGTCTAGGCTTAAAGAATGATACAATCCTTTATTTAGCATACGTGTTTCGGTAGATAAATTCATTTCTGATTTTATTTGTTTCAACAGTATTTATCATTTAAATGTTTTTAGAACTATGTGTATACGTATTATGGACATCATACCTGGGTCCCATGTCAAAGAAATGTAAGAAGTTGTTCGACGAACATTCTCAGCGAACATTTTATTGTTCGCTGAGGAATGTTTCGTGTTCGCTAAGAGCAGACGCCTCGACATTGTTGGGGCCAGCGTGCCGCCACTTTAGTTCGGCTAAAGGGCTTGGCCTGTGAGCGAACTTTGGTTGACTTTAGTGAAGAAGCCCTTTGTCACAGCTATTTCAGTCCGTTTCTTGACGATGTTTTGTTTCTAGTTGTTGTGTTGTATGTACACCTTACATTAATAGTAACTAAGAGTAAAGAATAGTTTTTGGACAGTTAGGAAACACTTTTTACATATTTTACAATGGAATCCATGAGAAAAAGTTATAAAATGATGAATATAAATAATGAAAGCATACAAAAATCAATAGAAAAACTGGTACTGGCCTTAATTCAGTGAAGAAAAAACGTTACAGTATATTCAAAGTAGGGCAGAGAAAGTCATTTATGGGAGTGGAAAAAAACGAAATTCCAGTGGGGTTTAAAATATTTCGTAATTTTTAGTGATAAAGTGCACCGAGATCCATCTTGTCCACTCTTACATTACAATCTCAAGAGAAAGGAATAGAAGATATTGACGTAGCCTACTTTATGATGATGTCCAAAAAATATGTCAAATATGGGGAAAATTTTAAGATTATGAAGACGATAAGATTATTATTACAAAGAATAAAAAAATAGGTATCGACAGGAGGGAAAAAGTTGTCTGTTTCTTAAATTTAAAAAAATTGTTTTCTGTTTTGAAATTTTTCACCTATTTAAATAATCGAAAATCAGCATTCGAGTAAAGTTGGAGAAGTGGCAACCATATGAGAAATGTGCTCTGAAGTTTTCAACACTATATTCGTATCCTCATCTTAATTATTTGATGATGCCTTCTATACCACCGACGCGACGATGCTGTTAATGACTGGTACCTAATATTTACAGTGAAAAAAACAGTGCAGGCAAGTAAATGCTGGCCCAAACCAAAATCCATTTTCACTGACTATACAAACACTGAATTCATAAGGAACACCATAATTTGTTTGTTAATATAAACATATACATATTAATCAACTTCAAACAATGGCCATATTAATCAATTGCAACAAATACTTATTCTCCATTAATAATGATTCCATGACCACAACTATTGGCAGTCTAAGGAAAAAAACGTAAAGTAGAAATTAATAAACGATGATATAACGAAATTCTTTAAACTTCCGGGATTCTTTACAAAAAGCTTCCGTTTATTTCCATTCACCTCTAAAATATATGCGGAATATCGTTTGGAATGTATTTCAACAGTTTTGATATTGGTTATTGGTAATAAATATACTGCATACTAGATATACAGAAGTCATCAATGATACCATTGAACATCAATATGCCAAGTGTAATAGAATGACCTAGGTGACGACCTCACCCATTAATATCACTGCGCACGGTCGATGAGGTCCTGAGTCACACTGCGCATCAGCGCCCTTGCTCCCATTGGCTCCCGTCACGCGCGGCCAACGAGCGACCAATTACGTCCATTGAGCATGCGCTTTACACTCCTGACAGGCGATAGAGAAGCGATTATCCCATCCATCCTGGAGGACAACCTCCTATACAACTTGTCACCATAATGATGATCAAATGGTGCTCGTGAGCTTTTCTACAAGACACAGTTTACTTTGGCTCGAGTGCACTCTGGTTGAGGCTCCAATTCAGCCAAAGGATGGTAGCAAGAGATTGGCTGAGAAAGACATTTAGTTCACTCTGAGAGTCGTGATCTGACGTTGGAAAAGTTGGATGATCTAGGACGTGATCTGAGGTCGGGAGAGTACCGATCGAAAGAAAATACCTCTGGCCATCAGGGCGGGCTTCGGCACCATCCCGCACTTCTGGCGAGGAATGAAAAACACCACTCGAGATAGTACCCGAAGACAAGCTCAGGTCACGTGATAGCTCATAAGGGTATCTAGTAAAATATTGTTGATAACTTAATATATCACGTAATAACAAGTAGTAGCTAAGGACAGAGTGACCTACTTCTAGCCGACATCGCTTTCTTTGGGAGTTACAAAATAAAAACCGATCGTCACGATGACATGTCATTTTCACTATACCAACAACACTAATAAAGACCAAACAGTTAGGACTTGTTCGAGTATACTTTCCACATGTAAGAAAGTAATTATTTTATTTCTTAACCGATTTTAACAAATATGGCTTTTAAATTTGATTTGTAATTAAATGTGTAACAAATAATTGTTCTTGCAATGTTTACGTTGCATAACAGTGTTTGGGTTATCACCGTTTGAAAAATTTTAAATGCCGCCATTTTGAAACGAAAAATGATAATAGGTATTTTAATTTTCTTCCCCTTTAATTAACCTAACATAAATGTCAGTTTTAATGCTATTTGTTCCAACGGGTTCTGAGATACAATGTTTTAAATTAAAAAAAAAAAACATATAGACAGACAGGCACTAAACGAAACGAGATAGGACATATGTTCAGATGAACTTTGGTTTTTTTGTCTACCATCATGTCGTATAGTCGTGTTAACCTCTCTCGAAACACCTTTTATATATATATATATATATATATATATATATATATATATATATATATATATATAGATAGATATATATATCTGCTAACACCACACAATGTACTAACAGAAAGTAGTCATCGTTATAGGTTATAAAAGATATAACACAACGTTTCGAGGATTGGAATCTACCGTCTTCGTCAGGTGGGGGAGGGAATACATACACAATGAAAGAACAGAAAAAAGTAAAGAAGGGAAATAAAAGGGTTTAAACATGCCCAAAAGCTGCTTGGAGTCGAGTCATTGCTCAGGATGCTAATCCCGAGCACAAATCACAAGTACGAAAGGACCTGACGAAGAGGGTAGACTTAAATCATCGAAACGTTGCTTATACCTTTTATAACCTATGACTGTGGCAAATGTCCGGAATCCTGTTATCCTTTCAAACCTTCCATTGTCAATAACAAAATTTAAACAAAAAAAGGAAAGAAAGTAGTCGTCAGTTTCTATAAATATTCTGGTTGACTGCACAACCATAGTGACCTTGAACTTGATCTCTGAGCGAGATGATTGTGGGCGGAACCAAGAAAGTGCCGCTATCCGCTGCAGACGTGAGCTGACCACCGGGCATTGTTCTTGACCGGGGCCTGACAGTCTTGTGTAAGAGTCGAGGCCGTGGAGCCGGTCTGGGGAGGAGAGAGTGCCAACTAATCCACACGGTCAGGGCCGTCCGTCCTGGACAATTTGCTACGTCTTTCTAAGGATTGTTATTTGTGCTTTTAGTGAAAAAGGATCAAAATGCAAAACACTGTTTATTATTTCTTTACATAGTAATGCCAATATCTACGCAACTGATGTTCTTATAATGGTTTTTATAAAAATCTGTTAAAATATTCACACAATAATGGTGAATAAAGAATTAATGAATAATTTATTTATTTTTACACTAAGTACAAAGAAGAATTAGGATCATACGGCACTTTAATACATTTAACATCAAAAATACCAAATACACAGATCCAGTCAACAAAATATATAAAACAAGTTCTGGATAAGGTTTTTAAATAATTGTAAAATTATAATAAAATTAACCGTCTTCAGTGGAGCGGTATCTTTTATAAACTTAAATATAATTTTAAATAAAAATTGATAAATGTTAAATGGCTTTGCTTTATTTTATAGTAACGCTTTTTCTGCATTGTAAAAACACATATCTTTAGAACCCTACTAGGGTTTCTTAGAACTGACATGGTAAAGCTACTGTAGGTGTTAGGCCTACAATAACAATCTTAAGGATTCTGTGTCTTGAAGGTCGCATTGTGATTTCTTTCTTGCCAAAGACAGCATTTCAACAACTCTTACTGGGTCAGATCCCTATAAAAAGGCTACAATGATTCACATACAGCTTGTGGTAAAATGTATACAGTGTTATACATTTACAAAAAATAAATTAACAGAAACTCTTACTGCACTAAAAGAAAAGTATTACTGAAAATCGAAATCATTTATCAAGAGAGGAAGGATCCCGATATATTAAAAGTTCGTGTGTGACATCCCTGTTAAATTAGATTTAATCTTAAGATTCTAGCCCAATAACATAAATACGTTATGGGAAAATCAACTTTGATCCCATTAGCCGTTATCTAGCAATGATAAGATCATTGTCTTAAATGAAAAGCACTATTAAATATCCGAAAACCTTGTTTCCACGACAATCCTTACTTTTGCCATCGTTTAGAGATACAAAATATCATGGTTCTTTTTGTATCACGGAACAATCCGAAATGTCTGGAAAATCCTGTTTCCTTTACAATCCTGTAATGTAAAAAAATCAAGCAAAGGGCAACCCTCACGTCGTAAAAAGCACAGAACAAAAATTAATTCGAGATTTTGGGCTTCGTGAAGGCAGATTCTTACATGAAAGCCTCGCATGAAATTACTGTAGTATAAACTGTTTGTATATAATTATAAACCTTTTAAAACTTTTTTATTTTCGTACAACGTACATTTCGAATTCTGGGAATTCATCTTCAGGTACTAAGGTTAAGTTAAATTATGAAAATAATTAATACCAATGAATTTGGTTTTACACATATTTATCAAACACTTTTCAAGTCTACATCTCTAATATAAACTGTTGGTTTACGTAACCAAACCTTGGTTGAAGAATTTAGAATTTCCGTAATTTCCTTAAAGAGGTTTTAAAAGTGAAGTCTTTATATCAACGATTATATGAAAATAGCAAATTATAGATTTTCATATTTAGTTTACATAGTCTCCTACATTGATTTTACAATTTATTTTATGGCATTGAAATGCCATCTCATAAGTCATAAAATACTAACTATCGGGTTTACTACACTCATGTATACACAAGACGCTGTATTTGGTTTTAATGAACACAAAATGTCTGCTTTCAATAGAAGACAGAGAATGGCGGGCGTCTTTATTGCTTTTTCATAGCTCATGTTTTTATCTGCTTGAATCACTTAAAGCCAACCGACAGACCCATAAATAAATGTTAAATAAGCGCCAAGAAACCATTTACAGACACTGAAAGTGGCGGCTTTGGGTCTCTTTGTTAGATTCGATGACTGTGATAAAACCACTATTTATAACAAACAAACGGTAAATGCAAAAATTTGTTAAGAATGCAACATAAGAAAACACTTTTTTAACTTATGATTAAAACAGTTTTTATCTATATTTATAAAACCAGATAAAGTCTCTTCGGTATGTGATACTTATCTTTGGTACGTTAATCCTGAGTGAAGAAATATTATGAAATAAAATTAATGCAGAACAATATTAATAAACAACTAGAAAAAGCATATGCAGATGTTTATAATTGGAAATAATAAATGCTGCATTTATAATATTGATTAACGTTCAACCCCTTACATACAGTCAAATTTATAATTAAACACATTAATTACCAGAGAGCTTCGTATTACAGAGTAATATTTTAAGTATTTAACTATTAACATTTTTCAGAATTATCAATCTTAATAATGGGTCATGTTTATTGTTTTGCAAGTTGACTATTTGTGCAAGAACATTTTCTTTTGAGTCCTACACATTTTATAAAATTACTTGAACAAAAAAATTTTAAACCTGATTCTAAACTGGATCTATCAAACCTAAACCAATATTTATCTTTCCTAAATCACAGTTACAAGTAATATGATGTTTTTAAAGGATGACAGTAATTCGATCATTTGCCATCATTATATGTTACAAAAATTATAACACTATGTTTCAAAGGTTGAAATCTATTGTCTTCTAAATCACAATGCAGCACATCATAACACTTAGGTTTAGAACCAAAAAAATAGACCGGAAGCGGTCGTTCTTTACCCGAGCCCATTCCCAACCATCGCCTTCCTTTTTTTGTGTTTCAGATGAAGGGCTCCGATACTAAAGAAAATGATAAAATTCACTTTATCGTGAGTCTTCCACCTTCACTGGGCAATGTGACGTGTTGTTTGTGTTCTTGCTTCTCACCTTTGACATCGGTTGGTTTCATTCGATTCAGTCTGGACTTAATAGTGTTGGCGCACCAGTCAGTATTACGTACATTTTAGAGTTGCAGTCCATTGGTGTACTTTTCAGATTTAAGTTTTTGGTGCATGGATTAAGGGTTTCCACCTGAAGAAGAGATTAGATTCAATTCTTGAAACGTAGTGTTACAATTTTTTTGTATTAATACGGCGCATATCCGAAATCCTATTATCCTTTAAAGTGTTCCATTATCAATAACAAATATTTTATATCCCAATAAGAGACGTTTTTGTATACGTATTTTATCACTTAATTAAGATGAACAGTAACATTTGAATGCATATGGGAGATAATAACAAATTCGGGCTTTTTATTATCTTACGTGCCACATGGAAATGAAACAAGTATTGGAAAGAATAAATCATGTGTATAGACAATAAGAGCATGATATGTTAATCGGGCATGTCTGTTAATAGAAAAACATAAATTCACTTGGGAATGCATTTTTTCTATCTAAGTACTGTGCCAAAAATATAGAAAGTAATATATAAGAGAATTTTTTTATATAAATAATGTTGACCATTAAAACGCTAGACCGAGACACGATCTTCAATCCTTCGCCTGAAATCCCTTCGTACTTCAGTTACTAGTACTAATCCTATAACTGAATCCAATAAAGTTACCAATACATCTTCTTCACTTACTAAACTCTTTTTCCGATACAGTTCGGTAAAATAATGTTGATTGGCAAATTTTTTAAATTCTGTTTACTTTTACACCCAATTAGAAGTTAAAATATTGTATTAAGACTTGGTCTGATATATTTTTAAAACTATATAAATAATACATGTATTTAAATGTAATTTACTTAACATAAAGACATAGCTTGGTTATATGAATTTCGCTGGCCCAACGGCACCTGGTGTAAACATTTGGCGACTATCTCGTTGATTGCCAACGATAAACAATGGCACGCCAGAGATCCACTGGACAGTCCTCATCAACAGCATTGAATAATTCATAATGTTCTGCGAAAACATTTTTATCGTCTGAATATGTTTGACCTGCGCAGTCGACGTCATCTTGATGAATTTACTTCGCATTCTTGGCTATTTTTATGTTTATGGCATACAAATGTAAGAAAATAATGTGCTTCACATCACAGAATTTTGAATTATACGGGTTCATCCAGTCTGATATCAGAAATCATCCAGCTGTTTAAAAAAATCTCCAGTATTAAAACTATACGCCAGAGTATTATAAGTTACATTAATTCAGTACTAGTTCTGTGGAAAAACAAATCAAATTTATATCTCTTTCTGATGTTATCAAAATAATTGGAAGCCATATTTTGGTGTTACCTCTTACAATAAAATACAATTGGTTTTGGTTTGATTTTTTAAAATAATTGTATTCATTCCTGATAATATGGTCCGAGTAATCTACGGTATAAAACTTTTCCAAAGCCTAAATAAGTTCGCATTTTTAATCTACACTCAGTGCATTAGAATGAGACATCTCACCGTGTCTTAAGTTTTACAGTCAGACAAAAGACACACACTGCTATTATAGGAAGTAAAATTGAGCTGAGCCCAGTGAGGTAAATGGCATGTTGAAATTCGTCTTATGAAGGTCGACTATATGTTATTAAGATTCACTGATACAGAAGTTCTTATTGTGTAGGTTTATTTCCTTATGTGTGAGATAATTTTAAAATTCGCCACATTGAAACTACTACATTATAGGATGTATTACAGAACTACAATGGGTATTACAAGAAGTTCACGAGAAACTTTAAAAAAAAACTAAGTGTTATCGAGATATTTGTATTATTAAAGTTCGAGCTATATCCAGGTTACACTCTATGAGTGCCGATTTCCGAGCGGTCTAAGTCGTTGGACTTTGAGTCTGAGTTAGAGATAGCGCAGGTTCAAATCCTGTCTGTGACCGTTGCACTTTTTATCAGTACAATCAACCTCGTACTGTATTGACTCTCCCCTTTATTCTGTTTGATAAGATCCTCGCACAGGCCAGTTGCCCATGAGGACGGACAGAATAAGGCCTAAAAGGGGATCGGTCTCTCCTTAAAAAAAAATGATATATACAGTTTGTGGCTATGGTACTGCCAAAGAGGGTATATGATCTGCCTCCGTCTATGGCAGTGACATGACAAAGAGGATACCTTCTATATATAAACATTCAGTGATGTCTACCTTTCAGGGAATTAATGTTAACATGTATTGTTTACATTGATGAAAACTTATATTATTTTTTAATAAATTAAAATTGCACTAGTTTTAATTAATAGCTAAATCCTACACTTTTTTAATCCAATACAATCAAGAATTACATTAAATGTATAGCATTAAAAAGTAGTATTTCTTTTATAACTTTTAATGTAATTAACTGTAAAAAAGTAAAGTAGTTTCTGATAAAAACAAAAAAACATTCAGGGAAATAAAATCCATGCTAATGATCCAAATTTAAGACCAATAGCTATGGTTCGTGTCATGAACTTAATGATCAATTTAGATGTTCTTAAAATGCATATCTTCTATGTATCAATCATTAGCTGGATGTAAAATATGGTTGAGGCTTTGTTTCTACTTGTATGGAAGTCTCGAGAAAGGTCAGCTGGTTGAGGTTGAATATTTGACCTTGACCTTCCCTTCCGTCGAAGTCCTATAGCTGTCAAATCATCACAACTTGCTAACTTCGTATGTCTTGCACATCTCATTATACGCACAGTTTGTTGAAAGACGCTGTAGAAAGCCCTTTATTCCGATGTTACAGTATGAAATTGGAGTGGTCCAACTCTAGAATTGGAATCTTGCAATGTGGTCTTCAAAAGAAATTGTAAAAGACCTGCGATTGCTTAACAAGTAGTCCGAATTTTTGTACCGTTCTGAAATTAAATTATAGAACACTTTCGAGGTAACCCATATCTAGCACAAACTATCATACGATTATACCCTAACTTTGATTCACAAGGACCATTTTTGACTTGATTGTACTTCCATTTAATTATTGCTGCTCAACAAATACACAGTTGCGTAACAGGCTTTGCTGAAGCCCTATGCAACATTTCAAGTCTATGTGGTACTATTTCACATTTTGAATTTCATATTATGGTACTCAAATTGTTTACGGGTTTTATTTATTACGTGATGTTCTAGTTGCCAAAATGATTAGACGTTTGTTGCTGAAATATAACAATTGTTCACTTAAGGTCAGCGAAATCTTATACAGTGTCATGCACATTATTGAATTCAATGGTATCCAGAAATGAAAATTTGAAATCTATGGGTCAGTTAGTTTTCGGGATATTGTGCGGACAAACAGATATAAATCAAATTTCTCATACCTCAAGAGATAGCCTTCACTAACGCTCAGCCAATAAATCGTGTTGTTTTCAAAAGAAACAGATTTAGAGCCTTTGAAGCTTTACCAACGTACATAATTAACGTATTATAAATTTTTATTCATTTACAATTTTAATAGAAAATCCAAATTTGCCTTGAACTTTGCCACAATCTCTAAATAAGACTCAAACGCACTAAATTTTGTTTATAGAAATATAATACAGAAAAAATTGAAACATTTCTGAAACCTTTTACTGTGAGTATGTTTTTGAAAATAATGTAAAATTAGTGTATCAATAATATTATATGCTGCTTTAAATATAATGACAAACCCTCATACTAATAAAAACCATTTTTATCTAAGTTACTAGGGTACATCTTCTTTTACACCCTACCATAGTAAGTTTAGTAAAACGCAAATAAATTTAAACTTAAATCGACAAGATATTGCATGTAGTATCTCAATGAGTTCATATAGACTTGTATTAAACAAAATTTCATAGTTGTATATTGCCTCATTTTTTGTTCAAGACACACATTTTACTAAAGTGATTTGACTGCATCTACGTTTAAAACGACTTTTGGAAGTGTGTGTAAATAAATAAGAATGTTTTATTACTTTATTGTGTCTCTGTACTAGGTAGTTCTATGACAACGGTTGAGAATACTACTCTTTAGTTCAAATTATTTTATAAATATATCATGCATAGCTCAGATCTTTCCTTACCGAAATATAAAGGTTTATTTCTTAAAAATTTAAGCTTCTACTTAATTTTTTCTCTGAATATCGCATATTAACGTTTATATTCATTTAAAATTCTATTGGTACGAAGTAAACGCAGTTTTAAAATATATTACTTTCCGTGCAGAACCGAAGTTTCAGACAGTCAAATAAAAAGACTCAAATACAAAAACAGTCTGTATATTATATGAATAAAAAATGAAATTAACTATAGGTAGCCAAGGTCCTTTAAGACAGTTCAATTAGGTATATTCATCTTCTTGGCCCAAGAGAACATAATATAACATAACATTTGTATTCATGAAATCTTTAACTATTAATTGTAAAATTATGTATTTAGCTAAAAAATAATATTAACAGTGGAATATTTTTTTATTGGGTAATTTTATTACTTTTTTTTATTTTTTAAACAATATTTGATATCGAGTAATAATACTAAGAATGCATTACCGTTTATAATTGAACTAATGTCAGATAAGGCTGTCTCATACATAGAGCTGGATTAAGCAAGTGTATATTATGAGATATTAATTACAATAATATATTTACCAATAATGCGATAACATTCCATTCTCTGTCGTTTCCAGAACGCCTCTGGGACCGTCCCACCTGTAACAAACACAATAAAATCTCATTTTTGTAAATCTTTAGAAAAAGAACTATCGTACTATATGCTTATGAATGTCACTCAATTTGCTAGTTAACCTTACAGTTTTTTATAACGACACATTAAATATATTAGCAAATTACTATTATAAGATAAAATATCCAATAAAAAGACAAATATTAATTACAATTAGTCATAAATTTAATGAAGTTTTCTCTCATGAAAATGTACTATATATTCATAAATGTCAACTCAGTTTGCTAGTTATCCTTTCAGTTCTTTATAACGACACAATAGATATGTTAGCTACTGACTATTATATGACAAAATAACTACTAATAATACATATAGTAATTTTGATTAGTAATAAGTTTAATGAAGTTTTCTCTCATGATAATCATGTATACTTACAGCTTACACTGAAAACTAACTATACTTACTTACTTGTCCTCGATTACAAACTGACTTGGTTAACCACGTTACATATTACACATTACAGATATCTGCGAATTATTTTATTGCTAATGTTGTAAAATATACTCTTGTCACAAATAATGTCTTGTATAAATTGAATTCAAATGTACTTTTGGTACTATATTGTACCAGTTTACACATATATTTCATGTTTGAAAAATTCGCAACCATTTTAGAAATTACATACCATATTTAAGTATATAATGCTTATAAAATGGAAACGGTTACCGTTCTCAGATGATAAATTTCGTTTTAAATGTAAGCCAGAAATCTTATTAACCACTTAAGTACGATTTATACAATTTAAATAAGTAACTGAGAGTTAGCGAAAACTATCAAAGAGGGGCTACAAAATTTTCATTTTTTTCTGTCTGTCCACACGATACCTAGAAAAGGAACGATCCTATAGACTAGAATCATTCACGAAGCTTGAACTCTATATGATCAACACTTAGTTTGATGGTGCATGTTAGTTCATGGGATTTGGACGAGGGAAAATATTTTTATATTGGTCTTATGGATAACTATCATAGCAACGAGGAAATAGCAGAGTAAATACATTTGTAAGAATCCAGTACACTCATTAGAGAATTTAACGTGTGGCGTATTAAAACATTTAACTTATTCATACAGTAAAAATGAAAATAAAGAGTGTAAAGACAATGTTAAAAGTTTTTAATATTTTTTTAAACGCATTGTTTCGTTGCTGTACCATCTTCCATTTTATTACTAGAACTGCTATGAAACCTAACTCAGTGAAAAATATGATTGTGCAATTTAGAAAGATACCTCGAGAAAGATTTAAATCTTAGATTTTAAATTGAGCATGCAAGTTCATGGTGCCTGTCCGTGGCTTTTGGCCAAGCGCCATTGAAGCCTATCACTCAATAGGCTGACATAATCTTTTTATCTGATGGAGAGACATAAATATTTCTTTAATGTATGATTGCCTGTCTGTCTATATGTCTGCATGACAACTCGAGCTATAGACTGGAAATGGTGTGTCGTACTCGTACATTGTTTTTTACAGAATTTTGTTTTTAAATTTACTTATATTCACGTTAGCCAATGCCATTACGCAATAAATGTCACGTATAATTGTACATTAATTTTTAATCCTTTATAAGTTGTAGGAAAACGTATTCTAATATGTATATGTATATCTGTATTCGTCAGTCATTGAATATAAAAGTTTCAACCATAACTAAGTGTATTCACTATTATATTTTACTTATAAATCGAACCTCTAAAATTTTATTTCACTCATTGCAACAAGATGCTACTGAAAAACTTTTCATGCTGTTAAACGTAATTTTAGACTGCAATAAATATTTACTATTGAGCAGGAAAATCAGATCATGGAAATGAGGTCTATTTACATGAAACACGAACTTAGGGGAACCGACCACAACTAAAATTCATGTACAAACTCTGGCAGTGTGGCCAGTGAAAGAGGTAAACTATGTAGGTTATACCAAAGCATATCATTATTTTATAAAATAACAACTATTACATTGGACCAGATTTTCTGGTGAATAAGTAGTTACCATCTTTTATCTCTCATTATTGCATTTTATCCAGCATATGGTAGCGTGTTATTATCAACACAATTAGTGTTTATAGTGGCTTTGTCACCCAAATTAAGGACAAAATGAATAAACATTGGTGTTGGTTTTGGATTCGGAAACAAATAGAAACATGATGACGTTATTTACTTTGTGTATTGTTATAGAGACGATAGTTAAATTTCTGTTTAAATTTTGAAATATGTCGGGAATCCTTTTTTCTTATCATTTTTAATACATTCTCACCATTTACACTTGCCATGTTTGTAAACTATAATTGTCACTATTCACAATAGTAATATATTACTTTTTAATCTAATTAATTTTTCACTCTGCCTAGTAAATATAAACTACATTTTTGGAACATAAATATAGCTTTAATATTTTTTGGCACCATCAGGTTAACTGCGATAACATTTACATGAACTGAGATACGATTTATAGCAAAAATATACGATATTGGGGTACATTTTAAGTAGATTGTTTCCAAACAATACAATCTGTGTTTGGATTTATGTGGTTCAGGCAAACACAGTCGAAAAACCACCTTTCATGAAACCATTCATGAAATAAATTACAATTCTCAAAATATTTAAATCTCAGTTGCGAAACCACGTGATGAATTATTTTATGTTTAAATATAATGCATATGTGAGATAATGGGAAGGGGTTTACAAAATCCAAACGTTCTCAATATTTTACTGAAATACTTTTGAACACACTGATTTACTTCTATGGTGATACTAAGTGAGAAGGATACACGTTCTGGTTCACATTTAAAACCTATTTTTATTGTATTAATGTAATTAAATTCGAGTAATCACAAGGCTCAAATATCTCAAAAGTTTACCTAATCATGTCTAAATAAGCATTGCTGATGTTAAATTCATGTTTTAGTTCTTTCCTTCCATACCGTTTTTAGGTGGAATTATTTTATGATTTCATAAGATACATCAATTTCAAACGGATTAAAGTATAACGGGAGAAGCTTACGCATTTGTTAGCCTCAACAATAGCAGTGGGTTTTTAGCAGTTTTTCTTTGTCGTTTTTTACCTCCCCCTGGGATATAATGTTTACTCTTGCATTTCCTTATATTTCTCAAGAAAATTATATAGATTTATTGGAAAGCCTTACGAATGTTCAAAGGCTAACGTAATACTGGAAAACCTTCCTGGCAGCTATAATCCTAAGCGTTACTGCGGTAACAAAATTCCATCTAGCTTCCAAAAACAACTACAGTTTGGTGAGGATCTCTATATTGCTACACCTAGAACATATAACTGAGAAATTTTTCAGCTATATTAAAAAGGAACGGTAATCACAGGTTGAAGAGGTATTTTCAAAACACGAACAAAATTAATATTATATGCTATATCACACTTATAAACGGTTTACTGCATAATAATTAACACCTTGTGGTGGAATAAAATGCAAAACGTATTTGATCACAACTTATGAAGATCTTACACTCTAACATCATGTAACAATGAAGTTTTGACAGCGTTATAATATAAGCTTATTAACACTTTGCCTGACGGAGTGTACAATGAGTTAACGTGAGTTTCCAATGAGTTAACAATATGCTGACTGATGGGCCTATCATGTCCAGCCAGCACATAATATGACAGATCCTTTACATCACTGGAATACGCTTTAAATATTCTCTATATTGGTTAATGCGTAGTGTAAAATTTAAAGGAATAATAGGATTTAAATTCATAAATCACCTTAAAAAATCCATTTACATTCAAATCAGTCTCCAGGATTCTAATAAGTATAATTTATTCAGCAGAGGACTAGATGATATTAAAAAGCTTTTAACCTCGCTCTTTACCGGGATTGCAAGAAATTTAGTTGTTATTTTCTTAAAAATATAAAGACCGTATTTTAGGTTCATGAATATTAAACGCTGCTTATTTATAAACAATTGCAAAACTTGTAGAATTTTTTAGTACTACAGTTTTTTCTAATAACTGGTAAATATGAATAATTTCATTTACTCTAGTCATCTCTCGTTTTATTTCGTGTATAAAAAGTTATTTGACAGATAAACAAGTTTAAATTGATTATTTTAGAAAAAAAGAAAGATCTTAGGAGTATATATTCCACAAAAAATAAAACAATACAATGACAATCCAACAGTGCAATCTAACAACAATCCAAATCAAATCAAAATCAAATCGTCTATTCTCAGAAAATTCAACAAAAAATACATATTAATATATTCATTGTCTTAAAAAATATATACGAGTATTTAAATAAATATTGGGTGTTTAAAGTGTAATGTGTAAAATAAATTTATATTTCTAATTTAATTATTTGAGAAATAATCTCACATGGGCTACTAAAGCCTGTGCGTGAGAACGAGTCACCACAAAGTACTCAGTAGGTATTTCCAACCGTCAAAGTTTTAGTATATCTTAAATTAAATGAAGTAAAAAACAAAATAAACACATTAACAGCCGTAACGCAAACCGTACACGTGTCTGGCATTCTATGTGCAACAACACAATGTGAAAATATAAAAATTAATATACAAATATAAACTAGTCGAAATAACACAATGTATAATTAGTAATAGTAAAGTAGTAATAAAGGGCCCGACCGGACTATCTGATAACGAGGTCTAGTCGCATCAATGTCTAGATAAGGACTTAACATTGTATCATCCAATCATGATTGTAAGATACATCAAGATTGTAAGTAATGATTGACAATCTTGTGAAAGTAATTTGTTAGGATAATTATTTCTATTATTTTCTTAGAAGTTTCCATCTTTGGCATCAAGCAATTTTAATAGCAACTTTTCGAGTTAACTCTTCAAACCTTCTTAATCAAGTGGCATGAAATGTTTCGTATTTTTTTGCTTCTGACAAGTGTTCTAATTAAATGTATACACTCAGGGACCCAGATGTAGCTTTGGAGGTGGAGGTATGACCACCAATTAGTCTATTTCTTGAGTCCATTAGGTGCAATTCAGAATAGTTATGATCTTGTCATACTTGCAAGAAAATAAGAAGACACAGATTATCGTTAGTACCGTACAGCTAGTAATTAGCCACAATGAAAAATATTATATTATTTCCTCATGTATATTTACCTTATTTACGTAATAGTTATAGTACACATTTTAAAGTTTGTCATTGACGAAGGAAAGTTTGAAAGAATAACAGGATTTTGGACATTTCCCATCGTTGCAGGTTATAAATGGTATAATACAACGTTTCGAGGATTTGAATCTACTTTCTTCGTCAGATGGGGGAGGTAATAATACATACCAAAATAGGATAGAAAGAAGTAAATAAGCGAAAGAAAAGGGTTCAAGCGGTTTGGAATCCAGCCCTAGCGTTGTCACTGCACAGGGTGCAAGTCCCGAGCACAAATTACAAGTATAAGGTTCACAATCATACATCACACTAGCACAGGTTACAACCCCCACCTGACGAAGAGGATAGATTACAATCCACGAAACGTTGTGTTATACCTTTTATAACCTATAACGATAGAAAATTTCCGAAATCCTTTTATCCTTTCAGTTACAGTACACTTCAAATTTTGCATGGAAATAGTTAAGGGACTTAGTTTCATGTGAGCCTTTGTAAAAGCAAAAAAAGCTTTATTAAATTGTATATAGTATTAAAATGAATAAAGTCGACCACAACCATCCTAATTTCTTTTTTTTAATTTGCAACTGCAATTTACACAATGAAGCGTAAGTAGGCCATGGATTTCGACTTCAATGTACTGAAAACGGACGGAACCAAATTAGGCACTCTCTTGGAAAATGATAGGACCACTTTGCTACAATGTGTCGAGTAATGGAAGCACCATTTAGGGACAATCGCCCTTTAATCTGAGGCTGAGGTTAGGAAAGATCAATGATTGCGCAAGAACTGGGAGTTCCAGTTAATACAAATGCACTCGTTTATTTCGTTAAAGTATTGTGCAGTTATTATAAATATTGTACTGCTAAATTCGGATTGAAATTACAATAAATAGTGTACACTTTCAATATTACGAATCGTAGTAAAATAAGCGGTTAAAATTTTATAAAATTAATTAAAACTAGTAAATGCGTAATATTATAAAGCACATTCCCTTAATAATAAGTGCATAAATATAGTTTGGACAATCCTCAAATTTTTAATATGGATCATCAAAATAAAAATGCATTCTTTGGATAGTTGTATTATGTTATTATATGGATAGTTGTATGTCATACATAATATGAAATAAAATTACACTTTTTTGTAGATTTTAATTGGAGTGGACGAAGATAAGGGTAACCCTGAACAGCGAGGTCAATGAAGATACAAAATTCAAATTTTCAATAGATATAAGGGTATACTGGACATATCAGGGAATTTTTTGTCCATATCTTAAAGACAAAACTTTACTGGCAAGTTTACACTTTGCAGTAAGCTGCAAATGTCTTGTTTAACGAACAAGTCATTAATATTAGAAAAATATCAACAATAATTTATAACATTTTGAGTTTATAGATGATTAATTAAATGAGTTATTCTTCGTTAGTTCAGGATAATGTTTACGTCCTCTTTATCGTATGAAGAAGGTATTTCAAAGTAGATGGGTCCGGCAGTACAGTTTTACGTAGCATTTGTAAGATCATATCAGTCAACAGTTCAAGAATTTTTTATTAGCCTACGAGAAAGCCCGCGTCATGTGAAAAAAAACATCCATAGCACCAGCTGGTTAATAGTGATGCTGATTAAGCTAATTATTCTGAATATGTAAGATTCGGCTAGGTGGGTACACATCTGATCGACATTATTATGCGTTTGGTAGATTACGAGCACATCCTTATTCTATTGACAAGAATACGCGATCGGTTTTCTAAATAAATTAAGGACAGGCAGTGCAACCTGGATCTCAATGTTTTTTCTTGCATTTTCCTTAATCAAAGTAAATTATTTTATTCAGTTTAGTTAGTTTATGATGTACTGACAAGGTTCTGTCCAATATTTTTGTATAAATCATAAACTACTTGACTTGCGTGAAAATGGGTTCTGGGATCAAATTTCCACAACAGTAGACAAATCTGAACAGAATCACTAAACCTGTGATAACTTAATTAACAAAATCTGTGCATCTTTTGTGAGTAATCGATTGCTAATATGACACGCATATCTGAGACCTGAGAGAGTGGACGATAAGAAAAACTCCAACAGACTCAGTTCACAAATTTCCTTGTCTTGGGCTTTTTTCAAAATTAGAAAATTTAGAGATTCAGTGCCCAAATGAATGTTTATCCATATTTTGAACTGCAGTCGGAGTAGTGGGGGAAAATAGAACTCAAGGTTTAGCGTTTCACAAGCAACGCTGTATTCCTTTGTTTGGAAAACAGCTTTGATGTATCTGTGAGGGGAGCGTACTGGCAATTATCCTAACCTTCCAGGTGTGTATTCATATTTGTTAATGTATGCCAAGGTAAAGGAAACATAGGTATGAAACTATGAAAACAAAATAAATATACAGTGGCATCGGTATAAATCTGTGGACCTTTTGTGAGTAATCGATTGCTAATATGACACGCATATCTGAGACCTGAGAGAGAGTAGACGATAAGAAAAGCTTCTAACAGACTCAGTTCACAAATTTCCGTGTGTCTTGGGCTTTTTCCAAATTAGAAATTTTAGAGATTCAGTGCCCAAATGAATGTTCATCCATATTTTGAACTGCAGTCGGAGTAGTGGGGAAAAATTGAACTCAAGGTTTAGCGTTTCACAAGCAACGCTGTATTCCTTTGTTTGGAAAACAGCTTTGATGTATCTGTGAGGGGGAGCGTACTGGCAATTATTCTAACCTTCCAGGTGTGTATTCATATTTGTTAATGTATGCCAAGGTAAAGGAAACATAGGTATGAAACTATGAAAACAAAATAAATATACAGTGGCATCGGTATAAATCTGTGGACCTTTTGTGAGTAATCGATTGCTAATATGACACGCATATCTGAGACCTGAGAGAGTAAGACGATAAGGAAAACTTCTAACAGACCCAGTTCACAAATTTCCGTGTCTTGGGCTTTTTCCAAATTAGAAATTTTAGAGATTCAGTGTCCAATGAATGTTCATCCATATTTTGAACTGCAGTCGGAGTAGTGGGGGAAAATAGAACTCAAGGTTTAGCATTTCACAAGCAACGCTGTATTCCTTTGTTTGGAAAACAGCTTTGATGTATCTGTGAGGGGAGCGTACTGGCAATTATTTTAACCTTCCAGGTGTGTATTCATATTTGTTAATGTATGCCAAGGTAAAGGTAACATAGGTATGAAAATATGAAAACAAAATAAGTATACGGTAGCATCGGTGTTGGTGAAATACAATAGTTTTTGTAAAACCCATTAGGGAATAAGTTCTAAGTATAAATTCGGTGAATTACTTGGAAGTGAGAAATATCTAGATGTGTTGTGGCACTGTTTGGGTTGGGTAATGTGAAAAAAAACATTTTTCTATAATAATAAGAATAATATCCAACATAAGCGTATGCTTATATATATATACAACCAGAATAATAATATTCGATATGGTACCTCTATGAGTACCTCTGTTCTGTCTGGTAGTATGTATTAGATATAAATATTTAATCGAGAAGAATCGTAAAGCTACTAAACCTGACTTTTAAAACCAACCTCAGTCTTGAAAGTAATTATAAAACTCAAAAATGTAATGATATACATGCGATATTCTGAAATTATACAGTATATGCATAAAATATAAGTTTCCTGTCTCAGGTATTTTCACAATTTCTCCAGATGTTTGATAAGAGCGCAAGGATTCAAAAAGTTGTATTGTTACTGTCCAATAAAATAACACAGACATAAACCACTATCCCAAAGTACTTTCCTTGAACCTACTCTAGACAAATACAATTTAGCTTTATATCGTCGCATTACCTAAGTGACTTGAAGTGTATCATAAACTGGTATTAGAGCGAATAACGTCCCTAGGGACTGTAACGTACCGGCTACTCCCTTGAGTGCGTACACAGACAGTCACATGTCCGTCTACAACACAGTTGACTGTGCGATGATTCAACATTCGTGTTGTAAAACTGTGGTTAACCTCATTTGATAAACACGTTAGTATTACATTTTTCCGTGTATATGTTAGTGAATTAAATCTACGAAACCTGTTATAAGGATTTAGGTAAATCGCATATTGCAAAATTAAGAAAACAGTTCCTTTCATTTTTGAGGAATAAAATGTCATTAAATTTTATAATACAGACAAGTTTTTACAGTTTCATAGTTGATACTATAGTGTTGTGCTTTTTTATAGTAATAACTCAATATCTGCTATAGACTTAGTGCAGACACTGAACTGTTAAAGAAACACATTATAAAAGTTTCTTACAAATGAAGAGATAAGGTCTCATATACCATAAACAAAATCATCATTTATTCTAATAATTCTTACCTAAATAAAATTTAATCCAATATACTTTATTGTAAAAAAACCATACTCACATGGCATAAAACATTCATTTAACTGTAAAAAGGCAGAGAAATCGTAAATAAAACTAGTCATATGTTACTTATACTATTTTACACTGAGCAAACAAGGAAAGTGCATTAAATGATTATTCCGGATACTAGCTATGCACTCTTAAAGGGAATAAAAGGGGTTTGACACCGAGAAGTTTTGCATGCAAGCTTGGAAATGATTTTTACTTAGCAGTTGCTTGATGTCTCCGGGAGTCAGATGATTACCCTAATACCAGCCTGCGAAGGGAGCTTCTCAAAGACTGCTGTTCAATGTTACTGAACGCTCACGTTATCCCTCTAGAAATATACTTGGATACCCCTACACAAGAATCAAATGATAAAGAGAAAGAATATAGAGGAAGGGTAAAGTCAACAATCCAAAGTTCATGAACACTTCTCAACAAGCCTCTCTGAAATTGATGTTTGAAATAATTAGGACTGCTGTCTTTTGAACCTTAATAAAATAACTAACATGGTTAAAATAGCTTTAAAAAGGTCCGAAAACGTTCATTTTATAATAAATCCACTAATATATCTTAAAAACTGGCTTATCTGTCCACAGAATGGATTATGCAAAAGGTTTATTTTTCTAGACAAAATAGCACTATTAATTCATAAGTTTTTGAATCTAAAAAAGGAAAATTAACATGAAACATTTATAATTTGTTTATTTGTCTCTTTAATTGCTTAGAATATGAATTTATTGTTTATTTACCAAATCATTTAAATTTAAATGTGGGTTCGTTGCTCATAGTTATATTAAAATTAACTAGGTACGAACTATGTTTATTTTTGTCTGTAGGAATGTTTAGTGTACGCATCATTGTTTATTGTTTAATTTCACTTTGTTAGTATTTATAAGCCCATGTCATAATACCGTAAGTATAGAAAAAGTGAATAAATCCAACAATGGCAAGTATTAAAAACACCACTGAAAATGGTGATGACTGTGTGAGCTATAAAACAGTTTAATTTATAAGTAATATAACCAGGAAAAATCTACCTACGGTCAAAATAGTTAAAAATGTAGGATTAAAATGACTATTTAAATCGGCTGGTTCAAACCAGTTTATAAACTGCTAATTGTACCAAAGATAGTTAACCAAATTAAATCACCACAATAACGTTATGTAATAATTATAAATCTGATAATAATGTGATAGTAAATCAAATTTAAATTATTTACCATAATTTACTACTGTTTAAAAAGTAAAAACATTAAAAATATAATATTTTATGTAAATTAAAAACATTTTTAATGCAATTATCGACAGGACTGACTAAAATCATGCAGTTTTTTTACAACGAGCAGACTACGACCGTTACTTGTTATAACAGTTATTAGGCAATTTAATATTCGAGATACGGAAACTTAACTGTAACATTACTTTAAATAAAAATAACAAATATGTAATCTATTTTTTCATGTATCTCGTTCTGATTTGAAACAAATACGAACTGCAATACATGAATAAGAACTGACAAAATTATAAGAAGAGGTGTACTTTATTTTTCTAGTAAAATATCTCACAAATAAATTGTACGTCAGCTTGATGCATAGTTGCAAAAGAAGCTTATAAATTTCATTATATCGTTTACCTGTTTATACATGATTCAGACTTAGAAGTTAGATAAAAGTAACTGTTGCCATCCTTTAATTTTATACAGCATTTAATTGTGTTAAGTGACAGAAGATTGCTTTTATTTCTGTAAAAGCTAGAAATAAGCGTTATTATAAAACTTCGCAAAGCTATTTTACATATTTCATTACGGTAAAACAATTTTAAAGCATCCACTTAATCTGGACTTAATCTGTTATTTGAGTTTCCAAGAATATCCAATAAAAGTTGTTGAAAACTCGTAGTACACAAACTAATAGTTTTCTGTTACACGAATCCAACATTGAAAATAACCAAATTTCCACCAACTTACGTTTTAAATTTGGTTGTATATTCTATTTGGATAAAACTGATTATGATTTTTATAGAACATTCTTAAGATGATCTTATTTAAATTGTATTAGTACAAATACAAATGAACGGGATAAAATATTTCGAAAAGTAATTAATGCAATACTTATTACAATATCAAATTAGTTGGAAATACAATTCAAAGGTTAAAACTACCATATATACCACCTACGATAGTTATTCTTCCAAATAATGTTTTACCAGTTGTTGTATATTCAACTCGAGGTATTATTACATTCGGAATGTTATTTTACAGAAGCTACTTCTGTGGAAAAGTGTACACCCACTGTGTAAATAGTCTGTATTTGAACCAATGTTTACCGAAAACACCCTCTGTGTAAATATATGTTTTAAAGAGGGAACCCACGTTCAAAGGTAATATGAACCCTAATTAGGCAACAAGAACTGTTAGATGGTTAGAAACAATTACAGAGCTTTTAATCACAATGATAAAGGCTCTAATTAGAGCACAAAGGACGTTACGCTGAGCTCTAGAAATTCGCACATTACCTTGGCTGCACCAAGCTGCAGTCTCAGACCACGTTGGGTTTTTATTGGATTACGTGAGATGGCGGTAAATTACTACAAAGTGAAGTTGGAGTGGTTACGCGGTGTGATTTTGGCATCATTTAAACATCATGATGAATCCTCCACGCCGATGTTTAAAGCAACAGAGCTCTATATTTGGAGAAATTGAAAACCTATATCTTTCAGTAATCTAGATATCTTTAACTTATCATTTATCATAATATTAAACTATCCTTATAAATTATATAATGCTATGGATAGTAATACAAATGTAGGTTTCTCGTATACGACGAATCAATAAATACTTTGGAGGATTTTAATAACTTATCTTATACCACCAACATTTTCCATGATATAACTGTGGCATCTCTCTATTATTTAATAAGAAAGTATGATATGTTTTTAGTAGAAAAATTTATTTCTCCTCCATATACTAATAATCAATTTTTCTATTTATAAAAAAAGCTTCTAAATAAACGTAAGTGTTGTTTAGTGTATATTTTTATTTATGACCAATTGTCATGAAGTGTTCACAAAATTACAATGGAGGGGCATAATTATTATTAATTTTAAGATTTGTGAATTTGTTCTTGATTTAAAAAGTATGAAAATGGACAGTTTTTTAAATTAATAAGACTATTTATGACATTTATTATTATTACAAGAAAGAAAAGAAAAAGTAATTCTACGTTTGATTTCTGCAATCTGATCTTTCTCATGCTCTTCCATTAACCCTTAAACAATATCAAAAACAAACTACACATTTTTACGAATTTTATAACAAAACAAACTATTTTTCTCAACAAAACATTACAATGTAAATCTTATAGAGTTTTTTTACTTTAATTAGAAACTGTCATGTTAGTTTCGGCAACCGACTTTTGATGTCAGTTCGGCGACTTTAGATTCATTTGTTGTATTTAATTTTTAAGTATTTCCACTTCAACTTCTTTGTCTATACGTTTCCTTTGTACGTTGGGCTGTAAAGGTTATCTGAACACAAAAATAAATAAGCCGCCTTTAGGAATCGACGTACGGAGATCTGCTTGCAATCAAACATTGGATATATTCTGGAATATTATTTACAACTATATCCTGAGGATATACCTGTTATCTCCTAAATATCTGGTAATTATAAAAATGCATATACATTTCCTTAAAAAAAACAAAGTTTAGTTACAATTTAAAATATAAATGTGTATCCAAACATTATTGACTGTTTGAAGTTTGTTTTGACGATAGAAGGATTGTGAAGGAAACAGGAGTTTTCCGGACATTTGACATCGTTCAGTGATACAAAAAATCAGTAACACTATATCAGTCAGTCAAAGGTTGGTCCTATTTTAACCTGTATTATTGAGTAAAGTTAGAATAATTAGTGTTGTGTATAATTTAGTATGAAGTACAGTACATGTTTTACAGTGATTGAAGTTGACACGTAACATGGTGTTTGTTATTTTCATAGTGTGTTAGTTTAGTTATTTACCTTGAAGAAGAGACCAGATTGCAGATCTCGAAACGTAGTGTGACTATTAAAACTGTGACTGTTAAATAAATACTGTAATAGTGAACAAACATCAACATAAGCAGAACATATAAAATTTTATACCATCTCTCTCTCTCTCTCTCTCTCTCTCTCTCTCTCTCTCTCTCTCTCTCCTCTCTCTCTCTCTCTCCTCTCTCTCTCTCTCCTCCTCTCTCTCTCTCTCTCTCTCTCTCTCCTCTCTCTCTCTCTCTCTCTCTCTCTCTCTCTCTCTCTCTCTCTCTCTCCTCTCTCTCTCTCTCTCTCTCTCTCTCTCTCTCTCTCTCTCTCTCTCTCTCTCTCTCTCTCTCTCTCTCTCTCTCTCTCCTCTCTCTCTCTCTCCTCTCTCTCTCTCTCTCTCTCTCTCTCTCTCTCTCCTCTCTCTCTCTCTCTCTCTCTCTCTCTCTCTCTCTCTCCTCTCTCTCTCTCTCTCTCTCTCTCTCTCTCTCTCTCCTCTCTCTCTCTCTCTCTCTCTCTCTCTCTCCTCTCTCTCTCTCTCTCTCTCCTCTCTCCCTCTCTCTCTCTCTCCCTTTCTCTCTCCCTCCCATCCTACCTCCCTCCCCCCATCTCTCTGCTTGCTTCTCTATAACAATATTCGATTCCTATCTTTCTCTTCTCTGTTGTTGCCTTTCTCCACTGCTCTCTGTGCTCGACTGCACACACAGTTTGTGTATACTCCACACACAGACACACAGCTACACCGGCGGGGAAAGCCATGACTAGCGCATTCCCGCCGGTTGGCTATGCATGGACTGACGCAACCAGTCACACACTCCACACTCGCCATCACGAACCATGTCATGTCGATGTGCAGGTGAATTGACTCATCACTGAGTGACAGGTACTGCTTCAGAAAAAGGCCAATATTCTGATCAGACATTCTATCGTGTTTTGAAATTCTGCAACTTCTCGGTATTGCTCTGTCATCGATGTTCCGTATCGAAGAACTGAACCCGGATATGTATAGAAGTTATTCTGATAATCTCTTCAGGATGTGTAGTTGATAACAATAGGCATGCCTCATTATTTAAACACGTACGATAAGTAAATATTAGTCTGAAGAGATCGAAAAAGAGTCGACGACGAAGAAGCTCAAAACGTTTAAATAATTTTGAAATCAGAGACAACTATATTACAAAATATAAAATATAGTGTAACGCAGTTGAATTGCTAATGATGTCATTGCCTCATCAGGTACACAATTCAATGCACCTCGATGTTTCTGAAACGATATATAAGCACAGTGAAGCAACCGAGCTTTCTTCACACGACGTAGCCATGGTGGAAATGGTTGATTTAATATAAATGTTGAGTTTAGCTCCAGTTCACCTTCCTCTTAATGCAGAGTCTGGTACTTGATGCTGTTGTAGACTTGACTCTTGGATGTCTGTAACAGCATCAGATTGAAGAGTCTGGTATTTGATGCTACTGTAGACTTGACTCCTGGATGTCTGTAACAGCATCAGATTGAAGAGTCTGGTATTTGATGCTACTGTAGACTTGACTCCTAGATGTCTGTAACAGCATCAGATTGAAGAGTCTGGTATTTGATGCTACTGTAGACTTGACTCCTGGATGTCTGTAACAGCATCAGATTGAAGAGTCTTGTATTTGATGCTATTGTAGACTTGACTCCTGGATGTCTGTAACAGCATCAGATTGAAGAGTCTGGTATTTGATGCTACTGTAGACTTGACTCCTGGATGTCTGTAACAGTATCAGATTGAAGAGTCTTGTATTTGATGCTACTGTAGACTTGACTCCTGGATGTCTGTAACAGCATCAGATTGAAGAGTCTGGTATTTGATGCTATTGTAGACTTGACTCCTGGATGTCTGTAACAGCATCAGATTGAAGAGTCTGGTATTTGATGCTACTGTATACTTGACTCCTGGATGTCTGTAACAGCATCAGATTGAAGAGTCTTGTATTTGATGCTATTGTAGACTTGACTCCTGGATGTCTGTAACAGCATCAGATTGAAGAGTCTGGTATTTGATGCTACTGTAGACTTGACTCCTGGATGTCTGTAACAGCATCAGATTGAAGAGTCTTGTATTTGATGCTACTGTAGACTTGACTCCTGAATGTCTGTAACAGCATCAGATTGAAGAGTCTGGTATTTGATGCTACTGCAGCCTTTACTCCTGGATGTCTGTAACAGTATAAGATTGAAGACGCTGCATTAACAGGAAGGTGAACTGGAGCTAAACTCAAGAATCAGTAGTAGACGGTTTTATTTCCGTAGTCATAAAAATCGATTTATTATCAAGGAAACGTTCAAAAATTTCAAGATTCTTTCTCTGTAACTTAACTTCATGAAACAGTCACACGAAATCGTGTAACTTGCAAAATCTGCTGTTGCATGTCTTCATAAATGTACACATCCTACAAACTCACAAATGCAACTAATGTTAGTATACTTAGTAGATCCGCGTTATGTAATGATTGACAATGGATGATTTAAAAGTGTAATAGGATTTCGGTCATCGTTATATGCCACAAAATGTATAACACAACGTTTCAAGGATTGAAATCTATTCTCTTCGTCAGGTGTATTAAACTTTATACATGCTAAGTAGAAGAATACGAAAAAAACAAAATAAACCTAAAGATCCTAGCTATTTATATATCATGAAAGGTTTGAATCGCGTCAAAACTTAGTAGGCGACGTGCAATTTCTTTAATAATTTGCTTATAAACAGACGTCTTTTTTCTATTAACTGGTATTCATGCATGATTCTGGACCTTAATTTTACACAAAAATCTTTTATAAATACACACATTTTCAAATAAGTGTGATAATCTGCTAGAGGCATATTACTTATTATAGCCACAACATTCCCGAAAAGACGGAGTAAATTATTCCTAATAATTTGGAATCTTATAGTAAAAGTATTAAAGAGGGACAGTGAAAAGTAATTAAGTAGGGTAACACTCTTAAGATGATAAGGGAAGAGCACGGTTGATAGGAGAAACTTTGGTATTGACTTGTTCGATCTTAAGTGCTCTGCTGTCAGTTCTTGATCAGATTAGAGTTGTCTAAGTCTTATCAGAAGTTATTCTGCGACTCGAGTTTTGTTTGAGTACAACATGGCGATCCCCACACGGGTCTATTAACAAGTTTATCCCACAAATCTAAATACAATTAACATTTATTAGACGCCATCCTTTTTAATTTCAGTAATGATGAAGATTTTTGTCACAATTTTAATATACATTGGACCAACTATTATTATACCACTGCTCTAAATGCATATTTTATTATCTGTTATATTATAACTTCAGTAAAATGTGAACAACTTTTATAATTTTTGGCAACTTCATAAAGCATTTTTATTTATTATAAGTTTTAAAATGACGGTCGTTTTAGTTTGGAGTAAATCTCTTATAAGGAGTTATTTAGGTCTGAAATTGAATGCGAGAGAACGGATTATTCTTTCTACAGGCAAAAAATGTAATAAATAGTTTGTTATGTATTAATAATAATGACAATAAGAAGCTAATATCTGTAAAAATTAACTGTTTCCGTACAAAAATCACCTTTTGGAACATTTAAAAATAATTTAGATTTTCGAGTTTTTTATTTTAAAATAAATGCAATGCTGTGTGCCAATATATAAATCTTTTTAACTAAATATGATAGCAAAAAACAAACTAAATAATGTTTACAACTTGAAGATTGAATAAATAATTTGACAGACTAAAACAACTGTAAAATGCATATCTTTACTTGTTACTCTTCAATGAATGAATTTGTCCACATAAATAAATATTTGTTTTCAAATTTACCGTCTCTACATAAGAGTTATGTTGGTATGTAACATGATATAATTGTTTAAAAAAAACTCATTTAGGTTCAATTCCAAGTTTTAAAAGTTTGACATTATCATAGCTTCCAAATTTTAAAATGGCACATTACTAATAATTTTGTTGAATTTTGCAAACTTGATAGCTTAAGAATTTAAATTTGGATATGTATTTTTCTTATCTCAAATACGGTACACGTTAGAAAAAAAACATGATTTTCAGAATAAAATGTGTTTAAATGTATAATCTTAAGGTATTTTTATTTATTTTATTAAAATAAATTAGAGTGGTTCGAAATCAACAAATGGTTATTTAAAATAAATTAGGTCGGCTCTAGTATTCCATACGTAATTCATTGTATTGTTTTATCGCTATTAATAAACAGATGTTTCACGTAATTCTTGTTTATACTTTTCACTATGAATGGTATTTGTTAATTCGTTAAAATCAACTGCTCAAACACCTGCAACAATAGCAAAAATATGTCTTGATATGCTTTTTATTATTTGGATAACATTTCTCGAAAAGTTACTAAAAAACGTTAAATTTTACAGTTATATGAACAATTGATTTAATAAATTACTTGCTAACTATTTATAAAACATATCCACACGAACTATGGTAATTATCTGTGTACTCGTAGTGGTATAGCTATTCAACCTATATTGCATCGGAACAAAAAATTAAAACTATAAATATCTGATACTTTGATTGTAAATATTCTGCTTTAAATTTTGGAGATCGTAAAGTTTTCTCAGAAGAAACGAGTGAATTGCTTCATTAATATAAGGCAACTTAAGGAATTCACACTCGCTTTATAATAATGTAAAATTTTCTCGTTGTGTCATTTCTTGTTAAGACGACAATTTCTTCTTAATTGCATGATGTCATCATCCTACCAATAAGGTATAAACTTGAAATTTCAAGATACTGCGATATAATATCGCTTTCTATCAAAACGTGCTATATAAGTTATTTTTAGTTGTGCTTTGAAATTAAGGATAGTTTTGGTTATGGTAGATAATAAAACCACAATATGTAAAATTTCAATGAATACTTTATACATAAAAATGTTACTAAAAAGATTATTTGAAACTCTTTAACAAACTAAAGTTGAATAGACATTTTAAGGATACATAAATTGCATATAATATGATCTGGGAGACTTTTGTGGATAAAATCTAACAAGAATTAGTGTGGATTCAATTATAGTGTTTAAAATCTAAAAGCTTGTATTAATAAAAACCCCAGATACTAAACATATTTTTATAAATGACACAATATGTAAAATTTAAATGAATACTCTATACATAAAAATGTTACTAAAAAGATTATTTGAAACTCTTTAACAAACTAAAGTTGAATAGACATTTTAAGGATATATAAATTACATAATATGATTTGGGAGACTTTTGTGGATAAAATCTAACAAGAATTAGTGTGGATTCAATTATAGTGTTTAAAATCTAAAAGCTTGTATTAATAATAACCCCAGATACTAAACATATTTTTATAAATGACACAATATGTAAAATTTAAATGAAAACTTTATACATAAAAATGTTACTAAAAAGATTATTTGAAACTCTTTAATCAAACTAAAGTTGAATAGACATTTTAAGGATATATAAATTGCATATAATATGATCTGGGAGACTTTTGTGGATAAAATCTAACAAGAATTAGTGTGGATTCAATTATAGTGTTTAAAATCTAAAAGCTTGTATTAATAATGTATCCCAGATACTAAACATATTTTTAGAAATGACAAAATATGTAAAATTTAAATGAATACTTTATACATAAAAATGTTACTAAAAAGATTATTTGAAACTCTTTAACAAACTAAAGTTGAATAGTATCCCAGATACTAAACATATTTTTATAAATGACACAATATGTAAAATTTAAATGAATACTTTATACATAAAAATGTTACTAAAAAGATTATTTGAAACTCTTTAACAAACTAAAGTTGAATAGTATCCCAGATACTAAACATATTTTTATAAATGACACAATATGTAAAATTTAAATGAATACTTTATACATAAAAATGTTACTAAAAAGATTATTTGAAACTCTTTAACAAACTAAAGTTGAATAGACATTTTAAGGATATATAAATTACATATAATATGATCTGGGAGACTTTAGTGGATAAAATCTACCAAGAATGAGTGTGGATTCAATTATAGTGTTTAAAATCTAAAAGCTTGTATTATTAATGTATCCCAGATACTAAACATATTTTTATAAATGACACATACGCGGCGTATAATCGATTAAAGAAAGATATTGGTGAAGTAAGATCACAGGTAAGTAACTCTTCGCAGGTGGTAAATATTGGAAGAAGCCGTATGTGTTGGGAAACCTTAATACTACAAGATGATTTGAAACATATTTTCTTTGGTTATAGGTTGATATGAAAACGCGTGCATGTTTTCAATGTGAAAACATAAAATAATTCATCTTCGTGAGAATGTTTTAATACTAATATTATTGTACCGTGTGTTTACTAATTATAATACTAATTTATGCACGCTGAAAGTATCTTTGAAACTAGAAGAGATGCAGCAAAGATTAACTAGGTAAAGTTGAGCGTAATAACTAGACAAACAAATTAATGTTGTCAATTTGATTATTGGTTGCATTGATCAGTCGCTTCCCTCACAAAACTGTTTTAATCACAATTTTTAAACTGCCACATCTCTCTTATTAGTATTGAAAGGATTTTTACATAAAATTTGCGTTAATTTATTCGTTTTAAAATACTATACTGAAAAAATATTTCAAGACAAGCAAACAGGAGCTGTATTTTTTAATACAACTTTTATTTCCAAATCAAAAGAAATTGAATTTTTTACTGATTTCAAAAATACCACCTATGTTATACCCGTTTTTATATGCCTGTGTAAAAAGTACTCTGCTATTCGGATAGTTGGCCAACCCGACTAATATGTCACTTCACACATTGTTGGATCAACTATTAATATTTTCTATTTTGACTATATTGAATCTGTTATAAAAGTTGCTACGTACACTCCACATATAGAACTTTACAATCACCTCCACTAAAGAATCTACTGGGTATACTATAACATATTCCATCCAGTACATAGCATAAAAATCATTATTTATGAATTGTTTGCAAACTTTTTTAGCCTGCCCAATCACAAATTACAAAATGGCCAATTTTAATTCGTATTTTAGAACAACTTTATTTCGGCAGCCATCATTATTTATACATTGCTTGCAAAATTTTTTTGCCTGCCCAATCACAAATTACAAAATGGCCAATTTTAATTCGTATTTTAGAAAAATTGTATTTCGGCAGCCATACATTATAAACCAAAGGCATGAATTTTTAAACAAAATTATTCAAACCTAATTTAATACTTGCATTTTTCGATGTCTCGTAAGTTTCAGTTAGAATCGTTATTTTTAAATATTAAGCACTGATACGCGATGGATAGAAATTTGTTTAGATTTTATAATAACCGTGTCGTTGATAAAAAGTTATGAATTTTTGGTATCCTGTAAGATTTCAACGCTCAAAAGTTGCTGTTGTGTTTTTGAAAATATTTTAAAAACCCACAACACACTAAGTATAATTATTGAAACAAAACTATATTTTAATTCATCTTCAAAATATTTATGTAACTTTAACCTGGTTTCGAACAGTAATAGTATATTATATCATAACTTTCCTCACTGTTCCAATTTCATAAATATATATAATAAAGAAAATCACAGATATGATTTCTGTGACACCTTTGGTTATTTGTGTCAATCGACCTTTAGAGCCAATCGAATAAGTTCAGTTGATATTATTTTTACTGAAAGCCAAATTAATCCGGCATAAAATGAATCAACAAAGGGCCAATTCAAAGTCTGACAAAGGAAAACAGCCAAGCGGATAAATTCCAAATTCATTGTATGCAGTTCGATTTAGCCCTCAATAAAGTTTTAATAATCCATGACTGTGATACTTCCTATTGGGCCAACCGAGATGCAAATTCTGTTAAATGGAAAGGTTGCTGAAATATTGGAGGAGTAAAACCAATATTGGAATATTGAAATATTGGGATATTGATTAAAGCTAAAACTTGAATCACTGATCCGTTGGATATCACGGTCTGTCTCTTGTGACTGAAGGCGACATCGTTTAAACTTTGTTTAGACTTGGCTCTTTACAAAAACGGTTTTAAAACCCAGATGGGAAACGTTATGATTATTATAAAAGTTTGCAGCTTTGCAGATTGCAGAACTCATAATATTATTTAATAGATTGACGTGTTCTGCAGTAGTTTAAACACTAAACAAAAATTTATGTTACTGTCTGTACACTCTGATCCCTTCCAGATGAGTTATTTGTAATAATATTAAATAATGGCTTTCAAATATGTTTACTTAGTAACAACAGACAGTACACATTTCGTATGGCTGAAATAAATAAATTGGATTGTTAGTTTGATATATATTTGAAAACAAATTTATATTATAGTTAACATATTTTTTTTTAAATATCTTATAATTAAATTGTCTTATAATCAAATAATGATGTAATACAAGAATATTGTCTAACTACAAACCCATTTTAGGCTATACACTATGCTGTTATTTATGTTGTTTCCAGCATTAATTCTGTTGACGATGAATGACTAAGCCCAGTATTAAATTCATTATTGTTAAAAGAAAAATTATAAAAATTCAATACAAACACAATGCAGTTGAAAAATTAAAATTAAGATTGAAAAATATAATGAGGAAAATTAAGAGTAATTTCCTCATTATTTTTACTAAAACCACGAAAATTTACGAATTTGTCATCCTCAAAGTATTTATCCTCAACAAAGTTTATTTTGGCTTATTACAATTTCTCTCGAATTTACACTCAGAAGTGAGACGAACTTAATTACTCAGAGGGAGAGTTTGAAGAGTAAAAATATTCCAGAGCTCTTCCATAACGACCCAACTCAGCCTCTTTGGAACAAGGTTGCAGCCCAAGTAAAATACATTATACCGCAAGAAGTAATAATAGTTAACGGGGTTTTGAATTTCATTGACCTCTTAATTGTAATACATCTGATTTAAATTGCACTCAATTCGTGTTGTAAAACCACATTGGTCTAAGCTTTATAAATTTGTATTAACAAACAGCTAAAATTTATGATGATTTTTTTTGCCTAGAAAAATACTATTTGGAGTGCAGATGGCCGAAATGTCGAAGACGTTGACTTTGAGTCTGAGATAGAGATAGGGCAGGTCGAAATCCTGTCTGTGTCCGTTACACTTTTTATTAGTACCATCGACCTTGTACTGTATCGACTCTCACCCTTATTAAGAAGAAATTAAAGAAATGAGAAACTTTATTTCACAAAGTAAGCATCATATACGTACATATTTGTAAGTTAAATATGTTCCCAGCAAAGGCATATGCCTGTGTGCTGGGAACGAGCTCTAAAAGTCTAGTAAACAAATATAACAACCATAAAGTATAAATTTAAATAAGATAGTAGAATTAATTCAAAGAAACAAAAAATTAAACTCATGTAATCAATGTATGAATAGGTTTAAAATAACTTACATTAGCGAATTAGTAATCGAGCAGAAAAAAGGTAATACAATTTGAGACTACTTATTCGATAAGCTAATTACAATGACCTAACTTATAAAATTATGTAACACTGTAAAACTTTGGCATATTTTTGTCTTGCATGTGAAACTATCAACAAATACAAGACGAATTCAGCAATATATCTCTCTATCTCTTTCTCACTCTCTCCTTTCAGTCAATCTCCCTCTCACTCCCTTTTACACATTCACTCACACTCTCCTCCACTTTCTCACTCATTCTCTCTCACACACACCCAGCCGCTCTATTCTGTTTGATAAGATTCTCGCACAGGCCAGTGGCCCATGAGGACGGACAGAATAAGGCTTAAAAGGGGATCGGCCTCCCCTTAAAAAAAAACAAGTTGCGTCTTTTAATAGTTTTCGCTTTCAGATAGAAGAAACATAAGTTCCACCAGTTTTCAGGTGTTAGGAAAAGGCAATAACTTATCTATCATGACAAGAAAATCCTACGGAATCTATTCTGCAAAATTACAGGGGGCCATCCTCAGTAGCCACCCATTAGCTCATGTTATGAATGAGACATTAATTGAGCATAAATTACATAGCGGCATGAAGCGTCAATAGGATTTATAGTGTTACGCGCTTCCATAATTAGTAAGTTAGATTATACTTCATTTACTATCGAACCTGCTGCACACAGTTTGGTTTCACTTTAACACTAAGAAATTGTTATTCTTTCATATTTAATGATACCACTTTGCTCTCTTCTAATGTACAAAGTTATTTAAACTTCATAGTAACTACAGTATAATATAAATAGAATGCCATACCGTTTCGCACAAACATTGTTGTTTTATCAAAGTTACAACTATGAAGTGGTATTGCTGTTCATGGAATTTACATTCAGGGATGTACAATAAAGTTTATATTCATATATTAGAGTTTGGTCAGAAACATTTTCTTTACGTTCCTGCTGGATATGCATATTTTTGTTAATCCTAAGCAAATCCGATTTTCATAACCCAATTCATATCTTAGTAAGCTAATAATAAACTTACATTAATTTATTTTGCTAAAAGGTAGGAGTACATTACTGCAGGTGTCACGTATAAAATATATTCGGGTCTAGCTGCATGTGTTATTATGTTACATTTTAACGTTATGCGTTGACTACAAATTGATGTAATCTATGATTTTCTCGTTTCCATCATGATTACTCAAAAGACCATTGTAAAGGTGTTCACTAACGTTCAGCCAAACCTAATTAAACGATATGTACCATCATAGATTTTATTGTTGCTTATATAAAGAAGCTCCATGCAAACATTTTCAGTTTGTTCGCAGGATTTCATATGGGACAGGCATACAGGAATAATATTTGTCCAGCCCCTTCATAGGCTTCGCTTACGATCAGCTAAATAAATCAATAGTACGTATCAATGTTATTTCTTGGAAGCTGAGTTTTAAAAATTGACAAACAACTTTGTAATTTATCGATTTATATGTTGTATTGCAAAATACACAAGTGCGGTTACAGTAAGTGCTTCCGCTAGAGTGCAGGTAGAGTGTTTGCTTTAGTAATTCTCGTAGTTTTATATCGCTAACATTGTGTTACTGACAACCATTATAGCTAACATTGTGTTACTGACAACTGTTATAGCTAACATTGTGTTACTGACAACTGTTATAGCAAACATTGTGTTACTGACAACTGTTATAGCAAACATTGTGTTACTGACAACTGTTATAGCTAACATTGTGTTACTGACTACCATTATAGCCAACATTGCTCTCCCATGAATGATGTAGGAACGTAATCGATTTCGTAATAAAACTTTTTAATGGAAGAAGAGTTGGTGTTACTTAGGAATTTAGTTCATTTCGACCAAAACTTCCAATCGTCAGCGACATTACATCATTCAACTTTGTTTAAAGTTCACTGAAGCATTGTTTAATCGAACTGTTTCTGTCGCCCTAAAATCTTTCACTAATGTTCTTAGGCCATGTGGTATGATTCTAGTATTCTGTTTTAGAAAAGTCTTCAAAATCAGGTTATTAATCTTAGTTTGAAATGTCTCTCTCTTTATGGTAAGCTAAAAATGCTCAATTATTGATAGAAAAATTAATTGTATTTTTCATCTTTAAAAACACGAGTTTCATAAGGAATAAAAAGTAAACTTATCATTAAATAGTATTTAACCTTTACTTTGAAAGTTTAACCCTAATCTAAATGTTGAAATAGAATTTCATTCGTTATATCATCTAGGAAATTAATGAAAGAAAATTTGTTTGTAGTTATTAACGAATGGCAAATAGCGTCAGAAATCCTTAGTAAGAATAAGGATATCTACTGTCATCCTTAGGTATACAGTTCCTTCTTCAAATTGCCATAATAACAAAAGATATTTCATCCTATGAAGTTATGTACTAGTTACGATAGTTCGCTACTTAATATTTAAATAATTTGATAAAATGGTAACTTTTTCATATTAAATTTGGAATTATTACGCTAAGTAGTACGCAAGTATTGCACATTGCAATTTGATGGCTTTCTAAATAAACATGAAAAGTATAACATTTCCCAGTGTTGATTTTCGGCGAACTCGATATGCTGCAATGCTGCTGTATTGCATTTCCAATAACACACCAGTGCTGCCACACGTACAGCCTAATAACGGTATCGGCATAGCCATTCCCGCGCTCGCTGCATCCTAATGCACTCGTGTCCCGGTTGTTGTCAAATGCCAAGATCATTGTACTGCACTCTCTGCTCTCAGTTTGCTCTTAGATACTTCTGAATAAAACTAGTATCAAGTATAAGCTAGTCTTGATACGTCTTTTATGGTACATCTAAATTTTTGACTGTAAAAAAAATTAGAAATAACAATTTGGGAATGTTTCGGAGTTACAATTTAGCTTAACCTTCAGCTCGGCGCCAGCCTGTGTACTCTAAGTGTTAGCATGACCTTGAGAAACCTTAGCTCACTACTGTTCCGGCATAGAGCCAGACTTTGGTCTTCCTGAGATGACTGACTAATGAAAAAGTTGAAAGTTCTATAACTTAAATACACAGAAGGAATACAGGAGTGCATAGCACAGAAGACTACAAGGTATCATGTACAATTTCAACTGTATAGCTTATTTCATAGGCTACAAGTGTTAATATATGTTAAAATCCATATATTTGAACTCAGTTTGCCTAAAATTAATTTATTCTGCAACTTTCTCATTACCATCATACATACCCACAAGACCTGTGTTGTTCCGCTAACGCTCAGCCAAATTGAGAAACCTCAGCTCACTACTGTTTCGGCAAAGAGCCAGACTTTGGTCTTCCTAAGACGACTGGCTAATGAAAAAGATGAAAGTTCTATACCTTAAATACAAGAAGGAAAACAGGAATACAGAACACAGAAGACTGCAAGGTAACATGTACAATCTACATCTCATTCCATTGGCTACAAGTATTAGTATGTTACATTTTAAAAATCCATATACTTGTAGTCAGTTTGCCTAAAATTTATTTATTCTGCAACTTACTTAGTGCCATCATACTTACCCTATAACCTGTGTTACTTTAGCTTACGCTCAGCCAAATTCCATGGAATGAAATTTAGCATTATCAAATTCGAATTTCCTTGAATATAAATGAAGCTTCAGGCCAAATTTTAAGTCTATAAGTAAGTTCTTTCTCATGATATTGTACCGATAGAAAGATAAACTAATGCTTTACAGCCCCTCGAATGATAAGCTTCGCTAACGCTCAGCAAATTATCTTAGAAATAATTATTGATATACTTAATACGTAAAACACTTATAAGAACACAGTATTAGAATCGTATAAAATTAATTTAAAATTTATAATAGAAACGAAGCTTACGTGTGCGTTTGTGTAAAGGTTATATTTTGACCCTGTTTGAGTGCATCTTTAAAATAGTTATAAACAATCTGTTGGCGGCAGAGTTTTGTTCCTTCTCGAGGAATCGTACTGATAGAGAGCCAGATAGAAATGCTTTCCAGCCCCACGAATGATAAACTTCGCTGTCGCTCAGCAAATTGTCTTAAAAATTATTGATATATTTAATACGTAAAACACTTATAAGAACATATTATTATCATAATAAAATGATTTAATTTAAATAGTGCATTCAAAACGTAGCTTACGTGATTGTAAAGGTTATATTTTGATCCTGTTTGTAAAAGAGTTATGAACAATCTGTTGGCGGCAGCTGTTGGATGTCAGGATAGTGTGGGATTTATATAGAGAGGGAGCTTGGAAGAAATCCCGATAAACTAATCGATTTACGATGATACGCACACATCAACATATACCCTGCTTTACCGTCACATATAGCTTGGAGCTCTTACAGAGTTCTCTTCACAGTTTACTGATACCTTTTCCATTAACCTTTGATCATAAAATATTAAAATAAATATTACATAGTAAATACGTTTCCCTTTCAAGAGTCACTCGTGGTATAAACTACTTCCTCATTTGCAATATTTTACAGTAATCAATATTCTGTATTTTACTCTTGTATACTGTTACATTTATTATACTCTCATTATTCAACTTAATTAAACAATTTAAGTTCAAACAATCACTCATCGTATCAACTACTTCATCTATACATTTAAAACCATTTATTATTCTGTATTTTACTCTTATATACTGTTTCATTTATTATACTCTCATTATTTAACTTAATTAAACAATTGAAATTCAAACATTTACTCGTGGTATCAACTACTTCATCCATACTTTTACAATAATCATTATTCTGCATTATACTCTAATATACTCTTTCATTTACTATACTCTTATTACTCAACTTAATTAAAACAATGTTTTTTTTATATTTTTACAAATAGTATTTCAAATAATGTTATTTTTAGGATTGAGTATAATTTATTAATGTGATTTGATCATGAAAGAGGTCATACGACTTAGTTGTGACAGTAAAACGATATTTTTTATAATTATTTAAATAAGCCACAATTTAAATTCAAGCAAAAATTATGAAACCTATTCCGTTTAAAAATCTGCATAAACAGGATGATTTTAATCACTTTTAATCGAAGTGAGAATGTCTTAAATTTTTTTGGCCTTACTCGTGGTTTGGGGGGGAGGGGTAGACTGGGAAACTCATTTCTGTCTGGTTGTCAACACGATATATATCGAGAAAAAACTAATCTATATATTTGAAATTTTGCATAAAGCTTCATTTCTCTATAGGCAACATTAAGTTCAAATATTTCTAAATTGGTCGTATGAGTAGCTATCAATGAGAACATTGAAGAATAAATGAATGTATAAAAAAAACTGTGTACAATCATATGACTTTTTCAAATTTTACGTAATAAATCATGTGTTACATTTGTCCATAAGGTATCTTGTGAATGATATAATCTGTATACATATAGTTGTGTGTGACACTTCATTTCTAACAAAAGAAAAATGATTTCTATGATGGTACATATCCATCCATGGCATTTGGCTGAGCGGAATTAAAGCATATCAGAGGAGCACAATTCATCTTCTGTCTGTCTGAGGGATCTAATGGTTTTTTTCTAAATAATCATCTGTTTGTTACTTTTTCCACAGGACATGTCATAAGTAAAACGATCTACAGGCCTGAATTTCGCATGCAACCACAGCGAATCTTAAGTGACTCATGGTATTGTGTACTATCATTAACTTTATTACTAATAATTGTTTATCGACTAAATAAAGCTATTCCAATATTAATGCAAATTCAGTTCCACAGAACAGGACTAAGTTCAAGATTTCTGATTTGAATGATAAGGGAGATTCGAAACATAATAAATAAAAAAACACAAACAATCAATACTTATTTATACTGTCTTACTGATACTACTACTTTCTAAAGTGGGAGCGAGAAGTGCTAATCTCTGTAATACAGTATTCAAACAGTAATTCGTATGTAGTTAAAAATATGCATAATCGAAAATTATACTATTCTCCTCCGAAAAACCGGAGATGAATAATTAGTTTTGGTTTAGTCGGAGGATGCACTACGTTTTGACAAAAATAAATAAAAAACATTAGCATTATGACTCTAAAAATAAAAACTATGTTCGCCAAATCAACAGTTGTAGGTAGATAGATGTATTTTAACATTATTATACAAAATTCAACATTTACAATCACTTGACATGTATCAATTTTACAGACATAATATTTTAAGTATATTTCACGGGTTGCATTGTCCGTCACAGTATTATCTCAGAATAATAAATATTTATTTTATTTTCAATGACAAACTACTGAAGCAGTCCATCTGAGTTCCACAAAGACGACAAGTAAAAGATGTGACGTTATCAATCTCAATTGGTGTGCTGGCAGAATGTGACGAGTGTCTCCCCCTACCCCACGTACTTCTAGATTACTTTTGTGCTCTCGCCCCCCCCCCCCCCACCTAAAGATATAAATACGTGATTTATTTTATGAGAAAAAATAGCTAAAGCTTCTCTCAAAGTGTGTTGATTTGGTTGAACGTCTCTATTAATAAAAATGAAGAGACGTTTACTTTTCCGGTTTCATATAGTTGTAATGGTGGCCTTATTGCTTTTAGACCCCAATACAAATTTTCATAAAAACCTTAAAAAGGTCTTGCAGCCTTATTTCAGCCATAGAATTATGGACGGTGTATGGCTTTTTCAAATGTAATCAATACGATACAAAACTTATTTTACATATTTCTATATTTTTATTTATTACTCAGGAAAATTATCTAAAACTTGTTTTGTAATTCATCGTTTGAATATTAAATAAGTATACATTATAAAGAAAAGCTAAAGAGCGTCTGGATGTCTTTTGATCATAATTTTAAAATGGAAAATCTCTTATACTTCTGTAACTAAAAATTAAGTTTAACATTGTTGTTATGGAGTAAAGCTTAAGGTTGTTTTATTACAGCAGGGTCTATTTAAACTTTCCAAAACTAACAAAGTGAAAATAGCAAGAATAGAAATCATCAATGCAAATTATTGCTGTTAAATCAGTAATAGTTACCTCCTTAGAGTTTAATGCATACACAAGGAGCATTTGCATTTCTTGAACAATGTTTTGGTATCACAAAACTCACAAGCAAATAACACTACAGGATAAATGTTCTGATTGTTTATCGTGTCAGCAAAATCCATTTGGAAACTTTTCCAATTAAAGTTGTGGTATACATAACCAGCCCTGTATGTAGTTTTCTTGCAAGTTTCATCTACACTTGTAAATATGATACCCAGTGGGCTTGTAAGCGGTTTCTGGTATATATTGTTTTGTATTCCAGATGTTAAATATTTTTAACGATATTTTATACATATAAAACAATTTTTTTTAACAATTATAAGGTTATTTAAATGTGTATATATATATATATATATATATATATATATATATATATATATAACTTCAATAAACATTGAATCGCAAAAAGTACTTGCTCCGCCGGGACTCGAACCCGGATCTCTCACTTGCCGGGTGAATGTGCTACCATTACACCACAGATCCCTCACTTTTTACGATTAAATTATATTGTATTTGGCTGTATCTGTCACATATGCGTTTAAATAACCAAACTAACATATGATCGGAAGACCAAATACCTGTCAAATGACTTTTATTTACATAAAAATTGTATAAATGGCAATAGCCTTATTTAATTTCAATAAACATTGAATCGCAAAAAGTACTTGCTCCGCCGGGACTATACATACATATATATATATATATATATATATATATATATATATATATATATATATATATATATATATATATATATATATATATACTCAAGCAAGTAGGTCGAAGTTATAGAAAGATGGTAAAATTCCGTGTTCATGTTTTTTTTTTTTGGGTTCCCAGAACTCTTCATCAGAAACACACTGATTTAATGTAACAAATAAACATAACTCAAACCAATAATTAATAACATTACCAATAATAATAATTTTCACAAATAAATACCATAAACAACAATCAGCTGTATGTAGAATATTTGTTAATATTTATATAGAACTAAACATTTATATGAAGAAGTAATAGAGATAATATAAGAGATTTATGTAAAATCTTACGTTCAACCCATCTGGTTGACTAGATTTTAAAATTAACTGATGTGAGATTATAACATTTCTTAAATTAGATTAGTACTTTGGATGGGATTTGGCACTAAAGGATAAATTCGTTTTAGGTTGAAGCAATTTTTTAGTTTATTTTCATAGTGTTGAATCGCATGTGAATATAATGGGTCATTCATAATTTTGATGAACATCAGACCGATCATTGGTCATTCTCAGACTTAATTAGACTGGAAAAATCGATGGTTTTTCCAAGATGATTTTAGGGACAGAATGTACAGATTAGTTGATAGATTACGTTTATTTTTGGTATAATATATGTTGTCTCTAAAGGGATATTCTTTTTCTGTTGTACTACTTTTAAAAGATTTATAATTTATTATCATCTTACAAATGCCACATGTTGGCTTGTTATAAGGATTGCAAACGTTACACTTCATATTATTACTTCTTGAATCGCTCTCATACTTGAATTTTGGTTTAGAGAGAATGTTTGTATTAACAAAACCAAGTAATATATTAAAAATCTCTTAGCCATTTATTTTTCAACTCTTTGGTGCAAGAAGTGTGCATATTTTATATTTACTCAAACCCTTATAATTTTAAATAATAAGCGTTATAATAATAAATACAGAAATGACCTCAATGCATTAAAGTGTTAAAATATTTATCAAACCTGAAATAGAAATTAACTATCGGCCTATAAGTAAGCAACCTAAGTGAATTCTGGGTTTAACTACATAAACGGCCATAGTTTAGAGGGACTGAATCCAGTAAAAATATCTCCCAAGAGAAAATATTAAGGCTTCATTATTTTGGACTGCTTGTTTTGAAATATACCAAAGCCCTCATTCATCCTGGAAAAGGTTACTAGTATTCATAAATGAAATGAGATTCTTCATGAATCAGCTACAAACATCATAATCTAATAAATTATTACCAAAATGTAATGCCGCCGGATTGCCTACCTTGTACATCTCTTGAATTATTCATTACGTGTGCAACACCGAAGTGCGACATTGACTGTCAGAAAAAACGAAGAGAGATGACTAATTTATCGGCAAACGGCGAAAGTGAAACATGTATGAAACGTCAGTAACACACGGTGATGCCAGTGAATCACGTGACGGCCTTGAGAACACGCTGATGTCATCACTGCAGAGTTGCCGTTAGTAGCAAAGTGATCAAGTGATGATAGGTTCTGCATACGGTCGGTATGTGATGTTTCATCGCGTAACATATAAATCTGTAATTAGCTAAACACCCGAGGTGACATCTGCCCACTTTGGCAGCTTCATTGTGTCCATTTTTCCACGGCCATGCCATGTTGAAATTTTAAAACATACAATATATTCTAAAGCCTTGTAATCAATGTTAATTTTATAGAATTAAAAATGTACCATACAGTATAATTATTTTACATGAACATTTTAAAAGGAAGTATGATGAAACTCTTCACAGATGATTTTTTAAACACCTCACAGCTACACAGTAAGCAAATATATTGTACGTTTAATATGTTACACCAACTTAATAATCGTAAATAAAGTGAAACTAAATTGTTTATCAAAATCATTTGAATGAATATAGTTTATTTAGCGTATTGCAATGAATTAAATTGTATTAAATGAAAATACTGAATTATCTATAAATATGTTTTTACAGAACTGAGGGGAGAAGAGATACAGCTGCGAGATAAAAAGTATAGCAGACAGTTACTCATCAAGTTATTTTCTTTTTTGTTGATATGAAAAGCTTTCACAACACAATGCTTTTGTTTCAGCCCTTTTTAGAATAAGTAAGGAATACGAACATTGTAGAATCAACGAAACGTCTGAATATTATCACACATTTTATATTGCTAGTTCTTCTTATTGTTGTTTATACAATTCCATGAATTAAACATTTATAGTGGGTAGTGTAAACCACTATAAATATTTTATGAATACGTGGTAAAACTGAGGTTTTATCTGAATTTGTTTTGGTTTGTTTTGTGATTGCAACGCTTTCCCGATCAAAATTCTGTTTTATTATTGTTCCAAGCTGAAACAATAGTAAAATAATACAACTGTCCACGATGGTAATATCAGACTCCCGCCATATCAGATATGGCATTGTTTAATTTTTTATTCTTTTAGGAAAATAACTGAGAAATAGCATTTAGTACTAAAAGGACATCTGTGCTGTTTCTAGAGTGACAGGATATTCTGGATGGGTAAGTTTGGGGTAGGATATATATTAAAATAAAGAAAATGTAAACAGGTTAAAATTTAATAAATCTCGACCAAGCCCTTTAACAAAATTTAGAATCTAAATCCCCAGTTTGTTTGAATTTAAGATAATAATAACTTTTCCTAAACTTCGTTCAGTGCCACAGACGATATAATAAGCTGGGTTTTAAATATTTCAGTAACGTTTTTTAATGATTTGTTATTATTTTCTAATATATTCAAATTTTATGCTTCCTAACGATGTGAGTATAAAATCCCAAGAAATATAATAGCTTTTTATCTGTAACTTTTCATTTCAGTAAGTTTAATACTGTGTGTGTGTGTGTGTGTGTGTGTGTGTGTGTGTGTGTGTGTGTGTGTGTGTGTGTGTGTGTGTGTGTGTGTGTGTGTTAAATTGTATAAATGGCAATAGCCTTATTTAATTTCAATAAACATTGAATCACAAAAAGTACTTGCTCCGCCGGGAGTCGAACCGGGATCTCTCACTTGCCGGGTGAATGTGCTACCATTACACCACAGAGCGCTACGTTAGTGTGGCACCAACGAAGTAATAAATTGTTACAGTTCAATCAATAACCGAAAATGTAAACTGGAGTTAATTACGTAGCGGTAAATATATAAACTGTAACCAGGTCTAATTAAATCCCAGGGGTATGATTAGTGGTGTGACCTAATTAGTTATGCACTTCACGCCAATACATTTAACAATAGTATTAAACTCATTATTACCTCAAATGTGTATTCAAATTATAACGTATAAGATATCTGAAGTAACGTAGGAACAGATTTCTATATAACATTTTTTACAAATAAACCGATTAAGAAAATAAACCTTAACATTTTAGTCTATACCGGTATATAATCATAAAATAAATGCCATTGAATAAACTATACTATTAAATAGAAAAAATCCATTACATAAACAAAATTATAAAAATAAATAACACAAAAAGCAAACGCAGCTATTGTGGGAAGGGATAATTCAATATTAACGTTGGGTTTAGCTCCAGTTCACCTTCCTCTTGGTGCTGCATTTGAAATCTGATCTGGCCCTATGTGTAAAAAAACTTGATTGCTAGTGAACAATTTTGCGTCTGATAAGAAATTGAGAATCCCCTGACCAAGATTACACTACAATTTTATATTTTGTAGTCAAGCAGTGTCTGATGTCAAAACGATGTGCATTGTCAATTTTGAGGTTAATCTGTCATCGACGTTTTTTTAAACTCTTCAGACCAAACACACTTGTGACAATACTTAAGCTTAGTTTATAAAAAAATAAAACGTAAATGATGTAAACATGTCTATAACAAAATTAGAAATTGTACACGGATATATAAATTTATATAGCGTTAAGTGACTGGATGTGATTAAACCACTGATTATCGTAAAAGAAGAAGTTTCAGATATTTTCTTGTACTTTTTTGTTACATGAGTTATTAATACTTTTACTGTGTTTAAAATTCTAATATAAATGTCTTCATTAAGAAACAATGTTTTTACGATTCATCTATGGATACCAATTACTATTAATACCTATGTTTCATTGAAATCATTATTGAAAAGTGTTCCATACCGTATTGGATTTATATAAACATACAAAGGATGTTGGATGTATTTCTCACTATACACTGCTCAGTAGTAAGACGTAATTAAAAATGTATCATTTATTGTTGCCATTAAATCTTCATATACTTAAAATACGTCGTATATTAACTTGTTAACCTTACGTTTTAATTTTCTAACGGAAACAGACACTCGTATCACAGGCGTATTGAATTATTTCTTCATTTGTAACTGATTCATCAATATTACTAACATGAATCATAAAGAGAATTAGATCTAGGATAGATCCCTGAGGGACTCCTTGATGCACCTGGAGTGCACACACTGACCCCTTTCGCTAAGGTAAGGCTTTTGAGAAGTCTAAAAAGACGTTGAGCGCCTGCTTACGATTTTCAAATCCTTCTACGAAGAAATCCATAGAAACAGTTTTGTGAATATTTTACTAAATACAGGTAGGGTAGAATTTTGTTGGGTTATCTTTTTGGGGTTTGCTATTGGAACCACTTTGGCAAATATCAGTGTGGATAAAACAAATACAGTTTTAAAAGATGAATTGATGATTTTAGTCAGTGGGCTTAAGATGCTCTGAGAACACTGTTTTACAATACACACTTACATGCTATAAATAAATATTAACACGACTTTGTTAGCTTATTTAACAAAAAAGGTAGGAAGACAATTATTAGTAAACATTTTATATTGTTTATAGGTATAGAGGAATTTGTGGGGTGGTATTGTTCAGATTAAATTATTTCGATTTTAATTGAACAGTATATTATTATTTAGACCTAAAGAAAGCTGCCTACACATTGGAACACTTTTTGAAAACTAATTAAGTGTCATGCAGTTATAAAATTGTATACTCAAAAGATATTTGAATCATAGTAAATATAATTTTTTTCCATTATATTCCTAATGCCCTCTTCAAATCCCCTGTATCAAATGGTTTATGGGTGTAAATAGGTGTATTATTGTATTGATATGAATGAACGCCTATTGCGATGAATAGAATTTTTCGCATTCGTTCCTTATCTTATTTCAGAAATATATGAGGACAGCAACCTAGAAGATATAGGGTGAGTATCAATCAACGACGCCGCCATCACTCATCATCCTGACGCCATCTGATGGAGACAACTGTCAAGAAATAAGCCTTATAAATCTTTACAACTTATCATGTCAAGCTATAACATTTCTGTAATGCAAACTTTTATTATTAATTGAACATATTCTGTATTGTTTGTATTGTAAAGGTTGGCAGTATTTCTAATGTAATAAAATTAAGGGTGTAGTTGTAGATGAATGATTTAAAAATATAAATTTTATTTGTAAGAAACTCAATTAGAATTGCAGAAATAAAAATGAACGTAATTTTTAAAAAAGGACCACTCTTCAGGAACAACACTATAGAACATTGGAAAAGAGTTGCAGACAACGCTTTATCACACCAAAACTAAGACGTGATTGTATTTAATAAACAGTACACTAAATCTAATTTTCATTTGTACATTCATTAAACTGTAGATTGAACTCTAGTCAACACTGTTGTTTATATTAGTGGTTTCATTATATTAGCTCCATAAGGAAATGTAAGAATCACTAATTAGTTTAGACATATTTGTTAATTTCTACAATAGTTATATTCTTTTAATACTGTGTATTATATTTGACAAGGAATTTGATTTAATTATGAGTGCTTTATTTTGTAACCGCTATGTCTAATGTGTAACACATTCAACCGTAATAGTAAAAGATTTGTAGTTTCCTTAACCGTTTAACCCAGTAAACAAGTCTGATTTTTCGCAGTGAATTACCATTAACACAGCCCTAAATCGAATACTAACCTATCCGTAGACTCTTTTGTTTAAGTGTTTCATTGATGATGGAAGGTTTGAAAGGATAAAAGGATTTCGGACATTTGCCATCGTTATATGTTACAAAAGGTATTACACAACGTTTCGAGGATTTGTAACATATAACGATGGAAAATCCTGTCATCCTTTTTATCCTTAGATCTTTTGGGATAGATAATCAATGATATATGATGTAACTGAACAAATAAAGTTCCATTTCAAGCAATAGATTTACAGTTAATGTAAATGTAAATCCATCAATAATTGGACGCTATGTAAACGTAAATATACCGATAATTAAATAATTATCACTTTCCCACTCTTTGGCAACTAATGCTATAATCCTACGTAAACTGAATGTATATAAGCAAAAGGAAATGAACAGCTGTGCCTCCGCTTTTTGTTAAGCCCTGTGTTAAATTGCCGGAAAAATACTGTTGCTTCGGGACCGTAGTGTCTAAGCAATAAACGTTGTTCAGCAAAAAAGATTTTGCACTTAAACATAAGAATAAAATTATTGTGTTATAAACCATCACGAACTAATTTACTTTTCATAAACGTTCTTGAATAATTAGTAATTTATTTGACATAAATTTATCTCCTGTATAACTGATATCGTTATTCCGAAATTTCAGAGTAAAATAATTAATTGTGATATTCTGACGTGCAATTTTACAAAAGAGCAGAATAATTTGAAAGAATTTAAAATAAAAATGTATTGTAACAGTAAATTTGAATTCCTAAATCCACAATAGAATCTTCATCCCCACCCCCTCTCAATTTATTTAATAATGATCTAAAATTAAACATCACAATAATCACAATATACAACTTTTTTATTATATTCTATATGAGGTCGATGTTGCATACAAACTCAGATTATTGCAATTGTCCTCTTGATGCTATATAAGAAATATTTCTGCATATCTCCACACAACATGGCACCAATAACCCTAAACCACTCCCTGTTCAAAAAAAAAAAAAATATATATATATATATATATATATCACAGCTTGATAATACTCTCTGTCCCATAAAAGCCTAAACAAGTTGAAATTTTATACAAAAATCCATTCTAAAAATATCTTGGCTAAGTCGTCGGCAGCTTGCTTGGTATGTCATTTCATTTCAATATGGTGAGAGTTAAAACTTTAAAATTCACAACTCCATTACTTATTATGATTGAGTCGTAGGTGGTTGGTCGAAGAATGCAGACGTATTGTGACCTGTATACTGTAGTTCAGTTTTAATAATTAGTGTTGTGTTCAGCTTTTATGAAGTGCATTTTTTAGAGTTAGCGAAGTTGACACACAACATTGTAGTTGTAATTCCTGACTTATGCGTGTCCCAACGCTCCGTATAATTTGTTTATTTTAACCTAGTAATTATATGTTAGGTTAGTTATTTTCCTGAAAAAGAGATCAGATTGCAGATCTCGAAACGTACTGTAACTGATTTTTGTTTCACTGAACGATGACAAATGTCCGGAAAAATAATGTTTCCTTTTAAATTGAATAGCCAAAAAAACGAATATTGGGAATTTACAATAGTGATTTATTTTGCCCTCAACGATACGATATGCAGCTGAAAATGTGATATACAATCATGTATATGTACAGTAAGTTATACAAATATCCTTCTTTGTGTTAAAGTAACGATTATATTAATGAAAATGAAAACGAACACTGTTTTATGTCTTCGAAGTGTGTTGAAATACTATTTATTTCACCTATATTCCCCAAAACAGTGTTGGAGGCAAGTTTTTGGTACAATACATTGTAACAAAAATAATAAATAATTTACCAATAATTTTGTGTGATTAACATTTTTGTAAATTGTATTGGGGTAGTGCAGAGCGCCCATATTGGGAATGGATAAATTTATTACTATTTGTAAATGGAGTAATTGGCATTTAAAACAACATAGCAATATTTATTAAAGTATAATAGATTCACTGAAATCTTAATATATAGATAACGTTTTTGATGTGGCATTGAAAAGTTTTATCCTATACTTTTGTCTACTAACACAAATAAAGATTTTTAATTGCGTTGGATTTTACTCTTGTATCCCCACTAATTTTATGCACAATACGGTTACCTGTTATAAAAACTGAGTTTCCGGATTCATACAGATTATAATATAGAATCTGAACGAGGGCAAAATCATAACTGAACGCCGCCAGTTTTATACATGGATGAGTTAAACACCCACTTCCGATGCAATTGTGGTTATTTCCGTTACGAAAATTGGCTTGTCGCAGTCACCAAGATAAAATCCCCTGCGAGCTCTGTTCGTTTTGATTAAATTTGCAAATTATAATATTTGTATTATTCAACATTTTTTGTATATTTGATATATATATATATTTATACAACAAATCAAGAAAAACAAATATTATAAATAGATTTTATATATATATACAAATTTATTTGTTAATATTTATTGAAACGTTTGTTTTATTGATTTGTTGTATAAATATATATTATAAATAATGAAAATATAAAGTAATTACGTTCCACGTACCTAACCCTTCTGGTGAAGCAATTTTACTTTATTTATGAATGTCTCAGCTTAAAGCTAAGTCTGAGACTGTTTTAGGCAGATTCGTGGTCAAGGATTTCGTAATCTGCAAGTTATTGACTGCAATTTCTCGTGGTAATCATCCTCACTTCGTGGAACTAAGATTCACTCCTGGTCTTTCAGTTAAAGAAAGGATTTTTCATGTGGAAAATTACTTTCAAAGCTTATGACGTCGGATAGGAAGTACTGAAGTTTAGGACTGTTTGTCCATGTTATTATTAATAATGGGCAGTCAGAAATTCGTTCCAGACATAAAGTACACGCCCCCATGTAAACTAACCTTTACATAAAATTTTGAGAAAGTTGTCGAAATCAAGTAAAAGAGGTTCAATTACAATAATTAACTTTTTAGTAAAACTTTTAATTGCATTTGGAATATTTATAAAATTAAAAAGGGGTTTGGTATTTTTTTTACCTTAATTTGTTTATCTTCTAAAATCCTAAGATTACTGCAATAATCGAAACCCGCTACCTCCCTGTAGACTTGAAGCCCGCTACAAGGCTAATGTCAGTAAAATTATTTTTCCTACAAGATTCCAGTAAGCATCCCTGAGGTATTTGCGTGTTACTTCCATGTCAGATTACCATTTTTGTACTCTTCTTAGAGTGACTGTCTGGCATTGAATTCTGTACCTACTGATAACAGGTGGAAACCTCACCGGTTGTATAAACTCATGATAGCATTAAAATCTATAGTTAACTAAAAAATGTTATTATTCTTTGTTAAAACAATCTAAAATATTATAGATGCCCAGTTGTTTTGTTTAGAAGAAATCTTCTGTTCACGTTTGTTTCAACCACTCTGCACAGAACCCTGAGATTCTTAACCTCGAAAATAGTCGAATTTGAACTTATTTTCAACTAGCTTCATTTCCCATATGCACAAAAGCATCCTTAGAGTAAATTAGAATACTTGGCAGGGGTTTCTGTATCCTTTTTCAATCTGGTTTTGTATCAGGAACTGATATTTATGACCATCTCTGAATATTGTCAAGATGAGAATCGAAATAATATAACTACCTCGAAGGATTCTAAAATCAATGATCATCGTTATAGAATACATCCACTACTACAACATCGCCTGCATTCGACAGAGTTTTTGATAGTTTCTGGATCAATTTATTATAGCCAGTAGTATATAAGGGTTGGTAAGATGTATCCTGGTATTTCCGAGATCAATATTTTTCATTAGTATAATTATTTATTTCAAATATAGAAAAGTCCTTGGTTAAAAAACATGCTATTTTCCATTCATTAGTTAAGATTAGTGCGTATTATTATCACATATAATTATAGAGGGGAATATTTAGACTTCTACCTGTTACTAACACTTTTTGTAAATTTTTAGTTAGTAAGAACATTTTAGTTTACTATTCAAGAAGGTGATGAGGTGCAAAGGATTGTTACGGAAGTGTTGAATGCTTTTATTTTATATATACTTCGCTGTTTTATTTGATGGTTCTGTATCCCATTGTGAGGGTGCATCGAGATTAAAAGATGAAATTAAATTACTTATCATTATTATATTTCCATTAAATTCGCTCAATGGGCTTCAAATAAATGGTTGAAAAGTGTATTTTTCATTTAGTTACAGGAAGAATAAGTATTACACACTTTCGGCTCTTTGTGTTAATGTACCTTATTATATGCTTAGGCTATCGTCATAATTATATTAAACTACACATAGTTGTAGCTTAGGTGGGAAAGCTGTATTCAATGCGAATATTGAGTTCACCTCCACTTCCGCTCAATGCAGCGTCTGAAATCTGATGCTTTCAGACTTCACTCCTGAAATCAGTCCATGTCCGTCTGAAGAAATCCAAAATGTCGGCGAGTAAAAAGTTCTAAATTGAAATCTTTGCATCGCTTTGACATCAGAGACTCCTGGACTACAAAATAAGGCAAGTGTAAATCAATACATTTTCTCATTATCTCATCAGGTATATAGTTTAATACATAATTTAGACATAATAAAATCACAGCAGAACATCAAGTTTTATACACATAATACATCTATGGTTTTTTTAGTACTGAAGTATTCCACAATATCCATATATCAGGTTTACTTCTAGCTTATTTTCTTTGGTCTCATTACACCATTTTTGAATTTGAAATGTGATCCCCTAAAAATAAATACATACAAATCCTACATAAGTTCTAGACTTTAATAAAAACTATGATTATTTTTGATTTTAGCCTGTAAGCTACTAGTTTAATGTTCCAAAATAACCTCTTGGCTCTTGGTGTTTTATTCATAGGTAAATTTTTACATTTTTAATTTTGGTGAATATGCTATCGTTTTTGAGTTTATGTTTGAGTCAATATTAATTTACTCATAATCTCAATGGGGTACCTTATTTTATTTTAAATGAGGCACAATAAGAATGAAAATAATCCTTAAAACGTGCGCTGAGAGGCGGACATATTCTTGGAAGATGGATTAGTTGTTTGACACAGGTATTTAAAGTAAAACACTTTTTTGTATCCATCCAGTAATTAAAAACTACCGTCGTATACAGAAACTACAACTCTTGAAGAATTTACAACTTTTGATTGATTACTTTTAAATATTTCAGTATTAAATATTCTTTTGGATAGCTATTTCTTAGAGCAAAGAATGTTATATTTAAATTTAGTTATGAAAATATATAACTGACAACTATGTTAAAGTTAGTGAATCATTTTCTTGAATTTGCATGATATATTTTTGAATGTAACTATCTGGCTGCGTTGTCTTAGAGCTACTACTTCGTTATCCAGCCATTATTTGCTATTAATAAAATCATAAAAATCCTATTATTTTAATTTTAAACCACTTAGAAAACTTCGGTTGAACGCACTCCAGCCTGTATCGCCGAGCTGACGATAACACAAAAGTGTATGACGTCACTGGAACAGTGCCACGTCCCCCCCCCCCACAACAATCATGCAATTCCAACCTTCCCCTCCCCCTCCCACTGTCATAGTCACGTGGTCATTACATTCATTGCCGATTGTCGGTATTATAATGGGTCGTTTACCATCCATGAACTATTGGTAACCGATTCATTATCGTACATAAAGGATGGTAACCGTGAACTATACTTCTGTAGAGGGACTTGTGAAAGTGGTTTGAGAACGGATTTCCCGGTTTATGTGTTACTTATAGATACCGGATGTGTATCAGATATGTGGTAAGTGTATTGCATACGTATTAAATGAAAGATGCCAAGAGATTGGACGCAATATTTTCACTTCCTGTAGATATAAGAGGGAACAGTGGATATGTGAAATAATTATAATCATATGTACAATTAAAATTAAAATCTTGAATTAATTATTGCTAACCGTATACGAAGCATAATATTGCTAACTAAAGGGATGTAGCTCATACAAATTATGTCTTAAAGTGTCTATAAATCTTCCGAAATAATAAATAATCCGATAAATTCTACATACAATAAATGCCATTGGAAAGAGTTGTAACATCAAAATCCAACTGTGCAGAAGTATTGCATTAGTGTATTTTAATACTGTAAAATATATTTTATGATCCCAAACTGTATCAAATTATTTTTAACACCCTTCATCCTCGGTTTTCTTCTCTTTGTGCTTTACAACACAACTAGCAGTTACCCGCAGTTTCACATGCAACTTCGTAGGCTTTTCACCTGTATGAGCACTTAGGGTTCGACTGAATTATATTTCCGACGCCATTTTTGGGTTTGCTTTGTTGGCACGATCATAAATATATGTCAAAAATGTGTATATTTATGGCCTTTGTAGTTTATTCTGGCCTTGTTTCCCGATAACGAAAATATATGTTCATACATTGGTCTGAGAAACCTGTTTCTGTCAGAAGACAACTGAGATGGGTTTTATATAAGCTACTAGATAGTAACTTGATTCGTTACCAACATTACAGAACGGACACACTTACTTAATATTTGCAAAAATCTTCAGTTGAAATATATTTGTAGTAAAACTTTCGTTTTTCTTATTAGAAAATTGTCTTGCTCTGTACTCAACAGCGGTTACAGAAAAGGTTAAAAAGAGAAATTTTGTTTCTATGAATCTTCCTCTATGCCTTAAAAACTTTAATATAGTACTTAAATGAATAATAAATACTGTAATGCTGTCATAAAAGTTTACAAGGAGCAGTTAATTACAATTAACAAGCTATATGAATCCATTACATTTTTGCCACGATGGGGATTTTCGGACTTTTAAAGGTCAGTTGGATGTAACATCTTACCAAGTACAAGTACACGATTGACCCTTTCGCCGCCTGTGTCTTGCTTTGTCAATGTAATGTGACCGTGATGACAGTTTATTATCCTACCTGTAAAGGGGTTATTGTAACAACTTTTATTAGCTACAACTACACGATGTTGACCCTATCGCTGCCTGTGTCTTGCTTTGCTAATGTAATGAAACCGTGATGACAGTTTATTATTACATCAGTGAAGGGGTTTATTGTGACAACTCTTACTAGTTACAAGTACTCGATGTTGACCCTATCGCTGCCTGTGTCTGGCTCTGCTAATATAATGTGACCGTGGTGACAGTTTATAATTATACCAGTGAAGGGGTTATTGTGACAACTCTTACTAGCTACAAGTACACGATGTTGACCCTATCGCTGCCTGTGTCTTGTTTTGCTAATGTAATGTGACCGTGATGACAGTTTATTATTATACCAGTGAAGGGGTTATTGTGACAACTCTTACTAGCTACAAGTACACGATGTTGACCCTTTTGCCGCCTGTGTCTTGCTTTGCTAGTTTAATGTGACCGTGATGACAGTTTATTATCCTACCTGTAAAGGGGTTATTGTAACAACTATTAATAGCTACAACTACACGATGTTGACCCTTTCGCCGCCTGTGTCTTGCTTTGCTAGTGTAATGTGACCGTGATGACAGTTTATTATTATACCAGTGAAGGGGTTATTGTGACAACTCTTACTAGCTACAAGTACACGATGTTGACCCTATCGCTGCCTGTGTCTTGTTTTGCTAATGTAATGTGACCGTGATGACAGTTTATAATTATACCAGTGAAGGGGTTATTGTGACAACTCTTACTAGCTACAAGTACACGATGTTGACCCTATCGCTGCCTGTGTCTTGTTTTGCTAGTGTAATGTGACCGTGATGACAGTTTATAATTATACCAGTGAAGGGGTTATTGTGACAACTCTTACTAGCTACAAGTACACGATGTTGACCCTATCGCTGCCTGTGTCTTGCTTTGCTAGTGTAATGTGACCGTGATGACAGTTTATAATTATACCAGTGAAGGCGTTATTGTGACAACTCTTACTAGCTACAAGTACACGATGTTGACCCTATCGCTGCCTGTGTCTTGTTTTGCTAATGTAATGTGACCGTGATGACAGTTTATTATTATACCAGTGAAGGGGTTATTGTGACAACTCTTACTAGCTACAAGTACACGATGTTGACCCTTTCGCCGCCTGTGTCTTGCTTTGCTAGTGTAATGTGACCGTGATGACAGTTTATTATCCTACCTGTAAAGGGGTTATTGTAACAACTATTAATAGCTACAAGTACACGATGTTGACCCTTTCGCTGCCTGTGTATTGCTTTGCTAGTGTAATGTGACCGTGATGACAGTTTATTATTATACGAGTAAAGGGGTTATTGTGACAACTCTTACTAGCTACAAGTACACGATGTTGACCCTTTCGCCGCCTGTGTCTTGCTTTGCTAGTGTAATGTGACCGTGATGACAGTTTATTATTATACGAGTGAAGGGGTTATTGTGACAACTCGTACTAGCTACAAGTACACGATGTTGACCCTTTCACTCTCTGTGTATTGCTTTGCTAATGTAATGTGACCGTGATGACAGTTTATAATTATACCAGTGAAGGGGTTATTGTGACAACTCTTACTAGCTACAAGTACACGATGTTGACCCTTTCGCCGCCTGTGTCTTGCTTTGCTAGTGTAATGTGACCGTGATGACAGTTTATAATTATACCAGTGAAGGGGTTATTGTGACAACTCGTACTAGCTACAAGTACACGATGTTGACCCTTTCACTGCCTGTGTATTGCTTTGCTAATGTAATATGACCGTGGTGACAGTTTATTATTATACGAGTAAAGGGGTTATTGTGACAACTCTTACTAGCTACAAGTACACGATGTTGACCCTTTCGCCGCCTGTGTCTTGCTTTGCTAATGTAATGTGACCGTGATGACAGTTTATAATTATACCAGTGAAGGGGTTATTGTGACAACTCGTACTAGCTACAAGTACACGATGTCGACCCTTTCACTGCCTGTGTATTGCTTTGCTAATGTAATGTGACCGTGATGACAGTTTATAATCATACCAGTGAAGGGGTTATTGTGACAACTCTTACTAGCTACAAGTACACGATGTTGACCCTTTCGCCGACTGTGTCTTGCTTTGCTAGTGTAATGTGACCGTGATGACAGTTTATAATTATACCAGTGAAGGGGTTATTGTGACAACTCTTACTAGCTACAAGTACACGATGTTGACCCTTTCGCCGCCTGTGTCTTGCTCTGCTAATATAATGTGACCGTGATGACAGTTTATTATCATACCAGTGAAGGGGTTATTGTGACAACTCGTACTAGCTACAAGTACACGATGTTGACCCTTTCGCCGCCTGTGTCTTGCTCTGCTAATATAATGTGACCGTGTTGACAGTTTATAATTATACCAGTGAAGGGGTTATTGTGACAACTCTTACTAGCTACAAGTACACGATGTTGACCCTTTCGCCGCCTGTGTCTTGCTCTGCTAATATAATGTGACCGTGATGACAGTTTATTATCATACCAATGAAGGGGTTATTGTGACAACTCTTACTAGCTACAAGTACACGGTGTTGACCCTATCGCCGCCTGTGTCTTGCTCTGCTAATGTAATGCTACCGTGATTAAAGTGTAAGTATTATTGCGCCAGTGAAGGGGTTAATTTTACTATTATTATTAGCTATATTACAAAGGTTGACCCTTTCGTTGCCAACTACTGCCAATACTGTAATTATACTTTAACCGCACCTTTCTACGCGAGTCTTCAATCAGCAATCAAAGGGTTATTATTTTACAATTATTCGACCGTCCTGTCTGTTTGAAAAAACATAAAATGTTCCTATTGAACTAAAGATAAAAGAAATATTTGTTGTACCCTAAAACATATATTACTTGATTCCAACATACTTTTAGCGCTCCTGTATACTTATTATTAAGAGACGATGTGCAATACTGAAACACTTTTCCATATTGTAATTATTTTTAGCGCAATATTGATTCGTTAAATAATTGAACACTTGCGAAGTTCGTTAAATAATCACCAAAACATTTGTATTTTGAACTGGCCGTCCCTCCCACCCTAATAGTGAAATTATGGGCACATACGTATTATTTTTTGAGGAGTAAAAATGGGAAAAAATGTGTGATTATATTTATTATACACATTTTTCTAGCGCTTCAAAAGTATGTCTTATTAGAAAATTGAGATAATTTAACATCTTAAAATTTCATTTTGTCTTTTCCTACAGTACGAACCTAAAGTTCCATCAAATTTGAAGTCTGGAGCTTATCAGGAAGTAACTTAACTTGTGTGTTACCTAATGGTAATATCTAGCTAAATTAAAATAGATAGGGCCATTATTGGATATTATATTTTAAAAATTAACTTATAAAACTTGTATGTGTCTTCTTTTCATTAGTAATAGTTTGTTTTGAGATAGGTTAACAGCAGGAATGTATAACTTTAAAAACTTATTTATAGTTATTTTATTTAAAAAATAATATGTACTATATAACTGAATTGAATTTTTACTAGACATAGCGATATAATTAAATCAACAAACATAAGACTTTCCAATACAAGTAGTGTATCTAAGATATTAATAGTTTTATTTTCAATATATTGCTCTTTAAACAGGACATTTATATCTTCAATAGGCCAAAAGCATATTTATCCTTTAAAAAGGAATGTTAATTACCTCGCACATTAACGTTTTTGATGTTTGAATGCTGAATCACAATTTGCAAGCTATTCAACGATTAACTCTCAGATGCATAAACATTAACAATGTATCGTGAACATCAATGCCACTTTTCTATGTGGAGGTATAAATTGTTTTGCAACTTTGATCAGAGATATAAATGTGATTGCGTTTCCCCCAGCCTGAAAACAAGACAAGTTTAGCCGAAACACTGCACTGCAGTAGCTAGCTGCCCTTGATGCTCGGTTTAGCGCGATATCGTTCGTAATTCAGCAATTAGTTTTTAGTCAAGTGATTTTCACAGGTTAGTATATTCTGATCAAACGTTATTAAAGTAAAAGTCAGAAACTAAAAATCGCATATAACTTAAATTCTGCTAATTATGGAAGAAAGGATCGAAAAGTTAAGTAATAGCAAAATATATGTAATAGTTTTAGCAATTCTGATAAAATATCATTTTTATTTCCGTATGACACTTTATTTATTTTCACTGCACTTAAACTGACTGTTGGCATGTGGTAGTGTAATATAGAAATAAAGTTCAATAGCTAAGTTTATTTTCAATGGTCCATTTAATTCTTATCACGGGAATAGCTTGTATCTCATTTGAATAGCTTGTTTCATTGGAATAGCTTGGATTTCGTGAATAGCTTGGATATTTGAATAGCTTGGATTTCGTGAATAGCTTGTATATTTGAATAGCTTGGATAACAGGAATAGCTTGTATCTCGTGAATAGCTTGTATCATTCGAATAGGTTGGATAACAGGAATAGTTTGTATCTCGTGAATAGATTTTATCATTGGAATAGCTTAGATAACAGGAATAGCTTGGATCTCATAAATAGCTTAAAATTAGCTTAGATAACGGAAATGGAGTGGATCATGGGAATAGCTTGGATATCGTAAACAGCTTGGATCTCGTTAATAGCTTGGATAATGGTTACCTTGTTTAATATCCAGCACAAGGGCTAGTAATTAAAACATTGTGAAGACACTTAACGACTTCCCCGTTATTGTGTTTGTTTTGAATAATATTACTATTTATCATTTTAAAATCTATCCGTTTACGCTAAAATCACATTTTTCCGGACATTTGCCATCGTTCAGTGATACAAGAAATCAGTAACACAACGTTTCGAGATCTGCAATCCGATCTCTTCTTCAGGTAAAAAAAACAAAGTATGCTGCAGACATCGAAACGTAGTGTTACTGATTTCTTGTATCACTGAATAATAGCAAATGTCTTGAAAAATTCTGTTTCTTTTACAATCCTTCCATCGTCAAAACAAACAAAATCACGTGTTTCATGGGGTTTATATAGTGTATTAAATGAAAGACCAGTACTCTACGGGAGTACAGTGATTACTGTGACGTTACTACTCACACGCCCCTACAGAGCCAGCTGACGTGTTATATGGATCAATGAGGGTTATGTAAGGACTGTAAGAGGCACGATGCCGTGACTCGTAATTGTTCATCAAAGCCATAGAGAGCGCTGTGTGTACGTGAGTGTCACGACTGCTAGCGGAGTGAATATATCACTCTCTCAACGGGGCTTTCACGACGAATCCTACTGCCAACATACCTTCCTTTACAACTGATACAGTTCGGTTCAATAAATCTGGGATATTCAGACAGATTTATCTCCCACATCTAATGTTCCATTTTATCCAGTAGGCTGTATGTTACCGAAATGAATAAAATTCTGACATTATAGGTATTTAATTTTAGGACTGTACGAAATCAAGTTCACAATTCAAATACGTTTATTTATTAACACTTAGTTATTTTATACATGATCCAATGTGCTTCACACGGCACGTGCCGGATTCAGAAAAAATGCATTATTAATAAACTTTTTAAATTGTTTTCATGCGGCTACTAAACAATGCAGTAGTTCAGATCTACCGGCAAAACTCCAATTCTACAATTACATTACGGTTAAGAACTAATAATATTAACAATGAACATTTTAAAACTAGTTAATAAAACATTTTAAAAATAAAACTATATTTGAAAAACAATAAATGCTGTTACACCTACACCAACAACAACACTAAAAGGTCTATTAAGTAACCTCCAGTGCATGTAAGTTCTCCTATGAGTGTACATTTAGATGTGTAGATAATTGAGTAATAAATAAATAACAACGACAAAATGAACAACAACTACAAATAAACATCTAAATTCGTAACTACAATATAGATCAACAATAAACTTTTAATTTCAATAATAGAATGATGAAACTAAACAAAAATGCAGTAGCAGAACTCAATAAATATAATAAAATGTATAGAACTCTTCAACTGTAAAGCTTTAATCAGGAACACATTACGGATAATTTCATTATATTCTCATTCGATGCATTTCCAAATTGATTAAATTTTAATGATTGCAAGAAATTTTCTCAACAGTTTTACGTGTTTTATGCCAAACATTTTCGAAGTATGCATTTATATGCCAATTTCATTTGCAAAACCTTATAAACCATTGTAACCTACGTAAACACGCATTAACCAGAATATTAACTATTTATAAAGAGTACATAAACTTTGGAATGTTATCATTTCCAATAAGTAATGAGATCTTCTGACCTTCCTTTCTAGCGTATATATCCTATATCGGTTACTGATTGATATCCATATGTGGCAAAAAATAATTTAGGATTAATTAATAAATTTACGTACGTGAAAATTGCCGTTATTATGTTCATTACACCTGTAAGTTCAAGGCTTTGCCGAATCCAAACCATTACATAGTAAGTGCTTTTAATACACGTTAAGATAATACGATTCTAAGTAATTATTATTTTGATGTACTGACTAAGAGAGCAAATGCAGACAAAGCTACTATTTGAGAGCAGGTTCCTTTATCTCTGGAAGAAGATGCTCTAGGCCATGTACGAGTATTACATTCTAACGGAAGCCTTCACAATGTTTGTTACCTGCCGTTAAATACAAAGCGGTGTATTCAGTCCGCGGTAGAGCCGAAGGCTGCAAGATGTGCTGGCTCATGTGTTCATAAGCATCTACACAAATCCTAGCTGATATTACTACGACCGCCGATGATCTGCAATGGCCCCTGGCTCACTCCTGGCGAGTCATTGTTCCTGCCGTTACCTCCCCTGACAACACAACGTGCCCAGCTGACACACACGTGCTGCTCGTCTCATTGGGCAAGGTCATTGCCCACATTCAATCAGGAAATTGTCTTCAGAACGTTATCCTGGAGTCAGTAACCCGTCTGACTCTCTCAATGCTTTTATTTTCAACTCGTCTATAGTCATTTTAATTCTTGAATTCACCAGCATTTAAATATACAGAGTGGTCCGGGAGGAAAGGAAAGTATTTAAACGAGTGATTGTAGAACTAAAACCAAGACAAATAGTTCATATAAATATATTTATGGAAATTCTAGTAAAGGGTAGCAAAATATTTCGCCTAGATTTCCACTTCGAGGATTAAAAGAAACCGGACTAAAACCATTACAACGGTAATTAAGACAATCATTTGATCGTTTCATACGAATTTTAACCCGAACAATTAAATAAAATAGGTCCCGGAACTATAAGTTCCTTAGTTTGTAAAATAATAGGTTTTTACGTTTGATGTGCCATTAAATTATTAATAAATGCAACAAAAATTTTAGATCATTTCTTTCTGGGAAAATTAATGTAAATAAAGTCAATAGCAAACAAATTCACATGTGACAAGATATTTCAATAAAAATTTCTAATTAGTCTTTAAATTTAGCATAAAACCTTTCTACATTGATAAGTATATGTCCAACTATGGAAATTGGCTGAGCGTCATTGAAGGCTGGCACAATTTTTATTTTACATGCAGGGGAGATGTAAAAACTTCTGTATGATTGTCTGTCTGTCTGTCCGCAGGACACCTCGAGAATGAAATGTACTGTAGCTTTGCGATTTTACAAGCAACCTCTGCAAAACGTTTTACGTGATGCGTAATGTGGCGTACTCCTACTTCGTGTTATTAGTAAATCATAACAGTGTAGCAGATAGAATCTCAACCGGTCTGTGGAATTACTAGGTGTAAACCCTCTAGGGGTTTTGAGGTGGTTTAACACTGAATACGTAGGAAGGTGGGATTTCAGGCAAATTTAAGGATCAGTAAGCTCACCCTAGGGTGGCTGGAGGGGTGGTATCAGTGGTGGTTGTTCCTATGGGGTAGCATTTGATCTTCCATCAAGTGGATTGTTCTTCTCTAAGGATGTGAGTCTGATCACGAAACATGGGCATCTGGGGAAACATATTCATAAAGTCGACATTTTTTAGGGATGATCCTTTCAATAAGTAATGAAACACAAAAACATATGAATACATACATTTTGACTGCCGTGCGTTAGTAATGGGATGTTGCGCTCTCTTTGGCATTCTGGACAAGGGTGGTGGATTTCTCCAGGAAGGTATTTATCGGTTGTTTTCGGCGATTTGTAGGGCTGCTGAAACTGTAAGTAGGCTTAATAGAAAACTTCAAAGATGCAAAAAACGCCTCACGAGGCTAAGTAGGTCGCCGCTTAAAAGAACTCAAACACCGTAGCATGTAATATAACCCTTTACTTTCTAGTTCAAGTAAGAGCTACATTCAGCAAAGCATTACCATATATACGAAACAATTACGATAAAAAGCAGTTAAGGGTACTCACCTTTAAAGATTATTGTTAAATTGAATGGCGGAACTGATTGAAAATATTGCAACTATGAGGTAATCAACAGTTTGTAAATAAAACAAAGCGTCGAACGGCAAAACATTAGGTAACGAATATAGTTATAGACCCAACTGTTACCTTTCCTCCTGTAACTTGTGTACCTTCTTACTTTTTTACCTCAAAATGGATAGAGTTCCTTCCTTGGGACAAGAGGAAGCTACGTCTATAACTTTTAGGACCTTCAAATCAAGGGTTCTCGCGCAGACAATCAGGTCGAAGGATTTAGACAGACAATGGCACGATTTCAAGAAATACCTGGAGGTTCCTTAATAACTGATGGAGTCATTCCGAAATCCATATTATTTTTAAGTATACTCGTAATTGTGCTTTACGTAAAATGTTTACTGTGGTTTCACACTGCGTATACTGCCAATGTTACTTTTACCTTTTAAAGGAACGTTTCTCAAAAACTAGTTAACTTAGAGCCACCAAACATATACTAAATATTTACTATTATTTTATAAAGCTACTGAGTTTTTTTATAATTTTCTCTAATTACGAAAGTATAAAAAATAAATAAAATAACAAGTTTAAAAAAATGCAATAATATATATACATTGATTACTATGTTAAGATGTCCAATGAGTTCAAAACTAAGTAGCTTTTGAATAATATATTGAGTACATGGTAAAAGTTTCAGGTCTTTATCTGAAGTACTTTTTGATAAATTTTCCTTTTCATAGTGAAAGATGCAACTTTCAGAAAAACTGGGTTTATTAATTTACAGAATTTTAGTAAAGGCCAGCTCCATGGGAAGGTGCAGACTCACTGTCTCATCCCCAAGCTTTCTTTTAGCATCCTTGCTCTCTGGCTGGCTTAAAGAGTTCTTTAATGTTTGAGGATACTCTTACAACCTTGTTTTTGATCATAAAATAGGCCTTCTTTTGAAGATCCAGGTTTAGGAGTAGATAGGGCGAACTAGGCTTGGCTATTTGGCTAGGCCTACTACCCTGGCCTTTCCTGCTTTTGAAAACCCCACGAATGTGGGGTTATCTTGACATGATAATACATAAAAGTACGTAAAAAGTCCTCCAGTGCGTAAAAGAACAACTAAAGGACTCTCCTGTTGAAACAAGGCTACTTCATCTCAAACATAACCAACAGACATGGAAACATGTCTTACACAGAAAATCAAACATATGATCAAATTAAGAAACCTATATCATCATTCCCAAACATAAATTATCATCCTAAGTTGTGTTTTACTGCAAAAAATGATGCGAATTAAACGAATTAAATCCTAAAAAAGACAATTAGTATCTACTTTAAAACTAAAAATTGTGTTCCAGTCATCAAAAACACTTGTATTATACAACATTTTAACTTGAAAAGCTACAAAACTAGAAAAAATTGAAAACAAACAATATTTTTAAGGTACTAAACCCCCTTAAACCTGTTATACACTCAAACGTTGTTAGTAACCCAACTAGGATATATAGAATTGCCTATTCGTAAGTCAATAGTAATATTCAACAGGATAATAGCAGACATGACGATGCATACTACGTGGTGAATACACTGTATTGTCCCCAGTGACAAGAGACCTACGGGCCGAACCGACCGCGGTGAGTTCAAATAGCTGATTAATTCTGATGGTCGGTTCTGATAACGATGAGTCTCTTCTAACTCCTATCTACCGTTTTTAATTACATTACTATATCCACTTTTAGCTGCATTGTCTTTGTGTCAGCATATATCAGCTTAGCAGTTTATTTACTTACTTCGAGATTATTTTATTTTTTGTAACTTGATTAAGAAATTGAATTGTGTTTATTGTATATATATATTTTTTAATTGCCATTATTACAATTCTGTTAAATGGAAACTCTTCGTTATGCACAGTTCTCAAACCATATTATAGTATTTTCAAACTAAGTAGTTATATTCTAATTACTGAATTATATTTAAAATAAAGAGTAATTCGATTTGATTTATTAGGTCAGTCAGTAGCTAATTAATAGCCCCATTAACGAGACATGACTTTTTTGGATCCGCTTAGTTTTAAGAGTATAACCTCTTGTTACAAATTCACAAGGCAGCTAGTATTAATTTTGATAACACCACAATATTTTGATTTATATTGATAATTGGTACTTTCGTATTATCCGAAGGCTACTATTTTTGGACGGATTTTTCTTATCGGAGACCAAAATAAACTGCATTATATGTTACTAGTACTTTCCTTGATTCAAAATGAATCGAAAAATACCCGATGAGTCATACTTCCTGTCATAAAATCGCCTCCAAGTATGCCTAGACTAGCGACCCTTCAAGAAGGCCTAGACGCATGAATCACCTGTCACTTTCGAATAATTAATTGTTGTTATTTTAGTTTTTGTTTTTATTGATTGCTGTGCGCCTGATTAATTTATAATTTCATTATGAATAATAATCTCCGCCTCTGCAATATACCTCGAACTGAAGAGGAAAGTTTTTTATTGGCAGAATAGCCTACACGTGGCGATTGTGAGTCGCGGCGAATGGTGGCGATGCGTCCAACTCAGCTCTCGCCGACATCACTTCCTTTTGGGAAGCAGAATACGGTAACCGTTCGTCTTAATGACTTGTAAATTTCAAAATAGGATGAATAAAGTCTGTTATTTTTAAAACTGGAATTTATTTTGATCACCGATAAGGAAAACTCGTCCAAAGATAGTGGCCTACGAATAATACCAAAGTACCTGAAAATTTTAAAATGTTTATTCGTTTCCATCACTATTTTTTGTCGAAAATAATTATTTCAGTTTTATATTATAAACACAATCGCTGCTTAATTGTAACAGTTATTACATTAATACAATTTCTGTATTTGCTTATTAATTTAGATTATATAACCCATATAAATTGAGAGGATTTTATTGTTTTATGATAATATTTTAATATTAATAATCCGATACAGTGAAACACGCAAGGGTGCTGTACAACATACCCAATTGCCTTACCACTCAATCTAAAAAAATAACTTGATCTCGTTTCTATATCAAATTATTGTACTCAATATGTTTACAAATGTGTTTATTCAGTGATTTTACCGCTGAAATCGTTCTTACCCGTAAGGTTAATCAACATGAAAATATTACAATTTTATTTTTACCTTTAACTTGGATTTTGACCTAAAAATTAAAACTGTACAAAGTGGAAACTATGTACCAAATTTTAAGTCTCTAGGAGATTTTTATCGAGATTTTCCGCATAGACAGACAGGACAGTACAACTTGCTTTTAAAAAGAACCTGTCTGCCATTAATGAAAACAACATTTCACTTCCTAATTGATTACAAAATCAGATATTTTAAATGCTACTAGAAAATATATAGGAGAGACAAACGCTAACTAAATATACAAACAATTTGAAATAGCAAACTATATTAATTTAATATTAGTTAATCCAAATATTTAAAATCTAAAATATGCTTTGTTCAACTACATCTGATTTCATAATTTTTTTAAAATAATTTTAGTGAATATAACTTTATAGAGGTTTTATTTTTGAAGCGGTAGTGCATGAAATATAAATATTGAAACAGCTGTTATTTAATAAAATATTAGTACTTTGGAAAATAAATTACTTTTACTATGTTTATTTAGAAATATTTCAGCTAGTCAATGATTGATTTACTAACCCATTAAATTATAAGAACTCTTTATACAAGGTCTTCATCGAACTTCGGTGAAGGCTTCTGAATTCTTTTTTTTTTTTTTTTTTTTTTTTTTTTTTTTTTTTTTTTTTTTTTTTTTTTTTTTTTTTGCAGTCGAACAGTACAGCCAACCGCTGCGAACAGATCCTGAATTAAAGAAGTGATTTATCGGTACACACCAATCCTCAATTCGAGGTCAGATCGGGGTTAAGTACCAAAGATGTACATGACTGATACTTATAACCTTAACATTTAGACAATTTTTATTTACAAAACACAGCTAAACGAAAGTGTGTTTTGACGTGCAAGAATGTCACTACTACGCTAATTTTAAATATACAGCCTCTGAATTAGATCGTTGAATGAGAGAATTTACGTTATGTTGAAATATGTCTGCTACAATAATCGGCATAACGAAATTTCTGGAAGATATTTTTTTTATTTTCAACAAGAATGGTACCTAGACCCATAAAATTTATATTTAAATAAACGGTGATTCAGAAAATACGCCAGTCTAGCCATATGGAGACAGTAGGACGTATATTATTAAACCACAGTTGGGAGCTTTCACTTTAAAACATGGCCTAGGGTTCAAAATCAGCTAGTATGTCATTTTTTAACCAGGCACAAATAAAATGGCTGAAGATAAAACGTTAAATTTTGTACTGTAATTTTTCTCTATATAATATATCTTCAGGAATTTTTATGATATTTTAATGATGGATGGGATAAGGAATTTATATTTTTTAATTAAAAAGAATTTAATAAAGGTTTAATTGAATATTAAATTTGTATAAAAATTCCAAAAGTCATCTTTCGTATTACAAGCTGAAAAAAGTATTCTTATTTTTAACCATTTTTCCTCAGACCTGTTTTTTAAGATGGTGATGAATTCTGTTTCAAATCCCTGCAATTGTGTTCCTGTTTTCCGGTGTTCATAAAAAGATTCCTTAAAGGGATATGACCAGAACTTTGATGCAACAAATATTCCAACTGAAAACCGATTGTAATAAACAGAGTTAAAACAAATAATCGTGTATCAATGCTTTTCCATCGAAATCCTTTGCCCCGTTATTCTAATTATGATGAAACAATTTAAATAAGTTTAATAAAGCCATTATTGGAGACACTATGAATATAGTTTGATAAATAATATACAAAATAACTTCTGGAGATCATAATAACACTCATTTTACGTAATTTTGTGAAAGACACGTCAAATATTAATTCCAAGTTTGGTATAAACTACACGCATATATACGGCCCTCGCCGTCCTAGCAGATGGTGTGGCCTTTTCGTAGTCGTGAACCACTACGTGTCTTCTGCTGCAAAAGCCCAGTAATAACAGTGTATTTACAGGCACTCGTGAGACACGAATTGGTACTGTGTTTAAGATTAATAGGAATAGAACACATTTCATATATTGTGGCTACATCAATTACTAAGTAAATAATTTGTCTTATTCCCTAAAGGGTGATCAAAATCAGAGTGTTTGGCCTTTTTCTACTTACTTATAGAAGCCTTATTTTTTCCTTAGTTTAAAATTCAAAACAATATGGCACACTTGAATTTTGAAGTCCATAATAATATTTTGACCGTCAGGAATACCAAATTAGGTCAGTTTGTTGAGCTAAAACCCTTACGCTCCAAACGATAGTTTTTGGCTCCAGCCTTGTGGAGCGGCCTTTTAGATTCATGTCATCTGTATGACTTGTAGTGCTTGTATATGGTTGTATATGCTTGTATGTGAAGAAGTGTAGGGTCAAAGTTTAAATGAGCAATCATATGTTAGATTTATTTTTATTTTAAGCCTACGCTTTAATCAAACTATACGTAGAAGTCATAGTCATATATACTATAAATTATTAGGTTTTGAGTTCCTAAAAAAGCACAACCATTCATTAAGGTAGGAATATAAGTCTGTAGCGCCTGAAGCGCCTGATAAGAGCGCAGATCACCCGATGACCCGGGAGATGCAGACGCATCGGGTAGCAATCAGCTGTCCCAGGTCAGAATATAAGTCTGCAGCGCGGGATAAGAGCGAAGATCACCGGATGACCCGGGAGATGCAGACGCATCGGGTAGCGATCAGCAGTCCCCAGGTCAGAATATAAGTCTGCAGCGCGGGATAAGAGCGAAGATCACCGGATGACCCGGGAGATGCAGACGCATCGGGTAGCGATCAGCAGTCCCCAGGTCAGAATATAAGTCTGCAGCGCGGGATAAGAGCGAAGATCACCGGATGACCCGGGTGATGCAGACGCATCGGGTAGCGATCAGCAGTCCCCAGGTCAGAATATAAGTCTGCAGCGCGGGATAAGAGCGAAGATCACCGGATGACCCGGGAGATGCAGACGCATCGGGCAGCGATCAGCGGTCCCCAGGTCACGGCTCCACTCACCGGCCTTGCCGCCTGACCTACTTGAGGCCCTTCCTTCTACATCTACTTCGAGGCGTCTGCCGCACTCCCGCATCTAATTATCCACGCATACCATTACCTCACCGCCTGCGCCTGCGCCTCACCATTCACTTTCAACAGATCAGAGACAATCAAGGTGATGTACTGGAACTGCTTCACATCGCTTTCTATAGACTTACTCAGAATAGATCGGTTCCTCTCGATAGGCTCCGTTGAATTATCTGATGATCTAGATTAAATAGAGTATCTCATTTACCTAAAATGTGATGTTTTATTTAACACTGTATAGTACTGCTGGTGTAGAATCGTTATATAACACGTTTAGAGATTACACAGGCTCTGTATAACCCAAGCCTCGACGCTGTACCGCTAGGTGCCAAAATGTTAACATTGTGTACTGTTTCTAGTGTAGAGACGATATACATGAACATTATGTACGCATTATGTTTTTGTGTATGAGCATTATGTATATGTACGTATGTGATTTTTCTGACATTTTTATGTAATACATTAATTTAATTTTCCATTATCTCAATATATTTGTTTATACATGTTTTGTAAAATTATTTATGATTTTAGTACTTAAGATTGTATATTTGTATTTTTTCAAGGCTTGTTTTTATTTTTTATTGTTTGCATTGTCTAATTAGTTCCTACTCACTCTATATTGTATAAACGTCGGCTATATGTATTTATTTTGGTTGTAGTTTTCTGTAGTCTTGTGCAGACGTCGCGGAGAGCAGTCTGTTGACTTTTTAGTTTTTTTATGTGAGAGCAAGCTATAAACTGTTTATTTGTGTATTGTGTATCTGTTACACTGACCAGCTACTTGTTTTTGGTCAATGACTTCCTAAGTTTTTTTCATTTATTTGTAAACATGAATGTAAATTTTGGAAAATAAAATTTATTATTATTATTATCATTATTTATACTCCATATTATTTATACTCCAAGTTACCCATGTGCCTTCATCAAAGCAAGACCTTAAGAGGTCTCCAGATCTTACCCTTGGAGATGGTCTCAGCTGGTACCTTAGAGTAACGTCACAGATAAATCTTTAATTTAGGTATGCTGCTTTGTCTTACTAAAATTATTAATATATTTAAAAATTGAAAATAAACATAAAAATCATATGTATTAAGGGCATGGACAGAAATTCTGTCCACTTAATTCATATGTATTCAATGATCTGTATTAAATATGACTGCAAAACTAAAAGAGACTAAATATTGAATCTAAATTACGTAATGGGGTACAGTTTTAAAGTATAAAAATAGATTTATTTTATGAAATATGTTTATTATTCTACTAAACTTTGATCATTATAGATATGTTTATCAAGAACCAAATATCACAATTCTTATATAGTGATTAGTGTACAGTCACACAGTTGATTGTACATTTAAGTATATGTGATTTATTACAAGTATACGAATTTCATGTTTTACAAGTTGTATATTGCATTTCGGACTTGGCTTTCATAATGTATATTATCTCACCTCACAATCTGTTTGCCGCCACCGTCGCCGAACCGATACAGAGAATCTTCCCACTGAATTCATATAAACATCACCACTGTCACCCTCTGTGTAGATGTCCTGTCTAATCATGTAATATTTTAAATTAAGACATAGCAACATATGGAGCATGACTATTTTGATATGTCGAAAGATTTCATCTGCAGTCTTTAAATTTTGCATGAATTCGTTCATAGACAAGAATAAATTATATGACGGTGCATGTCCGTATATGGAAATTGGCTGAGCGCCACTGAAGCTTATCACTCAGTAGGCTGGCACAATTACACTTTTGTCTGCCGGGGGGTGTAATCATTTTTCTGTGCAATAGTCTGACTGTCTGACTGTCTTAAACACTTCTCTAGAATGAAATGAGCTATTTTCATGAAAATGTGCATGCAACCACGGCAAAGCAAATTATGCAACAAATGGTGTTGCGTTATCCTTGTCAACGATGTCACTCTTTCACTAATAAAATTATCAGTACCACCAGTGATTACAATTTGTATTACTAATTGCACTAATTGTACCAACTGCACTTGTTTTGCTAATAGTTAAGTCAACATAGATGACATCATTGGTGATAAATATTTAGGTTAGCCTATCACTAATTTCATTTGGATGTTATATATTTTTATATATACCATTTGTATGTTTTCCGCTTTATATAAGTATGTCTTATATAAGTGCTCTTTCTAGGAGATGGAATAGTGTGTTGTAGCCCTACATAAACTATTCCAACTTTAGGAATAAATAAATCAACACAATGGAGTACTAAAGGACCTGACCGAACGCATCGTCAGTTAGAAGGACGAACTCTCCCTTTATCTTTAGACTCAACAATCAATAGATTCTCCCTTTCATTAAGTTTCATGTCCCAAGTTTCAAGTCTCTATGGATTTTCTATCAAGAGTTATCGCATAAACACCAGGCGGATGAAGAGACAGACGCACGGACTGTCCTTCACATTTTGACTTCAAATTCAATAGGATTATTTCTGAAACCTAAAAAGACCTATGTACCAAGTTTCAATGGCCTAGGACTTTTGGTCCAGAGTAATCAGATAAACGGACAGACTTACGGACACCAACACAATTTTTGAAGTACCTTTACGAAGGAGGTTGGTAAGTTACGTTCTTTCTTTTCTTACGAAATACAGTTTAAGAAATATTCATGTAGGTAAAACAATTATATAGGTAATCAGTATTGTTATATTCAAAGCTTTAAATTATCATATACGACGGTCATAGTGTTGTATTGTTAGAAGAGAATAACTGTTGGCAAGTGTGGTATACTGCTGTACAGCGCGTCCACGTGGACGATGAGATGAGAGACGATATTGGTGAGATTTACGACTCGGCTGTCATTGACGGAAATAACCGTACCGGGATCTTGCTGTGGAAATGCCGCATTGGAAGTGTCTTCAAACAAGGATTGACTCTGATTCCTTTTAGTATTTTTTTTACATCTAACCTATTGCCTAATGGAAATGCACATATACCATATCATTGACACTGCTGCTAAAAATAATTAAATACTCGCATTAAAACAAGATTTTGTTGAAAGTAAAAGTAGTTATCTACAGGGTCGGAGTTCGACCTTTCGCGTGTCACGGAACAAGTTTCAGTGAGGTTACATACAAATATAAAGACTACATACTTCAACTCATTAGGCTAAATGTGTTGTAATGTCACATGTGACAATCTATTGTCGTACCAACCCACCACACCAATACGGGGTGAACACTTTTGTTTCCAAATCTGTTTAGTCTGCAATTTCTCGTTGTTATAATGGTCTACTAACGCTCAGCCAAATCCCGTGGAGTGACATGCACCTTCATCTAACTCGATATTGTTTATGTCAAAATAAAGCTTCATGCAAAATTTCAAATCATAAATTATTTCGTTTTTGATATACCGTGGGGACAGACACACAGGGCGAAAAGAAATTTTCTCCAAACTCTCGAGTAAAAAGTTCGCTAATGCTCAGCTTAATAATCATATTTTTTTTCAAATAGGCTATTTCTGCAAATTTAATACTGAAATTCGTTGACCCTAATTTTAAGTTGCTCAATTGAACAGCAAATAGTGAAAGTTCCCCAAAAACGGCTGTTCTCTTGCCTCTAATCCTATCCTGAATGCGTCAAGTGACCTTTTACTTGCAGCCTTACTGATTTACTTGAATATTATATTAGCCTTAGCTAAACGGATGAGACATCTACATTCCTATTACGCTTGAATAAATTATTTGTTTTATTATACGAAGAGTTTGCTTTTTAGATGGGGAGTAAAAGTAGATGGATATAATTATACAGTTGTTACATTTCGACGTAATTTACGATTTTCATTTCAGCACACCATGATTTCTTTGATTCAATTAATTTTAATTGTAAAATAAATTGAGCATCTAATTAAGTACAAAATAATTCATACTGTATTTTCATTCAGTAATATTCCATGCGTAAACATTAAACACTACACTTTTAAAAATTCACTGTGGTGATTTGAGCTGTTTTGAAAATGACATAATTTAAAACCATGTGGATGAATTGAGGAATTACTTTTTATACATCCAGATTTTCTCTAATAAAAAGCTTAAAAAGAAAGACACCAAGATTTTGTGTTTTGTAATATTTTCTAAGTGAATCGTAATCCCAGTAACAGCTGAGTTAAAACATTTTACTGTTTATTCAAAGATTTAAATTTAAGTTATCTGGAAATTTTTTCCGAACACTGTATCTTTTATTTTATCAGAGTGCATTTAAGTGAATTATTTTTCCTCCTTCTACTATCCTATTACTGCTAAAAGTGATGGAATAGGTTGTCTGGGCAATTTCCTCGCCTTGGAGTAATTAATGGCGCTCTATCATCGTAATTTCAATTGAATCTTTATAACCGGTGACAGTGATGTAGGGAGAGATTAGCGTGGGATGAGCCTCGCGGCACGGAGCCTATGATAAGCCGTGTTGGCTGATTGCAACCTGCAGCCGGTATGAATGTTAACTAGGAGACGTCAGCCCCAGGCACTCAGCGACACAACTGTCAACGTCCTTGCGAGCCTTCGGCTTGGCCGGCTATTTCTGTTACGGTGAGTGACGTCATCAATGAGGAACTCAGGAGTGTGGTTAACTAAGATATCACTGAGTCATCGCTTCACCTTGCGGAAGATTGACTAAATGTGTTAATACGAGAAATGTCAATCTTTTAATAACTGCTTGTTCATAGACCACAAAACAATCTTAATCAAATACTATTGTCTTAGCACATAAATTAAAATCCGACATTTATTAAAAAGAATTAAAATGATTTAGGATGAGGTTTTTAACATTTATGTAACTTCTACTTATTAAACTACTCATCGCATTTTAAACATTGAGAAATGTATGTATGTGATTATGTATTAAATCGTAAGTGATCCATTTCTTTAAGAACAAAAATATGTAAAATTGATTAAAAGAATTACTTTAAATTATGATTCTCGTTGAATTGGGTCAAGGTCAAAGAACTGTTCGCTCTCTGTTGTTATGTAAGGATGGATTGTATTTGGAGCTATATTTTTTACTTCGGCGATATAAAGTTAGAATTTCAAATACTGATATTTGTATTTTGATGTAAAACGCAAATAATTCATTTCTTTTGGAATAAGAATTGTATATGAAAAAGGAATTCTCCAATATTGTATTTTGATCCTTACTCCATTGGGTCAAGGTCAAAGAACTGTTCCGTCAGTTTTTATGTAAGGATGGATTTTATTTGACCCTTTATTTTTTTACGATAGAAAATTTAAATATCTAGCATTGAGATATTGTTTGGATTTAAATCGTAAATAATTTATTTCTTATGGAATAAAAAATGTATGAAAAAAGAATTCTTCAATATTGTATTTTGAGTCTTACTCCATTGGGTCAAGGTCAAAGAACTATTCCGTCTGTGTTTTATGTAAGGATGGATTATTTTTTATTCTCCATTTTTTCCTTTGTGATAGCCAGTTGCAATATCTAGTAATGAGATATGATTTTGGATTTAAAACGCAAATAATTAATTTATTTTGGAATAAAATATGTATAAAAAGGAATTCTTCAACATTGTATTTTGATTCTTACTCCATTGGGTCAAGGTCAAAGAACTGTTGGCTGTATTATGTTTTTCTATTAGGATATACCTCATTTGTCTTGGGCGACAGCAACTTCAAATATAAACTATTGAAAACGTGTGTGAAGCGAAGCGCGAAGAACCAATTGAAGCAATGACCTTAAATACTTTATTTTTAGTCTCGTTGTATTAGGTCAAGGTCATAGATCTAACATCCAACACTTGTGCGCTATTCATCGTTCTTTGAAGATAGACTGTATTTGTCTCTAAATTTATTCTCAAGCGATAATAAGGACTGGTTGTCCAACAATACCCAAAGTGTCAACCACAATACCCCTGTCGCCCTTCAACCCACACCCCTGTTACACGTGTAGACGACTACTCTCTGGTGTAGGCGAGAGTACAGGACCTCTGTGACCGACAGGATTGCTCCCATGATGCATTCAAACCATCTCCACGCGCTGCTTACGGAATACTAAAACGCATCTCCAAGAATCTCATCACTCTTTGCAACAAGAACATAATATTCTGTTTTTCTCACTGGCAAGTAAGTAAGTGTTTCACTTCATACTGATATACTACCACACTTCGACCGTAATTGTTTGAGGTTTGTAGACCATAATGTTCTAGTGAATGGAAAAGTAGTATTTTAATAAAGAAAAACCTGATACCAAAACATTTTAAGTGTTCCAAAAACTTTAAATAATTCTATTTAAGTGACTGTAAGATGTTCAAAGCCAATACCTCGCAATTTTTTTGTAAAAACCAAATTTAAAGAAAAATATATTGCAGGGAATAAAGCTAATGGTAACACTGTTCACTTATTACAGTCCATACATAGGCTACACAATTTACAGTTTTTTGCATAAAACAATAAAATAGTGAATATGATAGTTGATAATGAGTACTGATTTCAAAATTATCCTTTAAGTACTGAGTATTATTCTTTTCATTTCGTGGCTTTTAATTTAAGGTGTAAAATTATTTAAATTACACCACCGAATATATAAGCTGTGTTCAAATAAATTATATATACCTGTATATATATACGAGTATATACGCGTACATACAGGGTGTTTACTAAAGGTGTTCCAATATTGTGGTATTTTGTTGTAGACGTGAAAATGAGCAAAAAACTTCACACGGAGGTATGTCCTAAAACTTTTAGTTTTCCGTCTATCTGTCTGTATGTGATTTTTACCAAAGAAGTTATATCTTTTATACCAGTAAAGATAAAGGTATGTTTGTCGATATGTTTAACTCGTTATATATTATTTCTTTCTACCTTGGATTCTTCTAACTTCATAACTTTGTAATTCAGTTAATATTTGGAATAGGTTTAATAATTCTGTGCTATCAGCTATGGATTCTAAGAATAGAACCTATTTTTACACTTTAGTTCCTGGTATTGCTACGATCATGTTTACTTGATTTGAAGTCGAACCGTATCGTACGTGTCCTACATGTCCTACATGTCCTGTTAAACAGACTTTAGAGGACAGTCACGTAAAACCTTGACACAAAGTAGGATATCTTACCCCCCTATTTCTAACGTTTACATACTCTCGATTTTCTATGACCGAGTTGCACATATACTACAACTAAGGTACAAAAAAAAGTTAATTTTTTTCTAGAAGAAAGTCATACTTTTGGATAGAGCACCTCCACAGCATGTTAATCAATTTGAATTCATCGCCTAACTATATGGAGGCATTATCTGTCACAGTAACATGAAGGATTAAATATCTGTATAAATATAAAAATATCTCATTGTATCTAATATATCGCATTAAAGGCTGATATGTTAAAGCAGGGCCGCCTACGGGGGGGAGCAATGGCGCAAGTTGCGCCATTGAAACAAAAATTGGGGGGGAATGAAAATTTTTGGGGGGGGAACTTTAAAAAAAGCGGGTTTCGGATACGTTATTTACAAAGTTAAAAAAATGTACAAGTTTGAAGTAGTTTTAACAAATTAAAGCCGTGAGAGGCAAAAAAAGAAATAAATAAAAGCAAATTAAAACTTTGCAATTCAAACGAGGCGAATGCAGTAGTTATATTTTTAGACCAACAGACCCCCGCCCCTGCCTTGCCAAGGTCGTTGTCAAGGGGAAGTCCACGTACCTCATCCCTTCCGCGCCGCCCAGTGCTTAGTCAGTCACGCATTGTCTTCCAAGTGTAGTGTGTAGTGTGTAAACATAACCTCAGCACAACACAATAATTAGTGTCTTTACGAACGTAGTGACCACTTGAATGTCGTGTGTGCGTTTCTGTTTAGTTTTGTTATACGAGTTTAGTATTAAGTAGCTACTGTATTTCTGTGCTTACTATAACTTTTTGTTTTATAGAATTAAATAATGCCTCGTAAATTAAAAAAGGCATTCAAAATTTAAGTGTTTGGAACTAATGTGCAATACGGTGGAACCGCCATGACAAGTGGCTAGAACACTGTAAAAAGAAACACCTCTATAAGTTAAAAAACAATATTGATATAAAATATAAAATAACAGAGGAGAAAGGAGGAGATGGGCCTTGGATACCCTACATGGGACGTGGCGAACGTTCTACTTTAACTATGGACGACGAACCTCAACCATCAACTTCTGCGCAATCATCGGCTATTGAAAGGTACCGCAATATTACAGTAACAAAATGTCCATATCTTAGTTCGTTCAATTTTATAAGCCAGGGAGTAAACACATATAAGGCTATGCTCTATTAATGACTCAACTCCTAAAGCTTTTCAAAACATTAAAACCTTTCTAAGTAACAAATTAATTAAGGCATTGAAGGCTATAGAAAAGGACAAAGCTTATAAAAGAAGACTAACCAATAAAAAACTTCAAAATGCAAGTAAATACTATACTGTATTGAAGAGATGAGGCCTGCCTGAAATGGTGACAAGCTAAATATATGTAAATATTAGCATTTTACATTTACAAACATACTATCAGCCAAATATTAAAGTAGTATTGGTCCAATACGTTATAAGCAAAAGCATCTAGTGAAATAAAAATTCAAATACAATTTAGTTTAATAATGTATAAGCATATTGGTCTATAGAGTTTTTGTATTTAAAATATCAAGATCGTTTTACTTGTTATTGTTACAGCTTACAGCTTTTGCTTTGTCCCTTCAGCCCTATTAACACGCTTTGTATGTAGAAAGGAGTTGCTATCTTTAAAAAAAAACATTTTGTCCATAATATATTTTACCACTTTAGTATGATATTACCATTTTGAGGTGCCCTGAGACAAAAGAGGTTTCTCTAAAATATATGGCTTTATGTGTGTTCGTTTATGTCCTGTTCAGTGTAGCAGAATGTGGCATATTATTGATAATAAACTCAAAAACAGTTTATAATTAATCTTTACTTGAAAAAAGGTTTTATAGATTTTACTAACTTTTGACTAGCAGATTATTGATATAAAAGTTTACAGTGAAGGCATTTCTCTATATTTAGATTGGTGGTGCCTGGGCTAGAAGGCAATCCACATTCTGGACCATCAGCTGTCCAAGACCGTAACGACGAAGAAGTTGAGCTGCAGTGTCACCAAAGAGGAGATGGATCTAAATATACGCCTCTAATACTTGTTCATGATAAAGAAATTGAACTTCCAACGTCCTCCATGGAAACTAGCTTGCCAATGTCAACACCAGAAGAAGAAGACGAAGTTTTAGAAAATATAGAGGACAACATACCCACAGATAAGATACCTGAACCTTTTACTTTGACTGAACTTCAATTCTCTACAATCGATCCTACAGATCCAGCATTTTATGCAAACAAAAGACTCTCTGCTGAACTAATTAACGAAGCACTAAAGCTGGAATCGCAAGACCTAAGTATAATAGATTTTCCTTCCTCATCCGGTAGAAAAGTCAACCCAAAAGTTAAAAAAAAGTCTTTTACCTAATGGAACAACCAAAGATAGGAAGTGGCCTTGTTTACAGTAGACATTCTGATGCTATATTTTGTTCGCATTGTTTGATATTTGCTTTGCCATCAGAAAGAACAATTTTGGGTACCACAGGTTATATGGGGTTGGACGATCATAGAGGAGATCGAGATATTGAACTTCATGAAAAATCAAAAATCCATATTTCTTCTCAAATTGGTAGATTGCAATGGATATCCAAAAAAGAGTTGATACTGATTTGACTGAGCTAAATGATAAATTAGTCAGTCATCACCGTGAGGTTCTATCGGTTGTTATAGACTGCTGTCGGTATCTGACCGAGGAAGATGTTGGCTTTTCGAAATAAAGAGTCTCTAAACGGAAAACTAGTAAATTTATTTCGATTGCTTGCTAAGTATAACCTAGACGCAAGAGTTTATTTGGAGAAGCTTGATATGTCAAAAGAAAATAAAACTAAACTTGGTTCTAATTTTCTGTGTTACAGAAACATTTATGATTTAATAAATCTCATGAATATAATTGTTGTTTCAAGAATTGTGGATCATATTAATGAAACTAATACGTATTCTATAATTCTTGACTCCACACAAGATGTTAGCAAGAAGGAATGCACAACAGTGCTAATTCGATATGTCGATCACAGAGATACATTCGGAGAAATCAAAGAGAATGTGAAGCCTGAAGAGCGGCTTGTTAACATTTTTACTAGCGGAGAAACAACTGGCAAAAACTTATCAATTGAGCTATTAAAAACTCTCCAGGAAATTGGATTTGATAAGAATGGTATGATTGGGCAGAGCATGGATGGTGCGGAAAACATGCGTGGTCCATTTAGTGGGGTCAAATCATTTGTCCTCAAGGAATGCCCTAAAGCATTCTACATTTGGTGTTGTTCGCATAGATTTTACCTTAGTTGTCGAAAAACCAATGGAATTGTGCCCACAAATAAGGGACATGTTCTCAACTCTGCAAAAACTGTACAATTTCATGTCTGGACATAAAAGACATCATATTTTCGTAGAGAAGTTAGAAAAAGGTCCATGTCAGGCTAAAAAAAAGCGTTTGAAAAGAGTCAATACGACAAGGTGGTCAAGCAAAAACGATGCCGTAAAAACCGTTATAACTGATGTCCCTAAGAGAAACCCTGGAAGACATATCTGATAACACTCAATCTGAAACGGACTCAAGAACATCAGCAAAATGACTTCTAAAGGCACTATTTGATTATGAATCTGCTGCAGTTATGATCATTGCTGCCGAACTATTCAAAATTCTGTCACCAGTGACTGTTTGTTTACAGTCTAAAATTATTGACTATGGAATGATTCCGACAGTGGTGTCTGAAACTATTTCTAAACTCCAATCTATGAGAACCGACGAGGGGTGGGACAAAAAGATTCATGGACGAACTTGCCATTGATGAAATAATATTAGATCATATGGCAAAACTGAGGACAGAAGTCTTCTTTAAGGTGCTTGATTTCCGTGATCACACAACTACATGATCGTTTTTCCTGAAAGGTCATTAAATTTTGTGCAGCAAATGACTCATTTTCTCACGAAAAGCTGCTAAACACTGGGGACGACACCCTAAACCCAGACATTGTCAGTGATTGATCTGTGTGGTTACTATGGATTGGATACCGAGAAACTTTGTGAGGAGTTTGATGTTTTCAGCCAGTTATACAAAGGCAGCTATCAAAACAATGACCTGTCAGATGTCCTTTCTTCAAAAGATGATAAAATACAAAAAATGGAAGACTAACCAATGAAGAAGTTGAAGTTAGAAACCCAAGATTCTTTTGATGAAACATTGGATTGTACAAGTACAATTGCAAAGCAACGATATCTTGATCAATGGATCAAGAAGGGCCTTATAAGACCCTATCGCTGTTTATTGAACATATCTGGGTTTCCATATTTGACATCATTGTATCAGATAATTCTCGCCCTGCCAGCAACAAGTTGCTCAGCTGAAAGAGCAATGAGCAAACTTAAAATCGTTAAAAATAGATTGAGAAGCAGTATGGGTGATACCTGGTTGTCTGATATGTTGGTTTTGACATCCGAAAAGGATATTTTACAATCAATTCCAAACAGTGAGATCATAGACAAACTTGGCATTTCAAGTGAGAACAGGAAAAAAACTGCTGCTTTACAAAGGCCATCAAGGGTAATCAAGGGTTAAGTTCATCAAGTTAGTTACCTTTTTGAAACACCTCTAGCCATTTTGACTTTTAATTATAGTACTGTACATTGATTTATTATTTTTGTATGGCATATGTGTTGTTTTATACATTTTATGAAAAACATTTGGCAATAATTAATTATACTGTATAATTTATACACCCCCATGAATGGTAAATTTTTTGGGGGGGAATGCGCCATAGCCTTTGGGGGGGATGGGCACCCCTGTGTTAAAGTATATCTGTATTGCACTCCAGGATTGATTCCAAATTAATTGTGTTTAACAGAGACACCACTTAGAACGCTAACAGAAACAGGAAATGATTTTGGAATTCCTGAAATATGTGAAGGTCAATTCTCGAAAACTCCGTCTCCGCAACAAATTTCGTATCTTTGTTTCACACCATGTTCCATAGTCTTTTTTATACTCTGAGTATAATATAAAGTAAACATTTGACTTACTCGTATATCAAAATGTGAGCCATACAAATTTATAAAAATCACTATTTCTGCGTTCTGTCCTCTTTCAAAGCACCAGAAAGAAATCCACATTACCTCCAACAGGTACACCACTCGAATTTTAAAGAGAAAACCAAAATTTTAATTGTGTGGTTTACAAGGCTACTGAAATGACTAATTTCTAAGTTATTTCCGGTTCAAACCGAGTTGAAACTGCTAAGACAATTAAAGTGTTGAAATATTACGGCCTTGTTATTGAGAGTCATCTTTAGACAACAAACCAGTCAACAAAGGTTGTTCTCCACAGTGAGGTCGAATTATTGAAGTATACCAATTGTGTCATAAATTATCGACAAAGTTTGGAACGAATATGATAGCGAAATGTGAGGACTGATCCATTTAATGGGGATATAAGATATGGCATCCGTAACGTAAGAAAAGGTCGTGGGAACCTCGGCAGCTTATTCCGTCTCGTTGCTTTATGTCATGTCTCAAAGGTCTCTGTAATTTGGACCTTGAATATAAACAGGGAACTCTCCATAATATCTGTGGAATAAGCTATGTTATTGTCTTAGTGTTAGCGAAGGGTAGCACTTGAGTGGCTTGGAAATTTTATTTTTGTTTGTATGTACACACGATTTATCAATAACAAATTGATCTATAAACTTGAAAATTTGTATGGAGCTATATAATCTTCATCGGTACTTGGCAATGGGATCTGGATTCAATAAGATTTGGCTGAGAGTTGGTGAACATTTCTATCTCGATCTTTTGAGTCTTTGTGATAGATGAGTAATTTTCAGGATAAATACATTTGAAAACAAACTGGGTACAGTCATTTGACATAGTAACGCATTAATTGAGCAATAAAAATATTTATGCCCTTAGCAAAACTTTAACACATCAAGTGGTGTGGTGTACTCCTACCTTGTTTAGAAATCCCAAAATATGCACTTTATCCTGTCTCGCTGCTCTACGATATTTCACATTGCCTTCCCACAGGGACGTCGAAACCTTACTAAAAACAAAGAAATGTTCTTTAGGATCCGTGAAGTAAAAGCGAAGATGATTGGAAAAAAATACATCTTTAAAAATCTGTTTCATTACTCAAAGTCAGAGTTCAAAGATCTTCCAGAGGAAAGTCATTTCAAACACCGGCGTGAACGGGGAAATTCGTTAAAGAACTTCTGACGTAACGTACAGTTCTTCAAATAATTCTTATCTCTGAGCCCTGTTCTGCCACATTGCAGTAGGGCGGAATCTACCTTGCTTCCAGCAAAGACATCATCTTGAACCCAAAAACTACAATGTTTCGTACCATTACTGAGTGGTGGTAACTTTAAGAAACCCGAATCTCTGTTATATGTTTTGGGCGACTTTTCAACGGAAGCTTTTGTGTGAGACTTCCAGTCAATCACTGGTTCATCCTTACTTTATTTAACTGGAAACACCGGGTGGTAACTCTTTTTATTCGTCACCAACGATCCAGTAGTTTCGGAGTTTTATTTTGAAGTCGGTTACTTAACTGAAATAATATTTTGACTGACCTTCTTCAAGACCCAGGATTCTATCACACTCAATTATTCAATCGTAAATTATGTTAATCAGTAACGTTTTTCTCATTTTAAGTATAATTTTTCGTTTGTTTATAAATGGAACGGACCATCTATGTTTATAAAGAAGCCAAGATTGCAAAAAAATAAAGGCAATTGGTAACACTTTTGACCTTAGCTGTTATATCACTTATGTGCACTCTAGTTAAAAGGGAGATTCTACCAATTGTGCTGATACAAAGTTATCATCAAGAGGTATGGACAGTGTAGACAGCATGGACCGCAGACCACCCCCGCTCAACATACTGTAACCGCACCGCCCACTCACTCACTCCCGGTAATACACGCCACCGCACCGCACTGCTCGTGAAAGCGTCGTCCTGCCTTACCACACCACACCAATACAATGGTTATTGTTAACTTTATGCTGATAAGTGTTTTGTTAACACCCTGTTAGCTCAAGGACTACAACGCTTGGTTTGACAGGTTGCGTCGTCTCCTGTCCAGCTAGCTCTTCTTCACGCGGCAGTCCCAGAGTTGGCCCAAGCAAACAGTACGGTTGATGTGATATATGTGGTTGATGTGCTGTTCACAGAATATCAGCGGGTGTTTCACATTTAGATGAGAAGGTTACATATTTAATCCAATAAATAATTTAAAATCGTAATATTTTTTATATCCTACTTACCTATTGCACAGATCCTCTCTATTAAATCAGGATAAAAACGACACGTTATGCATTAAAAACCATTTTTTTACAAATGAGAAACATTTCATTTCCTTTAGTCATTCTTTATATATACTTTGAAATGTATTCTACTTATTTAAAATTATCGTTTTCCTAATAACGAGGATGCACATAATTCTACTTCTAATATCTAAAATTGTTCGTGGAATGGTTCAAAATGTTTTTATATTTCTCCTGTCTTATCAGAAAAGAGATTTTAAGGGCTGTGATCAGGATTTTGTTCAAAAAATTAAAATAAAATAATTTCCAAACAAAAACCTATATACCGTAAAGTATTTTCAAGAAATTATTAGTATAGAAATTCCTGTTTGATGAGGTTTTTTAAAAATTTAATATAGCACTTGATAGTGTGAATGGTAATAAAAAAGTTAATGTAAAATAATGTTATCTTTAATTTATTCTCCTAGATTCCAATAACCTTGGATGTACTACAGGAATTCCTTTAGCAATTTTATCTTATATTAATTTACTCGAGTTATAAATAGTTAAACTATAAACAACTTCTAATAAGCTTGTTACCAAAACAGAAATCTGCGACATTGACATATTTGATTGCAACGTTAATAACTTTTAGTAATCTCCTACTGCATCTTGCAGGATGTGGAGTATATGAAAATTGCACTGAAACGTTCATCACGGAGAACTGCGACGTACTCTTAGTTCTCCTTGGGCTTTGTTTATATTAGTGACAGCCTAAATTTTATGAGTTGGAATACCCCAAGGTTTTCGATTGTGCCTATTTTGTTTGTGTTTCAATAAATTGGTGAACATTTACACATGTCTTCCTATACTATAACGTCTAACCGGTAACAAAACTCAATGTATAACAACTTCAATAGTAACTCACAAGTAGTTGGTCCAATGGTAAAGCATGTATTGTTTCAGTATTACACCACGTATGGAACATACTGTATACACTTATTACAAAACACGAATGTTGAACAAACGTACAGCTATAAATGAAGCGCAGCTTTACAGTTATCTTTATCCCAACTGAAGAACAATAAATATATATCCCACAGATATCCGGGGGATATCAGAGGAAGTGTAGTGTGTAGTGAGTGTAGTGTTTAGGTCAGTTCCCAGCCGTAACCCGGCACATGTAGGCATGTCACACACTTCGCCAACTGAGTGATATGTCGACGCGGTGTGGTCAGATTGGGGCCACTGACTTTACAGCCGCCCGTGATGAGTAATACTATAGAGCAGGCTGGCCAACTTTCCGAAACTGAGGCTATTCTAACCCAGAAAGAAAATTTTATCTCCAGTGAATGTCCTTACGGATAATCTCTCCGAAGACCTAACTAAAAATTATTTTCTGGTCGTGTTATATCACCACTGATTATAAATTATGGCTTCGTATAATTTGCTATTCATAGGACAAAGGTATAATTCGTTACATTTATGAATATTGGAAATAACTTCTCTCTTGGGTTATAACGAACTAGCATTTTTAAATAGGAAGTCAATAGACAAATATGTTATAGTTTATGGTGTAACTTTTAATACAATTAACAATTTACTATGTAGTTTGTATAGTTGGATTCTTATGTGCTTATATTTTAGTTCATTATCAACTGTAGAATTTTGAAGGAATGCGACATTTTTAAAATTATTAGGAAAAATTCTACTAAACGAAGTCCAACACTTTCTATTACACCTGCAATTATACTTTTACAAAGAACTTTATATTTTTATATATTGGTATAATCTCTGGTATATAGTATAATTATTGGTAATGCGAGAATGTATATACTCCCTGTTTATACTAGTATTTATAATAACAATCATAAGTATATGTATTTAAATACAACTTTCTACTCGTAAATCTATGCAATGGTTTGTAAATGTATGTTATACCAATAAGTTTTTTATCTTTGATTTACATTTCTAATTACTTTGTTATTTAACCCTTTCCAACATAATATTTACCTTTTTTTAATTTTTATGTACCTATATTTTGCTATCCAATACTTTGTACGTTGGCGTCATCCATGGAATATTGAACGTCTTTTATTATTATCGATTTAATATACAGCGTACATGAATTTTGTCTTTCGCATTGGTCTTATATCTAGTCCAACAATAACTTGGCCTTTAATAACAAAGTAATTAATTAGTTTTTACTATTAGTTATTAATTAGTTTTGAATCTTTAAATTAAAAATTTCAATTCTACTGGTTGGAAAGAGAAGGATAATATACACTCCTGACCTTGCTAATTAGGTGTTGCAATTTCTGTGATACGCGGGGTTACTAGAATTATAATTATACTATCACCATATTCCATAATCTAATATGAATATTAAATTACAACACGCTGGCATCTTATTATTTTCTTTGTGATATTTTGTATAGTTTTACTAGAAGTTATTAAATATGTGTTTTACAATAACAAAAATATTTGGCAGTATTTTGAAAGTCCCAAAAGCCAAACTAAATGAGGTATTTAAAATAAATTTATATATTCAATGTATCGTAAAACCTTAGAATTATTCAAATTATAATTTGCAATGTATGCTTTTGTAACTATAGTTATAATTTATCACTCATCCGAATTAATGCACATTATAGGTTATTTATAATGGGTTTACTATTATAAATAGCTAGTTAATTACTGTGTTTAATACATTTTAAATTGGAGAATTAAGGTTAGTATTGTAATGATACAAGTAGTTAGCAAAGAGTAAAAGTTATAGCAGTATAAAATTACTATTGTGAATGTTAGGGAGTTCCAGGATTTTTTAATTATTTCATACCCTTAATCATAAAATTATTATTAAAATTGTATAAAAACACTGCTCAAACTATCAAACTAATTAATAAAAACACCATAGCTTTTTATTTAATTAATCTAATTAATAAAACCAATCATTATTTTAGTCGTTATAAATAACGTATAACAAATCAACAATTGCATTAAGAAAAATTATGAGTGGTAACTATATCAATACTTTAAAAATTCAATTAAAAATACTATTAAATATTTAAGTATATGAAAAATTAAAAACATGTATAAGATTACTATTACAACTAAATTTATGTAGTTAAAATTAACAATATTTTTTTACTCGTTATTTTGTATTAATTTTTACATTATTATGAAAATATTAAATAAATAATAGTTTCTTGACTTACCAAAAAGGAGGTGGTCGCCACCTGCATGACGTCTACTTCTAGGCGCAGGCCCTTGTGCACATGCCGACCACAACACACACGAATGATGACACAGGCAGACTAAGCCAAGCACCTCACTCCCCAGTTTTTATAAGTTCGCGGATTGTCAGGAGAGCCTGAGGCCTGGCACATCTTCACTCCCAGGGACGCCTGGTGTGGGGGCGGGGGAGGGGGACGCTCCCAGGAGCTCTTCTGTACCTGCAACCTTACACTCGGCTCCCGGCCGTCGACCTGGTAGGGGGCTCGTCTCCAGGGTTCACGGAAATCGCGTCTTCCTCTTGTCGCGAGTTCAGTATTACTTTTCTGAATTAACATTGATCCATTTAGACTAGGTATTCAACTATATTATTTTTATTGTACATATTAGGTATAACCAATTGATAAGTTCTCGAATTCATTGATACAGATAAGTCTTAGTCAACCATTAATGTTACCAATAAACGTGAGATCACTACCACAAATTGGGGGGTCCAGACCCCACCCCCAAATATTTTAATCGTTTCAGTTATTTTTTTAGTAAACAATTATGATGTAAATAATTCGGTTTTACTGATATGTATTGCTAAAATATCATTCTCGGCAGAAATAGTAGTTAACTTTTTAATGAACAAAATGGGGCCTTACTTTCTGTCCACTTTGGAAAATTATCAGTTGTCTTGGCCCCTCCTCCCAATATTTTTTTCTAGATACGTTCTTGATTACATACACTGTACTTTAAATAATATACATGTAATCATTAGGTATTTAATTTATTTTAAGTTTTGATTAGTTAGGCTACTGCCACTTACAAATTATACTAACATTAAAAGCCTTTTGATATGTAGGAGACTTATGTGCATTACATTAAGCTATGAGTTGGTCGTTTGAGCAAATGTACAAATTACAAAATGTACAAATTTGAATTACTAAGGAGATAAATTAATGTAAGAATGTTTAGACCTTTTTGTATTTCAAAAACATTTTATTTGAAAGTAAAATTGTATATGCTTCAGTTTGTCTTTGACTGTAGTAAAGAAAAAAGTGGTCGTAAAAGAACTTTGTGTTTACTCAGCGTGTTATCTCAGCGCAGGGACAAGCTATATGACTTCTACTCCCAATCACAATATTTTACAGACTCTATTAAACGTTTGTTGCCCTCCGACACTATCAGAAGTACGTAACAGTTAAATACTACTTCTAAGTATGGTTTACTAATTTCGTTTTTAAATATCTGTTATAAAGTTTATCAACTTTTACTCAGTAAAAAATTTAGGAAAATTGCAGATTTGGACTCTAACTGAAATTTATTGTGATCTACAGAGCTAGGATATACCATCTTATATCCAACTTACTTTCGTTGATAGCAGAGCGGTTAACGTGTCGGCTTTATGTTAATAACTCCCGGGTTCGAATTCCGGTTTTCACACGCTAACAAAACCTAAGCCTATTACAAATAAATGGCCTATACTTTCAGAATATAACAAATCCGCAATCAGCTGATCAAATAAATACTTTTTTCCAAGATATAGTAACTTCAGGATACTCATTTTACCAAATAACATAGTATTTTATATCAATGGCACGTATCTCCAAAATAATAAGCTACCTTAATCAAAATGTAGTGTGTTACCAACGTTGAGCTTGGCTCAATTTCTGCAGTGTCATATTTCAGACCCTGCCCTAACCAGAAGGCGATATGGATCTAAACACAACTTTCGCACTAAATCAACCCACCCATAGCGTTGTCATTTCTGTTACCAATTCCAGATCCATATACAATAAATTTTGAGCTTCACGCACAATAAGTTTGCGTTATGGGAATTGGTAAATATTCCTACAAACTTGGGAAACAAGTTAACGTTAAAATTAGTTGTATATATTTGGGAGGGTGATAAATTAAATTAATTTTTTTCTATACCCAAATAATTTATTCTATTTCAGAATTCGTTGGTTATATTGTGTATCAAGTAAAATTACTCTAAAAATGTACTTTTTTGTGTATTGTGGAAATGACAAATTTGACAGAATTTGAGGATTAGTACAGGATTTCTTTAATTCCAGCATTTTATTCGAGTAAGAAATTTATACGAGAGTTAGAAGAATGGTTCCAGATATTTCTATTTAATTTCCAACACCAACAGATTCATTATAAAAATCGTTACTTCATAGCCAATAAGATTGGAAACTCTGCTCTCACCAAGTCCCCACCGAGGGCAATAATAAACTTCCCTGCCTTTGTTATCCAGCTACAGTATTATTTTTACTCAGACTCTTTCAAAACCGTATTTCAATTGCATTCTTCATGCCACGTCCATAAAAGTTACAAAGAACAAAGAAAAATTACATTCCAAGTTTAAGTTGAATATAACTGCTAATTAATCGTGAAGATACACTTTTATTCATAAATACTAAATTTACCTATTGTATTTTAAAATTTGATAGCATTTTTATTTTTAATTTTGTTTTATGTTACAAATTGTGCTCAGATTATTACGTAGAGAGGTGTGACTTGTCTGTACTACAATGGTTGTTGTGGTGTGATTGTTATAATTGTCTCAACTACCTTATTTAGGAAATGATTTTATTCATGTTCTTTAGTAATGCTAACCATTTCCTGAACTTTAAGATCTATAAGTGTCAAAAAGTAGGCTGCAAAAATGGTCTCAATAATAACAATCAGTCGATATATGGGCGAAAGAATATGTATTCTTAGTGAATATTGCCAGTCCTACAAATGTTTTCTTATCCCACACTTTGTCTTATATTACCGTCTGATGTCACAGATAATCTTCCTGAATCATAAGGATCTTTATTGTTGTAATGTCCTAAATATTTTAATTCTAAAAAAGTGTCAATAGCTATTTTGCTTACAAAATAGTACATTGCTTATCACGAAACTACTGCTAACTCTTTCAGCTCCCCTTTTTTAAAATCACCTTTTCGACAGTTAAAAGTAACTTTGAATGTTAAAAATACCTTTTGAATTCAATGATAACCACTTACAAAAATGAGAAAAGCTCGCCTTCTAACTGCCAAGCTCTGCGGCGTCCAAGCGTGAGTGACAGATTCAATTCCCCTCCCAAGAAGGTGACGATTCAATCAATTCCGTTGATCTGAGAAACACTTTCGTTTGTTATTTTCACTAACCGAATGAACCGGTTAGAACATCTTAGTATTCTTGTGTTATTTAAGGATTTAAAAACACAATTTTTAAAAGCTTTCATTTCTGAACGAATTAAAAATAACATTTTCAAGAGTGTTGAATACGGTTTCGAATAAATAAAAAAATATTACTAGATACATAGTTAATTTGAAAATTAAAATTCGGTTTTTAAAATAAAATCATTATTATTATAATCTATAAAAAGTATCACTTCAGAATATAACTGAATTGTCTACATAATTTGACAAATCTTGTTTACCTGGTTGTGAGAATATAATTATTACTAAGTGTTTTAATTACAGAATATTAAATGTAGCTGATTTAGACACTATATTAGACACTGTTTGTTGTTTGTCGTCTGTCTCTGTGTTTGTCCATACAAATCTTGAGAGCTGTTTGAGCTGGAGTGTTTAAATTTGCTTTCGTGTAGAATCCTTGCTTTGCATAGGACAAGTAACACAGACCATGATTTTAAACCAGGCTATAGCCAACTAAATATGTTGTGCATATAATTACTAGTATATCTTTACGATATGAGTTTTTTGGTGCTTTACAACGATACCATACATTTTTGGAAGACGGTTACTATTATGAGGTGTTTGTACAAAAAGTTAAATATGGACTTAGGGAGTGTTTTGATTTTAAGATCTTAATTAGACGAAACCCATTGATATGAAAAAAGATTTGGAGCAAAAAACATAATATTTATTCAAAGTTCATTCCCACCTTCATAAGGTCTTAAATTGAGCAATTCGACATAATTTATTCCAAACACAAAATAACAAAATTATATATAGGTCTATTTATATTTTTTCTGGAGGAAAAATAGCAAACTCCAATTTTGCTTTGGAAATAAAAGTAAATTAAACTAGAAGTGCAAAACCTGAAATGAGAATTGATCACATTTTTGCTTAACTTCTGGCCTTCTTAATCATGTATACTGTAAAATGGGTACCTGATGAACGATATGTGACTGATTCCATAATTTGTAATTTACATATGACTGATTTCATTACCTTCATACATAATTTGTAAAACCAGTCAGAGGGTCAACTGTAAATATTGTGTCACACAAACCTCATAGTGTAATCGGAAGTAAGTTCTGTTCGTATCAGAATATTATTTCAAATATAGTCAACCAGTCTTTTATTCAACATTAATAGTTCACACCTATGGGTTTGCAATGCTGCAAAGACCGTAGAAAACCAAAATAATATGAATTAATTACCTAAAAGATGTATTTACGGTTTTTATAGTCAAAAACATGTACATATGGTTAACAAATTCGGATAAAAATAAAATATTTAACAGTAAGAGGCATTCCTGTTCTTATCAACACTCCTCCATCAACCTCTTAAAACTATTTGTAAAGGATCAGGACTATAACCTGTTTGTCGCATTCCTGCATGCCCACGTGACTAATGACGAAAGAAAAGCACTTTGCAAGAACTATTCATTTTTGGTCCTAAATCCCTTGACGTCTAACCCCATATTTCAGCGGCCGTGACCCCTAAATGGCTCAGTCCACGCATCTATTTTCCTAGACTCTTTTCGGTCTATGATTTAGATGCCTCTATAATGGGACCGAGGGACCGACGACCAATCATTGCACAATAAGTGCATTAGCGCGGGACTTTGCTTAATATTCGGACAGGTCCGTTATATTATCGGTTGGGCAACCCTACTTGACCTCAGATTCGGCTGTGGGCGCTGGGCGACTGGCCGGCCGGCTTCCTGACACACACACGCACGCACCCGCGCACACTGAACTACTAGTAGGGTCCACTATCAATGCCTCTCTGATGATCACGCTTCGCCAACCCATGTTTTATTTGGATCTTTGCTTAACGGTTCCGCTCGCCTTCACGAGAAGCACCCACACTCTGGAGGCTAGCAAAGTCGGCGAATAATACATATATAATAGACGCTATTCACAAGAGAAGAGCGAAGACGTCAAAGCAGAATAGAGATCTAGACAGTAATATATTTAGCCACTGAAACAGTGTTGTCGGAACGTATCAAGCCAATATTTCAATATCAGGGCTGACAGGGAGTCACTAGACTAGTTCAATACAACCAATCTCTTTGTCTCCATATACAGAGTCGCATCTTCGAATAACGTTTTTGTTTGTCACAAATACTATGAAATGTCATTCTTTCTTTCAAGGCTTACTCGTGCGAACTAAAACAAATTTGTGTAAACCCTAATAAATAAATGCGAAAGTTTCTTTTGTTTGTTTGACTTTCTTTTACGTATAAAGTATTCAATCGACTGTACTGAACTTTTACATGTACATTCCTGGGGTCCCTATTCTTATTTCGTAAATCAGTCCGGGCTACGCCCCATTGGTCTTTCTGATAGCAAAAAGTCCCATCTTGGTCACTAAACTAGTGTAATGAAATTTCAAAGAGCCATTTAAATGCATCAACTGTCAAGTGCAAACATTGTCTTATTACAGCACGACCATATTATGTTTGATTGTTTTAACCAACATTTTAAATTTGTTTACATTTGTAGAGCTAAAGCATAAAAAAATTAACAACACTTTTTATTTCAACATCGTGGCATCAAGGAAAACCAATTTATTTATTCTGGGTCACGAAGCAATACATGAAACGTTAAATGCAGTTTTTATTACAGGAAATCGTCGAGGGGACATCGCATCCATTTCTTACTGATGAGGTATACGTTACTAATTAGGTATATAAATACTGATATAATTCCTAGAATGGACCGAGGAAATAGTAGTCTATGATTAGCAAACATGTATTGGGAAGCAATAACGTTACTGTATTATGTATTACCTTTAGATATGGATGGCAACTGTCATAAGTAAGTAAATGTTAAAACTCTGTAACAAGATGTGATTTCACCACGCTCTTGCATTGTAGTACCCTCTCTAGCTCAACGAAATTTTGCTCTCTTTTTAATTAAATACCCTATATGCTTTGACTCTTTGTGTGGTGTACCCCTACTTTGTTATTAATACAACTAATATGGAATTTTTCTATAAAACTACTTAAAACTCTGAGACTCTTTGCAACTTCCTGGTACAATGACCAACTTCAGAGCTTGCTTCTTTTCGCATATTCAGCATTGGTAGGCCAGTTATATATTAAAGACGTCTAAATGTGTAGTTTTTATTTATTTTACGGTATCATGATAATTTCAGAGAAGGATACTTTAATTAACTGTTGAATTATGTAATAACCAGGTTAAATTTAAATTAATCGGGATGAATTGAATTCATAAATTTACAACTAAATTACAAACTGCCAGGAGGGAAGTTTTTTATAGATATCTCCAGCGACATAAACTAAATGTATCGATACACTAGTTGGGTGTAGTAAACTCGTTTGAAAACCCCAAAAATATTTCATTGATTAAAAAAGTGTGAAAAAAGCAATCAAGATACTTTTTGGAACAGCTTGAAGTTCACATTGATAACAACAGTACACGTCAAGATAGGTATTACTAGCTGAGCGTTAGCGAAGCCTTTCACTCGTGAAGGATGAAAAATTAATTTTCTGTCAGTCAATCTGTCCACGTAATACCTCGAAAAAGAACTGACATATAGATTTGAAATTGTGCAGAAAGCTTCATTTTTTATACCAAGAATACTGAGTGTAATGATAATGCAATTTCATTCCATGGGATTTTCCTGAGCGCTAAGAAATATTTCTACATTGGTCTCTTGAGTAACCAATGACAAAATAGCACAATAAATAAATTTATAAATAAGCTGAGTACAATCATGTGAGATTTAACATGTGACATATTAACACAAGTAGCTTATGTATACAGTAAAAAGAAGAAATAATACTGTAGAAAGTCAGTTTTAAAAGTTTTTGAAAAGATTTTATTTCAGCCCACTCTAAGTTGAAGTGGTTAAACTTTTATTATTTAAGAACTGAGCCAATGAAGAAATGTGACAATATATATATATATATATATTATATATATATATATATATATATATATAATGTGGCATGATGTATCACAAAATATCACTTGTAGACTTTAATATTTTTATGCAACTTAATTACTACATAAACAAGGAGTTCTATGATGGTGAATGTGGAATTTAGCTGAGCTCCATTTAAGTCTGTCACTTAGTAGGCTGACACAATTTGTCTTTTGTCCTCTGTGGAAATATCTTTTCGCTCTTTTCGTGTTGAGCACAATTCATTTTTAAGGAGGCATTATTTTTCAGTGTTTATACCGTAATTAAATGTTATCACTGCAAAATTTATGTATTTTAAGGCATTTTCCACACTTAAATAAATCATTTTAAGCAATAGTATTTTACTTTGTCATGTAACGCATTTGAACCACGGCATATTCGTGAATCTTAAACTAGGATGTGAGAGACTGTATACGAGTCTGTGGCCTGGAAAACGCATTACCGTACACACCGCGATATGTGTGACACTGTACGGTATTGCTCTGCTTTAATTTGATCCCCAGCTGAAACACGTGAATTAATGATAACGGATTGTCTCTGTTGTGAGACCGGCCTTTGTGGACCACTGCTACATGACTACTACATTAACAACCTGAATTGAGATGACTCGTGGTGAGTATTAGTCAGATACAAATGTGTGAAACGTTAATTAACACCTTTATCGTAATTGTAGTGTTTATGTAAAATTGTTATCATTGACATGTAGATAGTTTTAAAGATTTATCTGATTGGTACTTTTGACATGTAGATGGTTTTAAAGAATGGTCTGAATCAAGAAAACGTCGACTTGTATTAATTACATACAAGGTTACTTCCATTTTCTTTATAGCATGAATGGCCCTCGAAGGACTGATTCTCAAATGACAAAAAAATAGTATATAGGAAAATATAAAAACCAACTGTTTCTTTGGAACCACTTTCAAATGGGTGCACCGTAGTTGTCCAACGAGGCATTTCAAAGAAGGACTCCCTCATTTTGGGGGGTTTGATGTGGTTCACGTAATATATTGATAAATATTGAAATTGAATGATAATTGATAAACAATTCAATTACTAAGAAAGTGTTAGTGGGTAAAATCCCAGATACTGCAAAGCTTAACCGATCTTTTTTGAGTTTTTATGGCGGACTTAAATTCCGATACAAACTTTAATGGAGTCTTTTTAGCAGTATTTTACATTTAAGACCGTTGTTACTCGTGTTAAAATAATTAAGTCCAGAAGGGCGGAGGGAGAAGTCAACGGTCGTACCCGTTCTAAGATTGCGTATTTGTGGTACCATGAAAAGCTAGGATTTCAGTATTGCATACTTTATATTCAGCAAGTGAGACGAAACCATAAAATTAAAAGGGGCGAACACTTTTGAAATAAGATTATTATTGCAAAATTTAATTTTCAAATTCGATTATGGAGCTTATACTATTTAATTTCAGTAATATGTACAGAAATTTGAAAGCTCAGCAAAGTGGAGGTTTCAAGTTACGAGGGAAACATTTCATTGCTAAAACATTTGAGGTTGCATGTATCTATGTAAAAATTGTATAATAATGTTTGAAGGAATAAAATAAATACATTTAAATAATTAATCATCTGAATACATTGAGGGCGTTTTACCAATCGGCAGCTACGCCATCGGTGGAGAATACGAAGCAATATTTGAACTTAAAAATCAATGAAGAACACAACATTGTTTTTTATAAGAATGAATACAATTTTTAGTTTTTTTTTATTAATCTCCTATAAAGATAAATAAAACGTATATAGGAGATTAAGAAGTAGGCTAAAATGTTTTTGTAATGATGAACCGTGCCAGAGTAATACAAAATTTGTATACAAAAACTCTCAAACTTCCCTTTTCTCAGTTGGGTTTCACCCATTAAAAAACTGTTCTAAGATAATTAATTACTTACATACTCATACAAGCACCCGGGCACACCTGTTCGCACTCACAAACATACGTACAAACACAAAGGTGTTAGAGGGGGCGGGTTCGTTTGATCTTCCCTCATCTTAGGCTTATGTCAGTAACGAGGGCTAAAGCAGACACAGGCTTATCTTACACGGTAATAACTGAAGCGAAAAACTCTGGAACTGCCATTTGTGTGTTATTCACTCATCCAACAAAGCTATAAATTTCAATATGAAAAACGGTCAAAAACGCATTGGAGATTTACACAGCACTCATGAAAAAAATAAAAATGTCAAAACGAAACACAACCTTAATTACCAATCTATTAATGTTATTGTACACTAACAAAATTTTTATTCATAATAATTTTGGACTAATTTACGACTGTTTATATATTTACTTCAAAAATGGGCCATATGTTGAAACAGTTTAAAGCTTTAATTAGCTTCATTATTCTGAGATTTAAAACTTCTCGCGGGGAGGTAGGGTAGTATTTTCTGTCAACTGTCTCGTCACCACCCAAGCTGAAGGCGTATTCCTGATTGGCCCGTATTTTGCAAAGCCCTGACAATAAACAACCCGGCTTGATTAAACCCAATAAACAGGGCGCAGCGTTAACGGACGTTTTATGACGTCACAAACAGATTTACAGATGACAGGAAATGTGGCCAGGGAACGGTACAATAGAGGCGTTCACGTTTTTCGGCTACTTTATGGCTGGACGGTTAGAGTGTTGACGTTTGATCCTTGTTCTTCGCTCTAGCCGCTCGCCGAATCCTTGCTAATTAAGGGATCACTGACCTGCAAACAATCAGGTAGGAATTTTCGCTAGCCAGTTCCGTCACTTGCAGTGTATAAATTTACGTTTTAGTTTCATTAGGAGGACCAAACTAGATTTGGTGATAAAAATCTCTTCAGGCACAGTAGATATATTCTCATAACTAATTACTATTTCATTAAGCGTAATATCAACGAATGTACAGTTAAATTGATAAAAAGTAATTTTAATAATCTATTATATTTGTACAAGTAATTATTTACTGGTCTTTGGTGTTATTTCTTTACTACCTTCATCGGAATCTAAGCAAATAATGATCAAAAACATATCTTGTGCCAGTTCGTGAAAAGGTAGATTTAATTTATAGTTCTCATCTACACATATCAAATTGTAGAAGCATTAGAATTTTGGAAGCTCCATCATCTTGAAATTTCACAATAATAAAATAATTAAAGGCACATCTTACTAAGTGATGAGTCTGTTAAAATATATAGGTATATAAATTATAACCGAGATAAAAGTGTTGTATGAAATCTTTTTATGGAGAAGCAGGGGATGGACAATCCCCTTTTAAGCCTTATTCTGTCATGGGTTTCTGTTATGTGCTAGGATCCATGCATTGGCCTGTGCTAGGATCTTATCAAACAAAATAAGAAATAGAGTCTATGCAGTACAAGTTCAGTGTCACAGTGAAAAAGTGCTACGGTAGCAGATTGGAGTTTAACCTGCATTATCCCTAACTCAGATCCAAAGTCTGATATTTCCTAGTTCTATAGTTTGCCACGTTAGAGTATTTAAATTAGTATTCTACATTGCTATATATAAGTCTACAATTGAAAACAATGTGGTTAAGAATTAATATAAACGACAGTCGTACTATATTATAGCCTTCAGGTCATAGTTAATATATTCATGTCAAGTATGGATAAAATCAGAAATAAAGTTTAATGGCCTAATTTTTCATACTTATCTATACTGAGCAAACAGAGATAACATTTTTAACTGCCAAAAACAGCTACAATAATTGTAACGAAATTTTTAACTATAAATATTGGTACCTGGATTGATCCATAGTGTTATAAATGTAAACAGAAAATATACAAGTAAAAAGGAAGACGGTGTTAGACTGTTATTTATTTGTTTTCGCTTATAAATAGCAAAAGGCGTACATCATAATTGAATAAAAACAAACTTAAATTTGAAAAAGACTCCACGCTAACCACTTACAAAACAAAATTAACGAACACAAGTTTTGTTGACCTTTGTTTTTCAATGAGAACCAGCTGCGCCAATTAGTGCATAAAACGAAAAAGTGCTGTTTCAAATAATACAAGTTTACTTCGTATGTCACTTAATTTAATTCACCAGATGTTACTAATTGTTACAACACAATGTGATGTTACGTATTTCCTCCAAATTTCATATCGCTCTTTGTTATTTCGCAATACTGAGGTCGTATTTCATTTTGCTCACCAGGCAACTAGAATCAATTTATTTAGGGCCAAATCACTCGAATATAATTTAAACTTTTAATCTTCTGTAGCAGTAAATTCGGTATTAGAAACGTATGTGTAGTATTTAGTAATACAAAACAATGTGGTTCCATCTAAACACATAGGTTACTACTGTAATACTAAATTCTTTATTTTTTAACTAAACGTGATTTTTAAATTTGCGTTTCTAAGGTAATTAAAAAACCAAGTTTTAGTACGCTTTCTCTGTTCGTAGAATAGCTAAACGTATCTCTAATGTAGGCTACTGAAGAAGAGTTTTAAAGGTAGCCTTGGGGTTGCTAAGAAAAAACGTTTTACAGCTTTATTTGAGCTATTTTTATAAATGTTATTATAGTAATATTCATTCTTTGTTTGACGTTTCTTTTTGAAGATGGAAGGCTTTTAAAGGAAACAGAATTTTTTTCGGACATTTGCCATCTTTCAGTGATACAAAAAATCAGTACCACGACGTTTCGAGATCTGCAATCTAATCTCTTCTTCAGGTAAATAACTAACTAACACATAATTTATTACAAACTAGTCTAAAATAAACAAATCATACCAGAGCGTGTCTCAACGAGTTTTCAGGGCAGGATTGCTCTTCTTTTTAACCTTATTCTGTCAGACCATTGATTGGTGTAATCAATTTAACAAGGCGCATTTATATAGTCATGTATTTTTGTCTATTAAATTATTATGAACAGCTTTGAGCGTATGCGATTTTTTTGCCTGAAATCTAAACATTTTAACAATTTTAGGAGAGGTAGAGGTAATATTTGTTAACATTGGACTCATGACTATTCGAGTGAAGTATACAATAGGAAAGAGTATGAAATTCTTCCTCTGTGTTCGTTCTTTATCGTGGTGGTTTTTTTTTTAACTTCGTGTGTAGATAATTATCATTCCAATGTCTTAATTAATCTCCTGCATCTTTAACGGTCTGCACCCATCAGCAGGACTGTATGTCACCTCCTGTTACTTAGCTACGGATCGCCCGTCAGGCCTCTCACCGTTAGGGCGGTCAGATCACTTTAGTTGTTCTTTTATTTTCACACCTGGTAGATTATCGCGATAACTCTTGATTACCGTCCAAGATCCAACTGTCGTGAACCTGTCTGCTGACTCGGGATTGTATTTCTTCTAAACTCAATTTAACAAATGATTGATTATATCTTTTAATCGTTTTAGAAGAGTTTTTATTTATTAATTACTTAAAATATTGTAATATCCCAATGCAGGATAGAAAAGTCCATTGTTTCCGAGCTGTCAATTGAATCATACCAATAAATATACTACTTTCAATGAAACTTTATATATGTTTCATTGTTGACGCAATTGAAAATTTTTAACAGTTTTCACAAAAATGAGGAAACCGAACTGGTCTTTATTATGATAGCAGTGGTAATCAGTAAAGACTTTGATGTTATAATATTGTAAAAACTTGAGGCGTTTACCATACGTATTTCTATAGTCATGTGTACATATTTATTAATTTATCATGAATAGGTATGAGGTGTGCGATTTTTTTACTTGAAATCAGCTATAGTCATTGGCGAAAGTAAATCCTTAACTAAGACGTTCAAGAAGTTTAAGTTGATCACGTCAGAAAATGGCAATGGTTTTCATTCTTATTTCATAATAGGACTAATACTGCTAATGGCTATAGTACGGTATTTAATATTTAAGATATTGTTTAAAATTAAGAACTTGTAGCAATTATATTACATAGGTAACTTTAAATTCTAACAGTCCTTTACAGTTAATGTCTTGACTCATAGTGTAATAATAAGGGTTCAAGGTCACTTCACAATCAAACATAATAAATATTTGCCTACTCATAATGCAATATGTATACTTATATCATATACATATATCAAGTAGTGAAATACTATACATATATGTAGAGCGAGTGAAAAGTATGGATACACTCTGTTTATTTTATATGGATAAAGATGGATAGATGGAACTCGGGAATTTTTATACATCATTGCTTTTAACTTTATTAGTTTCAAAAAGCTGCCATTTTCTATTGGGTTGACATAGAAAGCTCTAGTTCCACTGTTCTTCTTCTTTTATCATGACCATTCAAATAAGCCACTTAATGGGTCTTTACATTTAGAAATTTTGGGCCGCCCCTCCCCAAATCTCACTTTGAGGAAATAGGCAAAGTCCTAACACTGACTATAAAGCTCACTTTTATTTCCTAGAAAGATGTCCCGAGTTCCGTCCCTCCATGTTTGCCCATCAAAAGCTAAACAGAGTGTATCCAAACTTTCAACTCACACTGTATATATGTATAGTATTTCACTTATTGGTATGAAAAACATGAAATAAAAAGCTCCTATTTAATAAATATTATTTATATACATTATTTTCAATATATTTTTGAGACCAGCTTCTACAGCTCCAAACGTGGATAAAATCATTCAGATCCAATCCTGGGAGAAAATAATATAATATGTATGTAACGTTTGAGAAAAATCCCTCCAATGACAAGAGGTACGGAACAGTCTATTTATCCCTTCCATCCCAGGAATTTCACCAGGTTTACCCATATTTCCTTGAAATCAGGCTTTATCTAGAAAAAGTGGAAGTTTTGTAAAATACCTTTTACTAATAGTATAATGAATAAACCCAAGCTAAATTATGTTTTGGTAATGTTTTAAAGACAAGGATGGTAGTTGGCGATACGCTAAAAATTTTGGTCTTTTATTTCATTAGACGCAGTACGGTTAAGAGTTCAAGCTAGAAAATACTACAACAATGTTACGGGTCCCAACAACTTTGCTTTTGAGTTACCAGTTACCAGTGCTTAACGGGACTAAGTTATGTAATTGTCTTAGTCACGATCACCTAAAATATGTATATTAGACTATTTTTTGCTACACCACAATCATACACGCCTTGCGACATTGCTCATCATTATTGAGCCAAACATATTTCCTTTGTAGTAGTTATACACCACATGTTGAAAAAGTCCAACAAGATTAATAAATTATAAAAAACATATTATATTCTCTTCCTACCAACTCCATTATAAATATCAAGAAAACGGAATTTTTCTCACATAACTGTATGCAAAAATATAAATAGTAAGAACTGTATTGATTAGAATGTTCTATGCAATAGAACACACAATTTGTAGACACCCCATTTCAGAACCCTCAAAACGGGTCAATATTTAATTATGTCGATAATTTAGATATCAAGTAACAACGTATCTAAGTATGGTATATCTATATAACGCCATTTGGCATCTATAAATTGGCAATTTTATAGCGTAACGGACTCCAGTGATGTTGTGGGACAACTCAATAAAAAGGGTCACCTTGTTAGGTGGCAGTCCAGAGCCGTTCTTATCTCAAATTGCGGCTCTACCCGACCTGCCTTAGTCAACAGTGCGTTAGCCTCTGCTGTGGGCACATCGTTTATAAGATGTAGCATCTCGTAAAATTATACTGAGAAAAAACTTCAACCAATAACGAACTCGTTTGTTGTTAACATGTTCTAAGGTTGGCATTGTACAAAAGTCATAAGATTGATGATATATTTATATTACATTCGATTGTATCAATTACGTTCGGTAACACAATTATTTAATTAACTTAATAAATTTAATGAGCTTATAAGGATGTATTATTCAAATATTTTAAAGTAATGTCAAATAATTATTTAAAATATAAATATTTTAATAAATAAGTCTCGATATTTTCTTTGAGATAATTTTAACAAAACAATTTAAAACATTTAAATTTAACATTAATATCAACATAGACCTTTAAGTATTTAAAAACATTAGTAACTTAAACAAGTACAAGAACTTAAGATCTACTAGACCTCCTAGACCTTCTAGACTTTCTGGTTTGTTATTAAAACTAACTATCCACTTTTCCATAAGTATGATGACCAAAAAGAGAAGAAATTGCAAACAACTATAATTGATCAAACTGTAAACTAATTGTATTGTTTTATTTTATCAATCTTATATGTATGTTTAATAAACATTATGATTACTTAATATCATTAATTATCGTTGAATATTAATGAAAATAAATTTTGTTGATCCAATATTAGGTCATATTGTTTGATAGTTTTAAATTGTGTGTACTTTATACAACACGAATGAACACATTAGGATAAATTTCGATAGTAAACAAGAGTAACTAAATCCGGCTGAGAAATCAGACAAACATGCTCATTAGTAATCAATTATGTATTTATCGCGTGTGTTAGTTACTCATCAGTGTTAGTTACCGTATGCAAACAGTAGGTAATTAAATGAAGGATAGTGTAGCACCAACGGCAAACACGCATTATTGTTTGCACGCATAACTGTTTGGTATGCTGTTGATATACCTACTAAATAAACTAAATTCGTGAAATATATCGGTTGATATGAGACCATGTAATGGTTTTAAGAATTCAAACGAAGATAAAAAGTAATACCTGTAGACATGACAAAGAGAATATAAAAATTATCATAATCATTGCATGTATAAGACTATCCTTTATTCCTCAAGTATATATAATATTATTAGTTTCGATTGGGAAAAAAATTTTAACTTCATTTTTTATTACAAAATATTTCCATATTTTAATTTATTTTTTTAAACAAAGCAGTTGACTAGTAAGTACGATAAAAATATTTTTTCTATAACTTATATAATCGCATAAAAAAGCAAACTTTTTATTGCTTTATAATTTTATGTTTCTTGCATGCTTTCAGTTACAGGACAATTTTAATACAATAAATTAAACAGCTAAACACTTTACCACAAATAAATTCCATACAAATCTATGTTTTCTATAAAAGTGCGATTAGTGATGTACTCTTTATAACCAGTAGACTGCCTCAGAACATATTTTTTAGACAGGCAAACCTCTTTTTAGCATAACTCAATCCATCCTGATAAGCCAATGGCCTCTCCGAGGACCTTATCACATAATGCAAGGACAATGGTACCGATAAAGTCACTAAGACAAGATTTGAACCTGTCCTACCTCTAACTCAGGTTCAAACTTCGACACCTTGAATAAAATTACTTTAGAAAGAGCAAAAAACTTACTTTCCCCATTCCTAATACTGAAGCGGAAAAAGTAGCCAGCTAGGTTTTTGTCTAAGAAGCCAACATTTTTAGTTCTAATCTTATGTCAAACTTCAAACCATTTAGATTTCAAAAAAGTTGTTGTATACAAACAAAAACATTTCATTATAACCTTTTCTGTACTATTTTTTATTCAAACTTATTTATGTTTATAAAATTAAAATTTCAATGTTATATTTGAACGATTATATAAGGCACTGAAAATAACATGACTAAAAAAAACACTTCAAAAAAAATATAAAAATAAATAAAAATAAAATGACTTAAACATACTTTAGGATTAGTTAGGTTTTTTTATTATTCCTCTTTGCTTAGATATAACTTATGTTATTTATAATATGAAAGAACAAACTATTTACCGAGGAGTTTTTTACACATCTACACTAGTTTTGTTAAGTACCTACTTTATTATTTGACAACTGTTAAACTTTAAAATATTTTTGATTGAATGTACGAGTATAACACCTCGTATAACAAATGTATATTGCCTCTGTAATAAATAACTGACTATTGAATATTGACTACTATTGTATAACATATATGCATTTTGTTCTTGAAAACTAGCATTCATTACATCTAAGTTTACAGTAGAGTTTATCAACTATCAATAATTGATTTTACTGACTTATTGAATCTTTTCTTATTTACCCCTTAAAAATTATTTTTTCTTCGTGGCAGTAAAATCTATTCTATTAATCTGCCGACAATTTAAATGGTTCCGTACCTGTTTATACTCTGTTCACACAGAGATGGACCCCAGTAACTACGATATTATCAGGAGGATAAACAAAAGCAATGTGGGTATGCAGTGATGGACAATTGTTATTAAAGTACTATAGTATCTGATGTGGGCTGGACTATTGTACTTGAGCAGAATAAATTACAATTGTCAATCATTAAAGATTAATACGGACACTACAATACTGCTACGTCTTCATTGCTTGGACTCTAAGGAATGCAACCGGATCTGATCATATCCATTCTACTTGTAAAACTAATCCTGTATTATATTATTCCTCTTATCACAAAACCTTTGAAGAGGTCTCAAATTTGTAGTTCTTTCAGATTCAAGAAAATGTACTCTTGGCCATCCACTTATTAAGATCTCATTTCCAGCTTTGTATATGATTACATACCTATTGGTAATCATTTTGTAACGATCCGAACACATTATGCACTCTTAAAATGTAAATTTTTAAGAAAATTCACTTTTTAAGAACGCTCCACAAACATCACAGCACTTGGCCAGCTGTCTTGAGAAAACATCCGATTATCGATGGATCCGATTGTTCAGTTCTTAATTTGTTCTCTGATTGATTTCTCTAAAGGTTTTGACATAATCTTGCTCTTTGATAAGATAAAGGAAATTGATTTCCTAAAAAAAAATTACTTTTGCACAGGACCTTACCTAGGTAAACAAAACCAGTGTGTGAGTTATGCCCGAAGTACATCCGACTGGAAACCTGTTTTGTGCGGTGTGGAACAGGTTTCTTAATTAGTTCCATCACTGTTTATTATTTACATAAACGATTTATTTCTCATACTCGTGTTCACTGTTACGCTACAAAATTTCAGATTTTTAATAGTAATTTTTAATTTTTAGCATCGATAGAGTAATTGTAATTTTCTTCAGTGCTATGATGATATATCTGGTACATTTCCTTAGTATACATTTCAAAAATTTTCTGTGTCTAGTTATTTTCGTAAAATATAAAGCATTAAATCTTTGTTCGAAGGCCTACTTTTCTCAATAATTTATCTTAAAATAAATACACACTGATTACTGTTGCACATGTGTACGTGCATTAAAATGTGGTTATTGATGAAATTGCAAGATAAAGCGTGAACTAATTACTAAATTAAAATATTCATATAACTTTATTTGAAACATTTGCTGTGAACATGGCTAATTTAAGAAATTCTTTCAAAATATTATTCAGGAATTACATTTCAATATTGTTTATGGAAATTGGCAACATTCACAACATTTGGTCACTGTATATATTTAGTGGCTAGATAAATATTTGTACAGTGATGTAATAACGATGTAAAATAAGCTTGTTTTAATTTTTAAGTAAGTTTAAGATGGGTAGAGTGAACAGACCAAACAGACTCTAAGAGCTGCACTGCTATAACTGGAAATTCATCGAATGCAATATGAAAATTGAATGACATGTAATTTGAATGATATGTTTTTATCATATCATTTAAATTACATTACATTTTATATTCTACTTTTTTATCCCGATTCAATCCGGAAGTTCATAACGTAGTAACAATAGTTATCAATTTTCACCTTAGTGAATATTGGCACCTTCCATGATAATCCAAGAAAGTTTTTTTTCATTCTTAGTTGTTTCGCCATAGAAAAGATTAAACTTACAATAATTATTTAAAGGAAAGCCTTGCGGTGTTGCTGCTACTCCACCTAGAGTTATCGGAACCCTTTCAGCTGGACTCAGCAAATAAGATAAAATAATCAACAACGTAGAATTAATTAGCAGGCACTCAATCTTTGTTTTGAGTCGGATTATGTCAGAGCAGATACGATACGTGGGCTGATACAGCCAACATGTAAACCACTCTGAAATCGGCTATCACTTCACATTTTTACAGGAAGAAGTCATTACGTGACTATATCACTCAATACCTTGTAAAAATTAGTCATTATAGTGTGCCACATAGTTAGATTTTTAAAATACACTTCTAATTCACTACTTGGCAGAGCGTTAGCGTTAGCTACCACTCGAAGGGGTCCTACCCCTTCGGATTTTTACAGGAAGAAGTCATTAAGTGATTAGATCACTCAATGCCTTGTAAAAGTTAGTCATTATAGTGTGCCATATAGTTGTATTTAAAATACACTTCTAATTTACTACTTGGCAGAGCGTTAGCGTTAGCTACCAATCGAAGGGGTCCTACCCCTTCGGATTTTTACAGGAAGAAGTCATTAAATGATTAGATCACTCAATGCCTTGTAAAAATTAGTCATTATAGTGTGCCACATAGTTGTATTTAAAAAAATACACTTCTAATTTACTACTTGGCTGAGGGTTAGCGTTAGCTACCACACGAGGGGTTCTATCCCTTCGGTTTTTTACAGTATTAGATCACTCAGTGCCTTGTAAAAATTAGACTTTATAGTGTGCCACATAGTTGCATTTTAAAAATACACTTCTAATTCACTACTTGGCTGAGCGTTAGCGTTAGCTACCACTCGAAGGGGTCCTACCCCTTCGGATTTTTACAGGAAGAAGTCATTAAGTGATTAGATCACTCAATGCCTTGTAAAAGTTAGTCATTATAGTGTGCCATATAGTTGTATTTAAAATACACTTCTAATTTACTACTTGGCAGAGCGTTAGCGTTAGCTACCAATCGAAGGGGTCCTACCCCTTCGGATTTTTACAGGAAGAAGTCATTAAGTGATTAGATCACTCAATGCCTTGTAAAAATTATTCATTATAGTGTGCACATAGTTGCATTTTAAAAATACACTTTTAATTCACTACTTGGCTGAGCGTTAGCGTTAGCTACCACTCGAGGAGTTATATCCCTTCGGTTTTTTACAGTATTAGATCACTCAGTGCCTTGTAAAAATTAGACTTTATAGTGTGCCACATAGTTGCATTTTAAAAATACACTTCTAATTCACTACTTGGCTGAGCGTTAGCGTTAGCTACCACTCGAGGAGTTCTATCCCTTCGGATTTTTACAGTATTAGATCACTCAATGCCTTGTAAAAATTAGTCATTATAGTGTTCACATAGTTGCATTTTAAAAATACACTTCCAATTCACTACTTGGCTGAGCATTAGCGTTAGCTACCACTCGAAGGGGTCCTACCCCTTCGGATTTTTACAGGAAGAAGTCATTAAGTGATTAGATCACTCAATGCCTTGTAAAAATTAGTCATTATAGTGTGCCTCATAGTTGCATTTTAAAAATACACTTCTAATTCACTACTTGGCTGAGCGTTAGCGTTAGCTACCACTCGAGGAGTTCTATCCCTTCGGATTTTTACAGTATTAGATCACTCAATGCCTTGTAAAAATTAGTCATTATAGTGTGCCACATAGTTACATTTTATAAATACACTTCTAATTCACTACTTGGCTGAGCGTTAGCGTTAGCTACCACTCGAGGGTTGTAAAATTTCCATTTCTGTCCGTTCTGACTAATTATCTATCTGTCTGTCTCTCCATCGATACGTAGAAAACTGACTGAACTGACGTAAATAACTGAAATTTTGCATGAATCTTCAATTCTATATTAGAAACACTAGATTTGATTATCATACCTCTGACCTCTTGGAAATTGGCTGACCGTTACCGAATATTTTTAGATTGGTGTTATGGGTATATATTATAGCAACGAGAAAGCAGCAGAATAAATAAATTTGCAAACAACTGTGTACAATCGTAAGAAATGTTAACCTGTGATACTTTTTATTCATTTACTAAAAATAAATATAATATAATGAAGTCAATTTTAAAAGTCAGTAACAATATTTATCTCCAACGCACTCTTGCATAATAGTACCCTCACTAGCTTACTAGAACTTTCATGATTTGAACATTCCTATAAAAGCTAACTTACTGAACAAAATTTTGAATAAATCGTGTGGCAAGATATCTCGAGAAATATTTAACCCTTTATTTTCTTAAATTTTTCATAAACCTTTCTTTCTTTATATGCAAGAATGAGTACTATGATACTATGATTGATTCTTGTCCAACCATGGAAATTTACTGAGCGTCATTGAGAACATTTATGATTTAAACATTCCTATAAAAGCTAACTTACTGAACAAAATTTTGAATAAATCGTGTGGCAAGATATCTCGAGAAATATTTAACCCTTTATTTTCTTAAATTTTTCATAAACCTTACTTTCTGTATATGCAAGAATGAGTACTATGATACCATGATTGGTTCTTGTCCAACCATGGAAATTTACTGAGCGTCATTGAAGCCTTTCACTCAGTAACCTGACAACACTTTTCTTTTGTCTGGCAAAAGGTACATCCTTTCTTCTCTTAAATATCTTTTCTGTTTGATTTTTCCGTCTGAATATCTGTCCGCAGGACATGTAAAGAATGAAATGAGCTGTATTGAGTTGAAATTTTGCATGCAATCTTAACGAAGGCTGTTACGTGACACGTCGCCTGGCGTACTCTTACCTTGTTTTATTTTATTTCCTTGGGGAAATTTTATCATGCTTGTTACTATTTTGATGACGATGCAATCGTTTTGATCGATAAAAAAATGTTACGTCAGTGTAAAGTTTATTGTTTCAAACTATGAACAATATAGGTAATTTTAGGATAATCGTTGAGGAAATTTAATTTACAACTAAGATAATCTTAGTTATCACACAAAGTTCACATCGTATATGTGGAAAACTGCTAATCAATTATCGATAATTGTTTCAGCTTTGAGAGTGAGCGGGTAGGTTTAGCAGTAACGTTATTAATTGGCAATGTTATTGACACAACGCATCAGAATTCTCCCTGCGGTCTCCCTTTATAAGGAGCTCTGCTGTATACACGGATTATTGTTGTCCCAATTACGGCTAATTGGTGTTCTGGATGTAGTAGTTTTAGCGTTTGTAAACTTATAATTACATCACTCGCTGCAAAACGCAATTACGAAGAAGAATTACGCCATTTACAACTACGCTATTGTATATCATTACGTACAAATCACTATGTATTTGATCAATTAAATTATAAGATTTCACGATGAAATTTCATTTTTATTTTTATCATGTGCTTTTCGTGACCAAAGATACCGATGATTTGTCACAGACAACAAAGTATCAAGCTAGACAGTCGAAGAGCATAATGATGTGTTATGAAGTAAAAATATATGCACTGATTCTATGCTTATTGATTCTTTAATAGAAACACTTGAAGCTCGTTCTCAATGTGTATGATCGAGATCATAACAAGTATACTGTAACAGTGTACTAAATAGTGCAATTACTTATGAATATTTAAATAATATAATAACCTCTTGAAGTTTTTTAAAGAGAAGCATGTGCCTCTCGATGTAAAAACGAGACCTTATCGTACTTCTGGTCTCGATATTGTTAAGATCTTGTATATTTAGCTTTTATGAATTTAACTATATGTTATTGTTCCCATGTGTTTTGATTCTCTTGATTCGGAGTCACCATCACCACGTTTCTGGTACATTTCTTTGGTACAATGCTCTTTGAAACATGGACCTAATCACTAAGATATTGCTACTAAGAATCAGCCGTTGATCATAGGAGGTCTGGTATTTTGAAATACAAAGGAATAAATTATCTGAAACCTTAAAGGCTTTAGTCTGTGGGAATATACTATGTCTGGGGGGGAAACTTCTAAAGGGTTTCTTCTACACAAACAACACAAGCTCTAAATAATCACAACCACAAGTAACCATTTATGTTCCAAAGCTATGATTTAGTATTGAAGTATCTTCTAAATTAAGTATGTTATAGACTAATAATAACAATTTTTCAATTTTTGTTTGTTATTACCACTGCTCTATTTGAAATCAGTATAGTATAAAGTAATTTATTATTACTTGGTTACATATAAATAATTCATTACAAAAAGTAATTTTAGTCCATGTATCATTATGCATAACATATGATTGATTCACACTAATAACGCCAATGACATACGATGTCTTTATAGTATTTTCGTAATAAATAATGATCTTTATATTAGATACGGTAATTTATAGTTTATATTATATGTGACATTAGAATACTTCGATTTAATGTGTGGCTTGCAATAGACATACCTACATTAGAAAAGTAGTTAACATTGAATTCCACCACTAATTATTGATGGGAACGTGTGAACGAACTTAAACTTCGTGACGAAGTTTAAGTTCTCGTAATGAAAACAGCATGGAATGTGTTATCAGCTGCGGGACGCTTGTAATTGCAAATCAGCTGCTGAACTAGTTCCTCTGCTCCTGACGTAGATCGCTGGGCCCGCAGTTCCGCAGCACAAAACCCAGTCTCAGACGTTGTCTTGGCATTACATCACTGGAAACACATTCCCCTGCTGTTCAACTCTGCAGCTGACATTGTAGATATCTCCAAAGATATTGATATTGTTTCTAGTTCTGATTAACATAACTGTTCTTTGCGTTCTTACATTCACTGTCTCTCAATATCACTTCAACAATGTGTATGATGATGGTGTAATGAAATTTTATGTCAAGTATTGTGGCTAGAAAAATACGCACAGAAAGTTTACAATCTAAGTCTACAAATGACAATTGCTTTAATTAGTTTTAGCTTATCCTTAAAACATCCTTACCAAAATTAAAAATGTTTTGCAACTACCATTATTACGAAAAGTACGACTAAACTCTGTGTAACTCAACCTTCTAGTGCATACAACCATACGCGAGTGGATTTTTAAAGGACAATTCCTTGATGCAAAGGACATTTTGACTTTATTAAGGCCTATTTTCATAACCAAAAGGAAATTTACATGTGGTTGGTAATATAACATAAACCATTTCATTAGTGGAGAACTAATATCTTATAGTATTATATTCATCGAATGCCACAGATGTTAATATCAATAGTTTTTACACTCATAGACGGCAGCTGTATGATCTATAAAAGGTTTTTGACGGTTAATAAATTATAAATAAACCTACATAACTGAGTTGTGAAGGAAACAGGATTTTTCCGAACATTTTCCATTTTTCAGTGATACAAAAAATTAAATAACACTACGTTTCGAGATCTGAAGTCTGACCTCTTCTTCAGGCAAATATAACTAACCTAACACATTATTACAAACTAGATTAAAATAAAACAAATCATACCAGAGCGTTGTGACACGCGTAAGTCAGGAATCACAACCACCACGTTAAGTGTCAACTTCACTAACTCTAAAACACACACGTAACAAATTTGGTTTGAGTTACTGAATATGCAAAGTAGATAACTCATAAATACAAGTAAACAAAAGTCTGTGAAAGTTTGAGGTACTTTAATACCTATAAAATTAACTTAACACTTAAATTAGTTTTTTTCTAGCCTCAATAAGTGAAAGAAATTAGTCAATCAATATTTTCTCAATTTTATATTTAATAAATATATTTAAAAGTGTTGTACTTTCGTACTCAGAGTTTTTATGATCCGCTAATAGACTCATATAAGAGTATATACCTTTGCAATGCCGAGGGTGGTAAAACAATGCAACAAAGTGAGTCAATATAAATAATCGTTATAAAGTGAGTCTAAAGGGTATAGATATATATATAATAATATATAAAATATAATATTTATCGAAAGGAATGGTATAGAAGTTGTTTATAATTACAAGAAAATTGTATGTATATATACAAGTATTGAACCGTTCATGCTTAACGGAATCAAACTGCATTATCACCCTCCCACCATGAGTTTATAAAGCAGAATTTTCCAAAACAGTACAAACTGAAGTTTTCTAAAACAGTATAGTCCGATAAATCGTACTAAAACTGCATTACTCTACCTTTTACAATACCAGAGTCAAAGTACCACCAATATTTTACCTCCCCAAGTTTGAAAACAAGGAGGTGGTCAATGTGTGTGTGAACTAGTTCGATTGATCTCAAACGTCAGTGTGGTTTATCAACACAGATGGATAAGCAGTCCTTTGAATGTGACCAGTGCCCGCTCTCCTTCTGATGAGGGACGTGGTATTGAATATCTGCACTGGTTAGTATAAACACAGATATGCATGTATCCTTATGTGGGTCGTTTGCTTTGGCAGTGAAAATCCACACGCTTTGGTTGATTCCGTTTTGATGCTAAATGTATGCAATGCGAGTATTGGAATTGGAAACTTTACCTTTAGTTATAAAAGTGTTTCTAGGTAATAAAACAATTCTAGAAATGTGTGTCTTTTAATTATATTTTATAAGAATAGAGAATACGTATTTATTTGATAATCAAAAATATAAACAATTTAATTGTTTTGGAATTTATGAATAACACGTTTATGCAACATTTAATCACAATTGCCTCATTCATTCTATGGCAATGACGATATACCTCAGAAAAAACTAATTATTTTGGTAAATTACAGAACCTGTTTTCATACACAAAAATATACAGCAAAAATAATTTAATATAACTTTGTATACATGTAAAATATCAAGAACATTTCATTTCTATAATTTGCTTATTTTATAAAAAAAAATATAAAAAGTTTTAGTTCTTCCTTTTACACTTACTTTCTTATGTATATTTCAACTTTAAATCCGTTCATTTTACAACATTTTTATTAATGAAAATGTTGTCGTGAAGCTTGTACGACTCGTTAGCATAAAATACGACTCATGAGGTTGGAAAAATGGTATTTCTGTCTGTCTGTCCGCTCGACATCACGAAAACCAAATGACCTACAGCCTTGAAATTTTGCTTGAAAGAACACTAAGTTTGATAACGGTGCATGTTGAGAGTTGGGCAGAACGTTAGCGAATTATTTTGCATTGGTTCTATAGGTAATCATGATGGCAATGAGAAAATATTAGAATAAATAAATTTATAAACAAGCTTAGTACAATCATATCAGATTTTAACATGTACATTTTTATTCGTACGTAAGAAGAAAAAATAATAGAATGTAAAGTCGTTAAAATCAGGTAAAAATTTTTATTTTCAGCGCTCCCTTGCGTTGTAGAACCTCCAAAAAACATAGCTCTCCGAAACTTTTATTATTTGAACACTGTTATGAAACGTAATTTACAAAAATGGTAAGGTATCAACAAGATATGGCGAGAAATTTTCATCTGGAGACTTTAAATTTTACATGAGACTTAATTTATACATAGACAAGAATGAGTTTTATAACACTGCATGTCCAGCCTTGCAATTTGGCTGAGCGTCACTGAAGCTTGTCACGAAGTAGGCTGAAAGTAGGATGACACAATGTATCTTCTTTCCACGGGAAGGTCCACATTTCTTGTCTGTACGATTGTCCATCTATCTTTAGTTTCTCCGTCCACAGGAAATTTCGAGGATCAAATTAGCTATACTTCATCGGATACCTGTCAGCGATACGTGGTCTGGCATACTCCTACATTTTATAGCTGGTTATGACTTAAAATAAATTTATATCAAAAATTAAATATTTTTATTGATTCTCAAAACATGTAAACTCGAATTATTTTAGGTCTGAATGTACATATGAAAACTGTACTCGTATAGATTAATTAAGTTCTTTTGTTATACATTTATAGATGATGCATGCACAAGATTATTCATAGTCCTACATATACAAGACATATAAATATGTAAACAAACTTAGTACAATCATATTAGATTTCAAAGATTAGATTAGAGTTCATATTTTATATATATATATATATAAATAGATAGATATATCTTTATATATATATATATATATATATAATTAAATACAAAATTATATATATATATATATATATATATATATATTCAAGAGAAGAAAATCAACCAGAACTGTTACAAATATTATGAAACTATGCATTAATTGAAACATTGCCTTTCGTTCAGCAGATCTCTACGAGTAGAATATCGTCGCCATTATGGAAGCTAATACAAGAGTGAATAAAATCTACTAGAATGAATTCTACAAGACGCAGTAGAATGTCGGATAGCGGTAGACTCGCACGATAGTGACAACCCGCATCTGAGTGTCATGTGACGGTGACGTAACACATCTTATCATGTAATACATTTCTCTATTAACTCTCGGTTACTAAAGTAGATCCACAATACATTTTAGTTTCCTATTTACTAAAGTTATATAATATTTTAGTTCAATTCAAACGGCACTGAAATTGAACAGGTCAGTTTGGAAATGTTAACGTGTTATGAGAAATAACCCAAAAGAAACAATGATTTTGTGTAATAATCAATGCGCGTGACCATCCTTTCCGTATTTTCAATTACATAGTCTATATGTCATTGCACAATAACAGCAATCTCAGTTTCTCCACTTCACCAGCTGTATTCGGTAGTTTGAGGTAACGGCGAATAACGCCACTGATAAATATTTTTTGTGGCAACTTATGCTAGGATTTTGGCGTATGATATTATGATACAATAATAGGATACACTCAGTTATTGACTTGCTTTGTATATGGGCTTTGTAACTAGGCTCTACAACGAACACACAGCTGCACAGCTCCAAATTTTTTCTCAGATTTAACACGTCTCTGTGATATGAATAATCAGTTCTTTGATTAAAGTTTTTCACAATGGAACGTTTGAAAGGATAATATTATTTCGGCCATTTTCTGTCATTATATGTAACAAAATATACAGCACTACGTTTCGATGGTTGAAATCTATCCTCTTCGTCAGGTGAGAAGACGTTGTTATGTATAAACTTCAATCCTCTAAACGCAGTTTTATAAATTTTGTCACATAATAGAAAATGTCCGAAATCTTTTTATCCTTTCAAAGCTCAGTTCATTCTTTGTTACTTGAGGCCTTTTTTCCTTTCATATTTTATTAAAACTCATGTTTATCAACAAATTAATTTTTTATTATTTCCCTTTCCCTTTCAACACTGGCTCCTCGTGTCTTTCCAAATGTACTCATAAATATTGTGTATTCGTAGAATTTTTTGTTCAAAATTAAAAAAAAAAGAATAAATATAAGACTTTTTTGCCAAACCACATAATTTTATCAAGTAATATATTCATCTTCTCAAATTTAATTCCTAACCTAAAATGTTCACTATAATTTTACATCTTGGTCAACTTCATTTATTAAATGTAACAAATTAGTATAACTATTATCAGCGTGTAATTTACCTAAGTGACTAAATTTAACTAGTTTTATTGTTAATTCTGAACGTGTAAAGAGGCGCCTATTGTATCATTACTACACACTTAAGTATAAACTAACAAAAGTATTCATTCATCAATTACTTAATTATTACTCTATTATTGAAGATTGTCTCCGAGACGTATCAGCTGTGACGAAGTGTATTGAAGAGTAATGAGGTCCAGCGGAGGACAAAGAGTTAATCTTTGCGATGAATCGAGTCTGACAGAAAAGAAGAGGGAGGGGTGAGATTAGAAGGTTGAGAACCTTATGATGGACGATCGACTTGCATCTGTCTTCTGATCAGTCGGATCTTAATTCATCATAAACGCTTCCCTCCCCCTCCCCTGTCAAAAAATAGGACGCGTTAACTAATACTGTTAGTGAACAAATTTGTTTTTATACTGGTTTTTTGGGTAGCCATTACAATAACGAGAATTCTAAGAATAAATGAATTTGTAAAAAAACCGGGGTAGGGTACGATAAGCGGACCCGGTTTTTTTTGTATCGAAGAATGTAATCATCGATACCTAATATTCGCACCACAAATCCTAGACTATCAATCGATATAAAAGTATCTATAGTCCTCAATAACAATCATATGTTTTACATTAAAATATGAATTTAATATTTACAGTGATCAAAAAAACTATTATAAGCAAAATTAGGAAAACTGAAGACGACAATATTTGCTCCTCTCACAGTTACAGTTGTTCTTTCCCACAAATTTCACATAAGGGATTTTTCGGTACGAGTGCAACATGTTGAAACCACGTAAAACATGTCTTGTTTTCTTTCAAAGCAATGTGGTGTAGTTTTATAAAATTGACTGCCATTTTTAATAATAAAATGTTACTTATATGTAAAATTGAAAAATATTACCTTACGTGTATTATTTGAAAGTGTTTACAGCTGTTGATATAGATTATTTAAGTTATTTGTTCAAAATAATTAATCAGTATCGATTGATTATATCGGTGGTTATGATTAAGTAATATCGATTGCCAATTTCGATATAAAAAATCGGGTCCGCTTACCGTACCCTACCCAAAAATCGTATCAAGTTTTTTTTATATTTTAAAATTTAACATTGAAACATATGTAATAAAACTAATTTTGTGTTGTGTTTTATCACGTGCTTAACAGACAAGATAGAGTTCGATAATGGTGCATGTCCCTCCTTGGGTTTGGTTGAGCATTATCGAAGCCTATAATATATAACCTAAATATTTAAATCTTATGGATTTTGTTTACATATTCCTACGGGTTCTGGCAATATATATCCTTTGTTTGTTTATCTGTTTGTGTGCTGATTATCCGACGGAATTATCCGCTAATTATCTTAAAAATTAATTAGCTTGAAATGTTGCATTTAACTCCATTTCTACATAGGTAACATCCTGTTTGATCACGAGAATGTTCCTCCGAAAAATTCTGGGAATTTTCTTTTGTCTGCCTCGGGTATAAAAAGTTATTTCCTGTCTTACCGTCTATCTGTCTGCACAACAGCTCGGGGAATGATACGAGCTATAGACTTAAAAGTTTGCGTGTACCTTCATCGAAGCTTATTATATGATATATGAAGTTTATTTTTGACGATGGAAGGATTGTGAAGGAAACAGGATTTTTCCGGACATTTGCCATCGTTTAGTGAAACAATAAATCAGTAACACTGCGTTTCGAGACCTGCAATCTGATCTCCTCTTCAGGTAATAACTAACCTAACACATAATTAGGTAAACTAACCTAACCTGGTTTTTAATTATGTATTAGGTTAGTTATTACCTGAAGAAGAGATCAGATTGCAGATCTCGAAACGTAGTGTTACTGATTTATTGTTTCTCTGAACGATGGCAAATGTCCGGAAAATTCCTGCTTCCTTCATATGATATATGGTTTGGCGTCCCTTGTTGGCTGAGCTGCAGTGAAGTCTACCAGCCGAGGGGCTAGAATATTTTAATTTCAATGTGTCTGTATATTTCACTGTCTGCACGATATCTCGACAACGAACTAATCTATAAATTTAAAATTTTGCACGAAACTCCATCACTTCTATACAAGCAAAATCGATGATGTCTGTCACTTCATGGGATTTTACTGAGGGTTAAAGAATAATTTTACATTTGTCCTATAAGTAATCATGATGTCACCGAAAAATCAAAGAGAATAATTAAGATTTTAAGCAAACTGAATACAAACTACTATAAGGATACATGTAGCTATAGATTTGATATTTTGCATTCAATCTAAACGAAACCTGTTATGTGTCACGTGGTGTGGCGTATTCAATGGAATACCCATTACACAACTGTATAGATCCTGCTCTATAACCAATTCCATTGTGTATATCATATACTATTCAGAAATATTTCTTGTTTCTCTCAGAATTCTGAATTAGTCAGTGCATAATCATTGTCAGGTTTTATACTTTCCAGCGAGTGATTGTTCACTTAGGTATTTCAGAGGTGCAGAACAATATTATTGTAGGGTTCAAGGGATCTGACCGTTGACCGATATCTTATCACTGATTCTCCCAGTTCACTCTTTTACAGTTTTTAATTCAATCAACCTGTGCAATCTATCACACAACCGAAACCTTTATTTACATAGTAATTGTTTTAATCAATAGACAGATATCCTTTTCATATTTCCATATTTTTGATATATTATACAGTTTTAATTTTAAATGTATTTTAACCGGCAAGATGCATCTAAGCCTACTCAGAGGCCTTCCATTATTTTCTAATTACACTATTCTATGTATTTGTGTCAAACTATTCCTTTAAACACGGTATAATTTTGTTTATAGTTATCGTTGTTTTATTTTTAACATCACGTATAACGTGTAACAATTGCTGAGATAAATGTAATTGATAATTGAACTAAATAATTCATTCATATTATATGACATATTTAAATCTGATTTCTTATTTACATTAATTACATAAGTCCTTTCCAACCCATGAATTAATTAATTAATTAACTTGAAACCAGTAAGAATACTACTACTCATTTATGAACGAAACATTTTTACCATTTAATTTAAATTTAATATTTTTAAATTAATTAATTTAATTTATATGTCATACTTGACAACGTTGTCATATGTGAATACCGTAAGAGAAACAGATCATGAATATGTAAACATAGCTTTGCTTATGAAACGCATACCTTGGTACACTCTAAAAACCAAACATAGAAAAAGTAAATTTTTTGAAGCTACCTTATAATGGATACATGTAGGGTGAATCGAGTTATATTTTGAGAAAAAGTGTAAGGATTTTTCTAATAAATCTACTTTGAGTAATTTTAGGATATATATTCTAACACCATTGGGCGATTAGATTTCTAAAAACAAAATACACGGAAATGAAAGTGGGCGTATGGGTGAAATAAAAATGTGCCGATAAATGAAATTTAAAATTGCAATTTGAAAAGCCTTTATTAATGCTGTAATATTCATGATTGGTCTATTAATGACACAAATCGTTCAATATTATTCAGGTTTCTAAATTCAATGCCCGGGAAAGTCTCAAAGGGCATTGTAATCTATAATATTTACTAATTAAGATTTTCACAACTCAAATTATTCATGACCAGCACTGTATTAAATATTTAGGAGTATGGAAAATGCATTTATAACACGGATATATACAATGTTTCTTATGGACAAATAACCCATGAAACAAATTAAGTACTGATTAAACATCAAATCGATATATAGCTCAGTCCACAGCTAAAAAAAGATTACTTACAATAAGTTGCTGTATTTGACCGAGGAAGTACAAAAGGTAAACAATTAAGGCAGGATGAAGAAATGTCCACTTTGTAAAGAATAAATTTAATTAATTATTTAAGGTGATTTTTAAGAGCAATATAAGACCGGGCCTCCCCGTCGTAATAGCGTCATTTGTACAGTCTCTTTAATTGTACAGCTCTCACAACGTATTTGCCTCTTTTAAAACGTCGAAACATATTTTAATTAAGAAATAATTACTACAGGCTAAGAAACCGAACGTAATTCCGTATTATATTATTTGCCATTAGCTAATTTTCTTTAATATCTTTCTCTGTCGCCATAAATAAATTTAGGTACTTAGGAGTAAATTATGTCCAAGTTGTATACAATCGTGTAAGGTAAAAATGTTTCGTTCATAAATGAGTAGTAGTATTCTTACTGGTTTCAAGTTATTCTAAACTAGTTATCTATATACTCCCCATTTATTTAAAATTAGACAAGGTAGTAATAGGCGACATTACGTGTCGCGTAAGGTAGTATAAGTATATTATTAGTATATAAGTATATGTATATTATTTATATTATTGTACTCAGTTATAAAGTACACTACTGTCTTATTTTACGCGACGAAGTTAAGGCTAAGAAGCCCACTCTAACACTTAATCTCTGACCAACGGCTTAAAGGTGACTTCCGAACCACCACCAATGAATGGCTGAGCAAGCGGACTTCTTGGAAGGACTGAGCCGCTCAGCGGTCACCTATCCAAGCACCCACACTCGACGTTGTGTGATTCGGTTATTTAGGTGCAACCGCCGTACCCACTACACTACGCCATTGGCAATTACAGCACGATTTTAATATTTAATTAGTCTTTACATAAAATAAATTTCTTTATATTCCTTATACTTTAACCGCTACACATCCCTTCCCATTTTCAATTAAACTAAAAATTCAACGAATTGAGATTTGTGGTTGAACAAGCAGTTACACGCGTTTGTATATTATGAATTTAAAAATAAAATTTATTGATTAATTTTTAATACCTTTAGTATATTAGATATCAAAGTATGTTTTTAATTAACAATCCTAAACTAATCAGGTGTAGTAAACTCAAACAAATGTTAACATAGTGTGTTTGAAAAGTCTAAAAACGCCTAATTATGTTATGATACTTTTTTTAAATATAAAAGTTTATAAGCTGTGCACAGTGTTATAGGGCTATCTTAATTACTTTTTTATGCAAAGGTAGAGAAGTAACGGATGTTTACTACAATTGCTTATTGATGGTTGTTTTCTTCTACACGCTGGCATTTATGATTGGATCAACCTTTTGAGATGCGGATTTGTGTCATTTTACTCTATTTAATGATACATTTTTACATACGTTTAATATATTAAGATTCCCGTAAAGCAAAAACAAAAACTAGCAGTGCTTAGGATCGTGTACATTGCAGTACACTCAATGATACTGAGGATACAAAGAGAATACTTCTTCATCTAGATTACACTGGATGGTTGATAGGTAAACCAGACTGAGCTCTTTTCTTGTCTAAGTGTCTCTGATGTTAAAACAATGCAAATAATTAGTTTTGAACGTCTTTTTCACCTCATTCTTAATCTCTTCAGACGAACGTGAACTTCAGAACCTAAGAGTCAAGGTTATGATAATGTCAGATTTCAGACGCTGCATTGAGCGGGAAGTTCAGTTGGAGCCAAAAATTCGTACTGGTGTTTGTTAATACTAATACAGATTACAAGCATATACTAATTTTATAAATCATTGCCATAAATAAATTGAGATCATAAGAAGTTAAATTAATTAGAGATATGTAATTAATATCCGTCAATTAAATATTCTAACTCGCATTAGCTTTAACTAGTTTTTATTTATTAGAAACATAACACTTAATTTTTATCAGATATCAAGTAACTACTCACCCACGGGCGTATAAAACATTATTTCAATAAGAGGCAGTCCTCTGACCGGATTCCTTTCTCAAAAGCCCTACATAATTCACCCACTTAATTATAACACGCCTAGGGAGTAATATGTTATTAACTAATTGGTTTTAATAGCAATCAGATGAGTTACTGGCTAGCCTCACGCGATGCGAAATTGTACGTTAGGGTGAGACAGGTTGCAAACAAGTTTACGAAAAATGTTCGCCTACCACTTAGTTAATTAAAAACTAGCTATAAAGTTGAATGTATCACGTATGCGTGGCTTGTCCTATTTTTAAATGGTATTATCAAAATAAATGCGTGGTTATATTTTCAAAATGAATGTCCTTTAGATCATTTATGTCGATAATTACTATGTTATACACAATTTATAAAATAATTTCCTATTGACGACGTGATAAAAAAGAAAGAGAAAATTTTTGAAAGGATTTTATAACAACACTCAATCAGACTAAAGGCAAAGAACCTGAAAACGGATCTCTGTTTCTTACATCAATTTAACTACAGAAATTACTAAAATTCGTGCCAATATTAATGTATCCTCAAATTCCAAAATCAAAGTAAAAAATATATTAGGAAATCCAAAGAATTAAATAGATGATGATGAAAAATCTTGAATATATCAAATGAATCGTGACAACTTTAATTTAAAATCCATTGGCCAAACAATAATGAAGATAAAAATGAGAGTCGAGGAACATAAAGCATGTCTGAAATATCAAGAGGAAAGATCGGCCATAGCAAAACATGCACTTCATACTGCACACTGGTTTTCACAAGTAAAATATTAAAAGATATCAAAAATAAAAAATTATTCGGTGGTTACGAAACGATTTTTATACAGAAGAAGTAAAAACTATTTAGTAATTAATAATGAGCCTGGACCTTTAAAAATTCACCGTTACTGCCTTAAATCTAATTAGATATTAATTTTTACACATAAAGTAAACATACTTCCTGGTCTTTAAAATTTTTATCTCTTTGTATTTTTAATGACATCTGTTATTTAAGTCTAAGTTGTTTGTATTATTACTTTTTCATTTCAGTTATGTAGGTCTGATTAAGTGTTCATTGAACAATAAAGCCTTACAAAAATAAAACTTCATAATTATTGGAGTGTTTGTTTATAATCTAAGAATTTCTTATAAACTGAATTTAAAGAAATGTCCTTATATTATTATTACACTAATTGAACTTTATTAACTACTAAACTATAAAAAAACTATTTTAAATATAGAAATTATATTTGAGGTGTTTTCTCGTAAAACAATTGCCCTAAAAGTCTAATAAATTCATAGCTCTTAATTGAAATGTACATAAATATAACATGAAACAAATGTTAATCAGGAAATGCATTAAGAGCTTTCAAGGCAAAAGGGTAGGGGTTCCAGACTCTAACTACTCTTTGACACCACCATTCTGTGGAGAAAATGTTAATCGTGGAATGCAAATTAATACCGAAAGATGAAAGGAGGTCTTCTAAATATATACAATTGGTACAGGCTGCAGGTCTAAATATGTTTTCATTGATATAATTACAGCTGTTATGGATATCTAATGCATACATGGTTTCAAGAAGCAAAGGAATCCCGTAAGTTATTAGCTCAGAGCTGAAAGAATACCTTATGAGTAAATATTCTAGAAGATCGGATCTCCCAGACGACACGAGTTTTCTAGGATCCAAAACATCCAAGAGACTGAAAGGCTACAGTGGCTACGACTATTAGAAGCTTCTAAAGGCTGTGACTGGGAAAGCCTCTAATTCCTGGAAGTTTAAAAACATATTCTGTAACTAGATATGCATTGTATGTAGTTGACTTCGGCGCATTGATGACCAGGCGCATTTCCAGTCGGTACTTACCCAACCTCAGATCACGCTCCAAATCGTCAAACTTTTCCGAAACGAGATTTATGTCCATTCGACCTGCTACTTGATCTGTGGTCTTGTTTTACCACATTTCCGATCAGAAATGTGGTAAGACTTCCCCAGGCTATCAGTGCGGAAGGCGCCAAATCGTACTTCAGGCGAAGAAAGAAAGGTATCCCTCGAAATAGTATATAAATTCAAGCACTGATCACGTGAGTCCTCGTAAATATCGACTTCAATTTTTTTTACAATTCTTACGTACGTACAACCTTAAAACAAATTGTAGATAGGGACAGAGTGGTCTCCTTTACGGCGTCATCGCTTTCCTTGGGAAGGCCAAAAACAAGAACCGATCGTCATAATAACATTTTATTTTTGCAATAATTAAAATAAAGTATTTTCTTTCTAATAATCTATTTATTTGGGTCTCCGGTAATAAAAGTGTTAAAGTAATAGTGGCCTTCGAATTTTACCGAAGTACCATACCAATTGACTATCCTGGTTCTCTTATTATTCCAGGAATCTCACCATAACTTGGCTTGGATTTTATATTTTTTAACCGAAGCGTGATACTGAATACGATCTGAGCTAAGTGGGCAGGTAAAAAACGTGAAAACATTAATTTGCAACACCCCTAAAAATTGTATCATTAAAAATATATCATTGTGAGATTTAATTATTTAGGTTGACTATTACAGGAATTCTTTGTTTAAAGTTTGTTATTGACGATGGAAGGTTTGACAGGATAACAGGATTTCAGACATTTGCCATCGGTATGGTTACAAACGGTATAACACAACGTTTCGGTGATTGGAATCTATCCTCTTCGTCAGGTGGGGGAGGTATTAGTAAAAAAAATAAAGAAGAGAAAGAAGAAAAGAGGGGAAAGAAAACTGTTGAAACAATACACAAAAGCTGCTTGTAGTCTAGTCCAGGCGTTGTCGCTGCAGATAATGCAAGTCCCGAGCACAAGTCACGAGTACAAGAATCACAATCACACATCACACCCGGCACGGATGACAGTGGGTTACTGTTAGTCATTATATAAGAGAAAGGCATGATTGGAAATTAATTCTTCATTAAGTGTACTAAGCGATTTATTAAGGGTATACCTCGTCTGAGTTATGACACTCAAATTATTATAACTTCTTTTTAATTTATGCACCACATTATGTGCAGCTTTTAAACATTCGTGATCGATATATTTAAAGATTTAAAATTATCAGGTCCATTATGAAGTGTGTTTCACTAAATTTTCAAAAAGCGAAATTATATCCCGATGGTATCATTATATTAGTAAATGGTGATATTATTATGTTACTTGTGATAATTCAATAATGAATAATTCAAATTTCTTTTTTAATAATTGACTATCTTTGGTTATTTTATTTTGTGGAGTAAATTGATATTCTAAATACAGTGCATAAATTCCGTTATAAAATATACATAAATATTTTGCTTGAAATAGTCACCTGAACGTGTAGGCTGTTGAAAAAGTGTAAACCACACGTGGAAAAAAGTGTAAGTCCATTATTACGAGGAATAAAATGAACTCACAAATTAATTATTATTTTGTGACAAAGTGAGGTGTTTGATGTAAAATGTGTCTCTCAAAGCTGCCAAAGAACTCAAATTACGTATAATGTACGTTTTCCTCCAACAACATTTGCAGTCGCTCCTCTAATAGAAGGACAAATTTAATATTCTACTTCCTTGCTCTGTGTTACATAACGGCACCGTCTGTCTAGCTTGCATTCTTGGAATCGAGTTGAGCTTCTCTTAAAACAATTTTGAATGTTGGAAAAAGCGTTTAAAATTCATACCCAGTGTTTGGTGCTGTCCTCAGAAATGTCTCATAAATTATTAATGAGGCGAGCAGTGCCCAGATCTGTTTTGGTATTCCCTTACACGTTTTCCATAACAGACTTCCATTGATTTGTTATTTTTTAAATCTACGAGAGAAAAGAAACATTATATTAAACAGAAGACACATTACTAGACAACTAAATATCCAGAAAACGAAATTTTCATTAGTATATTTTAACAAGGAGGATAAACGTAAAACCTAACTTATTAGCTATTTACAAGTAATAAAAGATACGAATATTTGGTCATTACTTAGGTCAATTGTTTTACTTAATGAACTGAATGGAGCTAATTATTTAAAAATGTTACCAATTTTATTGCCCAGCACATATAAGTTGCATTACATAGAAGTAAATTAATTATCGACAGATAACTTTTTTATCTTAGTTACGTATTATACCCAATTCATAAAGCAAATTATTACAGTATTATAGTGCTATTATCATACACATTATATCAAGGTAGCTTCTACTAACAGAAATAATATCAATATTAGCATAAATAATATGGAATAATAAGTTTATAATTTATAAAATATGTTTTTAAGGTAATGTCTTAATATAAGACAATTAAACGCTGAATTATAATTTAATTAAAAGTTATGGTTATATGCTCAGAAGTAGGTTTTGAAAAAGTAAAACATTTTGTATCTAGTGTCTATCGAGACAACACACAAACATTCAGCCCAATTCAGGCGACACAATATGATGTATCTAAGCTATGTATATGATGTATGTAAGAAATCTAAGATTTTTATACAGAAAAATAATATTTTTATGATTATTAGCATACAAGAAGACAACATTTTTTTAATTGGTTAAGGATTTAAACTTTTTTATAACATTCGTGTGAAGAGGTATTTTCTTAGTACAGAGGGTGGCCAAATTATTAGACTAGACATTCAAATTTACGACATTTTAAGTTATCTCGTAACTATGCTTTATAATCCTGGAATATATTGTTATTTTTCATATATTTGCATTCGTTACATTATATTAGAACTTTATATTTCTATTTGAGGCATTGAAGTTAATGTCATATCCAGTTGGTAGCACTTAAATAGGCTGACGATTTTTTAGGCAATTTTAACTGAACATAAACTCAACTTCTGTATGTATCTAATATATTGGTTATTCTTGTTTTTTAGTGGGGTTTTCCTTGTAATATGAGCTGGTAACAGTGTTAATAGTGGATTCTGGTTGTAAAACCGTCAAAGGTTGTGTGTTTTTTTGGCTTTTAATATTTTAAGAATACTTCAAGAGTGAGGCCATTTTTTAACGGTCATGGGAAAAAAAATTGTGTTTTTTCTCATAAGAAAAAAGCTTCAGTAAAGATTCTTTTGAAAGAAAGATGTTATTCACAAACTGAACTAGCGTAAAGGTTGGGTATTTCTAAAAGATCAGTAAGTAAGATCAAGTGAACCTGTGACCAAAACCGAAGTAATCAGACGCATCGAGTTGGAAAATGTGGCCGCAAGCCCAAAAGGAATGATAGATTGGTCAGGAAACTAAAGAATATTGTTAAAACAAACAGGAGACTTACCACAAACAAATGGCTGACCAGATAAACGAGTATGGAGCCAATATTTCACCTAGAAGTGTGAGAAGATTGTTAAACACAGAAGGACTAAACGCTCGCAGACCAAGGAAAAAGCGAAAGATCACGTCTACCATGGCAAAGAAGCGATTAGAGTGGGCTATGGCTTAGACCATTGGACAACAGAGTATTTGGAAAAAGTAAGACATAAAATATATATGTGCTGCAAAGGAGACTGATTCCACAGACTCAAGATTGGTTTCCAAATGGGGAGTTTTATTTTTAAGAATGATGGTGATCCATGCCATAAAGCCAAGACTGTAACAAGATTTCTCAGTGAATCAGACATCAGTGTGCTTCCTTGACCAGGTAACAGCCCTGACATGAATCCAATTGATAATTTGTGGTCAATTGTCAAGAAAAGAATGCTAAAGAAGAAGGTGACCACACGTCAAGGGCTTGTGAATTTTTAATTAATTAAAGTGTGGTACCACATTGAAGAAATCAAAGAGAACTGTACAAAATTGGTCCAGAGCATGCCAAAGAGATACACAGATATTTAAAAACGATTTAATAAAATAATTTTCCCCGAAAACTGGTTCTAGTCTAATAATTTGGCCACCCTCTGTATATTTTAATCATTTTTTATATAACACTAGAATTCAAATTCAAATATCTTTATTTCAGTTGTCAATAATATCTATTATACTGCAAAAGTCAGTGATATTATTAACTTTTACAAGCTCACCACAGTTTTCTCCATGCAAACATACAAAAACGTACATTCAATCGCTAACGGTATCGAATGTTTCAATCACGTAAAAGAAAGCTATTGAGCTATTGATTGATATTGAGTGCATTGAGAATGGTTCACTCAACATACTAAAGAGGAAACAGGGTTTTTCCGGACATTTTCCATCGTTCAGTGATACAAAAAGTCTGTAACACTACGTTTCGAGATCTACAATCTGATCTCTTCTTCAGGTAAATAACTAACCTAACACATAATTACAAACTAGGTTAAGATAAACCATTCATATCAGAGCGCTGTGACACGCGTAGGTCAGGGATCACAGGCAAAATGTTGTGTGTCAACTTTACTAACTCTAAAACATGCACTTGATAAAATAAAAAAAAAACTTCAAACAAAGAATACTAAAGAGCAGCTATCAGCTAAAAACTTTAAAAAGTTCTCCAAAAACAAGTTAACACTGAGAGTGTTGTACACTTTTAGAGCACTACGTCATCCATTCATTACGAATTCGACGCGTATCCCAGATTGTTCTCACCTACTGCCTGTTCCCACCTATTTCAAGGTCTTAAATTTACAGCCTCCTCCAGCCTTGCCTCTCGCAAATGAGACTGTTTATGTCGAAGATGTGTTCTGGTTTTATATATTTGAGTAACATGACGTACAAGGATGGAGTACGCCACCATAACAGGCTTCAAGAGTATAGTTCAGTTCGTCATCGAGACACCGTGCGGACAGATAGACAGAGAAATAAAATCGTCCTCAGGTGGTATGCTTCGCTAACGCTCAGCCCATTATGGTTGCTTTCGACGTTCGCACTGAGCACTAGACTAAACGCGGGAACTCAATGGAGCTAAACATGGTGTCATGCTCGGCAGTCAAAAGAAGCCAGAACTCTCGAAAAGTTATAGTCGTGGTTTCCCCTATGTATTCCTCCCCCCCCCCATGCGTCTATCTAGAATACAGAACACGCGAAATTCCCAATCAATGTGGTAACCAAACACTTCATAAGTGGTCAGACAGAATTGTTTGGCGTTTGCGGATAGAACAGGTGCATTTCTTTCATTCCATAAAATTACCGTATTCAGTTTGCAAATCTGTTTATTCCACATTTTCTCGTTGCCAATATAGTTGGCCAACAGATCAATGCTAGATTTTCGCCAACGCTCAGCCAAACCCCATGAAATGAAACATCATCATTGACACAACGAAGCTCAAATACACAGTGTTTCGCGAGAGATTGGCAAAACTTCAGGATATGATAGTAGGCACAAAAATAAGCAAATAAATTAACATATGTCCTATCACGCTTCGTTTAGTTTCTGGCTCCAAATGTGTTTTTTATTTCAACAATTCATATCTCAGAACTCTTTGAAGCAAATAACATAATACTTGGCATTATTTAAGCTAATTCAAGTAACAATAAAAAAACACCTATTTACCACTTTCAATTCCTAAGTTGTGGAATTTTAAAGTTTTCCAACTTAAAAATCCAAAAAATGTTAATACTACGTAAAAGAATCAAGAATAACTATTTGATTCAAAGCTAATTGTAAATCTAATACCAAATGTGTTTCGGAAATAAAGCACATATTTAAAGCTTCGTGCACAATTTCAAGGATTCTCGAGATATAGCGGGGATGGACTGACATACCAACACAAATCGAATTTATTTTAGTCCCCCTAGCGATATGCTGAGCCTGAGCGAAGATAAGATAAAGAGTCCAGTAAACTGGACCACATATTATGTTCTGAACGTCCAGTATAGTTTTTTCTCTATAATTCCAAACCTAATAACTCGGATATATATCATGCACCCATTAAGTTGCTCGATATCAAGCTACTATTAAATGTATACTTCTAGTTCACTGACGTCTTAGACGGGGTATTACGGGATTAGCAATAGTGGTTGCTTTCATACGTCAGTAATGCCGTACGGATCGTGTCGATAACACGTTCTATCGATAAAGTGTCAAGTGCAAGTTGGCAGATGGACCTGTCTCTGGCACTCTACACTCTACAGCTCTCAGTTACACTTCGCTGATCCTATTACTCGACAAGCATGACTTGTCAACTATCCACTTTACGGATCACGGTTCAACTATTTTCTGAAACACAACAATTCATATACTCGTATTTTAAAAAACATCGGCAAGTCTTCTTCGCTATCTACTCATCCGATTGAGGTACAACAACAGGTATTTTCTACAATCTCACTACTCAAATACTAGTATTTTCAAAAACATTTGCTTTTAATATTATTTTAGTTTTCCTTATTTGTTTTTGATCAGTTATAAGCCTTTACCCAAGAAGCAAGTGCAATTACATTTCAATCTGATAATATTTCTTCAAACTCACCATTCAATTAAAAACATTGCTTCATTTACATTGGAAATGATTAGCTTCTTCATAAGCAATCAATGGTAGGATTATTTAATAAAGAAGATAAACATTTTTTATTTTTAATAAATAATAAATATAGACTAGCACGTGAAAATAACTGTTTTCACCCTAAAATTTCTATCCAATGATAACTTTGGATAAAGTACACCTTTTTTTGTGGATTATTTTTTCTACTACAAACCTATTAAAAATAAGCATATTAAGTATTTTATATTTAAAAAATAATATCATTAAACAGATTGTTAACTCTATTATGATATTAGTAACTCAAATTTAAATTTTTTATTAAATTAAATTAAGTGTATCGTTGAAATAAAATTTGGTAATGAAATTTCATTTATAAATGAACTTCTTAGTGGATAGTGTTTAATTATAATAAATTATTTTTGTCAAATTTCAGTAAAATTATTTCAAAATTGGCAAAAATAATATCATTGGTAACAAAACATTTAATAACTTTTCGTCCCACCTTGTTCATTGTGTATGTTTTATGTAACTTATTTATTCGTGATTTTTTAATGTTCTAGTCATGAATAGTTTTTTTTTACACTTTGTGTAGAATAACATTACAAAAAATTAGAATGGCAAAATTTTGAGTAGACCTATTTTCTTATGTCGATAAATGCATACAATACGATAATGGGTAGTACAGTTGTTTTATGAATGGACTTGAACATCGTACTTATTACGTTGTCCCCAAATACGAACAAATATTACAAAGAAACAAAACTTCAATCAGTAAACTATACTATTAAAAATATACATAAAAAATTCAAATCAAATAATTTATTTCCTATAAACAATAAATATTGCATGGAAAAGTCAACTTTTGTTTTATAATTTAATGATACATACACATTGACACCACATTAAAAATAAACCATTCACAAACTCATGTTACTGGTATCCTTCGCCGATTTCAATCCACTTTCCGTGCTGGGGCCAGTCTTCTCAATGGGTGGTCTTCCAGTCCAATGTCAGAAACTCGTCAATACTATAAAAAGCGTTGTACGCGCCCAAGTGTTTGAGGCAAGTTTTTAGAAGTCAAGGTATTTTTTACTGAACTGGTTTATATGTTTACAAATTAACACCTGCCTATGAAGACAAATGTTCGTAAACCACCGTTCTGTTAATACCAAGTCTCGTCTCATTTTTGCGTATGTCTCGGCGTCTGTTTTACTCATATTTAGAAATACAAAATAACGTTGTTTCTAAAATTTTAAGACTTGCCAAAGTCATCAGTTTCAAATTTTTATAATTTTTTAGCACAGTACTATAAATTTTAAATTTGTGATAATGTGAAAGATCTTTTTGTAATTTAAACTCTCATAAAATGGTTGTTTGCATAGGCTCCTCAAAATACCACTCCATAGGACATGTGTGAACAAATTAACCCTTAATGCCATAAACAGTATTAGACTTGGGCAGTATTGCGCCGAGGACTTCAAGACATAAATTCCTGAGAATAACTTAATGAGAATATGATCAATGTGATTATTCTATATACCCCTGATAAATGTGTATTCCAAGGAACTTCGCAAAATAGACTTTGGAACTTTCGTAGATTAAGGAGCAGAGTAGATTAGGAACTTCCGTTATCTAATATGAAATCTGCTAACATAACGGCAATACAACTATCAGAAGGAAAAGGGTAAAGTAAAGTATTTAACACACTGGATTTTGAATGTTTTTTTTTTTAAGATTGAGACTATTGAAATGATGTATACAGTTTTTATGATCAAAAATCATTTTAAGCTCTAAACTAAGTTCCTTGAAACAGAAAATCGTCCCATCAGAAACCTGGCAAGTTATAGAGTCAATTTCACTGTCATTGAATTAGGAAGAGAAATAGGACTGAGTATTGAGCCCTGAGAGACTCCGTACCTCAGTTCAGTGGGGTTAGAAAGCTGATTTGAACTTTGAACGCCTTGAGTTCTATAACTTAGAAATGAGTAAGCCAACAGAAGTGTCAATCCTCGGATTCCATGACACTTGATGAATTTTTCAAGCAAAGTTTATATGTTACTGTGATTTCATGCGCATATATCTTACACTGTAATGCATAACCTATTGAAATGATGTACACAGTTTTTATGTTAAAAAATCATTTGAAGCTCTAAACCTCGTTCTCTGTTTAGAGACGACCTACGAGGCCTGGTACTTCATCATTACTTGAGCACTTTTTGCTTTACTGAAGAAAGAGCATTGTGCAACACAGCAGGATAACTGTAACCATAGTTATCACTGCTTTTAGCAGAAGCGGGCATATTTGCTAAATCAACCTGTGTTTAGCATTAGCATATGTGACTGTTATTCGTAAATACTGCCGATTCTTCATTCTCCTGCAACTCATATGCATTTTATTTTTTCACTCTTTTATTATTTTCAAACCATTTTATTCCATTAAAATACCTTATGATCTACTAATTACTACACCATTATATAATTAATACAATTAAATTTAATACTATATACCATTAATACTGTATATCTGTTAAGATTAATAATATTGATGTAATCCCTTTGTTATCTTACCCAAATATTTGTATTTCTCAATAAACATTGAATCACAAAAAGTACTTGCTCCGCCGGGACTCGAACCCGGACATTTTGTGATTCAACGTTTATTTAAATTTAATGTTGCTATAAAAGTGGTTAGACAGGTATGTGGTCTTCCGATCATATGTTAGTTTGGTTATTTAAACGCATACGTGACAGATACGACCAAATACAAAATAACTGAATCGTAAAAAGTAAGGGCTCTGTGGTGTAATGGTAGCACATTCACCCGCCAAGTGAGAGATCCGGGTTCGAGTCCCGGCGGAAAGAGTACTTTAGTGATCTAAAAGTATGTTTGTAATACATAAAACTTATTTCGTAATAGTATGGTTTTTTTCCTCTGTGTATTCCATTCATATCTTAATATTCCTGTCTTGCACTAGTGCTACACACAAACTATTACCATTAGTTTTCATTTCATGTCTTTGGATTACCATAAAGATCTACTTATTACTTTTATTATCAGTATAAACTTCTTGCCTTTTGTATTATGTATGTGTATTACCTTCGTGATTCAGTGATTTGTCTTTATTTGCTCTATCTAGAACTTACAAACCAATAAGTTCCACTTATTTTCTTTATATTACTTCCATCTCTTTGTACGTCTGTCTTTCATTTGTACTACAGCAGAACTTATTGCCCGATATTATCCACTTTTATTTCTTTTTACTACCACAATACCCTTATTATTGTTTTTTTTTTTCTTTTTTGTAGTAGCCTACGTCCAAGGCTGATATTCTTGTCCTTATCTGTGCTATCTAAAACTATAATGTATCTACCCAAAAGTACTATTTTTGTTTTACTTTTTTATTTTATTCCAATGATGTATTATCTCCTAATATATTTTTTAAATTTATATTACCTTAAACTCATTACCTAATAAAATGCTCACCTTAACTAATTATGTACTATAATTAAATAGAATTCAACCTCAAATCAGTGTAATATTATATGTTTAAAACTTAAATATGTTGAACTTACCACCATCATAATCTTAACCTTATCGACGTAAAACAACGAACCCACGCTGTAATCGCCTCGCCGCGCCAATTCATCGCGATGATTGATTTTATGCAAATTAACTCAAGTGGTATTGTGCCGGATCGAGTAGGAGTGAGTAGAACGAGTGAATATTAAAATATTTTTCCTATTTCCTAATGTTCCAAAAAAACGTAGTTGTTGAATCTGGTATGATTAAAGTAAGTTGATTTATAAAAAATAATTTACGAGGCCAATAAATAAAACTGCCAAGAAAAAAATTTTGATACAAAAATATATTGCAATACATTTTTTCTAATAATATTTCTAAATAAACGACATAGTCCGTGGATTTTTCTATGATATAAATGTACAATTTTAATAAAAATGTTATTTACATTTTAAGTCTAGTGCTTTTCAAGTAACAAATTGGCAGAGTATGTAGAAATATTTAAAAAAATTTTCCTGCACTAGTGAAGTTAAAGGTAAAACAATAATTAGTTTCAATTTATGGATTAATTTACCCAAGTGAATTTATTTACAACTTATGGAAACTACTTATAACTCTGCAATGTATAAAGCATTAAGATCTACACTATTTTTGACCTGGTACAAAATATTTGTATATGCAGGGATTGTTTAATGAAATACTAAGCAGTCTTTGAAAAACATCTCGACATTCAGAATCTCTTTAGATATATCGATTGTATATTTAGACATGCTCAACCTTCAAAGGCCAATGAACTGCGCCCATGAAGTTTGGAGAACAAACCTGTTTGCGTAGTTATTTTTAAGGTTTGTAAGATGGAGTAGTTTCAGAGATTTCAGTAGTTGCTATTGAACTTTTATATTTGGTAGGGCAGTGCCTCTGAAATTAAAGACTATGGCTGTAAATTTATTAAAGACTATGATGTAAAAGTCCTTTATATATTTAGTTTCCAATATAAACTAATCTGTCCTGAACAAAAGTCAATTAGAGTAGCCTTCAAATCGAGCATCAAAACGGAATCTCAGAAAGTATACACGAAGTAAAATAAATAATTTTCATACAGATAAAAGGCATTTTGGATGAGTGATTCTAAATTTTTCAGTAGTTACTTTTGAAGACTTTAAGGCTTTTTCGTGGAGCTATGAAATCGGAGGTCCAAAAATTAGCTATTACCGAATAGGTGAAATGATATCAACTTAAAAATATGTGGTACCATGTTGAGTATTGAATAATATTTCAGTAGTTTTACTGAATGGATGCCATTTTGGGTGACAGTCAAATGCGAGTGATTTTTCTCTACACATTTTCATTAAATTCCTGTCCAACCGTAAGATTTTAACACTGTAGCAACATTATAAATGTTTTTTTGAAAAGCTTACTATTTTAATCTTTATTGTCTGCAAGAAAAATTGTTCATATACCTACAGAAGGTGAATTCAAACTGAATGATTTCACGTAATTTTTTGTAAATAACGAAAATGTAAACATCCTTAGCCTGATTTGAAGCGGGGGAGACCAGACACGTGACAAGATAGTCGCGTAATTATCTTCGAATAATTATATTCAAAGGAACAAACTATATTCAGTGAAAGTATTTTAATCCTATTAAGTTAATTAATTATTTTTATACAAATTTTCTTAATCAAGTATCTCTCAAGCCGATTTCCTGCCGACACGAAATCCCTTTCGGAACGGAACCCGGTGATTCCATCTTAGTACGCATTCCCGGTGGTGAATTTGTGATGTAAATCACCGGCTAAAACTAGTCTAGCAACTAAAGCAGACAACGGAAATGGGCCTACATGAACCGTTAGAGTAGATAAAATGTTTAAAAATTAGACACTCCGCGATGGTCATTAGCAGAGTGCACAGATTGTGGCCAGATACGGTCGGTTTCACAGCCACAGCATAGTGACAGGGATCAGCTGTGATGGTAGGCACATTCAGCTTCTAAGTGCTATTAATAGTCAAACTATAAATTATGGATAACGTCTGGGCCTAAAGTGGATATGACATATCTCTCTCTGGTCCCGCTAGTGATTAGAACTACTAGTTATATTGGCTAATATATCATAGTGTCGTATACACGCTTACCAAAAACTGGTATAGGGCCAATTTTAAAGATTTACTCACATAATTATTTCTTTAATAACGAAAATACAATAAACTATTAAACAGAAAAGTTATTGTTTAGCAGTCTAAGAATAAAATTGAATTTCACCTCAACCGAAGAGAAAAACTTAGCTCGCCAAGGGATTCCCGGCGGCACTGGTTCGATTCCAATGTACGTCAATAAAAATGTAGGTATGGATCGTTTTTCCATTGAATGAATAATTAGTACTAATCAATTAATATTGGCAATTCTTTGTTATATCTTCTTATACTCCATAAATAACATAGGTTATAAAGCAAAACGTCAGTTAATCAAGCTCTCGTTTGTTAAAATATTGATTGTTATAATTTTTCTATTGTTTTTTTTATTTATTTATTGGTTATTTATTTATTTGGTTATTGATTTATCGTTTGTTAAATTATTGATTGTTATATATTTTATATTTTTGTTTCATTTATTGGTTTATTGGTTATTGGCAGGAAAAGATTGTCAGTGGAAACCAAAGAATTGATTTTGTGGTGTCGTTAAAAATGTTGACATCTCAATTTTTAATACTCAACACTGCACATGATGTAACCAAAGTGCAAATAAATAAAATAACACTCGCAAATATAAAATATGTCATTAAAATTAAATAAAATACCACGTGAGGACATCATGTAAGTATTTAAATTTCTGAAGAACGATTTATTTAATAAATATTCAAAAATGCGACCTTTATCTAAAACTATTTCTCCATAACGTACGTTTATGTGAAACTCACGTAAAATAAATGTAATGAAACATCCAATTCCTTGCAGTCTAAAAATAACATTGATAGACATTTTTTTACGACAAGCTAGATTATTGTGGAAGACATCTTGTTATCATTGAGAATATCCTTAATTGGCCAAAAGGATTATCTAGAGTAGTCTCCAGTTTCAACTTGAGACATCGAGGTAAGTGCTGTTACCATCCAGTCTCGGTTGGATGTACAGGACTAACGAGTCCTCTTATTTCAGCCCAACAACTGCTGTATTCAGGCTGAGCATAGATAACAAAATAAATTCTTCTTAGATTATTTAATTTGTTTAGTATTTGTTTCCACTTCCAAGGACATAGCCAGCGAAGGAGTCCAGGGAGGACACCTCCCAAATTTTTAATTGTTTAAATTACATTTTTAGTAAACGATTAGTAATTCTGTATTACTGACAAGCACTACTGAAACTCGTTCTCAACACAGTGATAGGGGTAAGGAAAAAAATTGGCCTTACTTTCCTGTCCACTTTGGGAAAATATAAAATGTCTTGACAACTCCCTCCCCCCCCCCCCCCAAATGTTTTGCAGGCTACGTTCTTGTCCACTACGAATTACGAAGGATTAAAACAAACTGTCTATATCTATATTAATGATAATGTAAATATAATAAACTTGTAATTTTATGTAACATTTATATATTTAATAAATACTTATATGTTTATTGGTACCTCAACGCGTTGGCTACAGTATGCGCCATATTGCTCGTGCTGTGACGTCAGATTATTCTAAATAATTCAGCATATAGTAGCAGTAAGAGTGTTAACTACGAGCAATATAGCTATACAGTTATTTTACAGCAGTTTATTAAGCTGACATACTGCGGGCTCTAATTCATATTATTAAATGTTTTAAATATGTCAGAAACACAACTAACTTCTATTCCATTAATCAGATTAAACATCTGTAAAATGTGTTTATTTACATTGTCTAGAAGTTATGGGCTTTTAAATACGTATGCGGATAATTTTATTGACGAAGGTATGCATTATACAAATCGAACATATAGCATATAGCGTGTCGAATAGTTTTATAATGAGTTTTCATAATGGTATTTGTTAAAATAAATTATAGATGGAATAAGTTGTCACAGAAGCGATTTTAAATCGGAAAGAATTCTGTACTCTAAATATAACTTAATGTATTCTTACTTTTTTTACTTTTGAATGCTACCTATAAGTACTAAAAACATCCTCCGATATTGTTTATACAAACAAGAATGGGCTGACATTACTTCTCGCTTTATCACATATCCAATAGCATAGATAAAAATGTTTCCAATTACTCAACTAATCTCATTTCTCCACACATTGGTGCTAGTGACAATAAAAGTTTTACTTTTAAATTAATCCGCACATCCAATAAATGGTTCCCATAAAGCAGCAGTTAAAATCCTACAAGTGGTGCATACTAGCCAACGTGGTACTTTTCATTGATGAGGTTTATCACTCTGACTGAGGTTTACTCAACCTAAAAATGACAGGTATTACAAATTATAAATAATACAACTTTGTAGGTTTTTCAAAGCTTAATCGTCATTACGCAATTATTTAGTCTTGACAAAATTGGAATTAAATACTTTATAATAATAGAGTAATTGCTTGTTTTCGAGATATTATACATAGTGTTGGACACACATCTGCATGTTAGTTGTTATTTCTGGCTTATTTATATGATTTCTTATCTTTAATTTATACTTTATATTATCACATCATGTTGCACATTGATGCCGTTGCACAGAACTGCTGTATATGACAAGTCTTTTGTAGTAACGGCATGTCGTCTGTGGAATTCCCTTCCTCGTAGCATAACATCCTTAGAGAGTCATCCTCGGTTCGTGGCGTCGCTGAGTGAGCACTATCTGGGGCGAATGGTTGGGACGGGGTCGGCATAGGTCTTTTTCGCTGCGGTTGCACTGGCATGAGTAGTGTGTGTGAGGATAGTGTGTTTCTAATATTCCTTATACAGGGTGAGTTTTAAGTCCCTTCCCCCCCTATTTTTTTTAAAACCATATAAGTTAGGAGGTTTAAACTCCGTACATATTCGCTAGACCTAAATATCTTGTTTTTCATGGGTTCATTGACTCTCCACCTCCAATGGGGGACGGTCCACGAGGAGTTAAGCCGAGATTCTTAAATGTAAGCATAGGTTGATATGCACATCAAATTAAAGGTCTCTGTAAGTAGAATACAATGCCGCAAACCGGACCTCAAAAAGGTTCATCCTAATGAAAATTACAGGGGTGTTAAAATGTACAAAATAGTAATGTGTTATTATCTGCGTTTTATCGCGCAACTTTTTAAAAGTTAATTTCAAAACAATTTTTCTATTGCTGTTTATTCTTTAAAAATAAAACTTTATTTTTTTGTGTTTAATGATTTTAAGGGATCACTGAAAGTCCGAGATCTAGGAGTTAACTAAAGGATTTAATAAAGAAGTCGATCATGTGTTGTGTCGCCTTGTAAGTATTTTATTTAAAGAATTGTTGTCTTACAAAGGTTTTAGACCCATTTATTTTTATTTTCAACAGCGATTCCGGTTCTAATATTGTATTGATTACGATACTAGTAGGTTGTTACTTACCCTTTTATTGTAGTAGATGCTCAAACTGATTGCCTGTTACTTCCTGACATTAGTATAGTCTGTTAACAAATTCACTCCTTACACGGGTTAGGATTTCTGGTGTTACCTTCCTGGAGGCCTCAGTAATTCTGTTCCGAAGATCTTCCACACATGCGACTGGTGTACAATAAATCACAGACTTTCAAGTGTCCCCACAAAAAAAAAATCCAGTGGGTTCAAGTCAGGGGACCGTGCCGGCCCATTCTATTTGCCCCGCGTCGTCCTATCCACTTCTCACGAAAATGTACCATTAAGGTAACCACGAACATTAACATCGTATAGTGTGGAGGAGCACCGTCCTGCTGGAACCTTACTTCTTCTCGATTAAACTCCCCAACATTAGTGCGAATTGTATTTTCTATTAATGGATGAATATTATTTTTGGAGCATATGTAAATAACTTTCTCCATTTAAATTTCCGTCAATAAACAGTGGTCCAATCACGTGGTTACCAAAGAGACCTGCCCAAACATTTACTTTCTGGGGATACTGGGTATGATGTTCTCTGTGAACATGGGGATTAGAGTTATCCCAGTATCGGCAGTTGTGTCTATTCACTAAACCATTTACGTAAAATGTACTCTCATCACTAAAGCAGATATTATTTTACGGTTGTTGGATTTGCTATAATTAGTCTATCCATAGTTTCACAGAAACTGCAATCTTCTGTCCGGGTCATCTTCATTTAATGCGTGATGTAGCATAATTTTGTAGGGATGAAATTTGTGCTTCTTCAGGGTAGTTAATTGCTTTGCGTTGTGATACCCCGATATTGTCTGCTATTTGTCTCGAAGAGGTTTGAGGATTTTCCACGACTGTACAAAGAACCTCAAAACCAAACTTCTTCTGACAAAGGAGGACGGCCTGAACGTTTTGCATCAGTAACGCTACCAGTCTCTCTAAATTTTGTTATTAACTGCCTTAAATAGGTTCTGCTAAACAGGTCTTTCTGGATGGTTTTCATTAAATCGTCTTCATTGTTTCGTGGTAATTATTCCCAGAAGCACCAAAAAATAAACACCATGTCAACTTTTTCTTGAAGAGTGCGAGACATGTTTCTAACTTTAACAGCACTTAAAACTAACAAGGTCAGTAGCCACACTGCAACTAACAAGGTCAGATACTTAATGGCCCAAGTAACTGAAACCAAACATAACATGTCTCCCAGATAACAAACAACTTTCACTTTTACAACGACACAGGGACTATGTCAAAGATTACATTTAAAAATGCAGACCCCAGATTCTGTACAAAATTATTATTATATACAAAATTACGAATTATCCTTTTTAATTCAGATTGTAGCACCGTTTTTTCCAGCGTTAAAAGGCAATGTTAAACGACACATCACATGACCGACTTCTTATTAAATCCTTTAGTTAACTCCTAGATCTCGGACTTCCAGTGATTCCCTTAAAATCATTAAACACAACACAATAAAGTTTATTTTAAAGAATAAACAGCAATAGAAAAATTGTTTTGAAATGAACTTTTAAAAAGTTGCGCGATAAAACGCAGATAATAACACATTACTATTTTGTACATTTTAACACCCTCTAATTTTCATTAGGATGAACCTTTTGAGGTCCGGTTTGCGGCATTGTATTCTACTTACAGAGACCTTTAATTTGATGTGCATATCAACCTATGCTTACATTTAAGAATCTCGGCTTACTCCTCGTGGACCGTCCCCCATTGGAGGTGGAGAGTCAATGAACCCATGAAAAACAAGATATTTAGGTTCTAACGAATATGTACGGAGTTTAAACCTCCTAACTTATACGGTTTTAAAAAAAATAGGGGGGGAAGGGACTTAAAACTCACCCTGTATACAAGTATATGTTATTATTTTGTGTGATTAAGTGTTTATAAATATGTTTATATACCTTTTTAATCATTATACATTTTTGTTAGTTTATATTCTTCAATAAAGTTGTACTTTTTGTTATTCATATTGAAAATGTTTACAGAAAAATATTTATTTTCAATATTATTTAAAAAATAAGAATATTTGTTCTAGCTTCTATATGAGGTTAAATGTAAGAAAGGGCCATGAGGCCCTAATTTCGCCTCAAATAAAGAAAAATTTCATTTCATTTCATTTCATCATGTTAGTTGTCCTCCTGTGAAAAATATCTAAAAAAATTGAAGCTAGATTTACAAACGTAGGTACTGTTATTGTTTTTTTTTTTTTTTTTTACTTAAAGATTGGAATTGTTAGAAAAATACAGTTAAATTTAAGAGTTAAACCATTTTCAGTAACTGCTAAACTTCTTTACAGGAATATAACAGCGTATTTATATTAGTCAGTCATTTTTCTGTTTCCAAATTAACGAATTGATTTTCTAAGCGTTGCTATATAGAAAACATTTCAGTAGTGACACATAAATATGTATGTTATGTGCCAACACGAGCTGGACGAGCATGGACCGTAGGCTCAACCAACACAGCAGCGTTCTTTTATTTCCAATAATCCTCTTACACGATTAATCTTCTGACAGCCGTTTGGCCGAAGTTTTGCCGCAGAATTCGCAAAGGCTTACTGTTTTTATAGCATTATTTTTGGGTTGTTGAACCTATATAAGTCCCTTCAGCGTTTGTATCTCCGAACAAATAATATTCGTTTTCGGCTGATTTGGTGGAGGCAGTCCATTCAAAACTGTATATGGTATTGGTTGGTGTAGAATTGTATATACATACAATTGTACTGATTGAGAGAAATTAGTTCGGAGTAAGTTGAAAAGAAAAGTCTGAACTTGTGTATTAATTTAGCAGAGATTTTTATTTAGTTACAACAATATATAAATATATAAAGAGAACTATCGGTGATTTTAATTATTTCAAGGATCCGTTGCATCATCCATATAACAAAATTTTAATAATTCCTGACCACAATTTAGATTTACCTGTATTAACACATTGTATCTTTAATAACACTCTGTCATTTTGTTCAATTAAAATAAAGTATAATAACGATGATTATTCATGTTTTTTCTTAAATTATTTCTCAATTTTCAATATACACAATGAGAAAAAATGTCTGGACAAGCTTTTAAAAATGTTTATACTTTCAACTCCAAAATTGAATCCTTGAATAGCAAAGTAGTGCATAAAAAGCACTTTTATGCATCAACGGCCCTTATCCTTCTAAAGGAAAGGCATAATAGGAATTGATAGAAAATCTTTGATGTAAGCGTACGATGAAGATTATGTCATAAAAGACAGACAGCCGCGTTCATCATCTCCCTGAATAGGGAACCGATGTTTAGGTTTAGTTTATTAAAAATATTGTACAGTGTTATATAGTGAATTTTTATGTTCAGTTTACTGGAATTTTTCATCTCTCATACACACACACACACACACACACACACACACACACACACACACACACACACACACACACACACACACACACACACACACACACACACACACACACACACATAAAGAATAATATTAATAAGATTTTGGGATATTTTAAAGTTCTAATTGCTCTAAAGTTGACCATAGGTGGCTTTTCTTGCATATATATGAAATTTCAAGATTGTTTTCGATATTTATGTATGTATGGCCAGTATTATTGTATTTACCATTTATTTTCTAAAGGTTTATTCCTAGCTTTAATCTAACCTTTAAAATAAAAAAGATTTGTTATGTTTTAAAATTATTATTTTAACTAAACGGTCATTATTGATTAAACAGTCAGTTAACTACCATTTTGGACATATTTAATAACAAATTAGGATATTGTTAGTTATACCCAACTCGAAATGCAAATATTTTGGGAGATAACATTTACCGTTGAGAACAAACCGAATCGATTATTCCGAAGCTGAATATCGCGTCAACCACTCTGGCCACTCAGTCGCATTAAGATGCCAGTTTAATGGCTGGCACTCGCGCTGGACTGAGACTTCCGTCGGCAAGAACGGTTCTTTCCCACATTTTATCTTTATTTAAAACGTTAGTATCTATAAAACAGTCATATAAATTGAATGTTCTGATTTCCTGCATCAGCAGGTCTCAATCCTTTTGGGAAATTGAATAAATTACGGCACTCTTTTTTTCAAGTTGTTCTTTCAGTCATTGTACGGATTAGGAAATAAATGGCTCTAAAAAATTGCACCTTTCAGAATATTACAAGTGGACTTCACACTAAATACGGTACTGCAGTAAATATAGTGATAACTAATCATAATATAATTCAAAAAAGAGTCAAGGGTGTAAAAAATTAAAGAGTAAGTACATTAGGGTAATATACTAAGTAATTTCGAGAATGGTTTGTGGGTTATCTTAAGCTATCGGTATTATGTACGCATAAGTGTAATTAGTATTAAGTAACGAGTAGTTTTATAAAGTGGAAATTTTGAGATACATTGTTAGGTATTTCCACTGTAATACCGATACAGGGGTTCCCAGGATGAAGGGATATACTGCAAGAGGAAGGAAAAGTATAGGAGGAAATATCAGTATTTCTAGAAGAAAGTTAGTTTTTTTATTATGCACTATTTTAAACTTAACAATACCAAAAGTATAGAATTCTGCTAAAGGTCTAGGCTAGACGTACAAATATCGTCGAAAACCAAAGGAAAAGTTAGATTTTCAAAAAAATATACATTTAATTTGAACTTCCTATAAAACACGTTTTAAACTATTTCAGTGGAATTTAAACATTAATGAAACTGCGAAACGGACGTATTCACATAATGGTGGAATTATCGGATAGTTTACAGCTGTCAAAATTGTGATCAAGGTTAATGGATTCTGGTTCAATTTCTTTCAAACCAAATTAAGACCAATATTTTGTAGACATTTAAGAATTTAAAACGAGCAGTTTGTCTGTAAGTATGGCAGTCTCAAATTACTGTATGATAAAAAAAGCGGAAGTTATTCAACAAATATCCTCTTTTAGGTAAATACTGTGATTTCAACCAACCCGCACGACATAATTATTCAAAATTCTTCAACATTTTCTTCTATCAAGACATCAAAATACAAAATAAACTTCCAATTCGAATGCGCATATATGCATAATTTCATTATGTATGATAATTAAAATGATACTAATTAAATAATCTTAGCTTTGGCTATTTCAAAATATAACCAAATCAATTAATTTAATTCCCATAAATTAAAATGGTGGACTATTGCTTTCATACAATAGTTTTGATCCCATATAGAAAAATATAATTTATTAACATTGCCGATAATACAGATTTGTCCACTTGTATATTCTAAATTAATAACGTATCTTCAATTTATATTATCCTCAATATGACAGCCACACACGAAATTTATCTTTTTTCCAACTGTGCCAAAAGGGATGCTTTAATTATATGTCACTCTACTCTTTCCTCTTTGTTTTATGGCTGAAATGGAAGTAGAGATTTAATTATGTAGAGTTAGTGATATAAGATAAATTAGTACACAATATATTACGTAAGAAGAAATGTAATTGTTAGTAAATTGAGTTTAAATAATGGGCTTACTTAAAAATAAACTCACTAAAATACACTTAAAGAAATGTCATTACATTATTAAGATCGTATAAATCCTATCAGACGAGTTTCAGCAACATGGAAATACTTAAAACTCAATTGGGGCGAAAGCTCGTTAAATACATTTGTAAGGCTTGCATTACCAGTGACACAAATGTTGGATAAATTAGTGCCTTTCAGCTTAATTATGTTGATATCTGTATTTGCGTATTCGTAATGTTAAGGATATATCAAAAACACTAAGTAATCTTTTTATAATCTATGTGCATGCACATCAAAGGGTCATAAGGGAGAATATTTTAAATTTCATTGCAATCTACACGTATACAGTTTTTCACTTTTCTGTGACATTTCCATAAACATTTCCATTTGCCTTTCACGGTAATGACTGATATCAAGCCTACATCAGAGATATATTAAGTCCAGAACTCTTAAGGTGGTGTTTCATTGTAGGACTCAACATTCGTGTGACCGGGTTTTAATGAGGTCATAGTCTCATCCAATAATAAAAATATTGAGTAGTATAACTCCAAGTTTATGAGGATACTGAATGAAGCGCGTATCAGAAAGTCGGAGAGGACATAGACTGCTTTGAGGACGAGAACTGATAAGAGGAGAGGATAAACTTGAATAGGCAGAGGACCGAATGCCCCTTTTTATGCCCCTGGCCACTACTAAGGTTAGTTTACAAATTTGGATAAATTGGTGGTGCTGGGTGTGACCGAGATGTTACATTTTATTGTCATAAAATCGAAAAATTATAGCAAGAACAGATATTTCAGCTCTGTTTTTATATTGTTCCTTATACGTGCATTTTAATATTTGCATAGGAAATTCCCACATTTATGACAATATCATATTTTAGAAAAATTAATTTTTTTAATAAATATCAATTTTTTATTTTGAATTCTAATTTTACAAGGTATATTATACTTTATTCTAACAAAAAACTAAGAAAACATTTTGTAACCATTCTTTTTAATAAGTAAAAAAGGATACAAATAGCTCTTCTAAATAAGCAATGTATGGTGATGATAGGAACTCAATCTTCATAACATGGAGTAACAGAAACAAAATATTTGTTTATATTTCCAAGGAAAATATATTTGTGCAACGAAACATACACCGTTATATCTCACTGATTTATCCAAAAATGTTTCTACTTTTAAGCTAATTTAGTTAACAGATACCCAATACAAAATTACTTTTTTGCAGTTGCAATTTTTTATACATTTCCAATGAGATTTATGTGTTTTGTGATTTATTTCTATACTCTTTTGTAGGCATATCTTCTTAATAAGTACTTTCATTCAAATAAACTAATATTCATCTAATAATCATTATATTTTGTATATTATAGAATTTAGATCTTTATTATTATAAATAACATTTTTATTTTATAACTTTTCTTGGTTGTTACTACTTGCGTCAAAACTAAGTGAGTTTCTTAAGAAATAAATTAATCATCAGCCAAGGTAGTCTTGGCAGAGATCAAAATTGAAGATTTCGAAAGGGCTATACGTTACTGTAATTTTGTCTTACATTATATTTTTTCTAGCTTTATATGCTTAAAACCGACATCATACACTTAGAACAATATCCATAATTCAACGTTTATTTACGTGTCTCAACTTTTGTTTTAAATTTATCAAAGAAATATGATCTGAAAGAAAATATGAATTTATATTCTTAGTCCTTTTTATAACCTATTCTAACCTTCAATAAAACTAGTAACTCAGAATTCTTTTGGGGCACATTTCTGTACAAATTTCTTTAAGTAATTTTACCCTCGGCTTTTGAACTATTATTTTATTGCCAGAATCTTCAGCATTTTATTACTTATAGATTATTTTTATATTAAGTTCTAAATAATACTATCCTTACCTCATCTTACGTTGTTATTTCTTATGTTTATCATACATTATAAAATGTTCTTACTACACTCTAAACACTGTTTAGTACGATGTATCACTATGTACTGTAAAAATGGTGAAAGCTGTGGAAAATAATTATAGAAGTGAACAACCTTAAGCCACTTCTTGGTGGTTGAAAAAAATGAAGGGTTCCAATCTGGATTGGAATTAACCAGCTCAATGACTAATGGTTTTGGCCGTAAATCAGATATCCGCGGAATAAAGTCATTTCCCTCTGAGCTACCAGTTTGATGCCAATTAAAGTTTAACCCATCATCTGAATGTTACAACAATCAGCTAAAGGATCTAGTCCAACAAATAATTTATTATACCGGTTTAAGAAGTGTGGTGGGAGCAGTCAATTTGCGATCCGTATTTGAAAATGTTGCAAAGCAACAGTCATTGTAGCAAATTTAACTTCATCTTAACTTTTCGACAAATTCAATTTGTCGTGTTTCATTAGCACTGTTATAAAACATAGATGCAGTGTCACTATAATTCGGACACATTTTACTAATTTACAGAAATGTGCTATATTAAAGCAATAAGCATTTTAGAAAGTATAGTTTGCCTTTTCAATTGAGATAAATAACTATAAATACTACATATTATGATAAAGAGAATTTTTATCATGGGGAAGCTTTTGTTTTTTTTAAGGTTATTTTGACACAGCTGGAAAGTTGCTGAAAAAGACTAATGCTCTAAATACAATATTTTGCATGAACAGTTTTATACCACTTAAAAAACCACTACCAGTACTATGCATCCGATACATTCTGTTATCGAACTAGCCCATTAAGTCTTTTGAATTTTGTATACCTACATTTGCCAGTGAAATTGAACATGGATTCTGGAAATGCTAATGTGATAACCTAATTGCAATGATATATTTAAATGAAATCGGTACCTTAACAAACCTGTTAAAGGTGAAATCGAATAAAAATCATTTATTCTTCGAAAATAACAAAAGATACATATTAATATATTCACTGTCTTAAAAAATATATATAATTAAGTTAAATATTTGATTTTTAAAGTGTACGTGTTAAATAAATTTATTTATATTTTAATTATTTCAGAAATATTTTCACTTGGGCTACTAAAGCCTATGCATGAGAATGAATCATCACAAAGTACTCAGTTTATTTCAAACCGTAAAATGTTTAGTATATCTTAAAGGGAATTAAGTGAAAACAAAATTAAGTCAAAATAATTTTCTATAGAAATGAACAATAAAATTAAAGTAAGAATTAATGTTACAGTAAATAATTGTTTTCTTTATATTATCTACATTGGCATTATTTATTAAAAATAAATAAGTCTGTATAATTAACAAATTTATATCAAGCATAGATTAAATTAGAAATACTTCAAACTACAAAAAAAATGTATTTTTTGTTTGCATGAAATCATTTAAATACTGCACATTAGCTATTATTATTTGAAAACTGAACTAGTGTTATTGAAATGTATCGCAGTAGTATATATGTTACCGGCAATGTGTACAATTCAGGCATTGTATGGAATACCTAGGCATTGTATACATTGCCGAGTGAATCCAGGCAAAGTATGAAATAAACTCATTTCTTAACAATTGTACAAATTTTGCCTAGGCATTGTGTATAATGCCTAGGCATTATATAGAATGTCGAAAGTTTTGCAGGCAAAGTATAAAATGAACAATATTGTTAAAAATTGTTTATTGCAAATAACAAACATGAAATGTATTAAACATAGGATCTGAAAATCCTCATATTTTACTAGAGTAAAATTTTAAAAAGTGAAATATTAATTTAAGAAATTACTTGTTACAGCAGGAAAGAGAACTATGGCACTTCGAGTTGCATTTTCGATTGTTTTTAACACAAGCACATTGTTTGGTTTGACATTTAGTTTTTGCAAGTGCATCTCACAAATCCTTGGCCGCTTCCTGTTGACTGAGCTGTTGCAACGGTACGAAGTCCTGTTTCTTGATCAGGCACGTCTTCTACTCGAACTAGGCTTTTTTGGCAAACTGTAAACTGTGACCTTGCGTACAGTTGTTTTCAAAACTCCGTTGGCGGTCCCTAATTTGTAAAACCCATCTTCTGTCGTATCCATGACCACTGCCAGAATATTTCTCAAGTAACCTCTTCCTTTGCCAACGTCAGGAATTGGAACACGAACAGTGACTCCTTTGGTGACGGGGGGGAAACTTTTTATCGAATTAGCTTTCATTTTCTTAGCTTGTTTTTCAAGACAAGCTTTTGACCTCTTCCTCTCTTTATCAATATTTTCCGAATTAAAACAAGGGACACACAACAGGGTTTTTTCAGTATCATCACACTCCTGAATTGAATGGCCACATGAAATATGTATGTCCGCTAAACATGTTGTGCAGTTTTGTTTCTCATTAGTTTGCTGCAAACAAACGCTACACATTTGTAGAAGGCTAGAACTGACCGAGACATCAACGGTTGCCTCATTAACTTCTGAAAGTGTTATGATCGGTTTGGAGTGGAAGGTTCTAGACTTGACATTGTTTTGTGTTTCTGTTGTGTGCCATGTTATTAACCACTCTTTCCAAATCTTCTTCGCTGTTAATGGAATCCAAAATGTCTCGAGGCAGAGAAGATGTAAGACCGACCTTTACTTTATAGCCGAAGAGAGCCTTATAGGGCGTTCTTTTGATTCCTGAATGTAAAGCTCTATTTTTCATAAGTTGCACAAATCTCAATCCCTCCACTCCAACGGTCAGTTTTTTCATATTGCATCCAAGTCGAAATCTTGTTTTCAATATCTTGGTTTGCACGTTCTACACTACCCTGACTTTGAGAATGACGTGGTTTGCCATGAACGATTTTTAACGTAGGCCAATAATCTTTTAAATTGTAAACTATTTTTGTTTGCAAACTCCCTTCCATTGTCTGACTGCAATATTACTTGGTGCTCCAATGAGAGTAAAAATTATCAACTAGGTGATATGCTATTTTCCTCAGCGGTTTTAGTTTTGAGAGGCTTAAGAATCACAAATTTTGTCAAATGATCCTGATAGACCATTATAAACTTAAATTCCCTGTCGGGCTGGTGACTGAAAATCAATTAAATCTACTTGACAACGAGAATTAAAATTCTGATGAAATCAGGGGCTTTACTACCACTCCTCTTTTCGAACCCTTTTGTTTTCTTCTGACATGGCTCACACAAACTAATATATAGCTCAACATCATGACGTGTAACATTTTTGTACTTAATATCTAGCTCTTTTAACATTCGATCCCTTCCACCATGACCAATAGCTACATGAGCTTCAATGGAGAACAGTAAATAAATATGAATCGTGGACATAAAAATTTTACAACACTGTCTCCTTGTTTTAATGGGTGTATTAGTTTTTGCACATTTTCTACGATCATTACATCATACCTGTTGAGTAGCCAGTAGTGACGAGGTTCCTTTCTGGGCTTGGCCTTGGCATCTTCGACCTCCAACACCAGCTTCTTATAGTCGTCTTCAGTCAAAAAAACACTATTTTTTAGCACTTGCATTCCGAATTTTTACAAGTTCGGCACTAAAAACGAAGTTTCATTAGCGATATAAACGATCACTAGAACTACTGATACTACTGTTCACTTGTGACATTTTCAAGCAACAATACAGTGGCACGACAGAACAGAACTGAAGCGTAGGCCTAGCACAATACTATGGCGTGACGGAACAGAACTAAGAGCAGCGTTATAGCGGGGATGGGCGGGGGGAGTAGGTGAGGCAAGCACGTGGTAACTTGAAAACAATGGAACAGACAGATTTTTAACTCTGCCTGAACTCCAGCAGGCATTCTATAGAATGCCTAGGCAAAGTATGAAATGTTTTAAAATTTCACACTTTGCCTGCTTACTTTTGGCAATGTATAGAATGCCTAGGGTATTCTATACAATGCCTGATTTTACACTTTGCCGGTAACATATATAGTAGCTTCAAGGTAAGAGATGCGAGGCTTGCTACAGTTTGATTTTCTAAGAATATCCCTGACGAAGCCGGGTCTGCCGACTCCTCTCACATTCTAAACGTCTCATTTCAAATACACTCCTATATTACCTCGGAAACCAAAAACCAACTGTTCCTACTTGTGTAGTTTTCACCCAAGAATTCAAGTAACAACATTTTTAGTTTCTGTGAATTGCGATAACCAAATGGAGAAAAGCACTGTATTTTCTTTTCAATTTAAGCTCTCCACTTGAACTCATCATTATTGAAAACAAAATTGCAGTAAAAAGATTCTTATACAGCGTTTTTGTATGCCTCTTCAAGAGCGACATACTTAAAATTGAGAGTTTTAAGTTAATAATTAAAGGCTCACTTAATTTTTTGGTAAGTCCTTACGAAATTGGTTAGTAACTATTGGAAAATACTGTATAATACTATACACACTGGTCCTGAATACTGATTAGGATTCGTACTAATTCAATTTTACACCATCCCACAGGTGGAAGATATTTCGAAAGAGTTTTTTTTTTTATTATAGTGGGTGAGCAGTGGCTGCTTTCTGGGCCGGAAGTACAGTCTGTGTCTTCAGGCGACAATTGTGGCCAAGCAATATCGTTCCCTAGAGGTCTTGTGAAGTTGACACACCCAAAATATCCACATGTGTTTCATATCCATCGTTAGTTCCTGTTTGGTTTCATGTAAAATTCATTAGTCAGCAAGACAATCGTTTTAAAGCCTTGCTTACTCTCATGAAAATGTTATTATCTCAGCGATATTAACCATTATACAGGCTTACTTCAATATGTAAGGCAACTACGAAGAATAAGAATTACCAAGATTACTCACATTAAACAAAGATAATCATATATTCGGAATTACTATTGTTTAGTCTTCATTAGTTTCTACAAGAATATCTTTAGTTTTCAAAATACTTAAATTTTTTGGACGTTTTAAGTGAGATGTTTGGCGTGTGGAAGAGGTTGCTGGGACCAGGCTCCCTCAAAAATCTGTAGTAGATGACTGTATTTCCCCCCACTCCACATTAGTGCCTCCGCTCTGATCTCACTCCACTGGTCAGTTTATTACTTTGGTATGTGCTGACGATCATCAACGTAAAGCTGTAAGACCAGGCTGATAATATTATATACAGTTTATCAACCAGTTTTAGGAATAAATATTGAATTTCCAATATTGATTAATCTTTAACTAAGTATTTAAGTATAACTGGTAATAGCACATATCAAATGTAAAATGTAAAGGAAATATGGTTTTTTCGGACATTTTCCATCATTCGGTGATATAAAAAGGAACACTTTCCACTTACTGATTTTTTGTATCACGGAATGATGGCAAATGTCCAACAAAAATCCTGTTTTATTCACAGTCTCTCCATAGTCAAAAAACAAACTTCGAATAAAGAAACATAATGTATTCAGTTATATTAGGGCCATTAAGGAATATAGAAGAGAAGAAATGTAGGTTTATTTAGGAAATACGTAAATGCATTATTTAATGAAGCTCAGATGGGTTGTTGTGAACATATTGTAATTGCAGTGGAATTTGAGACACGTCCGAGCTGAAGGGGTACCACTAAACTTGAGGCCAGGTAACCATTCCTATTGGACGCCAAAGCCTTTGTTCTAAGCAGTTGATCCATTTAATTCTTGCAGATAACCTACCCTCTCATTATTGGACATCATTTTTAGGTCAACCATTTTATGAAACTTATGCAGCTCTAAACTAATTTGATAATTGAAACTGTAAAATTGACTGTTCAATAAAAATAGTATAAATTAAATACAATATTACTGTATTTAGTATCTCAGTCACAATGATTATTTACTTCTCAATTCGAGTTTACTAAGAGCTGATCGTCCAAAAAATCAAGTTCGATGCTGAAATAAAAAACTTAAAATATCCTTAACGTTATGTTCAGCCGAATTTCTATTTGTCTATTTCGATATGTAACATTTTTTTTTTATTTTAACTACAATTTCTGGAATGATCGAACGATATGGTTTTCGTTCTTCAGGAAAGGTGCCTTGATCATAGTTATTAAATTTTTTCAAAATATAACTCAGCCGAAAAGTAATTGATAAAAATGATATATATATATATATATATATATATATATATATATATATATATAAACTCTGCAAACTAAGGATGAAATCAAAATGTCACAGCGTAATCTACAAACATCTTTAACGGTCCTGCAAAGAAATTACAGCAAATCTTCATAATTGAATTTTCTTAATATACAACGTAATTGATACTTACAAAATATACATGGGTGGTCTATCCACCAAGTTTAGAAGGAACGATGTTATCTATGATACTAGACTACGTACAGGAGTTATTACTTGCTCGCCTGAAGCTAGCAAATGTTGGTTGTTGTACAAGTTCTAAGTTGGACAGTTGTTGTGAGTGTGTGTAGGTGTGTGTGCGTGTTTGCCTTTATAATGAGGGGCTGTCGGCCAGTCACATTGCTACAATAACGAGTTGCCAGATTTAGCCTGACTCCTCTCTTACCGGAGGTCAGGTAAATCTTCAAATCAAACGCGTATTTATAAAATGAACAGTTAACCTAATTTCATCTCCATGTATGCTTCAAGCAATTTATCTCCAAACGGTAATTTAATTTAAGTTAATATACGATGGTTTTCCTAGATTCTTTAAATCTGTTTTCTTTATATTAATTATTCCTTTGAAATAAATCTTAAATTAATTTTCGTAATACCTGCCAAATAACAGATTTTTCAATTCCTGCCATTAGCTTACAAACACACTCTGGGTGTACATCGTCATTAGGCAAGAATACATTGCTTACATTTAACCACTTTATCATCACTCGATCGAGCTGAGATTTTTCATATCAGCTCACATCCCGGACATATTATTACAAAAAAATAAGACCGAAATAATTAAATTAAATGGGCTCCATCTAACTGACCTCTAACGTTGAAGAAATTCGAAAAGAAATGCATTTCTGAAAAAATAGTTTGTATTTTAGTCACAAGTTCAAAATTAATTTGCGTCACTAAAGTGCTTTATTTATAACCTTTTGTATCGCTTGTGTGAACAGAATCTTGTGAATAAACACAATTTGAGTATTGCGTATATAATATTTTATTGATTGTACTATTGTGTTTTAAATGTATGCAACGAGAGGAGAAGCTTGCAAATGGAACAGAAGAGGTGAAACGTTTACGGTTGTATCCAAATGCTCTTACAAAACTAATTACCAAAGGAACGCGAAACGCGATAACGACAGAGGCATAACAGCATGCTGACAATAAACTCTACTTTAATAAATTAGGAATTTATTTAAAACAGTTGACATTTAATTATATCTAAATAAAATGTGAGAAAGTTTTTATTTTTTTCTGAGAAAAACGTAGTTCATCACCCGGAGAAAACTTATTTCGGCTGTCAATCATTTCCGTAAAAAAATATTGAGCATCGAAAACAGCCACTTTTTTCCAGTGGTGGAAACTCCAATTAAATAATGCTTAATATTTGTTACAACTTAAAACCTTTTATTTTAATGATACGAAAATGTATTTAATAATGAATTAGTATTGCACATGATAATTTTATTGAATGATACTCTAGTGCATAATTTTACGCCTGTAATTAAAGTTTCATTAAATAATTTGTGAAATTTCAATATTGCATTGGCTATGGGCGAAATTTCTGAAAAACTACGTAAAATTAAATTATTTAAAGAACAATTCACACACACTGGTTAAAAAACAGCAGATGTCTCAAGTAAATCTGGAATTTTTTAAATACTTTTGGGATAGGTAAGAATCACAAAATTTTGCTTTAAGAAGAGAGTTGTGTTTAATGTTTTTAAATTTTTAGGTGATATAAAAGATCACAAGTACTTTGATTTAATAGATTTAATAGTTTATTTAACTGAAATGCTGCTTAACAAGGGGTTGTTAGTGGTGGTAGTTGTAAATTTTCACCTTCATTAGAAGTGTAATACCTACAAATATATTCTTACTGAATACTACCCAGATGATTTAACTAGTTTTATATGAAGATTTAAAGTGTTTTCAATCGTTAATTCCATTCATTGATCAAGATTCACATCTCTTTATAAGCTCTATAACACAATAGATTTTCCAGATACCCCTTTAACTAAGAGCTATGACCAACCGGTACAAAATCTCCATTGTATGGAGTGTCAATTCATTATCATGGAATCCAAAATCACCTATCCATTATCCTTTGTCTTTAAAAGTTGTTTGAAATACCTGTAGGTTTCTGTCTCTTCATCAAGAATTTTGGAACCCACTTCAAGTGCTCCTTTAAGACGTTTAAAAAGAGTGCTTTCGAAAAAGTTATAATACCTAATGGTGTCTTTCGTAAGATCACTGCACCGTACCCATTCTTTGTACAAAAACTGAAAGTCAGAAAGATTTTGTGTAGATGATTAAACGTAGTTTAGGACAATAGAAGATGAAATGGGCTGGTAGAAACTAAAAATATTTATGCTGATACAAGTACTGTAATGTGAGCACCGAACGGCTGGAACTAGTGATGCCATCTCATGTTTGGGAAAACACTCTTGTCTCAACACTATCCACTGATGGTCAGAGAACCAAAACAACCGGTGTTTAGAGAGTATTCAAGGTTGTTTTAGGGTACGAGTTTGTAACTACAACAGCTCAATATACCAGTGGAGTGTTGGAAAAGAATTATACAACTATTTAATTTAAAAGGTCGATTAAAATGGTGTAGGGACAAAGAACAAATGTTAAAATGCCACATTGAACTTTCCACAAATTGTTGCTCTTCTGAAAAGAAATATTTTAACTTCAAATACATAATTTTCCATATAAAAGTAGCAATTTTCACACAACAATAAATCAGTTTTTATTACGTTCATGATCAGTGGAAGTATAAAATATCTATTGGTATTTATGTAACGGTTAGTGCTTGTTAAAAATCAATATAATTTTACTAACTTCCATGTAAAACAATTACAATCGTAACTAAAATAGGACGATCGGAAAAGCTGTTAAATACTAATAAATCAGTTTTAGATTACGGATTTCAACGTGTTTCTAATTTGTCCTGGACTAATCCATATTTTAGCCTTTACACCTGGAGGAACGTTGTTATGATACATTACGTCACACGGTAAATCGGTAACATTAGCGATGAGGTTTGTTTATATATATATATACATATACATATATATATATATATACATATAGTATATATATATACACACACACACACACACACACACACACACACACACACACACACACACACACACACATATATATATATATATACATAAGATAACAGGATTTCGGACATTTGCCAACTCCGAAAGGGCAGGGAGGCCCAGTTCAACGGTCAGATTCCAGAAGATAAAATTTTCAAATTGCGTAAAACTTTCAGCGGCTAGAGACTAATCAATAATATAAGAATAAAAAAACTAATTAATACAAAAATTTATTAAAAACTTATTAATCTTATAATTAAAAATAATCCACCAAGATCTATATTTATTAATGAGTTATCAGCGGATTTTTTTTACGTATTCAAATAGCTCTCTAATACGTTTAATTGACTTCCTGTCACACTTAGAAGCATCGGTCCATCAATAGGCAGGGTCAGGATCTCTCAGAGTCCCAGTTCTTTACCCTATTCAGAGATCTTTAAGAATATTCCAGAGACCGAAAGCTCTTTCACATCAGAACTTTCTCTATAGGAAGGTTAGAAGCTCACTGCATTAAGGAATAGAAATTCCCAATCGATAAGAGCTACCAGAGATGCAGAGCTTCCAGTATTCGAGAATTCTCAGAAAGCGTTAACTTCTATGTTGGCAATTCGGTTTGAATTGGTTTTTATTGCTCTGTATGAGTGCAAAGTATTAGCTTCGTGACTTGTGAATTTTGATATTTGTAATAAATAACAGGTAACATTTCATATAACTTTGGCAGATCTACACATTTTGTCCAAGAGTTTCTGAGATATCAACGTTTTAACAACCTGATTGTTGGTGAACTAAATAACTATTTTTACGATCTGATACGAATACTAAAATTACTGCATCCCAGATTTGAGGAAAATAATGCTCATTTGGTGGACAACAACAAAACATGATCCAATCCGAAACAAGTTGTCAAATAATAACATTTCTATAAGTATTGTTTTCCATAAGTATTTATTTGTGGATGTGGTGTTTGATTATTTATCTGATACGAGTACTAAAATTACTGTGTCCCGTCCCTGATTTTTGGAAAATATTGCTCAACTGGTGGATAATAACAATACATGATCTAATTTAAAACAAGTTGTCAAATAGTGATCAAATATTACTAAAGATTTCATTATCTTACAGATAATAGAATTAAAAATGTAACGAACAATAAAATAATTAATTTATAAAAATAGTAGATATTTGAAAAATAATCAACTTAGGAAATAAGTTTCTTATTAAAGACAATTCTCTTTGCACTTTTTGGCATAATTAGATAATATTGGAGAACTAATATTACGAGAGATTAGCCCAAAGTCACGACACAGTTTTTAAATCCAAGTTAGTTTAAGAAACCCAGAGCTGTGTAGAAAATACTCGGTGACCAAGTGGGGGGGGGAGGTAATCGGCTTAGAGTCAAGGGGAGGGTATTAGGAGGAGAAGAGAGAGATAGCGATGTTGCAAATGAGCACAAGAAACAGCGTAATTTGAAATGCTGATACGTACGGTTGGCAACTTGTAACATGTTCCTGCAAAAGAATTCATTTTAAAAAGGACTGTTAAATTGGTAAGGAAGTGATTAAAAAATTGTACGAATTCGTTACAACAATTCAAATTATGAATTTTATACATTTTCTGTTTGTCTAGTTCACAAAATATTTCATTTTGGATTCTACTAAATAATTTCACTAGTGATTTATTTAAATAAACTATACTGATTTGAAGCAATCAAGGTACACATTCATTTTTTTCCTACAAAGAGCACAGTAATAAAAACGTGTAAATACGAGCTTCTTATTCTAACTTTAAAAAACTTTAAACTTACTGACTTCTTGAAAATCATACAACCCTTTTATTTTAGATTCCACCATTGATACTAGGTCAAGATGATATTAAATTATATGTCGCTTATAGATTAGAAGCTCACAGCATTATAAGGAATAGGAACTCCCAATCGATAAGAGCTACCAGAGATGAAGAGCTTCCAGTATTCGAGAATTCTCAGAAAGGGTTAACTCCGAGTTAACCAGCCCCGTGGTCTGGGAGTTTCCACGGGCTGGGAAGTTCTACTACTAGCATTTCCAGAAATCTGGACTATGCAGAAGATATGTGCTCTCAGAAGGTGGGACCAAAAGTTTCCAGAAGCTGTTATAAGCCGAGAGCACAATGATATTTTGATCTTCCAAGTATTTCCGAACCCCAGCAGCTTCTAGAGGCTAAATGCTTCCAGGATCATCCCCAAATTTGGAGCTTTAAAAGTCTGAAACCTTATAGAACACTTATAGTCATTAACATGGTTCTTAGTTTTATTCAAGGATTTGAGATTCATAGAGAATAAATAACTTTTAAATACGAAATATTCTAGAGTAAATGGAGATAAGGGCTTTTTCAAATTTCAATCATTGAGTTCTGAAATATTTTGATGATCAAAACATCATTGTGAGATACCCGACGATGGCTCTATTGGCGGAGTCGTAACAAAAATGTAATAAAAGAACGTTCGTACTGACACAAGGCCGTTTTGTCACAGGCCAATTTGTTTCAGATTACGCAATACGACAGGAGTACCGATATTTATTTTCTACCTAGTCTCCCACTATCTCTGGTGCGGTGGCCTTTGGTATGCAGTGCGATGGTATTTGTGCAGTGGTAAGGCACTGGTTTATTACTGTCAATATTTATTTGACATATTTATGTCAATAATTATTTTTTCCACTGTGGAATTGCAGATATACTTCGTTTTTTCAGAAAATTTGTTATATTGGTTATTTTTTACAGATGGAATTCAACGGCACTCATGAATTAGGTTATCAATTTCGTGTTAGCTTACCCTGGTTACCAGTTTTTTTTCCTTTTATATATACCTGTAGAAGTAAATATATTTTAATTTTAAAATATAATGCTCCATTTTTGTGACAATAACGATATCAAATTTCCAAAATCATGTTATCTGAACTTTTTTATCAAAATTATAAAAGTTTGTACAATCTAAACCAATGCCATTAGGGCCTATTCCTTCTCATTCACAAAATATTATTTTAACAGATACATTAAGTTTAACATATTAATTGGATAGTATTTAATATAACTATGGCTAAATTACTTTTAATGACACTTAGCTGTAAGGAATATGAGTCGGTTAAAAAATGAGCATAATTTTCAATTTCAGTTTTAAATAATACATTGGAAAAGTGAATCATAAGAAAATTCACTACGTTACGTGATAAAGATTTCCTAATATATTTGTATATCATTAGCACTCATGGCTTGCCCGGTGGAGCATATCTTGACTGAGTGCATCTTCCGGGCCACCGACAACTGCCAGTCCAAGGCAGACTTTGCAGACTTAACTTGTCATGCCGGTTGTTTTTGATTGGTCCGAATAGACTGATCATGAATTTTTATCGAACAAATTACACTTCCAGTCGCCCGTCTACTAATCCACCTCGGGATCATTTAAATCTGTAATATATTAAACAACTGCACATATGTGTGATAACGTTAGAGTACAATATTCAAACTGTGGTAAAACTAAAGTTACCGAATTTATCTGAGAAAGAGGAAATTTAAATTGTTTATTTAGAAAGGACGTTAATCTAAACTATGATAAAATAATAAAACAAAGAGAATACTCCAAGAACATAGTAAGAAACGGTTTCCAAACCAACAAACGCGTTACCCTTGTAACAGTGTTAGAGAGGGAAGTCGAATTGGAAATTACGCTTGAATTGAAACACCTCTGCTCTTTGTACTCAACAAATAGTAAACTCAGACAACCCCTTTAATCTCCGAGATTATGGCACTTCGATTTATCAATTGAGCTCCAGATCAGACAATATTTGTGTTTATGTTGTCTCCTTAAAGCTTTTGAGATGTTTTCTCTTTGTTTCTTGAACTTTTGAAGCTTTTCTCTAGATGCACAGTACATACAACAGTAGACGTTAAAGTCTTTTGATGCTTCATTTCACGATTGCGTTATTGCTTTAACATTTTAAATTGTAACCCTAACTGACAGTTAGATACGTTATCTAGCATTATAAACTATAAATGTTTATATCGTTGAGAGCAATCATGGTATGTTTTCTCTAATTGATGATACTCCAATTCTTTCCAAAACCAATCATCCTACTAACTCATGATCATCATGCGCCTGCATAATCTTTCTTCCTACTATGCAGATGATGCAGAATAACTGCTGCATTTCAATAAATATTTCCTAGATTTGTAACTCTTGCAAACATAAATTCTATAAAAACCGTTGATTTATTGTGTCCCCAAGAACGTATAACTCTATGTTCTTGTTTAATTACCCTTGTTTTAATTTGAAAATTATTAGAGGCTTTATTATAACTATATTATTATTCTTACAGAGCCTATAAGCTCCGACTTTAGGCTACGCCCTAAATTGAATCTTAAATGCTATTAAGGCAAAACCCGTAGAATTTAGAAAATAAATTTGATTTTTATTATTCACTTTTTATTGCAGGGAATAGCGTATAACATCACGGATAACAATATTTAAATAATAAATTGGCAAGAAAATTGATAAATTACACTTACCAGAATCAATTTTATTCACAGAGGGTGCAAGCGAAACGTCTTATTGTTAACATACGATTTGATTTAAAATTGTAATAAATTTGCAAAACCACTTGCGATTGATATTGGCTGCACTATAATTTAGTGTTTTTCATACTTTTAGATAGACTTTTATCTAAGGAAGTCTGAAAATTGTTGCCCAAAATGCGTTAGTTTTTTTGTTCCATAGGTAAATTAAAATATTTTAAAAAGAGGGAGGAAATGTTTAAACCTCGTTTTTAAAATATGTAGACTTCATCTAATTCGGTCTAATACGGCAAAAGCAGTCTTTGAAACAAAGAGGAATTCGGAATTCTGAATTACAAGCTTTTTCGTGGCCATGTAAAGACAGATGAAACATTCCAACAGAGTCTGCAAAGAGGTCACGAGTGAAAAGGACGCTGCTGACGTCTAATACAACATGGTTTCAATAACGGATCAAAGCTCGGAAAGGAATTTTAGATATGAGTTATAAAGATTATGAACTATAAAATTGTGTAGTGGACAAAACTAATGAATCGAAGATGTTTATATCGTAGTCGAGCGTGAATTATTTCTACAATTTGAAATTTAATAATTAATATGGTCAAATACTTCCTTATTATTATTAAAATATGAGCTTTCAAGAGTTAGATAAAATCATTACACTAATAAACAATGTTGATGTTGCATAGGGATATGTGTATTTTCTGCATAGTTAACCTGTACCTATTTTTTATTGTTGTCTGAAATTCGATTGAAACAGAATGGCAACCACACAAATTTAAATCGATCAAGTTGCATCTAAGAATAATTGTTAGAACAACTTGAATACAAGAAAAGTATTATTATTTATCTTTTGGATAGTCACTATACTGCGTTATAGCAGGATAAAACATTTCTAGACTTGTTATTTTTTAATGTCTTAGCACATCGACAATTTATTTCTAAGATAATCGTTAGGTTTCATTATTCCTTGAGATAAAACATGATCTGGGTGACCGTTGGAAGAGAGTATCAATATTTTTGTTGAAGAAAAGGATCGGACCAAAGACCTTGCTTTTTGACGGTATTTATTTACATTGATGTTACATTTCGACACTCTCGCCTGTCCTCTCACGTCTGGCAGTGGGTCAAGACGAGTCTCAGAGTCCTAGAGGACGAAGTATATGACGGACATTCCAGCGCACACGGCGGTGCAATAATGTCAAGTCAGCCGCTGACGCAATGACAGCGTCCGTTGGTGGCCTGTTGTTGAATAACGAAAACAAAGGTTTTATGTTTGGCCACCAGTTGGAAGGATAAGCTAGGTCCGGGTCGCTCGACGAGAGCTCGACAAACAAGACCACCCGTCCTTGCTCGCGGCCGAGATCTCTGAATGTCGCCCGGTGTCGAACACAAGCAAGCAAGGATTCGCTTCAGGATCGTGCAAGGGTTCAGCGGAATGTTGTGCGTCCATCCAAGAAACGATTGAGCGAATGGTAGTGTAAGGCTATATAACTATTGATTTTGACCACCATATAGACTGCTGGATATAGAGATTCAATAACTGGATAATGCATCAGGTATAGCTCTATAACAGATTTGAGTATATAGTTTAGCTAAGGGTAGATATCCATAAAAGTAACTTGGAATTTATTGCGACTCCAGAAAATGATTCAGGATCCAAAAGGAAGTTCTTAAAATCATCTCGTTGTCCGCCAGAGTTCTTATGCCCTTTCTACGTTTGGTATAAAGGTCATAAGAACCTGAAGCTTGGTATATAAATCCCTCTTGTTCCAAGGAAGAACTCTATAGGTTTTGGAAGGAAAAGGTTAACGGGTAGACCATCCAACTTTGCGATAGGTCCTGATATAAAAGTCCTAGATATTTGAAACTTGGTCCAAATTTAAAGTTTCTTTTGGTCTCAGAAAGAGAAAGATCAAAGAGTAGTTAGTTCTGCTGTCCGTCCGTCGACGCATAACGCGTTTGATACATTCTTTCAGGTTCCTCAAACCCCGTTGTATATGTTTAATTTTCATTTCTTTACTAAAAGGATCTTTTAATAATAACAAACCCCAATGCAAGTTCAAACTAAATAGTTTGTGGATTTGAAACGTTTGGGAGTCACTTGAGGTCAGTGATGTACGGGTCAGCTTCAAACTTATAAATGTAGAATGGGTCAAGCGACATATAATTTCATATAATCTTGGTCTGGTGGCAATGGTGCAATCTAAAATAAAAGGGCTGTATTATTTTCAAGAAATCAGTATGTTTTAATTTTTTTTAGTTACAAGAAAAAGCTCGTAATGCAAGTTTTTATTACTGTGCTCTTTATAGAAAATATAAATGTGTACCTTGATTATTTCAAACTGTTAGTAGAGTTTATTTAAATAAGTCACTAGTGGACCTATTAGTAGTGGATTTATTTAGTAGAATCTAATATGAAATATTTTGTAAACTATACAAACAGAAAATGTATAAACATCCATAGTTTGAATTGTAGAAAGAGTTCGTACAATTGATTAATAACTTTTTTACCAATTTAACAGTCCTTTTTAAAATGAATTCTTTTTGCAAGAGCATGTTACAAGATGCCAACCTTACGTATCAGCATTTCAAATTACGCTGTTTCTTGTGCTCATTTGCAACATCGCTATCTCTCTCTTCTCCTCCTAATACCCCCCCCCTTGACTCTAAGCCGATTACCCCCTCCCCTTCCACTTGGTCACTGAGTATTTTCTACACAGCTCTGGGTTTCTAAAATTAACTTGGATTTAAAAACTGTGTCGTGACTTTGGGCTAATCTCTCGTAATATTAGTTGTCCAATATCTAATTATACCAAACACTGCAAGGAGTACTGTCTTTAATAAGAAATTATTTCCTCAGTTGATTATTTTTCAAATATCTACTATATTTTTATAAATTGATTATTTTATTGATTGTTATACTTTTAATTCCAGTATTACCTGTACGATGATAAAATGTTAGTAACATATTTGATCTATATTTGACAATTTGTTTTAAATTAGATCATGTATTATTATTATTCATCAGTTGAACAATATTTTCCACGAATTAGTGACTCAGTACTTTGAGTACTCGTATCATATAAATAATCAATCACCACATCCACAAATAAATACTTATGGAAAACAATACTTATAGATATATTACACTTTATGTCACAGGTGGAACATGAATTATATAATATAAATTATAAATGAATAATACTACTGTTCCCACAACTGTGATTCCATTTTAATTATTAAGTAATAGAAAAGCAAAGAAATTTCAATTCTAAATACACTTTATTATGGCATAAAGTTTATAATTATTGTTGAATGTGCTGTATGCTAATAAAGATCAAAATTTTTATCGATTTAATTAAGCATAAAAGTTTTATTACAAATATTGAATCTTTCTGAAAATCGAAATATTCCAAATTTTTTCACACATTATGAAGAATCTAAAATTTTTGTACATGAGATATTATAAAGTAAAAAAAGTATTACTTGTATGCAAATATTTTATTATCGCTACTTTAATGAAACCTCTATTACTATAGAGGTTTCATTAAATAATGCACAAGTATATCCTTAAGCATATGACGTGTTATGAAACCATCTACATCATATGTGAAAATGTAGAACATGTCAATATTAATTGGCAGCGTGTAGCACGTTTGATTGTATTAGTTTCACATATGATAAATTATAGGTAATGTAACGAGAGTTCTGTAAAAAGAGTAGGCTAAATCTCCCTAAATAAATTATTTCTATTTTCTCTAGGTACACATTGTTTATTATTTTATCTGCACTACTGATTTTAGCTTTTAATATTCTCTATTTCTGAAGATAGACAGCTTAATAGTTTCCAAATTAGTTAGAAATTGTCTACTATATCACAGTTTGTTTTAGCTTCAATAAAATTATCCTAAACGAATATTCCAAAAAGGCTTTCTCAACGAAGGTATTAAATAAAATTAAAATTAAAACTTCTTCGTGCCGCGAGTACAACTTCCTGTAACAGTTGGCACAAATTCAAAGTAAAATCAGTAATTATACCAAATTAATTTAAAATGTATTTACTCCAAACCTTGAAATCTTGATTTATTAATTTATTCTGAATGTTAAGTATTAAACTTCTATTCTAAACAATCTTGAAATAATATTAAACATTTTAAACATTACTTGTAAAATCTTGCTTGAACTTATAATATTTTTCAATATTCCATTAATAATTTCGTTAAGCACGAAATTTTCGTTCCCAAAAAGTATTAAAATAGTAATAAAAGGTTCTCTGAAAAATAAAACCTAATTAGTTGACTATGATCTCATATATGTATATATAATCGTAATTTGAAGAGAAAATTTCTATTTACGCAAAATCTTACTCACAACGATTTTTAGACCCTATAACATCATATAACATGCCAAAGACTGAAAAAGTCGCAAAACGAATCATAGCCTTAAATAACGCTCCTTCCCCAACATACATTACCTCATAACGCAAGCCCCTGATTGGTCTTCGACCATCCAATCATAAGGCTGAAGAAATAAATTGTCAACTGTACTTAAAGTGTACCAATATATACCAAAATAAAGCAACGCCGCAAAATATCTGTTGAGAATCACAGATATTCACGTCAGATTTCACGTTGGTGAATCTTGTGAAATTTATTAAAACCCAAACCGGAACGAATCGGGTAGGACTCGGACGTAGGGTCTGAACCGTTAGCCTGTTTCACATACCAGGTACGCACATACCGTACAACAAACTGGGCATTGTATACATTCAATCTTTTGAAAGGGGTTTGAAACTAAATGTACGAAACGTTATAGTAAAACTCCTATAAATCTGGTGTGTAGGTATTACATTGTATAAATCTTGCACGTACGTATTACATTGAGTCATATTGTAAGTTTCTCGTATTATTAAAGTCTAATCCGTTAAACGTAATATTTTGACTTTAACCCACATTGTCCTACTGGTATGTATAAAGGGTCACCTCGGTATTACACTGTCTTGTATTATTGCTGTCTTTATTTGTAGTAGTTTCAATAATCTACAATCTACAGGCAGATTTCAGTAACAATAACAGTCTGGTAGCCATTTTAAGCTCCAATACTATTTTGCAAGAGCGACGCCACGTAATTTTAATGGACTTTGAATTGTTGGGATGTATTCTATAAAATATTGGTTAGAAACCACATGTGAGTTCAAGAAATGAACAGACTCAATCAACATCATACTAGTTCAAAAATAAATTATAAAACACATTATATGCCTCTTTTACCTAAAAATATTAAATAAATAAGATGCAATATACATTATTATCTAATCCAGTTGGGAACAAATTAATTTAATTTTGAAGCATAGTCTACGTTTTTGAACGGACGGTTTCAATTTATTCAATTAGGATTTTTTCAACGTGATGTATTAAGGGGGAAATGATATGATAAAACAGTGTTATGTATAAATTGGACAACAGTGAGATTACAAGCCTGTCTGCTATTCTCACACCGAGCCGTAAATCTGGAGCTCGTAAGGGAAATATAATTGCGCAGCAATATCATACTGGCTGTGTGAAGAGGAAAGCTATCACTTGGCCCACCGCTAGTCTGCTGCTAGCGTCTATTGTTCTGGGACATAAATGTTAGTGGAAATTTCATTAATAGGCACTGTTTAAAATTTTAAACAAATCCTTATACGTTAATCATTGTGGATACAATAGCTGTCACCCAAATTTCACAAAAACATTGGTTATTTTTACTTCAGACCTTTCTCCATTAGAATAAATTCCAGTGTATTTCACGTGTAAAAGCTAATAGAATTAACTTGTGTAAACTCATATATATATATATAAATTATATATATACATATATAATTTCAGTAAACATTTAATCACAAAAAGTACTTGCTCCGCCGGGACTCGAACCCGGATCTTATATTTATATTATCATATTTATATTTATTTATATACATGAATAAAATTTGTAGAAATGGCAATAGCCTTATTTAATTTTTTTTTAATAAAAATTGAATCACAAAAAGTACTTGCTCCGCCAGGACTCGAACCCGGACCTCTCACTTGCTGGGTGAATGTACTACCATTACACCACAGAGCCCTTACTTTTTACGATTCAATGATATTGTATTTGGCCGTATCTGTCACATATGCGTTTAAATAACTAAACGCATATACTTATATATATATATATATATATATATATATATATATATATATATATATATAAACCACCATATATACATAAACAGTGTCTGTACATTTTTCTTTGATTTTTTGTATTTTTTATTATTTTTTCATAAAGTATTACATGACTGTACTCGACCACAAAAAAATAGACTTATGTTAATGTGGGTTAAGCATTTCCTCCTCTTACAATAGGTACCTCCAGACACACATAAAAACAATAAACTTATGTTAGGGTTAAGCATTTCCTGCTCTTACAATAGGTTTCCTCGCACAGGCCAGTGGCCCATGAGAAAGGGCAGAATAAAGGGGATCGGCGTCTCCTTTAAAAAAAATGTACCTCCAGACACATATTTTTGAATGTTTGCACTACTTGGTATTTCTTATATTCCAATGGCCATTTTTGCTAAATTTGTCTTTATCATTGTGTATTTTTTGAACATTTAGAAAATCCTCTCCTTCTAGTTTGTGATGAGGAATCAGTTTTCTGTCTCTCATCACGCACTGTGACTGTCTAACCTAATGGCCTTGAGGGTTCAAATTTGCGGCGAAACTCTACATCTACATTAGTATTACAAACTGTAGACATCGGTTCTTCGGTAGTCTCATTTTTTTATGTGAAAAACTGACTTGTTACATTGGCCTTATTGGTAACCATGTTAGCAACGAGAGAAGCACAGAATAAATAAATTAGAAAACAGATTATAATGTAAATATTTATCTTGTGACATTTCAAGTAGCTTATAAACATATGTGATGAAGCTACTTTGTTAGATGTTAGCCTGAGCTTTTAAGCTTAATCTGCGATATTATCTTCATAGCAGTCTAAACCGTAAAAGAGGTTTTAGTGTTTTGTATTGACATGGATTACTGATGAGAAATGTGATCGATGGAGGGTATGATATCGATCTCATGCTCTTGGTTCTAACGTTTCATTTAATTCATATTCTTGTCTGTTTTTAACTAAAAATATTTGATTAATTTTAAATTTCTTCGAAAATCTAGTGTCTGGAACTTTTACTATTAATCTAATCATATAACAGGCCTTTTTATTAACTTTATCGTTTGTCTTTATATATGAGTATCTATTATTAAAGAGTTTTAGTCACTTTTGTACATTTACGTCAGTTTTATAGTAGAACGCCTTTTAAAAATTCGAAAAAAAGTGTGGCGCTGCTTGGAAATAAAATATCATCCCAAATGCCTCTTATGCTTACTCCCATAACTTAAACTAGAAACTAAAAAATCAAATCAGTACTCACAGCCTAAAACATTTTGTTAAAAATTAAACTAACAATGTACCATATACATTTTTTAGTAGGAATTTATTTTTAGTCATAGTTAAAACCGTTCCATTAAATTAAAAATATCTGTTTACTTCGTAGTGCACCTGTTAGTAACGAGTATTTTTTAGTATTTATAAACATTACGCAATTACGCAACATTCATACCCAACGCAGTAAAACTGTAAAGGGTGTAAAATAAAGTAATCGTCCAACTTTAACTTTTATTTTTTAATTATTAAATACGAAATAAATTGGAGATTTCCAAAAATGTATTTAAAGTATTTTTAACAGTGTGTAGTATTTTGAGTTTTCCCTAAAACGGGAGTCGGTGGGTTTGGGAGGATACTCAATATTTTCAAATACAAGTGTAATCTTTTCAATGCCTCAAAGTCTAGAACGGCCCTCAGTCTAGCTAATGGGGTAATGTAATAGATACAGCGATTATAATTTAAGTACAGAAGTATAATTTAATTTTACATGTACGCATTTTATTTATTCCAAATGAAATAAAAAAGTATCATAAAATAACTATTTCGTTTAATAATACAAATATATTCTGTATATGCTTCAAATAATAATCAGTTTATAATATTCAATATTTAGTTCAATATTATTTTCTTAATATCAATTTTTTATTTTGTTAATCAATAGTACTTTCTAATGAAAATAGTCTAAATATTCCGTTTTTCTAAACACATACTTATAATATCTTATAGTAATGGTTATTTATATTGTTCTATACAAATTTACAGTAAGATTTTTTTTGGAATAGATTTCCACCATTTACCATTTTCTGTATACTAGAGTAATAAAATATTATATTTATATCATGAATTTATTTCATAAGTATAACTTTTATTTTTCTTTTAACATTCAGAACATTTCTTTTTTTTACAAAACAATGCTATATTTTATTAAATCTCACACAATAATCTACAGTCATAATATGTGTATATATGTGTGTATGTATGTATGTATATGTGTATGCGAGTTTGTGGTAATTTGTAAATAATATTGCTTATGTATGATTTGAATGATATTATAATTTATATGTTTATATTGTGATTTTTTTCTCTTAAAGCAAGTGGAGGTTGACTGTGGTGTATTATTACACTATGTTAGCTTTATTGATATGATTGTGTATATTTTAGTTTACAGATTGAATTTATTTGAGCTGATGGATCTATTTAGTGTTACTGTGTCACTTATGTGTTCTGGTATATCACTTGTTACAAATAATGTTAGTTTTAAGTTTTGTACAATAAATCTACACGGTGAAGTAGGATATGTGTGTGTGTGTTGCATGAAAGGGTTGCCTACAGTGACGCGGCCACGGTCTGTCGGTCGCGGCCCGCGGGGCCTCGCGGCGTGTTGTGGTGCTGGCGTCTGACGGTGCTGCCCCGAGCCGGCGCGTGCTTCCGTCAGCCCTCCCGGATCTTCTCTGCCAATCTCTTACTCCTTTCTCCAACTTCTTAAAGGCAGCTCATGTCAATGCTCAATCTCTTTATGGCCACATTGATGAATTTCGTTCCATTTTTCACTTATCTCCTGTTGACATTGTTCTAATTTCAGAAACCTGGCTGAAACCCCACCTAAGTGACAGAAGTGTTGAACTTCCAGGTTTTAATCTTTACAGAAATGATCGCCTGCACAAAGGTGGTGGCGGGGTAGCTGTGTACGTCGGGTCACACTTCCTTGTGTCTGTCCTCCTATCATCCGATACATCCAGAGATGGACGGCCAGAATACATGTTTCTGGACGTCTGTGTTAATGTAACACACATTTTAATTGCTGTTTGTTACAGAGCTCCTCACCTGGGCTACATGGCTGAGTTCGAACATGATATTCCGGGTTTTTTGGCTCACTACAGTCATGTTATTGTGATGGGAGATTTTAATACTGATTACTCGGACCAATTACTTATGACCAAACTTTTTTAACTAATATGTTTTACTGGTGTAACATGACCATACTTCCTCTGCAAGCCACTCACCACACTGAGACTGCCGACACCTGGCTTGATGTCATTGCTGTCTGTGACCAAACCCTGGTTGCGCACCACGGACAACTTCCTGCTCCTGGCCTTTCCAAACATGACCTTATTTTTCTTGCTTATAAACTAAGAACTCCCAAGATCGAACCAAAAGTTATGATTTATAGAAACTACAAAAATGTAAATCTTTATTCCCTGCTTATCGATGCTTCTCTAACTCCATGGTATGAGGTCACATCGGCTGATAATGTGGACACTATGGTATCAAAATTTAATTCATTAATGAATGGTCTTCTTGATAAACACGCTCCATTTGTTTCAAAAAGAGTAACCAAACAGCCTGCTCCATGGATCTCAGAATTTATTCGACACCTCCAGAAGTAAAGAGATAGAGCTTTCCTTAAGGCTAAGCGGTCCAAGTTACGTGATGACTGGGCTGCATATAAAAAATTAAGGAACAATGTGCAACAACAAATTAGAAATGCCAAGATCAGGTTTTACTACTCTTCTCTGTCTAAAAAACAATCTAGCAGAATGTTGTGGTCGAAACTAAAAGATCTTGGAGTTGGCAAGCCTAACACTTATTCACCGGTTACCCTTAATCTCGATGATATCAACAACTTCTTTGTTGAGATTCCTGTTGATCAGTCTGGGGCTCAAGATTATGTCTCCGAGCTCGAAGATGCTACTTTTAATAAACCTGGGTCTCAGTTCTCTGTCACTCCAGTGACAACAGAAGTGTTAAAGGCTATTATAAGGATGTCCAGCAACGCAGTTGGGGCCGATGGCATTCCTATAAGATTAATAAAAGACACTCTTCCAGTCACTCTTTCAACTATCACTGCTATATTCAATAAATCTCTGGCTACTTCAATGTTCCCACTGACATGGAAGTCTGCTTTAGTTCGCCCACTTCAGAAGTGTTCCTCTCCACTGAATCCTTCACAATTCAGGCCAATAAGCATACTCCCTGCTTTATCAAAGTGTTTGGAGCGGATTGTTCATCAGCAGTTTTCAATATATCTAGAAAGTAATAACATTTTATCAAATTTTCAATCTGGTTTTCGCTCCAACCACAGCACTACTACTGCAGTTCTAAAAATAGTTGATGATATACGCCTTGGAATTGATAAGAGTCAGGTAACCATTTTAACCCTTTTCGACTTTTCAAAGGCTTTTGACTGTGTTTATTATCCCCTTCTCCTCATCAAACTTAGGAAGGATGGTTTCTCTGATGGTAGTGTCAGGTGGGTTGAGTCATACCTTTCGGGACGGCGCCAGTGTGTCAGATCAGGTGAGAAGCAGTCGAGATGGAGACCAGTCACTCGTGGAGTTCCACAGGGTTCAGTCCTTGGGCCACTTCTATTTTCACTGTACATCGATGACATTACTACTCAAATTACCCATTCCAATTTTCACTTATATGCAGATGACTTACAAATATACCGCCACTTTTCCATAACAGAAATGCAAACTTGTGTGACTCTCATGAATTCCGATATTGACGCTGTTACTCACTGGACTTGGAAACATGGACTAAAATTAAACGTAGACAAAACTCAGTGTATTATGATAGGTCATCCAAAGCTTGGTCGTAAAATTGACTTTACTACGGCTCCCAAATTAAAACTAAATGATCAAGAGCTAGAATACTCTGAGAAAGTTAAAAATCTAGGACTTATTATTGACAAACACTTGAGATGGACTGAACAGGCTTCTTTGACATGTAATAGGGTCTTTGCCGGTGTTCACTGCCTTAAGCGGCTGGCTTCATATCTACCACAGCAAGTTAAAATAATGCTGATAAAGACTCTTGTACTGCCTCACTTCAACTACTGTGACATAGTCATTAATGACATGACTGTGGAGCTTTCAAATAGACTCCAGCGTGCTCAGAACTTTTGCATTAGGTTCATTTTCAATCTCAGACGTGATGATCACGTAACGCCCTACTTCAATCAATTATCTATCTTAAAATTAAAGGACCTTCGAGACTATCACTCACTCATTCTGTTGCACGCTCTTTTAAATACAAATTGTCCTAGTTATCTTTCAAACAACTTTCGATTTATGTCTGAAATAAGTGAAAGAAGTACAAGGAGGGGTACATCCTTATTATCTATCCCAATTCATCGAACAACTACCTTTAGCAAATCGTTTACAGTTTCCGCCTGTCGATTGTGGAATGCTTTACCCGTGAACATCAGAGCCATCGATAAGCGCGCTCGCTTTGGGGCGGAGGTCAGGGCCTTGATGCTGGGGGCTCAGGGGGTATAGCGGTTGGCGGCTTTGGTGTGCGGTACTTAGGGCAATTGCATGCAAGTTGAATGAATGCGAGTGTGTGTCTTGCGATATTATTGTAAATTTGTATATAGTTACACTAATTATTGATGATTGTTTTTATTTTAAGATTCATTTAATATATAGTGTAAATAAATAGACTAAGTTTTAGTTATAAATGTATTCATATATATGTTAGTTTAATTTTTATGAGGTTAAGTGGTAGAGAGGACTTTATAGTCCTAACTTCGCCTCTAATAAAGTCATTTTTCATTTCATTTCATTATCGTAAGATAACCGAGTCAATCAATTCGATTGAGGGTAATCCACAGATAGGTGAACACTGAGCGATTTAATCTTTTCAGAGCCAGCTGGCTATTCAATAATGGTAGTTTGGAGTCAGCTTTGTTCCCCACGTTGTGTTGAGAGAGGACTTATTACCCATAAGTTCGCCTAGTAACATAAGATATTATTTTAACTTAAAATAGCTTTTTATAGTCATAAAAATAGAAAATCTTTAAAGTATTTCATAGTTTAGTTTATTATTAATAAACATTTCCCTATAAAAAATAGTTTAATTCAAATTACATCATTCTGGAAAATAAATGGTACAGTTCTAAAACTCATAATTCTATATCTCTTTTTCTTTTTAAATATTTAATGGACTTCCTCTTTTCAAAATTTGATGATATTTATTTTAAACTCGTCACTAAGTTTATATTTTGTATCACTTCATAATTGTTTACTGTAGCAGGTAAATTTATTTGTCATCTTTAATTTATTTTTATTTGATGCGTAACAATTTAGAGTTTACTGTTGGTTTCACTAATGGGAACACCCTAAAACTATAATTTTTTTAACAGAAAAATAAAGTTTCTTGGACATAATTTTTATTTTCTTGTCCTTCCTTTACCTTAATATGGAATCAGGCCAAACAAAATTATACTCAAAATACACCTTTCTTAGTTACATGAGTACATCTTTAAGCACTTGATTATATTTGAATTAGATAGTGCAATTTTACACCCTGTTATTCTCATACTTTTTATGAAGATTAGTTTGTTAAATTTTATAAAAATATATAGCTATACTGCTGTGTAAAATAAATACTGCAGATAATCCTATGTGTAAAGTATTACTTAAGAGTGTCCAATCAAGAAACTTATTGCTTACTAATACTATTTTTAATCAATATTGTGTTTGTTATGTTAATCTTTAGTAAATTTGAGAGCAAAAAATCTAAGGGCTAATTTTGGTTACATCCAAATTCAATTTGTGATTCACTAGGACCCAGAACTCGGACCAAACCTGAGCTAATTCTGTTAAACTTTAAGGAAACTTAGGAACGGACTTACTTACTTACAGTCTACTGACACGGCGAGAGTTAAGAACCAATCTGTCTAATTATTGGTTTCTTAGCTTTGAAACTACTACACCTACATCTACTTACCAAGTTCGTGACTTTCAATTAGACAGGGAAACTAGAAAATTAAATATGCCTATATTTTAAGAACAAAAGAGTTTATTTTATTTCAAACGTAGTTTTATTTATAATGTTTTTAGTATTACATTAATATTTCATTTGCTCGTATTAGAAAATGCACTATTGCATTAAGAAAGCCAGAAATAATTAAATATAATACTTACAATATACTACTTATTAAAGGATTTTATTTTAAGAATCCGAAAATTATTCTACTTAACACTGTGAAGGAGAAAATTAAATCAACATAAAACTGCAATGGTAAAAACTAAAGCTATATCCACAAATTCCCAAAATACGTTAAAAATTAAAATACAAAAGCAATATTAGGGATGAATTATATATATATATTTTTTTAATTAGAGAATAATGATTTTAAAATACATTATTATTACAGTATATAAATATTTTTATTTACTAACCATTGTTGAAGTTGTTTCAACAAAATAATTCCAATATACTATAACGTCAGTTCTGCAAATTATGTTGTAAGTACGTTGGTTTTTACGGTAAAGCACCATTTTTGTCCAACTTAATCTGTTTATAGACACTTCATCCATGCAAGGTAATGACCTTACATATGCATCTGTAAAGCGCAGCGTATGAGATGTAATGTCACAGAAATCTCACTGTAACGACTAATAACAGAACGAATAGAGTAATTTATGACAAACAGCAGTTTATGTATTACGCGTAGGGAGTTAGAGTGATATGAATGTTCGATATCTACAGCTTCTTATATCGTCCAACCTGAGGACATCCAGGCGCTCGCTTCTTTATCTGCATCAAAGGTCACACAGGTGTACAGACTTGTGATAATTTCCTGTGATTAGATCACGTTGAATGATTTACAACAAGAAATTACTGATCATCAGTGCGCTCTGGTGGCGTCTAACGGGAACAGAAAAACATCCCTGGAGATAATACATAAATTCAAGCTCCAACCATATTATAGCACATGAACTCTGAACCTTCTTATGGCTCGGCAACATCAACTACGGGGTTGGGCACTTAATTTTCACGTTTCTTACATTCTACGAACAGCCTCATCCTTATATATGTATATATATATATATATATATATTTCTTTTTAAGAAAAGGTGAGGCCGATTGCCTTTTAAGCCTTATTCTACCAGTCCTCGTGGGCCACTGGCCTGTACGAGGACCTTATCAAAGAGAATAATGGGGGAATCGATACAGTACATGGTCTAAGGTACTGATAAAAAGAGCAGACTGGATTTGAACCTGCAAAATAAATTGTAGTTGACTCAATAACCCCTCAGAAGTACACGTGTACATATCAATTGGAGCTCATTGATAACAAAAGTGATAACATGTTGATAACGCAGGTCGAGACCAACATCAAAACAAACAAACATATTCATAACCCATAGTTAGAAACATATCTTGCAGTCTACATTGCATATAAAATGTTTCGTGATTGTGGGATATTCCGGTAAAAACCCTACGAACTGTCAGGCCTAGTACTACCAATAATTGGAGCCTCGCACTGTACTGTACTTTGACTGGTTTGGGTTCTTAATCTCAGAAACATCAATATTTTGATTGTCTTTGCTTCGCATTCTCTTAAACCAAAAGTTCTGAACGTGACCGCCTCATTCTCTGCATATTTCCTGCTTCTTAAGGACGGTGCTATGTCTCATCGAAGCCTGTCTAAAGCGTTTGATGTCCGTTTTGACAAACTCATTGGTGGCGTGATACCGTTGGACAATAATTTACTATATATAGTAGTCTTCTCACTCTTGGTGAAGAAAGTGGCACTCTCCCTAAGAACGTCTACATGGAATCGGGATTCGATCGCTTCACTCGAAGTCCCACGAAACGTTTACTTACGTTCATCCAATAAATAATTTATGATTACTCATATTTTATCATTTTTCTTGACTGCATAGCGGTATTGTTAGATTAATGGTTTTATTAGTGTTTCAACTGAGTAAATGTTGTCAATGTCAATAGAATGGGTTTAAGATAGGGGACGTTGTCAATTGCTGTAATCCCGTTGTCTGGGAAGGTTTGCAATTTCCGGACAGTTGTGTCCGATTATTGTGTTGGTGGCCAAATTTGCTCTCAGTTTAGGTTTGTAGAATTGATTACAGTAACGGTTTAATATATAATATCATTTAAGGTATATTTTAGTGGACCTAGTTTTGTTAAAAATATAGTTCCGCAATATTAAAATATATGTCATAATGTTTGTATGTTTTAGACGATGTATCACTGACTCAATAACATTTATAAATCTCAGAATTACTGAGCCGAATAAATGAAACGTTTCTTACATGCATAATGTTTTTTTAACGGACCAGCAAAATTTTATGAGCCGTCTATCCGTTCTCAGGGCCGTGAATTATTATAAATTTCCCAATAAAATTGAGTGTGTAAATTCACTATGCTAAATATGAACCTAAATATATCTTTCACACATTGATTCAGTATGCATAATTCCGTACACGAAGCTTTACGACTGGTATTACTGTTTATTTCTACACACTTTATTAGAATTAAACATATTCAATCAAAATAAACATCTCCAACATTGAACAAGTATTAACTTACTATCACCACAGACATCATCAAATAAGAATTTATGCAGTAAATAAAATGTGAATTGTGGCATTTAAAATTCATATTGTCTCATAGTAGTCATATATATGCTTTCCGATTTGCTCTAAGAATTTGCTACAGCCTCTGATTTCAGTGCTCCACCCTACTCACGGACGATTACTGGAAGTTTTCGAACTATGTATCCCGATGAAATTAAATTTTCAATATTCATAAGTAATAGTTACTTCATAACCAAGCATACAAAGTTTTATCAATTTCTGGCTTTAGGGGTTCCCATCTTGACCTTAAAGTTTCAATTTAAATTTATACCAAAATCCGTTTAATTGAATTTGGGAATTATCATGTTAAACCAAACTGTTCAACACAAAATCACTGTGACTTGCAATTCCAGGACTTCGCCTCACTATTCTTTTAAACTAGAAACTACTTAAAAAACATACAAAACAATTAAAAGCAATTAAATAATATTGTAAATGTCACAAGTAAGTTTCTTTCAGCCTTACAAAATTGTTACAAAGTAATCCAATATTGAGGATTTTCTAGCAGTATCATTTCGTTACAATACATGAAATAATTCATTAATAAAAATTCAATGGTTAAAATCCTTAATCTAGCATAAAAATATAATTTACAAAAGTAATTGCACGAGTTTTAGTTTGCCTAAAGAACCTTCATATGTTACAGTCTCAAATTGGGTCAATTTTAAATTATTATTCATTTTTTATTGAATTAGTTAGATTGAGTTAAACGCTAAAATTAAATTAAATCGTTACTTTCGCATAACTAGACTTGAGCAATGTGAGTCACATAAAACGTATCACGTGACTTTTATTTGTTACATAACTGTACCTTCGCTGCCATAAGTTAATTCTTTAACATCATTAATAATGGTTGCTATAATCCTTAAAAGTCCAGTGATATGCGTACAAAACAATTTTCTAAGTTGTAGGAGATTTACCCCGTAATAGCAAAGATTTTAATGAGACTACCACACTATGGTGTAAATACTATGAATACTACTGAGTCTATATGGATTCACAGAGCTGTTATGGATTAATTTAATTACCTTTGAGTTATAAGTTAGCAGTGCTATACATCTTAAATTTTATGCATTATATACATATCTGAACACTCTCACCCATTAACTCAACAGTTATGTCTCAAGAGGGTAACATGGTAAAAAACATAACTCAACTAAGTAATGTGACTTTTCCTAAAATGTATCGCTAAGAGAGTGGCCTTGACCCGGGTTAGTGCACATTAACCTCTCTACGGCGCATTACCGAGGTAATGAGCAGTAAACGATGTGCGGTAATAGAGGGTCGCGCAGACTGCGGTGATTCATGGCAGGAAGAGAGTGAAGAGTGGCGAGGCCAGGTGTGGGCGCCGGCTACGGAATACACCTTTGCTGACAGTCGCTGCATCACAACTATTAACGTTGTGCAATCGACATAATTTTACTTAAAAACTTAAAGCATGTCCATATAACTTCTCTGGCGAGACAAAAAAAGGTAGAATAATTTTATTACACCATGAGGCATTTAAAGTAGAAAAATTATCAAATAAACATTTCTGTAGATAAAAGAGTGAATGGCTTATAGCTTCAGGGAAAATTTTACAATGATTTCCATGAATCAGGCCAATGATAACATATTTTATCTACACCTCCTATGACTTCAGAAAATTACATTTGTTTTGTATCAGTGTCAATTATGAATAAAATTTGTTTATTGTTGGTATTCCCCATATTTTAAAACAAAGTAGACCATTCTTTTTTCTTTGTGTTTGAATTTAGTATGCCCTTGAATATTATTTTGATAACTACAATCCCCCGTAGGATGGTAAATGATTTCTTTATTTTTTCTATTTTTCTATCATCGTACAAGGCATCGGATCATACTTAAAAGGATAACAGACTGTGAGTGAAATATTTTTTCATTAAAAATAATCCCAACTAATCAATAATCACCTTATACCTGCATGTCTCTTTAGAGTAGATTAACATTCAGGAGCGATTAAGATGGCATTTATAATATTTTAAATATCAAATTTAGGGCTTATAATATCCAACGGACTTGCAATGTGAGGGGTAAATGTGTTACCAAATACTTTTTATTTACTCAATCCGATGAACCTATGAAAAACAATGTTTTGATCAAATTCGTGATTGGGCGTAATCCAGATATGAAATAGTGCCTCTGATTCAAAATTAATAAATCACGCGTTAATAAGCACGTTTAACCTTCCTTTCGTCACATACTTCATTAAAAATTGTCACTATACTTCCGAACAGGCGTTGCACTTTCGAAATGGTCTACAAAAGGTCTTGTGTTAAACGAAGATGTAAAATATTCGTGTCGAAGAGGCTAATACTGTCGGATAATTTATGGCATGAAGAAAAGCTGGAAACAATAGCAAATGTGCTGTACCAATACATGCGCAGAAGTAATATAGACGTCTTCGGGTTTGATATTGTCAAGATGGTTGTTGAAGTTATAGTAAAGATTGTTACAAAAAGGTTAAATAATCATCGTTGTATGTGTATATTTTATTTAAATTAAATAATTTTAGTTCTTTTTAATATTACTCGTAACTATTTTTGAAACTTGAATGTTAACTGTTACTTTGTTAGAGGGTTACGAAAAGACAGTTTGAAGGCCAAACAGTTTTTTGAGACCGTAGTCAGCTGCCAACTTATTGCTGGAACAAATAATCTTTAAATTTTATTTTTTTTAATGAATATGGTTTCTACATTATTCAAAGCCATTTTTATTCCAACTCATTCATCATTACTATTTTAAAAATGAAAATGATTTTTTTTTTCTAGATGCCCGATTGAGTTTTTGCCACTCGGCTCTGCCACTCCGATAAAGGTTACGTTTGTGTATAGTAAACACTTAATTTTACCGATTAAAATTAGATTAATCCAGAGATAGTTTGAAATAAGCTGATTCAAAATCAAGTAAGCAATAGCTGTTCTTCATTTTCCATTCATGTAAGCTATAGTGATATAACATTACATCAATATATTATAAATTTTCCGATAAAAATCTGATTGAGACATAAAGTTCCGTTTTCCAATATCTCAAAAATTAAAATTCCTTGTACCTACTTATGATGATAATGTATAAAATATATTTGCTACATATATACAAGATTATAAGCATGCCTTACGTACTCTAATTTTTCTATCTATGCAATATTTAATAAATATTAACAAGAGGGGAAAATAAAGAGATAACATAAAAACAAAAAACAATTTTAAAATTTTCCTAATAATAAACTATGAAGTTCTATAATATTATAATAATTATTTTAACGTTTAATTATATGTTTATGTTGTTTAAACAAATCTCAGGTTTTTACAATTATAACACGCATATTAAAGCAGTAGATATTATTATTACTAGTAATTATTCAGTCGCAAACAAATATGGCGTTTTTTTCACGCTCCTAAGTTTATTATAACCAAACCTAATACGAGTTTAGTTTTTACAGAAAATTCTGTATATTCAAGAGGGTATAATAATAGTAATAATTTATTATTTTCTATTAAAAAATAACTCAAAAAGATATGTTTGAGTTGTTTAGTTTTAAAACCAGACATAGTGTTTTTATATCATTGACGAAACACTGAAAGCTATTCTGTTATTGCTGATGACGTCGTGGTTGAAGTAAATCACATTTATACTTTTATATTTATCTCAGATTATCCACAAAACAAACACGAAAAGTCCTCCCCTTTATACAGACTCTTTCTAATTACCGTATAAATTAACTTTGTATGCCTAAATCAATTTCACTGAAATTAATTGTTTTAGCTCTGACATATTAGCTTTGTAATTACAATGATATGGTCACAACAAACTCCAAACCAATTTACATACAGGTCATTGTATGAGTTAAAACAAAGTAATTTTCCATGCGAGTCAACCCAAATCAGGATGCCGATTGTATTGTCAAAGAATTCGTGCGTAATTATTCATAGCTTGTAACGAGGGTGCCAATAATAAATTACAAATCATTGTTATCACTATTGTTCGGATTAATGAATCCTTTACAAATATACTCCAAAAGATAGTAATACAATCGACTTCTGCATTGCAATGTATTTGGTAAATATAATTGGGCCTGAGCGTCAGCAAAGCCAATAATCAGTGTCAGAAAAAAATCTCCATTCTGTCTGTCCCTCTATCGATATCTCAAGAACGCACTGATCTACTGACTTCGATGATGACGCATGTCACTCCCTCGGGTTTGTCTGAACGTTAGCAAAGCCAATAATCAGTGTCAGAAAAAAATCTCCATTCTGTCTGTCCCTCTATCGATATCTCAAGAACGCACTGATCTACTGACTTCGATGATGACGCATGTCATTCCCTCGGGTTTGTCTGAAAGTTAGCGAAGCCAACAATCAGTGTCAGAAAAAATCTACATTCTGTCTGTCCCTCTATCGTTATCTCAAGAACGAATTGGCCTACTGACTTCGATGATGATGCATGTCACTCCCTCGGGTTTGTCTGAACGTTAGCGAAGCCATTAATCAGAGTCAGAAAAAATCTCCATTCTGTCTGTCCCTCTATCGATATCTCAAGAACGCACGGGCCTACTGACTTCGATGATGATGCATGTCACTCCCTCGGGTTTGTCTGAACGTTAGCGAAGCCAATAATCAGAGTCAGAAAAAATCTCCATTCTGTATGTCCCTCTATCGATATCTCAAGAACGAACTGGCCTAATGACTTCGATGATGGTGCATGTCACTCCCTCGGGTTTTTCTGAAAGTTAGCGAAGCCAATAATCAGTGTCAGAAAAAATCTCCATTCTGTCTGTCCCTCTATCGATATCTCAAGAACGAACTGACCTACCGACTTCGATGATGATGCATGTCACTCCCTCGGGTTTGTCTGAACGTTAGCGAAGCCAATAATCAGTGTCAGAAAGAATCTCCATTCCGTCTGTCCCTCTATCGATATCTTAAGAACGCACTGACCTACTGACTTCGATGATGACGCATGTCACTCCCTCGGGTTTGTCTGAACGTTAGCAAAGCCAATAATCAGTGTCAGAAAAAAATCTCCATTCTGTCTGTCCCTCTATCGATATCTCAAGAACGCACTGATCTACTGACTTCGATGATGACGCATGTCACTCCCTCGGGTTTGTCTGAACGTTACCAAAGCCAATAATCAGTGTCAGAAAAAAATCTCCATTCTGTCTGTCCCTCTATCGATATCTCAAGAACGCACTGATCTACTGACTTCGATGATGACGCATGTCACTCCCTCAGGTTTGTCTGAACGTTAGCAAAGCCAATAATCAGTGTCTGAAAAAATCTCCATTCTGTCTGTCCCTCTATCGATATCTCAAGAACGCACTGACCTACTGACTTCGATGATGATGCATGTCACTCCCTCGGGTTTGTCTGAACGTTAGCGAAGCCATTAATCAGAGTCAGAAAAAATCTCCATTCTGTCTGTCCCTCTATCGATATCTCAAGAACGCACTGGCCTACTGACTTCGATGATGATGCATGTCACTCCCTCGGGTTTGTCTGAACGTTAGCGAAGCCATTAATCAGAGTCAGAAAAAATCTCCATTCTGTCTGTCCCTCTATCGATATATCAAGAACGCACTGGCCTACTGACTTCGATGGTGATGCATGTCACTCCCTCGGGTTTGTCTGAACGTTAGCGAAGCCATTAATCAGAGTCAGAAAAAATCTCCATTCTGTCTGTCCCTCTATCGATATCTCAAGAACGCACTGACCTACTGACTTCGATGATGATGCATGTCATTCCCTCGGGGTTTGTCTGAAAGTTAGCGAAGCCAATAATCAGTGTCTGGAAAAATATCCATTCTGTCTGTCCCTCTATCGATATCTCAAGAACGAACTGACCTACCGACTTCGATGATGATGCATGTCACTCCCTCGGGTTTGTCTGAACGTTAGCGAAGCCAATAATCAGTGTCAGAAAGAATCTCCATTCCGTCTGTCCCTCTATCGATATCTTAAGAACGCACTGACCTACTGACTTCGATGATGACGCATGTCACTCCCTCGGGTTTGTCTGAACGTTAGCAAAGCCAATAATCAGTGTCAGAAAAAATCTCCTTTCTGTCTTTCCCTCTATCGATATCTCAAGAACGCACTGACCTACTGACTTCGATGATGATGCATGTCATTCCCTCGGGTTTGTCTGAAACGTTAGCGAAGCCAATAATCAGTGTCTGGAAAAATATCCATTCTGTCTGTCCCTCTATCGATATCTCAAGAACGAACTGACCTACTGACTTCGATGATGACGCATGTCACTCCCTCGGGTTTGTCTGAACGTTAGCAAAGCCAATAATCAGTGTCTGAAAAAATCTCCATTCTGTCTGTCCCTCTATCGATATCTCAAGAACGCACTGACCTACTGACTTCGATGATGACGCATGTCACTCCCTCGGGTTTGTCTGAACGTTAGCAAAGCCAATAATCAGTGTCAGAAAAAATCTCCTTTCTGTCTGTCCCTCTATCGATATCTCAAGAACGCACTGACCTACTGACTTCGATGATGATGCATGTCATTCCCTCGGGTTTGTCTGAAAGTTAGCGAAGCCAACAATCAGTGTCAGAAAAAATCTACATTCTGTCTGTCCCTCTATCGTTATCTCAAGAACGAATTGGCCTACTGACTTCGATGATGATGCATGTCACTCCCTCGGGTTTGTCTGAACGTTAGCGAAGCCATTAATCAGAGTCAGAAAAAATCTCCATTCTGTCTGTCCCTCTATCGATATCTCAAGAACGAACTGACCTACCGACTTCGATGATGATGCATGTCACTCCCTCGGGTTTGTCTGAACGTTAGCGAAGCCAATAATCAGTGTCAGAAAGAATCTCCATTCCGTCTGTCCCTCTATCGATATCTCAAGAACGCACTGACCTACTGACTTCGATGATGATGCATGTCACTCCCTCGGGTTTGTCTGAAGTTAGCGAAGCCAACAATCAGTGTCAGAAAAAATCTCCATTCTGTCTGTCCCTCTATCGATATCTCAAGAACGCACTGACCTACTGACTTCGATGATGACGCATGTCACTTCCTCGGGTTTGTCTGAACGTTAGCAAAGCCAATAATCAGTGTCAGAAAAAATCTCCTTTCTGTCTGTCCCTCTATCGATATCTCAAGAACGAACTGACCTACTGACTCGATGAAGATGCATGTCACTCCCTCGGGTTTGTCTGAAGTTAGCGAAGCCAATAATCAGTGTCAGAATAAATCTCCATTCTGTCTATCCCTCTATCGATATCTCAAGAACGAACTGGCCTACTGACTTCGATGATGATGCATGTCACTCCCTCGGGTTTGTCTGAAGTTAGCGAAGCCAACAATCAGTGTCAGAAAAAATCTCCATTCTGTCTATCCCTCTATCGATATCTCAAGAACGAACTGACCTACTGACATCGATGATGATGTATGTCACTCCCTCGGGTTTGTCTGAACGTTAGCGAAGCCAATAATCAGTGTCAGAAAAATCTCCTTTCTGTCTGTCCCTCTATCGATATCTCTAGAACGAACTGACCTACTGACTCGATGATGATGCATGTCACTCCCTCGGGTTTGTCTGAAGTTAGCGAAGCCAACAATCAGTGTCAGAAAAAATCTCCATTCTGTCTGTCCCTCTATCGATATCTCAAGAACGCACTGACCTACTGACTTCGATGATGACGCATGTCACTTCCTCGGGTTTGTCTGAACGTTAGCAAAGCCAATAATCAGTGTCAGAAAAAATCTCCTTTCTGTCTGTCCCTCTATCGATATCTCAAGAACGAACTGACCTACTGACTCGATGAAGATGCATGTCACTCCCTCGGGTTTGTCTGAAGTTAGCGAAGCCAATAATCAGTGTCAGAATAAATCTCCATTCTGTCTATCCCTCTATCGATATCTCAAGAACGAACTGGCCTACTGACTTCGATGATGATGCATGTCACTCCCTCGGGTTTGTCTGAAGTTAGCGAAGCCAACAATCAGTGTCAGAAAAAATCTCCATTCTGTCTATCCCTCTATCGATATCTCAAGAACGAACTGACCTACTGACATCGATGATGATGTATGTCACTCCCTCGGGTTTGTCTGAACGTTAGCGAAGCCAATAATCAGTGTCAGAAAAATCTCCTTTCTGTCTGTCCCTCTATCGATATCTCTAGAACGAACTGACCTACTGACTCGATGATGATGCATGTCACTCCCTCGGGTTTGTCTGAAGTTAGCGAAGCCAACAATCAGTGTCAGAAAAAATCTCCATTCTGTCTATCCCTCTATCGATATCTCAAGAACGAACTGACCTACTGACATCGATGATGATGTATGTCACTCCCTCGGGTTTGTCTGAACGTTAGCGAAGCCAATAATCAGTGTCAGAAAAATCTCCTTTCTGTCTGTCCCTCTATCGATATCTCTAGAACGAACTGACCTACTGACTCGATGATGATGCAAGTCAGTCCTTGGGATTTGTCTGAGCGTTAGCGAATATTTTCACATTGGTTTCATGGATAAATATGATAGCAACTAGTATATTTGGGAACATATTTATAAATAAACTAAGTAGAATTATATATATTTTAATATTTAACATAGTATCACTCGTAGTAAGGAAACTTCGTTGAATTGGTTGTTAAGAATTTCGTTACATTTTATCGAATTCGTCGATGCTTCGTTGTATTATTCCATTTTTATTTTAAGATACAACTGGTTTCTGTTAAATAATTTTTATTGCAGTACTGAATGGGTGAACATTACCTGATCACTCAATAGGCTGACACAATTTATCTTTCGCCTGCCGGTAAAAATAAACTTTTCTTTTCCATGTGATTGTCTATCTACCCCTACTGGTAGGACATCTCTAAAATTAAATGAGCTACAGGATGTAATATGTATAAAAAATTTGCAACCACAGCAAACCCCGTTACGTGAAAAATGATGAATCTTGTTAAAATTATTACAATTTCAAATTTTAAAATATGTAATTTTTTTGGAAATAAAGAATTAAATTTTGTCTATTTGACCTCTGAAATAATTAAAAATAACTCCTTTTATAAAAATTCATCTTCTTGGTTCCACTTCAAGGTAAGTATTATTTTTAATTTTGGCCATAAGCATCGGTGAAATTTAGATTTTGTAAATTAAAGTGTATTTGTGTTTATTGTATTCGGGGGTTAAAGTGTTAAAGGGGTTAAACTATAATATACAAAGTTATTTTCAATTATATACTTTTAAATAAAACATTCAGATAAAAAATTTTAAGTAAAAAATTAGATATTTCTTTGTTAATAATATATTTTATGATAACAGTATTAATATTATAGTTCAGTTATAAAAACTGCGACTCTTACGTAAATAAAGGTAAATACAATATTTCTATTACTGTTATGACCTATTAAAAAACTTTATTAGGTCAATAATAGTTTAATACAATAAAGCCATGAATTAATTTCAAACACACCTGCTTTCAAGTACTAGCAATTAAGTTTTATCATACTACGAATCACTGCCTGATAATAGTAATTGAATTTTATTGTATTAATTCAGCGTAGATAATTAAATTTTATTTCATTATCGTATGTGCCAAAACTAATTATGCCAAATAGAAGCTCACGGGCACTCGATGTTTTCAACCATATAAGCTTTCTGTTTCTGGGAGGATTTTACCTCTAAACTTGCTGAACTCCTGGAGTCCCCGGTCATAGGAGTTGAGTATAAAGATAATAATGATCGTAGAGCTCCTCTATTGATTGCGAAAGTGTTTAATTCGTTGATAACCACTTTCCCCTTAAATATTTCTAGTAATTTTTAACATGGGGTGATTTAAAGAAAAAACATGAATGCATTCATTGGGAAATATTTTTGCATTAGAGGTAAGGCCTTTTCTTCAAAAATAATACACTTCTAGGTCAACTGCTTACTTTGGTTAGGATATAAAAGTTTGCACATGTAAAATTTTGATGATAGCGTAATGGAAAATAGCTTTCTAATAACTTCATCACTCTTGGGTAATGTCTCATTAACACAATATACTTGTCAAGTTTTGCTCAGTTCAATGCATTTTAATTTGGAAAATAGTTATGGAAAATGTGTACACTAGGCTATGTCCTGCGTTACTAATTATTGAAAAACGTCCATACCTTGCTTTAATTCAAGAGTATAAGGACATCTAGGATCGTTTAGAAGAAGGTTTTGCTCATTTTACAGAGTACAAAAACTGGTCTCGAAACTGCGACTCTGCCTTTTTGATTCCAAAACCTATCTTAAGCTATCCTTAGTTAATACTAATGCAATTGAACGTTCAAGCCAATTTTCGTTAAAATGTACCAAATACTAGTTCATAAACCATAAAATTAAATATATATTACATATTTACTCTATTGCGTCTAGAGTACTTGCACACCACAATGTTTTGTTCGTATGACTCCGTCCTCTTCAGTCCGATTGGTTCCAAAAATAAACTTGACCTTGCCATTTACTTTTAGAATTTCCATACCAAATTTAAAAGATGCATTAAGAATTACTGCAGTATTTGTGATGATGTGTAGGTAGATAATTGTTTATTTAAGCACATTGCTGCAGGCAAGTTAGGAATATATATAAAAGTACTCCACAGGATGGAAGGGTCAGGTTACGAAGCAGAATTTTGCCAGGTGTGGAATTTTGAATTATGTGTAAGAGTATAACCTCACTGTCCTACGTTATGAACAGTAGTTTTATGAATGTAGTAATAACAATATATTATGAACAGTAATAAAACTTGTTTTAAAAGAATATTTTGAGTATGTCATAAACATAAAACGTTACGTTGTAATGAAAACCATATTATAAACCAGAATTTCTATAATGTGACAAATGTAATTTAGTTAAGGCACCTGGAGGTAGAACACAGGCATTGTACTAATGATATCAGCCTAATATGCTTCAAACTAATTAATCTCTCACAATGATATTACACACAAACCAATTTGTGTATATTAGAAAGAGTTTTCTTGCTGATTATAAATAAAAAATTTTCCATAGTACAACTTCATCATTTTCCAAAAGCAATCAAAATAGAATAGCATGTAATATCAAATCCAAAGACAACTGAGACAAGTGAAAAGAATTTGATTTCAATATTTAAAAAGTACCAACATAGGGGTAGGGGCATAATTTAAATTTGGAAATGTTAGGTTACAATATTACTTTGTATCATTTGTTTATTTTAATACAATTCAACTTTAACTTAAGATCATTCGTTACTTTAATTAACAAATTATACAGTACAAGTAAAATAGTAAAGTAAATATTAATAATAATAACTAATAGTCATTTTATATACATATAAAGTACTAGTCAGTAAAAATCCAGGTTATGTATTTTTTTACGTTAAGCTGTGGAAATTTGAATTTCAAACTGAGCCAAACCTTAGCATTATTAACTGTATTTTGAAATACAACCATGTATTACTTAGACACTGATATTATGTGAATTTGAATATTTAGATTAATTTTTCGAAAATCTCTAAATCTGCTTTAAAGACGAAATTTATATAAAGTATCAAAATATTATTTATAAAACTGAAGATTGTATTACGTATTTTAACTAATAACAAATGTGATTTAATTTTTTCATAATTGAATTACATAAAAGTCTGTTTTACGTAAGCTAGATAAATTACAACCAAACTAGACCTTTCCATAAACAGCGAATATTCATACTTAATTATCCAAAAAACATGTATGAATGTTTATCTTGAGGTCTGTCATAAACTACTGATGAACACGACGAACATTTTAATACGGAGTAGAAGCAGACAGTGAAGATTTTATAGTGCTTATTTGACGTGTAATTTAGTTGTTGCTGGGATGTTAGCCCGACTCGACACGGTCTGACGTGGAAGGTCAGGCGGTGTTTTCTGCACGAACCAAGTCAGGACTTTGTACACCTCAGGCTGTATCTGAAGACAAGGAAGACTGCTGTTGTTCGGCGATTGCGACGCACATTATGATGTTTCTCGCCAGTCTCTTCATAGTTAATTAGAGTTCACGTACTGAAATATTAGTTTTCACAACACGCCAATAGCTGCATGTTCACCGCCATTTTCAGCGTGTTTATACAACTATTTTCAGCCGTGGGTGATAAGTTATTATTTTTGAACGTGTTATTTATCCAACACTCTACAGTTTGACCATACCAAGGTCAAGGTGGATTTATCTCTTAATTCGTATTAGACATTTTCCATTTCCTCTCCAACACTCCAATCCACGAACACCAGCCCCCTAAGGGCTTGATGTCCCTTTGAATTTAACTGAAGACACCACTGGCAGCTACAGGATTATAAGTGCTCTCAGATTCTACGGTTCTTTGACAATCCGATCTCTAGAAATGCCGAACTTCGAGACCAACTGGCTAGCGGGCCTTTTGAATCCATTATGTTATATTATATATGTTATGTTATATTTGTCTACTCAAAACTCCAGCCTATATTAAACATTGCCATTTTAAGACTGTGGAGAGCTATTCTATGATTGAAAACTTCAATTTCTGGGGCCATGTGGTTCTAAAACTTCTATAGGTCTTAAATTCCTGTGACTACATAAATACGAGTTGGGAGCCACCGCGCCTTAGGTACCTTTATATTAAAGTAGAAGAGTGAGTAATCAGCATTTATTTAAATCAAGTATTAGCAAATGTGAGGAAACGATTAAAGGCATTAAACATTTTTTTAAAGAATTTTTTTGTTCAATAAACATGATTGGGGGATGTTCAAAGTTAAAAATAATTGTACGGAGTTTCCTGTGAACGAATCGAAAGGTACAGAGAAAGAGGTTAGGTTATAATTATTGGTTATGATCACTATATATATATATATATATATATATATATATATATATATATATATATATATATATATACCATAATGGTGGTCTAACATCCTGATATGAACTATATTTTTTGTTGTCTTGTTTGTTATAAAAGACGCGATTTCGTCTAATTTCAGAGATTTGGTGACAATAACTAATAAAACTTGTTCCATATTGAATTTTAGCTAGAATTGTTTTAAATATAAGTGTAAAAAATAAGGTTCTTAAACAAAAATTTAAAAATATGGTAGAAACATAAATAAATAAAAAATATGCTAAAGTTGTAGAAAATATCTAATTAAATATAAACACAAACCATTAGCTATTATCGGTATTAATTTTAAACCTATTTTAAGACCATGTAGTGTTTATGAGGATAAAAATATTGATTATGAGATTTTAAATATATTGAAATACAAAAATATTATATTGCAATTAGTGTATACTATATTAATATTACAGTATAAATAACGCAGTATGATAAATATTAGACATTTTTATATAAGATGTGTTTATAACAATTTTTTACATTAAAGGGTATTAAAGATCCATCCTATTGCCAATATTGTAGATATAAATTTTCCTTTGGAATTTGATGGAAACCCAAACTTATTCACATTGGCTAAATGTTGCTGCTGCGCCTGGAAATTCTGTAACTAAAACCAAATATTTTACACTAAGGTCGGCCAGAGCGGTTCCATTCTTTATCAAGTGTCGTTTATATTCAGCCTATAGAAACCAATCACAAGACTTCACGCACCCCCCTCCCCCCTCATCTCACACAACTTCTCAACATCTGTAGATGAATGTAAGGCGGATATATCATTCCTCCCAATATAAATCAACAAATCGATTTTCAGCGTCTTATTGGATTCAGAGATCTTCAAAGAGCACGTTTCCCCAGACTCCGTTCTTCTATCAAACTGGAGAACTCAATATTAGAAACATAACACAGGACCTTGCAGTGCACCTGAGTGTCCTCGACAAATACTTGCCGCACAAATAAACAAACAGAAACATTGTGACGTCAGGTCTTAAAATAGCTCACTCAATTTTCTGTCTCTCTATATACTTTATATACTACATAAACACTTTATGATAATAGTAGTAATAAGATTCAATATCATTGGTGTTTTATTTTTGTTGTTTGTTTTGGCTTTTGTTCATGTGCGTGCGTGCGCGCACGCACGCACATGTGCTTACTGCACTTGACAATAAGAATTTTTTGTAATATATTGTACAAATAAAGATTTTTGAACTGTGAACTTTAACTACCTGTTACTCATTTCGAATAGAATAGAACGAATGGAAAAAGTATTAAAATATTTTAGTATGTATGCAGCATAATGTGCTAAAATTAGAAATTTTTTGCATCGAAAGATCTTATGGATATTAAATTTTGTAGAACCAATATTTCATTGCAATTATCTCAAAATTACAAAAGTAATTCTGTAGTTAATAAAGAAGGGAAATTAAGAACCGTATAAAAGTGCTTACAGAAAATAGATATCAACTTCATTTAAACGGCAATGTATCATATTATGTAACTGAAATCACACAATTTAACTATTGTAATTTTGCATACATTAGTTTTACAATGTATTATACACAATCGTGGACGTGTGAAATGCTCGCGTTTTATTTTGAAAAGTTCATGTCAACTTTGCTTTTAAATTAAAACACTCGTTAACTAAATAGGCGATCCGTTAACGAAATATTCTACTGTATTTGTTTCGTTATGCTTTTTCTGTACCGTTTTGTTTTCATTCACATCACAGGAATCACAAATTCAATCCAAGAAAGTAATTATAGGCTAAAAAGCTTGAACTTGACTTTTTATACGCTTGAAATTGGTTCAATACTTTATTTTAAATTTTTTTGGACGATAAAAGGATTGTGAAGAACATATGATTTTTCCGGACATTTTATATCGTTCAGTGATAAATCAAAATCAATAACAACACTACGTTTAGAGATCTGCAATCTGATCTCTTCTTCAGGTAAATAACTAACCTAACACATAATTACAAAATAGGTTTAAATAAAGAAATCATACCAGAGAACAAACACTCAAACGAATAATTAATAATTAATGTTGTGTTTTGTTTTCATTAAGTTGGCACACAACATGGTGGTTTTGTTTCCTGACTTATGCGTGTTACAAACGCTTTGGTATGATTTGTTTATTTTAACCTATTTTTTAATTATGGGTCAGGTTAGTTATTTACCTGTAGAAGAGATCAGATTGCAAATTGCGAAAGTTTTACTGATTTTTTTGTATCAATGAACGATGGCAGATGTCCTGAAAAATCATGTTTTCTTCAAGTTTGTTCAGCAACAAAGCTTTAAACATTAAAAGATATCATTCAAAATTTGAAATTAAACATCAATTACAATATCAAGGTAATTTAGCGGTCCGTCAGGCTGGGTAAATTATGTAGCCCAAGATGAGAATAATCATTGTAGTAGTCATTAGTCTCTCAGCGGGTTCTTAATGGAAAGATAACTTAATATAACCAGGCGGACCAGTGCTCCTTATTGCATAAAGTTGGTAATGTTTCCATTTCACTTTTCTGGAAATTTATTTTCTTTACACAAATTTTGGGACCCTTGTGCTTTTACGTGTTGGAAAAATTATGCAAACATAACAAAAATAATTGGCTGAGCGTTAACGAAGCTTAAGGCTCTAGGTGCTGAAAAAATGTATTTATTTCAAATCACACGACTTCATGTCGCACTCGAAGTTTTACAAGGACCTCAGCAAATTCTACTAGGTAGTTGTATTATTGAACAAAAAAAAAACAAAAGAACTTTTTTCTACGTAAAAATCTACAGATTAAGTGAAAGTAACTTTGAAATTGTTGTTTTATCTCAGTTTACTAAAAAATAAGACGTTAGTACAAAGTTTTACGTTTTGAATTTAGTATTTTATGTAATTAAGCTTTTTAAATTTAGCTCTATATGTGTTATTGTTAATTTAAATTACATTAAAGATACATTTCAGGTGTTTATCACACTTAGGGAAACCCACACATCCATTAAGGGCCACATGAAAACAGGCTCATAAATCTTCAAACCTGTCTTTTCTTTTACTTGTTTTTTTTTACTTAGGATAAGAAGCTGAGGATATACTCCACAACATTTAGTCCTAAACATACATTTGCGCTTGCTTCAAGAGTGATAGGATTTCAGGGGGGGGGGTGATAGGGGTTACCTCCTGTCAAGGATGGAAGGGGAATACCGGGCTATATATCTCAGTCCTCTTACCTTGGAAGAAGGAAAGACTAGCTTTGTTTCAGCCTCTCCCAGTCAAAGCGGGTAATGGAAAGTATTCCCAAATGTTTAGGCTAGCAGCAGAATTGCAGACAAAGAGAGCTCTACAAGACCTATCAATTCACCCTCCCACACCAATATCTCAACTGCGGTAACCCCATTTGCGGTTAGCGATGTACCGCTCCTGAATACTCTGGGGTTACCTAGATTAAAGTGGCAAGTTTTTTCCGTACTCAGTGCTAGTTTACTGGAAGATATAAGCCAGTCAGAAGTAAAACAACAATTTTCATGACACATATATTTGAAACAAATTAGGGCAGACTTTGAGAGTTAACATCTGATCAAATTAACCTACTGTTGGGGGAAATCTCGCCAACTCGCCTACGTAGCGCAACTGATTTTTGATTTGTAAAATATTTTTATTTTAAACTCCATATAAGGTAATTCCTTGAGTACAAACACTGTAGAAATACGCTTTTCTACCCAGAATTACAGGTATTTTAGTATAAAATATAGGCAATACCCTAGTAAAGCCCAAATGAAAACTGCTGAATTGAAACATGCTAATTTTCTGACTTTAACTCATGTAGAGTGACCAAAAAAATACTCAATACTTTTAATATATTCAGGAAAATACCATAAAGAGCTGTGAATGTAATATTTAAAAATTCCAAACTCTAAATCGATTTCAACACCTTAAGAGTGCTGTAACACATTTCCAACTCTGATTTCACCACTTCCAGATTACATATTTTTGGATTATTCCGAATTTGTGTTATGTTTCCAACCAAAATTTTTAATTTTTTTTATTTCCAGCGTCTCTAAACCTAAAACAGTGTAAACTATAAATACACAGTTAGGAATTCATCTATAATTTATTGTTAGGGGCGCATTTCGAAACGTTAGTCCGGAACTCCCGCTCGTAGGTGTCAATATGGCGATGCGCCCTAATATGGCTGATGCGGACATTTATTGAGCCGTAACATCTGGCCCATCCTTGATAATTGATCTGTGAAGAGTCCTGCTATAAACATGAGGACATTATTGGGCACTTTGATACCCTAGGGCAAGCGTGGGCCCAACATCCCACGCTCATGTGAGATCACAGGTAGTATCCGCACACTTATATTTAGTACTGCACTGGATGTTAGTCAAATCCGGTAGATCACAACCTAAGCGGTAATCAAGTAAAAATGCTTATTATAACCTTGCGTGGTATCTCAGCTCATCATTATAACTTACAAGAGGAACTTTGCTTCTAAAAGTAAAATGATGTTACAGAATAATTGGTCAAACCCCGTGTAGATACTTCAGAACTGTCTTAGCTGGGACAAAACGAACAGTAATATATGTTGTTCTCCTAGTAAAAAGAGCTCAAGTGAAAAATAATAAACCGTATTTTATACTATTATTTTGGATCTGTAAAAAGGTTCTATTACACTATGGCCTTGTAAGTTTTTTTTTCTTCAGAAATTAGAATTTTAAATAGAAAGAATAAAGTATAAAGCTCAATTAAAAATTAAACATTCTAAGATTGTTTTTTTTTTTTCGTAAAAACTCTTCTACGTACGATTCAGAATATAACTACAGTTCAACCAATCACTATGTATGTTGCTATTCCAACAAAACTCTACTAGCTTACATTTGGTGCATTTCAGTAATTTAATTTGTATAGCCATATTTAATCATTATTTAGTATATTTAGTTATATAAACATTCAAGTATTTTTCGAAGCAACCTTAAGAATATTTGTTACCAAAATAAAAGGAGTATTGTTTTCTATTAAATTTGTATATATATATATAATATATATATATATATATATATATATATATAATATTTAAACCAAAATTCATTTTAAAACACATTGTAATAAGAGAAAGAGTAAGATATATTCGTTTTTATTGTTAATTTATTTTTAAGCTATGAAGTTTATCACTTCATTGAAATAATGTAACTGGAAATATAAAAGATTCATGAATGTATAATATGTTCAATATCTGAATACATAACAGTTAATGTTACTATTATAACTCATTAAATTATTATATTGCTCTTGTCGTAGTGTATTAAGGTGCTCAATATAAAACTGCAAATGAAAATATAAAAGGTTAATGAATGTATGAGATGTTCGATATCTATATAATTGATAATATTACCATTATAAGTAAATACATTATTGTATTTTTCTTGTGTTAGTATATTATTACTGAATATAAGAATGCATTGGAAATATAAAATATTAATCAATGTATGAGTGGTTCCATATCTGAGTATATACCAGTTAATGTTACCATTATAACTAAGAAGATTATTGTATTGTTCTTGAGGTAGTGTATTAGTGTAATGAATATAAGCATGCAATTGGAAATATAAAATATTAATAAATGGATTTCATGTTCATTATACGAGTGTATAAGTATTTTTAAGCATACATTAATTTTAAAACGTATTATAATGACAGAAACAGTAGATATACAGGTGATGGCTCTTGGTGTGACAAAATGTTTTTTGGGTCATAGTTAATTTATTCTTAAGATGTGAAGTTTATGTTATTCATTAAAAACTTTGCTATTTAACAGATAATGTTGCCTTTATAGCTCATTACTGTATTGTTCTTGTGTTAGTGTATTGATAAAATGAATATAAGAACGAAACTGAAAATATAAAAGATTAATGAATGTATGAGATGTTCAATATCTGAGTATATAACAGTTAACATACCAAATATAAAAATGAGACTGGAAATATAAAAGGTTAATGAATGGATTTGATTATGAATATCTGAGCAATGTTCAATGACAGAGTATATTCAGTCTCATCAGTTAGGTTTCATAAGCTTGTTAGAAAATCGAGTATCAATTATAGCACTTTAGTTGATTAGATGCTCGCAGGCAAGTTTTATCCGCTTTCGTATAAAATTTACGATTGGGAACGTTTCAGAGAGGAAACTTCGTTTCAATTACACGGCAATATAGATGCAAATTTACCGGGTATTTAATTAAATTACCCTACATTTTACTCTGCAAGCTACAATTTTTCCACCTTGCCATGGCAAAGCACCTACTGATCACCTTAACCGACCTTACAGAATCTGTAAACACTGTCCCTTCCTAGAATAGTTTTACAAAATTAGGGTATTTGTTTAGTCCTGGGTACTTCCCATGCTAACTTCCCGAGTTTAAGTTATGTTAACTTCCCCATTAAAACAGCTTTCTACTAAGCTTTCCTACAATAATTTAATCTTTTAATTTGGTGTATTACTCCATATTGAAATGAAGAGATCTAGAAACCTAGTAGCATTTTATCTTACAGCCATGTGATATTCTGACTACAAAGACTGATTCTTCCACTTACAGGACAATAAACATGTCCTTTCAAGTTATAACAGACTGGATTTCCTCTATCAGAAACTGGTAGTAGAGGCTTCGCTCAACCCTCAGCTAATAGCTTAAAAGAAAGCAGTAATTTTAGTTAGTTAATAACCCTACCATTTTTAACAGGGACATTAGCAAATTACTAACACCGGGAAACTTAAGGAGAATTTATTATTGTCTGTTACACATGAAGAAAACGAACTATCCATCATTCAAATGAACAAGTAACACGCTATTGCTCATATACTGAATAATTATAAGTAACACGTTATATACTTACATTTATTGCTTGCATTTGTTGGTTTTATAGTTTTTTTTTTTTTTTTTTTTTTTTTTTTTTTGCCACTGTTGGTACCTATATATATATATATATATATGTATTACTCTTGTTATTCATTTACAGTATTTTTTCCTTTGTTGTTTACTTTCATATAGTTTATTTGCACTGTTATTATTTATATTTTTATTTATTCATATGTCACGTCTTAGACAGTAATGTGCATGCATTTAAGTTAAATATTTATTTATTTTTAGTATTTTATTTACTACTATCAGTCATTAATATTAATATTTTTTACTCTTGTTATTTATTTATAGTTTATTTTTCATTGTTATTAATAATTTTATAGTTTACTTGCACTGTTATTATTTATCTTTTTTGTTTCTTCATACGGTGTCACATCTTTTACAGTAGTGTATTTAAGTTAATACTATCACTAATTTATTATATACTACCACTCATTTTGTATTATAATTTATACATTCTTATTACATTAATTATACATTAATTATGCCTAGATTTGATTTAGAGTCAAATTGCATGTTTGGTTTGGCGCTTTTCTTCAAGTATTATTTAATCATCTATCATAAGTTTATAAATGTAAATTGGTTTTCGACCGTTGAAAGGAAATAAATAAATAAACATCCTATGATCAAATTTCCTACTAATCAGTTTTTATTTCTATTGAAGTTTCTTAAGTCAATTCAAAGTTAATTTTAAATTGATAATAAATTAAATAAATATATTTAATTTTATTTAATACACTGTTTTTAACGCGCATTACCCATTAAATATATAAACTTTGTAACGGGGAGTGGTTTTGAGCTCACGTTTAAGTTATGTATACATTTTCCTTATGTACTTCCAGGAGGTCCAGTGAAGTTATAAGCCGATTTTGCATAAAATATCTACCTAAAATATTACGTTGGTGAATTGTATCACTAAAACTACCAATTACGAAAGTGTAGGATTCCATTAATATTTTAGCATGGAACAAAAACTAACCTCTAGCTTTTTCTAAAGCAAAATGCAACATAATGGCCATATAGGGTTGACGTAATGGCAACATGTATCCTTTGTAATGGCCATACACCTCATTTCTCTCATCTATTTTAACCTAAAAGCTTGATACGCGGTTTGTGCTCCCAATTTAACAATGAAATTATGTATTTTGTTCACAGAAATGACAAGTAACTCCTCGCTTCTGAACCTTTTCTAGTGTATTTTCAACTGCAATGAACATAATAATTAGAATTTGTTATATTTTGTTGAGATTTGTTGAACGGTTGCATATGTAAACAATTGATTAATTTATTCTCCAAACAGGCGAAATATTCCAAATAAATTTTTGTAACTGTCATTAACTTTTTTATATCAAAATATAAATGAAATTGTTTGTGTATTTTCTTTTTATCATTTTCAGCAATAACAAAGCTGTGAACAATTTGCAAAATGAACTTAATTATTTAAGTATAGTTACAAAAAGCGTGTAACGCAGGCAGTAAAAAATCTGATGAACAGGATCTCCTTATCTGTCTTTTGACTGTTTGCTGTTGAGATCTAAAGAACTGTTGAAGCGAAAATGCACAATTCGGTTCCCGAGTTCTCATTAATTGAATATTGCCTGTGATTTGTGTATTGACGAGGTCTAACAGCCCAAGTGGTTCGGAAAACATCAATTAAAATGTAAGTATTTTTTTACATCCCTTTAAGGGCTTTATGGCAGAAAAACGATTCGAAATTATTTGTTGATAATTCATGTATACAACAATAAACTTTTTTAACACTTTTATAGATTTTATTTGGCCAATGTACATTTAATGAACACATTTTTATCATTGAAGACATCATCAAATTCAAAATATGCTGACCATTTAAATAACACCGGCCATACGTCGAAAACATCTTGTAATTTTAAACATAAAAAAGTCACCTATTGTCAGCATAGTAACATTTTGAAATTTACAAAAGTGCCAAAATTAATCCTAATGAATTATTAAATGGCAAAGATTTTCTAACAAAAAATTATTATTCGATAGGCTTTTAAACTATCTAAATTGATCACAAATAAAATTAAATACAAAAATGTAACCACCAAGGTAGTTAAAAAAATATGACAATCTTGGTTTCAATTAATTATTTACCTTAACCTATAAGTACCTGATGAAGGATTCGTTGAATTAAAATGTACATTGTACAAACAAAAATCTATAAAATAGTGTTTATTATTGTATACTTATATCAAACACTTTTCAAGGCTACATATCTAATATTAATAATTCACACTAAAACGTTGCCTTTCAAAACCTTTCAATTTTACAGTAACCTCCATGGCTGTTTTAGGAATTCTGGCCATTCTGGGAGATGGGGGGGAAAGTTCAAAAATCGAATCAAGTGGGAGGGGTGAAAGGAGAGGCGGGAGCTGAGGAAGAAGTCATGCAATGCAGTGATATACGGCATAGCATAACTTATCTAGCGAACTCTAGCGTTATCATGTCAGAAGTACTTGTTGCTGCAATATACTGCAGGCCAACACTAGCGCGACCTAGGTTCTGACATACGAACCCACTCTAGTAGAGCCAAGAAAGTGAGTCACACGCCGTTATATAATATGTCTTCTCTAAGAACTAAGTATATTCTCTACGTTCCGATCCTCTCAGCAGGAAACGGAAGATTCTAACTGAAATATCCGCTATGACCAATCCTGGACTTCATGAAGCTGCAGGTCTTTTTCCAAGTTAAGACCTTACTTACAGCATTATTTAGTACAGATCACAGTTAAACAAAATTAAAACCAAATACATAGACCTTCAGTATTAATTACTTTTACTTTTCCTCTTGAATACCCCTCACAAAATCCAGGACTCTCTCCCGTGGGCGAGCATCCGTCGAGGCTCGTGAGTGTGAGTGTACTTCATGAATGGACTACTTTCACTCACGGCTATGCTCGCTACCATTCATGTGTTTCCAAGTGTACGTCACTTTAATTCTCTTTTATTTCCATTGCTTTGTTATCTTTCAGGAACAAACGTGCATTCACTAGCAGTGGAATCAACACAACTGAATTACGACAAAGGGAAATGTGACGAATACCATTTTATATACGAGTAGCAGTAGAATATTTTTGCTGTAAAAATTTCAAAGTATATTATAGTTATTATGGTACAAAATGAACAAAACTCCCTAAGAAAGGCTTTGAAAAGTTTGTAAGTACTACTTTTTAATTTCTATCTAATAATTGTAACAGTAGAGAGAACTTTAGAATTTGCCATTATAATTACTTTTTTTATTTTATTAAATCCAGAGTGTATAGCCTTAACTGTTTTGTTTCTTACCATGGTGCTGTCAATTATTGTTTAATTTAGAATTATCTTAATATGTTTATCGTTCTGAGGTCGCTCAGTTTAAAATCAAACAATAATTTTTATATGAACGACGCAGAATTAAAAATAACGACTGTGTCAAATATTTTGTATTTTGGGTATACTTTTCAGTATACTGGATCTGGATAAATTAAATTCCCGAACAGATCACAGATGTTTGTGTGAACATTATTAAAAAATAGACAAACGCTTTATAAAATGCTAGAGACCCTTTGCTTCACATGTTCCCAAATATTGCTGAAATATGTAATAGTTTTCGCATCCTAATTTCCCCACATCACCATATCCGTAATCTCGTGGGTATATTCAAGATTTATATTCAAGCATCATTATAGAATTATTGTAAACCAATTTCTATTTCAATTCTTAATCTATATCTAATGCCGTAGTATTCTATATTTACGAAGAGTGTTAAATTCACAAGAGTAACATCCTGGTTTTCCACGAGTTCTTGAGATTACTTATGAAAACATACAAAGAAAACTCTAGAGCATACGGTATCTTATTTGTGTGGGACCTTATTCGTTATTTTAATGTCTTCGATCCTGAACGTGATAAAATTTGTCATTAAAACTATCGTTTTTACAGATTTTGTGGGTTAGTATGAAAATTTTGAAACCCATTCTTTGCGAACACCTTAAAGGTAAGACGGACATGTGTACAACGTTTTATGCACATCTGTTCGGTACTTTCAAAGATTTTGTTATGAGCCAGTCAGTGGTATTTGGTTTTTGTGTACCCATAAATATATTTCCAACATTAATGTGTAAAAGTTTCCTTACTAATAAATGGGAAAACTGAACACATGCCACTATTGTAAAAATACTGTGAACTCATTGGATTTTATGAAGTTTAAAGAGCAAGCCAAAAGGGTAATTTTGTTTGTATTATCTGAAAATGAAAATTAGAGCTGTGTAATCCAATGCACCTTCAAAGCTAGTGAGAATGTTACATTTTAAACCAAAGTTCATACATTCAAACTCTATGCTTATTGCTCCTTAGTTTTTAGTGAGAACGAGGATGTGATGACGGAATAGACAGTGCCTTAAGGCTGATGGTCGAAGGCTTATGCTAGGCTATTGTTCGCTGAGTACTACCTTGTAGCATGCAGGAGAGTTTGTGTTAGTGGATAAAACTGCAACACAAATCTCATGTGGAAACTTTTTGAATTTTCGTAATAGTGAAAAATATGTCTATCTAAAACGTGTCTCTTCTTATCGCCTAATCAAAACGTACAGTATATTTAATAACATACTTTACGAGTGTTATTTTATTAATGTATGAGAATTGTATAGAGTATTTCAACTTAGAGATAATATTTTTACAGTTGTAAATAATATTATAAAAAATATTTAGTCTATCCCTATAACATAGGATTGTTCTTGAACAGACAGGTTCAGTATGAACTTCTAATATGTTAACTATGTTTATTTGTGCCACGATTAAACACTTCAGTCTGAAGTTGTGGGCGGCATGACGTGGCATGTTGCGCCTCGGTCGTTCAAAGTTTAGCTTCTGTCTGACCTAGGGAAGTTAGCCCAAGTTTAGCACAAAGCTACGTGTTGTCACTAGCTATTAAGGGCAAGTTCGCCACAACCCTGCAGGCCACCAACTTGGGATGTCATGTTGGTTTCCTTTCTTAAGTCATCAGCACTTATAACAATCAATAGTGCATAGTTGTCCGGCTACAACGCAATGAGAGATAGTTTCAAATTACCAAAAAACTGGCAGTCTGGACAGCCACTCACATTTATTAGCGGATGTGCATCATTGGCTCTACAATTCGGTTTAACATCTGTAGACTAAGAATGGCTCTTTTTAGTGAAGCTGAAATATCTCGAGATTTTAATTATATATGAACCTGCGACAAGTGCAACAACACTGGGCTCGTTCAGCTTGCCTGTCTCAAAATTCGAGGGCAATTTTTCTGGAAAGACTATTTTTTTTTTAAATATCGGATAAATTAACTGTTTACAAAACCGATTAAGAGAGCATTTATATCAGGGGTGCTTTGAATTGGGAAGTACTTGCCCTGCTTTTTCTTATTAAGGGACTTTGGGTATTATTGCGTTTGTTGTAGAATGTGTGAGATGTCTTATATTTTATTAATGTTGTGCTGTGTTTTTTTTATTTGGTGACAATCTTACAATCTGTAAAATGCATTATAATTTATTTATTTTATATAATGTATGTTATTGAAAATGGGCCTTGTCATACACGAAATTCATGTTGACGACAACAAAATATAATTAATTAATACTTCAATTTCTACCCAATAGTCATGGTAAAGGCGTAATTTTAGAAATAGCAGTAAATTCTGTTTTTGTGCAATAAATACAATACATAACGGTACACATATATGTCTGGTAATTTGGTATTATCCGAATGCCACTATTTTTGGAGCAGTTTTTCTTACAGAGGACATAACAAAACTACAATATTAAAAAGAAAAGATTTTATGTTGACTTACTGTGAAAATCACGTTTCATTGTGAACATTGGTTCTTGCTTTCTGCCTCTCAAAAGGAAGCAACGTTAGGTTAGCGAATAGGCCATTCTGTCCCTATCTACTAATTGTAACTACGCGATAAAAGTAGGTTTAGTATGGCTATCTTAACTATATTACTAGTAGTACCAAAGTTAAAGATAACCTTTACGAGCTCTCACGTGATGTCAGCTTGAATTTGGATACTATCTCGAGGGATGTTTTTCTTTTTTAGCCACTGAAGCCCGCACGGATGGCTAAGGTAAATTTTTCTATTTGGGGCGTGATCTGTGATGAACCGGCCATCAGGACAGGCTTCTGTGGCGCCTCAGCTATAGCACCACCCCGCACTTCTGGAGAACAAAGAAAAACATCCCTCGAGATAGTATCCAAATTCAAGCTGAGATCACATGTGCGCTCGAAATTATCGACTTTAACTTTTTATATTTATAATACGTGCGTATGTATTGCCTTCCTTTTGAGAGGCAGAAAACAAGAACGGGGAAAGTAATAATAGCAAAGTACCACATTTCCTTTAAGGATCTATAGGTTTTCATATCGGGACTTTACAAGACCCAGACAAATATATTCAGTAATTTTGTTTCAATTAAATCAAGAGTAATGATTTTAATGTTGCAGGGTTCATATTTTTGTGCAGTTTTATTATAAACTGTCCTTGTAGATATAAAGCAGGTTAGATTAAAGTTGTATTTTAATACAATGCTTTTCCACCCTGTTACATGAAACCTAAATATGTAAAAACTAGTATATAAAACATGTGAGTTATTTTGTAAAGTTTGCTTTTTCATATGGATAGATTTAACCACATTTATACCAGTGTTATCCAGGAAGAGGTGTTTCAGGAGAGCTTTGATATTTATTTTCGTCATTGAGTTTTTTGATACCATCAGGGAGCCTATTGATCATTAATCTGACACCAACTTGAGACGGCAAGCATTTAAAAGGTACCGTTCTGTGTTGTTCGACTCGAAAGTTGTACAGATTGTCAGCTCTTCCCTGTTCCAACTCACATTTGTGTCGACAGAACAGAACTACCTCGAGAATATAAAGGCAGGATAAAGTCAATAATCAAAGTTCTCTAAGTTCCTCCTTGCATCACTGTTTGGAATTCAATTTTAAAATAACTCTGACACCTTTTTTAGATAAAAAATGTTTATGGCCATAATGTACCCCTATTTCAATAACATAAAGTATTTATGACAAATTTTAAATTTTAAATTCATCGCCAATCAGAATACCACATGCAGATTGTATAGATAAAAGAATAGCTCAATAAGTATACACTATTAAAAAAACTAGATATAAAACGCTCAAGTAATGTGTTGACTCTCAAAAATTCCAATAACTAATTCAACACCTGTCTGTTGGGATATTATCTGAATGATGAGACATTTCCAGTTTTTGGCAGCATTACTTCGCCCTTTGCCAAAGTCGCTGTTGTGCGGCTAATGAGTACAAGAACAGCCCGGTCCGGGTCGCGAGTGCCGAGTTTCAGTATTCAAAGTTTATCTTAATGCTGCCAGAGTGGTCGTAATGGCTCCGGCGACTGGTTGTAAATTAATCCTCGCCGGTCGGACGGGATCTGAGAGTTTGTACAACTCGCAGTTCGCAAAATTGATTTGTATAACCTTTTTATCTCAGAAGTTAAATTAGCCCTTAATTTAACAACTCCAGTTAGCCATCACTGAAATTTTTGTGTTTTATATTGATTAATAGTGTATTTGTCTTTAATTTTCTCTAATTCGCAGTTTTATTAATGAAAACTATTAATATATACATCATAACGTGATTAGCTATAATACAAATTTACATGTTGTTAAAAACGTAATTGCCATTGTTTTGCTTGCACACTGTAAATTTGCTAAATTCTTCTAGCCACTGAAATATTTAGGTATCCCAACACAAAATCTTTCATTGACCGTATAAAATGTAATACAGGGTGATTCTTGAAGTTTCCTCACCCCCCACTTTCTACAGCACATTTACTAGTAAAAATAATGAGAAAAAAAAGTTATCAATAAACATAGGTCCGAAAACGCCTTATGTTAGCGTAGTTACAGCTAGCGAAAGATTATCCTGAATTCCTGGGTACAGATGATAAATAACTCCATACTGAACTTTTGGAAAGGTTAGATTAGTAAGAAATAATCGTGGATTCATATGTATTTTAACACTGATAACAGTCAAATAAGAATAGGATTCAGAACAGTACTCTGGTAGTAGTTTTATGAGGGATTCCAGGGTTAAAATGCAAAAAATTGGGCACGAAACAAATGTTTTTTAAGTTTGATGTACAATAACTTTGTTTAAAATTGGTAATAACTACATAAAACCACCAGACATTAATGTAAAATTAATTCTGAGAAAATTGATAAATCAAGTCTAAAATAAAACATAAATAAGTACCCCAAAAAATCGATTTATTCAGTATATAATACATTACTCAGCCGTAAAGAAATACCGTACGGTATAAGTTAAAATAAAACAAAAACCAAAATGTTTGTTCCTTAATGATGAGATAAATTGAAGAAAACAAGATTAACTGATAAATAAATTTGTTGTAAATAAAATATCATGTTTATATACGTTTGGATTTTTTAAAATAAAAAATTACATCAAAATGTTCGAAAATAAATGAAGCAAACATTTTCCCATTATTGCTTACGTAATCATTCGAAATGCAGTATTTTTGTTTTATTAATTTCTAATTGGTAACGCACGAATAACAGCTGATCAACCAATGGTATTCTTGTACTGTTACGTTTAGAACTGTGTAATTAGTGGTGTTTTGCAAGCTACAGCAGGAGTCGGGTTTTGTGAATCGTGTTATTAAATGGCAATTTTTTCTGTGAGTTATAAGTCGAATTGTTTTATTCAGCGAAAAATGCCTTTACTTATTTACATCAGAGGAATAACGCTGATATGGTTTTTTATTTTGGGTACTGTAAGGTAATGCTAGAGCTGCTGTAGAAGAATATGAACTACTTCCCCTAATAGGTAGGATTCCCTCACATAGATACCAAAACAATGTCAGGAACTTTTCTTACCCTTCGGGAAACAGGATCACTACCAGTACTAGAACCAATTATGAAACTAGCTTGTCCCAACTTGATGATAGATAATTGTTTATTAATGCTGTTACATACGCAGTCCCAACGGTGTAAGTACACGACAATTTTAAGGCGGTAGGAGTTTCGCAGTCAACGTGTGGAGGTCACTTACTCGAAACAAATTTTATATCCGTTTCAATTAAACAAAGGTTTCAAACTCTACAGCTAGGGGATGGTCCGCTTCGCTTGGAGTTTTTTTGGCAACTTTTTGAATATTAATAATCAACTCTACAAGCGTATTTTGTTTAACGATGAGGCACAATTCACTCGGATGGGTTTCATAACTTGCACAATGAAAACTCATGGCAGAAAAAATCCACATGAGGTAGTGGAACAGCAACTTTCACACCGATTTAGCGTCCAAGCTGGTTTGGCCTTTCTGCACAAATCTCGGCTGATTTGGACCTTTCATATAACCCGGACGGCCTAAATGCAGAGTTCTATTTGCATTTCCTTCAAGAAGAGTTTGCCGCAGCTGTTAGAAGAATGTTCCTTTACATCTCAGACAAAATATGTACTTCAGCATGACGAGCACCTCCCCACTTTTCACAGTGCCGTTTCTGCTTACTTAAATCATAAACTTTCCTGGACACTGGATTGGATCGTGGAGGCCTCACCCTTGGCCACCAAGATCACCAGATCTATCTCCCATTGGATTATTGCTATCTGGGATGGATGAAAGTGACATGTATACAAGACAAAAGGTGAATTCTCGTGATGAATTAATTGCTTGGTCCCCGTATTAAGTGGATTCGGTCTGTGCAGATACAGGGAAGTCCCTGAAAAATTAAGAAACGCAACAAAAAAGCAAACACAAACGTGCTGCAAAATGTATTTGATAATGTGGCCTCATTTCGAAACATCTATATAAAAAGGTGCGTACGGTGGCCCAACCTGCATTAATTTTTATGCTTAAAACTAGTAATGTTATTCATAACTGAATAAAATCGATTTTTTGGATACTTATTTCTTTTTTTTTTATTTTTTGTTTTTTTTTTTTTTTTTTTTTTTTTTTTTTTTTTTTTTTTTTTTTTTTTTTTTTTTTTTTTTTTATTTTTTTTTTTTTTTTTTTTTTTTTTTTTTTTTTTTTTTTTTTGTTTTATTTTTGTTTTTTTTTTTTTTTTTTTATTTTTTTGTTTTTTTTTTTTTTTTTCTTTTTTTTTTTTTTTTTTTTTGTTTTTTTTTTTTTTTTTTTTTTTTTTTTTTTTTTTTTTTTTTTTTTTTTTTTTTTTTTTTTTTTTTTTTAAATTTTTTTTTTTTTTTTTTTTTTTTTTTTTTTTTTTTTTTTTTTTTTTTTTTTTTTTTTTTTTTTTTTTTTTTTTTTTTTTTTGTTTTTTTTTTTTTTTTTTTTTTTTTTGTGTTTTTTTTTTTTTTTTTTTTTTTTTTTTGTTTTTTTTTTTTTTTTTTTTTTTTTTTTTTTTATTTTATTTTTTTTTTTTTTTTTTTTTTTTTTTTTTTTTTTTTTTTTTTTTTTTTTTTTATTTTTTTTTTTTTATGAATTTTTATAATAAAATATTATTTTAGACTTTGATTATATCAATTTTCCTCTATAATTAAATTTCTCTACATTTAATGTTCGTTTGATTTTAGTATTTATTACCAATTTAATTAAAACAAAGTTTTATTGTACATCAAACTTAATAAAAAAAAACATTGTTTTCCGTGCCCCAATTTTTTTGCATTTAACCCTTGAATCCCTCAAAACTACTATAGTACAGTCCTGAAAACCTATTTTATTATCTTTATCAGGTAATAATTTATAAAAATCACGACATTTCTTACTTAATTAACCTTTTCCAAAAGTTCAGTATGGGTTTAATTTACTCTTTACCCAGAATTCAGCGAAATCTTTCGCTAGCTGTTACTCGCTAAACGAAGCGTTTATTCGGACCTTGTTTTTATATAACATTTTTTCTCTAATTTTTTACTAGTACAATGTTGCTGTAGAAGTGGAGGGAGAACTTCATGAATCAGCCCTGTATAATTGTTCTATATTATTTTCACTTTAATATTAATCAGTAATACCTATGTTATAAATTATGTAGTTTTTTATATATCTACTAACTGGCTACGCATATACAGCTCATTGTAAAGAGCACCTGATCTCATGAATTGTATTCCATTGTGAAGGAAACGGAGGTTTTTCCGGACATTTGCTATCGTTCCGTTATACAAAAAATCAATAACACTACGTTTCAAAATCTGCAATCTGATCTCTACTTTAGGTAAGGTAAATTTACCTGAATTTACCTATTTTAATAAAATTCAACTGTAACTTAACATAATTCGTTACTTTAATAAAAAAAACCATACAGTACAAGTATCTGTACAAACCTAGCCAGTCCTCAACTAAACTTCTTTAATTTGAAATTTTTAATAACGCCACATTTTTACTAAGTATAACTTCTCTTCAAGAAATTCATTAAGTTACAAATTTTTTAAATATGTAATTTAATACATGCTGTTCACTCAAGTGCATACTGTAAGAAAGTTTCATTTTTATATTCAACCTTTTTAGTACTTAATTTATTACTATTGTTGTTACGACTGTGCAAAACGATTGCACCAACAGGTCGCGACTGCACACAGTAAAATAACTCTCGGATTTTATTAAATACGGATCATTGTGATATTCGTATTCAACAACCGATCCATCACATATCCAATGGACTTGACACCCGTGTTTTCTCACTCCTTATTCAAAATCAAAAAATATTTCTATACAATATTTATTAGTTCTATGACACTTCAATAGATATATGAAGGAAACAGGATTTTTCCGGACATTTTCCATCGTTTAGTCTACAAAAAATCAGTAACACTACGTTTAGAGATCTGCAATCTGGTCTCTTCTTTGGTGCCCAGTGGTAGGTTTAACTGGAAGTTATAAACCAGAAGTGATCCCTGCTGGGTATTATCCAATCCTTAGCCAAACTTGTGTTATATTTCTATTAATTCATTCGTCTTTGTTTCCTTATCGGCCCTTTAAACAGACTAAAACTAAATTTTGTAAATTTTTTCACACATTTTGTATATTTTTTAATTTAAATATTATGAACATTATTGATTTGTACGTTATCCTACCACTTATAACAAAGAAAAGAATGCGATAACTATTCTCCAGTAAGAAAATGTGCTACAGAGGTCACCAGTGTCATGTTAAAATATCAACGCACTGGGCTAGAAGACTATGATAAGAGTGATCCGAGTTAAAGGATTTGTGGAAAGGTAAACCATATCCTGCCACAGTTAATGTGTTGGTGGGCAGGAGAGTCGACGTCCACATGCGGCTCCAGAGACTGAGTTAATAAGATGTCTGCCCCAGTTACACGTCGCTAGGAGGCCGGTTATAGCGAACATTACCGGACGTCTGATCTTCGCGAATTACAAAAGTAACGCACGGTCAGATACAGTTATAATTAAATGTAAGCAAATGTGAAGAGCAGTGACGGAAAGATTATCTTGTTATTTTAAATTGCGAGGATCCGCACAGAGGAAAACAGAGTAGTTCTGCGAATCTGTACACTACTCTGGCAGTGGTGGGAACAGTCAACTCGAGGGTATGGTCAAAGCGTCTTTGTTTCAGTCGGTTTAACGGTTTTCCCATATAATGGGAATAAGCAAAAGTTTGAATTGAATATTCTGAATCTGGAAAGTTCTTGAAATACTGGAAAGTGGAATGATTGTAGGTGGGTAAATTTTCAAGAATTTTTTCTTTTTTCTGATTTTTAAGTGCTTTAAGCATTTTTACACTTTAAAGCACACATATAACAATAATTGCACCTAATGGCTGCAAAACGAGCATGATTTCCGACGGCTCAGCTGATCCGAATCGAGGTCCTAAGAGAAAAAGAAAAAGGATTAACCATTGTCTAATGAAATCGCCTCCTCTTTCCTGGCCTACAGCGTTGCCATTTTAAGATACTCTAATCAAACATTTTCACTCGATCTTTGCTAGACACTACCTACATATTTGTAACCGTGGGATTTCCGCCATCTGTTTCTCATGTGGACGTTGAGCCATCCTTCTTTGGGAGAATTGTGTTCAATTTAAAATATAACTGAAAGGGGAACCACAATCTGGGGTTTCTCTATTCTAAATGAATCTGCAACAGACCGAGTGACTTAAGGAACCCTCTACACTAAAAATCAAACTCTTCACTATGGTAAAATACAAAAACTTGTCGGCAAACCAAGCACATTCTGTAATTATCGTAAAGTCAGCAAACCTTACACAATGACATCCTCACAGAAGATTTTATTTGATCAACTGTATAGAAACAATCATAAATTCTAAAATAAAAATATAGTTGGAAATACGATCAACCACATAAACAGACTCACATCTCAACAATGCACTGTCTTCAGTGACAAGAAGCTGATTAAAAACATCCAGATGAAGAGATTTGGAACTGAGAAATATTTCTTGATCCAAGAGAGAAGTCTCATACAGGTTCGAGGCCATACCATACGGCCCCGGCCAACCATCCACTTTAGCCTCACATTTTGGATCCTGACATTACCTTTCCCAAATTCCTGGAAAGATGACCACTGCACCTCTGGCCAGAGCATTTGAATTACCCACGAACAAACTCCAAGACACAACTCAGACCAACACAGCCCTCACCAGAGATGATCGTTACGGTCGAGAGGTTTGAAATTAGGCGTAAAACTCCAACTATGCTACCTGTACATCTCTATTGAAAATATAAAGATCGGTTCTCTCTTAAAGAGTTTTGATTCCCGTCTCTCGTCAAGTGACGGACAAACACTACATTAGTAGCTGTTTACATTAGTCCTAGGGGGAACATTTGGTCATAGAAACAATTCGAATTTTTCGTAACCATCCTCTTTTTTGAAGTCGGTTACGAATACGATATAAAAAATTTCTAAACAGATTCATGTCTAAAAAATTAACAGATTAATTATAATCGCTTTAGTGAAGGTTGATAACAAGGCATATTTTCAGTAATATAGCAATACATATGACGAAGTTATTTATTTATATAAGTTAGTTTCTTACAAATCATAAACATTTTACCTTAACCACCATTTTAGGTTTCTATTACATCAGATTCTTGACGTTATTTTAAGTAAAAATATTTTATCGATGTTAAACTTACTTTGGGAAGTTTAAAAACTTGAACTCTGGAACATAGCTCATAACGGAGTAACAGTGCAATAGTGTGCAATTTAATGCTTTACTTGGCAAACATTATTATGTGTTTACACATTCCTAGGCATGCGGTTTGGCATTTCTGTGCACTTCCTGCAGTGTACCCTGAACCGGATACCTGAAGATGGTAAAGCATGACGAAATGCACCCAAACATCACAACATTAAATAAATGTCACAAACTAAACTTATAAGTAGTAGTATTTTTTTTTTTTTTTTTGTTTGCATATTTTTGCTAATGAAAGTTGAACTTTGCGTCTGCTTGTGTACAGAAAATGTGTTTATTGACTGTAAGTCTAAGGTTGCTCTATTAAACCTTATTATTACATTTTAACAATAACAAAATATATAAAACTGTGTATAGTAGAGTTTTTGTCTTAATATTTTTATACCTTTAAGGTAGTATTTAGATCTAAGTGATGAACTCTTAAAAGCCACTTTTAATTTAGATACGGTGTGTATATAGAATACCTCCCTTATACCACATACATTTTGGTCTTGTTAAAAATAAGCCTTTGCAAAATAAGTGTAATATTTTGAAAACAATAAAAAATATATGTACATTTGTTTAGATGTTTTATATACGATTCTCACCGTCAAATCTTCCGTGGCTTGGTGGAGCAAAAAACTTCGTAAAATAAATCAATTAAAAATGATGAAGCTGAAGCTGATGAAGGCACATTTCTGTCTTTTTGCCTGTATACAAGATTCCTTTCGAAAGAGTTAACTTCAAGACGGTTGAAATGTGGTGTTAAACTCAACTTCTACTACCTCGATATAAAATTTCAAGTCGCTAACTGTAACATTTGCTAAATAGATAATTTACTATTCATGGGAGGAAATGTATGTGAAAATATTAGAGTTTGCAGTAACTAGTGATATCAAAGTGTAGGTGAATTAAATTATGAAATTTCTCAAGAAAGGGTCTGCGGATGTAGAATGATGTGAATTTCAGGTATTTTCTGGTAGTCTAGTTTGTTAACGTGATTACAATAGGGGTAGTTTGATTGAAGTGACTTTGTTCTCTCTGACCTCTGAGTTGGAGGCAAATCAAAGGCTTGGTTTTAGGTTAGCTGGTTTACTGGAAGGGGAGGTATACTTAGCAACGGCACGCGATTCTCGACTCCTTTTTGGAGTGTTCTTTTGCGGATAATTTATTTGGTGGTTTTTGCGTCTTAATAGTTTCCTGTGCCCATCTGCGAGAGATTTTGCGTGAGTAGCTCTTTTATAGTCGAACTGCAATTTTCAGATTGGAGTTTTGCTGTCTACTAGTGGTAGCTTTCTTTTACAGCGATATTGTGTACATTTTTATTTAAAAAGGAAATAAGAAGATTTGAATTCACTTAAACCAAGTTTTCAAGAGACTACATGTTCTTTATTAATAAAATTCTTTGAAAATTACTAGTAATAACCATTTAGTACTCAACAGTGAGAAGAATTTTTATACATGAAGAAATAAAGCTTTGAACAATGATTGTTGGGTGAAACTTAGTTAAATTAACAGCTTGAACTTTGAGACTGTATCAACAGCAACAGGTTGTGAACAAGTGGTACAAAGAGTTTCAGGAAGTTTTTAGTTTAGTTTTATTTAGCCTCGTTTATAATAGAGAAAAGTATATTTTATTTTGATTTAAATTTTAATCTTTATTTTATTTGAATTTGATAAGAAAATTAAACTTTTATTTCGATTTTATTTTTGAAACAAGTAGTTCACTTTAATTTATAAATATTAATAAATTAAACACTAAAGAAGAATTACACATTTATCTAAATTATAAAAAAGATCCTCACAACATATTAAATAGCAATTTTAAAAAAAAACAAATCCTATCTTTGAAAAAATATCAAACACAGAATCTTAATCAAAATTACAACTGTGTCATATAAGTTTAACATCTGTTTAAATAGTCGACAGGTGTATATTTATTTGTTTTGTTTATAATTTAATTAGAGGTTATTGTTCACACTGAAGATGGTTTATACCGAAACACGTGTCTGAAATAAAAGAATTTAAAAGGGTTTTAGTTTACGATTTATTATTCTAATTTTAAATTATATAAAGTAAATTTCTTGAACACCGATTTTAACTTTGAAGTTTATCATTAAACAATTTTTAACGCGATTTTTGAGAAAATGTTCTCCTGTCTATCCAATATCCTAATCAATATAATTAATTATATAGCTATATAATTAATTGCAGTCGAACTAATCTAAAAATTATGTAAATTGATTTTGTGAAACTTTCGGATCTCTCTACACTAACTATGGCCAGGGAAGGTCATTGTGCTGTGGCACAAACGCAAAGACTACCACGCTGCCCGTGTTCAGGCGAACCTTTAATTTGTAATAATATGTGTTGATATTAATATATTATATGTTGGCCATTGTGTGAGGCCAGGTGTTCACTGCCAATGTTTCATTGCTGTCTACAGATTTGTCTGTGGAAGCTGAGTCTTCGAGACCGTTAAACTTATAATCTCGTCAAAAATTATTTAAAATCGGTCAGTTTTAATCCTCTGTCTGACCTCAGGCTTAATTGGAGATTGTTGACCTACCAGCGATTTGCTGCGTTTAGAGGCTGAAGAGTATTATTCAAATGTCCGGCAGCAGTTCCGAATTAAATCCAAATGCCGGTCTTCCTGCCTAATGAAAATGGGAGTTGCCGTTCCTGCAATAAGATAAATAGCGTTGAATCGGTGTATTATAGTTGATTGGTTTATGAGTTTTAAAGATTTACTACAGTATCGTAAATCAATATCAGTTTATCGCTATTTTCTTTCTGAAAATATACTTTGTACTAAACTTTTCTGAACTGTTTAGCGTTTAAAGCAATTTGTTTGGAAAATCTTTATTAAAAATGTTACATTATTATTTATTTTTTAGTTTTTGTTGCACTATTGTAATAAACATTTGTTGCGTATCGAGGCGAAACAAGAAAACAATAACCATGATGTTAGCAACAATTATTCAGTAAGATTTAGTTGCCATTATAATCTATTTTAAAACATATTTTTTTTTAATTTATTTTTTGCTATTTTATTTTCCCCAAAGATAAATTTACGCTATATACATTCCATTATTCAATATGCTCTTGCTTTCCAATCACAGTTCGCTATTTCATCTTATTTTCTTAGTTCAGTCTGGGATTTATGTAAATTTATATACTTAATCAGTTTCGAATGTCTCTTCAGCCCAGAACGTACCTGCTGCCTCCCTAGAAAGGTTTCTGCCATAAAATCGTACTTTATGTCCGATGCATTGCTTTCTGATTCCATTTAGAATGCTCACGGACTCACGCATTCGTTTCCTTCTTCAAATTGTAGTCACAGAGCGAATGGTTCGGTCATATTACTGCCCGGTCTCTCTGTTTTTGTTCCTCCTACCGTAAATATATAAAATCCCACAATTTTGAAGGAAACTAATCTCAAATATACAAAATAAACTAAAAGGTTTCAACTTCCCACCGCTGCCACCTATATTGAAAGTAAGATAATACTACTGTTATAGTTATTTGCTGCACACTATGTTTAGAGTTTTTTCTTACAAATACACAACCTGGAATAGGTATTTTATAATGAGTAGTATTTTAGGATTAAAATATGCCTATGTATTATTCTGATATCTAAGCAATATCCATGCCGAATTTCAACTAAATCTGTCGACTATATTTTGTGTGATTGAGAATAATACATCCGAAAACCAAAACATACAAATATTCAAAAATCTAAACACCATTCTTCACAAACTCTAATATTTACAATAATAATAGGATAACCCACCTTATATATTCTACTGCTATTTAACCACCTCAACGATATTTTTAGCATAGCAGTCGTGAAACTCTTACGCCAAGCAGTCTGTTGGTGACAGTATATTTTACGGCGTGTCCATATAAATAAAGTCATTTTTTACTCTGCTTTCGGCATCGCTTGATCAAATAATAGAATCAATATTTTCAATTAAATTTTGTTGATTGAATTTGGATCCTCTCTCACCTTTGTTTACAAACAAAATACTCGTAGTTTTTTTTATAATAATTTCATGTACTTCAATATGGCTTTGTAAATAGTAAAAATACAACAATCATTTATACACGATTATTTTTGCTGATTTTATATATTTTGTTAAGTTCACGGTTTGGAAAAAATGTAAATATGTATCGGTTTGAAACCTTACCACTAATCTAAACTACCTTTTAGTATTTTATTTAAAGATAATGGAATTACAATAGGCTGTGAACAAATACAACATATATACAAATACAGTTTTAGTTGTCTTTTGTAATGTAGCAATATTTCAGGTATTCATACCTTTTAAGAAATAATACTGAGGGTCTTTCCAAGCAAAGACAGCTATTTATTTGGGTGGGCCATACAACAGGCATGACATAACAGGTTTTTGTGAGGTAAAAGTTTTATTTTTTACACTTTTTCACTCTTAGAAACGACTGAAAATTATTTTGAAGCAGTCAGAATCAAATTTCAATCAAACAAATCGTAAATTAATCACCATTGGAATTCACAGGCCACCCATCTGACACGAGGAAAACTTCTCTCATTCTAAGTCGTATTGACTGACCTGGCCAATCAAAAACAGGATTATATCGCTTTGGAGGATTTTATCATCAATGTTTTGGACACTTATCACCCATCCACAAAAAGATTATTGTAATTAATCAATGTCAGTCAAAACACCAACACGCGTGCCGGCAACACCACAGACAATAATTGACAACATAATTACAAACCTTCCAAGTGTAACATTGTATGTGGTGAACACAGCCACTGCAGCCCACTGCGGCTCAGAGGCATTAGTGGAGGAAAATTCTAAAGGGATTCCAAACTTACTAAAACAATAAGGGACACAAGGCCAGATAATATTGCTCTTTTAGAAAGCTATTATTTCCAAAGAAAAGTGGAAATTTCTAAAATCATATCAATCCGTAAAGTAGCAGTTTAAATCTTTTTCAGATTGCTTGAGTTATCATATTAATGTGTGCTGTCTCAAAAACAATAAAATTACCCCAAAAGATCAGGAAACCTCGTGCCACAAAAAGAGTTTCGGTTTGGAGAGAAAGCACTAATAATTTTCTCAGAAATGCAAAAACAACTAAAAAAGAAGAATTCGATTTTTTCGTAGTACAAAATGTATAGACATTTTAATTTTAAAAAATAAAAAAGTAATGAAAGATTTATAGACCCAAGCTACTAAAGCATATGCTGTCTCTAAACCAATTATCTCGTTTTAAAAAAAATGATAAAACTGTTTGAGACATCATATATAATAAAAATAATTTGCATAAACAAATCAGAGTCAACATTGGGAATAGACTGGTTGAGGTTGCACATGAATCTAACACATTTGTGCATACTTTGCTTGTGAGCAAGGTCCACTACCTCGCCAAGGAAACCCTATGCGCAAGTAGAGTTCTCTTACCTCATTGTCACTGCTCCTGCAACCAGTCAAACAATCAAATGGATATTAATTTTATATCAGTATAGCTTATAAAAAATGCTCAAGACATATTATGAGACCATTATCCCAATTAATCAATGTATACGAGTATTGAACAAGGAGTTTTCTCTCGCTCCTTAAGACCGCTAGAGTAACGCCAATCTCAAAAGAGGATGATCGAATTTTTACAAGTAATTATAGGTCTGTCTCATTTTATTATTAGCAAAATATTCGAAAAACATTTTTTGGCCAGAATGCTTCTGTTTCTAAACGTACAAAACCAATAATCAATTTGGTGTCAGACCATATCAGTTACAGAAAGTGGACCATTGACGCATTGCTGGGTCTAGTGGGCATGGTAGTAGACGGGGTAGAAGGTCGAAATTCCACATTAAGTAAGTTTCTCGACCTATCTAAAGCATTCGACTGTGTTGACCACGCCAAACTGCTTAACAAACTTGTATTGCATAGCATCAAGGGTGTGCCTCTGAAGTGTCAGCTTATTCCTAAGCCATAGAACATAAATTGTTCAAATCTAAAATTTAATCTCGGAATCTTTCGATTCACCTAATATTTGGAAACCCTTAAGGATCAATACTCTGTCCTACTCTTTTTCTAATATTTCAATGACATAGAGTCATCATTACTACAGGGAAGATCAGTACAGTACGCTGGTGACACGCCTCTCTGTTTCAACAATAAATAAAAAACAATCCGGGAAGAGCAATCTTTCAATAATATTAACAATTGTGTCCATTTGAATAGCCTCTAGCTCACAGTAAACTCTTCAAAAACAAACTTCCTAACATTACGTTTAATTTTTGATAACCTTGTTTTTTGCCCCCGATGTTGAGCACAGAGGAAGATAATATCCAGATAATAAATTAAAACTTCTATTATAAACGTACTTTTAACTGTAAATTTTAGAAAATATTCAGTATGATGTGCTTGGTTAATACAATAAGGCAGATATCAAAGACAAAGTTATTATATCTAAATTTACTACAAATTTAAAGACTTATAAAACCCATCTTAGTTGTTTTTTAACAAAAATAAGCTTGTCTCACATGTGGTTGTACATACATTTTCTTGATCGGGAAAACAAGGCAAAATCAACTATGGTACAAAAATGACCGGAGTAAATTACAATGGTTATCGAATTCAACATTGGCGTTGGAAATATAATTCGCTCGAACCAGAAGTGCCCATACAGGGGCAAAGAATACAAAATTGCGTTTGAAGCCACGGATAACTGCTAATATGCATTAAGAACAAGTACGATTTTTATTCAAAAGTCATTTAAAATGTTAAAGTTAATCTATAACTTTACAGCATTATTATAACAATAACTGTTATATCTTTACAGTAATTTTTAAGAAAATTAAAACATACATACTTATTTTTAACATGATTGTATCGATTTTAAATCTATAATCTGTATTTTGTTATAGAATCAGCCTCGGGAAATGCTAGGTTTTGTCAAAAGGGGAAATTAATTGAGAAAGTGCTTATTTATTAAAAGTCTGCATCCTCAATCGTGTGGATTAGAACTACCAGAACTACGAACTACATCGTATATTGCATAGTAGCTAGCGAGGCTCAGGTCGGGGTCGTATACGAATACGATATAAATACTATTGATTATCTGTACTTGTTGCTCTGCTCAACGGCGTTCGTCTTCCTGCATCCTACCTAAAGGCTTGGCGTACACAGCTTATCAAATGTCCCAACGTACACAGAAATCCATCTGTCTATGCACGTCTAAATCCATCTGTCTATGCACGTCTAAATGCTAAGTAAACCACAATAAGGATTTTCAGATTATGTGTCGTTCTTCCTATTACAATTAATTCTAATCTGAAATAAATTCTCATGTTCATTAGGTTTGCATTATTCTAGATAAGGAGCTCTATTCTCTTTGGAATTTATCAATTTTTTAAGCAAAGAAACTTTAAAAATATGTTACACACATCCTACTCTCCACTTTTGGAACTGCCCTGTAAATCCTCTTTGGCAGGAATTAATTGTGCTTCTAAAAAGGGCTCTTAGAATGCGCCTTAAAAAGGTTAAGAAATTTGTGGAGGGTATTTTCACCAACAGGGAACCTTGATTTTGAACTGTCTAATTATCAGGATTTTCCATGGTACTTGTTCTTAATGCATTCTAGCAGTTACCCGCAACTTCGCAAGCAATTTTTTAGGCTTTGCTCGTGTATTATAATTATATTTCTGACAACGTTGTTTGATTTATTTACAGGATGAAGAAAAAATGTCAAGAAGTGTACTTTGATAGCCATTGTAATTTACTCTGGCCATTTTTTTTTTTTTTTTTTTTTTGTAAATAGTTAGAAACTATTTTTAAACTTTGCCATCAGTGTAATACAAAAACCCCATAAACAGTACATAATTCCTAAGCATGGATTAAATCTATTCGAAAAATAATTTTTAATTCTATACTAAAAATATGCTCCATTTTTTATCAGCAATGGATTTTTAAATTTTCAATTTGTATCTTAAATGGTTTGAAAAGTATTTGTGATATTTACGATAAGCGTATCCACTAAGACATTTTGTAGTGTGTGTTATGTAGAAAATTAATTTTGTTATACGAATAGGTGTTTTCGATCCAATATTCACATTAAAATGAGTTTTTTAATAATATTTTTAACAATGCGTTATAGTAAAAAATATTTTTGTTTCATTCATACTGTTATTATGTCCAATATAGTCATCTAATGCTATATCGATTTTCGTAATCAAATTGATAAGCGAGTCGAGATGGAACCACTACCGAGTATGAGCTACTGGAAGACATATATTGGTCTGAACTATGTCAGCCATTCTCGGGATGTCACCAGATCAGACCCAACTTCGTTCTCAACGCATCGATAGAAAACTTTTATGTGGATAGTGAGGAAATTAAGATGGGAAATGTTATAGTTTCACAAATAACAGAATCAATACAATAATTTTATTTCCATCCAAACTTGTGTTTAATTCTCAGATTTCAAATTAAGAAATTAGATTTTTTGAAGAGAGATTATCAGTGTAATCAGTATGAGCTACTGGGAGACATACAGGTATATTGGTCTGAACTATGTCAGCCATTCTCGGGATGTCACCAGATCAGACCCAACTTCGTTCTCAACGCATTGATAGAAAACTTTTATGTGGGTAGTGAGGAACTTAAGATGTGACTAGTTCCACAAATAACAGAATCAATACAATAATTTTTTTCCATCCAAACTTTTTGTTTTATTCTCAGATTTCAAATTAAGAAATTAGATTTTTTGAAGAAAGATTAGCAGGGGAATCCTATTGAAATAGAAATTCCGAAATTTATTTATAAATACAAAATATTTTAATGTTATTTAAGTGTCAAAAAACATGATTTCAAATGAGATTCGCCATTGAATTGCCTTAATGCCAATAATTTCAAAAGTAAACAAATTCAAAATCAGTCCGACTAAAAGAATTTAAAATTAATCCTCACTGTGATTTTTTTTTTAAAGGCAATAGTAAAGTAAATCTTATACCATATACTTTATAATTTATCATTTATTTCATAACTTGCAACGGTGAGGTAACGTGGATTTGCTGTGAATCATTGTGTTAACGGGTTGTATTTCTATAACATAAAACAAAATGGGAGTTATATGACAATCTCCAATATTGGCGGAGATTATCTCCAGATAGAGATTGGCAATTGGCAAGTATAAAGTATATGTGCGGACCGTGACCATCCTAGACCTTGCGAGTCGCGAGGGCGTGACGGCTATAACCTAGTTTGAACTTCCCGGAATGTCCCTGGGGTCAAGGATCCATAACTTGTCATTGATCATGTTTGCCTTGCATGATACTCTTCTTGATCTGCTACGGTCCCATCTCTCTAAGACTCGCCCTATATTAACTCTCTGAATATAATGATTATAAAACCGTTCATAAATCTTATTACAATTCAGTACATCGTACTCGTTCTATATATAAATTCCACATTGAAAAACGATAATACCACACAAAATACTAACACTAATCCTAATCCTAATATAATATAAATTGTAAAGTGCCGTTTTTCTTTGTTTTATTTTCACGCGTAAACTACTCAACCGATTGTACTGAAATTTTATATGAACATTCTTAGGACTTCTGGTATGAATATAGTGTCTATTTTTATTTTGAAAAATTACTCCGGGGTTACGCTTTACAAACCACCAAAGCAATGAAAAAATCCCATCTTGGTCTTTAAAGTTGTGAAATATTAATTGAAATGTAATCAACTGTTTTGTGTAAACATTGGTTCATGACAGCACAAACTTGTGTTTAATTAATTTGACAACTATTTTCAATTTGTTTCCATTTATAGTGTGTAAATCTCCCCAAGGAGTAACCATTACTTTTCACGGCATTTTTAGATTTCAGCGATTAGGTAAGTACTAATCTACCTTGTCCTAAAACTTAGGACTATGGTCAGAATTTGACTCCAAAGACTCACTTTGAAATAGTTGGCAAGAACTATGCTAGATGAAAGTTCGCTGGACTGTGATTTAGAAGTAATGTACTAATTCCAGCTATAAATGTTCTAAAGTATTAAAAATATTTCTCAGTTTATAAAGAAAGAAACACGTAAATAGTGTCATAATTAATGTACTTTTAACTATATATTTTTAGTAAATGTTAAGTATTAGATGACAAAGTTACTAACTTTAATTATAAATTTAAAGATTGTTATAAAAGTTATCATAGTTCTCTTTTGACAGAGTAAGCTTCAAAGAGCTGTGTATTTATACATTTTTTTCTTGGTCCGGAAAATACAAAATCAACTATCATAGTCACTTGAGCCATAAGTGCTTATACAGGTGCAAAACGTACGGATTGCAAGCGAACCGCGGGTAACTACTAGTAAGTTATAATCAAGCAATATCTATTTACTCATTACTGGTATTAAAGAACCTATAAACAGACAACATTTGTGGTTTCGTTATCTCTAGCAAAATGTCTGCATTTGAAGGTTATAAATCCTTTACTCGAATAGATAGATAGGCTTAAAACAAAGACTACTGGTATGCATGGTGGTGGTGCACTACGGTGGTTTTAACAACGCGACTTTGCATTAACCTGCTATAATTAAATTTGATGAATCGTTTTACTAACAAATAATAAGCGTTACATTTGTATGCAGCAGTTCTGTTCTGATTCGAATCAAAATATTGCTTTGATGAATAGTAGGGATTATGTTTAGACTATGATATTGTGATCAACAACCAGGAAGTCCGCCATATACCACTACTTACAACAGTTTTATTTTTTAACTACGAAGTTGAAGTCCCTAGTATACCAAGGTGGGGACTCTATATACTAAGGCGTTAATCAAGGCGTGGGAAAAGCGTTAATCAAGCGAAGAATCTGAGGTCTTACAGTAAGGATCCTCTAGAAAAGGATGCGGGAAACGGTTCGTCCCCTGGGTCAGTTGCTGGCCGGAATTCGGCAATTGGATGTAGACGTGTGGGAGAACATAATGCGATAGTAAAGCAGACAGCCGGGCGTTAGCCGAGTTCCCATGGTAGGCGGAGGTGGAGGCAATGGCGGGGACTTCCCCGACATGTCCACGTCCTGGGTCAGGGGTCTGGTCGTCCATCAGACTCACAATGTTGGCGAGAAGGTAAACTATAAACCATGTAAGGTAATCTCCACGCAGTTCTCTATGTCATCTTGACTTACATGTAGCTGAGTATGTGATGTTCAGATATAGTTACTCGATATTATCTGAATTAAACGTGTTTTATCCCCCTAAGTAGGTTTATTAAAGGTTAATATTGTTCAATGAAAATACGAATATATTGGTTCATTCACAAGAGTCATCATTGTTGTTTCATATCATAAATCCATATATCATAAACTGTCATATAAATGACAAGTTGAATAGGACCATTATTTACACTACATTTTAATCATTAAATCTTGCAAAGTTTCAATTCGTAACTTTTGTGGAAAACGTTTTCCAATTATTTTTGGACAACGCTAACAAAACAAAGTAGCTAAACAGAATATCAAACAAGCTTTTACCTTTTAAAATATCGGGTTAAACATTATTAATCTTTCCATACATCTAAACAAAGTAAAATTATTAAGCTATTACATTATACATTATAGCTAACACGATGCTTAACATCTATGTTTACCATGACAATGGAACTTGTTGTAAACATAAATCGGGATACAAGAGGGATTCATTGGATGCTTGATCTATAACGGTTAACAATGTTATAAATATATAACTAGTTTCAATATTACCTCTTATATATATATGAGGTAATGTTGTATGTATGTATATATTGTAATATTTAATATGAGATATATATATATATATATATTTATTTATTTATTATTTTTAATCGCGATTGTGATCAAAACGCGAGATTTAAAACTACTAGATTAATGCAGAATATAATTATTTTAATGACGTGGAGAAACTTTTCAAAACAGATTTTTTGTAATATGTTTCTTGCACAGTATAATTTACGTGTTCTCTCGTATTCATATGAGAAGTATTCATAAAGGTACATATACGCCATATTTTATTCCATATTGTGTTGAAAAAAATTTTGCTTTAGAAGAGACAAATCTATTAATGAGTATTGGTTTATAAAACGTAACATATTTTAGACATTTTTTATTATTTTTGCCTTTTATATCCATAGTTTATATTAACGAATAGTATAAATTAAGTCTAAAATACAAAATACAGCTTTTTTTATTCTGGATGGTATAAAATTTCACAATACTTTGTATTCAAATTCGTGATATTTCAATAAATAATTGGATTCTTTGCTTCGTCTGTTCTAATATTGTTGTAACAAAACGCTTAGTTGTGACAAAAAATTGCATAACTTGTGGATTGGGTCAGTAGTCAACCTAATAGACTTTTTAACCAAACTGGTGCCATTAGTTATACAATTTACTCACATTCGATCATGTTCCATCGTCTAATGTATTCGTAAATGGTTAATATTAAATGTTCTTTTACACAGCAAAGCAGAAGTTAAAGAAATTTAATTAATGAATAATTTTCCTACTGTATGACGAATCGGAGATTAGTTGAATACTTACTGAAACCATAGCAATTTCTCGTCCGTATGAAAGTGACAAGTTAATAAACTTGCACTGACCACAACTTACCTTCTATTCAAATACAAAGGAACACGAACATCTTGGAAGTTCTCATTTCCGCCTGTCTGTCTCACTGTCTGTTTGTGTCCCCAGATTAATCTTGCCTCGCCGCAATGAAATGTATTGCCACTTGAATAACAACAAGCTGCACGGGTTGTAGCTCGGCTCTCTGCCTTGTCGATACTTTCCTCCTCTATTTTTAGATATTGTGCAAGTTGTGCGAGTAATATTATAATATACAATACTGTATGTTTTATATATAATACATGTAGTATTTATATGTATATATATACATACACAATTTGCATATTAAGTCCTGATACGGCTGGATATATTCCAAAAAAGATTGAGATATCGGTGTACAATCTTCACCATACCTCTTAAAATACTATTTTGGACTTTTTGAAGGATACAAATAACCCCCCCTCCCTCTTTTTCGAAGATGGTAAGAGAGGAGCACTTTAAATTTTCAAATTTCAACCCCTATCCTTATAACATTTAATATTAAAGGTAAATTCAAAAGAAACACAACTACATGAAAACATCTCTACGACGATCCTTGCATCTGAGGGTGTAAATTAAGTCCTGATACGCCTGGATATATTCCAAACGGATTGAAATATCAATGTACAACCTTCACCATACTTACTCAATTACTTTTTGTAATTTTTTATGGTAAAAATATTTAACCCGCCCCATTTTGGAAAGATGAGGGGTAGAAGTGGGTAACTTTAAATTATTCAAATTGCAATCCCCCTATCTTATGGCATGTCCCATGTGCCAAATTTGGTTTCTTTAGCTTAAATAGTTTTAGTGACATAAATATTTTTATAAAAATACAAAATGGCGGTCAACGTTTAAACAATACATTTTTCGACCTATGTTAATACAACATTTTTGTTTGAAATAATAAATACTATCCCATAGAAATTTGTGACGCCCTTTTGTGAACATCGTATATACAAAGTAATAAAATATATATATATAAAGTATATATATATATATATATATATTTTTATATTCCTCAACAACTTTTTGAAATATTTTGGTATTATAACCACCACATCGTATTGGGGGTAACGAAAGTGTTCTATATATAAACAAACGGTAATTCTCTACAATTACTGTATCAACTTTAATTTCTAAGCTTTTTTACATGATCTGAGCCTGAATTTGGGTTCTACTTCGAGGGAAGTTTTTTCTGGGTTTTAGGCTACATACCTATTCAGCAACCCAAAAACAATATTTTGCTTAAACATTGTTTTGTATTTAGAAAAACTATTTATATTATTGCATTTAAACACTACATTAACATTGCATAGTCTAAAACATGCATTTTGGTTTTTTCCTGCCAGAAGTTCGGGGTGCCGCTAAAGCCCGCACTGATGTCTAAGGAAATTCCGATCGGTACTTTCCCCGAGCTCAGGTCACGTACAAATACTCTTACAGGACAAGAAAAAAAGCGAGACGGAAGTACACCATTATAAGCGCCACGCACCGTCAAGATACTCTTTCAGAACTGTACAGCAATTGACCGCTTAACCTTGACCAAGCATTGGGTGGAGGTGGGTGGCTTAGCGATAAGACATTTCCTGATATTTATCAAGTAAACATTGCTCTGCACTATTCTAGAAAGCACGTCATCCAAACTCTCACAGGGAGTTTACTACCAAAGGCGTAGTGTAGCGGGTACAACGGTTATCGCAAAATAACCAGATCAAGCAACGTCGAGCGTGGCTGCTGCTTGGATGGGTGACCGCTGAGCGATCCTGTCCATGCAGGCAGCTCGCCTGCTACGTAGCCATTGGTGGTGGTTCGGAAGTCACCATAAGGCTTCTTACTCCTAACTTCGTCCGGTAAAATAAGACATCTTTACTTTACTTTACTGCCAGGTTGTAGTCGGTATAATACCAAAGTAGCCTCTTTCAATTATACAGGTGTAACTCTCAATAGTATTAAGAAAGTATTTTTATCTGAGGTCTCTATCACAGTCACTACTAACAGCATAATACGGTAACAATTATTGGTAACAGATAAGTATAACTGTGATGCATAATTAAGATTTAACCCTTAGTTATTCTGTATGTATTGTATTCTACTTCCCATCGATGTCGTCGAGAATTGAGTTGAATGCATCCCTACCAGTCACCGCTACTCGAGATCGCCACATGTATTCTGCCAATAAAAAAACTTTCATCTTCAGTTCGAGGTAAATACCAATTCGTGATGAAATTATAAAGTAATCAAGTACACGACAATCAATAAAAACAAAAACTAAATGAACAACAATTAATTACTGGTGATTAGTTGGTCTAGGCCTACTTGAAGGGTCGCTCGTCCAGGCCTGTTTCGAGGCGATTTGGCGACGGAAGTATGACACACTATAGATGTATGGGTATTTTCGATTTACTATGAAACAATGAAAGTACTAGTAACATAAATGCAGTTTATTTTGGTCCCCGATAAGGAAAACTCGTCCAAAACTAGTGGCCTCCGGATACTACAGTCACTCAATGTCACTTACATTTTGTGTTTGATTGGTCACTATATATAGTTAAAAATGTTACATAAAGTGTTTATTACAAAGATTATTTTATAAGGAAAACAAAAACCACAATATTGGAAATATCCAACATTATTTAAAGTTTCGACAATTTTTTTATAGACATCCGGTTAAAAACGGACGTTGGCTCTTTTTGCACATTTTTCAGATGTCAGTAAAAACGGACGATAGCACTAAAAGGGTTTAAGTTTTTTCCTCACTCAAAAGTAAAACAATTATTTAAACTTAAGCTTTTTCCACCTTCACACTGAGAAAGTATTTTCATAGTAATAATCTAATATGTATTTATTTATTTTCAGAATACAGTAAAAATCGCGGTATCCATCACTGTTGAAATGGTTCCAGTGTTGTGATACATAAAACTCTATCTCGTGATATATTCTCGGGCAATTCTATTCAATCTCGTGGCAGGTTATGCTGAAAGATACACATTGATGACTGTGATTTGAATAATGTAGTAAAATAGACGCCTTTCTCCATTCTATATTGGTTAATCTTCCATGATATATTAGGCATTTTTCTGTTAACTATATTAAAGAATAGCTGCTAACCATAGTCAACTTTTAAATTATAATAAACTTAAAATAATATATAAGACCTTAATATCCTTATATATATATATATATATATATATATATATATATATATATATAAGATCTTAATATCCTTTTATATATAAGACCTTAATATCCTTTTATATATGTGTGTGTGTGTGTGTGTGTTTTCTTGTGTTCGTGTGTATGTGACTGAACTCCTCCTAAACGACTGGACCGATTTTGATGAAATTTTGTGTGTGTTTTCAATAAAATTCGAGAATGGTTTAGATTCACAATTTGGTCCACTGAAAAGTTTTTTATTACTTAATTTTTAATTTCTAAGTAGTTGTTGATTTTAGAATGTTTTACCTTCAATCCGGCAGACTGCGCTGCGACACGTAATACAAAATTGAACTGATACATAACAGCTGTTAATACTTTCAGCTGAAGTTCATCAAAGAGGCAAAAACATTTGTTTACATTAAAAATTTAAAAAATTATTGTTGTAAAGTGCTTGATTAGTAGTGCAATGCAGATTGCATAGACGAAGTTATTACCTAATTTTAAATAATAAACTATCTAATGCAATGAAAATACTATTGAACGCTGTTTTAAAAACCACCTCATTGTACAAAGCCGTGAAAGTTTGTACATAAGGTAATCGAATTTGGTTGGATCGAAGGTAAATGAAAAGAGCCGAAAGAAGACGCTTTATGATCGAAATCGGTTTTCATTGATACAAGGCGAACTCCACAATAATACTGGAAATATCTTAGACAGATCATTAATTTTAACAAACAGAATTCGATTTAATTAATTAGTTTATCGACATTCATCTATATAAAGTAATATTGTACTGAATTCATCTTTACAATTCATCTGTACAAGATCTGTACATCTTATCAATACCTAGCAAAAACCACGAAAGACAGGTGCAGGAAATATGGTGCATACCTTCATAATACGCCCAAGAGGCTCACGAAGGAACGACTGCCAATTATCTCAGGAGTGTTTAAGAATGTGACAGAAAAAGAATACGCGAATATAGTGTACTGTTTTTCAACAGGAAACTGCGTGCGAAGCCGCGGGAAACTGCTAGTATACATATAAATCTCGAGTAACGAAGTTTGTTTACGGTAATCTCCGAAACCACTGAACAGATTTCAATGCAATTTTATAAATATGTATTGTTTGGTCCTAATTGAAAGATAGGGTAGTTTTTCTCTCGATTAATAAACGTACATTTTTGTATATTGCAATGTTTTTTATAGATAAATTCACTATTAAATTCACTTCTAGAACATTCAGTTCTATATATATATATATATATATATATATATATATATATAACATATATTTTTATATATACATATATATATATATATATTCAAAATTATGTAATTTTCTTTTTCTTGATCGGGAAACCAGGCAAAATCAACTATAGTACAAAAAATTCAAAGCCAGAGTAAATTACAATGACTTTTTATACACTTTTTGAAAGATTTTCTCTAGTTGTTTTATATAATCCTAGCATAGTAAAACATCTGTATGTATGATTTTTACCTATTGTTGAAAATGTTTGTTATTATAATTATTAAGTTTTGGTCATAAATAATCAAACCCGGGAATTCCCTTTCAAATCACTTATTAAAACACGCTGGGATTATGACGGGAGTGTTCCAAACCTCTCATGTTGTCTAATTCACAAGTTGTTTTTTATTACAGAACTCACCGTGTTTAACTTAATACCCAGCCTATAATAAGCCTACTTCTGAGCTGTTTACTTTTTATTCATACAAATTAATTATATTTAAAATTAATTTGGAAGGCTTATATAAAATTAGTATTTCTTAGTAAACTCGACCCTCCAGTTTATGTGGTTTAAATTTAAAATGTCCTTTCATAGAGTTATGGCTTATTCGAGAGATTAAACCTCGCTTCTACACGGAAAAGTTAGTAAGTAGTTATCATGGTAGTTATAAACTCTGTCGAAACATCTGCATGTTTAATGCGCTGTGAGTTTAAAAACAATGTTTTAGCCGTAGTTTAGAAACCATAATGTTCAACTCGCACAAAATTAAATGTTTCCAAAGTTCTTGAGCATAGACTACAACTCGGCTGAGTTAATCATGTCAGCTGCAAAATCTTGCTGAAGACTATTTTGAAATTTTTTTATTTGGTTTGAAAGCAAATTGATTTCATAATTTATATTTCAAAAATCATTTACATAATGTTACAAATACCTTGATTCATGAAAGTTAAATCGATCAGGAGTAAAATTTAAAGTACAGAGTGTTTCAAAAAGAATATAAGTATTTAGAATGCTTTCAAGTTCAGATTGCAGTGTTCAATAGGTCCTCCATCAACGACATGAACAATAGCATATCGATACTCAAATTCCGTCCATACTCGGGCAAGCATGTCCTTCATCACTGACGTTGCGGCAGTTTCGATCCTGTCCTTCAACTCTTCCAGATTCTGTGGGAGTGATGGAACATAGACGTCTCTAACAAAACACCATAGGAAGAATTCAAAGGGAGTCAAGTCCGGTGACTGTGCTAAGTCGCCAGTTCCTTGACGACCAATCCAACGGCTCGGTAGAGTTTCATTCAGATATTTACGCTCTTGGTGACTCCATGAGGGTGTACACATTCTTATTGAAAAATGAAGTTGTCTTCGTCCAGCCTTGGTAACAACCAGTTTTGTAACATACCGAGATACTGCTGACCATTAACCGTGTTTCCAATCTTTGTTTCAAGTTTGTTTTTGACGATGGAAGGATTGTGAAGGAAACCGGATTTTCCTGGAAAGGGGAGTCCACTCCTGTTCCCTTCCTTTTTACTACTGGCCTCTGGTCAGTCGTAGGTGGTTGGTCGGTGATTGCAGACGTTTGTGACCTGTATTCTGTAGTTCAGTTTAATTAATTAATGTTGTGTTTAGTTTTTCTATGAAGTGCATGTTTTAGAACTAGTGAAGTTGACACACAACATGGTAGCTGAGATTCCTGACCTATGCGTGTCACAATGCTCTGGTATGATTTTTTTATTTTAACCTAGTTTGTAATTATGTGTTAGGATAGTTATTTACCTGAAGAAGAGTTCAGATTTCAGATCTCGAAACGTAGTATTACTGGCTTTTTTATCATTGAACTATGGCAAATGTCTGGAAAATCCTGTTTCCTTCGTGTCTCCATAAAAGAAGAATGGACAGTAAACAAATGATCGGGATATTGCATAACACACAACAACTTTGGGTGAATCTCGTACATGTCCAATAGCTGCATGTGGGTCCTGTAGGCCCGAACATGGTGTTTGTTTACCTGACCACTGACATGGAAAGTCACTTCATCACTGAACACGATGCGTTCTGCGACAGTGTTATCATTGACAATAGCATCAAGAATCTCGTTAATAACTGCCACACGTTTGCGTTTGTCATCAGGACGCAGAGCTTGTAACGGTTGTAACTTGAAAGGATAACAGGATTTCGGACATTTGCCATCGTTATAGGTAATAAAGGGTATAACACAACGTTTCGAGGATTGGAATCTATCCTCCTCGTCAGGTGGGGGATTTATTAATACATAAAAAAACAATGAACTTTTTTAATAAATCTAAAAATAAAAATAAAAAAGTAAAGAAGGGAAAGAAAATGGTTCAAACATCCCCAAAAACTGCTAGGAGTCCAGTCCAGGCGTTGTCACTTTGGATATTTTGAACCCTTATATTTCCCATCTTCATTTCTTTCTGTTCTTTATTTTTGTATGTATAAAGTTCTTTATTTATCTATGTACCTCCCCCACCTGACGAAGAGGATAGATTCCAATCCTCGAAACGTTGTGTTATACCCTTTATAACCTATAACGATGTAAAATGTCCGAAATCCTGTTATCCTTTCAAACCTTCCACTGTCAATAAAAAACTTTAAGAAACAGAAAGTTGTAACCTTTTACGGCTTCATAACCAATCCACGACTCAAAACAAGCCAAATTGTTCTTGTAAACAGTTGTAACTCCCGACTGGCACGGCGAGTTGATTTTGAAGAGCTAAGTTGGTAAGCAGTTTGGATTTGTGCAACGTTATCTTCAAGAACACGAGGGCCAGAACTCTTTCCATAACATCTTACACATCCTGTATTTACATACTGTTGATACCATCTGCGAATGTTCCAATTTGGTACCTCAACCAGAAACGTCTTTGCACTGAAATCACAGAATTGCACTTCGCAAACTCGACACAAAGCTATTTCTGCTGCGGAGTAGCCATTTTAAACATATGCCGGTCACCAAGTAAAACAGAAGACTAGTGACATCTAGCGGCCATTAATATAAACTAGAATATGTATTCGTTTCCTTGAATAGCGAAGCCGATCGATTAATTTAGGCAAAATAATAATTTGTAATACGTATATTATTTTTTAAACGTCCTTATTTTATAAATCAACAATTCAAAAATAACTTAGCTTTTCCTAGCATTACGACTAAATAGACTATTCCACGTGATACGATGAAACTCCCTTGCGAGTACTCATTATTAAACAATGGTGCTCTGAATAGAAGGGATTGATCAATTCAAGGCTGTGGTGTAGCGTTAAAAGCACTGTTTGTAGCTCCGTGATGAACAGACAAAACAATGTTCGTGTGCTCGCATTGTCTGCACAACTAGGGAACATTTGTGTCCTGGCCAACGACTATTATAAGGGTTTTGTCCTGAATCCCCCTCGTGCTATGAGTAGTTCGTAAGTTTTATGTATTTTAGTGTTGATTTTTAAAAAAGACTAGCAGTTTCCCGCGGCTTCGCACGCAATTTCCCGTTGAAAACAGTACACTATATTCACTTATTCTTTTTCTATCACATTTTAAGCATTGCTGAGATAATTGATAGTCGTTCCTTCGTGAGCCTCTTGGGCGCATTGTGAAGGTGGTACATATTCCTGCCTCTATCATTCGTGGTTTTTGCTAGGTGTTGATAAGTTACTCAGAACAATAAATGTATATGGATGAATCTCGGTAAACTAATTAGGTTATAAAGAATCAAATTCAGTCTGTTAAAATTACTTTTCTGTCTAAGATATTTCCAGTATTATTTAGGAGTGTGCCTTCAAGACAATGTATCAAAGAAACCCAATTTCGATCATAAAGTGTCTTCTTTCAGCTCTTTTCATTTAACTTCGATGTAACCAAATTCGATTACCTTATGTGCAAACATTCACGGATTTGTACAATGAGGTTATTTTCATAATAGCGTTTAATAGTATTTTCATTGCATTAGATAGTTTATTGATCATTGGTGCAATCTGAATTTAAAATTAGGCAATGACGTCCTCTATGCAACCTGCATTACACTACTGATCAAGCACTTTACAATAAACATTTTCGGAATTTTAAATGTAAACAAATGTTTCTGCCTCTTTGATGAACTTCAGCTGAAAGTATTAACAGCTGTTAAGTATCAGTTCGCTTTGTATTACGTGTCGTAGCACAGTCTGTCGGATCAAATATAAAACACTCCAACATCAACAACAATTTATAATTAAAAGATTAATTAAATCTGTGTTTCCCTCTCTAAAATTATGCCCTCGTACTTCCAGGAACGTGTAGAATCACTGTACAAAATTTCACGATGTTTCGTGCATTGGTTCCAGAGTTATAAAGGAACATACAAACAAAAATTCGCATTTATATATATAGATTAGCTCATTAAGATTTTCTTTTCAAAATATTTATTTTTTATTTTAGGCGTTCTTTCCCCACTTGTTACCAACTCTCCCGATATCTAGAGTTTTCAAGGAACCAACTGACAAAAAGAACCCTGATGAACGAACATTTTGGGAGAATTAAATCTTCAAATAAGGTGATCAATATCACATGCATAGCTGAAATGGTTGCAAGTCCTGTAAAGTACTTCAAAGCCGTTATAAATAATCTAAAAACACGCACACCCAAAATAGAAAAACAATTGGAGCTCATACGAAAGGTGTCCCCATAACTCGTACACAGTTTTCTGCTCATACAGCATGCATATTATGTTATAAAAGCAATTCTATTTAAAACACGGTAAGTTGAAAACTTAATAAGTCGAAGATCTTTCACCACATCTTTCCGGAATAACCTTGGAACTTTCAGACTGTACACGAGAGTAATTTCCTCTGTACAGTTGCGATTTTAACCCTCATTGAGTTGCAGAAAACTTAAAAGCAAGGTACTTGAAACTTAAAACTTTAGCTCTAAAACACTTAAAACTTTGTAGTGAAGAACCCAACTGAACGCGTCGAAATAGTTACGGCATAGACGGACTGAACGCTGCCCTTCGACATCAAAATCCATATTGTTCTCCCTTAGACCAAGAGGAACCTATGTACTTAACTTTTAAGTCTGTAGGTCCTTCCTATTAAGAGTTATTGGACAGACGGACAGATAAGGACACAATTTTAAGAACATGTCTGGTCCATATCATTGATTTTATTTACTGTATAGTACCATTCGGAGATGTTAAGATATTCTCTTCAGTTGGTTCGTTTTGTTATTTTAACGGGGCATTTGGTTTTTCATGACCCTTCTTAATTAATAGACATGATCCTGTCAGAGAAGCACACAGTTGGTTTCAGATTGTATTTGGTTTCATAGGCTCAGTCTCGATCAATCCATGCTCAGTACGGTGACTTCGACGGAGCCACCAACGATGCTCAGAAGCTGATACCAGTTTAACATTTCCCCATTCAGGAACATCCGTTCTAATAGACTTTTGAGAGTTCTGAATATTAGTATATATCATTAGCTCTTGAGTTAATTTCTCTGGGAATGCAGTTTCATTTATTTATTCAATTTTGCATCAAAATTTACATTGGTTCTCATTTTTTGCTCCGCATTAAGAAACATCATCCTTCCAGTAGCAATTAAACTATCTGTAACTGCATAGCTATCATAGCATGAATATCATAACCTTGAATTAGCTTGCAAGGTATGTGCTATACCCATAACAGAAACTGATTGCATTTAACGATTCCACTATTTCAGCGATTTCGAGTTGATAGATTTGGACTCTTACTTAACAGCAAATGTAAGATTGAAGCTTGAAGCTTGCGTAATGCCAGATTGTATAAAAGGAGCATAGCATCACAAGATCCACAGAGAAGGATCATTTGACTGTCATATATCTGTCCTAATATTCAACACATAAGGGGTTAAAGATTTAAAGCTCCATGAATAAATTGAATTACAATACCACAGAAACACGGCTCAGTCAACTAAAATAATAAAATATAAATGTAAAAATCTCTGGCAACAAATACAATTAAACTACTGGTACTCTTTGTCTTTGGCTAGGTACGAGGAAAAACTGTTACTTCTCAGAACTGCTAAGTTTCGAGATATTATGATCTCGTCACTCCATCAAGAGGGAGGGAGGGGGCACAGAAATTGCTCCATCAACCTCCAGCGCCGCCTAGCGGTCAACACCATCAACATGGATGTTGTACAGTTCGAGCCCCAAGGATATGAAGTGCGTGTCATATTCTGAGATGGATATATGAAAACGAAACCAACAGTTAGAACCTAACTGTCAGTCATCCTTGTGTATGATTACGGATAAAGAAAATTGGCTGGGAATCTCTTAAGATATTTAATGCAACCAATATATACAGAAAGTGTAATGTATTTTTAACAGTGTGATTTTTAAAACTAACTCAAATAAAGGTAAGCTAAAACCTTAGTTCCAAGTAAAATATTGTCGATAGTTATATATAACACATACTCTTATACTCACCATTGATTACTAATTAAATACTAACCGATCAAATTAAACCAACTTAAAGGTGTAAGTTAAAACATAGTAATTAATTGCTATGGACTTAAAAAACACATTTATCAACTGTACAAGAAACGTGAGGGTTTTTCTCAAGTAATTTTGTCTATGTACTTGGTTTATACCTACTATATCTGCAGTATGATGAACTATCAATATCTCTGTGAGTATTTTTTTTTTACTCAATCACATAAAAACTACTGGACCGATTATACTGAAATTATACAGTAACGTTTGTAGGGTCTCTCATTAACATATAAGCCTATTCCTATTTCTAAAATTCCTCCGGACTACGCCCCACTGGTCTCTAAAGTTTCGAAATATCAATTGAAAGAGCCTGTTTTTTTAAACAACTGTTCTGTGTAAAAATTGCTTTATGACAGCCCAACTCAAGGTGTTTAATTAATTTACCTCTGTTCTTTATTTATTTACATCTATAGTCTTGAAAGCATAAAGTTAGCTTTATATTAATAATAATTTTTATTTGAACCTTTTCTGCAAACCTCTGCTGAGCCCAGAGTAAAAAAATATCCAGATAAGAGAATTAAAAGATTTAGTATACTTTTAATTTTACGTTTTTTAGCAAAAGTTAAATATGCAGTGCTCGGTCGGTACTGTAATTGTGATACTCATATCAAAAACTTTTTAAATTTTACTATAAATTTAGTATTATGGATTGTTATAAAACACATTGTAGTTTTCATTTAACGGAAGTATGCTTCTCAGACGTGATAGTGTCAACAAATCGAGGCCGAAAGTATCCCATTGTTTAATAGTAGGTTTTTCATAACTATGTATGTATTAAGTATATTTTTTTTTATTTGTCGGGGAAAAAGCAAAATAACTATGGCACAACAAATACTAATGATAAATTACAATAGACATACATACACACTTTTTAACATATTTTTTATCGTGGCAACAAGGGAAAATTCAACATCGGCATCGGAAATATAATTCCCCGAACCAGAAGTGCACATACACTTGTAAAGCTTACAGAATTGAATTGCTGCGAAGTCACGGGTAACTGCTAATTTACCAATAAAATCACAGCCTTTACGATGTCTAATATACATATAATTTGTAAAGGTATGTTTGAAAACTTTACTTACATTATACATTTTTTTATTGACTCCAAATTCTTATACTACAAAGAAGGAAAATTTAATAGGTTATTTATTAGTGAAGAATCTAAACATTCCTCTTTAATTTTTTGGATATAGATTTCATCATTTAATGCTATTGTACAACAGAATAGCTATAAAATATTTTTATTTCTTAAAAGTTCAATAAGGGAAGGTAAATCTTTATACGCTTGTTACTAAAAATCCTGGAATTATTTAAATTTTTAAACTAGAAAATTTTTATATATTTTCATGCTCATAGTCACACATTCTACCTTTCTCGTAGTTAAAAAACTCCTAACCCAAACTTAATGAGTTTTCTTGACATTTAAAACAAAAAAAATTCCCAACTATGAAATCGGGATATTTTATGACCCATTTATACGGCGTTAACTAAATTTGAAATATAGTTAAGCAGAGTAATAACAGATTTTAACTTAAATTAAAAATCTGTGTCAATCTCAACTGTTTTTACAAATATGGTACATTCTACTAGAATATGTTTATTTCTCCAAGGAAGACAATAAAAAGGAAATAGTTTCAGTTATTGCTCTTTGGTGCCTTAACCCTTCATCTACTAAATTAATAATTTCGTTGTAAATCTAAAAATACAATCTACGTAATTAATATGGTACTCAAAGTTGCCATTCGCCTACGAATTCCTAGCAGATTTTTTAATTTATTCACAATTTGAATCAAACACTAAATTGTGCAAATGACCAAGAGACCGAAGTTAATTACGAAACCAAATGTCAGTCTTGTCAATGACATACAGTGGCACAATATGATGACAATAAAAGTTAATGTTTTTAAAACTCTAAAGGCCTTGTTGAAAGGTGTCAGGACATTCCAGGTCAAGCGTGCGGCTCTGATTATCAACGCTCATCTTTTATACCTCACTCGTCCCGACTCGGGCGATGTTGCCGCCCTTGGAACAGCTGATCACCACGACGTCGTCGTCTGTACCATATTCGCCAGTAACTGGTTTTTATCTGCCGATTCAGTAACTAATACTTGTACCACTTTTCTCACTAAAAGTAAGTTTACTACTTGAATAATTAACTGAAAAAATCTATTTGAAACTCACAAAGCGACGTGATTACGACGTGCCCAAAGTTGTTCTAATAAAGAACACTTAATATAATATAATGCTTAACCTAACTATTTAGCTCATACTATACAACGAGGTGTTTAATTCAATTAAATAACTGTTAAAATAGTGATGGCCTCATCGATCTTTTAAAAGTAATTCTTAAACTTGATTTTGTGTAAGGAATTAAGGAAAATTCAATACCTATTATTGTAAACATTTCCATTTTCATATAACATCATTATTTTAAATATTTTTCAAACAGATTTACTAAATGTGAATCTTTATTTGATTCATACCACCTACCACTTATATAAAGTGTTAAATAAATGGTTTAAAAATAGTAAAGCCGTTTTTGCTTATATAATATAGCTTTTTATCGTTAATATATGTTATTTTTATCTGTATACAAAATAAGTATTATTAAAAAATATATTTATAAACTTATTTTTTTAATAAACCCAATACTGTCCCTTATTTAATTTAGCCAATCAATTTACAACATTAGTAACTATTTATCAAACCATTGTGAATAGCCTACTTTTAATTATGTAAAACAGGCTACTAGTAAAAAATGAGTGTCAGAATTTTTCATGCCATATTTATAGTTTACTATTTTATTAACAACAGTACTGATTATTCATGGCAAAGTTTTGATAATTTTAAAATATGTACTTTTTGAACAAAATTTTATCAAAATTTGTATATATTTCTTTGACAGTCTTTATCATTCTGCCATTATATTGTGTTGTATATCTCTGAAAATAGCATACAACATTCTACAAAATGAATCCTCTCACAGCTCTTTATCTCAATTAGGAGTTCTCCTAAAGCAATTTCAGAAATATGTATTCATGTAATTTCGTGTATTATTGGTGGTTTTACATAACCGTATTCGGAAATATTTAGAATTTTAAATTTGTTATTTTTAGTCTCAGCACTCACTAAGAGTGTACAAAATTTTAGCAAAATTTAAAATTGTGAGTTAAATTTAATGTGTTGTTTTTACTTGGAATGGTCCTGAAGTAAAACAAAACATTTTCTAAAATTCCAAAAAATCTATTCATAATCATAGAAATATGTTTTATAAGAGTTATATATCTGAATTTAGTTTGGCTAGTGACGCTAAAATAAATAATAATAAAGTATAGCCATTTCTAAGGAATAACGTATTTTAGCACTGCAAATTGTTGAACCATTTCAATTACTTTTGATCCGTATTCAAAGCTGCATTTAATGTTTTTAGAAATTAGTAATAAAATAAGAGTCGGTGTATAATCACTAAAACTTAACATTAAATGATTGAATTAATAATTATATATTATTTAGTAATCATCAGTTATTTAAATACTTAATTTTTATTGGATAATTTCTTAACAGTTGCCCTGCGTAAATGTATTTTGAATCTCAATTTAAACTCATCCGCGAAAACCATGTAGAAATCACGAACTATTGGAGGAAGCCAAGCATACCAATCAATAAGTAAGTACGGTGCAGACATGAGTATATACTACAGGTACAACATCAAGTGAACATCACGCAATTGCAGGACCCTTTCAAGTGCAGGGAGACGTTATCAGGCATTCTGTCAACCATAACTCAGCTGGTATCGAGTCGTGACCAAAGCTAATGGGCCGGTCACAAGCGAATTTGGCAGATTCCTCGAGACAATTCCGCCGGCGCTAACAACCGCCTGTCAGCAATGAGACGGTGGCCTAATGGCAATTGAGTGATACGAGAAACAGTATATTGTACTTTAAGTGGTCCGAATCTAACGGGCGCCCCATTCAAAGCCGACAAATTTGTGGAAATGGCCTTCAATGTTAACATATAACTCACCGTAATTGACCTGTGGATTGTCACCGCAGCTGGACCTGTTTTCGGTCCAGAATTCTGGAACCCTTGATCTTCACCAACCGAGTTTCTGGTGACTTTTCCTTGTTTAAATGCAAAACTGTCTTTTAATCCAAATCTAAACAATTAACGTAACATACATGTTAATTTTTTATAAAACTGTATGGAATCTTTAAATTTTAATGGCATGTTTATTGTTTAATTTTATTTATATGATTACCTGAACTCTAGACTTGACAGTTTGCATGCAACCTCAGCAAAGCCTTTTACACAACACATACTTATATTCCTACGTTGTTCTTAACTGATTAAAACAAATTTAGTGAAAAGATACTACAGCTAATAAAATGTTTCAAGAACGGCTTGTCAAGAATAGTTCAAACTCTTTGTAATATATTTGTAGCCTATAAACCAAAATTGAGTATTTTATGTTTCAAACTGTTCATAACACCAAAATAAATTTTTGTATAATACTTAGAATAGAATCCGATTCTAAAATAAAATACCAAATATTAAACTAAGAAACCATAATGCAGAGTGTTAATAATTTTGGATACAGCCAGGACAATGTTTGAAAAATGAAATCGATTTCTGAACACCACAACAAGTTTTAGCAACTAGCCAAATGTGAATAAGTCAATGTATGGAGAAGGGGGATTAGGAGAGGGGGATTGAATAGACAATTGTAAGAAAACAACAGGATCGAGGTACAAGAACCAAGGTCTAAAAATCAGAGGAGGCAACAGAACCCACTCAACCACATCGTCTTGAGCCTGGATGACGTGGCGCCGAATTTACATGAACGTCTATCTTTTTTTAATTTAACCAGATTCAGTACAAAAAAACAATAAATAAAAAAAATTAAACTGACATTGATGTCCCCATTTCCATTGAATGACCCTAACTCTAATTCATCCATAAAGAATCTAATTCCTTATTTCAATATACATCCTGGGTGGTAAGTTCAAGGCCGAATCCTAAGAAATAGAAAATTTCAAGCGTCCAGGAAATTGAAGCATATTCATTATTGTTCTATAATTGGGACAACGCATCGTGCAACAAAAGTTTCTGCTTGACATTATTTACAGTCATACTGGTAATTAATCAAAAACAGTGCGCACAAAACTTTTAATTGTGAGATTTATTTAATTAGTTATACAGTTTGTTTGTATTATGAGAACCGCGATCAATAACTATTATATATATATATATATATATATATATATATATATATATATATAATTTTCAGATCAGGTCAGCAATTAGAAAAGTTTCCAAGAGTCTTTAGTCAGTAGACACTAACCCTGTGTACAGCTAACCCGATGTGTCACTTAAATATGGGCAACCCTTTGGATGTCCAGGAGGGGTACATCACTAACCACAAATGGAGTGCAAGGGTAGCTCGATAGGTCTAGTCTACTACCGGAGATGACTGTTGGAGTTGGTGGGGTTTGTTCCCTAAGAGTGAAAGAATCCTACCAGCATAGTCACTAGGGTGTGCCACCCCCTGCCTGATTGACTGAAGGCTGATTCGGTGCTGGCTTCTCCTTCTTCCGAGAGAACATAACTTGAGATTAGTGCCCTAAACTTTTTCTGTCCAAAATATCCTGTCACTGATTTTGGAGTTAGTGGATATCACCAGGAGACAGTAAATACACATCCTAAATATCCTGTCCCTCCGGAAGCAAGTGCAAAGGTCCTTTTAGGATTAAGGGCAACGTGAAGTTTCTTAGCTTTTTGTCCCAAGAGAACAAAAACGAGTTAGGGAAAGAAGTTAATTGACCTCAGCATCTGTCAATACATTTTTATTTATTTTCATATTATACACAAATTTTGGAAAAATTTACAGTAAATATCCTGTTTTGAATTCAAATCTGTTATGAAATTAGAATCCCAATTTATCATTTTTCATTCTGATTTATAACCCGGAAAACCCGCAATGAAACTTAAAGAGCCCACTCGTCCCTTCAGGTAAATTTACACACGAAGGTAAATGAGCCTACACGTATTACCTGATATTGACGATGGATTAAATATCGAAACAACTTTTTTAACAAGTCGTTTTCAACAGTAAATATTTATTTCCATTACTTATATAATTGAATCTTTGTAAAAACAACAAATCCACCTTTCTGGTGCGCTTGAAGGGTAAATGAAGGAATGAAATGTTAACAAAGTTGATTGAGATGAGGAAACTAAAATATAGAACTTTCTACGAAATCGGGTTTCTTTCAATTTGTTTTATTACAGGTTGGTTGATGTATCTCCTATTTATATTTAGCTCAATCGTTTTAAATATTTTTAATATTAATACAAATTCGGAAATTAAGCTATAACTACATTTATTTCTGACAAAAAGAATAAACTCAGCTAACTGATTGGATTTTAATAAGACACGTTATTCAAAGCTTCTAATATATAGCCCTTGTTTGCAATATTAGTTCAGAACTTAATAGTTAATAGACGCATCAATGTAATTAAAATTAGTTTCAAACTTGAACTGAGATTGCAAATTTGTTTTAATTGTTATTAACGAACTATTCCTAAAGTAAGTAATCGAAAATTACTTTCCCAAATCAGTAGTAGTTAGTAACTTCATCCTCTATAGATGGTATTTGCAGCCTATCGTTTTGAATTTTACATCGTCAGTACCTTTGTCAGGGTTAGATAGACAAGGCTTATGCTATTTAATCTATTTTCATTATGGTTCTATTTATTTTTTAATGTTAATTAATTAATAATAAGTTGTTTTTGTCATCAAATGTTATGAAACTAGCTCATTGCTTGATTGCTCGTGGAAATAATATAAAGTTTATTCGCTAAGGTGTATCATATATAACACAAATAATACATCATAATTAAGAGTTATGGTTTACTATATGTATTAATATAAATACATACTACATTATTTTCTTGTTGTATAGTTAAATATACATACATTTCATGTTAGATTTACATATCAGCATATTAGTGCATATAACTGATATAATACATTAGATTTTAACTATCATCAAATTATTATTATTAAATGATAATTAACACTAACGCATTACGATATAGTAATAAAGTATTTTATATGCCAATTGAATGTGTTTAGCATGGCAGGAAGCGTGTTACTAGAAGCCTCTTTATTATCAATAGTCATGAAAGGGTAAATTATGCGACTATAATCGTCGTGTATTTATTTGTTATGAGGGAATCCGACTCATTATGATCCATCATTTCAACTTAACTCTATTTACCTCTGACACTAATAAAGCTATAATTCAACTTTTTATCCTTATTTCTTGGCATTTTTAGTATTTATTTACACACTCGCAAACACACGTACACATACGGCGAAAACAGTCTTGTTAACAGTTAATTTAGTAAAATTCGTTTCTTTTTCAAACTTTATAACAATATGTTTAACGTACCTGTGTATGTAGATAGAGTACAATTGACATGTAATAAAAATTAATTTAGGGTGTTCCTTAATAGAAATAGAAATTTAAATCACACACTTAGGCTACTTACTTATATATTGTGATAATGTCCAGAAAAGCACGAAAGGTTGTCTCGATCGCTTCATAAAGAAGTACTATAAACCTTTTTACTGCTTTTTTGCAATTTTATTCACTGAAGCTCATTGGTTTCACTTACAAGGTATATTCCTGTGCCTAAACCCATATTCTGCATAACTTCCCTCTGATTTTATAAACATAATTAAATCCAAAACCTTCAGTAATAACACCATACATTAATATCGTCAATGTTATGGAGGGTCTTTATGGGGTGCAAACTTTAAAATATTCATATTCATTACTATTTTTTGTTTTTCCCCTTAAGGTTAAGGCCCAAAATTTTGTTTTAATTATATTCAAGAAGAATACAAATCTGGTTGTTAGCACATTGTGTTATAAATAGATACTGTTACATTTGCACCATTCGAGTTATGTGTTTAAGTAAGACATCGAGTTTAGGCGTATCATTAAAGCAATGGCACAATGGCGTGGCATGGTATAGTGCATAAATGGCTTTATACACATTGTATATAACCCTATAGCAGAGATTGGCCTTTTTAACAGATAATGGATTGCCATTATTCGACACTGCTCTAAATGCACATTCTTCAAGCAAACGGTTGCCCATTCATTTTTTGCACATGTCAAATTCTTATAAAATACTGTGTAATCAAGTGTATACATGGAAGATGCAGTGATTTTTTCCACGCAATATTAGAAATTTTTGGAATTGTTTGGCAACTTTGTCTTTCGCCTTTTTATCACAATATTTACTAATTGCACTCGCCCGTCAATTTTGTAAGAAATAGTCCACTCGTTTTCCTGAAGTTTCACAAAACTACTGTTTTGTCTCATGAACCACTATAATATTTCTTATATTATACTATGGGTGGAGGAAATAGTACAGTGGTAAAATTCATGCGTATCTCCAAAATCATGAAATTTCAATTTTAAATCCACAGAATCGACCTAAGTTAAATGCAGCATGGATAGGCTTTGTTTCTGTCAACACTAAGAAAATTAAAGTAGTATTGGTTTCATTATATCAAATTTATTCCAAAGCTCTATAAGTAGCATAGTTTGAATAGTTTACTTATTTACTCGTACACTTAACTTGTTCCGCTTTATTAGGTGGTTTAACAAAACAGGTTTGAAATGCATTAAAATATATTTCTACTAGCAATTACCCGCGGTTTCGCACTGTTACAGATATCAGTAACTCTAAAGGCGCAGTGTAGCGGGTACAACTTATCGCCAGATAACCAGATCAAGCAACGTCGAGCGTGGCTGCTGCTTGGATGGGTGACCGCTAAACGAACCTGTCCTTGCAAGCAGCCCGCCTGCCCGGCCATTGCTGGTGGTGGTTCGGAAGTCACTTTTAAGCCGTTGGTCCCCAGGTTAAGTGTTAGAGAGGGCTTCTTAGCCCTCGCCTAGTAAAATAAGACATCTTTACTTTACTTGTACTTTACTTTAACACTTAACTATTTTAGACCAATGTGGGGAGCCTAAAATCGAAGGCTGTAGTCCTCAAATTGTAGTTGCGTAGCGAGTAATTAGTTTAATCTTGAATGTTCTACTTTCCCTTTCCACCATGATCATGGTAGGGGCCGATCCCTCAGTTTTGGTTCCTTCAACTACTGTTAATACGCCTTCCACAACGTCAAAGGAAACCAATTACGAATACCCTACTGTCTTCGTCTTTTCTGTCGTCTTTACTGTCTTTTTTCCGAGTTGCGACACCGGCCGCATGAGCCTAAACACTCAAATGAACTGTTTTATTAAAACATTACTCTTTACAAAATTAAAACAAGTTCGAGTCATTCAATCACCACTCTTATATTACTTTTTATATACTGTTGAAAATATATACTACTTTATAACAATTTAAAGCCGTGATAAAACTGAACATTTTCATGTGGAGGGTTTCAACATACATTCCACTTAGTTCACTGTATATTCCTTTAGCACTTTGTAAAAATAAATAATAGCAAATTTTAAGGCAACAAATATCAGAGCGAATTACAGAACAGTAACACATAATATATTTTACAAATATTAATAATGTCAATTCTGAGCATCCCCATCAGCGAATATCTGTATTGGATAATTAGCTAGGAATGGCGTAATCTACAATTTAGCATCTCATCATCTCAGTAAAAGATTCAACCCAAGCTCTCCAATTATGTCAAGAACCCGCAAAACGGACAAAAGGGCGCGTTCATTAAATAAGGCCGAGATTGCATCACTAATCTTCCGGAGACTGGCTCAGAGCTGGAACCTCCGGTTTTGTTATTCCCAGTTTAAGTAATCACGCTGCTGAATAATATCAAAGCATTCTGTTACTGACAGAGTTCGATTCAAGTTCTCATTATTCTACCTGCTAAAGTTTTTTTAGTTAAAAATTTCACTAAACATAAGTTATAAATTATTGAGTTATTAGGGAATTATATTTGCAATAATAATAATAGATCATAATCAAACTGAGTTTACTTTTATTTAACTGTTTAGAATACAAAGTTTTAAACTTGAAAGGATTTCAAATGTCCTTTAGGATTACACATGGTATCATTTGAGTTTTGTATTGAGTGATTTTCATAATATAGTCCATAAATTAACGTTCATATTATAACTGTATTTACATATTTATTACACACATTCTGTTTTTTGTTTTTTTTCTCTTAGGGCAAGAAGATTAAAAAATTGCACCTAGTCCTATAAGGACATTTGCACTGCTTCAACAGTGACAGGATATTTTGGACAGGAAAGTTTAGGGCACTAATCTCAAGTCATGTCCTCTCGGAAGAAGGAGAAGCCAGCTCTGAAACAGCCTACGGTCAAAGCAGGCAGTGGCACACCCTAATGTCTATGCTGGTAAGAATCTTTCACTCTTAGCGAACAAACCCCACTAACTCCAATAGTCATCTCCCGCAGTAGACTAGACCTATCGAAGTACCCTTGCACCCCAGAATCTCGACATTTGCGGTTAATGATGTCCCGCCTCTGGACATCCATAAGATTCAAGTCAAGATTTAAGTGACACATCGGTTTTTGCTATACCCAGTGGGTTCAACTGGAAGGTGTAAACCAGCCAGAAGCGAACCCTCCTGGGGAATTTCGCACACATAAGTGGGCCACAATATCATGTGACATATGTTTGGGATCATTCCTTTAATTGGTTTTGTTTGATCAAAAAACCTGTATCATTTTGACGTGACAACGTCTTAAATTAGGTTGCGGCTCGGAGTCACTCATGAAAAAGTGTAACGCCCGGTAACGTTACGATGCCCGTCCAGTGGGTCCGCCGCACGGGATCCGCACGGGATAAAGCAGATAACTGTGGGTCCGCCGCACGGGATAAAGCAGATAACTATGTTTATTCGTGAAAATGTGGAGTGCTTAGATTCGTCATTTACAACAACTACAACAATAAAGGTAAATAATTGTACACTGATATTTCATTATCGTAAACTATGATTGATTGATTAATTGTTAGATTGACACAAAAGTTGAGAAACTGAGTTTATAGGTTATGTCATACTATTGACAAATGTTGATAGTGTTAAGTAAATTATTAGTTTAAATCACTCTGCAATCAATCGTAATTCAGTCGATTGAGAAGAAACAGCGCGTATTGCTATTTAAAATAACAAATTATAACCTCTAACCTGTCATAACAGTGCGACCAAACAAACGAACTAAACCGACCAATCACCACGCGTGGAGTTAGAATTTAACTGTGTTTAGCAAGAATTTCAAATTCCAATTTTAGTAAATGTTTTATTCAACTTTACCATTTACAATAACAAATTTTAATTAATTTCAAATTATGTACAATGTTTTAGTAAACAAAATATATTTCTATAGTTAAAATTTGTGCAATTCTTATTTTCATTCAATTCCTTGTTCCTATTGTGCAATTTAATAATATTCATATCAATAAATATTCTACCGAGAAAAAGACGTTGTCACGTAAAATCTTCGCCCGTAAAACCGACTTTACAGGCAACCATAATTTTTTTACATTTAAGATCCATATAACTAACTTATAACAACCCTAAACAAGAATTTCTACAACAAAAACATGTGAAAGGCTAAAAATTATATTAACATAATCCACTATGGCAAGGCGTGATATATAACAAGAATAAATAAATATATATATATATATATATATATATATATATATATATAAATGTTTTAAAACTGTAACAATACCAACATGAAAACCGCAACAATAAATAAACTATAACAAAAAAATAACATAATAACAGAAATAACGTAATAAACTACAACATAATATAACAAGAATAATCATAACAATTTTCAAAAACAGCAACAGTAAAAATAACAATGGTGGCAAGATAATCTATGACGCATTTAAGTTGGTAGCACTGCACCCTTCACTTTCCATTTCAATGTTCTCACACCATCGTGGAACAGGTCGACAGTAGAAGGCAAGTTGTTGCCGGCCCTCTGCAGGCGTGCCACCGTGCTGTTTGCTGCATAGTTTGTCCCATAGTGTTGCCTGATGAAGAGGTCATTGGAACGAGTGCTGGATGGTGTCTTGAAATGGAGGAGTTGAAGGACGTCTGGGCAAACCATCACACCGTTCACCAACTTGTGGAGAACTACTAAGTCAGCTAGTCTTGCGAGTCTCAAGATGTTCTAGTTCAGGTTTGGAGTACAGATCATCAATTGGTACTTGTTGATATTGGTATCCATTTCTGACACCCACCAAACGAATGAAACGACGCTGGATTCGTTCAAGATCGTCACAAAGGTATTTTTGGTGTGGATTCCAAACAGTCGAATCAGTTCCATTATTAAACGTATTCACCTAGTTTCCCATGAGAGTTCGCTTCTAGTTGGTTCCAGTCGAATCTGCACACACTCGGCACAACAAAAACGGATATGTCACCTTCATCTGGGCAATCCCATGAATTTCCAGGAGTGGCAGATCAATAGCTGAAAATGTCGAGATATTGGGGGAAAAATGTGAATCAATAGGTCTACTGCAGAAGATTGTCTGTTAGAAAAAATAGAGCTTCCTTAGTAGAAGGCGGTTGATCTCCCCAACACGAGGGGTACATTCCCCAACACTCTGTGACTAGAGGAGGCTGGATCAGTACTAGCCTTCCCTTCTTCTGAGGTGACTGAGATATAGAGCCTTTTATCCCTCCTCATGTGATCTCGAAAGGAGGCGGCTCCTAATACCAACCTTACCCATCTGAAAATCCATTCAGTAGGGAAGTAAATTCATAGACCCTTTTAGGTCTAAGTGCAATGAGGAATTTCCTCATTTTCTTGTCCTAAAGTGAACAAACATCTGAAAATTCACTTAATGAAACAAAACTATTCCGCTTCTTAATTTTTTTTCTTCGCTTTTATTTTAAATCATATCTTCAAATTCCTATTGAAACGGTGAAGTTTTATTTACAGTGAGTTTTATTCGCATCGAAGGAACTTAAAATTTTGATGTGTTGTTTCTATGAATTTAGCACATAAATGTGCAATTTGTTTTTATAAACCGCAATGTTTTAGTCAAAACTCCGTACTTTCTGTCATATAACTAAAATTGAATGTTCACCATTTGTATTCCATTGCATGATCTAGAAAATGACGCAGCATCTAATGTAGTTTAATGCATTTTATTTTATTTAGATTGTTTTTAATACATTTATATGTGCTGCTGTATTTGGGCCACACTTTTATTAAAATTCCTGTTTAAAAAACCCTTACTACCAATAAATTATAAATTTCAACAGTTTAATTTGTGCAAAATCTAACATATACCAACATTTTTAATTTGTAAAATAGTTTCAAATCAAATTATTTCACTGCTGTAAACATCTTATTCGATAGCAAAAGACATCATATATATTTGTGAATAAAATGTTGACACACATACCACAAAATATCTTACTCAAACATACAATTTACTCATACATACGCCCATTCATTTAGCAATTCAACAGTGTCACAGTCTTGTTGGGCGGTCACCCATTCGTATGGCAGAAACTCGTTGACATTATAACACGTTTGTGACACCAAAAAGCGTGTTAAGCGATTTTTCAATACCTTAGCCGTAATAGATAACATTTACATGTGTTATTCCTTCAATAAATTGTGTGAGGTGATCCAAAAATTTCGCAACTTCAGGGACCGTTTTCAGTTGGTTTATTTCCTGCATATCTAGAAACCTTACTTGAGAAATAATTTAAATAATTAAATGTGTTAATAGTATTTAAAAATAAAGTTTTAACTCAAGTTTACAACAAATAATATTTTTAATCCGTAATAGCTTATGGCTTTGGGGAAATTTCGACTATTAATCATAGTTCTGCTTTAGTTTTCTGTAAAATATTAACAGTGATTATTTCCAGAGTGTTTGCGGGGACCACGAATTAGTGTTAATTCAAAAAAAGTACTTTTACAAAGTGCTACCATTCTGTCTGCAGTTAATCCGCATTGAATAGGTCAATTTCGACATGGGCAGAATGAGTTATTCATCTCTCAGTCGTCGCGGTGGTCCTGAATGTAAATCCGTTGCTACACACTTTTTTATGTTTTAGGTTCAATTTATTTATTTGAGTGTTATATAAGTCTATTTCACTTTCATCAAAGTACCGTAACAAGATTAAAAAGAGTATAACGACAATATTTATACAATAATAAAAGAATGTCCCTCTGAGCATTAGTGAAGCTTATTAGTAGAGGTGCTAGAAAATGTCATCAGTGTCTGTTTCTTTGTTTGAATGTTATTTTTGACGAAGGAAGGATTGTGAAGGAAACTGGACACGTTCCTATTTCCTTCACAGTGTCTGTTTGTCTGTCTGTACACACAACGTCTCGATAACGAACTGAACTACAGACTCGTGTATGAAGCTTCATTCCCATACTGGGTTCGATGATGGTGCATACCACCCCATGGGATTTGGCTGAGCGTTAGTGAATATGTTTATATCGGAATAAATACATTTGCAAACAGCTGAGTCAAATCATATGAGATTTTGACATATGGCATATTAACACAAGCAGCCTAACTATCCCAATACGTACATCATATTTTGGTGACTTGCTGTGTATACTTTTATTCACAGAGTGTAAGGTTTTTAAGTTTGGTTTAGTTTAAGATTAAAGATGTGACATATTATGAGCAAGGGTTGCTGTGGGAGGATTTAATAATAGGTTAGATTGGCAGTACAATACCCTCAAATGAACCAACACATATTTTATTTTGTTACAACATCTCATTAAATTGATTAAAAATTTTAATTAACGATTGATTGGGTCAACCGATAATTAAGCACAAATTTTAATACCTTAATACTTTGAAGACATATTTAATATTAAATTACTCATTACAATTTATTTTAAATTTTATTAATTATAACATTTACTAGTAATTTTGTAGTGTTGCGATAATTATGAGTTCATGGAACTAACGTGAGTAACTTTCATTTAAATAGCTAAACATTTACATGAATTTACATTTTCGAAATTGTGAACATTTAAATAGATATGGAATTGAAAATTATTAATAAACCCTAAAATATACTAAGTTCTTAAAATTACTTACATTTTATTCCACTTCACACTTATTACGCCTAGAGATATATTTTTCCGCACACGAACACCAACACTAGCACTCCCGAACCTCCTTTTTCGACTTCCCGTCCTCGACCTCCTTGTTCTTCAGTTCTGATGTTGTTCTCCCGCCAGCTCTCCAATGGCCACGCCTATGACAAATCTCTCCATCATAATTGGTGAGTACCAATTTTTCATATCAGCATGGCTGCCCCTTACATCGTCGCACGGTTTTTTTTATATATAAGCATTTCCGCTGCTTAAGCAAGCAATTCCTGTTTGTTCACCATCGGTGTCTGGGCGGATGTGCGTATCCACTTACATCCGGAGGATGTTTGTCTCGAATTGTAATACAAGACTTCCTTTCCAGCAACTATCTGTACATCGATTCTATGAAATTTTATTTTACTAATAATTACATATGTCTTACAAGAGTACAATGGCAAATTTATAGTGTGAAATGTACGATATCAGAATTCGGTGGTGACAATATTTGACTCCAGCGTACTCTTGCATTGTAGTACCCTCCCTCAATGTCTATCCGGAACGTTTCTTTATTAAACGGTCTGTTGGTCTGTTATGAAACCTAACTTAAAGAAAATAATGTGAATGTATCATGTGGCAAGATCTCTCAAGAAAGATTTCAGTTGAACTTCCCTGAAAAATGAGAGGTCCCAAGAAACGATCGCTAATCACACCTGCCTAAACATTAATACTGAACCTTCTCTGAAATTACTGCTCTCTTAAGGTTTGTGGCAAGATATCTCAAGAAAGATTTGAGTTGAACAAAAATGAGAGGTCCCAAGAAAACGATCGCTGATCACACCTGCCCAAACATTAATACTGAACCTTCTCTGAATAATTACTGCTCTCTTAAGGTTTTGGGGTTTCGGTACTCCATTTAATGCATGTTGTGAAATTTAAATACCCCTTTTCTTTCAAAAACAGCTTTGTCTGTCCATAAGATATTTTTGAAAACATTATATTGTTCAATGTCAAAATGTAATAAATAGCGTCGAAAGTCTCGTTTAACAGCATAATCATTAGGTTCAAGGCCGTGCACTTTTGTAAAATGATGAGTAGAATTTATTCTTCTGTAAAACTTTCAATATCGTACTTTTACTCACGCCGATGTCACCTGCAAGATTCCTGCTAATAATCTCCGGTCTTGTCTAACTCTGTCCAATATTTGTTCTTCTGTTTTCCAAATCCAACGCTGCTGTACCCAATTCATTCCACACAGATCCGTTCTAACAAACGCTGATGAAGCCCAATTAATACTTGTGTACTGGGAACTCGCCTACTAGAATATTGGACAGTTTACTCCCTTTGAGCCGTACTAGCATTTCTATCACAGAAACTATACAGAAAATCCATTTTTGCATATTCCTGATTTGTAGCAAATCACTGCCAACTAGTAACTGGCCTAAATCCATTACAAATAAAAGTTATCCAAACCAAATATATCATGTTGGTGTCAGACATAATCACATGATAAGATTAGGTAGTCTGAAATGGTTAAGTAAGGCTATCTATCTTTGCATGTCGTTTTAAACATAGTAATTACTACCTATATATGTTTTATTTTAATCAGGATATACTTGAAAAAATATGTCTCAGTGTCAGTGTAAGTCGTGACGCTATAAAAAACCAAAAACCAGTTTGTGCTTAAAGATATCCATACTTACTAAATATTTAATGTAGATAAACAAAGATAGTAATGAATTCTAGTTATGTATAGTTCAAGAAATGTATCGAAATGTCGTCAAAATTTTAAAATTTTTAAGAAATATTAATGTTTTAATTTAAAAACGAAAATAATTTTTCTCTGGATGTGTGTGAGTGATCAAAACTATAAATTTCTGTTCTGAGACACATTTATGTTGTATCAGCCCTCAAAAAAACATTTAACACTTAATCATGGCCACCCTGTATATCAATTTTTATTTATTTTTTGTAAATAAAAATACCAATGTAAACGTTCCAAGGAAATGGTGAACTCAAGATTGACTTGATACAGAGCACAGGAAATTTCTACAGAAATAAGATGTTTACATCCCATCGGCAAACAAAAGAGAAATTGTATTACCTGGATGATAGGCTTCAATGTTGCTTTCATATATATATACATATACATACATGTATATATATATATATATATATATATATATATATATATTACCGGGTGAGTTTTTGAAAGTGATCTAATAGCTAACTTTTTAATTACACGACTTAGCACCACACTTAAAAATTTGGAACTTGCTCAATTTCAAGTTTCACTTAGGGATACACTTTCAAATTTTCCAATATGGCGGTCAACTTAAAAATCTTTTATAGAACACCCTGTATTTTATGTTGTTTTTAAATTCTACTCTACAAAATAATACATTGTTGCCTTTGAGAGTTTTTCAATATCTCTAATGGTTCAGGAGCTACGTGGACTGGAAGTTTAATACTTCCTGTAAAAATTTATTTCTTGAATTACCTAATTTGATTACTTCGTTGCAGTTTTAAAGAACAGCTGTTTAATACCGCTCATTGTTGAAAACAGCTCTTTGATTGAAGTATATATTACTTGTGCTATGAGAACATAACCTAACCTCCTCAATTACAGTTTTACTGATATATAAGTTCGAGAAATGGCTTTTAATGGTGAACAAAAAGTGAAGTGTTGTGCGTGTCATAAGTAATCGCAAGTTAGTATGTGTTTCTCTCTCTCTTACTATTAAATTCAGTTCAGCTCAAAACCATTACCAATTTACTAGCTGTATTTTCCAACTCTCAGTAAAATAATGGTTTTGTGTTTATTTTTCACACAAATCTCGTACTAAATATTAGTTTAATTATTTATCTTGCCTATAACGTGTACAACGCTTTTTATTAAATAATAAGGCAGTTTGTATACGCATAAGTTCTTTGAATCGACGTAATTAAATTCAAAAAGCACACAGCTATCTTTTCGTTCTGGCAGAGTAAACAAAAATCTTTAAAAATAACAGATGAATCAACTCTATCCTCTGTCAAACTACTCATGTATTTCTTTTAAAATTAAAGTAAAAAGCGTAAAAATTAAACTAAATGATTCGGTCTACTTGTAGTATTAACGAAACTAAATAAATTACAATTTACAAGCAATAATGACTAAACCAAAAATGGGAACCATTGTTATAAATAGCGTACTTAAAATTCTATTTTTATCTAGTTAAGCCCACAAGTAGGCTACTGAAATACTGGAATATAAAAACTAATCGAAACTATCCATTTAAATATAATATAACATATACTGCAATGCTTGAAGTAACCACAACCACAAATAGTTCGATATTAATTTCATTAACTAGGTAAAATTGTGTTATGGCTTATAGCTGGTATATTATCTGCAATATTATGTTCTTCTTTCATTCGTCTTACATTCATTCGTTCTCGTTTTTATAATCTTCCAGCAGTGTTATAAATGTATGTAACAATTATAGTGCAATTAATTAATATAATTAATACCTCCCTACACACAAGCTACGCTAATGTGGGAAGTACATTTCAATAAATACCTAATAACAGACGCTAATGTGTTGGGTAAATATATGTAAAATAGAAGCTATCAATGTTATTAGTCTATGGAATAAGCGATTTTGTATTTGATCCATGACGTTTCTTCATATTTTTTTCCATAAAAGATTGTAATCTAAATGTTGTACTATGTAATATTTTGGATATTATCTAGCAAGAGTGTAATTTAAGATACGGTATTTTAAATTTTCAAATCAAGGTCTACATTTAACAAGTATTATTTTTACTTTTAATTGTGAAAACATTCTCCTGTAAAGTAAAATACAATGATAACCAAAACGAAATGCAGTACGGGACAGACTATGAATATTATGCAATATAGATAAGGCATTTCCTATTTGAGTCGATGACTATAATAAAACTTAACATTTTTGACAACCTTGCTACAGAAATAGCACGAGCTCATATTTTGTAGTTAACGCTTTCATATCTTTAAAAATAATGTTATGCCAGGCACATAACAGTTAAAGCAATAATTTAAAATCCTATAATTAAAATTATATTAAAAATCAATGATATAATATTCTTGATATTATACCAGATACATGTTATATAATAAAATTAAACTGTTTTCTACCATGAACACTTTTGTAAGTAGCTTTATGGTTTTTTTATAATACGTATTTTCATAATATAGTCACTGACTGTTTGAAGTTGAAGGAGAACTTTTCATGCGGAAATATAAATAACCTATAAACCTAGTCCAATTTTAATTTGCTCATCTTTTGTCATGTATTTCCCACCTGCAGATGACAGTTTTTGATTGAACATCAACCTTCTAATCAATATATTTAAATAAAGTGTTGTGTAAAACAAATTGAAAATAAACATTTGTTGCTTGTAATCTATTTTTATAGCAAAATATTAAAAAATCTTCCCAAATTTATATTGACTGTGCTTAAATTGTGCTTTTTATTTTTCACTATCCATTATCAATACAAAATTATATTTTTATAATTAAAAATGCCTGAGCCAAATTCGCAAATCAATCTTTCTTTATGTTAATGAATGAAATCATTGCGTTAGCTCTATGACATCTCTTTATCACAGACAATAACTTGAATACATGCTTTACTATTAGTAAGGATTAGCTCTTTTAGATACGTAGCCTTTAACTACATGTTAAATTATGCCTTACTGATTACTTATAGGTTAAGTATGAAGTATTAAAATATTGTTTACTTCTTGGCCTATTTACACCATAGTAAAGGAACCAGAGGCAGGTTATTAGTACATAAGTGGCTTGTTAAACTATTAAATAATGCCAACAATAACACAAAAATCTTGAAAACTATATTTAATCTGTTCGACAAAAACATACAAAAATGTACAATTTGTGGTTGTTATTTCTGTATAATACGTTTAGAATTACTATTCTACTTCTACAACTATACACGCAACCGCAACCATAACTTTAATCTAGAGTGCGCGACTGTGTTCGCTGGATCATAAATATAAAGATAAAACAATGATTACATCTTTACCGCAGTACTTTTATCGGAGAAGGGCGGTAGCGACCTTTGAACTTCCTTTGTATGTCGCAGCCCGTATTTTTCTGGAGGGTAAATCTTATTCTTGTCCCTATTTGATTCAATGATTAGGCACAAATAAGTTAATCTGAGTCATTAGCTTAATGTCTTAGTTACTACGTAAACTGTAAGTTATTTTAAGTGAAGAAATGAGTAAATAACATTCGTATCTTAGTTACCAATTAACTGTAAACAATTTTCGAAATAAAAAATTAATTATTTGACTTAGGTACCTGATTAAGTAAACTCCATTTCTTAGTTATTTCATAAACTGCCAATGCTGTTTTCAAATTAGCAAATAAATAAGTAGATCTGAGTAACTAAATTCCATTTCTTAGTTACTACGTAAATCGTGAAAGTTATTTCAAACTAACAAATGAGTCAATTTCAGTAAATAAACATTATGTCTCATTTACCAAACTGTGATTGCTATTCCAACCTTGTAAAAGAGAATTTTATCAATTTGGGCAAAGTAAGTCCATTTCTTAGTTATTACGTAAACTGTCACTGTTATTTTCAAGTTACCAAGTGAGTCAATCTGAGTAACTAAACTCCATTTTTTAGTTACCACAATACAAAATGCTATGATACATTAACACATCAGTTAAGCTGATTAAGTAAAGTTCATGAATGCTATTTAAAAGGAGAAAATTAAAGAGTCAGGAAAATAACATATACAATAACAATGTAATGATCATAACAAGTTATGCCTCAGCCTGCATCAGTGTAATGCTTTACAGTGGTATGATTATAATTATCCATTACAGGATATAAATAGACTACACGTATTTCCGAATCCAATACCATAGATCAGTAGTTTCCAAAATGTGCACCGCGGCGCCCTGGTGTGCCAAAATGCAAATAATGTAGCCGCGGTTGAGCTACAGTGGTTAAAAAATACCATATCGTGTGAAAAAAATTAAAATATACATTTATTATTGCTTTCAATCTAGACTAAATTTATAATGACATATAAAGTTATGTCATTATCATTAATATACCTACAGCTCTATAAATTACTTAAAATTACTCGTATATTATAATAATTAAGCATAAACAAAAGAGACAGCAGCGTCATCGCTTGAATTGAGTTGTGGTGAGAGACTCGCAGGCGCACTCACCAATATTTCTTAGAACGTGTTGCATTGACGCTACACATCACTCCACCCGGACAAGCCAATAAGCATGTCATTGACTGGCAAATATTTGTAGTAATAAGTAGTGATAGTGGCAGTTCAATGGCCGGTCGAAAAAGGGGGCTTCAAGCTCGTTCTAGCGAAAGCAACCATTGCAATATGGACCCATTGCGTGATCCATAGAGACGCATTAGCCGCTGAAGATCTCATTAAGGAACTGCACGATATACTTAACATTGTTATGGGTGCAATCAACTACATTAAAAATACTCGTAAATGTAAGATTTTGTCGAACAAATATACAAGTAGATGGTAGGCTATCTGACAGCTCATGTTTTAATTTTCAGTAGTTCTTGTTGGTTGTCTCTTGTTTCTAGGTTGTTTGAGCTGAGACATGATATATATGCTTACCAGAAGGATAAAAACCATGTCATTGCCAATACATTAAATGTATCGTCAATGACATTCTTATCAATAAATAAATGTTATTGATAAGAACTTTCTGTTGAATATAACTTTCCTTTACTTAATTGTTTGAAAAGTTGAACATACTAAGTAAGTAATTGCAAGAAAAGAAGACAAATATCTTAAACCTGTCAGACATAGTGGAGGATTAAAAAAGAAACTTGATTTGCAAAAGGCTATCATTGCTACATGGGAATACACTAGATTTTCCGTCTTGAAAAAATATATTGTAGAAAAGTCTTCCCAAACTCGTAAGTGTATTTTTATGAATATCTCCCTATCAACGATGCCAGCTGTATTATGTGGGTATCAAATCCATTTAACTAATAAATGCATCTAAACGTTGAAGATAGTGAACAACTGGTTTATTTCTAAACAGATACTTCATTAAAGACTGGATTCAAAATGAATTATTTACTAGAGTTTTGGTGTAACGTCGAAAAAAGTGAACCCGCAAATTGCCAGGAAAGCTTTGCTTGTGTTGATAGGCCTACACTCTCTAATACCTTTGTGAGGCGGGCTTCTCAGCTGTGACAGTCATCAAATCAAAATACAAACCAAAATTACAATTTTAAAAAAATTTGTGTTTCAGTTTCGAACATGAGTCCATATATTTATGTACTAATTAAAGGAAAATCTCATCCTTCACATACACTTTTAGCAAATGTGTCCGATTGGCTTATTTGAAACTTTAAACGAATATTTATGAACTTTTATGAATTTCAGTAGATATGATCTGACTAGCTAAATTGTAATTTTCATCAAGCAATTATTGAATTATTACAACAATATTTAAAATGTTAAACGCTTTGTACTTTAGGTACTTCTCTCTACATATTTACTTTTACTGTTTCAAGTCTAACAACAATATAATAATAGTGTTCTTCTTTAAAAATCAGTAATAATGAATATGCATATAGTTTTATATAATTGAGTAAAAACACAGTTTTTACTTGATATTTTGAATATCGCTAATTTACAATAGGCATATAGGCAAATATTGTACCGATGTGAATTACTAATTATGTGAATTATAAAGTCGTAATACTTTATTGTTATTCTTTATTGACCTTATTGAGATGCGCTGAAGGGGTGGGGCTCCGAGGAAAGTAGCACAAACCTATAGGAAGCCTTGAGTCCAAAAAGTTTGGGAAACACTGCCATAAATAATACGTGAAGCCATGTCACGCAATCTGTGGTTTTACTATCAAGAAAGATGTATTCCCAAAATAAACCATCCTTGTAAAAACATTACTAATACAAGGAAAATGCTAGTTTTGTATGAATTATTCCTTCTCCTTCTTCCCCCACCCAACCACTATTTGAGGAGGCGATCTTAACAGCAAGTGGCATCTTTTTCTTAGTTATTAAACTTAACTTTTAAACCCAAACCTTAAGAGGATCTTTAAACTCAGCATAAAATTAATCAATGAAGGGGTGTTTATTACACCCCTAATCCTTGCCGCCCCATTATTCAATAATGTTACATGTATCAAACAAATAATAAGAGTTTTCCCAAATAAAACCTACTTTCTTATTATATGATAACTACTGTTTTTTGTAAAAATATTATTTAAGAGACTGGGACATTTAAAAATTATAAAAAATTGTAAATTTTGTATATTATTTCTGAAAAAATTACGAATTAAATCCAAAAAACAATCAGTATTACATCGGCTATGAAACACATGCGTGAAAGTGTATTATTGTGTAATAATTCTGACTTCTGTTACAGACAAGTACTAATAAATAATATATTTCTACTAAACAGAGTTTTGAACAAAAATATGTATATCTTTTGGTAACTTTTACTACTAGGGAGAAAGAACTCCAAACAACAATAGCAGATTCCCGAAATAGACTTCGGGAAGCTGAGAGCAGCTTTTGTTACACTTTAAACTCGATAAATATGCCCTGCCTTTGTATTAATAAAATGGTAATTTCTATAGCAACATGATAAACGAATACAAAATATAATTCTGCCACAAAAGATGTTTAACCAAGGTATGTTAATACGAGCTCTCTTAAATTGTGTCTTCAATTGACTAATTTTTCAATTCAAGAACACTGCGAAATTTATTTAGGTGCTTTATAACATGGGTGTATTATTATTATTATTATTTTATATTATTATATTATATTATTATTATTATTATTATTATTATTATTATTACTATTACTATTAATATTAATATTAATATTAATATTAATATTACTATTACTATTACTATTACTATTACTATTACTATTACTATTACTATTATTACTATTATTATTATTATTATTATTATTATTATTATTATTACTATTATTATTATTATTAATAAGCTTGCGAAATGTGGGAAATTACTATTATTATAACGTGTTACAACATCTCGTATATGACGACTATTCATCTTCGTAGTCTATAAACGACCTCCGTCAAACGTATAACAAAAGATGGAACACAAATGAAATATTAGTACGCTGCTTTATAATTTATTACATTGTAATCCGTAATAGAAAAGACCTGCGTGTGGAAGTTCACTAGGAGTGTCATTTTTAAATACAAGTTAAGTTTGTTCGATAAACTAAACCGTTTTAACCAATTAGATTGCAGGTAGAAGACAACCCTTACCCCCCCCCCTTGGTTAGTTCCTTTAGATTTAATCATAAAGGAACTTGTGTAACTTTGCATTGCATAGCAGTGATAGGGCGTACTAATCAAATCGACTGACAAATTTAGGGACTTTGTGTTTCAGGAATAAGTTAACTATCAATGGAATGTTGCCGGAATATTTAGTTAAGTTTAATAATTAAAATATATTATTATTATATAGATCAAACACTCCAATAATATATTTACAAAAATGAGCAGCTTTTCACAATTTAATCCATTGGCTTTTACATATCCATTATAAACATAAAATTATAAAAATGAAGTTAAGAAAATAAAGAAAATTGCTTTATTTAATGGCTACAAAATTAACATGATTGACAATATGATAAACGTGAAAAAAAAAGTTATTGAAAGAAATTCTAGGACAACCCTCTATTGATTCAAATGTAAAGAACCTGAAACATGGATATCTGTTTTCCACAAAAATTTATCCACAGATACTACTAAAAGTTTTAAGAAACATAGCAATATTAATGTATATAATAATTCCAAAACTAAATTAAAGAATATATTAGGAAATCCCAAGAATAAACTAAATGAAGAAGAACAATCTGGAATTCATGAAATTAATTGTAACAATTGTGATTTAAAATACATTGGCCAAACAAAAAGAAAGTTTAAAAAGAAAGCTAAGGAACATAGAGCATGTTTAAAATACTAGCAAGAAGAAAGATCGACCATGGCAAAACACGCACTTCAAACTGGACACTCTTTTTCAAATGTAAAATTATTAAAAGAAACCCAAAATAAAAAATTCCTCGGTGCATATGAAACAATTGTTACAAAGTAGAACCAAAATAATCTAGTAAACAACAAACCTGGGCCTTTTCAAAATTCACCGTTACTTTATTTGATCTAACTAAATATCAACTTTATTTTTATAGACATACGTAGACATACTGTCCTGTCTTATAATATTATCTCCTTGTATTTTTAATGACATACGTTTTGAGGTGACAACGTCTTAAATTAGGTTGCGGCTCGGAGTCACTCATGAAAAAGTGTAACGCCCGGTAACGTTACGATGCCCGTCCAGTGGGTCCGCCGCACGGGATCCGCACGGGATAAAGCAGATAACTGTGGGTCCGCCGCACGGGATAAAGCAGATAACTATGTTTATTCGTGAAAATGTGGAGTGCATAGATTCGTCATTTACAACAACTACAACAATAAAGGTAAATAATTGTACACTGATATTCCATTATCGTAAACTATGATTAATTGATTAATTGTTAGATTGACACAAAAGATGAGAAACTGAGTTTATAGGTTATGTCATACTATTGACAAATGTTGATAGTGTTAAGTAAATTATTAGTTTAAATCACTCTGCAATCAATCGTAATTCAGTCGATTGAGAAGAAACAGCGCGTATTGCTAGTCAAACATTTAAAATAACAAATTATAACCTCTAACCTGTCATAACAGTGCGACCAAACAAACGAACTAAACCGACCAATCACCACGCGCGAAGTTAGAATTTAACTGTGTTTAGCAAGAATTTCAAATTCCAATTTTAGTAAATGTTTTATTCAACTTTACCATTTACAATAACAAATTTTTAATTAATTTCAAATTATGTACAATGTTTTAGTAAACAAAATATATTTCTATAGTTAAAATTTGTGCAATTCTTATTTTCATTCAATTCCTTGTTCCTATTGTGCAATTTAATAATATTCATATCAATAAATATTCTACCGAGAAAAAGACGTTGTCACGTAAAATCTTCGCCCGTAAAACCGACTTTACAGGCAACCATAATTTTTTTTATTCAGTACAAAATTGTTTATTTTATTATTGTAACTAATTTTATTCAGTTACGTGGGTCTGATGATGTGCTCATCGAGTACGAAAGGCCTCACAAAAATAAAAACCTATATTATTGGAGTGTTTGGTTTATATTAATAACTAATTTCCAATAAGAAGAGAGCTTCAAGAATGTAATTAAAATATAACACACTATAAAACTACTATCAATCTTCTAACCAGCTCTCATGTTATTTTGTGCGTCGCTTATCAGAGGTAGTTAGGCCAATGGTCTCCGCTACAGGTTTTTGCGGCAGTGCGCGCTATCTTCCGGTGACGATCTAAACTACTTGCGGCCAGCGCTAACCAAAGTATAATAATCAGAGACAAATTTCCCTCGGATTATAATCATCCTCCCGCGCGAAAGATGCAATCAGATTGCAATCAGACGATCGCGTAATATGTTTTATCCTGATTACAGTGGTTTTACAGGGATCAATCTTAATAAATTCATTATTCAGGTGTTTAAACTCAAGTTTTTTAACAAATTAATTTCTATTCATGAATATTAAATGAGGTGCTAGTTTTTACAATAACTGATTGAAATAACAACTCCAGTCCATATATGTATGTTATCACAGTAGATATTGTGTTCAGACAAATAATTCAAGAATCTAATTATTATATCTAAGTAGAATTTAAATAGACATTTAAAATAGTTTATTTTATTTAGTAATTGACTTTAATTTTAGAACGATTTATACAAAATTACCATACTATAAATGTGTTTTTAAAAATTCTCAAAACATTTTTCGCGTTAGTGTATAATAGAAGTTTGAACAATTATTGTAATTATGGGTTTTGGAAAGTAGCTAGAACCATAATTGAGTGAAGATCAGAATCTGAACAAGTAATGTTACTCAAAGCCTATTTTTATTAAATTTTTAACAGAGTTAATATAAGACACTAACTTTCTGCCCTCATGGTAGCACTTCCTAGGCTACATGGAAAAATTCCTACACAACTTCACAGAACATGAAACTCAGAGCCCAAAACCACCACTCCTTCTTCCCTTTCCTAAGTTACATATGCTATATGATGTGGCTTATGGCAATAATAACTAACCCAGAAAAAGCCCAATAAATACAAACAAGTTCAAACTTGCTACAAAATTATATCACAAAAACATCTCATCTAACTCAGTTTGTTGGCAAACTTAGTACACTAATTAGTTCCAATATAGCGGCTGTTTATAAAACTTTTTCATAACTCTTAAAATGTTATCTAATTCGCTGGGTTTATGTTTCATTCCTATAGTCCCTACTCAAAACTTGCATTCAAAGATATAAAATAAAGTTAAAGTAATGCCCTAAAATACCACTTTCTCTAAGGAATTTTTAAAAAGTTTTTAGTTGGTTGCGTCCAGGGATCCCCCTCCCCCCAAATTATTTGCTGAGTATGCCACTGCTTGTGTTTAGTTTATTTTTCCTTAGATAAATTTCTAGGTTATCATCACTAGAAGACGAATATACTACGTAAAAAATATCTAAGAACAACCACTGTCAACAATCGCTGACAAACCCTGTATCCAAGAAGTCCTGAAGGGGCTCTAGAAAGACTGAGTACTCCTGTCTACACCAGGCTGAATAATTTTAGCGATTGAGATTCTCTCAAATTACCAATAGTAATTGAAAAGTAAGTTACTGATAATAATATTTCTTTCAATTCCTTATCATTAATGTTTTCCTAAATCCAAAATTGTAAATGCAATAACAATTTTTGGGACCTTCCCCTTTAAACGAAGAGGACCCCTTTAAATAAATAAATAAAAGTTTTGTTGGTACAAAATGCATTTGGAAAGCTATCTAGAGTCCATGAAAGAGACCTTGGGCAGATGAATAAAGAGTATAACATTCTAATACACTCGTACTGAATTTATGTTACCAAATGATGGAGAATAGTGACAATAATAAACTACAATAAATACCGTTGTCTTTAAGGGATACCTCATTTGTTGAAATCAGTTACGAAATAGTTTTATGGAAGGTTTCATATTACACATGCAAACTAATCGCCCATAATTTAACAGTAGGTTTGATCAGCCTTATTCAAATCAGCTGTTACAGTAATTAAAATGAAACACTGATACTGACTATTGAACTTTTAACACCTAATATGTAAACATAACCAAATTAACACGTTTTTAGGATCAGTTTGCAATTACAAAATATGAAACAGTTTTACTATTTTGTTAAGATCCTTTTTTTCTCACTACCACGAACCACTTGATTCATTTCAAATTTCATAGAGGAGAAATGAAAAATTAAGAATACAGAAATGTTTTCTCCTTAGGCTTACTATTTTTTTCAAATGCTTTATAAAAATTGTGGAAATGCAGAATTTGCAGGAAATAGCAGATTTTGTGTTGAGAGGAGATGCTTTTACAAGCGTGGCCTCCACAATTGTTGCGAAATATTTAAGTGGCAGTTAAGTGGCAAACTCTCGTGGATTGTTTATTAGTTCTTCTGCAGAAAAGAACATTTTAAGGTTTTGTGATCGGAGGTCACAGTGCAGAATGTTTGGCCTTTGAGTTGAGCTTCCTAGGCTGTAAGAGCATATTTGAGCTACATGGTCTGATAATTTTACATTTACAACATGAGCGATTATTTCATTTGTAGTGATGTTTGTGCAGATGCAGTCTAAGAAGAATTCAGATTCCGGTATTATTTTTGTGAGTGGTAGGTTGATGCACTGGATTCCGTGAGATGTCAGAGTTTCATAAAGTTTAGTTGATTTTTTATCTGGTTTTAGTATGTCTAAGTTTATACCTCCTATGATGAATGGAGAAATTTCTGCTTTAGTGTCTTCGATCGCTCTTCATATCAATAATAATGCTTCATACAGGTTTTTTTTTCAGATCTATACATTCCCCTTATGCTCAAACAGTTTTAGTTATTTTTAATTTTATTACAGCAGATTGCATACAAACTCTTTACAGTACTGGAAGATACCTACAGACTCTGAATGCTCACCCAGTTTCTCCTCCACTAAGATTGCTATGCCTCCTTTTCTACGATCTTCTCTACTATAGTGTGATATTAATTGATATCCTGGTTATTTGCTGTACACTTTCAACTTGTAAGCCTTTAGTCCATGTTCGCTCAAGACTGCAATGTTTGGTTCAAGTGTAATCGTTTCTCGGGGACAGATTAATCTATTGATTTTATTGCTGACTTCTTGTGTATTTTGTTGTAGAACAATTATAATATGTTTAGTATTTTTTGAGCATTTATGTTGTGAAAATATCTCGTTCAGTTAGGTGATCACTATAAAAGATTAGGTGGTCTTGGAGATGATTTTTCATGTCTTGCGCAGAGTGTAGCTCTTTACTTAATTAGAATTGTGTTGGCTTATCAATGGAAACCTCTCGCTAATGCAACAACAGTGTTCTCATGGTTCTGAAATTGCAAGTTATTCAGTATTTGTTGTAAAGAGATCTTCAAAAGTTTCCCCTTCTTCCAATTTGGAAGCTGTGTAAATTGTTCCCTAATTATCAGAGGTTTTTGCTAGCCTCAACAAGGGTGTGCCACCCCCTGCCTGCTTTGACTGGAGAGGCTGGTTCATAGCTGGCCTCCCCTTCTTCCGGTGGAACATGACTGAGATTAGTGCCCTAATTCTTCCTCATGGATCTCAATAGGAGGCACCTACCCCCTAACCTTACCCATCCTGAATATCCTGTCACTCTGGAAGCAGTGCTAAGGTTCTTATAGGACTAAGTGCAATTTATAAGCTTCTTGTACTAAAAGAGGGAAAAGAGGAGGTTTCATAATAAAGCTCCTGTTTAGGAGTGGATCATGGTTTGGTATGCATTCTGTATTCTTTTTTTGGGTTTCCTTCAGCAATACAAAATATTGGGGCAATCAGCTCAATACAAAAACAAAATACTTCAAGTGGAAAATATCCCACTTGAAGTATTTTGTTTTTGTATTGAGCTGCTTGCATGGAAACACTAAACACCTTCGTCTCAACTTAAGAGTTTGGCCTTCGGTTTGGTGATGGGCTGCATTTTTTTTCCCTTTTCAGCAGCTTTTTTGTGTCACTTTCAAAGGCTTTCATTCCCAGATCCATCTCATTTAGCTTATTACTGAGTTTTGACAGTTCTCTTGGGATGGTTGCTGAACTTTGTACATTCCTAGAAGTCTGTCATTTCAATTGCTGTCTTTGAGCGTTTTTCTAGAGAATTATTGATGTTTGCTCATTTCTTTTTGCAGTTTAAAAATATTCATTTCATGTTTATATAACATTTTTCTTGGTTATAAATATGTTAGCTTAATTTTAGATCATGCACTTCAAAGATAGATTGCGTTTCTAGACAAAGGTGCTTTTCTTTGACAAGTTGATCTTGTAACTCATTTTGTTGCAAGAGAATGTTGATATTTTGTACATATTTACATTCATTATTCTCTATCTCCAATGATTTCCCATCTATTTGTGTTAGTGTCATGCTTGATGCTTTCTTTTTTTAGCTTTAAATTTTCCTCTAGTACAACAGACCCAATTTTGGCAGTAATCTTTAGTTTTCAATCATTCTCAAACTCTTCTATGTAGATATCTTTTACAAGGCTATTCTATAAGTTGTGTAATTGAGACATTTAAGTTGTCCAGGGCCTCTGCTGAAACTGGAGGAACTTTAATATTTTGTACTATATTATTTATCCTTGGTTATTTTTCCAAAGTTACAAGTTTTTACTTACTAAAATGTTTGATTAAATTTTTAGTGCAACCTTCCAAATTCAAAATTTTAAGCTATTTGCTGCAGTTAAGTAATTCAAAAATAAATATTATTGTTTTTATTTTATTCACTTCATTAAATTTAGTACACAATAAAAGAAAATAATTCCATAACACAACAAAATCTAAAGAATTTGGTAAATTGAAACTAGTACTTCTGCATCAAACACAATTTCGATGCAGAAATAGAAATAACATCTAGAAAACAACAAACTACCATCTGTAAGCATACTTCAATAATCTTAAAGACCACTTAACATATAGCTCAACTTACGGGCTTTCGATTAGTCTAACAAAAACCAGTATGTAACTTCCTGTGAAGTTATTGTATCCTGTTTTTATGGCTATTTTATTGGAAACAACCTTATTGCGATTAAAAAATTATGACGGATGCTTTAAGCGTAACAAAGTTTTACCAACATGTGTACAAAAGTATAACAGAAGAAAGCTTTAAACTGTTTTTGAAGTTTTGTTGAAATCCACTGAAACACAAGATTTAAAAATAAGAAAACGAGAATAAGCCAAAAGTTTTTATTTCTTTTGACAAGATAACAATCACAAAATATTACATGTACAGCATTTATAAATCTCAGGAACACAGTATAAAAGTCTCACAAGATAAATAGGTATTTAACACTCCTTTACATCAATAACATAAATCATTCACATTCTCAGCTAAGGAGGTAGGATTGGTCGGCACGCTTTTAAGGTAGGATTTGGTGATTAGTGTTTTAGTATTGCTTTAACTATACTCATTACACTGATCAACCACGATCATTTCAACATCTATTGGAAACAATCATTCAACATCTATTCTATGTTTCAAATACAAAATACTGCTCATAATGCATACAATTAATAGAATGTAATTGGTTGATATGGAGAACTAATATACTATTGTATACACACTAATATACTACTAGAGAACTAATACTAGAAATAAACATCTAAGAGCATAGATAGATATTTCATAACATAAATTACACTGAATTTAAATTTAAATTGGTTGTAAGTGTTATATTACTAACACTATCAAAAGAATTATCCTCAGGCTATCCACAACTGCCATGATAAATAGAAATAAAATTGTATTCAAATGTAACAAAATTGATAACAAGTATAAATAAAATATAAGTATATGTGCGTTAAATAACACTGAAAGACCTGTTTCTTCCTCTGTAACACATACGTTATATAAAAACCTTTTAGACAATTAGTTTCCTGTAGGCTCACTCTTTTAATACATTATACTGTCTTTTGATTTGAAAATTACTAATGTTTTTATGATAAGTAACTGTTTAAAATTCCTATTAAATACTATAATTCAAGTTTGGGTACAACTTAATCTTAACAAAACTGTTATTTTGATACGCAGACTTTGGATAAAAGCAACGTTGCGCTGCTAGGCTAAAAGTAAAACATTAATATCGAGCCATAAGGTCAAAATGTATTCATTGCTTGGGTATAATCTGTGATGCAGGGAACATGCTTTTTTACTTGTTTCTTTGTGGACTAAATCTTCTTTACATGATTCAAAATGGAGAACAGTAACAAATTTTTTTTAAATAGTATAAAGCTAAATCTTTGTACGCATACAGAACACTTATTTTTTAGGACAAAGGCATATTGTGTCATATATTAGTACTTTTAGCATACTCAAAAGTGAAAGCAGACAATGAATTGACACAATTTTTATCTTATCAGCTCTATTTGTGGAAAAAACTAAGTGCTTTTACACAACCACTCGAACTGTCTACATCCACCCGAGTGTGTTGATACCCAGCTTCACTGTCAGCCCGACCAGAGTAAACAGACCAAAGTAGCCAAATCCTCCCTGCATTCTCTTCGAGGGATCTGAAATATTCAATTTTCTAATAAAAATATATCCAGTAAAAATATAATAATACAGTACTACAATGTTACTATTTGCATATTAACTTAATGGATAATACTAACACGCCCCGTCTCTATATTGGTAGCTACTCCAATTACTTTTATTATTATTTTGATACAAGTTACTGTAACTGTAAAAACTAATACTGTTTGAAATGTTTATTTATTTGTTATAAATATTTTTAACTAAGGGAAACTATTGCTTCAAAAGTATTGTGGGTATAGGTATAATTGCAATGACATAAAATCGGAATTGAACTTCTCAATTCTAATGAAAAGAAAAGTTGTTCTTCTTGAGGCAAACAATCTCAACTTAGAGTAATCTTATCTTGCTGAAAAATAAATTAAGGTTCATCTCCCCTTAATAAAGTTATTCACTGAACAATACTGTAAAATTGACTTTTATTAAATGCATTATACAGACATGTTTTGAGCTGTTCCAAATTTGTTCATCACAAATAACTAAAATGTTTTTAAATTACTTTATAACAAGGTTCCTTTTATTCCTTCACTCTATCAGTATGATTCAGTATCCAAAACATTAAAAATTCAGGATATACCCTAGAACGAACCTCCAGAGTAGTAGCCCCTAGCGTAGGCGATCCTGCCGAGACACCAGGTTGTACCAGCAACTGCTGCCACGACGGGATGTTGCAGGCCTCCCAACAGCAATAGAGTTAGGAACTGGGGGTAGTTTTCCAGCCTGATTTGACATACAACAATAAAAAATTATTCACATAAGTTAATTCTTAAAATAAAAATGTTTAACTGGAAATTGTATAAAGAAGAGACTAACAGAAAACTCTAAAGTCCTTACATTGCAATAAAAATAGTACACATTTTTTTAGATCCCTCACTTTGTATACAAATTAAGAAACCTATAAGTTCAAAGGTTTTGCTCAGAAAAACTAAATACGTAAATGCTTCAAATAGTAGGGTTCAAATTTATTCACAAACCGGTCCAAGGTTTTAACTTATTTTTATGAAATATTTATATTATTGTTTACGATTCCTATACAGGGTGGCGCATATATCAGTTTCCCCATAAATTGGGATATTTTGTTTTAATAGGTTGGTAACAATGTTAAGTTGGCAGCAACACTGAGTAGGTTAATTAATTGTTGTGTGCGTTAATCATCATAACTGTGTGTACTGGTCGGATGTAAATCCTCATAATGTAATCCCAACAGAACTCAATGTGCCTGATGTTATGGTATGGGGAAGTATTTCGAGTACTGCACTGATTGGTCCTTATTTTCTTCAAGAAAATGTTAACTCAGAAAGTTACTTACGGTTGCTGCAAGAAGTAGTAGGTTCCCGAGCTCAGAAACAATCCTGTTTTCAATATGCGTTCGCTCATCTTACAACAAAATGGTGCTCCAGCACATTTCAGTATCCAAGTTCGAGATTTTTTAAATAACACACTTAATGAATGGATTGGTCACTGTGGTACAATTGATTGGCCTGCGCGCTCGCCAAATCTGACCCCATGTAATTTTTCACTGTGGGGTATTATAAAGGAGATTGTGTATGCTTCAAAACCACAAAATCTTGACAAACTCAGAAAACTAATTAGAAATTCATTTGAACTTGTTAATAACAATAAACCTTTATTGCTAATAATTTGTGATTCTGTTCTCAGTCGTTGTAAGAAGTGTACACAAAATCAAGGTGGACATTTCGAACAACTGTTATAACATTGTATGGTAATATGTACGTAGTTTCATATAATAAATTTTGTTTCTTGCCTAAAAGTGTTTTATTCAATTAACCTATAACGCCTTTACATTTCTCTTAACTGGGGAACCTGACATATGCGCCACCCTGTATTTTCTTTGCACACGTATCAGTTTATAAATATAGTTAGATGTTGGAAGCAAGAATTTAATTTTAACATGTGCTTCAAATACATTGTAGGTAATTTTTATTCGTGTTTTTGTTAATTTCTATCCATTTTCTGGTCTAAAAAGGCAACAGAATCTCACTTGCCATACAAAGATTCCCTTCGATCAATTTAAAATACTGAACGCATCACAGAGAAGAAATTTTGTGAATTTAATTTTAAAATTCATATTGACACAATACTTCAATGCTAAATTATACTTGTTTTTAAAGTAATATATGTACACCTGATTTTTGATTATGTATGGGAGGTTTAGTGTTAACCGCACAAATAAAAGTTACCTAATCTTTAGACTCTTGCTTTATTTCATTCGTTACACAATGTAGGCTTTATAAGAATATTGTGTGTAGTCTTTAAGAAGTCAGTCAAAGAGCTGTGGTGGAGATCAAGCAAGTTTAGAGCTATTATAGTTTAATGATCTAAGTCTATTGAGATTAAAAGAGTTGTACCTCAAGGAACTGTTTTGGGGCCATTGCTGTTAGTGCTTTTTATTGGAGACCTACAAGAGCACCTGGGGAGCGTTGCTTTCCAATATTATATGTGGATAACACAGTCCTCGTCACGAACAACAAATCAGTTCAGGCACTAATAATGTACACCTACATAACAAAAACTAGAGCTCAGAATAATGCCTCAACAACGATTAGGTCTTCAATGTATTTTCATGCGGAAATATAAATAACCTATAAACCTAGTCCAATTTTAATTTGCTCATCTTTTGACGTGTATCATCTGCAGATGACAGTTTTTGATTGAACATCAACCTTCTAATCAATATATATTTTAAATAAAGTGTTGTGTAAAACAAATTGAAAATAAACATTTGTTACTTGTAATCTATTTTTACATCAAAATAAACAAAATCTTCCCAAATTTATATTTACTCTTCTGAAATTGTGCCTTTTTTTCATTATATATTTTCAATAAAAATTTTTATTGTTCTAATTTATAATGCCTTAGCCAAATTCGCTCAGTCTTTCTCTATTTTAATCAATGAGATTATTGCGTTAGCTCTATGAAATCTCTTTTTCACAGACAATAACTTGAATACTTATGCATTACTATTAGTAAGGTTTAGCTTTTTTAGGTACGTAGGCTTTAACTACATGTTAAATTCTTAAGTCTTATTGTTTACTTGTAGGCTAAGTTCGAAATATTAAAGTATTGTTTACTTCTTGGCCTATTTACGACACAGTGCAGGAACCAAAAGCAGGTTATTACTACATAAGTGGCTTATTAAACTTTAAATAATGCCAATAATAACACAAAAATCTTGAAAACTATATTTAATCTGTTCGACAAAAACATACAAAAATGTACAATTTGTGGTTGTTACTTCTGTATAATACGTTTAGAATATTACTATTCTACTTCTACAACTATACACGCAACCGCAACCATAAATTTAATCTAGAGTGCGCGACTGTGTTCGCTGGATAATAAATATAAAGATAAAACAATGATTACATCTTTACCGCAGTACTTTTATCGGAGAAGGGCGGTGGCAACCTTTGAACTTCCTTTGTATGTCACAGCCCGTATTTTTCTGGAGGCCAAATCTTATTTTTGCCCCTATTTGATTCAAAAGAATGAACAATGATTAGGCACAAATACTGTGTTAATTTGAGTGATTAGCATGTCTTACTTACTACCTAAATTGTAAATTATTTCAAGTGAGAGTAAATAACATTTGTATTTTAGTTACCAAGCAAACTGTAAATGAGTGATTTGACTAATCTGATTCACTAAACTCCGTTTCTTAGTTATTTCATAAATTGTCAATGCTGTTTTCAAATTAGCAAATACATAAGTCGATCTAAGTAACTAAATTCCATTTCTTAGTTCTACGTAAATTGTGAAAGTTATTTCAAACTAATAAATAAGTCAATTTCAGTAAATAAACTTCATGTCTCATCTACCAAACAAACTATTAATGCCATACCAAGCTATATGGGCAACATAGGTCCATTTCTTAGTTATTACGTAAACTGTCAATGTTGTTTTCAAGTTACCAAGTGAGTCAATTTGAGTAACTAAACTCCATTTCTTAGTTACCACAATATAAAATGCCATGATACATTAACAAATCAGTTAAGCTTAAGTTCATGAATGCTATTTAAAAGGAGAAAATTAAAGAGTCAGGAAAATAACATATGCAATAACAATGTAATGATCATAACAAGTTATGACAGCCTGCAGCAGTGTAATGCTTTACAGTGGTATAATTATAATGATAAGTACATAAATAAACATATTACCGAATCCAATACCATAGATCAGTAGTTTCCAGTGTGTACCGCGGCGCCCTGCTGGGGTGCCAAAATGCAAATAATGTAGCCGCGACGGAGCTACAGTGATTAAAAAATATCATATAGTGTGAAAAAAAATCAAAATATACATTTATTATTGCCTTCAATCTAGACTACATTTATAATTTCATATTAATTATCATTACTGTACCCACAGCTCAACAAATTGCTTAAAACTATCTGCGTATTAAAAAAATTAAGCATAAACAAAAGAGACAGCAGCGTCATCGCTTGCATAAAGTTCTGGTGAGAGACTCACAGGCGCACTCCCACTATTTCTTGGAACATGTTGCCTTGACGCTGCACATCACTCCACCCAGACAAGCCAAATAAGCAAGACATTGATTAGCAAATATTTGTTGTAATAAGTAGCTTATTGGTAGTGGCAGTCGAAAAAGGTGGGTTTCAACTCGTTCGACCGAAAGCGGCCATTGCTATTTGGACCCATTGCGTGATCCATAAAGAAACATTAGCCACTGAACATCTCATTAAGGAACTGCACGATATACAGTACTTAATATTATTATGGGTGTAATCAACTACGTTAAAAACCCACATAAATGTAAGATTTTGTCGAACATATACAAGGAGATAGTATCTGACCGCTCGTGTTTTAATTTTCAGTAGTTCTTGTTGGTTGTCTCTTGTTTCTAGGGTGTTTGAGCTGAGACATGATATATATGCTTACCAGAAGGATAAAAAACATGTCATTGCCGATACATTTTCTGTCGAATACAGCTTTCCTTTACTTAATTGTTTGAAAAGTTGAACATACTAAGTAAGTAATTGCAAGAAAAGAAGACAAATAACTTAAACATGTCAGACACAGTGGAGGGTTAAAAAAAGAAACTTCGTTTGCGGAGAACTATCATTGTTACAGGTAAATACACGGAAAATCTATTCCGTACTGAAACAATTTATTGAAGAATGGTATTCCCAAATTGAGTGTATTTTGATGAATATACATCTGTTGTGGGTATCAAATCCATTCAAGAAATAAATGTATCTAATCGTTGAAGACAGTGAACAACTGGTTTATTTCTAAATAGATACTATGTTAAAGATTGGATTCAAAGTGAATTATTTACTAGATTTCTGGTGTAAGGTCGAAAAAATTGAACCCGCGAATTGACAAGGAAGCTTTGGTTGTGTGGTACACTTTACTACTCTCTACCTTTGTGAGGCGGGCTTCTCAGCTGTGGCAGTCATCAAATCAAAATACAAACTAAACTTAAAAATTTTAAACGAAATTTGTGTTTCAGTTTCGAGCATAAGTCCATATTTGTATGTACTAATTAAAGGAAATCTCATCCTTCGCACAGACTTTTAGCAAATGTGTCCGATTTGAAACTTTAAACGAATATTATGAACTGTCATGAATTTCAGTAGATATGATCTGACTAGCTAAATTGTAATTTTTATCAAGCAATTATTGAATTATTACAATATTTAAAATGTTAAACGCTTTATACTTTACGTAGCCTACTTCTCTCTGTACATTTACTTGCATTACTTCAAGTTTAACAACAATATAATAAAGCGTTCTTTAAAAATCAGTAATAATGAATAATACACAGTTTTATATAATTGATTAAAAGCACGATTTTTACTTGATATTTTGATGAGGGCTAATTTACAATAGGCATATAGGTGAATATTTTACCGATGTGAATTATAACTTTACTGTTATTCTTTATTGACCTTATTGAGATGCGCTGAAGGGGTGGGGCGCCGAGGAAAGTAGCACAAACCTAGGAAGCCTTGAGTCAAAAAAGTTTGGGAAACACTGCGATAAATAATACGTGAAGCCATGTCATGCAATCTGTGGCTTTACTATCAAGAAAGGTGTATTCCCAAAATAAACCATCCTTGTAAAAAAACATTACTAATTTTTTTACAAGGAAAAATGCTAGTTTTGTATGAATTACTCCTTCTCCTTCTTCTCCCACCCAACCACTATTTAAGGAGGCAATCTTAACAGCATGTGGCATCTTTTTCTTAGTTATTAAACTTAACTTTTAAACCCAAACCTTAAGAGGATCTTTAAATTCAGCATAAATTGATCAATGAAGGGGTATAATAATTTAAAATCTGTCGCCCCATTATTCAATAACGTTACATGTATCAAACAAATAATAAGAGTTTTCCCAAATAAAACCTACATTCTTATAATATTATTCGTAAAAAAAAAAAAATTATTTAAGGAACTTGGACATTTACAAATTATAAAAAATTGTAAATTTTGTATAGTATTTCTGAAAAATTACGAATTAAATCCAAAAACAATCAGTACTATTACATCGGCTATGAAACACATGCTTGAAAGTGTATTATTGTGTAATCATTCTGACTTCTATAACAGACAAGTACTAATAAATAATATATGTCTACTAAACAGAGTTTTGAAGAAATATGTGTATATATTTTGGTTTTACTGCTAGGGAGAAAGAACTCCAAACAACAATAACAGATTCCCGAAATAGACCATTGAGAGCAGCTTTTGTTACACTTTATTCGATAAATATGGCCTGCCTTTTTATTAATAAATTGGTAATTCTAAAACAACATGATAAACGAATACAAGATATAATTCTGCCACAATAGATGTTCAACCATAGTATGTTAATACGAGTTCTCTTAAATTGTGTCTTCAATTGACTAATTTTTTCAATTCAAGAACACTGCGAAACTTATTTAAGTGTTTTATAACATGGGTGCATTTTTATTATTATTATTAACATCATCATCATCATCATTATTATTATTATTATTATTATTATTATTATTAAGCGTGCGAAATGTGGGAAATTACTATTATTATAACGTGTTTACAACATCTCGTATATGACGACTATTCATCTTCGTAGTCGACCTCCGTCAAACGTATAACAAAAGATGGAACACAAATGAAATATTAGTACGCTGCTTTATAATTTATTACATTGTAATCCGTAATAGAAAAGACCTTTGTGTGGAAGTTCACTAGGAGTGTCATTTTTAAATACAAGTTAAGTTTGTTCGATAAACTAAACCGTTTTTAACCAATTAGATTGCAGGTAGAAGACAACCCTTACCCCCCCCCCCCCTTGGTTAGTTCCTTTAGATTTAATCATAAAGGAACTTGTGTAACTTTGCATTGCATAGCAGTGATAGGGCGTACTAATCAAATCGACTGACAAATTTAGGGACTTTGTGTTTCAGGAATAAGTTAACTATCAGTGGAATGTTGCCGGAATATTTAGTTAAGTTTAATAATTAAAATATATTATTATTATATAGATCAAACACTCCAATAATATAGTTACAAAAAAGAGCAGCTTTTCACAATTTAATCCATCGGCTTTTACATACTCCATTATCAACAGAACTTATAAAAAAGAAGTTAAGAAAATAAAGGGAATTGCTTTATTTAATGGCCACAAAACTAAAATGATTGACAATATGATAAACAAGAAAAAGAAATTCTAGAACCCTCTGTTAATTCGAATGTAAAGAACCTGAAACATGGATATCTGTTTTCCACAACAATTTATCCACAGACATTATTAAAAGTTTTAAGAAACATAACAATATTTATGTATCTAATAATTCCAAAATTAAATTAAAAAATATATTAGGAAATACCAAGAATACACTAAATGAAGAAGAAAAATCTGAAATTTATTAAATTAATTATAACAATTGTGATTTAAAATACATTGGCCAAACAAAAAGAAAGTTAAAAAAGAGAGCTAAGGAACATAGAGCATGTTTAAAATACTAGCAAGAAGAAAGATCGACCATGGCAAAACACGCACTTCAAACTGGACACTGTTTTTCAAATGTAAAATTATTAAAAGAAGTCCAAAATAAAACATTCCTCGATGCATATGAAACAATTAATAAAGTATAATAATATTAAACAGTTATAAAGTAGAACCAAAATGTTCTAGTAAACAACGAACCTGGACCTTTTCAAAATTCACCGTTACTTTATTTGATCTAACTAAATATCAACTTTATTTTTATAGAGATACGTAGACATACTGTCCTGTCTTATAATATTATCTCCTTGTATTTTTAATGACATACGTTTTTATTCAGTACAAAATTGTTTATTTTATTATTGTAACTAATTTTATTCAGTTATGTGGGTCTGATGATATGCTCATCGAGTACGAAAGGCTTCACAAAAATAAAAACCTATATTATTGGAGTGTTTGGTTTATATTAATAACTAATTTCCAATCAGAAGAGAGCTTCAAGAATGTAATTAAAATATAGCACACTATAAAACTACTATCAATCTTCTAACCAGCTCTCATGTTATTTTGTGCGTCGCTTATCAGAGGTAGTTAGGCCAATGGTCTCCGCTACAGGTTTTTGCGGCAGTGCGCGCTATCTTCCGGTGACGATCTAAACTACTTGCGGCCAGCGCTAACCAAAGTATAATAATCAGAGACAAATTTCCCTGGGATTATAATCATCCTCCCGCGCGAAAGATGCAATCAGATTGCAATCAGACGATCGCGTAATATGTTTTATCCTGATTACAGTGGTTTTACAGGGATCAATCTTAATAAATTCATTATTCAGGTGTTTAAACTCAAGTTTTTTAACAAATTAATTTCTATTCATGAATATTAAATGAGGTGCTAGTTTTTACAATAACTGATTGAAATAACAACTCCAGTCCACATATGTGTTATCACAGTAGATATTGTGTTCTGACAAATAATTCAAGAATCTAATTATTATATCTAAGTAGAATTTAAATAGACAATTAAAATAGTTTATTTTATTTAGTAATTGACTTTAATTTTAGTACGATTTATACAAAATTACCATACTATAAATGTGTTTTAAAAACATTCTCAAAACATATTTCGCGTTAGTGTATAATATAAGTTCGAACAATTATTGTAATTATGGGTTTTGGAAAGTAGCTAGAACCATAATTGAGTCATAATTGAGTACTTGATCAGAATCTGAACAAGTAATGTTACTCAAAATTTTAATAAACACAGTCAGTGGCGTAGCTAAGGGGGGGTCCAGGGGGTCCGGACCCCCCCCCCCCCCCGAAATTTCAAGACATATTAAAAAATAAAGCATGGAGCAGGAGAAAAAAGGAGAGTTATCATTACTCTTGTCTACAAACATTAAATTGATTGATTTAATTGAAAGTGACCGTTGTTAAAAATATAATTGTCCTTTCGTTTAAATCATAAAGTATCAAACGATACTTTTGGGCTCGGCCTTTCGGATAGTGTAGTAAAATCACGGTATTTCTATAGGGCGCGGTCACGTAACGTCGCAAAGTAACCTGAACCGTAACACGGCGAACAGTTTAAATTAGTTACCACTTCGTTCAACTCTTGGGGACGTAAAATAACTGCTTAGAATTAAGTTACGGCATTGATTTTAGTGTCATTAAACTGTAGACGTGTATATAATTATCGAAAAAATATAAAAAAATCACTTTCAGTCGGAAAATACACTTGAAAAACTCTACTGATTAGAACTTCAACTAATTTGGACTTCAGTGATTGAGGTAAACGTGGTATTTTCGATTGACTTAGGACGACGAGTTTTGTTATCATTAAACTGTACAGTGTACCTATAGTCCAGTCATTTTAGGTTTTTTAAACCTCAATCTGCGGAAAAATTTCTAGTGAGCTGAATTTTGGTATACCCCTTCATTATGACGTTTTAACGAAGATGGGAAAAATCGACATGGATATCGTGCTGGCTAAAAAAGTTATAAGGGTCAAAATGTTACGAAGATCAGTTTTTCGCGAATATCTCGCGACCTATGGCTCGGAGGTCAATAAAGATTATTATAAAAATTATTTCTCATACGATTATCTACAAAAAATGTCTCTTGCATTTTTCTGTAAAATCAACCGTTTTCGGACTAGAGTGCTGAGAAAGCGAGTGGAATGCACTCACATAGGGTATTTTATACCGTATACATATAAGGCGTCAACTCTTTTGCTTTTTTCAATGTATTTAAGTTTTCTTAACACTTCTAACTTACACTCGTCGGGAGTCTTGTGACGAATATACTTATATTATAAACGGTTGGGAACTTAGTAAAATCTACTACATATAATATAAATGACCTCCACTGGCAGATGTTACATTCTTTATTGTTTTGAGACTCGTCCCTTTATACCTGCTACTACTGCCTCTCGGACTGAGTTTAGCTCAGTGGACAAATATTTCTTGAGTGTTTTAGACGTTATTTTCGTAGTTTTGTGCTCTTGAGCAGTTCATAATGAGTGATAAATGTTTCATATGTAATGAATCGTTATCTACTGGTGACGTAGTAGAAGTTAGACGTGGTCTACAAACATTAAAAAATGCTAGTGTCGCTAGAAGTGATGGTAACATTGAATATTTGAATACTGTAATTGTCGTAAAATTTATACGAACAATTTGACGTCTTCAAACGACGTCAAGAAGAGCCGAGTACATCAACATCTCCGGCAAAAGTCAATTCTTTTGATTTCAAAAAATAATGTTTGTTTTGTGGAGAAGAGGCAAGTGAAGAAATTGTAATAAAAAGAGAAAAAAATACAGACGCGCTATAAGAGAAGTGAGTATTCCTACATTTAAAGACACAGTGGCTATTAAAAGCTGCAGAGGCGCGTGGTGATAAATATGGAGGAAATGTAAAAGAGCGAGTAAATTTTGAGCATGACCTTGTCTTTGTCGAAGCTAAGCACCATGATAAGTGTTTCTCAATTTTTTTGTTATTTAGTAGAAAGAGTGATGTAGGCCGTCCATCGGATGAGAATATCAGAATTGCTATGGACAATGTTTTCCATACCATGACGATTGTCAATTCAAATTGGCTGAGTTGAAAGATGCAATTCAAGGTTACGTTCCAGATGACAAGACAATTATAAACAAATTGATTGCTCGATATGGAAGTAATATTGTAATTACCACGAAAAGCAAATATTTGACATCCTCTTTTTTAAGAAAACAGGGAAAACAATGGTGAAACAAAAATATACTCGACTGAGAGCCTCAACAAGTATCCACACTGCAAGAAAAATATTCTTTTTCTACATGCCATGACCGGATGTGACACAACTTCAACACTTTTTGGGAAAGGAAAAATTAAAGTCATGAAGATGTTTGAAAAAATACCCGATTTACTCAATTCTGCAGGAATATTCTGACAAGAAAATTGCGCTCGAGATCCCGTTGTCAATGCTGGAGTATACTTTCTACTAGCAATTTACGGTGCTCCAAAATCAGAAAATTCAATTGACAATTAATCACAGATACTGCAACTTTGCTAAACTAACAAGACAAAGCACAGATGTGAAATTTCAATTATTTCCACCCACTTCTTTAGCAGCTCAACAGCACATTTATCGAGTCTATTATCAAATTTAAACTTGGCTAGGAAAAGAAATTGATCCAGAACTGTGAGGTTGGGAGTTGAAAAATAGTATATTACAGCCAATAACAAAATAATGTATTGCCACCAGCACCCGATTATCTACTAAACACAATCTGTTGATTGTACAAAAGGTTGTGGTGGCAAATTTTGATATAAAAAAGTGGATTAAGATGTTCTAAAGCTTGTAAACATTGTCGTGGTTAGTCATGCTTAAACGCAGAGTCCAAAGAAAATGATGATGTTGATTTAAATACAGCAATAAGTCTACTCGATTTTTTGTCAGCAACTTTTGATGAAGTTGAAATTGAGGATATAGTCGACGAATGAATATAAAAAAAAATTATATAAAAACAAAATTTTCCCCCACTTTTCAATGCAAAAATATATAATTATTAAGCAAAAAATAAAAAAGCTATTATTACAGATCATGGGTTATGCCTATGGGGGAAACCATGTAAAAAACGCGCCTTGCATTCTTCCTCAAAGATGGTGCGGATAAGAGTGCATCTTCATAATGTAGTCGCTTTCTCAGCGCTCTAGCCCGAAAACGGTTGACTTTACATAAAAATGCAAGAAATATTTTTTGTAAATAATCGTATGAGGAATAATGTTTATAATAACCTATATTGACCTCCAAGCCATAGGTCGCGAGATATTTGCGAAAAACCGATTTTCGTGAAATTTTAACCCTTAGAACTTTTTTAGCCGGCACGATATCAATTTAGATTTTTCACATCTTCATTTAAACGCCATTATGAAGGTGTATACCAAAATTCAGCTCAACAGGAATTTTTCCGCAGATAAAACCTTAAATGACTGGACTACTAAATAATTATCGAGAAAAAAATCACTTCCGTTCGGTAAATACCGAAGAAAAGCTCTCTACAGATTCAAGTTTGGACGATTTTGGATTTCACTGGTTGAATGGTTGAGGTTAAATTGGTACTAAGAATTATGTTAGGATGTTGATTTTAGGTATTAATTCAACGCCGACTAATACATATATAATTATCGAGAAACAAAACAATAAAATCACTTCCGGTCAGAAAATACCGAGGAAAAGCTCTACTGATAAGAAGTTCCGACTACTTTGGATTTCACTGACTGAGGTATTATTTAATTTTCTCTAGTATATTCCGATCGGAAGTGATTGTTTTTTTTTTGTTTTTTTTTCTCGATAATTATATATTTATTAGTCGGCGTTGAATTATTAGGACACCTAAAATCAATGTCCTAACAAAATTATAAGTACCACTTTTACCTCAACCTCTCAACCAGTAAAATCCAAAATCATCAAAACTTGAATCTGTAGAGATCTTTTCTTCGGTATTTACCGACCTGAAGTGATTTTTTCTCGATAATTATATAGGTAGTCAAGTACAGTTTAGTGATAACAAAAATCGTCGTTATAACTCAATCAATAATACCACGTTTACCTCAATAACTGAAGTCCGAAGTAGTCGAAGTTCTAATCATTAGAGTTTTTCAGGTGTATTTTATTTCCGACCGAAAGTGATTTTTTTGAAATTTTTCCCCGGTAATTATATACTCGTCTACAGTTTAATGATACAAAAAATCGTCATTATAACTCATTCATAAATACCTCAATCAGTGAAATCCAAAGTAGCCGAACTTCTAATCAGTAGTTTTTTCCGGTGCATTTTCCGACCGTTAGTTTGATCTGTACCCGTGCAACGCTCAAAAATTGCCCTCCTTTTCTTAAGGGTTTTCGGCCGTCAGTGGCCCATGATGTCCCCGAAGGGGTATTTAATTTTCTCCACAGAATATAGTTGTGTCAATTATACGTTTGAGTGAAGAGCTCTGTTTTGTTCTTTTTCTTTCTTATCCAGTGAATGGTGCCTTCTACTCGGCCAGAATCGAACTTCGTAAAGTTTCTGTACCTATACAAGAAAATTTGTGGTACCGGTACTAGAGTTGCTGTGAGAGTTTAATTTGCCTATTACATCTTTCCACTTTCTATAAGGCGTAGTTACTACAGCCCATATTTTTGGTATTTACCTTTTACCAGTAAACTCATTGGCAAATTACACACAAAACGTCCACCGGATCCCCCGGTTTCGGACCCCCCCCCCCCCCGAACGAAATTTCTGGCTACGCTACTGAACACAGTTAATATAAGACACTAACTTTCTGCCCTCATGGTAGCACTTCCTAGGCTACATGGAAAAATTCCTACACAACTTCACAGGACATGAAACTCAGAGCCCAAAACCACCACTCCTTCTTCCCTTTCCTTAGTTACATATGCTATATGATGTGGCTTATGGCAATAATAACTAACCCAGAAAAAGCCCAATAAATACAAACAAGTTCAAACTTGCTACAAAATTATATCACAAAAACATCTCATCTAACTCAGTTTGTTGGCAAACTTATTACACTAATTCGTTCCAATATAGCGGCTGTTTATAAACCTTTTCATAACTCTAAAATGTTATCTAATTCGCTGGGTTTTACCTTTCATTCCTATAGTCCCTACTCAAAACTTGCATTCAAAGATCTAAAATAAAGTTAAAGTAATGCCTTAAAATACCGCTTTCTCTAAGGAATTTTTAAAAAGTTTGGTTGGTTGCGTCAGGGATCCCCACCCCCCAAATTATTTGCTGAGTATGCCACTGCTTGTGTTTAGTTTATTTTTTCTTAGATAAATTTCTAGGTTATCATCACTAGAAGACGAATATACTACGTAAAAAATATCTAAGATCAACCACTGTCAACAATCGCTGACAAACCCTGTATCCAAGTAGTCCTGAAGGGGCTCTAGAAAGACAGTAATTTTAGCGATTGAGATTCTCTCAAATGACCAATAGTAATTGAAAAGTAAGTTACTGATAATAATATTTCTTTCAATTCCTTATCATTAATGTTTTCCTAAATCCAAAATTGTAAATGCAATGACAATTTTTGGGACCTTCCCCTTTAAACGAAGAGGACCCTTTGAATCAATAAAAAAAAGTTTTGTTGGTACAAAATGCATTTGGAAAGCTATCTAGATTCCATGAAAGAGACCTTGGGCAGATGAATAAAGAGTATAACATTCTAATACTCGTACTGAATTTATGTTACCAAATGATGGAGAATAGTGACAATAATAAACTCCAACTAGACTACAATAAATACCTTTGTCTTTAAAGGATACCTCATTTGTGTTGAAATCGGTTACGAAATAGTTTTATGGAAGGTTTCATATTACACATGCAAACTAATGGCACATAATTTAACAGTAGGTTTGATCAGCGTTATTCAAATCAGCTGTTACAGTAATTAAAATGAAACACTGATACTGACTATTGAACTTTTAACACCTAATAAATGTAAATATAACCAAATTAACACGTTTTTATGATCAGTGTGCAATTACAAAATATGAAACAGTTTTACTATTTTGTTAAGATCTTTATTCTCACTACCAAAAACCACTTGATTCATTTCAAATTTCATAGAGGAGAAATGAAAAATTAAGAATACAGAAATGTTTTCTCCTTAGGCTACCTATTTTTTTCAAATGTGTTCTTTATAAAAATTTTGGAAATGCAGAATTTGCAGGAAATAGCAGATTTTGTGTTGAGAGGAGATGCTTTTACAAGCGTGGCCTCCACAATTGTTGCGAAATATTTAAGTGGCAGTTAAGTGGCAAACTCTCGTGGATTGTTTATTAGTTCTTCTGCAGAAAAGAACATTTTAAGGTTTTGTGATTGGAGGTCACAGTGCAGAATGTTTGACCTTTGAGTTGAGCTTCCTAGGCTGTAAGAGCATATTTGAGCTACGTGGTCTGATATTTTTACATTTACAACATGAGCGATTATTTCATTTGTAGTGATGTTTGTGCAGATGCAGTCTAAGAAGAATTCAGATTCCGGTATTATTCTTGTGAGTGGTAGGTTGATGCACTGGATTCCGTGAGATGTCAGAGTTTCATAAAGTTTAGTTGATTTTTTATCTGGTTTTAGTATGTCTAAGTTTATACCTCCTATGATGAATGGAGAAATTTCTGCTTTAGTGTCTTCGATCGCTCTTCATATCAATAATAATGCTTCATACAGGTTTTTTTTTCAGATCTATACATTCCCATTATGCTCAAACAGTTTTAGTTATTTTTAAATCTATGATTGCTGGTGTCCCACAAGGCTCCTTGGACCTTTTTTGTATCTAATCTTTGTTAATGATATATATTGTAATATTCCAACTTTTTGTGTACTCTATGCCGATGATACCACTCTACTCTGTTCTGATAGTGATTTTGAAATTGTAAAACATAACCTGTCTAATACCTTTACTTATGCAAAAAGGTGGTTTGATTCTAATAATCTAGTTACCAATAATAGCAAAACTGAACTGATCTATTTTTCTCTCAGGGATGTTCCTGTTACTAGTATGTAAGTAGTGAAGTAAAATTACTAGGCTTTACACTGGACAACAGCTTGAGCTGGGAACCCCACATTTTAAATTTGTGTAAAAAACTATCCCGCATTGTCTTTCTTCTTAGGAAACTTAAATTATCTATAGGCCAACAAACGTTGTTAATTGTATACTATGGTCTCTTCCATTCACAAATGAACTATGGAATTCGCCTTTGGGGCAACGCTTGTCATGCCTCTAAGGTCTTCATATGGCAAAAAAAGACCATGAGAGTTCTGGACTGCCTAACCTTGAGACAATCATGTAAGGCTAGTTTTAAGAAATTAAAAATTATTACAGTTCCATCCTTATATATTTTAAGTACTTTGCTTCGTGTTAAACAGAATATAGACTCCTTTGCTGCTCAAAACTTGAATCATGACCATTTAACTAGAAATAGAAACAACCTTATAACTCCATATGTAAGACTCTCAAAAACTTTAAATAGTCACGTTTATCAACAGCTCATATTATATAACAAACTACCATTGCCTATTAGAAATCTGCCTTTTAACAAGTTTAAATGTTTTGTATCAGACTGGATTAAAGACCAAGCCTTTTATACTGTGGCAGAGTACAAGGACTATATTTTTTCCGAAATTAGCTAGGCAACTGATTACTATTTTTATACTATAGCCTATAAGTTCTATAAATTGTAAGATCTTATTATAAGTAACCTAATTATCTCAAAAATGATGTTTGTTTTCTTGTATATGACGTATCCAATTACATTGTAAAATGTCTTAAAGGAAATAAATAATATTGTCTATTGTCTATTAATTTTATTACAGCAGATTGCATACAAACTCTACACAGTACTGGAAGATACCTACAGACTGAATGCTCACCTAGTTTCTCCTCCACTAAGATTGCTATGCCTCCTTTTCTACGATCTTCTCTACTATAGTATGGTATTAATTGATATCCTGGTCTCATTTAGCTTATTACTGAGTTTTGACAGTTCTCTTGGGATGGGTGCTGAACTTTGTACATTCCTAGAAATCTGTCATTTCAATTGTTGTCTTTGAGCGTTTTTCTAGAGAACTATTGATGTTTGCTCATTTCTTTTTGTAGTTTAAAAATATTCATTTCATGTTTATATAACATTTTTCTTGGTTATAAATATGTTAGCTTAATTTTAGATCATGCACTTCAAAGATAGATTGCGTTTCTAGACAAAGGTGCTTTTCTTTGACAAGTTGATCTTGTAACTCATTTTGTTGCAAGAGAATGTTGATATTTTGTACATATTTACATTCATTATTCTCTATCTCCAATGATTTCCCATCTATTTGTGTTAGTGTCATGCTTGATGCTTTCTTTTTTTAGCTTTAAATTTTCCTCTAGTACAACAGACCCAATTTTGGCAGTAGTCTTTAGTTTTCAAACATTCTAAAATTCTTCTATGTAGATATCTTGGGGATGAGGGGATGAGTAGTGACTGACGCACGCTGGTTTCAGCTCCGTGAATTTAATGTTTTTTAACGGGAAATAATGGTCATTGTTGCACCAAAATTTACATAAAGTGCATGTTTATAATCATCGATACGTGGTGCGAGTTTTATAGTGTTTAGTTAAATATTTTCCTATACATTCTCATTTTTATTTGTGTCGGAGCGTGTATCAGCGATTGTCATTACAATGCCGCTGCCAACTGCGTCCAAGGTCACGACCCGTGCAACGAGTAAAGCTGATGGCGAGAATAGTTCAACACCAACTCTTCAATCACTAGATGACAAACTCGACTCAATCATAAGTATTCTAGATAAAAATTCTTCCGATATTAATGACATTAAAAAGGAGCAAAAAGATATTGTTGTATCGATAGAATATTGTAACTCTGGTATTAGTGAAATAAAAGTGAGGTTAGATGGACAAGGCAAGCAAATAAAGGAATGCGAAGAGAATATTGAAGTTGTTAAAAAAAGAATGTGCAACTCTAAAGAGGAACTTAAATAACTTGAAAAGTGAGATTAATTCATTGGAACAGTATTCACATCGCAATAATTTAGTTGTTTATGGAGTACCGGAGGACAAGTCAGAAAACATTATGGGTGTTATGCGGCGTCTTGCTAATGCACTTCAGTTTCCTAACTGGTCAGACAGTTTTAGTAGATGCGGTACACCGAATGGGTCAACTAACAGCAAAGGGCCCTAGGCCTATTATAATAAAATTTATTAGTCGGCTCAACAGGGATGATTTTCTGAATAAGCGGAAGGTGAGGCGTAACTTGAGGGCTTCGGACCTGGGATATAGCAGCGACAACCATGTCTACGTCAACGAATCTCTGACACCTGCGAATCGAGAGTTACTAAAGATGACACGGGAGGCTGCGAAACAGAAAGGCTACGACCAGGTGTGGACGACCAACTGCAAGATCTTCGTACGCAGGGAGAGTGGCAAAGCGCCGGTCATCAAAATATTATCAATTCAAGACGTCAATAACTTGTGAGTCTGGAGGCCTCGTACATTTTGTGAGTGTTCTTTTTAAAAATCAGTTTCATATTTATATTATTTATTAGGTTCATATATATGAAACTTATTAAATGACTATAATCATTTATTTATTGTGTGGAAAGTTAGTAGTTTAAGTGAGTTGTTTATTTATTGTCTATTGCATGGTTTATATAATTCAATCAATGAGTTAACATATAACTTATAGATTATATATATATATATATGGGTAATGGTTTCTATGTTGTATATGAGCTGCCGTTTATTAGGTTGGATATTATGGACATTTTAATGGGCCTATATACGCTGTAATTGTCATGGATAAGGCGTTAATAATTAATTCTTTACTATGCAAAACGTTAATGTCTTATGAAAGTCAAAAGTCGGTTATTTATGGTAGTTGTCTGCACGTTCTTTTTTTTCTATATATTTATTTAATTTATAAACACTGTACAATATTTATTAAAATGTACGTAAAGGGGGTGTTAGTGTTTGGATTGCATGTTTATTATAGTAGGCCTAATTGCAATTGTAAATGGGCTATTCAATGTGTCAGACTTAAAACTTAAAGGACTAATAGGGCTATTTATTTATATTTAATTAATGTTTAACACTAATGTGTAAACAGTTAAACACTTATAATATTTATTATCAGAACGTGAGAGGCCTTAGAACTAAAACAAACACTTTTTTCCAAAACCTTCTAGCTAATAACTATTTTGAAATTATAGCCCTGACTGAAACATTTTTAAATTCTGATGTGAATACATCAGAATTGTTTCCTGAAACTTATAATGTTTTTAGGTGTGACCGAAACCTGGAAGCGTCAGGAAAATTGAGTGGGGGTGGGGTTTTAATTGCTGTATCAAAAAATATAAAATGCTACAGATTAGATAGTTTGGATATCGTTACTGATTGTTTTGAGAGTGTTTGGGTAAAGTTGCCTAATGATAAAGGTGGTTCATTGTATGTTTGTATTGTTTATATAAGACCAAAATCAAGTATTGCAACCTATCAACGTTTCTACGAAAACTTATACAAATTAAATTTAACCAACAATTGCAATGCAATTATTTTAGGAGATTTTAATTTGCAGGTATTTGGCGCTAATTATGATTTATCTAATGGTGATAGCTTTTGCAGAGAACTTCAATTGGTCTTAGATGAACAAAATTATTTGTTAAAAAATAATGTTTGTAATTTTCAAAACAAAACTTTAGATTTAGTTATTACGAATATTGATGACACAACTGTTATACGCTGCAATGACCCATTAGTTTGTGAAGATGCTTATCATCCGGCGCTTGAGGTTGGGATCGTTATCGGCGCTCCGTTATCGTGTCGGTCAAGGTCGAACGTGTCGCCGGCCTACTGCTTTAATAGAGCGGACTTCCTTGGTCTTTATCGTAAGTTGGCAGAAATTGACTGGGGTTGCCTTAATTCTATATCAGACATTAATCAAGCTATAGAGTTTTTTTATAAAAAAATATACGTTTTTGATGAAACTTGTCCTAAGAAAAAATCAAAACAATCCAAATATCCATTTTGGTTTACAAGAACCATAATTTTTAATATTAAGTTGAAAGACAAATTTCGTAGAAAATTTAAAAAAATTGGTAAACAAATAGATTTTGATAATTTTAAACGTTTGAGGTCAATAGTAAAAAAGGATATTAAAGACGCGTACACTAATTATATTTATAACTTGGAAAACATCATTATATCGGACAGTAATAAGTTCTGGAAATTTATAAAAAACAAAAAAACAGTAAAAAATAATCTATTAATGATGGAATATAATAATCGTCAATTAAATAATGGCAAGGAAATTGTCCATGCTTTTGAGCAGTATTTTAGTTCAGTTTACACGAAATACGCAGTGGAGCCTACAGCTGAGATGGCTTTGACTGGGGCCACCTTGGCAGGCGTGAGTTGCCTATCCCTGGACCGGGTGTTTGAGCGAGATGTCCACCTTGCTATTAAAAATCTCAAGACGAAAACTACTATGGGTCCTGATCTTATTCCACAATATTTAATTAAAGGTTGTATTGATATATTTACCAAGCCACTTACTCTCTTATTTAATTTAAGTTTAAAAACTAGAGTTTTTCCAGAGAAATGGAAATTAACAAAAATAACACCAATTTTTAAAAGTGGGAAAGAGACACAAATAATTAATCACAGACCTTTTGCTGTGCTTTCTGTCCCAGCCAAAATTTTTGAAATTATTCTCCAAAAGCCGTTAAATAATCATTTTAAAAGTTTTCTAAATTCTAGCCAACATGGATTCGTCCCTGGTCGGTCGGTTAATACCAATTTGTTATCTTTTACACATTACGTCTCTCGGGTTTGGATTTGATGACTCAGACGGATGCTGTCTTCCTTGACCTGGCCAAGGCCTTTGATAGAGTAGATCATTTAATTTTGTTAAGGAAAATGCACTATTATGGGGTCTCTGATAGTCTAATACGCTTTTTTGTTTCTTACTTAATTAATAGAAATCAATATGTGTTGTATAAAGGTCATGTATCGTCATCTTTTAAGGTTCAGTCAGGGATACCACAAGGGTCAAATTTGGGCCCATGTTTGTTCACTATTATGATTAATGATTTGTGTAATTGTGTGACTTTTTCCAAACCGTTATTATTTGCTGATGATTTAAAATTACTAAAAATAATATCAAATCAATCTGATGCCAATGAATTGCAAGGGGATTTGGATAATGTTTATCAGTGGGGAGTGGATAATAAAATGGAATTTAATATTTCTAAATGCCATGTTATGACATTCAGTAGGTCAAAAAATTGTATTAATAAAGATTATTATTTAAATGGGAAATTGATTTCAAGGGTTGATTCAATAAAGGATTTAGGTGTTTACATTGATTGCAATTTGTCTTTTAGCGAACATGTTTTTAGATGTATTTCTTCTGCAAATCGAATGATGGGGTTTATAATTCGGCAAGGAATAAATTTTACTAATATTAGAACATTGATTGCATTGTATAGGGCCTTGGTCAGGTCCAGGTTGGAGGCGGCTTGTATTATATGGAATCCCATTCATGTTATACACAAAGATGCCATAGAAAGGGTTCAAAAAAGATTTTTACGCTACCTCTATTATAAATGTTTTAATATTTATACGTATTTAATTCCTTATGAAGAGCTGATGAGTCTGTTTGGGTTTGAGAGTCTGAGCCTGAGGAGGGATGTGATGGAGCAGATGTTTTTGAGGGGCCTGGTTCAGGGACGGGTGGACAGCGCTGAGGGTCTGGGGGTTATAAGTTTTAGGGTCCCTAGCTTTAACAGTAGAGGCGGGCTACTGTTTGAGCTGCCACACGTGCGGACGGTGGCGCACGCGTCCTCGCCTCTGCTCCGGATGGTGAGATCACATAATATGATGCTTTCAGGTGGAGGTGATATAGATATATTTTTCGAAACGGATTCTACTTTTGAAAACAAGTGTCTAATGCTTCTTAAACTGAGATCTTAATGATTATGTATAACATTGTTATTTATTAATTTATTTATAAAATTGTTAAATTTCTAGAATAGATATATTACACAACATATTGTTTTGCTTTTTTTCTGCATGTTGAAATGTACAACTTAAAATATGTTGCTTGTTTGTTGATTATTAACTAAAATACAATTAATTTATTTGTGAATCCCAAATGCATGTTATACACACATATTGTTGTTGTTTATATATTGTTATTGTTATTTTTTATTCTGGCCATTTAATTTATTGTTGTTATTTACTTATTGTTGTTATTTATTTGTTGTTGTATTTATATATTATTTGAGTGAGTTGTATCTATTTACATAAAGGATATATATGCGTGTGTATTCCTTAAAATTAAGGTGTAGGTATAATTATTATTAAGTAATAGTTTCAATTATTATTGCTTTTAAAATTTATTGCTTGTTGCATGTGGTTGGGGACTTTAACCCACAATATATTGTATTGTAATAAGAGAACTGCCCCAATGTAATTGGGTTGTTACCTGTTTTGGAGCATGTAAAATAAAATAAAATAAAAAATCTTTTACAAGGCTATTCTGTAAGTTGTGTAATTGAGACATTTAAGTTGCCCAGGGCCTCTGCTGAAACTGGAGGAACTTTCATATTTGGTACTATATTATTTATCCTTGGTTATTTTTCAAAAGTTAAAGTTTTTACTTACTAAAATGTTTGATTCAATTTTTAGTGCAACCGTCCAAATTCAAAATTTTAAGCTATTTGCTGCAGTTAAGTAATTCAAAAATAAATATTATTGTTTTTATTTTATTCACTTCATTAAATTTAGTACACAATAAAAGAAAATAATTCCATAACACAACACAATCTAAAGAATTTGGTAAACTGAAACTAGTACTTCTGCATCAAACACAATTTAATGCAGAAATATAAATAACATCTAGAAAAAAACAAACTACCATCTGTAAGCAGACTTCAATAATCTTAAAGACCGCTTAACAATATAGCTCAACTTACGGGCTTTCGATTAGTCTAACAAAAATCAGTATGTAACTTACTGGTAATAGAACTGGTGAAGTTATTTTATCCTGTTTTTATGGCACTTTTATTGGAAACAACCTTATTGCCATTAAAAAATGATGACGGATACTTTGAGCGTAAATCATTTTTATCAACATGTGTACAAAAGTATAGCAGAAGAAAGCTTTAAACTGTTTTTGAAGTTTTGTTGAAATCCACTGAAACACAAGATTTAAAAATAAGAAAACGTGAATAAGCCAAAAGTGTTTATTTCTTTTGACAAAATAACAATCACAAAATATTGCATGTACAGCATTTATAAATCTCAGGAACACAGTATAAAAGTCTCACAAGATAAATAGGTATTTAACACACATTTACATCAATAACATAAATCATTCACATTCTCAGCTAAGGACGTAGGATTGGTCGGCACGCTTTTAAGGTAGGATTTGGTGATTAGTGTTTTAGTATTGCTTTAACTATACTCATTACACTGATCAACCACGATCATTTCAACATCTATTGGAAACAATCATTCAACATCTATTCTATGTTTCAAATACAAAATACTGATGATAATGCATACAATTAATAGAATGTAATTGGTTGATATGGAGAACTAATATACTATTGTATACACACTAATATACTACTAGAGAACTAATACTAGAAATAAACATCTAAGAGCATAGATAGATATTTCATAACATAAATTACACTGCATTTAAATTTAAATTGGTTTTAAGTGTTATATTACTAACACTATCAAAACAAAAACCATTATCCTCAGACTGTCCACAACTGCCATGATAAATAAAAATAAAATTGTATTCAAATGTAACAAAATTGATAACAAGTATAAATAAAATATAAGTATATGTGCGTTAAATAACACTGAAAGACCTGTTTGTTCCTCTGTAACACATACGTTATATAGAAACCTTTTAGACAATTAGTTTCCTGTAGGCTTACTCTTTTAATACATTATACTGACTTTTGATTTGAAGATTACTAATGTTTTTATGATAAGTAACTGTTTAAAATTCCTATTAAATACTATAATTAAGTTTGGGTACAACTTAATCTTAACAAAACTGTTATTTTGATACACAGACTTTGGATAAAAGCAACATTGCGCTGCTAGGCTAAAAGTAAAACATTAATATGGAGCCATAAGGTCAAAATTTATTCATTGCTTGGGTATAATCTAAGTGATGCAGAGAATATGCTTTTTTACTTGTTTCTTTGTGGACTAAATATTTTTTACATGATTCAAAATGGAGAACAGTAACTTTTTTTTTTTAAATAGTATAAAACTAAATATTTGTACGCATAAAGAACACTTATTTTTTAGGACAAAGGCATATTGTGTCATATATCAGTACTTTTAGCATACTCAAAAGTGAAAGCAGACAATGAATTGACACAATTTTTATCTTATCAGCTCTATTTGTGGAAAAACTAAGTGCTTTTACACAACCACTCGAACTGTCTACATCCACCCGAGTGTGTTGATACCCAGCTTCACTGTCAGCCCGACCAGAGTAAACAGACCAAAGTAGCCAAATCCTCCCTGCATTCTCTTCGAGGGATCTGAAATATTCAATTTTCTAATAAAAATATATCCAGTAAAAATATAATAATACAATACTACAATGTTACCATTTGCATATTAACTTAATGGATAATACTAACACGCCCCGTCTCTATATTGGTAGCTACTCCAATTACTTTTATTATTATTTTGATACAAGTTACTGTAACTGTAAAAACTAATACTGTTTGAAATGTTTATTTTTTGTTATACATTTTTTTAACTAAGTGAAACTATTGCTTCAAAAGTATTGTGGGTATAGGTATATTGCAATGACATAAAATCGGAATTGAACTTCTCAATTCTAATGAAAAGAAAAGTTGCTCTTCTTGAGGCAAACAATCTCAACTTAGAGTAATCTTATCTTGCTGAAAAATAAATTAAGGCTCATCTCCCCTTAAGAAAGTTATTCATTGAACAATACTGTAAAATTGACTTTTATTAAATGCATTATACAGACATGTTTTGAGCCGTTCCAAATTTATTCATCACAAATAACAAAATGCTTTTAAATTACTTGACAACAAGGTCCCTTTTATTCCTTCACTCTATCAGTATGATTCAGTATCCAAAACATTAAAAATTCAGGATATACCCTAGAACGAACCTCCAGAGTAGTAGCCCCTGGCGTAGGCGATCCTGCCGAGACACCAGGTTGTACCAGCAACTGCTGCCACGACGGGATGTTGCAGGCCTCCCAACAGCAATAGAGTTAGGAACTGGGGGTAGTTTTCCAGCCTGATTTGACATACAACAATAAAAAATTATTCACATAAGTTAATTCTTAAAATAAAAATGTTTAACTGCAAATTGTATAAAGAAGAGACTAACAGAAAACTCTAAAGTCCTTAAATTGCAACAAAATTAGTACACATTTTTTTAGATCCCTCACTTTGTATACAAATTAAGAAACTTATAAGTTCAAAGGTTTTGCTCAGAAAAACTAAATACGTGAAAGCTTCAAATAGTAGGGTTCAAATTTATTCACAAACCGGTCCAAGGTTTTAACTTACTTTTATGAAATATTTATATTATTGTTTACGATTCCTATACAGGGTGGCGCATATATCAGTTTCCCCATAAATTGGGATATTTTGTTTTAATAGGTTGGTAACAATGTTAAGTTGGCAGCAACACTGAATAGGTTCATTGTTGTCTGCGTTAATCATCATAACTGTGTGTACTGGTCGGATGTAAATCCTCATAATGTAATCCCAACAGAACTTAATGTGCCTGGTGTTATGGTATGGGGAAGTATTTCGAGTACTGCACTGATTGGTCCTTATTTTCTTCAAGGAAATGTTAACTCAGAAATTACTTACGGTTGCTGCAAGTAGTAGGTTCCCGAGCTCAGAAACAATCCTGTTTTCAATATGCGTTCGCTCATCTTACAACAAAATGGTGCTCCAGCACATTTCAGTATCCAAGTTCGAGATTTTTTAAATAACACATTTAATGAATGGATTGGTCGCTGTGGTACAATTGATTGGCCTGCGAGCTCGCCAAACCTGACCCCATGTAATTTTTCACTGTGGGGTATTATAAAGGAGATTGTGTATGCTTCAAAACCACAAAATCTTGACAAACTCAGAAAACTAATTAGAAATTCATTTGAACTTGTTAATAACAATAAACCTTTATTGCTAATAATTTGTGATTCTGTTCTCAGTCGTTGTAAGAAGTGTACACAAAATCAAGGTGGACATTTCGAACAACTGTTATAACATTGTATGGTAATATGTACGTAGTTTCATATAATAAATTTTGTTTCTTGCCTAAAAGTGTTTTATTCAATTAACCTATAACGCCTTTACATTTCTCTTAACTGGGGAACCTGACATATGCGCCACCCTGTATTTTCTTTGCACACGCATCAGTTTATAAATATAGTTAGATGTTGGAAGCAAGAATTTAATTTTAACATGTGCTTCAAATACATTGTAGGTAATTTTTATTCGTGTTTTTTGTTAATTTCTATCCACTTTCTGGTCTAAAAAAGCAACAGAATCTCACTTGCCATACAAAGAGTCCCTTCGATCAATTTAAAATACTGAACGCATCACAGAGAAGAAATTTTGTTAATTTAATTTGAAAATTCATATTGACACAATACTTCAATGCTAAATTATACTTGTTTTAAAAGTAACATAAGTACACCTGATTTTGGATGATGTACTGGAGGTTTAGTGTTAACCGCACAAATAAAAGTTATATAATCTTTGGACTCTTGCTTTATTTTATTCGTTACCCAATGTAGGCTTTATAAGAATATTGTGTGTAGTCTTTAAGAAGTCAGTCAAAGAGCTGTGGTGGAGATCAAGCAAGTTTAGAGCTATTAAAGTTTAAAGATACATGTCTATTAAGATTAAAAGAAGTGTTCCTCAAGGAATTATTTTGGGGCCATTGCTGTTAGTGCCTTTTATTGGAGACCTACAAGAGCACCTGGGGAGTGTTGCTTTCCAATATTATATGTGGATAACACAGTCCTCGTCACGAACAACAAATCAGTTCAGGCACTAGTAATGTACACCTACATAACAAAAACTAGAGCTCAGAATAATGCCTCAACAACGATTTGGTCTTCAATGCATTCAAAACAAAATGTATCATATGGGGAAGACATATCACACAGATGATGTAGTTTTTCCATTAGATCTGGAACAATTTGCAAAAACATTTGAGTGACAATAGTCTCTCATGGAATCAACATGATGTAGATGTACTGTGTTCAAAACTCAGTTCAGCACTTTTTGTTTTAAAGAGACTCAAATTCATTAGCACTCTGGCTGCTACCAGAACAGCTACCCAGGATAGTTTTGAAAAAGCGTGCAGTATCAATCATGGTTAGCTTAAATCCTCAAGACAGTTGTAGAGTGTCTTTTATGAACTTCGGTATACTGGTCTACTTAAACCACTGAGATAATTCAACAGGCCTTAAAAAAAGTCTTTTGAGGAACAGCAATATCCATAATCGTCAAACAAGACATGACGATGATTTTAATTTGTCAAAACAAATCAGCTCTATTATCGCAAATAAGCTATTGATTACAGGTGCCAGGCATTACAACATGCTACCAGGAGAACTCAAGAACCATGGCCTGAAGAAGGTTTGAAGAAGAAAATTTTCAAGTGGCTAGTTCATCAATGACTAGAAGAAGAAGAAGAAAAGTACTTTATTTCAAAAAAATACATTAACATAACATAATATTCATCTGGTAATCTTTGCACAACAAACAATGATATTAAACAGTATGTTTGTTTGGTCGCTACCTTTTCTATACTTATTCGACTTAAAGAACAAACATATCTAACAGAAGCAAAACAAAAAACAGATTTACACTTATATTTAAATTTTAAAAATTAAATCCTATATGTAACAGGAATAGAAATATTTGCAAAGATAACAATTAATTCAATTGTTATCTTTGCAAATATTTCTATTCCTGTTACATATAGACTTTACCAACTAAACATTCACTCCAATACAATCAATTAACATAAAAAGAAAGGACAACAAATAAACTATGTTTCGATCTTGGATATTTACTTGCCTACATGCAAACTTATAAGCAGCAAACATGGTAATAGCGGTAAAAAAATATAATAATTAACAAAATTTAATTGTAACGTTTGCAAATTTAGAAATTTTATCTCTGTAAACACGTATGTCTTCTACATAGTAATACAATTTTACATAAAAAATAAATAAATTATATAGAAACTAAAACCAATTCATTGATGAGCTCTAACCTATACTTCCAAGCTAATTTCATATATTTCCCTAAACTTTGCCAATCCATTCCATTTAAATAGCTTTCATATTCATTTTTTGACAATGTACATTTTCCGAGACAATATTTTCAATACCTAATAAAAGTTTCTGTGAATGTTTTAACTGTTAATTGTAAATAATGTATTGATTCTAACTAAAAAAATAACGTTTTTTGATGAATAAAACACAATATTGTCTATTTTATACTGTTTGATTCTTAGTTACCACAGCACAACTAGCTAACACAACACCATGGCAAATATTTACTCAATATTTAATCAGAAATCTACAAGCCCTCATCTGACACAGGTCTGAGACTCTAACTCAGCAGTGAACTTTTCACTTACTTTTTACCACTTATCTTGGTAGCAAACGCTTCTCCCTCCTTCTAAGCTATATCATTGTACAACACACAAACTAAGCACTAAACCCATTTAACAGAAAAAAACTGGTGCCTGAAGTACATGAAATATACCAATAAAGATAACTAAGCTGTCAAAAGACCCTGAGATATTTTTCAGCAAGTAATATATCAACACTAACTTAAAATGTATTTAGTTATTAAAATCAATATAAACAATAGGTCAACGAAATTATTCTCTGTTTCACTGAAATACATTAAATGGTATTGAGTAATTGTGTCACAGTAAAAAGATAATTATCATGGGAATTCAGCCATGCAAGTAGGCCTACTATAGATAGTTTCAAAGCAATTTTATTTTTAATCTGTAAAAACAAGCAACGTTTTATAATATATATTTATTTCAGGGGAATTAGTCAATGTCAAATGTATTTTTATCCATAATATTGTTATAAATATTGGTTTTCTTTTTGAAGAAATAAATATATTTGTAATATATGTTAAAACTTACGTATTTTGATGTGCACGCTGATAGCAGTTGAACAGATCATTGGTAGGGCTGTACATTGTGGGATAAGCCACATTATACTTCTTTCTGGCAGCTCCAACCTAGAATACAAGAAACTTACATCCTTATCTAGCAAAAGGTCATCTTATTTATTCTTAACAATCTAACACAAATCTGTTGAATATGAATTAATAATATATGATAATTCATATAATATATAAATAATACAATAAAATTTGTATATTCTTAATATTTTTGACAAATTTTCTCTACCGCAAAACTTGAGTAGGTAGAAACTTTCATAATAGTCATATAAAATCTCTTAATTTTTTTAAATTTAGGTACTTTTAAGTATGGAAGACAATTAAAAACATAAGATTTATGCTTTAAAATATTTTCAATTCACTTAGCATAAATTGTATTATCATTAAATATAGTAATTAACAATGTGAGTACACCCAGATGTGAAAATGTGCTTATGCAATACGATTAAATCTTTCACTGGTAAGATTTGGGCACAGTGAAGAAGTTTGCTATCCTTTTTTACACATTGACTGTTATTAAGTCAAACTTTTCATTCTATATAACCTGTATAAAGTAATACAACTGATGTGTTATCAATATATTTCAAATGTAATATAATAATTACATTTCTAATATGATCTTGTGTTATTAAACATGACAATACGCGGTTTAACATATGATACTTTCCAGAGATTGTATGATCTATTGTAATTTTTAATTCTTTAAATGCAATATTAAAACCAATAATTTACGTTTTGTATATTTGTTATACAATTATTATGGAATATAATATTTTTTCTATCAAGTTATAATACCAATAAATGACAATGCTTAGATATAATTGCACAGTGTAAGAATGAATCAACCAAGTATGAGAGATAGTAGTTTTAATTTTAGTAAATTTCTGAATCATAAGAAAGTGTACTAGGGAGTTACTAAACATTTTAAGATTTTAAAACATATGATGGAGGCCTACTATTTAGATATTAGCCTACATTACATAAACATGATTATCCATTAAATCCATTTCATAAATCTATTAAAAATGATAAAAATCTGTTTTTTAACATTGAAATAAAAATATACAACATAACTTTCTTAACATTTAGCAAAAACCATGGTAAATGCACATGCATTTTTGAAGCAATTATATCCAAAGACCTACTTGTAAATTTACATAGGATTTGATTTTAAATGCATCAGTTCTATTCTAATCATTACCTTAATTCCTTTCCACATCACCATGAAAGTTGATCCAACTGCCACCAAGACAACATAACCGTATTCCTTAGGAACTAATATTGAAACCATTTCAGAGCCGCTGCCCAAAACAGGTAATGCCCTGAAAAATATATTAAATAATTAATGCACATGCCAGGTAGGCCTAGATAATGCGTTCTCAGGATTTAACATCACAAAACATTAACTTTATTGTCAAGGTGCAAAAGTCATAAAATGCATTTATCACAACAAAGTGACCTTAGATATTTCAGTATTTTGGTGTCATCCAAAGGCTACTATTTATGGTTTTTCTCATCAGGGACTTAAAATAAGTAAATTATTAGAAAGAATTGGATTTTATTTGACTTACCTACTGTGAAAATTACACGTCATTATGAAAATTGGTTCTTGTTTTCTGCCTCCCAAAAGGAAGTGGAAAGAGGGCACTATGTCCCTATCTACTACTTATAACGTGATATAAGTGAGTTTACATTAGGTTATCATAAAAATGTAACCAGTAGTACCAAAGTTAACGATAACCTTTACGAGCACTCATGTGATCTGACCTTGAATTTTGGAACTATCTCAAGGAATGTTTTTCTGTCTTTACCAGAAGTGCGGAGTAGCGCCGTGCAAAAAAAGAAACATTTCTCAAGATAAATAAATATATATATATATATATATATATATATATATATATATATATATATATTACTTGTACCATCCGAAAACACTTGTCAAATAATAAAAATATTTTACTTTTTAATACATAACTTCTCTTTGAATTCAAAGACAACTTGAAAAAAATTAATTAATTAATTAGTATACTAGTTTGGTTATATTGATAGTTATAGTTTAATAATATTGTTTGTCAACATCAAAATAAAGAACTGGGTCCGCTTATCGTACTTTATCCCCACTTTATTGAACTTTGTAACTATCTTATTAAAGTGCCTTTCCTCACATAGGATATATACATAACCAAGTCTATAGGCATGTGATAAGACAACAATTAATTTAAACACGATAGCCATTTTGCTTTTACTTTACAAAACTAAATATATTAAAGCAAACAAATAACACATCTTTTTGGTGCATGGATACTGTGAAAAATCCCACCAGACAAAAGATTAAAAACTAGAGTTAGTTAAAAGCCACCGCTTCAGATATTAAGAAAATGGGTAGGGTACGATAAGCGGACCCGGTTTTTTATATCGAAGAATGTAATCATCGATACCTAATATTCGCATCTCAAATTCTAGACTATCAATCGATATAAAAGTATCTATAGTCCTCAATAACAATCATATATTTTAAATTAAAATATGAATTTAATATTTACAGTGATCAAACAAATTATTATAACCAAAATTAGGAAAACTGAAGAGACCATATTTGCTCCTCTCACAGTTACAGTTGTTTCTTTCCCACAAATTTCACATAATGGGTTTTTCGGTACGAGTCCCACATGTTGAAGTCACAAAAAAAGTCTTACCATCTTTCAAAGCAATGTCGTGTAGTTTTCTAAAATTGACTGCCACTTTTAATAATCAAATGTTACTTATATAAAATTGAAATATTACATTACGAGTATTATTTGAAAGTGTTTACAGCTGTTGATACAGATTATTAAAAGTTAATTGTTCAAAATAATTAATCAGTATCGATTAATTACATCGATGGTTTGATTAAGTAATATCGTTTGCCAATTACGATATAAAAAAACCGGGTCCGCTTATCGTACTCTACCCGAAATTAATAATAAAATCTATAACTGTAACTTTAATTGATAGTAGACACAATCTTCCTGTTGACTACTTACAACAAAAATCTGCTATGATATCCTTTAATGTAGACACTGATGTATCAGTTCAAATACTGTACTCAGCAATATATTTATTATCATACTACATAATAACTACATTAACTAGGTGACAAGTCAAGTGCCAGAATTAATGCAATTCATTGGATGATGAAATTGTTACACTTTTTATCAAATAAATTTGCAACTCATCAGGAAATGTATTATTATACTATTATTAATCTAGCCTAAATACACTGTAAATTAATATAGTTATCTCTCACTTACATTATCGTTTAATCAACAATTTACAAGTAAAAAGAGTGGAAACTTGTACACTGTACAGTTGGAAAGCAGACAGGTTAATGTAAATAAAATATACTACATAGATAATAAATCTAAACTTACCTTCTTCCTAAGGGCCTGTTCACATGAGCGCGACGTGTCGCGCGACTTGCGCCGCGCGACACGTCGCGCGACTAAAAAGACAAACATATAACTATGGCAGCATACACATGGTGCCGCGCCGCTGAACCTGCCGCTAGTTGTGTCGCGCGACTCGTAGTATACGCGTCAACCGCGCGACTTTAGCGCGGCTTCAGTTGCTTGTTTTGTATTGTAGCGTACACACGCCGAGTCCAGTAGTGATATTGGTGAGTGAATATGGAGATGGAGCAAGACCCATTTGACACCCGATCGTTTTTTTATTGATGAAATTGAAAAGAGAAGAGCATTGTGGGATCTTGAAAGTCCAGATTACAAGAACAGGGTTTTAAAGAGATCTGCGTGGGAGGAAGTTGTAGATATCTTTTCTAAAACTGAAAGCACAGTTGAAGAGAAAAAAGCAGTTGGGTAAGTGCTAGTTTTATATTTAGAGCAATACAGTAATTTGATAATTGTTTCATTAAATAGCCTTTGGATTAACTATACCAAATACAATGTGTTTAGAAAAGCTAGAGGTATAGAAATGAAGAATATTAAAAACAAGTAACTTACAAAGCATCAGCAGGGTAGCTTGAGGTTTAGGTATAGCTATATATCTATTCTTTCACTATTTCATAGCAAAAAACAATATTTTTTTAACATTTTATTTTGAAAAAAAAAAAATGAAAAAATAAAAACTTCATTTGTTGTGTTTGTATGTTTTCAACAATCATTGCTATAGTTTTTGTTATAGTGAACCATATTTAGGTAGGTCTATCCCTAGATCTGCGCAATCGACCTCGCAAAAAAATTCATGTTCGAACATAGTCTTACATATAAAAAAAACATGTAAGCTCAAAAAACATGAATTTTTGGCGGAGGTCGGTTGCGGAGATCTAGTGGGAGGGGGGGGGGGTGAGGGTTTTAAGAATAATTTGGCTACACCTCTAATGACGTTATGTGGGACAATAACTGCAACAGTTTAAATAAATTGTTTTATTCAAAAGATGCATAATCTGATAATATAACATTGAAACAAGTATATTCTAAATGTCGATTGTACAAGACGAATAACATTATTAAATAAATGTAGAAAGTCTTGTTTCACTTTGCAGGATTACAAATACAACAGAAAAGTGTCATTAACTTATTGAAGAAACTTCAAAAGCATGTACAATAAAACTTATTTTTTGCAATTGTTATCTGAATATCTCTGTCAAGTTGATATTTTACAGAATAATGAGGGGTTTAATGATATATACATTCAAATACTTAAAACTATGGTTTTACTTCAGATATCGATTGTCTATTTTACTTATGCCATTCTGTCCTGCCATGGCAGTTTACCCTCTTCGACAAAATACCGAGCAAATTTGTCTCTGACCTGTTTTGCATACATGTTAGACCTTGGTAAATTGGTATCATTCAATCTGATAAACGGTGCTTCATACAGAGTATCTTCAAATCTAACCCCGTCTCTTTGACGTACATAGTTGTTGTAACATACAACATGCCAATATAATGCTTTCTGCAAGATCTAAATTTACATTTAAAGGTCTATGAAATATGCGCCATTATTTGCTAAAATACCAAATGTACACTCTATGTACCTGCGCGCCCTGGAAAGACGGTAATTGAAAACTCTCTTCTGCCAAATCAGTGCATTTCCAACGTACGGGCGCAAGATGTTTTTGCGTTAGTCCCAAAGGCATCATCACCAACAAAAACGTGTGGTAATGGTGTTTTTTATCAACATTTGTAATAGGTTTTGGTCCAGGAATGCTCAATTTATTTTCTATCAGGTTTTTGTAGAACTTTGAGTCTTGAAAAAATTGAAGAGTCATTGCTTTTGCCATATGCTCCAAACGTCAACAAATAAGAAACGGTAGTTTGCATCACAAAACTGCTAACAGTATGGTAGAAAAAAAGTGTTTATAATTATAATAAAGAGAACCTGAATCTTGTGGTTGCACGATTCGAATATGCTTGCAGTCTATTGCACCGAGACAGTTGGGGAAGTTTGCATACTTCATAAAGTCGTCACTTACTGCTTTCCACATGTCTTCTGTCATTTCAGGTGTACACACAGTCTTCAGCTTAATCCAAATTGCAGCACAAACCTGTCGGACTACAAGAGATACAGTAGACTTCCCCAGTCTATAGTTGTAATGCAGTTCTGCAAATGAGCATCCAGTAGCCAAGTACCTGTAACGAAATTAATTGTTTTTACAAACTATAGTAAAAATCTGTTAATTCTTGCTTTTATTTTTAGGAATTGTACTTCAAAAAAGGTGGAAAAATCTGAGAGATAGTTTTTGCAAGAGAGTTGAGAAAAAAAAAGACTACGAAGTCTGGCTCAGGAGCAGTTAAGGGTACGCCTTATGTATATTTTCAACGGCTGATATTTCTTGAAAACACTGTACGTAACAAAGAAAACAACAAAGTAAACTTAGATTTAAGTAGTAATTCCCAGTTGCCCGAGGAAGAGGAAGCAGATACCGAGGACTTGGTTACGGCCTGGACCAATTAATTTCAGGAGAGTCGCAAAGAAAAAAGATAAAACTAAATCCCGTTGATAAACACTTCTCGGACATATTGACCAAAAAGCATTGCTGTTCGGGAGAAGAAACAACAACTTGAAAGTACCAACGATGACGAAGACAAGCTGTTTTGCTTATCGTTGTACAAAGAGTTAAAAAAAATACCCGAACAAGGACGTATACGCACCAAAATACAATTGTTAGAAGTAATTCAAAGATCTCAAGAGTGTTACCAGCCTACTCACCATAGTGCACCTCACATAGTCGCTCCGCCTCAACAAAACTACTCAACATATAACACATCTGTTACCTCGCTATTACAACAACCCATTACGGGCAAGGCGCTGCAAACCCAAACCTGGAATCAAAAACCCATCTGTACCTCACTTCAACAATCCATACGGGCAAGTCGCTGCAACCCAAACCTCGAGTCAAGGACCAGCTATTTCACCTGCAGAAGGTTGTTTCTCACCAGAGTCACAAAACAGTTCTGACTTCACTGAGCTTTACAACTAATTAACTTATTATTTCTTTTGATTGTTGTGTGCTCATCATATTTTTTTACTTAAAGTTACTATTTATATTTCATTATTCACATTTAGTAGAAAACTTGGATCGATGGTGGACATTGAACTGTGTCGCTTTTAATGTTTTTATTCGTTGTAGTTAAATACAAATTTCATTTATGTAACTAATAAAAAACTACTTACCTCAATGTGATGACTAGTTTTTTCTTCTGGTGACACAACTATCTCTCACTACATTTGAAACAGGGTTCAATGTCATGCTTTATTATTTGTAAAAGTTCGTCAAAAGATTTTATGCTCATTCTAAAGTAATTAAAAAACTTCATCCCGTACTTCCTTAAAACTCTTGGATAAAGTGTAACGAATGCACCATGAGTAAGTCTGTCTTTTAAAAATTGGATGCACCCACCACTGCCTTTGTCGTCGTTTGCGAATTTTGTACCGACGGTACAAAATATAGAGACATGTTGCCTCTTTCCACTTCCATACCGGCAGTGCACTAGTTGTCGGCCGCCCGTTCTGCCGCTCATTCGGCCGCCGAATGTGTACGGAGCCATTTTTCTGTCGCGCGGCGTGTCGCGCGACAAGTCGCGCTCATGTGAACAAGCCCTAAGAAACATAGGGTTTCAACACTTAACAGCTGATGATCATATATACCATAGACTAACAAATCCAAATATGCTGAGCATTACACTTTTTTTTACTTTAAAAATTGTAATTCACGTACTCTATGACTCAGATAGCCTACAGAAAATCAACAAACTCACATACGTCTACATTAATACACTTTATTTCTTTATTTCATTCCAACGGCAAAACCAATGTTTACAAATCAAATCTATAACATGCAAATACTTAAATATACTAGTAACAGAATACTAGCATGCAAGCAGTATGTAACAACTTGAAAAGTATACTAAGAATAATAACAGCGATAAATATGTATATATAGTAACAAAAACAATTAATAAATACTATCTGTACGTATGCAAGAAATAAAAGACAAACCAATGTTTACAAATCAAACCTATAACAAGCAAATAATAAGTATACCAGCAACCGAATACAAATGCAGATATAAATACGAGCAAAGTATGTAACAACTTGAAAAATATACTAAGAATAATAACAATCGATAAATATACATATATATAGTAACAAAAACAATAACAGTCAATAAATACTATATGTACGTATGCAAAAAATAATAACAAATGAAGAATAGATACGGTAGGACGTTTCATGTAGAGTCCTGCTGTGCGGCTGTCAATACTCATCTCCTTATGGTCGAAACCCCGTCGTGGAAGAGATCCAACCCGCCGCAGTGACGGTTGCCAATCCTCATCATCCTTGCAAGTGGACCATAGAAGTCACTTAAATTCTTTACTGCTGTAAAAACGATCTCTATCGGAAAATAGCAAATTAATATCGTAAAAGTACTCTTATATCTAAATATTTTCAAATTTGATACACAATAATTAGATAAAGCAAATCTTAAATATTAGTGATGTATTATTTGTAAACTTTATCAAACACGGTATTATTAGCAAAAACCATTTTAATTTTGTTTGTAAAGAATTCCGTAATGAAACTGCGGCGCCATAGAAAATTTATAACAATTGTATATAGCTATTTTACATCACATTTTCTCAACGTTTTGTTCCTATATTTCATGTTAACCTGTATAATTTCTTTTGTAGAAGTTAAATATCGATATAACTAATCTGGGTTGACACGATTAAAACGATGCGACACGACATGGAGGGCACGCATGCTAATTGGAGATGATAATTCTGAGGTTTCGTAGTCATTTTATTACAAACTTGAAGTTAAGAAAGTCATGGCTTAGTTTACTGACGACTTATCTCTTCTAGCGTGGAATCTAGCGAACTTGAGACAAGCTTGTGGATCGCACTGTGATGTGACGAGAAGATCAATGCGATAGTAATAAATATAAGTTATTGGACCACATTTCATCGCTCTAACCAAAACTGTAGCTACACATTTTTCTCAAAGGGCAGATCCTGAAATTGCCGCCATTTTCCAACTCCGCCAATAAAAAAAATATATATATGTATATGCAGTTAAATTACGTACATTTAAAAAATTACAATATGTTAATGTTGCCATGATTACATATTAGCTCATTAATATTACTTACGCAGAAATAAACAACCCAACTTTTAATATGACCCCCATTATTGTAGCTCTACTATTATTAGTCTGTAGTTAACGTTCAAACTCAGGTATTTATTGGTAATAGGTAGGCAAGTAGATACATATTGGATTTTGAGCCTATGCGCATGCGTGGACAGGCAGCAAGCGAGTAGGGGCTGTTGTTTACCGCGACGCAGTGCCCAGTGGCGTCCTGTAGTGAACCCTAGTTTTTATTATTGAAAGTTGGTTTTCATTGGTGCAAAGTAGTTTTGGAGATTTGTGTTTGAGTTAATGTACCGAAAAGAAGATCTACTCCAGGAATTTCACTCGTAGGTTATTGAAAGGTGAGTGTTTTGTGGTAGTTTCTATATTATAGCCTTCTTACTTTTGATGATAGTTTTGTATGAGAGACAAATATCCATTGGGGGCAAATTGATACACAAAGCAGGGGGCGCATTGATACGGTGAATTAACGTGCCTCAATATTGTAAAATTAAGTTTTGATTTTTTTCTTAAGAAATATGTAATGGAATTATATTAGGAAGAAGAATTGAGGGCGAATCTCAAATTAAAGCTTTAAAAATTCTATGAAATTTTCAAGGCCTAAACGATGTCTTTAAGGGATTTAGCTATTGTCTTCAAGATCGACAAAATGACTGTTTAGATTTATTAAAACCAAGGATGAATACAACGGCCAAAAGGTTACTATGGTGTATGCTAAAGACCAAGACCAAATAGAGTCTGAGCTTGAAGAGTGCATAATGTACTCATCCAAAATGTGTTATGGATTAACTCCATAAATCATGAAAATTTATAAACTTTCTAGAGCTACTACGAATGCAAGTCTGATACTTGGATTAACTATAAAGTGTCCACTAAGGAATTGTTAACATTATTTATGAAAAACACGGCTATCAATGACTATCAATCAGAGAACCTGAACCTATAATCGTTGGACACGCAACAAAATTTATTAAAACTAATGTTGAGGTTTTTTGGCTATTTGAAATTTATTTTCGAAAAATACAAATTTGAAAACAAGGGTATATTGAATGTTGATGTGACTGGCGTGCAAACAGTACAAAAGCTGAATAAAATCGTAGCAGAAAAAGGAGTATGCCAAAAAAAAAGCTAGTCAACAGTTACTTTGGTATTGGTTGTCTGCGCCATAGGAAACTCAGTTCGTCCGATGTTTATTTTTCCAAGAGTGTGCTTTAAAGATAATTTATAATTAATAACGGACTACTAGGATGCATCGAAACTTTTTATCCATCAGGATGGATCACATCAGAATCGCTTTAAAGTTGATTAAACATTTTCACAATCACGTGAGATCTACAAAAGATTATCGTCGTTTGTTGATTTTGGACAACCATGAATCGTATTTGTCAATTGAAGTACTTTCTGTACAGTACACAAGAAATTTCTGTACAGCAAATTGTATCGTCATGTTGCCATTCCTTCCTTATACTTCTTATCGCCTGTAACATCTTGATACGTCAGTTTACGGGCATTTTAAGAAATATTATTTTGCTTAGGCGATGATTGGCTGAAGAACAATCCAAACAAAACAGTGACAATGTACATAATTCCTGGCATTGTAAAATTAGCATTTCCTGAAGCAATAAATTATACAAATATATTATTACTGGGTTTCAAACGACAGGAATCGCGCCCTAAAACAGAGACGTTTTTATTGATTATAACTTCTTATCAAGTTCCATAACGGATAGAGAGAAGACTTCGCAAAACAGTGCCGTAGAAACTTTTCTGGCTGGGACAAGCAACGCTAGGACCAAACTACAAAGAAAACCGCTTCTTCTCTGAGTAAAGATGTTTGTCTGTGCCTATCCACGGTGAGTCCTCAGGATCCTATCTCAAGGCTAAAGAACGGAAAAATAACAAATAAGTAAGACGCATGAAATCTGCCATCCTTACAAGTACACTCGTAAAGGAAAGGCTGGAGAAAAAAGGCTGTTTCTTTGGTATTATAACTTCCAAATGTCTTAGAAAGATAGAATTTGAGACACATATTCCTAATCACTTACAAAGAAAAATAGAATCGTGTTCATAAATATCAACCACCCATAGGGATATAAATGGAGTTGAAACCTCTAAAAAAACTATATATTTTTAATCGTTCGGCTGTCATAAAAATATGAAATTTGACACAACAATGTGTATTATGCCCTTGAAAAACCATCGGTATAGTGATTCTTTACACTGATCTTGTCTGATATCTGCTATATTTCACTTATAAACGGCTGATTCCAACGCTGTGTGTAGAAAAATATCGATCAAGTTTACTAACAATCCGAATAGTAGAATAAAAATTCCCTTCACAAAACTATACAAAAACGGATTTTTATGAATTATTTGATTAAAAACATAAGGAAAATGCAACATATACGGTATTTTTGAAACCAGTAAACAACCTACTTTCTTTTAATTAAGTAAAAATAGTGTCGTTGCATTAAATAAAATTGACTTGAACCTTGCACCTCGTGCTTATTGGTATTGTTTAAAATGTTAACTTTAATATTTAAAACTAGAAGAAATTTCATGCAGATTTCACGTAAAAAAACGTTTTAATATAGGTACTAATAAGAGAACTGTGACAGTTTGAAGTTTTTAACCAACATCATGTTTGTGAGCTTAGCGAGTGAACGACGCAACCAATAATGAACTTGACCATATTAATTTTTGGCCTTGGTATTATGCACAACTTTGTCTATTTAATCTTTCCTATATCTCTTATAGTTTCTAAGATCCCTTCAGTTTGTATAAAATTTGGAACACACTGTATATATTTTTTCTTAATCATAGCAACAATGTAAACGCTACTAAGATACCGACAGTAGATTACAATGACCGGAAGTAGAAGCTTTTTGACCGAAAATAAGACTTTTAAGAGCTTTGTATGTATATATTTTCTTGGTTGAGGTAACATTGGAAATGCTACTAAAGCACTGAAAATAACTTAAACTGGAAGTAGATTAGTAAAATAATGGTAAAAAAAATCATCAAGTTATGATACATTTTGTGAAAGCTTGCAAAACTGCTGAAAACGCCCTTGGCGCTTTTGGGTAGTACTTTTGGAAAATAGTCTGGCGTGCAAAGGGTGGCCCTTGAAATACCAGGATATATTTATAACTGATTTTATGGTCAACAAAATTATTCCTGGTTGAAAAGTTTTTGGTGCAAGACATTAAAACTTCTAAAGACTTAAATCTATAGCAGGCGTTCTAGAAACTCTGAAGAAATTGTCCCTGGTAAATTAGTAGTTTTTAGTCGCATTTCGTCATCGGATTGCAAATCTTAAAGCTTCTTTGCATGAAGCTATGGTTAGGTAACTATATATTTGTTAGTGCTCTTAGTCATTTGTGATAAGACCCTCTAGATATTTTTATCTCTTATGTGATACTAGTATATACTATCTTGAGTGTCTTCCGTTAGTCGACACCTCGTTTTAGATTACGCTGCCCCTCACCGCTGGCCGGGATATTGCGTCAGGCCATTCGGAAACTGTAAAAAAATTTTCAAATCTTGTTCAAAAAAAATCGTAAACGCTGTTCTTCTTAGGTTTGTTTTGTATTTCAATATTTAAAATAATACAGAAAAAGCTTGCGGAGAGGAGGACAGATAACGAAATTTCATCAGCTTCTTTCAGTCAATTGGAGTTCCATCTGCAGGAGTGTCTGCCAGATTGTAATACTCCGGAAAAACCTCTTCACTGACAAGGGCGAGCACACACTAGGACTTAGGCGAGCAAACATTAAAATAATTAACGATTATTTAATGTAAGCAGAGCCTTTGATTCAGTTGGTCATGTAATAATTTCAAACGAACATTACATAGTACCATATTCGTGGAAGTCTGTTACGTTGGATAACATCTTACTACATTATAATTCAGGTGTAAAAGGAGGTTAAAATATAGATTGCTGTTAAAATAAAACAACACGAGATAAAAATTGAATCATTAGAAAATACTCATATTTATTTATTCAAACAATACATTATCACTCAACAAAATGTACAAGTAACTTGAAACACTGGAATAAAACTTTCTCAACGAAATAAAATTATTTAAGTCGGTGAGATCACAGGGCAAACTTATTTTATAGCAAAAGTAAAATAGTTTAAACTAGTTTATCAATGTTATTAAACTCCTAAATTATAATAAAAAATTGTCATTGCTGTCCATAGTTATTAAATATAAAAATAACTAACAAAACAAAGCATCCTAACAAAATGTGGGGTGCTAGTAAGAAAGGTTTTAGTTTAATAAATAATAAAGTATTGTAGCTATAAAAACTCAATAAATACTAAAATAACTATTTATCAGTTATTACTGATATTATTTTATAAACATGTCTTTTAGTATTTAATATTGAGAACGTAAATTTACGCCATATCTTAACGTGTAGTATGGCCTATTTGCCTTACAACTACCTGTCATCTTGAAACTACTACAAAATTGGTCCTCTTCAAAATACATAGGTAGTTATGAAAATGGTTAAATAGACCTAATATGAAATATAAAAGTAAAATCTATAATGATTAACCGTTTAGAAAAAGAGAATGTCTGTTGTAAGCTTTACATTATTATGGCAGAGGATTTAGCTGAGCAAACAACAAAATTCCTTCTGATATTCAAATTCATTATTAATTTTATGAAAATATTATTTCATTATGTGAACAAGCTATATATATATATGAATGTTTGTATGTATGTCCTTTATAGAATTGCAAACTATTTGACCGATCATTATGAAAAATGTTATGTATATGTACTTTTCCACGGAGAAGGTTTATTTGCTATGCCCATTGATGTAACTCGCCACCAAGGCGGCGCTGCAAAATATAAAAGTTATCAAAGCGCCTGCACATTATAGACTGCAATTACGAGGCAGTTACGTATATTAAATAGCCAAACACTATTTGAAGGCGCTAAGTTACGATGTATATTAAATTTGTCTTTAAAATTAATTTTTGTCATAACTCAAAGCTTGAGTGTTAGCCCACTTTATAATAAAGTACATGTACGTGTACAATGGCTATAACATACAATTTTGTCAGAGTTTTGGTCATGGCAACAAGGTAAACTCTACATTGGCGTTGGAATCTAATTCATTTGAACCAGAATTGCTCATACATGGGTAAGCTTAAGAAAAGCGCCCAAAGCCGCGGGAAACAGCTAGTTACTTATAAAAATAGGCTAATTATCTGAGAACTCCAGCACGGACTCTGAATAGTTCATGCACTAACCAAATTAATTAATAAAAATAGATTATTAATAGAGACTATTTAACCATTTTGATAACATAGTATACTAGACTAGTGGTTAGTGTTTTCCAAAGTTCCTGTTGTTAATGAAACACAGCGTGTTCTGATAGTCGGCCTCATACAGATCGGGAATGTGCGCTCTAGCTGCGGGGTTGAACACCATCTCCACCTACAATACAGAATAATATTAGCCAAAAATAATTTACCTCAAATCGTTATGAACAGTTAAGAAAGGCAGAGAGTCTAAATGCTCGTCCACTGAGTTATGTCTTAAAAAATACGTATATGTATGAAAAGTTTATAATAGATGTAAAGTTATGCTGGAGAATCTCTCCTAGTATAAAATAAATCTCGTCAAAATGCAAAGTCTGGTAGAACTTTTGTGTCAAGAACGTAACCAGGAAAAAATTGGAGAAGGGGGTCCAGACAACTGATTTTTTCACCGTAGTGGACAGAGAGAGAGAGAGAGTAAGGCCCCATTATGTTCCTTAAAAGTTTCTTGACCCGATTTTTCGTTTAGAACAATCTTTCAGCAGTACATACCAGTAATACTGAATTATTTAAATAATAATAATAATAACAGTTTATTATTTAATTTATTATTATTATATTTATTTTATTAGTATTATTTATTATTATGTTTATTATTATTTAATCGTTTATTATTATTATTATAGTAATTGAAAATGTTGAAAATTTGGGGGGAGGGTCCGGACCCCTAAGACCACCTTGCTGGCTACGTCCCTGGTTTGTATGTACTTGTACTTACCGATGACGTGCCTCTTGTTTGATTCTCGAACTCGATGAGTTGTCTGAAGAAGCCTGAATTGGGTCGCACTGCTGGGCGGCAGGCGCGTAAGTGTAGAAAGGCGCTTCTCAACGTCAGGTCCCTATGTTTGACAAGGTAGGCCAGGACAAGGGCGGCAGACCGACTTACTCCCGCCAAGCAGTGGACCAGTACGCGTCCGCCATCTTGGATTACCTGAAGAGATAAGAAACTATCCATGAAAATGAAACACGACATGCTGAAACGGTATCAATGGATATGACCTTTACACAAAAATCAACTTTCTCGCTTCTTTTGTAGATAAGGTTGGTGCCAGAATGATCTAAAATGAAAGATGCTTCACCCTTACAATAATACTTTATACTATTTGTGTATACTAGTAACCATTATGTTGTTACTTAAATTCAATAATTTATTACGATCGTTGCGTTACAAACATAAATGTAGTATAATTCATTTTTGGTTGTTTTGTTTTAATCATTTCAGAGGCAGCCCTTTTAGATAGCCTTTAGGTAACTGAATATACAAAACAAAATTACTTCAATAGGATTTATTGCCATTTATGGTTGTAATTTTAGGAAATGTTATGAGCAGGCCAACAGAAAAATTGCTAAAAGTAAGAAATATACTGTTTGTAATATGTATATGAATTATGACTTAATAGTATATAACTTAATAAAATGGCATGTTATAATGAAATATTAGACTACCTATGGAAACTCATGTTAGATATACAAACATGTTATTCCCTTCAGGTGCTATCTATATTTCATAGTAGAAATTCATATTCTTATCTTGGACCTGATCTCAAAATTCCCAAAACTACTTCTAATAGAATTCTTTATTTTTTTCCTATTTTCCTGTATTTAGGAAAATTTATCTTGAAATGTGTTGACTATGATGTAAAAAGTAATGCTACAGAAAACTAATAGCACCGTCTTAAAGAAGCTAGCTATATTTACAATTGTCTGATAGCACGTGGCATCATAAGATAAGACTGCCTAAAAGATAAGAACGATAACGAACCAAATTGTTTTAATTCGCTAAAACAGTTTTCTTCATAATAGCACAGACAATGGATACGTTTCTATAGAAACGTATCCATTGTCTGTGATAATAGTATAAATTGAAGATCATGCGAAAATTATGTATAGCACCATTAAAATAGTTTATGAAATGTAATGGAATTCACGATGGTGACACAATCCACCTCCGCATCATATTTGCTGATAATTTCAGAATTACGGTTAAAACGTTTAATCCAAAACATTTTCAAATTACGTTAAGGAATTAGTTGGTTCTAAAAAAGCTCAACAGAAAACAGTGGCATCAACGAATTAAAGAAAAACGTCAGCTGTTGTTGAGAAAAAAAAACAGCTAAATTTGGCTCGCTCATGCCTTGCCTCAGGAAAACAATCCGCAGCTGCAATAAATATGCAAGCCATCGAGGCGAGAGGTAGAGACACATCAAGGCGATGAATCAGATGCTAGGGTGATAAGGAGATGAATGAATGATAAGAGGGAGCCGCGGGTGTGATCATTGACAATCACCTGGTGGGACCTCTGCCAACATTCCACCAACATTCCGCAGACCGGAATAGATCGAGCAGGGGACACGCCTGTGCGTTCCTCTACCTTCCTTGACTGATCTGATGCCCACAGACGTGCTCTTTGTCACGTCACTCCGGGTCTGCCTTTAAATCTTTGTGCAGCCATCGGCCACGTGGATTTATTTGTGTACAAAGTAACGCATTTCAACAAGAGGAGTTTACGGTCAACTACCTTACAACTCTCTAAGTAAATGTTTGGTAGGTTCTTACTGGATTACTCATAGTTCTAATTAGTGAATGCTAACATAAGGTTATTTTGAGACAACACTAACTGGGGCAGTTGTTTGACAGTGTGTACCAATGTAAATACTAACGCGTACATATATTACAACTGCAAAAATTGTGTAAACATTCAAAGAAAGACTTGTGATCACTAAATTTCATCATTAAATTCTAAAACACAATTCTAAGTTCGGTTTAGCTTACCTGGTGGATAGTGTCGCTCACTGTATGCAATTGGGAGAGGAGGTCTTCTGTGGGCTGGTCCTTTAGGGGTAGTCTTAGTACTAATGAAACTTGAGGGGGTAGCGGCGGCGGTGGTAACTCTGGGGCGGCACTGATGACACAGCTCACGCCCAAGCTGACAAGGACATCTTCTCTGACAGCGGGTGCACCGGACAGGAACAGAGCAGGGGTCACGGGTGACACGCTGAACCTGAAAAATAAAGGAGTCGTTTGATATTGCAAATATCGTACAGGTCGGAGTGGTAAACACAAAAATATATTTCGGCGCTGTGGCCGGGTGCGTCCGATAGGACCGAATCCTCCAGGTACGAAAGATGCATTAGTCCGGTAACTCCGAAAATGAAGTTGTCCGATAGCACCGAAAATTAATCCGCCGGAGCCGAAAAAAGAACTTGATGCTGACTAAATGGTAGGTATGGCGTATCCTATAATACATGTTCGGTTTCAAAGGGGAGTAGTGAATTGTTGGCGAGGTTAGCCTCGGTCTGTGCGTTGTTTACTGAGAGACTGTGGCCGACGACCGACCTACTCCTCTTCTCCACATGTTACGGCACGCACGCTACACCGCTGCCAGATTATCAGCAGCTCTGTTTACGTATTAGACGATATATCAAGGGATGTGCGTCAGATGGCTCGGGGCTCAGGTGCCAGATTGTAACACGCGGTGTCTTCTCGGAACCCCTAGGCCTCACTTGGCACGTATCTCGAAGTCCACGCTACGCATTTCGCTCAACTTACATTTTCAAAGAGCAAGACAGAGTTCTTGTGATGGTCCTGACAACACTTTGGCCACTTGTGTAGAGCATTGTCCAGGCATATCATTCAAGCCCGGTGGTCTATCTTGCTGTCTCTCCCGCCCAACTGAATGATAAACTTGATTTTATTTTTGGATTGTATCTTCTTAATTTCCTTCCTCCTTATTCTATTAATTATAATAATTTATTAAATATTCTCGTGTAGAATTGTAGTATACAGCCATTACTCACTAGATGTGCCACGTACCAGTAAGATTGGTCTACCCTATGTCATGAAATGTTACGAGAAGGATCTGAACATAAATTATATAAAACATATTATGTGACTGTGATGTTCGTAAGTATATTACAAGGATTAGGTAGATAAACTAAAAGTTCCACTGAAACTGTCAGTGTTTTTAAAAACGAGTGAATTATTACACCCCAATACGTCAGTTTAAATCACAAATTGCGTTAGGAGTCCTAACATAATACGTTTTTTATAAGTTATAAAAGTTATAGTTATAGCGTGGTGTATACATAATGTTCCCAATTCGAAAGTAATGTTATACAATTACGTAGAATTGCAGTGTCATAATATATAGTTGTTTTCTCTGGAGAATACTTATCGAATCTTTTTATCACGATGTTTATGAATAGATAAACAAACATCAACAAACTTGATGATATAACAAACTTTGACTGCTACAGGGTTATATTTATATCGTCGGCAATATACCAGGTGTCACTAAGTTTCACCCCCTATTAAATTTTGAACAGAAATATATCAACAAATATCAATTGGGGGGGGGATTGTTATAATAATAAATATCATGGCTTTTGGGATATATGACAATGTAAACCCCCAACCCCAAATGGGGGATTGGGAGTAAGTGATGCCATCAAGTAACGTCTCATATTACCAAAAGTAGCCTATTATTTATTTTAATGCAGTACAAAATGGCGACCTGTAACATTTTTAACTCTAAAATACGCGAAAACCAAGACTTTTGTTAACAAACCATGTGTGTTAATAATTGATTAAGTAACAAATTTAATTTAATTCAACCAAAAATTTGTTCTGTTAATATTAAATTTTAATATTACCATATCAAACTGAAACTGAAAGATATGTATCTTGAACGGTTAGCCGGGGCAGTTCCGGTCTGAGATGCTGTGGGCGTGACACTGGCAGAGGGATGAATGTGAGATTGTGTGTGAAAAATGGTTCATTTAGCAATAAATACTTTAATTTATTTGTATATCAAAAATATAAATTTATATTATGTTTTAAGAATAGTAGAGATGGTTAATTTATTAATGTGTTAAATTTTAATTATTACACGTTAAAATATTACATTAATTTCACTACTTTGTGTAAATGTAATTATTTCTTTATTTTATTATCTTTATTATGTTTTGTTTTATTCTTAGGTAATATTTATTTAATGTTTTAAATTTACATTGCAACAGGTTAAGTGTAAGAAAGGGCCATGCGGCCCTAACTTTGCCTGTAAAAATAAAGAATTTTTCATTTCATTTCATTTCATCAAAAAAAAATATTTAATTCTAACTCTTACGTGTTAAACGGTGTGTAATTTCCATAAGTATAAAAACTTACAATAGTCAAAATATGACAACTACGTTATAAACTGCTAGGGGTACTATTTGCTCATCTATATTTACTAGCAGACAAAATTGTACAACGTCTATCGTTTAGAACAATATTTTAAATTTAAATCATGTAATTAACACACATTATAGCACTAAACTGTAATTGCGTTGTACAAATCTAATTGTAAAATTGATCATTTTAACTATTTATTTATAAGATAAATACTTTAATTTATAAGATATACCGCCTTATAGTATACACACAATAAGTCTACCACATGTTATTTTTCAATCAACTATTAAACCACCATAAGTTCACATACTATTTATGGCAAGTACATTTCTTGACATTAATTATCATTGGTTCCCAATTACGTGTAAAAGTTTCAAACCTAATAATAAATAAATAAAAACAAATACTATTTTGTAATAGTATTATGATTCGTTCGTTAGCAAAATATTATAACCAATGTAAATTACATATTTTGTTCTTACAAAATATTCAACATGATATTTTCTGTCATTTAACAGGTCTACCTTCAAATATACTTCATCAGTTCAAATAACGTGAGTTTTACGATCTTACATTTTAATAGTGGTAATAAACTATTAAACTACCATAAGCTCACATACTATTTATGAGAAGAAGATTTCATCAATTATTTTCAACAACAACCATTAATTAATCATTGGTTCCTAATTACGTGTAAAACTTTCAAACACAATAATAAATACAAAAAAACAAATACTATCTTGTAATAGTACGTATTATGATTCATTCGTTGACAAAGATTATAATCAATATGAATTACATACTTTATTCGTAAAACAAGTATTCAACATTACAAGTAAGTAGGATATGTCATTTAACAGGTTTACCTTCAAGAATTCTTCAACATCAGTTCAAATAACGTAAGTATTACTATCTTACATAGTAGTAATAAATTACTACCATAAGCTCACATACTATTTATAAGAAGTAAAGTGCTTAACATTGGTTATCATTTGTTCCTAATTACATGTAAACGTTTCAAACCTAATAATAAATATATAAAAACAAAAGCTATGTTATAATAGTATTATGATTCTTCGTTGACAGAGATTATAATCAATGTGAATTACATTTTGGTCGTAAAAGATTATTCAACATTATATAGGTTATGTTATCAGGTCTACCTGCAAATATTCTTATTTACGAAAACGAATGGTCTCTAACAAATCCAAATTTTTTATACTTGCTACCCCATTACGTTTGCATTGGAAACCCACGAATTACAAAAAAAATACACTATAGATTTGAAATAGATATTTTTATTTCCAATTGTTATATTAATTTGTCTGTCCTCTAGAAGCAGGGAACTCACAGTTTAGAAGTGTCTGTGAGGGTGGTAGGGGGTGCGTTGTCATTGTTGTTGTGATCCTCTGGCACCTCCTTGGTAGCGAAGTTGGTCAGTATCTTCATGTCGGTGTACACTCTCCTGCGGCTCACTAAAGACTGAGCGCACGACGCCGGTATTCGCGCTGCCCCACGACGCCAACAATGCCGTAAACAACGACGCGTCACCGCTCTGGAATGCTCGCCGAATACCTGCCGGCCGCCCCGCACTTATTTTTGGCGCCGAATCTTAACTAAAACCGCGCTTGAATCACGAGTTACGGCGTCACCGACCACCAGCCACACTCGCTTTCGCGGCTGTCAGCTGGACCATCCCTTGCGTCGCAGTTTATTGAGGGGTGTAGAATCAAACTTACCAAATGTTAATACTTTCCAATACGGTTTATTTTGTGGACGAGGCCTTTCGAAACCAAAGTTTTTATTTGTGGAGTCGCCTGATGATATAGATGTAGATGTAGGGCTTAACGAAAATAATATACAAAAGTAATCTGAAATTTGTATATTTTGGAGTTGGTGAGTTTATTAAAGACACTTGGAGCAATTGAAAAAACTAAATAGTACTAAATGTTAGTAAAACAATATTTTCCAATATGGCTTATTTTTTGGACGAGGACTTTCGAAATCAAAGGTTTTATTTGTGGAGTCGCCTGATGATGAAACCTTTGATTTCGAAAGGCCTCGTCCAAAAAATAAACCATATTGGAAAATATTGTTTTATTAACTTATAGTACTATTTAATTTTTTTCTATTGCTCCAAGAGTCTTCAACAAACCCACCAACTCCAAAATATTCGAATTTCATATTGCTTTTGTATATTATTCTTTGTTAAGCCCTACATCTATATCTAAACTTATATCATGTCAAACTCACTAGAATATATTTAAAAATAAATTTTTAATTAATAGCCATGATCAAAACTCACTAGTTCCATGGCGTTTAGATCCTTAATTTTTCAGCCAATGAGGGCTGTCTCATTTATACTCTGGCCAATCAGAGTACAGCTCTGAATCAACAGCTGGCTTTGTTGTGTTTTCATGCTGTGTTTTGATGGTGTCTTCCACACGCTCGCTGTTTATTGTGCTTGGAATGTTAATTATTTTTATTGGAATGTGGAGTTTTTAATTTCTCCAGTTAAGCCAGAAGTAATACAAAATCCTGAGGTTGTTTACAAAATAATCTCAGAAGTTGCGACCGTAAAGATTGTCGGCAAAGACTGCAATGTCCTTGGTTTCAAACATTGTGTTAATATCACACCCAAGCGTACCAATGAATGATATCTTAAAATATCCAAATGTAAGAGGGTTTATGTAACAATTTTACATAATACAAAAAAAATCTCAAGAAACCGTTTGGTTACCCAGAAGAAACACACATGGAAATCCCTTACCTTTGCGACTGTGTAAAGATTGTTCACTGTTTCTTCCTGAAAAAAACTAGCTCCAGAACCCGTACCAGAAACAAACATGTCAAAAATGTTACATCATTCAATGTGTATCTTACATTAATATGGAATGAATCACAAACAAACTTTTGTACCAAAATTTTTACCTATTTTCAATATCTTTTATACATAGATTAATGAAATCTACCTTTCTTTTGAGAGTAACTTATCCAGTAAATACTAATACTAATTAATAAAACAAATTCTTAACTAATACTAACTAATAAAACAAATCTTTAATTTAGGTGCAAAACATTAAACTAAACTACAGTTAAATATTAATTATTCTATCAAACAAAAATAATACTTGGTAACAGAAAAATACATTGTGAGGATCAAAACTCAACAATTCCAAATCGTTACAGGTCAAAATTTTTAACTCCAAATTTTGTTTGTAATTTACACGAACACAGTGTAAGTTTTGCTAATATTATGATGTAACAAACAGTTTCTATGATTGTTTTTCAAATTAAGAAATCATTACTGTTATTCCAAACCATGAGTAAGCAACTAAAATAGTTTTTTGAGATTAGTGAGTTTTTATTCTGCGCCCCTCAATAATCGGTTTAGGTCGATTCTGTGAAATTGAAGCTTGTGGAGATTGATTTGGTATGTCGTTAGATTTTTCACTAGATTTCTACTTTCCACTTGCATATTGGGGAGAACATCAAGGGTTCCAGAAACAGCCGAATCCAAAGACTTCCATAATGTTAATTAAAACTGAAGCATCTTATTTATAAATAGTAATAATAATATTTTGCATTGCAGAAAACAGTTAACAATAATTGTTTTGCCAACGTCACTTAATAAATAAAAGGCCGAATCTAATAACTAATAAAATCTATTTTTAAATAGATGAATAAATAAATATCAATTTAAAATTACATTTTGGCACGTGCCACCGGTTCCTCGATTGTGGCCGACTTTCTTTGGATATAAGAAGGGGAGTTTTAAAAATATCCTTTAATTGTTACTGAAGACTATCCCAGCGGCCCATCGCAAACTCAACAACTGAGTAAAATGCCCTAAACCCCAAGAAGTGTCTTGTCGAAATTTAAATTGTTTGGGGTTAAATTGATGCCTTATCGTTTAAAACTTAGTTTGTGATTAAGCTTCTAACCCTTTTGGGTCTACAAGATTAGCCGATGACTACCCCTAATTCATTGAATTGGTAAAATTTACTGTAGATATCATACTCTGAAATAAAGTATTCACGCTCGGTAGGAAAGATATCTTAAACGTCTCGATTTATACCAATTCCATATAAAACGCTAGAAAAGAGGGATATGTATGCAACCTTTGCCCTTTATTATAGTTTGAGAAAACACTTTTGAAAGGGAAAGTTGCAAGGCAGTAGTAAAATTCCGTCTAGTTCCATAGCAAGTTTATTAATACTGTGATTATAGTAGTTAAAAATAAATAAATCTGTCTTACTTTATCAGACGTACTGTTAGGGTTAAAAAGGGCCTCTCTGAGACAATTTAAAACTATATACACAGTGCTTCAAAACGAATTTACGCTATTTAGGGCATTGCTCATGAGTTGAAAGCAACCAAAACTGTACTGTTCGTTTATTCAAAATATATTTTGTACTCTGTCAGTTTGTGTTGTTTTGGGAAAAATACAATTTTAAAAACCGTTTAACTGAATTCGATTAAATCTTGGTTAATCCGTTTCATTAATTGTTCATCAAAATTAGTTTGAATTGTTAATCGTTTGTCTTCCAAATACATAAAAAATATTTTTGTATTTCGAATGTATTAAGTAAAAGTTTATTGATAACTGAAACAGTGTTTTAATCCTTTTCAGAATTACAAACAATTTAAATAATTAACCAAAAAATATATAATATTAACTACAAAAATCTATGTTATAATTTAAAATTTAAGGACCATTAAAATATAGATCTGGTATGCGGGTTTTTTATAATGTTCCTTATGAATCAATGTAATACACGTCTTTTATTAACTTTACAACAATAAATACAATGATTTCTAATTTCCAGAATATGTGTGTAAGTTCATAATGTTATAATCAAAATTTGCAAGTTTTTATACTAATAATTTCGCATAAATATTATTCAAAATGCTCAAAATTTTACATGTTTTTTTCTGCTTCACCAAATGTAAAGTGATTTAAAGACTTCTAATCCTTTTAGACTATGTGACGTAACTTTAACTTTATATTGACAATTAGACAAGGAAGATCATTAACCCAGTTGTAAGAAGAGGCATAAACTCAACCAATCTCCAAACGGATAGTAGACTACCCGTGAGAAGATTAATCAACCAAAAATTTCTGAGGTAAAATCTCAACAGGAACGTTGACATTAGGACAAGGAAGATCATTATCCAAGTTGTAAGAAGAGACTTAAACTCAACCAATCTTCAAACAGGTAGACTACCTGTGAGAAGAGTATTAGGCCTACAACCAACTAATATTTTTAGCAATTTCTGAGATAAAACTCAACTGGAACGTTGATTGTAGGACAAAGAAGACCATAAGCCAAGTTGTAAGAAGAGGTATAAACTCAACCAATCTCCAAAACCACAACTTTATGAATATCTGTGCGGAGATTCTTACTAACAAAGGAGATGAAAATGTCAATAAGAGAGTGATTCTTGTCTTTTCCGTCTGACTAATTCAACACCACCACAGAATCAGTCCATATCAGTTTTACGATTTACATTTACATTTAGGATTTTAAACTAACATAGTTTTTTAATTGAAACTTAGTACTTAATTTTCCAGACATTGTAAATAAAATATACGAACAACTAGGGTAAGATACTTGTACTTATTAAATTATTTACACTCAATTTAAAATTTCACAAATCAAACTTATAAATGGTTTCAAAAATCTGATATAGGGCTAATCTTGCTTAATAACTCCTTTTGATAAATCTTTTTGAGAAGTAAAGCTTATGAGAAAATAAACCATGTTACAAAATTGTATACCATTTTTGTGCACAGTCCATGTCTGGTCAGTATCGAACTGTTTCGTTCACATTCTCTATTTGTGTGCCATCAAGAGCTGACTTATATTCAGCGAATATGATATTCTCGACATTCCTGTCAGTCAACTCCTGACTTGGCGGGGCACGGCGAGGTCTGTCACGGGCCCTGGAATGTTTGACCGCCCCGCCGCCGGCGCTTCTAATGGGGTCTATTTCTGCGTCGGCCACGGTTTGATGCGTAACGCAAGCATAGCTCTGAGCTGAATCGCTGATTGATGTGGGGATAAATTAGCGGAAAACGCTTTACGCTTGTAACATTCCAAAGAGATATTGCTTCAAAGGCAGTGCGTTAGAGCTCTGATTCAAACATTGATTCACAGTTTAGATACATGTTGTCAATTTTAAAACTTAGTCAGTAATGTAAGTTTGCGTATTGTTATGAAATTGTTTTGTAATTAATTATAAATTGCGAACAAGTTTCTGTAATTGATATTTATTTTATGGCTTGTCGTTGTCTCACGAATGTAATTTTGTAATTGTTAATGGCTCACAAAATCTCCTCTTTCTTTTGTATTTTTATTTTATACTAGCAGTTACCCGCGGCTTCGCGCGGATTTTCCTGTTGAAACCTTGGACAATATATTCATGTGAGTCGTAAAGTGAAACAGTTTTTATAACATTCGTATTCCCTCTAACATTCCATGACAATTTATTGAAGTGCCTCGACGATTTCAGTAACAATAAGAGTTAGCCTTTTTATCCCAATGACGAAAGTGTATCGTCCAACTAAAAAGTTGCTGCGGTCAATATGAGTCTGTTCTGGTCGTTTAAATTCACCCCCGGTCTAATCTATTTACAGTTCCACAATTGATTTATGCTGTTGCACTAACCAAAACAATGGTCTCATATGTTGGTTTCGGAGCGTATAAATAGCATTTCCATGGCATTAGATGGATTATTGATCATTGGCGCAATCAAAATTTAAAATTAGATAATAACTTCGTCTCTGCAATCTGCATTACACTACTGATCAAGCAGTTACAGTAATTTAATAGTTACAAAAATTTCAATGTAAACAAATGTTCCTGCCTCTTTGATGAACTTCAGCTGAAAATATCAGTTCACTTTGTATTACGTGTCGTAGCGCAATTTGCCGGATCCAAAATAACACTCTAACATCAACAACAATGTATAAATAAAAAAATAATTAATTAAACTATTTAAATCGGACCAAATCATGAATCTAAACTATTCTCGAATCCCCTTCAAAACACACACACACACACACACACACACACACACACACACACACACACACACACACACACACACACACAATTTCATCAAAATCGGTCCAGTCGTTTAGGAGGAGTTCGTTAACATAAACATGAACACAAGAATATATATATATATATATATATATATATATATATATATATATATATATATATATATATAAAGATTAATTATAAGTTGAACAATGATATTTTTAGTCTTGCCATGATTTGTGTATGAAGTGGTTTTTATGATAGTGTTGTACACTTACACACTAAAAAATCTCAGTTAGCCAGCTATAATTACCTTCAGCACTAATTACCTTAAGTTCAGCTCCATCCATTACATATTCAACTTAGTGCAACCCTGAAGTCCAACTCAGTTGTGCACCCGATGAGACAATGAGAACACTACTTTATCTGGATTAGGCCTACACATGTTTGTAGTCCAGGTGTCTCTGATGTCGAAACGATGTAAACAGTTCGTTTTGAGCTTCTTCGTCACCGACTGCTGTGGATCTCTTAAAACAGATGTTGATTCCAGAATCCAGAAGTCAAGTCTGTCACAGCGTTAGACATCAGACGCTGCACTAAGTGGAAGATGAAATGGAGGTGAACTTAACATTCCTATTGAATAAAGACTTCCCACCATTGCTCTACGTTATGTGTACTTTCACTTGTCAGTAGTTGAAATTGATTCTCACAACATCAGTTCTCCAGGCGTTCACCAGATAGCTTTTAATGTGTAGGTTTAGATTGATGCTTTACAACATTCAGGAATTTTAGTACGCTGGAAAAATGCAGGAGAATTAAAATTTGGATGATGGATTTTACTGTTCTGTGCCAAAATGTTTGTGTCTCTTAATCCAATTCTAGAATGGTACTAGCTTCGGATTTGTGACACTAACTGAAATAACTATGTCATCTTACAATGCATCCCACTAAATATTAGATAAATGAATTGATTACAGAGCCAAGAGAAAATTCGAAAGCGACTGCACTTCAGATTTTTGTATGTTGATCACCAAAGAGTTAATTTTTAAGGAGATCTGGCCCATCACTGTTTCGTCCCATAAAAGTCGAGGTTTGCGTCCCTAGAGGTTGAAACTTTCTTTTTAGAGTTCATTGTGATTGTTTCTCTGATCATGTCGATCCGAATGTCCTCAACACTTACCTTCTAACATCATGGAAAGATGTATTTAATGTAAGATTATATTATCCTGATTATGAATTACTTAATCAGCAATATAGGCAATATAGTACGTATAGCATGGACTATTCATTTCTTGGGGGTGTAGTTTTTGTGCCACGGTTAAACTTTCCCTATAGCAAGTGGTAAGGCAAAGGCTTATTTCTAACCGAGAGGTCACTGGTTCGATTTCCAGGGGGGCCTATGTCAATACAAATTTGAAAATAGGTTTGGACCATTGTCCGTTAAAAGCATTTAGTGCTATCAATTAAAATGAGGCGTTATTACGACACCCTTTATAAAAATTCCTTTTTAAAAATTTACGTGTAGACCCTACTGTCACAATCCGATCGAGGTCAGAATATACGTCTTCTATGATCTTATCTTTACAAACTACAGTCAAGTAGATTTATTCAATGATTGTGTTTCACTAGACTATTAGGAGTACTCTTAGGATTTGCATCCTTGACGTTAGTTGGTTGAAAGGCTCCTCTCAACGAATTCTTCTACCATCCGTCTGTGAAATCCTTGGGTTTACAGGTCCAGGGTCCTTCTTACAACTGGGCTAGATGAGTATCATTACCCTATTATCATGGTTCCTACATGAAAATTTGGTTTCCAGATATTGTCTAATTATGAGGGATAGTACGAATTAATGAAAAAGGTGAACATTTCATAGGTACCAATTATTTTTTTTTGATTTGGTCACTTTGCTTCAAAATAAAGTTTTATTCTGCTCTTAAGCGATATTGAGGTCTGGAAGACTACGAAGTCTATTTTAAGTTGAGAAGAAAGGAACTGAAAATCAATCCCTATATTATAGAATATACAAACACGAAAACATGCTAATATTTTGGTAAAGTCGTAATTGCATCTAATATTCCTAAACAATACAATTCAGAAATGAAACAAATAAAAATAATGTTTTGTTGACGAATAATTAATAATATTGAATTTAATCATAGCTACCTCAGGTTTTCTACATATTAAATTGCATTATATAATGCAATTTACGTTGGAGTTTTCATGTTATAAATTAATTTTGTGTTTAAGTAAATAAGCTAGAATACTTGCACGTTTCGTTACCAATGAAGGTATGCAGACGCCCTTGTACACAGTGAAAAGTACAAGAGCTCGTTGTGTGATACAAAAAAGTCTCCAACGGGTCAGAAACGAATACTTTACATTCTCTAACAATAGACTGTTCCCGTGGAACGTTTCAATGGGTGCATTCAAGTAACAGGTATAAGTACAATCGGAAACATAAACAACTCTTTGCTTCTGTTGCGGTGAATAAACACAGTCGATATTTATGCAGCGTCGAGAACGATCATCGCGACAGAAGCTCAAAGCAGATCAAAGTTGTATTAACGGAAGGTCGAACAAGTGCGTTGACCAGAAATCACAAATCTAGAGCAGTGATCGCATTCCGACGTCCCACGCGGCAGCTGATTACATTCCTGGATCCCACGCGTCGTCGTTCCTCAGATGACAATTAGGCGGGAAAGTGTCTCAACAAACACCTCTAAAATGATGGCATTCCTGAGGCCTGGATGAATGTCAACACAGAAATAAACGCAGCCAACTAACCGAACACACCCACTCACCTATTGCTGTTTAAAATTTCAGTGATTCCTCTTAACTTTTAATTATTTTAGAATTAGTTTTAATTCTTTTAACGCTACGGCAATTGCAATAGTTGATTATTATTACAGTAACTAACGTACATGATTAGAATGGAAATAAAATAATGTCATTACATTATAAAATGAAATAGTAATAAATTAAATAAGTTTCACTCTTTTCAAAATATTTCCAATTCCTAACCGTCTTACATGAATATTAAATACTTACATTGAAAAACGAAATAACACTAACCTTTTATATATAGATACATACATACACTAAATACACACTGTGAAACTAGGCTACATATATTTTTTTTATTTTTAGGATTTCCCAAAATTATAAAAAAACTTAAATAAAGCTCATTTTATATTAACTTTCTACAGTACAGCTTTTTAACTAGCTGTTTTGCTAAATGGGTTAGGTTATGTTTGGTTGTTCAGCGATTATGCTATGAGATTTTATATCTATTTAAAATTCAAACTGTACCTATGCAAAGCATCTAAACCCGTAGAAGAAGTTATCTGAAACTATAATTTACTTTAAATTTAATAGACAACGGATATAATGCTAAAATATTATATAAAATACCAGGATTCCATACATGAAGCTAATACAACTGAACGAAGGCTGAAATTAATATAATTTAAATAGCAATCGCTGAATTCATTTATATACCTTGAATTCCTAACATAATATCCTATTACAATGTAATAAAGTGACTTTAACGAGTGTACTCTATATTTTCATTCAGCAGGAGCGGGTTTTGTATTTAGATCTTTTGAATTGGTTAAGTTAGTGCATTCGCGTGTCATATTAGATAAAACGTCACACTTTGTCACAAAGTTCAATCGTTCGCTAACACCTTAATATATTAATGTCACATTACTAAAAAAACATAACTTTTGTGTAGAAACATGTTCTACAATTGTGACATATAAACGAAATCTTACCATACCATGTCTCTCAAACGTTCAACGCAGTTACTTTAAATTCCTTCTTCGTTCATTCCCATTAGATTTTTTTTCTCTGACAAAATTATCAAGTGATTTCTTATGCCACCCACATACTTTAAGAATGTGCTTATGTTTATCTTTAACAAAAGTGGCACAGATTTAAGGAGACAGGCCAAAGTGCCCAGACTTCTGCCAAACCCGTGGACAGATGTCATCAACCACTCTCTAAAAGCATAAACAGAATTGAAGATGTGTACGAATAATGAATCGGCCTCCAAATGTTTGGCCTCATTTACTTTTCGCTTCCATGTGGTCCCGATCTACTCCCCTCGATCAGAAATAAAACTAACTTTAGTAGGTTATTACTAAAGAAAATATTAAGTACTTTCTTAAATAAAATAATCCTAACTAATATTATAAATGCGAAATTTTAATGCGCTTTCTCGCTTAAACTAACCTAATCAAACTAACCTAATTTTACATGGACGTCCTTAGGGTCCCTAGTTAGCATATTCTTTTTCGAAAATCCCTTCGAATTCTGCTCCCAACTAATCTCTAAAGTTGCGTTACAGCAAACAAATATTATTAATTGAAAGAGCCTGTTAAATGTAATCAACTGTTCTGTATAAACTTTGTTTTAACACAACGCAATTAATTTAACATAAAATACAATAATCTTAACCAATATTATAAATTCGAATAAGTTTTTTGCTGTACTTTCACGGGTAAACTAACCTAATCAACCGATCATCGCAAAATTTTACATGGACGTCTTTAGGGTCCCTCGTTAGCATATTCTAGTTTCGAAAATCCCTTCAAATTCTACTCCCAACTAGTCTCTAAAGTTGCAATACAGCAAACAAATACTGTATCATTAATTAAAAGAGCCTGTTAAACGTAATCAACTGTTCTGTGTAAACGTTGTGTTTAAGCCAAATCTAAAATGACTTTTTTCCCAAGAAAATGGATACGATACGTCGATGATATTTTTGCAATATTTAATAAAAATGAAAACATACAAGATTTTATCACAACGCTAAATTCGTTTTAACCTACTATTAAATTTACAAATGAAATTGAACAAAACAATAGTATCCCATTTTTAGACGTATTAGTTATTAGAAATGAAACAAAATTTGAATTTGATATCTACAGGAAATCAACTCATACAGATAGGTTCATCATTAATGAATCTAACCATCCATCTGCACAAAAAAGAGCAACATTTAATTCAATGACTTATAGACTGTTAAATACACCACTTTCAACAGAAAACTACAAGAAAGAACTAAATTACATCTATTGCTATGTTCAATGGTTACACTACACAACTCATTGACAATATACTAAAAAAGCTTTAAAAAGAAGAAGTAGAAAAGATAAGACAACATTAAGACCACCTCAAGACACAAAACATGAATTTATTTGCACAACATACAGCACTTTTTCAAACCAAATATGCAAAACTTTTAAAAAGCATACAAATAAAACTGTCACTCACAGAACAAGCAACAAATTATCCCAAATTTTAGGAAACCATAAGGACAAAATTTCAAATGATAGTAAATCGGGAATTTATGAAATTGGATGCGATGACTGTGACAAAATTTATATTGGACAAACAAAAAGAACAATAAAAACACGATTTAAAGAGCATTTATCACACACAAAATATGGAAGAGTTGACAAATCTGCTGTAGCCAAGCACTGCATTGAATCAGGACACAGAACATCAATTACAAATCTAAAATTAATAAAAGAAATAACAATACCAATGAACTTGAATGCTTGGGAAACACTATACTGTACATAAACAGAAATAAAGAAAAACTCATGAACAATGAAGAGAGCCCTATTGAAAATTCCAATCTTCTTTCTTCTCAATTTATTCAAAAATTAAACTCTAGTCAAATTTAATTTTTCATACTGGCTGAAATATTTCCAAAATTTTTGTATTTACATTTTACAACATATGTTATTTTAATATTAATTGTAACAAACAATGTGTAAATATTTATTTGTGGAGTTGCCTGAAGATGAAACCTTTGGTTTCGAAAGGCCTCGTCCAAAAAATAGACAATTTGGAAAAAATTAGTGTTTTTATTAACATTTAGTAATATTTGTTTTTAAGCACAATTAATTTAACCTCTATTTTCAATTTGTTTAAAATTTAAAAGTTTTAGAACAAATATGCTTTTTTAGCAAATATTAACTATCTAATCAGTACTGCAATGCAGATATTAAAAACAAAGGCACTATCTAACTTCTACTATACATTTAAAGGCTGTAATAAAACACATCTTATTTGTTTTTTGATAGAAGTAGACTTCCCTAACCTGTGTATGTATTTTTGTTTTCTTGATCGGGGAAAGAATGCAAAATCAAGTATGGCACAAAAATACTAAAACTAGTGTAAATTACAATGACCATAAATATACTTTTTTGCCATATTTTCTTGAATAAGACAAACTCAACATTCGCGTTTGGAAAACAAGTCTACCTATTGCGTGAGGATCCGTAGGTTAATGCTAGTCTGCTATAAATGTGTTCTGTAATATTTAAAAAATATTATTTTGATTTACTCCGATTGCATATTAATTTTTATATACTTGGGGCTCTTAAAAAACAAGGGTAAGCAAGCCGCTTTCGGCCTAGGTTTTGGTTCTTGGCCTTAGTGTCGTGGTGTGGGTGCGACGTGTGAGCAAGATAATTATTATGCTACAGTGCAATGTCTCAAACAAGTAGGGAAACAAAGTTCCTTACAAAGAATATAATTTCGTAATCCCTAGTCTAAGGCAACATCCTCGTACAACAAAATCCAACATAGTATCTTTGAATCAAAAACATCAAATCAGTATTGTTGTGCAGCTTTGCGTTTTAAAGAGAGGTTTTAACGTCTTGGTGTGGTGCAGAGTTATATTACTGTATGCTGGGAGAGTTACCACTCACTATTACTGTAATGTCTGGTAGTAAATATGTTATTGTATGTGCGTTCCAGCGCCCGATTTGCTTCAACTTCAGCCACAAAGTTCAATGATTTTGGTTCAGCGATTATGCGTCCTACTTCTTAAAACGTGTATTTTTCAGCACTGAGACATCGCAGACACGTAATTAGTAATCTTACCGTAAATGATCCCGGACATCTTTTACAGGCTTTGACAAATCTCAAGTATTATCTCAATTACCTTCTCCTTCCCTTGTGCATTTGTATCAAAAGTGAATGCACACTGTTTATTCTGGGACAGGTGTATAGACTCATTTGGCAAGTACCGTATAACAGAGTTACAATAAGGCCATTAGTGTATTGTTAAGTGAGCACATAAGTTCATGAGAACACTTATTATGTCACGAACTCTATTTATTGTTGACGCGCAAAACTGTCTTTTAGCGGACAAGGTGCACATTTAAGTGAAATCGACTGTGTTGTTCACACGGTGCCAAATACAGTGAGTTGCTACTGAACTCGAAATAGGCTAAATAAAGATCGAGCTAAATCTAAGGCTAATAACGAAAACAATTTACTTCTATTACTGTTAGGGATTTTACATGGTAAAACTATCTCGGCTAAAGCTAGGGTCATCTAAAACATATTGGTTGGTTGACTGTCTCACTACGGGCCATACTCCTGCAGAAAGCCTTGAACTTTGGGCCTTGAACAAACGAGTAGGATAAGATATGGATGTGTGATTTTCTTCCAATCGTCATAACTTACGTCAGGGAAATTAGGTATCTCCTGGTCTCTCTTTTGGAACTCTTGATATCCGAGGCTTTTAACCAAGAATATGTAAAAGTACCTCTGGAGTTGCTAGGATTTCCTCTGAACGGATTTTGGGTCCATTTGACAATGTCACTATCGATTAAGAGTATCTATAATGGTCTTGTTGATGGTGATCAGGTAAAGGACTTCGGTAGCATACCTCTATCCGATGTTCGATATTTTCAGTGACTCATAATTGAGATTCAATGTCGTTAATGTGCCGATTCATCTCATCGTTTAGCTCTTGAATTGTGTTTGGGTTATTGACGTAAGAAAGAAGTCCAACTGTGTCAAATCACATGATCGTGACGGCCAATTAACATCGCCACGACGTGAGATAACATGGCCATTGAATTTCTCGCGCAAAAGAGCCATTGTTTCGTAGGGTGTGTGGCTAATGGCACCATCCTGTTGGAACCACACATCGTCCAGGTCCATATCCTCAATTTATGGCCACAAGAAGTCCGTTATCATCTCGCGATAACGAACACCATTCACGGTAATTGCTTGGCCGACCTCATTTTCGAGGAAGTACGGCCTATGACTTCTTTATTTGGAGATATGTAAAAGAATCAAGAGCACAAACACGTCACACCCGATCTAACGAAGGTGAAGCAAGTTTATTCATTTTCACTTTCGTAGCTAAAATATTGGATCTTCATCACTTGGGTTCATTCTATCCAGTCTAGTTTTCATGAAGTCGTCAGGTATTATTTAATTATGATTTTAACTGTATATATCACTTAATTGTCACATTTGTTAGTTGTTTAATGGCATATGATGTTTTATGCCTGAAGAAGAGGATAGATTTAAATCCTCGTAACGTAGTGTTAATTCTTTTGTAATATATAACTATGACAGATGTCCCATTATCCTTTTAAACCTTCCATCGCCAATAACAAACTTCAAATAAAGAATGTACAATTATGTTTAACGTTTTGTCGTTGGATGGAACTTAGCCAAAATTGGAATGGACGTTTGGGGGAATGAGAGAACAAGAAATCAATAACATTTGCATCGTGTTCCGAAGTGCAGGTGGGAGTGAAGCACTGCAGTCATAGGAGTAATTAAATAAAAATAATTACTTTGGCTACTACTCAAATTTGTTTCAATATATAAGGATCTCCTGATGGCCTAAATAAAACTGCAAAATAGTGCTAGAATTATCATCAGTTGGCACCTTAAAGGATCGTTCGGTTTCAAGAAACATATTACTACTTATCACTTACTTAATTAATATTATAAATGTGAAAGTGCCTTTGTTTCTTGGTTTTGTTTTCACGTGTAAACTTCTCAACCGTTTGTACTGAAATTTTACATTGACATTCTTGCAAGTTCTACGGATAAATATAGGCATATTCGTACTTCGAAATTTCCTCCGGGCTACGCCCTACTGGTCTTTGAAGTAACGAGAACTCCCATCTTGGTCTCTAAAGTTGTGTAATATTAATTGAATGAGCCTTATCAAATGCAATCAACGTCCTGTGTAAACATTGTTTATTATTTTCAATTTGATTTGTTTCATTTAGATTGAGTGAATGATCTAATAAGTAATTATAATGTTTATCGCCGATTTAGATTTCAGCGATTAGGTATATACTAATCTACAAAATGTTCTGAAACATAAGAAAATCAGAATTTGTCTCTCAGAGGAATTCATTTTGAAGCACCCGTCAAGAACAATGCTAGATGAGATTTCGCTGGACTGTGTTCTTTTGATCCATTGGGCAATTCTCGCTCTAAATGGTCTATAATATTTAAAAAAATTTAATATAAATTTAAGACTGTTATGAAACCTATCTAAGTTGTTTTTTGACAAAAGTATGCTTCTCAGAGCTATTTATGTAGATATATTTTCTTGATCAAGAAAGAGGTAAAATCAGCTTTGGAACAAAAATATTAAGACCAGAGTAAATTAAAATGACCATAAGTATACACTTTTTAACACATTTTCTTGATCGTGGGAAGAATCAAACTCAACATTGGCGTCGGGAATATAATTCAGAAGTGTTCATACAGGTGCAAAACCTGCGAAATTAATGCGAAGCCGCGGGTAACTGCTAGTATTTAAGATATTTTTGGCACATTCTTTGGACTTCCAAATCAAATCGTATGTACCTAGATAAGAACACATATTTTCCTAACGGTCATACAGCTGACAGCTAAATATTTTTTCCCATTTTATTAAAAACACCCAGAGGCAAACTAACTGTACGAAATGCAGGCTCATAAATAGTGTAAGGATTAGAGTAATTCGGTTTCGGCTTTTCATTGTAAAAATAGTTTATTCTTTAACTTTTTTGATTGAATCCATAATCCTCTTTGGGTGGGTTTACTGTTGACATGAGTAATTAGGAAACTTAGAGCGTAGTCCACTGAAGTATGGTAAAATTAATGATCGAATTTCTTCGTGTAAATTTTCATAACACACCATTAAAGTTAGCTTTTTCTCTATTTCTAATTTGACCGTCTAAGTGACGCGGACTCTTTCCCAATATGAGTTCTGTCGTCTCTGGTAGCTCAGTGATTAGCCTCAGCTCATCTATCACCTCAGGGAGACGGATTCAAGTTCCGGCTGGAGCACGACATTTTCACACGCAGTCATCTTAGCCCAGCTGATGTGAAGTTGTACTATGGCTGAAAATCTAATTCTAGCATTACACATCACACCATACTATCAGAATAACCTTCTTCACTTTATTATTTCATAATCAAATTTACGAGTACACCTACTCTGAGCTCATTCAATAACTGATCTCTGAACCGTTCGGGTTGATCTGATCTGTGTTACTTGACTAACTATCAACATTAAAACTCAAATATCACTAGTCCACTAGAAGCCAACAGACTTCTCTATTTGTGACGTAGCTATGGTGGGAAGGGTTTATTCAATACGAATGCTGAGTTTAGCTCCAGTTCACCTTCCTCTTAGTGCAGCGTCTGAATCTGAATCTGAGTCTTACTCTGTCCGTCCTCATGAGCCACTGGCCTGTGCGAGGATCTTATCAAACAGGATAAGGGAGAGAGTCGATAGAGTACAAGGTCGATGGTACTGATAAACAGTGTTTCGGTCACAGACAGGATTTGAACCTGCGCTATCTGTAACTCTGATCGAAAGTCCAAAGGCTTAGACCGCTCGGCTTTGGAATTGGCACTCCCACTTATTTAATCTAAGTGTCTCTGATGTCGAAACTATGTAAAGAATTCGTTTAAACTTCTTTGTCGTCGACATTTTTTGATCTCTTCAGAAAAACATGACTCAAGATTCCAAGAGTCAAGTCGGTGACAGCGTCAGATTCCAGACGCTGCACTAAGAGGAAGGTGAACTGAAGAAAACTTATACTCTCTATTATTTTCAAACTGACTCGTAATAGTGAACAGGATAAATTTTCAAGGTATTTTTACAAGGCTTGTCATAAATTTTTAATCGGATTAAAAATATAATATAAAAACACAATAATATAAATATGTAATTGTTGTATAATTTATAATTTTTTTTAGTTTAGATCACATTATTGCAATCGAGGTACATTTGTGGTGAGCAACTGTATCCACCATTGTGCGCGTTACCCTAGTGCAATAATCATTACATTTTCTCCCTAATGTTCCAGTTTATGCCAGAAATAACTGCGGCCATAAAGTATCAGGAGATCAGGAGTAGGGCACGTCAGTGTTCTGAGCTGCCAACAACTTCACTATTACAAGAGGACTGTTGAGAGATTTGAGTGCATTCTCCAGAGTAGTAATGGTCGCTCCTCCTCTCCTTAGCATTCCCATGCGTCATTTTAAACTCACAAGGATTTATCTGAGTGTTCAATAAATAGATTTATAGGACGTTAAACGTTAATAAAGGAATGTCAAGCTCACATAATTTTATCAGCAAAATTTTAAGTTTCAAACTTGTTTAAGACGATAGAATTAACGATCTCAATAGAATTCAATCTAGATAACTTTCAATTTCTGCGATAATTAGTAAAGAGGTGCCCAATCTTGCTGTAAACATACTTTTATAATTAGTCAAACCTAATTCCTGTACGCTTGTTTACGGTCAGATAGAAATATTCATCGTTGAAATGTCTAGGTTATGTGGAAACGTAAGTGACTAAAAATATTGTTGTTTTTTCAACTCGCGTATTCTAGCAGATTGGGCGAAACTAGTGCTGGCGACTAAGCAGTATTTTTAGTAAACTCTGTTTTTCTTGGCCGCTTGTTGACAAGTTCGGTGATTTGTTTTGACAAAGATTTAAAATGCCAGTGATCTTGTAGCGGGCCACGGGCTCAGGCAAGCTGGACACCCCAATAAAACAGCGTCACTCCCGTTTTTCTGGCGCCCACAATTTACCTTTGTGTCTCCAGATATTAATTTATCTTCAAAGGCAATTATGTCAGTTTTCCACGGAGGAACGAGTTTCGGGTTCAGACGTTACACGTGTTAGTTTTTCTAGCTATAATTATAAACAGTGTCATCTTGAATATAACGAGTTATTTGAGTAGGTTAAAACAGATATTTTCAAACGAGTCTAATTTTATTGTTGCTTGTTGTGTTGTGCACTTGTGAGTTTCTGAACACGATCACTTTTGTAATCTTCACTGACTCAGCGTTTTCAACCCCTCGTGGATCACTTAGAGGGGGGGGGGGAGGTAGTATGAAAAATTCCGTTTCTGTCAGTCTGTCCGCACTATATATCGATAACATACTGGCCTATAGACTTGAACTTGTATATGAACTTTCATTTCTATATAGACAACATCAAGTTCGATGTTGATGCAGGTTGTTAAAAGCGTTAAGGAATATTATTACATTGTTCTTATAATGGCAATGGTAAAATTTTTCAGAAGAAATGGATTTGTAAACAAACTAAGTACAAACGTATAATACTACCACAAGCCCGGGTCTTCGCCCGCCATTTCTATGCAATATTCCGTGTATTTGTTTGAATAGCCCCCACGATTTCATTAACACTTGAGCTATTTTAGATCAATGTAGAGGAACTCCAAAGTCGAAATTCATAGTTTTCTTAGTGAAAGCACTTGTGATGTAATGGGGTAGGGTCCTATGGTATTTTTAAAGTGAAATTAAGCATATATCGTGCAACAGGTATCCAATTTACAGTGTTCATGATTAAGAGGACAGAAATTAAGCAAAAGTGTGAGTAATTCTTATTTTAGGTTTTGCACCTCTAGTTCAAATTAATTATATTTCCAACGCAAACTTTGAGTTTGCTCTTTTGCCTGGAGAAAAAGTATAAATAGACCTATATCTCTAATTTTGTAATGAGTTTGGATTCAAAACAATACAATTTTCTAAATTGCATGGTTATAGATATTCTTATTAAAAATTAAAAACTAAAATCAACATCAATAATAGGCTACTAACACACTTCATACTTACATTATGACATTTGCCATCCATATGTAGGGATAGATAATACAGATACAGTAAAGTTCTTGCTTCCCAGCCATACTATTCACTAAATCATACTATTTCCTCGGTTCAGTCTAGGAATTATATCAGTATTTATATATTTAATCAGTAACGTATACCTCATCAATGAGAAACGGATGCGACGTCACCTCGACGATTTTGTGTTATAAAGATAGCATTTAGTGTATTACGTTGTGATCTATAATAGATAAATTGGGTTTCCTTGTTGTCACGGTTTTTAAGTAAGAAGTGTTGTTACTTTTGTTATGCTTTCACTCTATAAATGTAAACAAATTGAAAATATTGGCTAAATAATTAAACATATCGTCGTGCTGTCATAATACAATGGTGGCGTAATCTTGGGTTCTTTAAAATTTGAAACTCACTTGGTACGATGATAGTTCTTACATATACCTTAAATAAATTAGTTAATCAGTCCCACCCAATAAAATGTAGTAACTAGCGGTTCTTTTCATCTATTACAAATGTTTATCTCGACTAGTGCAGCATAAGTAAAAACAGTTTGGGAAGTATACAGTACACAGAGTTAATAAAAGTAAATACGTTCACAAATATAAATTGTAACTAATTGCAACTCCGCTCTAACTTTTAAAACAACCGTTATGCTATAACTGTTTAAATCTCTAATGTTTAAAGATGATTTAGTTTCCACACATTGGGAAATAGTATAAATACTATAACATGCCAACCAACTTTTAAGAGACGTCAAAACCATCAGTGATTTACAATAATTAATCCGATCGGATTTACATTTCCAGCTACAGCCACATAAAAAATCTCTCTTCCGAGTACTGGAATATTTTAATTTACACCTTCATTTTGGAATCGTTCGGTTGTATTGCCTGTTAATACTGGGTGTGCGTAGTGAGACCTAGTACTTACACCAGCGTTCGCTCTTAATTGAGTCATATTTTATCTAGACTTTTACTATTTAAATGCAAGATATTCAACTTAAAATTATCTTATGAATTATTAGCTAAGAAATGTGAATATGAACATTACAATATTCACAATTTCGCATCACTTTTCTTTCCAATATTGAGTAATTTCTAAAATAAACACTAAATCAATACAATATAGCCAATCACATAACAAAATATAAAAAGAAGGAACATAAATGATACACTTACTTCCTGAAATTTTAGATAGTGTATTTTTACCACCTGTATTTTTGGCCTTGTGTATTTCCTTGTTGTGTTGTTTACAATGTGAAAAGTGGAGATAATAATAAAAGAAGAAGACTGTAGAAAAGATGCCAACATCACAGGATTATCTCAAGGTGACCCCTGAAATGTTCTCACCACATAAGCCCGCATAGTGAAGTACCCAGCTGGTCTATTGCTCCCGATATAGTCCTGAGGTATGTCCAAGGTATGCCAGTGCACCGCTAATTCTGCTCTCTGTTTAGAAATGCATTTCCCTCGCGTGCCAACAGCTACACCATATTGTGAAAAGTAAACTATGGACGTAAGCTATATTTCCGTAAACTAAGTCTTTGTGTATGTCAGTAAGCTTTCATTCTGTGGCTTTGTTGCACATTGTCCCTTCTAATTCATGCTTGCATTGTTTCTTCTAATACAATTTCTTGCACAAGAACGTTATTTTTGGAAAAACGTCAATTCGGATGTGTTGAATATTGAGACAGTGTTAAGAACCAGCTGTATTAACGGACATCTGGATTTTAACCCAATGTTAAGATCGATCCCAAATCAACGCATCCAAACGCTTTTTAGTTCTTTTTTTTACTTTCTTTTTATTTATTTTGTTGTTCAGAAAAAATTAAACTGTATTTTACTTGTTTATTTTAATATTAGAAAAGTATATACTGTAGATACAAGAGAAACTAATTAGATTTGAATCAATAAATGTCACACAACTCAACGACCAAAACTGGGAGTTAAAAGTTTTTGGGATTTATCATTGTTTTTACCGTCCCCTGCCCGTTTTGATTGGAAGAGGCTAGCCTCCCTTTCTTCCAAGGTGATACGATGAAAGTAGTGTCAGTTAACCCTCCTCGGTAAACGGACTGTAGGTCCACGCCATAAAACTGTCGGAAGCATTTCTTACCTACTTCTTAAGGGGTGGACAGTGGGTCCACGGTCCCGGCCTGGGACCCACTGTCCGACTCACGGGATTCTTTTGACGAGGGGTTGACAAGGGATCGTCGTACTCACACTGCAGCACTTGAATGGATGTTTCGAGATCTAAACTCTATATCTGCTCAATAGTTTTCAGTACACTACATAACACAGCTGCAGAAAGAATTAAACAAAATTATATACATAAAGTAAAGTCAGGTTAGTTACGCCATTTCTAACTTAGAATGGCTGTAACGGTTATAATGGTCTTTGCTTTATTGGATACGTTTTCGCTCCGACTAGGAGAACAACGATTAAAATATCGTAAGAATGCACAGAAAAATCAGGTAAAGAGAACAAGACATTTATATAATAGTATAAGAGCCTGTTAACTTCAGTCAATTGTTCTGTGTAAACATTGTTTCATAGTAGCACAATCATAATATATGAAATTAATTTGATCACTATTTTTAAAAGTAGTCTTGAAAAGTAGGACAGTTAGTCCACGGGTGTCGGCGTGGACTAACTGTCCTACCCTGCAGAAAAGTGACGTCAGCCACCCTCGTCAAACTAGGCGTGCACCTACAGTCCTACAATCAGTGGAAGTATCACTCACATTCTTCCACAGAATGAAGAATGAGCGCAGGTAGAAAAATTATTGCACGGCCAGGTCAGTTTTGAAAAGTAGGACAGTTAGTCCACGGGTGTCTGCGTGGACTAACTGTCCTACCCTGCAGAAAAGTGACGTCAGCCACCCTCGTCAAAACTAGGCGTGGACCTACAGTCCTACAATCAACCCTCCTCATAGTGGATGTATCATGGGATTTCCAGAGGAGACGGCTAAACCATACCCATCCTGAATATTCTGTCACTCTGGAAGCAATGCAAAGATCCTTTTAGGACTCAGTGAAATGAAAGGTTTCCCAGCTTCGAAAACAAAAAACTAAAAAGAAACTATATGTTCTTAAATAAAATAACCCTAAATTACAATTTGTACGTGGTTCAATGTTCAGCATGTTGAAACTGTTTTTTAAGGAATTAATAAATGTAATGTAATAATTAATTTTATTATAGGCCAAAAATAACTTTCACTTAACTTTTAGTCCTTCCCCATGAGGGTTCATTGATCACAACGGCCAATGCAGTGTACCTATCAATATTCAACTATAGAATATATCAATTACCAAGATGTAAAGTTTTGAATCTGAAAGATTCCTATCGTTGCTTATAAAGTGATACAAATTATATTTAGAAGAACGGTAATACGAGTAAGGGGGACCATAATAATACCGGTGTATTTAACGTCGTTTATTGACAATCTGCCTGTCTAAGTACAAACACAGTATTTTTGTCGAAAAGAATAGAAAATAGGTTACTTTATAGAAGGGATTTCGTTAGTACTCAAACTGGCAGATTAATTACATAGTAGGTCAGAGAAATTTCAATAAATTCTCTTTTCTTTTCTTACCATGGATGTAGTGAAAGGTTTTGTATTTGCAAGAAATTTCTAGTATTTCCTACGTTGACGAATCATTATTTCCGTTCATGTACAACAACGAAACCACTTTGTCTGTACGAGTAACAAACCCTATTTGAACGCCGAACATTCACAACGTAACTTGTTCGTCTGTACGAGTAACAACCCTATTTGAACGCCGAACATTCACAACGTAACTTGTTCGTCTGTACGAGTAACAACCCTATTTGAACGCCGAACATTCACAACGTAACTTGTTCTTCTGTACGAGTAACAACGCTAATTGATTGCTGAACATCCATTCTCAAGCCCAACTATTGTTGTTTCTTATAATTAGACGTGGTGAAAGTGGTTAAGAAGAACCGAATCAATGGCATTATTGGCCAAAGATGCAAAGAAATACATAAGTTTGCCAGTGCACTGCTAATTTTGGCAACGTTCGGATTTGCATTCCTCGACGTCTTGCCAAGTTGTGATATGTGGTGTTGATGATTTGCACATCCGTGCCCCTGTTGCTTGGCAAGTACACTCATACTTTGTATTCTGCACCTCTTAATTGCCTGCATCTTCAGCAGTTGCCCTATTTCTTATTTGTTCTATGCTGTCTTTCAATTCTATTTTGATCGAGTCAGGTATACTGTGCTATTTATAGACGTCTTTGAAGAGTCCCCTGAGATTCCGCCTTATGAAGTTCATTAGTTCGCTTAGCTCGATTTCCTGCTGACACTTGTCTACCGTCCAGCTTTCATCTGTGACTCCGCCGGTCCATTGGGTTCTGAAGAGGTTGTGGACGGAACTGTCAACGGAGTGTTAAGAGGTGTCGGTTTAGAAGTCCTGTTGATAAAAGAGGAAAAGTAGTCTACTAAGCACATTTAGTTTTGTCTTACTGGTTAGAGGTAAAATTACAACTCCTGGTCAATCCCAAATCCTCCTTTTGCAAGTCATTATCACCGTTGGAATTTTTTTAGATTAACAAGCAGCATTTAGGATATTTGCCGTTGTCATAATATGTTACACAGATAAATGAAGCGCGATGACCAAAAACCAGTACAGTTGTACCTCGAGAAACCGAACCTCTGGGAGAATCATAAAAATTGCATATAACGAGTAATTCGAGATATCGATGTTCGATTTATTGAAGGTATTATTTATCGGCAAACGATGTATAGAGATTTGCCGATATTGGCTTTAAGTATTTTATTAATTCATGTAACTAATAATCCAGATAACTAAATGAAACCAATTTTTACATGTAACTAATCTATACTGTGATTTAGAAAATATATTAAATAATGGGTTCGTTGCATACAAAAAATCGCAACGTAGAGTCTTTTTTACAAACCAATACAAAACTAAGATAATAATTGCACAGGTCCTACGGTCCATTCTCCACTAAAACATAAAGAAATATTTTCAAATCGAGACATTGTTTGCACTTCCAAAAGATTGTACACAAATAGCAACTCGTACTATATTTTGTGTATAAAAAATAAAAATTAACATCTGAAAAACAAATGCTGTAAAGCAAACATTTATGGAATCAGACCATAAATAACGAGTTTAATAATAGAATCTATTGTCTTTTTAATACTAAAAAGTACTTTTAGTAGTCAGACAGTACCGGTATCAGTATTAGAATCATCCTCAACGTGTTAAAATTGGTTTAGTAATTGTTTAAAGTTTGATTAAGAAGATTGAAAACTGTATTAGACATAAGAAAGATAAACGTTTCAACAGAAAATTATACGGGAGTAATTACTGAACAATCTAAAACAAAAAAAAAGTTTAAAATACACTAACAAAGTATACAATTCACTACTGTTTTTCTCTAATAAAGAAGACCGGATACTTTTCATTATCTTCATTAAAACACAAAATTCACTATTCCTTATGTAAAGGGAACATTGCAAACTAAATTTGAACTGAACATCCGCATAGTTTTAAATTCATTAATAATTTTACATCGCTTGCCTTGAATCTAAGAAATATAGTTTGTTGATTTACCCCGACTTGTACAAGCAGTGCGGAAATACTTGACAAACACTTTAACTTACTTTTGAACTTGTTTGCACCAAGTTGAACAAGAATCTAATTTGACTAGTCTAAACAGCATGCAGTGTAGCTGCGTACGTACAAGGCGCACCACAGTGACAAACAGTCGCGTGCAGTGGCCAAGACTGCTGTGTGATTTATGGACCAACTTTATTCAGTACAAACTATACCAGGCTATTACAGTTATCTCTCTAATGGGCGCAGCTTTGTAATGAGATGCTTTAGAACTAATGTGTTTTCATTATTATATATCTCGTTTAATCTCTCATATCTTCCCACTAAGCTTTTTGTAGTGTCGGTCTGAACTACTTCCCAAAATGTTTTAAACCGTGCTCTCTCTGTGGGTTTACTGTTATTGACGAAACCCCTCTAGGATATTATCGGATTAATGGACAAGTTTATTAGAATACGTCATTTCTAAAATTATTTATCGCCAAGGATGAAGTTAAATTTCTCTGGCATGATTCACTTTTAGTGCATTGCCATGTCCCCCCAGGAGGGTTTACTTCTAGCTTGTTTATACCGAAGTGTCACTTAAATCTAGGAAACCTTATAGATATCCAAAAGCGGCACATCACTAACCACAAATGTCGAGATTCTGGAGTTACAAGAGCAGTTCGATAGGTCTAGTCTACTACGGGAGATGACTGTTGGAGTTGGTGGGGTTTGTTCCCTAACCTCAGAGATTCTTGCTAGCCTCAACAAGGGTGTGCCACCCTCTGCCTGCTTTTACTGGAGGTCGGTTCTGAGCTGGCCTCCCCATCTTCCGGGGAAACATGACTTTGAGATTAGTGACAACGTTAATAATGTCCAGGAGCGGCATCAGTAACAGAAAATGTAGAGATTCTGGGGTGCAAAGGTAGTTCGATAGATCTCGTTCACTGCGATAGATGACTGTTAGAGTTGGTGGGCGTTTGTTCCCTATGAGTCAAAGGTTCTTACCAGCCTATACATAAGAGTGTGCCACTCCCTGCCTGCTTTGACTGGTGAAGCTGGTTCAGAGCTGGCTTACCCTTCATCCTAAGGGACATGACTGAAATTAATACCCAACGTTTCTCCTCGTGGATCTCGACAGGAGGCGGCCTCTTCCCACAACCTTACCCATCCAGAACATCCTGTCATTCCGGAAGCAGCGCAAAGTTCCTTTTAGGGCCAGGTGCAATTTCAAAGCTTCTTGTCCGAAGAGAACAACCTTACCATGTGGCAAGCTACATATACCACACATGAGAATGGAAGAGACCAAATATAGAGATGACTTTTGGCCGACCAGACAGTGTTGCCAAACAAAACGTCCGGCCGGTGTATCGAAAATCGTCCAGTGTTCCAAGACAAACAAACAAAATGTACCGATGATCAAGTTCCTAATTGATACCATGCTTTGTCTGGACATAACCTTGCCCACTCAATCTATTGTTGGAGCTCCAACATCCGTACACACCGACTCCATGCCCAGATGAATGGCGGTTGTAGACCGTTCATGATCCAATAACCTTCTAAACTAGAATGAAGAGATTGAATCATCCATACGTTTAACACTCATGCGGTCTTTAAAAGTATGTCTCTTTCTTCTCTGGTGTATTACTATGGTGCAAATACAACTAAAACATAAAATATTTATGGTACTCCAAAACATTTAAAATTAATTTGGCTAGTGTTCCACAAATTCGCCTAATTTTGCAACACCCCCAAGTTAAGCTAGTTGTTCACTCTTTAATAAAATCTCGAAAGAAAAAAGAAACATATATACAAAAATAACGTTTTTGAGTATATAATATAAGAAAAAAGTATAAGTATAGTATAAATTATTTAAAATTTCCAAAACCTGTATAACATCTAATTAATTGATAGTATACTAAATTTAACTTTTCTTAATGTGTAATTTATAGGTCAATTTTCAATATTGGAGATAGGTATCAAACATCATCTGAACAGTGATAACCATACCATTTTTAATTATTAGAAACATAATTTTTCATAATACGAGTACTCGCTTCATACGAACCATATAAGAGCAAAGTTTATATTTTGTTGTTGTGTAAGTGGTTTTTGTGTGATAAATTTTGCTTTTAAGGACTTTTAATTGCATACATTCACAGAATTCTTTTTATATTACATAAATAAGCATACTAAATATTCGTATATTTCTACAGATATTTTACTATTTTATTTGCGCCCGCGTGTTTTGTATCTCAAAAGCAACTTTTATTTTTTATTTTGTAAAAGTTTTTGAAATTAAATTTTGTATCTTTTTTATTTTTAATGAAATGGAGGCTTTTGCAGTCGTCCAGATCACCCCTATTTATTGAATGGACAGTGTGGGGCATTGGACACTGTATTACAGCAACTTGCCAATCAGCAAAGCGCAGAATTCTCATGGTTTAGACCGTGGTAGAATCATTTAGAATTTTAATTACTAAAGGTTATTGATTCTTGAGATACGCTAAGAAACTAACCAGTGTCATGGCTAAACCTCGTTCACTTATTACTTTCATTACAATCGTCCTTTACTTGGACTATTCTTAAAATTAAAACTTGGTTTCATCAATGGTACGAGTTAGTAATTAGTAATATGACGTCAAGAACTAATATGATTTGAGTTCTTTCAGAGTATCCATAAGAACCCTTTGAGATATGATCGTTAGTACAAACGCCATCTGATTCTCTCCACATTAAACCGCAGATGGAATCACCAGTTGGTTATTTGTAACCTTAAGAAAGGATAATTTCAATAAGTACATAGTTGATAATTATCTGAAGATGGATGGTTTAACTGCGACGATAATAAGCCATTGAACGGAACTAGAGGCCACACCAATATTATTAATATTGATCATAGCTGCAGTTGATCATTTTTAACCTTAGGAAAGGATAGTTGCAACAAATGCATAGCTGAATACAGCAAAACGGACTGTTGTCTTCTATAAACACATTTTTTGTTCAGCCAAATCATCAGAGGTTGAGTGGAGGCCTTAGACGTAAACATGAAATAATTTAATACAAGAATGATTGAATTTCTAAAGAAGCTTAGTGCATCCAAAATGCCTGGAGTAATTTTTCTCGACCACATTGTAGGCACAGTTTACTTGTATGAAAAGATAAAAAACGTACAGCTCGAGTTAATTTACCCATGAGTTAGAAGACATTTTTCTAAAAGTCCTCAAATCAATATTTTCTACCACGTGTACCACCAAGGGTGTTTTCTGGATGGCAAGGCGTACACAATGATAAACTTGGCCTAACAGTAGCACAAGAACTATTCTACGTCGTTGAAATGCCCAATGTGACCGAAAGGCTGGCGTTGGATCTCCTTCAAATAGATGTCACGTGGTACTCCTTGCTACTGACAAAATGACTCAGAATCAGCCGTAAACACCTTCGCCCAAAATAATACGAGTAAACAAACAGAAAAGGAGTGAGTCAACTGACCTTCCACTTCCACTTGAAACAGAACCCGCTGCCTACGTCTCCCGCGATAGTCCTTGGGACCACATTGTTAATGCTCAGAGTGCCAATGCTTATCACTGGAACTACCATAGATATTGCAGTTGTCCTCTATAACATACATAACATTCATGTTTGTTCGGTTAAGTGTGGATCGATCTCAGGCTGTAGATCACTAAGCACGACGTCCAGTGTGACTGCCTCGCCTCAACGCTGCCCGGCCCGGCCTGACCGGCGCCTGTCAGGCCGGGCCTGGCCGCGTTGAAGCGAAGGCAGTCACAGTGACAACTCACCCCTTGGACCGACCTAAGACTGTCATGCAGCCTCAACGCGGCCCCGCCTGACCGGCGCCGGCCACTCACCCCTTGGGCCGACCTAGGACTGTCATGGCGGGATGAGGTGATCACCAGTAAACACCGTTCTATTTTATTCCATACAATTTGGGATGGCAGTTTGAGCGGTAGGAACTGACGTTTGGGAATGGGTGGATCCTCCAGCATTCAACTACTTGGACCATTCTCATCCAACCGTGCAGTTCTGTTTTCAGTGTTTACATTCAATTATATACTGTGTAGTAGTGGTATTTTCTCCACTTTCTCTAATTTACTTCTAAATATCTCAGTATAAATCATTGCACTTATTTTTAAAAAAACATCTCAATTTTTCAGGGGATCGTTTATAAGGTTTTGTTCTTTACTGCATCCCTATTTACTTATAAAATTTAATTTCTTTTGGGTTAGAACTGGGTTCATACTTATTTCTAAGTATTATGGCGAGTATCAAAAATCTCTAGATGTTCAGATATTTGTCAACGTTTATGCATTGCAAAAGTTTCGCATTGGTAACTACAGCAGAAGGAGAGATTAACGACCCACTGGAATTTGCTGAAAAATTCAACAACTACTTCTGCAGCATCGCTGAAGAAACTCTGAGGACAGCTGGTTACACGACACCACAGACCTTACCAACGCCAAGCCTGGAGCCAGTACAACAGACTCTGACACTTACCCCCACTACTCCTCTAGAAGTCAAAGAAAAATAATCGGGAGCTTAAAAGAACAGGGGCTCATGTGGGCTGGATGACATATCATCAACACTGACCAAGTACTGTGGTGATATCTTGCCCCTCTATTAGCAGAAGTGATAAACAAATCTTTGCATTTGGTATTTTCCCCGCTGCAATGAAAATTGCTAAGGTATACCCAAAAACTAAAAAAAAGGATCCTCAACCGAAATGAGTAATTACCGTCCCATTTCTAACCTCCCAACTTTTTCAAAAATTGTTGAGAAAATCGTTTTAAGGAGACTCCTGGACCATTTAAATAAATTCAACCTTCTCCCTGAAAATCAGCATGGCTTTCTGAAGGGGAGATCAACCACCACCGCCCTAATTGCTCTTTCTGGATATATCATAGACCAAATTGATAAACAACAAGTACACCACAGCTATACTTCTTGACTACAGTAAGGCCTTTGATTGCCTGGGACATCAAATTATTCTGAACAAACTCAAGAACCTAGGAATAGAGGGTATCACGCTTTGCTGGTTTAAGAGATATCTTGAAGGACGATCCCAACTGGTTGAGGTAAAGCACACATCAAGACACGTAACCCAGACTGTCAGGTCAAAAGTGTCTCCCTACTACAAGGGGAGTCCCACAAGGCTCAGTGTTAGGTCCGGTAACTGTTCATCCTTTTAACATACGACTTCACCAACTGCATCAATGACTACAGTACTGCAGTCATGTACGCCGACGATACTACCTTACTTTGCAAAGGTTAACACAGCTGAAGAACTTATTGTAAATGCGTTACATATCCTTAAATATGACATATGACTACTGTGCATCAAATGACCTAGCAGCAAACCCACAAAAGACAAAGCAGATAAATTTTGGGAGGAGGAGAGGAGGGCAAATCCCAGTTCTACCTGATGTCTCCCTCGAAGAAGAAAGCAAACTATTGGGCCTCACACTAGATGCAAAACCTGACCTGGGGACCACACATAAATGAGCTGTGCAAAAAACTGAACTCTGCTGTCTATGTGGTGAGAAGACTAAAAACAGATAAGCTCCACAGATGTAGCTAAGGTAGCATACCACTCACTTCTGGAGACTCACCTTAGGTATGGGATTGCAATATGGGGGGCCACCTCTGTTGCAAATCTAAACAGAGTGCTCATTATTCAGAAAACAGCAATAAGATCGCTAGCTGAACTAGATTGGCAAGCAAGCTGCAGAGAAGCTTTTCAAGCAGCTAAAAATTAAAACCGTCATTGCTATCTACATCCAAGAAGTGATACTTCTGGTTGATAAAATGGTCTTCCCAGAGAGAACTAAAACCCATAGCCATAACACCAGAAGCACATCAAGAATCCCTATTCCACGACACAGAACAATGCTTTTTGAAAAGAAACCAACCTACATCGGGACAAAACTGTACAATCTTCTGCCGGATGACATCAGAGCACTAACGGGAGCGAGCTGCCCTGGGACACAGACTGGACACCTGGCTAACGGATCAACCCTTGTACTCTATTCAAGAATTCTACACTCTTGTCGGAGCATAGCCTGACACCATTGTATTGCATTGTATTATAAACATTCTATGTAATTGACGCCATTACTTTTTCTTGACGAAAATGTAAATAAAGATTTATTGATTGATTGATTGTAAGAAACGGGTTCAAATAGTCATATTTGTTTCTAAATATTATGGCGAGTATCTAAAATCTATAGATGCTCATATATTCATCAAAGTAACTGTTTATGCGTTATTCCTACTTAAACACTTAATATTGTGTATATAAAAGAGCCGAGCTGGTCTGTGAAGGGCCCTGTCTACGCAATACCCTATGGCTAGTTGGGAAAGGCCGTGGTCGTAGTAAGCCTATACGCCATTTTTTTTTTTTTTTTTTTTTTTTTTTTTTTTTTTTGTGATTTTAAGAGTTCCTGTAAATGCTTTTGTGGAGGGATGATTTTGTCACAAATCATCCATTATAAACCATTTCAAGTTAAAATATTGAATCGTGAATTTTGATCAAGAAAAAAGTATTTTAGAAATTACAAAAAAAGTGTTTTTTGAATTTTCCTTTCCAAATTATTAATCTGCGTTGAAAGATTATAAAAGGAGAGTCGCATTTAAGATTTTCAGTATATGTTTTCGAGTAAATATAATGACTTCTTAAACTGGAAAAAGAAATTGTGGACTGTTTGGTTGAAGGTTTTGTAGGGATTGGTTGAAATTAGAAACAAGGGCAACTGTTGTTAGAAGCGGTGGAACATTAACTGCACTAGACTCCATTACATCTGTTACACATAATGCGGACCGTAACACTTATTATAGTGCTGCTGGTTCAACCTAGAACCGTTGTTTTCATTTACCCGGTTGGCAAGAAAATTGTTGATTAATGTCATGTTGCCTTTTCATTAGTGAGCAACCTGTGTTGAGTTGGATGAGATGACGAGTAAACGAATGCACTGGAAATGGTCTTCTTAGAAATTTGCAGTTTTTGTTGTTGTTGTGCAATGATTCACGGTTTAAAACATTTATAGTGGCCTTACATAAAATTGGAATCGTTTCGGCGGTTGATCATTTCAAGAACGTTCTTCCAACCAAATGACTTATTCGGATCCAGAAAAAACTTTAAACCTTCCACAGGTTACAAAAAATAAATTATAATGATTAATCTACTTAATGAAAAAGATTTCCCAAAAAATGTTATTGGTTAAAGACACTTCTAAACTTTGTCCTGGTGTTCAAGAATATTCCTACAGAAGAAAGCCATCTATAAATAAAACATGCGATCAAGGATTTGACACTTGTGGAACCAGAAGGCTGGTACAATGGTGATACCTATGATATCTACAATGGTTGAATGTCAATCTACTGAAGAAATTGAAGCTCCCTTAAATGTATCCCTCTATGTGTATCATCTGTTTAGAGTTATACGATTTATGGTTTCATCGTTAATAACAATAATAAGTAAAAACAAACAAAAAGCAAAGAAGTGCCGCTAGCACTCTTTATGTAAATATCAAACAAACTCTAAATGCCAATAGTTAAACAAAACTAAATCGACTACACTAGTTTTTTGTGTATTTAGGACAACCGGCGATTCTAGCGAATCAAATTTGTTTATATTCGAAAGTAAATATCAAACAAACACTTAAATTAACTTAAACACAACTAATTCAACTATTGCTATGGGTTTCATAGTTTTTTTTTGAAATGAGTGGACTACACATGGCTGAACTTTTCAGCTTTTGAGTTTCAGCAAGTTGAGAATGCATTGGCGAATACTGGTTTAAAAGTAGATTTTATAAAACTAGGTTTAAAAAAAGTAACCCAAGATCCACATCATCAACCCGAGTCTATAACCATAACCATAACCCAGGCCACGAGCAACTAGGAAACAGGATTTTGCCGGACATTTGCCATCGTTCAATGAAACACAAAAATCAGCAAATCCGAAACTAAACTATGGAAAATATCCGGAAAAATCCTGTTTCCTTCACAATCCTTCCATAAAAAATAAACTTCAAACAAAGGAGCAACTAGGAATTACCCATTTCTATTATTATACCCTCTGTGAAATGCTTAGAACTTATTTGAGTAATCCATAAATTTGTAGCGTTTACGTAATGAAAAGCTCCGTGTAGCGGTGTAAAAACATCATATTTCTCAAACTGCGAAGATAATCCTCGCACTCGCTGAATTTACTGTGAACGAGGAGTGCACCTGTAATTATTGTCAAGAGACCATGTCTCGGTTAATTTACTACGGATGAATATAACACTACCCTCCCCGTAACTCACCTGTTATAAATGTGGCAAACCCGCGCCACTCTCCGTTACCTGTCCAAGTGATTTACAGCATGATGAGTTACAAATTTGTTCCTTTCGGTGTTCTTGCCAAAATACCTGTTCAGAAACATCTGCTGCATGCCTGCATATTCGCAGCGGCTTGTATTAGCAAATTATCGCCATTTTTCTATGCAGGTTTGAAGTGACTGTAGCTATGGATGTATGTTTTGCACAGTTTAAAAACTTTCGTATCGCGTCACAAAACGTCACGTCACGCATGTTTGCTCTGTAGCTGCTAGAGTCGAGACTATCGCGGCCATTTTGAGGTCTGCATTTCTCCGTTCAGTGACTATCCAGACGTGTTATTCTTCGGATAACCTCAAATATTCTAAATCGCTTACTAATCAAAAATTGTTGGTGGTGTGTGTGAATAACTATTGTTAATGATTTAGGTAATCTAGTAATTGTATACCATAAAGCTTCTTCACATAGCATGTATATTTGGTTGAAAGGATAACAGGATCACAGATATTTATTTGCCATCGACATATGTTAACCACTGAAAGAATAACAGTATCTCAGACATTTACCATCGTCATATGAAACCACCGAAAGGATAACAGGAACTCAGACAATTGCCATCGTCTTATGTTAACCACTGAAAGGATAACAGGATTTCAGACATTTTCTATCGTCATATGTTAACTACTGAAAGGATAACAGGATCTCAGACATTTGCCATCGTTATATGCTAACCAAAACTGGAATATTACGTTACGAGAACTTGCATAGTTGCTCTTTTTCAGGTTTCAAAAACCCCAAAGCTTGACTATTCCCATAATCCCTACATCTTACACCTCAGGTTGAGCATGCATCTACTAAATTAACAAGGTAACAGAACATGGCGATGAACTCTTATAAACTAGTCATACTTCTTAGTAGAACCTTTATATACCAGAACATTAAACTTATTCCTCATAACCAGCTCCAAAGACTAAATTAGCGTAACCAAATAGCCATTGCACCTTAAATAAGTACCACAGCAGGTAAACGAAAATTAAATAACCCAAAATTTACTAAAGAGAGGTGCTGATAAAAAAGTAATGCCAGAACAAATACATTGCTTGTACCTGCACTACTTCCTCTTAGCAATACCTAAGTATCTCTAAAATTTCTAGTTTGTATATTTGAATGTTTCAAATTTGATTTAGTATAAGTTCTAACAAGAGTTATAGCAGTTTGGGAGCGAGGATGGCGAGCTATATAATCCGGAATTTGGGTCTGAGTTAGATATAGACCAAGGTCTTGTACTGTATCGACTCTCCCTCTTATTCTGTTTTAAAAAAAGTCCTCGCATAGGCCAGTGGCCCATGAGGACGGCAGAATAAGGCTTAAAAGGGGATCAGCCTGTCCTTTAAAAAAGTTTTGAAATTAAGATTCCAAATCGCTTTACATTATTTTCTACGTTATAATGTTCAAAACAATTGTCAAGAAAAACTTCATACTGTTCTGTACGAAAGTAACGATGAGGATAACAACAAAGAACTGCTTTATTATTCCAATTTGTGTGTCTATGTAGAGTTTTTTTTAATCGTATTTACAGTTAGTGAGAGAATGCGTACGATTTGCATGCTAAGTCTACTGTAAAATGTACACTATGAAGCATTCCATTAAGGTTGAAAAGTCTGTGGAATGGATCCAGCAGTCGAGAGTAATTTATAACTCCAGCGCTTTCCCCATTAGATAGATTACTAAGTATATTGTTGTCCCAGCTGTTTGTTCCCGGTAGGCCCGTCCGGCCTCCGCCAAGAATGAAGGAGGTCGCTCGCAAATAGATGGAATCAGAAATGAATGGCCTAGACGTGAACTGGCCGGATTCCATTCCTCAAAGCTTATTTCCCACGATTTATTTGCCACTTTTTAGCGCTTGGAAGTGTGGAAGTCGTTAAGATGAATTACACCGCCCCTGGCTTTGCACTATTTCACCCAGAATTATAATTCTAGCCGGGTTGAACAATAACATTGCAAAATTGGTGAAGAAATATTGCTCCGGTGTTTTTGTAGGTGCTAAAATTGTTCCTTTTACACGACTTTTCAACTGGTGTTCTGTAATGGGAATTTCAACTGACAACAGACCTACCAGATTTCAGCTTAAAAAGAAAAGCCAATTTGAACATCGTAATTAACAATAACTGCACTTGTATTTTATGGTATTTTTAATAATACAAAATCTTAAATTTCGTTAAAAAAAGACACAACATTTGTGTAGATTTTAACCAACAAACTTCTAGAACCACTAGCACTTGTGTTTTTTCCTTTATAGGTTTTTCGGTAAATCAAATTATTAAGAGTAGTCTATTGCCAACATGAATCAACAAAGTTTCAAAATATAGTATTTACAACTGAGTAACCAGCATTCTTCAATATCACTGTAACATTTATTTGTTGTTACTATTGTTTGTATCATGTGCTTTGCTACAAGTGTGTACCGCAAAATATTCTTTAATTGCGTAATTACGCATTGAAATAGTGGCACTTGAATTAAATATAGGACGAATCTTTTTGAATTGCGTTTGTATTGTATTGACTATTGAACGTGAAAATGAAAATGATTCAATTAAGAGTTACGTGTATAAGTGTACGTGTGTAAGAGTGTAACTTTCTATGACCAATAATACAAGGTTAGTTTCACTATCAAAAGCTATTTTTACATTGTGTTCAGGTGGTAACCCAACAGGTATAGACGTAGAAACAAGAGAGTGTTGACAAAGGTAGGAGAACAATCAGTTATTTTTAAGAGCCATTGACAGGACAGGGTGGTCACCATGCCAACGACCAGCTGTCAAGGTACAAGGCTTGCCAACCGTACAGTACATCTCCCGGTATTTATACGCGTGACATAACCTTTGTTTGATCCGCGAGGGCGGTTACGGAAGTCACCTGTCTTTTGCGCAACTGCTTATGTAACATACGGGTACGCGTAAAAACAAATACCTCGTGCCTACTCACTTACAAAGTAGTTATATTTTTCTTGTGTGCTCTATGAAAGTAATATATTAGATACTTCCATTTTACATTTGACTCGCACATAAACCAAATATTTGTCCACTTTTTTTCGTACACTCACCCCGCTCTAATGTCGTGTTCGAAGTTACAATTGAGGCAAATTAGATGGCCACCTTGGATAGCAAGTACTGAAAATAATCAAAAAGTTACAGTGGACAAACTCAGAATGATTGAAGAATTCAATACGTCTTCCTCCTGTCAAAAACTAACAAGCGAATTCATACAAAAATAGCAGGTAGTACCACAATCGACAAAAATGTTATAAACGTAATTATATTATAATATATATATGCAGTTTTTAAATATATATATATATATATATATATATATATATATATATATATATATATATATATTCTTCGAATGCCAATCGGCTTCAATACTCTTCGAAGTACTTTAAAGTGTACACAAAAACAGAAACAAAAATTCAGTGCTCATGTTTAATTTTCGAGTTGACACAACCCTTCATCAGAACACACTGAATTAAAACATATAAACAGAACTCAAACCAAAAACAAAAGACATAACCAAAATAAAATTTTAACAAATGAATACCATAAACAACAAGATCCCAATCAGCTGTGTGTAGAATATTTGTAAATGTTTACATAGAACTAAAAATCTTTTTGTTATAAAAAGGAAAAGAGAATCATCTTAGGTTCAACCCATCTGGTTGCCTTGATTTTAAAATGAATTGATGTGCGATTTCAACATTTTTTTAATTTATCAGATTGGTATTTTGATTGGGGTTTGGCTCTAAATGGTAAATTCCTTTTAGGCTGAAGTATATATATACTTGACCTACCAGACCAACCAGATATTTACTTAAATTTTAAAAACACTGACAGTGCCTAAATTGGTAAAAAATGGCAAGGTATTCCATGACCTCAATATGGTATTTTTTGATGGTAGGGGCACCTGGATGTTCCAGCTGTGAAGAACTGATACATTTACAAAATACTATACATTTATGAATCGATACATTCATTGAAATAACTCGGTTTATTAAATTTATAGTAACACGTAAAGTCTCGAGTTCTAACTCTTTCCCTAAACATTCAAGTTTGTCATTAATTTTCATATTTACTTAAAACTTCAAATCAGAATATATTTCAACAAGAAATATATTTGAAAGTACTTTCCAGATGTTAGTACAGAGTGATGGCCATTTCAGTTTACAATAGATCCATTTAAAATCGATGTTTACTTTTTGATCACATTCAGAAATAGGCAGTCGACGTAAAATTTGATCTCCAGAGTTAGCGGAATTTCTAAATATGGGCGTTGACGATTTTTGGTTGCATTGTCTTCTTCTTTACCCGCAAGTTACTTTGGTAGCTGCAAAGTCGTCAAAGTAATTTTCCAAAAAAATACATCTGTGAGTCTGGATGTTCATTGACTTCTCTAAAGTTAAAATACCGATCGAAACGGGACGTAGAAAGTGACCAGCGATGTGGTTTATTGATGTTACAACCAGATATTTACATCAATTTTAAAACACCAACAGTGACTAAATTCTTACTAAGTTATAAATATAGCCTAATAGTATCGTCAACTACATTTTGTAAATTTTATCAAACAAAATATTTATTTAGAATGTGTTTCATTGATTTGTTACAAAAACGTACTATAGGCAATGGCTGTAAGTTCGAAAAAGTATTTGAGGTAATACGAAACGTTTGTTTATACATAAAATATTCAATTTTAGATCGTGCAAATCTAAAATGCATCTACCCTACTAATTTAAATTTTACTACTTCTGTTGTCCACATAAGGTGATGATGGTAGAGGATAGGCGTGACCAAATGCCTGTGTGCTAAGGGAGGTACAAGGCCTTAAAGGTTGAGAACCCCTGATTTATAACATCACATATTTATTTGTTCCAACGAACCCATTCCTGGGACGTATCGAAGGTCTCGGTTTCTGTTCCTTTCATTAAAAATTTGTTTTTATAATGTGAATGGTGCTTAAAATCAAAGTACATCTTAGACAGATAAAACAGTTAAAGAGCTTTAAAAATTTAATTTTATCCGGTGTATCAAGAACGTAGCCAGGAAAGAATTTGGGGGGGTCCAACAACTGATATATTCACCTAGTGGATAGAGAGTAAGGCCCCCATTTTGTTCTTTAAAAAGTTCTTGGTCTGTTTTTTTTTTTTTTATGAAAACGATGTTTCAGCAGTAAATGTCAGTAATACTGAATTATTTAAATAATAATCGTTTACTAAAACATTAATTTTAAAAATGGAAAATGTGGGGGGTCCGGACTTCTTTGACCCCCTCGCTGATTACGTCCTTGCGGTGTATAATCTTAATCAGTGCCAATTCACATGTATTGTTTAATTATGGTCTTCCAAGCTTTCTGTCTTGTTAATGTCATTAAACAGAATTAATTATGGTACTTCTCATTTTTTAAACACTGTTAACTTTAGTGAAAATCTCTAAATAAAAACTAAAGCTTGTTAGAATTGAATTACTCTGACAACGCTAAAAATATCGGGCTGACCTTCACTATGTCACAAAGATGAAATACCCACATTAATAATGTGTGTTATAAAATTGTTTTTAAGTCGGCTCAGATGAAGCGCATGTCTTTCTCCAAAGTCCGTTTGATCGATGCTCGGTTAATTCTTTAAGCGTGCCCCCTTGTAATGGTAAACTAATCTTTAAAGCATTAAAGTTGAGTTGTACATCCTTGCATAGAGTTTGAAATGCTTGCATAAGATTTATTTTCAACCCAAAACAAACTCACCACCGTTATTCCTATTTTGTGATAGACACAATCTGCGTATGTACTATTATTATTACTATCTTTGCACACTCCCCGCTATCTGTTGACAATTTTTAATTGTTGTCTTCTATCATACCTTATTAATTTAATTCACTAAAAATATCTTACAAAACGTCAAACATAATTCTGTTACATTTAACAAATCTTTTGTAGTGACGTACTGTATATTGTGGAATCAGCTGCTCAACGATAAAAAAACATGCTTAGTAAGTTACAGCAAATGTTTTCGAACCAACCAATGTTTTCAAACAGCAAATGCAAAAGCTTGTCTTTCACAATCACACATATAAAATGTGTACAATGAAAATTGCGATTTTACTACATTTCTATATTTAACATTATCAAAACACTTTTAATATTTGGAACCCCAATTAAAGTATATTGTGATGATTATTTATTAATTTGTGTAGTCAATATGTTTTTTTTTTATTCTTCTATTTGTATTATTTTTATATTACTTTCATAAGATATAACAATGTTTAAAACTATATTTCATATTGAAAATATAAATGTTTAATGTTTCAACACTATTAAGAATAACGTAGTATGGTGGGAAGAGTTGATTCAATGTAAATTTAGAGTTTCCAGTTATCCTTTCCATCAATTTGATGTCCAAGACTTGACTCCTGAAATTTGGAATCATGTTCGTCTGAAGAGATCCAAAAATATTTGAAATAAATGAACAAATGATTTTATTTCCATCAGCATCATACAACAGAAATTGCAAATACAAAACCTGGAAATTGACTGGCCACGTAACCAGTAGTGTGGCCAGTAGTTTTTATAAGGCAAAGATAAAAATACAATAATATTTTTTTTTCTTTTTTTTCAGTCTAGCACATAAAGTTTAAATATTCAAGAAAGACACTCTCTGCAATGTTTATGCTTTCAAACTCTAAAACTAGACTACTTAAATATTGTAATAACTATTCAATAATTAGAACTGTGAAAAGGTTTTTCAAATGTGCGTTAACATTAATTTATGACATATATTGTATGCTATGGAAATAATTAAACTATATTAACTAATTACAAGATTTCAAAAATTCTACATCTTGTTTTAGTCATTAGCCAACTTTTCAACAGTGAACAAAATTCCCTAAGTCTAATGCTCTGTCTTATATAATAAGGGACTTGATTAAAATATTTAGGTGCAAGGTAACTATAGGAATGCCTAAAAATGGATTTGTTTACTTTAATTAGTCTAACATTACCTGCAGAACAGCTCCTAGTATTATAGTGATATATTAAATTATTTTCTTTATTGCCACTTCTCCTATAGAACAGACTTAAAACTTTAAACACGAAAATATGACGGAAAGGTATTATATTTTAAACGTTTGGTATAATGGAAAGGAGGTTTCCCTTTTCTGCTTTTTTAAAAATAATACGTAAAAAAATAATTTTGAGAGATTCGTAAATTTATCGATCAGAGTTTTAAATGTGCCTCCAAAGCAGGACGATACCATATTTGTATACGTGAGTGAAATTAAAGCAAAAATACAACGATCTTAACAATGAAGTTTCACAGAAATTTTCTTAAAAAAATAAAAAGTTCGAATAGATGATTTTATTTTCCTGTGTAGAGAGATAATATATGTTCGTCCCATTTAAGTTTGTTATCAAAATAATTCCCAAATATTTAATGCTTTTCACACATTGGATTGTTCCACAGTTACAAAACAAGTAAATCAAAATTAGTGGAATGGAACTTTATCTCAAAAGGTAAATCGCCACCACCTGGATCAAAAAGTATCGATTTCGTTTTATTAACATTTACTTGCATTTTATTAAAATTGCACCAATCCCTTAATTAATTTTAAATCATTATTTATGTAATTATCTAACAGTGTTAATTGCTTATCATTGTAAAACAGTACAACATCATCGGTAAATGCAGATATATTTCCCCTCCAACCAATCTCAGTCATCAATTAAAGACCAGGAACAAAGTTGCTGAGAGCACTGATCCTTGCGGAACGCCAACTTTAATCTCTTGTTGAGAACTGTTAGCAATTATTTATTTTAACTTGTTGTTTTCTGTTAGTCAAAAAGCTTCTAAACCAATCCAAAAGCCACACCCCGAATTCCTGTCGTTTCTAGTTTAGCTAAAAGAATTTCGTGATTTACAAAATCAAAGGCTTTTTTAAAATCGACAAAGATGCCTATAGTTTTATCACCAGAGTTAAAATTATTGTAAATTTGTTCAGTTGCTGAAATCAAAGCATCTTCAGTAGATTTTCCTTTTGTGAAACCAAATTGATTATCACTGAAAAAACTAAATTTATTTAAGTAGGTTAGAACTCTTTTCAACATAAGTTTTTCAAAAATCTTAGAAATAATTGATAACAAACTAATGGGTCTCAGCTGGTCAATTTTGATAGAATTGTCTTTTTTGTGAATAGGGGAATGATAGTGCTGATTTTTAATTTTGACGGAAAAATCCCTTTGCTAAAACTTAAATTCACTATATAAACTAAGACTGGTGCTATTACTACAATTATGTTTTTCAGTAAACAAACACTAAATTGATCGAAACCAGTCGATTTTTTATTCTTTAATTTTTGACAATTTGTAGTAGTTCCTTGTGTAGTGACAGGACTAATGAAAAACGAGTGCGGGTAAGTGACGCGCGCCTGATGGACAGAGCCGACAGTTTGCGTACTCTGTATATCGATAAGATAGTTATTGATTAACTCGGCCACCGTAAGAGGACTCAGTCACTATCTCTCCGTTATCTAACTCGACCTTTTGTACGCTCTTATTGATTTGGCGGTGAAGAAGCTCAAAATAAGCTCATTTACATCATTTCGATATCAGAGACACCTAAACTGCAATATAAGACTATAATATAATCTATGTGAAGAGGTATTCTCATTGTCTCATCAGGTGAACAATTGAGTGCATTACGATGTATAAGGCATGATCTATAACGCAGTGGAGCGACCGAGTTTTCTATTCATACGGTACCTATGGTGAGAAGGCTTGATTCAATGTGAATTTTGAGTTCAGTTCACCTTCGAATCTGACGATGTCCCATATTTGACTCCAGATCCCATACGCTCCACTAAGAGGAGGGTGAATTGGCGTTAAACTTAACATTTACTCTTAGGAACATTAGCAACTAGTATACATTCAATACAATTATTTTTCTAAAACTATAGTTTTTTTTTGTAAAAAAAGAAAAAACGTGGATAAATTGTATCAATGTTCTGTTTCATCTGTTCATTTGGGTTTTACCTAAATCTTTGTTTTTACGAGTTTCGTTACTCTATTTTTATGAATCTATTTGAAATAGCTTACAAGCCTCTAGTGCATCTAAATAAAGACGATATTGTTGTTTAACATTCCCCAAGTGGGTTGGCAGCCCATCATTTCGTTACTCCAATTAGATTTAATGTAGCATCCACCAGCTCCACTAGGAACGCAAACATTATCCGGAACGCAAACACAACCATGAAATGTTCTCTAGTATCTCTGAAATGCGTGATGGTTGCTATACGCCAGCATCTTTGACAGATTTCTTATACGAGAATGACTATCAACTGAAACCTGGACATGAGATCCATGTGGAAGATAAGAATGTGCTGATCATTTTAATAAATGTCAATACCGATACTATAGGACGTATTCCACATAAACCCCAATTGATCGTCATTCCGAAACCAAACAAAAAAAGCTTTTATTGAGATTATTTTATAACTATAATTTCGTTCACCAACTGTTATGTATTTTGTGAACGATTTTTGCACCTACCTTTAATTCCAGAGCATATTCGTGCTGTTCACTATACACGTATGAGCTTTTCCCTTCAAGTGATTCATCCTCCAACGCTCAATGTCTATAAGAATGGTTTATACTCTACATCGAGCGCCTCCCCACTATTTACCTATCGGTGCTGCCCGATTAGGTCCTATTAGACATTTTCTCGATTGCGCCGGTACTAAGTGACTGTTAGCCCAACTGTGATGTTAGGCGTTATAAGATTAGGCACACCATGGACGTCTGTATTAAAAGATAGAACACGAGTCATTAACACTGCGATGTTAGAAGTTATAATAGTCTACCGTACAACATACTTCTGGAACCATGAAAATAAGCTGAACAGTCCCTACTCGTAGTTTATAACTTTCTCCTTTATTCCTACGTTTATATCGTAATAAACCATTGTATATAGCAAAGATCAATACAATAAGTTTGTTTGGGCAAAAATATATTACACGTTTTTACTTGTTAAAAGTATTTATAACAATAATAGTGAGAAGTTATATTTTAAAATTAAAACTAAAACTTTTTATTTATAATGGTCGCATTTTGGTGAAGTGTCATAAAATAATTGAAGATGCAGAGCTTTCCACCTGGCATCGTTGCTTCGCCTATACAGTTCTCTCAACTGTCCTAATATCGCTGTGAATATCCTTCATTCCTGCAATGAAAGAATGTTATCATATATAGAACGGTTTCGGCTACATCAAGTTAAAATCTTAACTAAGACCCAAATGAAGTATTCAAAGAATTCTGATGTTATTTTTCTGAAACAAGAATTCAGCTATGTATTTATACCAATAATACATATCTTTCTTCATTCACATATCTTCCCTATCCTCCCTTATAAGGAAATGTATTTATTACATTTCTTCTTTGGAAATAAGTTGTTTAATAATGAAAGATTATCTTTTACATAACGAACTTTTTGATTTAGTTTTAGTTTGTGAAATGTATATATTAATTTTTAATTTCTAGTCTGGGGCTGTAATTTATTTTTAGTGATTTTAATTCTAAACATATACAATGTTGCTATCATTTGATAAAAATTCTAGAATAAAAGCTTATTAAAAAGCTTACTTCCCTTAAAGTAAGGGATTGTCTTATATAAAGATGTTTTATGGAATGGTAAGACTACGTTATCAGTGTCTTCTATGCTATAATGATTGGGAAGAGAAATATTGGGAAAATAATGAATGGCTTTTGTTTTGCAAAATGTCAGATTTAATACATGTAGATGCATTAAAGTGAAAGAATATTCCCTTTCGAGAAAAAAAGGCTTATATGTGACTCTATTTGTTACATTAGCAGTGACACGATCTATCTCTCTTTAAGTTTAAATATTGTGATATTGTTTTTTAGAAGAGTCCAATAAAATTATACCGTTCACATAAAAATCACGTCCATATTATACTACATTTGATAGAGAAGAATGGCACAGTAAGCTCTATTCAAGATGATTGAAAGGCTACTCACGTTAGCTCCCCGAGTGATAGCACACCTACTCTCAATCGGAAGCCTCAGGAATTCTCTTTTAAAAGTGGTGTTTATAAATTACTGTAGATACGAATTATCTGCCCCACTGCCGTAAAGGAAGGGGTGGTGAATGGGATATAATCCCCACCCCCAAAGCCCTAAAATTTTAAAAATATACATGTAAAAGCACCCTAACTTGATTGAAATACGGCATTGAAATTTAGTAATTTCAAATTAGGCCTATATAATTTATTTAAATGTAGATTTATTCATATTTATTCCTTAACCCCAGTGTCTTGTGCTCTTCAATCAGATTCACCCCTCCCCTCCACCATGGCAAGCCCTTGTTACAACACTGATTGGCCTTGACACACAATAGCTAATGCATTTTCAGTATTAAGTAAAAGACCATTGTCAGAATATCACTTTTGTAAAGATGTGATAATATGTGCTTCTTCACATAATGATAAGATCCTTCAATAATGGGATTTTATTTCAATTCTTAATGAAGAGGGTGTGGTCAGATTGTATTAACTGTGTAACAATATACTCAAAGATTGTCCTCCTCCGTAGACTAATGGTTATAGTCTCGGCTCTCTAACCGAGAGATCACGGGTTCAAATCCCGGGGAGGTCCAATCAGGCATAGACACGATTCATAGTGTACTTTGTAAATAAATACTTAGACACGATTGATAGTGTACTTTGTAAATCAAAAATACCAGTGTAATAAAATATCAGTGTACATCGAAGCCAGCATAGCTTAAAGCTGAGGCTTAAAAAAGAATAAAAAAAATACTCAAAGATACAGCCAAATGAGTACCGGTAATCAATTAGAATCTTCAGGTTGTCTTGTCAGCCTCGTATGGAACGAATAATTTCTAGTTGAAATCCGAATCATATGACCAGAAACTGATAACTGTTCAGACTTGCAAAGTCTTTGAGAACCACAATAAATATTCATCGATCCATTTGTTATGGTACGCTGTGAAACTTATAGACTGGCTTCAGAAAATGTGTTTCCTTAATAAATTCATAATAAAATACGTAGTCGTATAATATATTGTAAATTGTAACTCTTAATACGTATCAGTCTATGAGAAGACATTGTATCCAATGTTAAAATATGTTCCAATTGAAACGTTGTTGGAGGTGCTATCTAGTAACAAACGAAGTAAACAGAACTTATAAATATATATATTACAGAGAACTACTACGCACATTTTATATTGGATGAACTGATAATAATAAAAAAAATACTCAACATTTTAAATGTGGTTCATAAACTAACTTATAAAACTAAAATGGATTAAAACTCTGAACAAAAGATTTAGTTTAGTAGAGCTATATATACTTTAAAGAACAGAACTAGCATTACAGAACAACATTTCTTTCACAAAATCCCCATATTGATGCGTGGTATATTCTTTGGAAAGTAAAAGAGTATATCTAGAATTTGATGAGTAATTATTTTATAATTTTATGACTTCTAATATTGTTAAGCGCTCACAGTTCGTTTATTGTTTATGAATTTTGTTTTCATCTGTTTTACTCGTGTATACATGGTATCACTGAAATATGTTTGCGAGACTTATCTATGTTTCTTTATTGCTTTTGTACAATATACACAGAGTGACGAAAGTTTAAGCACAAGTCCTTGATATCTAGTTGGTAATAGTTTGCTGTCTACTGCTTTGTTTTTTTCGTTCCAAATCCTATGGTCTGCTGCGGACTGCAACTCAGCTGATTGTTGACCAGAAGACAGAACTAGAAATAAATAGAATAGAATTAATAGATCAAAGTTTAGAAAATTACCAGGTTACGTCTAATCTTTCTTTTAGGTTTGTGTTTAATATTTCATTATAAATTCTAATAATTTATTGTTCATTTAAGCTAATTAAACTTTAATAAATTTTTGTCGTGCTTAAATATGAATGTTGTGCTAGACATTAAGTGTAGTTAGTTTCCTTATAACTTATTTTTGTTTACCGTTTTAGGTCAAGGTTACCAAGGTAAAAAATTTAAATTTTTAAGATAAACCTAAGTTAATTACAATGCATCCTCATAATAGTACATTATAACTTTTCTTGTTAGTTAAAAATTTCAATAGATTTACTCAACAATAAAATCTTATTTTGTAATGCAAAATAAATTTCTAGGATTAGCCTATACCAAGATTAGAATAGTCTATAATTTATAGTCTGTTAGGCTCTTTAGAAATAGGCTAAGACAATAGCAATATTGATATGGTCTCCTTACTAGAACAGAATACAATATGTAACCTGGTTTTTATATCAATATTTAAAAAAATGGCTCAGCCTATCAAACTTTTTTACTCTCAGCAAAATGCTGAGACACTTCTTATTGAACTTTATTCTAAAAGAGCTTTTGCGCTTGCTTTCCAAGTGACAGTATATTATGAGTAGGTAAGGTTGGGGTTAATGTTGAGATCCATGATGGAAGATTGTATGCACTATCAGTCATATCACCTCAAGAAAAAGGGGAGGTTGGCTGTGTACCAGTCTCTCCAGTCAAAGCGGGTAGGGGTAGCATGCCCTTATATCCAGGCTAGAAACTGCCTTTAACACTAAAGGTGTTCCACCAATTTAAACAGTCATGCTCTGCATTAAAATATACCTAACATTCTACCCTTGTACCCCAATAACTCGACATTTGTGGTTAGTGATTTGGGGTTCCTGGACATCCATAGAGTTGCCCACATTTAAATGATGTGCAGTGGTTTTGCTGTCCACAGTGAAGGTTCAATCAGAAGGTATAAACCAGCTAGAATTGAACCCTCCTAGGATGATATTACAATTATAGCCATCAATATTAAACCAAACAATATCCATGAATTAATTTTAACAAAAGAATCAGTACTTTGCTGTTATCCAGAAGCCACTATTTTAAAAGAGTTTTTCTCACTGGGCACCTTAAATAACTACATCATTAGAAAGAACAAACTTTATTTGACTTAGTATGAAAATGACATGTCATTATGATGATTGGTATTTGTTTCTTGCATCCCAAAAGGAGTGATGTCTGCAAGAAGGAAGCCTCTCTGTTCCTGTGTACTACTTGTTACTACATAAGTTTAGATTAGGTTATCATAAATATGTTACTAGTAGTAACAAAGTTAAAAATAACCCTTAGAACTTATGTGAACTTAGCTTAAATCAAGAGTAGTATCTCGAGAGAGATTTTTTGTTTTTCCCCCAGACACACAGGGACCACTGAATCCCACACTGATTTAATGGTTATCAAGTGTAAACAATCGACACCTAAATTTTTGGTGACAAATTATAAAATAAAACACTTTATTTAACATTAAAACACTACGAATTGCTTATCTATTATTTATTATTAGACTATACATACATACGTATTATAAATATAAAAAGTAAAGATAACCATAATAAGCGCTCATGTGATGCCAAATGGGTACTAATCGAGGAATGTTTTTCTTATTTCCCAGAAGTGTAGGGTGGCAGCGTCACGGGAGCCCACACTGGTGGCCAGGGGCATTTCTGAATGGTATTTTCCCAACCTCAGATCACCTCCCAAATAATCCTGCTCACCCGACGTCAGATCATGTCCCTGATGGTCCGACATCAGATCACGTCCCTGATGGTCCGACTTCTCTGACGTCAGATCATGTTGTAAGATTTAGGATGTGATCTAGGATTGGGAAGTACCAATCGGAAATGATTCTGACCATCAGTGCGGCCTTCAAACTCTCGGTATTAAATTTTTGCTATGGTGGCGTTAATACACTAGTACTAAAACATCTCCCAACATAGTACTTATTAGTAAAATATCAAAATTCTAGTGAGTCTGATTACACACTTGTGAGTCTCCTAGATCACTGGACAATTTGGGATACATAAATTAAATTTCTAAATATTTATCTCTAAATTCACTTACTATTTCCAAAAAACCGAAGTTTTCTGTAGTTTAGTTTTAATAATTAGTGTTGTGTTTTGTTTTTACTAAGTGTTTGTTTTAGTGTTAGTGAGCATAGAGGTGGCACACAACATGGTTGTTGTGATTCCTGATTTATGTATGATTTGTTTATTTTAACCTAGATTGTAGTCATGTGTTAGGTTAGATATTCCCCTGAAGGAAGAGATCAGATTACAGGTCTCAAAACGTAGTATTACTTAATTTTTGTATCACTAAACGATGGTAAATGTACAGAAAATTCCAGTGTCCCTCATAATGCTTCCATCGTCAAAAATAAACTTTCAAACAAAGAATTTCCTAACTCTAATGATCAAAACTACCGGAATTGATGTGGTCTCTGGTGGAAAAAAACCAATGGTACATAAACACAGTGGGAAAAAACTTATATATGATACCTGTTAGAAACAGGGAAAGAATGGGAAACATTACACCTATACACTTGGATTCTTTCCGTACCAGTCAGAGCACTGAAATATTATAGAAATATTATATTATAGAGGAAAGGCTTAACTTTAACAAATTAATAGTATTGATGTTAGTGACTGGTACTTTTTGCCTTAGTACGGACTGTACTCACAGAGTTCCCAGCTCTAAGAAGGTTAAATATTCCATTATCAGTTACTTACTACAATCTTCTAAAAAAAATTCAAAAATACAGGGCCTCTGATAAAGCATCTTGGGATTTTGAACGGCATATTACTGAAAAACTATTTACAATAACTAAGCAATTTAAATGTTAAATTGAAGTTGAATTCCTGTTGCATGGGAGGAAATGTTGACCTTGGCATGTCGGTGGCACTCCGCTATTGTGACTGACACGCATGGCACCATCTTTTAAAAACATCTTTTTTCAGGGTTTCTTTTTGTATTGGTATTTTAATTCAAAGGTTTTTAAGAGAAGACGGTCCAAACCCATTTGGAATTTTATTTTATTGGTCTCCCCATGAATTGTATCCATGACCTCTCGGTTCTAGAGACCTGCAGCTTTACCTCTATGCTATAGTGAAGATCATAATTGTCTTTGTAATATACTGCTTAAAATTGAAATCACTCTTATCGTTTTTAATAATGTTTATTCTTGTGATCAGATGGCTAACATGAATACATTTCGATACTTGGTGAGATTAGCCAAAGAGAATCCAGCTCTAGTGTGCCGTGTGGTGAACCATCATACACTCAGTCAGCCAAAGGTAAGCAAGCTACTTCATACTAAGCACAATTAAATTGTGAGCATTCAATAGGCTGCTATATTTTTAGATGCCAGGAGATCAATTTCAAACATTTGATTTAATTATAAATTCATTATATTAATAATTAAAAGTGTACTTATTTTATTGTAACTAATAATTATAGTCTTCAATGTTAAAAAGATTGATTTATTTTTCATTCATGTGGTATTTTTTAGTTAGGCCTAACTTGTTTAGGTGTATAATATTGTTAAAAAGACAGTGGACTAACCCACAAATTTATGTGTTTTAAATTTAAAACATCATCAAATGCAGAACAAATTTTCTATGGACTTGACTTACTCTTTTCAAAAGTCATTTTCTGTTTATATTCAACATAAAGTTTGTCCAATTTGTAATTTATGATTTACAATGAAATAAAAAACATACGGTAATGAAATGAACTGACCCCATGAAACTACCTGATGTTATTGAAACCAAAAAATTGTTCATATTAGGCATATTCGGATTTTTTTTAAAGCAAAGTAAACTAAACTAGATTTGTATATTTTCGTTTGAAATTTGTTTTGGAATGAATTTTGAATACATTGATTTTTCGGTACAATCACCTCATTTCTGTTAAAATATAGATTTTTTTATAACTATGTGAACAGTTTCCTGAACCCTACAATCATGGGGTATATTTTGGTGTATATACAATATACACTGGTTTATATTGTATGTTTCAATGAAGTATTATTTACAGTTAATGGGAATAAACATAAAAGGGTCTTGTGCATACTATAAATAAGTTGTATACAAATATACAAAAGAAAAAAAGGGTATGTTACATAGATAAATACAAATATTTAAAAATAAATTAAGTATTGCATAAGTGTCATTTATTAATTAATAATAATTAATTAATAATTTATTTATGCAAAAAATGTTTATTTATTTACTTGTGTAAATATTGTTCACTGTGTTATTTTTGTTTTATACCTTTTATTATACCTTTTTAAAACGGCAAAGCCGAAATATTAAAGGAAATCTTAAACTAAGTGTCATTTTGTTATATTAATTAATAAAGATATAGTTTATTGATTGTAGTAGTATACTCTCTAGATTTATTTATTCAGAGTTTATATTGTTGTCTGTTATTGTATATACATTTAATATACAAAACAATATATTAATTGTTATACATTTATATATTGTATCCATTATTGTTAATGCTAGGTAGTTATTGTTTTTTTTTCTATATTTCACAAGAACATTAAGATAATTACTATAGCTTACAGTTCAGTGTTGGTGGTGCTCATAAAAATCAATGTTACCAAAGTAACCATTACACCGATACTGGTCTGATATTTCCAATTTTGTTGTAAGGAAAATATCAGTCTCGGGCACTTGCACTAAAGAAAGTTATCCAGAGCTCAGGTACAGCACTGAACTAGATTCTACTTAGAAATGTGTTACTCATAGCCCCATGTGTCGGGACTCACATGCACAGAAACTTGACTCTTCTCTAACAAACCGATAACTGGCTGTACCTTGTACTGAGATAATGGTATTCAGGGTTTTCCGATGTTACTGTACTGGTTTCTCTGAGCAACAGGGTTGCCATTTACCACTGAAGTAAACTATAAGTAGTAGATGAATCCAAAAATAGTGTGGTGTCATGTGTAAGGGCATAAATTGTAGGTGTGTAACTATATCATGTATTGGGTTGCAATATCTCCACCATATTTCCCTAGGTATTACCAGATCAAAGTATGGCTTTTGGAAATTTCCACAAAAAACTAAATATCTCCTCTTTTTAATTTCCCTACAAAATTGCATTATATAACAAAACTTATTTATGCAAATCGTATTTGATAGTGAAAACTATTTATGTTTATAACATTATTACATCATGTAATAATTGCCAAAGCAAACCTAAGCTCCATTTAGACTTTAAAGCCTGTCATTATTAAGCCTACTCTTAGACTTAGTATGGACAGAAAACTTTGTTAGTTTTCATTTACAAAGTTTTATTATTAATTGGAACTGAAACATAGCAGGTGTCAAGTTGTTTATAATAGCATTTTATCTTATGTTAAATAACTTTAACATTTTATTAACGATCAAGAAACTAAATGGTAATGCTGATAGATAGCAAAATTTTTTACTATATATTTATTTTTAAGCTAATTTTACTACTATTAAAATATTAAATATTAGCTGATAACTAATAAAATAATTACAAATAAACTATTAATAATATGTTCATTTAAGTTTTTTCCATACTTGCTATTTACAAGACATTAAATTAATTAACAAATATTCAATGTTAACAGCATAAAATAATATACTTAAGTTTGTCCTTCAAGAAATACTGCTCTTTCATTCTTATTTATTTTTCCCTGTAGTTTATTAGTTTACAATTATAACAAATATATTGCTTTATAAATTTTACTTTTTCTTCTTTTTTTGTAGTATTTGTTTTATTAGCAATTTAAGTATATAAACAAATGGTAAAAATAATTTCCTAACAATACTTGAGAATTTTAGGCATAATATAAGCAAATAATTTTAATTTATAATTGAACTTTTACATTAAAAACACACTAAAAATCAATAAGCATTAAGAAACTACGGTAGGAAGGATTGATTCAAAATGAATATTGAGTTAAGCTCTATTTCATCTTCCACTTAAAATCTGACACTGGTATAGATTGACTCCTAGGATCTGGAGTTCACTCTGTCTGCAGAGATTCATAAAAAGTATGCGACGAAGACGTTCAAAACAAACTATTTCCATCGCTTTTACATCCACTTTTACTTTTACAGCCACTTACAAAGAAGTTCAGTCTGGTTACCCACCACCAGACTAATCCAGTATAATCTAGATAAAGAGATATTCTCATTGTCTCATCAGGTGCACATAGTTGTACATAACTACATAGTTTTATCGTCATATGGTTGCCCTTCATTGCTGCAGCGAGTCCTAGCATATCTAATGATGCTTTTAGCTCATGTATATTTGTGTCTGACAGATTTGCTTTATTGATAATATAATTACCTCTTTGCCAAGCAATCTTAATGTTAGTGTGAAGTATAATATTAAAAATTTCATCAGAGAAAGAAATTTCAGCGGGATGATAATGACTGTAATTTGTTAACAGCTGCAGGTGCTAGTCCTGGTTGGATATGAACAATATTTTTTGATGCATATTTCCTATCTGTTCAGGACTCTTTCAGTCTCAAGTACATTAGCTTATCCTTTATTCTACGACCTGAATCACAATTACGTTATCAGTTACGTTTTTGGAACAACATTCATCTCATTGTTTTTATAGATTTTTCTTTAGTTGATCTTTGAAAAGATTATATCTCTTCTCAATATCATTCTGCAGGACTTGAACTACATCTTCTTTTGGACTCAGGATCTATTCAGGACCTACATCGCAAATGTCCATTTCCTCACCATCAGAAAATCCAAGAAGAGTTATCTATTTCATAAAATGGTCGGTCCTCTTAATTTTTCTTTTTTCAAATGGGATATCCTCAGATTTAATGTTATTACATTTTTCTTCCATGTGTTTACCTCTTCATCCTCCACAGATTATCTCCATCTAAGTTATCTGTAAAAAGTAAAACAAATAGTAGTAACCATTATAAGAATAGATATTACTTTATCTTCGATATTCACATTTATCTTTTCAAGTACTTCATTTCAATTTTAAAAAGCGTATGGACATGTATAATTCATTTGTATATATAACAATCAGTATAGATGGTAATTCATGTAATTTATGCACATAACACTTCACTTGATAGACATGCAAAAAATATACATACTAATAAATGGCTTAAGAGTAAAAATAATGGAGTAATAAATGGGAGAAGTGTAATATTTACTCCTAAGATTTCAGCAAAACAGGTCACAAAATAAATGAAGTGCCTATTGGCAGTAGGGGTATCAATCAAATGGATGATTATCATCCGTAGTTTTTACGCATCCACACTGTTCTATGTTAACTCAACAACTGGCATCGTATAACATTGGCTAGAATTTAACCACCTGGTTTGAAAAATGAATTATAAAAAAAGTATTAAGGAAACCATTTGTTTTGGTTCAAGATATTTTACAACTCTCTCAAGCTCAGCACTTTGTGTCTGAACATTTATGTTTTATTACAGTGTGTTGTATTGTAACAGTTGCAGATCATTCGCCACAAAAATGACATGAACAGAACACCATCTTTGACTGCTATCAGAACGTACCGCAACATCAGCCATGGAGATCCCCCTGTCCCCAACCTGACTAAACTGTGGTATCTTTTTATCGGACTGTCTTTCATTGGATTGAATCTGGACTGGAAAGCGTGAGTTGTTTAAACTCGTACATTCACTTACATGTGTACTTGTCTTGGTCGTGGCTGACTTTATTTATGATTATGGTTCTCTAGTATTTGAGTTAGTGTTTACACTTACTTTCTGAAATAATAATTACTCATTTGCATACAAAAAAGTAAATTTTATATATTTTTGTTACAGATAATGCTGTATCATAAAAACTAATTTTTAATCACATAAAAATATAATTTATATCTTGTCAAGATTTCAAGACTAAGCCCCAGTAGATCCTCAGAGTCACATTTGGGGGGTATTATCTTGCCTTTTTGACTCGTAGTTTTGTAATCGTATACATCTTGATAAAATCAAAATTGCTGAAAAAGATAAAATACAAAATAATACAAGTTCAAAATTCATCCTGGTAGCTTAGTCGAATATAGAAAATGTTGGAAATATCATAAATGTTTATTTAGATAACTGCTGAAAATTATGAATTTTATTTTCATCTTCAGTATTATTATTACTATTTTTTAAAATATTATGGTTTGTTTTAAGTAATGATTCCAATGAATACATTTTATTAGTATTTATTAATGTTATTAATATAACTAATAGTTACATTGTGCATTGACTGAAAAAATATTCTTTCCATATAATTTGTTTGTGTATAACGTGCATGTTTAAGTGTATCATTTACACTCACATGTTTCATGTTAGGTGACAAGCTTAAAAACTATTCCCTGTGAGAAAGGCACATTCCACCTTATTCTTTTGATTAGTTAACCTATCAAAATAACTATTTTGCCCATTAGCCCATTTTAAATCATTGATGAGTTAAATTGTCATGCAGTAAACTGTGCCTAGTGGGGCATATTGATAAGCTTAATATTATTTTTAATTCTTTATGTGACAACTTCCGGATAACCGGATATTTCAAGATCATGCATAAAGTTGCCAGAAGATTTATACTACAAATGTAAAATTGTTTAGTGTACGCTTGTTATATATTTCAAATTAAAAATCAGTTTTTTTACATTTTATATACTTCACAAACAAAGCTGATAATTGCGTAGGAGTATATTAATCAATGTAGTCAGATGTTGATTAGTCAAGGTTCGTTTATCATGGCTAATTTTATTGAGTATGGAGTGGTTTGAGTAATGACCCTTGATAATCCTTAAACAAAAAATCAAAGTAAAATTTGGGTTTTTTTCCTATATCTTAACTCTTTGCATGCCAACTTACAGATGTTGGCCATTTTGGTGGAAATGCCCGGTGTTTTAATACAAGTATGTCTGCTATTTTTAATATTATACACTTATAAAGTACCTACTCATATTCACTGAAATGATTACTTGATAGTGAAATAGTTTTATTATAAGCTTTAAGTGTTTTTTAACTATGGAATGGTTTGTGATGGATGGTTAAATTAGGAGTTACAATTTAAAAGTAAAATAATACGTATTGTACTTAATTTATATTTTTTATTTAGACATATTTATTAGAGGATATTAAATATGATAACCAATATCCGTCAATTGACCCGCCATGTGCACCCCTACCGATTTAAGCCCTTTTGATAAAATTTTCCTTCGGTTTCTCTTTCAGTTGTTGTGGAATTTGATGGTTAACTCTGCGATTGTCATCCTTCAGCTCCAAAATCGAGTTGGTTTGTTTACGTAGACTTTCTGCTTCAAGTAACCCCAAAGGAAATGATCTAGTGGTGTGAGGTCACATGATCCTACTGACCAATGTTGATCACAGCGAAATTAGAGATTGAACGCTGGGAAACTGTGTTGCAACAAATGCACTGTTTCTCGAACTGTGTGACAAGTGAAGACCACAAGTCATTCAAATCGTCATTACCACCCAATTCTTCCAACTGCTGCCAAAAATAATCACTTGTCTCCCCGATAAACGTTCTTCGTTTAGTATAACTGCATCGCTAAGGGCATTTTAAAAAAAAAGTAAGAGCCAATCACATTTTCATGTGAATAGCATGAGGATTTTCAAGTCCCCAAAATGTGATTAGTTTTGCTTATTTACATAGATAGTCATTGAGATGAAAATGAGCTTCATCATAAAAGATGATTTTTGTTCAGAAAATTGTAATCATTCTGAATTATTCTCCAACATTGAGTCAACATAATCATACCTGCATCAAATGATCTACCAGTTTCAATTCTTGAGTCAATTGGTTCTGTATTCATGCATGTACAGTACTTAGTCAAAATGCACTGCACTGTACCGTAGGAAAGGCCTAATTACTGGGAATGATGACGAATTAAGGTTCACTGATTTCTTGGACACTTGCGCTATGTTGCGGTGATCTTTGTGACTAATTCCTCTCCAAAGGTATACTTGTCTTTTAACATCCTAAAGCTGAACCTGTTACCACTAAATTTATCAATAAGTTTCTTAATCGCCACATGTGATAGATGATTATCGGTACCAAAATCATTTTGTAGTGCTTGAATCGTCATAGTAAACTTTTTCCCCACTTTTGAAAAAGGTTTTTTATCAATTAAAACATGTTTTTTAATCGAATAAATGCTTCATAACAACAAATGCCACAAAAGAACAATGCCTAATACAAAACATCAGCTGTTCATCCTTGCATAAGAGAAAAGTGCTACCAACGCAAAATTGTAACCTGTAATGGGATTATCCTTTATTTAATTAGATTCATGATATTTTTTCCAACATTGGAATTAGTAGCTGTTCCAATAATTATCAGTGTAAGTCATTGTAACAATCATTTTGCTGATTAGGTTTGTATTGGTCATGTTCATGTTGTTTTCAAAAACAAAGTTCATGCTGTTACTAGTGTTTAAATTTTATAACTTAATAAAAGAGGGCCAGATACATTACCATTAGTAAAAATATTAATTGGAACAAGAACAAATGTTGTGGATGACAAGCTGAGTGACAATTTTATTGAAAATAAGAAGAAATTCTGTAGATTCTGATTTTTTGTGTGAAAACAACCATATTAGTGATGTAGTAGATAATACTGATGAAGATTTCTCATTTAATTTCATTTTTATTACAATCCCTCTAAAGATACATGTGGCACTATTATAACATCACCAAAAATGTCTGGTACTGAAAAATGTTAAAGATTTAATTTATGATGATGACTATAGGCCACACGGTGGTGCTATTTGTTAAACATCTCTATTGTAGTTAATTATTAGGCCTCACAGTGGTGCTTATTTGTTAAATATCTCTATTGTAGTTTATTATAGGTCTCATGGTGGTGCTATTTGTTAAATATCTCTATTGTAGTTAATTATAGGCCTCACAGTGGTGCTATTTGTAAAATATCTCTATTGTAGTTTATTATAGGCTTCACAGTGGTGCTATTTGTTAAATATCTCTATTGTAGTTTATTATAGGTCTCATGGTGGTGCTATTTGTTAAAAATCTCTATTGTAGTTTATTATAGGTCTCACGGTGGTGCTATTTGTTAAATATCTCTATTGTAGTTTATTATAGGTCTCACGGTGGTGCTATTTGTAAAAGATCTCTATTGTAGTTGATTATAGGACTAGGCCTACTTTGCTGGCGCCAATCGATAAAGATGAATGTTGTAGATGATGTAGGCCCACCAACGATGGTAGTAATTTGATAATGTTCAGCTATATCGATCAATATATGGAGTTTTATTGACTTTCCACGTTGGTTATGACATTTGATGATTATTAGATTTTTTAGATGAATATGTTGTTGTTGCGTGGAAGCCCCACGTTGTTTGTGTCTATTGTTGATCTAATGTTGGGTTAACGACGTTTTAATAGCCCCACTTTGGTGTGACAATTATGATGTGGTTCCAATAATGTAGTAGTATAATATTTAAAGTCCCACGTAGGTTGTGTTTAATATCACTACATTGATGTTATCTGTTGTGGATCAAGTTAAATCATTCAAATGTAAAAGTCTAAACTTGATTTGTTATATTAAATAAATCTCATTACGTTCAAGTAGTTGCTGTGGATGTATTATTGTGCAATAAAATTAATTTATATTTGCTCACATGTGCTTCATATAGAGTGTGTAATAATGTAACAATTTGATTTTATACTAATAGTAATTCTTGAATTTATGATTTAACTCTTTTCTTCAACAGCCCATTTTTGAGGTTATGTATGATGAATTAACAATCATTAAATTCTACCTTTCTTCGCTTTGTGGATAAATAATTCATCCACTTGTTAAATTATAATTAAAAATTCTTCACTTTATTAAGATTTCATAACAGTATTGCAATTAAAATGTAAACACAACTTATGTTATTAGCACATGTTCACAGATTTAGTAAAATACTATTTACAGTGATTCAGGGAACTTGTCTTGATAATTACTGCACTTTAAATTGATTTTTAACAAATAAATGTAAATTCACACTCCCGATGTAGTTTGTTAACAGGTAATTTGGAAAGTACATATTTTTAAATAGGACTGACCGTTACCTCCTTTCTCGTTACGATCTTGTTGTCCACTGCCTTCTCTGCCTACTTCCTGACTCTCTCAATCCCCTCTCAATGTAATAATGATTACAATCTAATGTACATTATTATACATGCAGAATTTCCAATATATTTTAATGAACTTTTGTTTATTTTTATTTGTTTTAAATTTATTCAGGTAGGGTGATGCAATAGTGATTTCCGCTTGTGAAGATTCCCCACCAATACTTACTTTTTCAAATATATATTGTGTTGTAACACACTGATCCATAACAAAAGGGATTAAATATGTTTCATTTTTCTAATAGTGTTAGAGAGCCAATGACCATGTACCGTTTTACTGGCACATGAGGGGTTAGCTTTGAAATTTAAACTTTTGTGAAGGTTCTAAAAGGAAAAAGAAAATCTTCTGAAATTAATAAAGTTCAAACTAAAATAAAACTTCTTCTTGAAAATAATTACTGGATTTAAAATTAAAATAAAAACTTCTTGATGACTTTTAAATTCAAACTTGTAATATATTCGTCACTCAAAAATGTACAAAGTTCTTACAGCTTGTCTTTTATTCAATTTTCAAAATTCCAAATTTTCACACTCTAATCTGATCTGGCAATTCTTCACTTTAATTTATCTTCAAAATTCAATTTTATTTTGTTACTAATTTTCTTTACTTTATTTTAAATATTACTTATTTTTAATGTTAGAATTTTTATGAATTTTTCAGTGTTAGAGAATTAAATATTACTTCTTTTCAGTGTTAGAATTTTATATTGCTGAAAGCATCCGCAGGTTCGATGACGATTAGCAAGAATAACTCTAAGCACTTTCAAAGACTTTACTCGTTACTACTACTTCCGATCAACTGAGACGGGAGGTACGGCACGTCTACCACACCCACTTCTCAATTTTCATCATCAAACACTCCCATCTGTGATGTGCGCCTCGCTGATAGAAGCCTCCCTTGTACTGTCCAGTCCTTATCATTCTTCTGGGCCTACTCCTTCCACCAGTAATCCAGTTACCCCAGAATTACAATTTAATACAATCGGTACAACCAAACTGTATAAGATACTCAGATCAGAGTTAGAGATAGCGGACATTCAAATCCTGTCTTGACCATAGCACTTTTTATCAGTACCATCAAACTTTACATCAGCTCTTCTCCTTACTCAGATTGCTAAGATCCTCACACAGGTCAATGACCCATGAGGACAGGCTGAATAAGGCTTAAAAGGGATCTGGGTCTCCTGTTATGTATTGCTATTGATTTATTATTCTCGTATTATACTGTATTGGTTGCACATTATGTGCTGTTTAAAATGTAAAATTGTTTAGTCTGAATTGGATTGGTATTTATTAGAGCGTTAGTGTGAGTAGTGGCCTTTACAGTGACAATGAAGATATAATTCTGTTGTGCGTGCACTGATGTAATTTTTATTTTAGTGACATACACTCACACATACATACTGCCGTGTTGACCCAGATATTGTTATCATTTCACCTTAGTTACATGCACTATATGTAAACTATGATTTAGACATCATTGCCCTCCCTTGAACCTTGCAAAAAATAGTTTTAGTTTTGAGGTATATAGACAAAAATACATTTATAGATTAGAATACGGTTCTATGTAAAGGTAAGTTGAATGTAAACAGCAGGTGATCTAATGCAGCATGTCATTACTGTTCTGTCTCCAACACACAAACTAATTCGTACCCACTGGGTCATGCGTATCTGAAAAAATCGATCTGCAATGGGTTAATTGAATTCCAAATATTGTTACACGTTGTCTTGAAAAAAAGTTGTTAATATACAAGGTTCACCCCAAAGGTTTTGAGATGCAGGCAAACTATGCATTCTGCAGTAATCATTTCAACCATAAACCGGTAAATATTATTTTATCGGTTGGCAACAATGTTTGACCTTGATTCTATTTCGGACTACATTCCGATTGTTGACGCAGCTGATATTTCTCTCATTAGTGCATTCTGTGTCTAACCATGGAGAAGTTTACTTGTGCGCAACGAGTGTTAATAGTCAAAATGTTTTATCAGAGTGGAGAGAGTTATGCGGCTACTGTTAGGCGACTTCGCGGTACTCTAGGACGTAATGAAGCACCGAATGAATCAACAGTTCGCAGACTCATGAAAAAGTTTCAAAAAACGGGTTCAACAGTCGACCTCAAAAGTTCTGGACGTTGTCGTTGTGCCCTAACTGAACAGAACATTGAGGTGGTTCGTGACAGTGTGGCTGTTAGCCCAGCGAAATCAATACGTCGCCGTTCTCAAACAATTGGGTTTAAGATATTCTTCTGTACGGAGAATTCTTCGGTACAATCTCAAATATCACCCCTATAAGTGGCAGATCACCAGAAGAGACGACAGTTTGTTGATTGGGTATTGAGAAATTCGCAGGAGGAAGAAAACTTCGCAGTGAATATCATCTTCAGTGATGAAGCGCACTTCCAATTGAATGGATTTGTTAATAAACAGAACTGCCGTATCTGGGGTTCAAAAAAACCCTCGCATGATTAACGAAAGGGAAATGTATTCACAACGAGTGACAGTTTGGCGCGGCTTTTGGTCGGGCGGCGTCATCGCCCCTTATTTTTTTGAAGATCAGGAAGGGCAAGCTGTGACAGTGAATGGACACCGATACCGAACGATGATTAGGGAGTTTTTGTGGCCTCATTTGGATAACAAAGACATTGACCAGTTGTGGTTTCAGCAGGATGGTGCCTGCCACGCTGCCCGTGAAACAATTGTGTTGCTCCATGACCGCTTTCAGGATCGCGTCATTTCTCGTAATTCCGACCATCAATGGCCACCAAGGTCGTGTGACTTAACACCTTGTGACTTTCATCTTTGGGGTTATCTAAAGTCATTAGTTTATGCCAATAAACCCTGAACCATCAATGAGTTGAAGGAGGAAATTCAACGGGTTGTCGGCCAAATTGAAGTGGAAACTTGTTGTGCAGTTATGGCTAATTTCATGGACAGAGTTGTTACATGCCAGCATAGCAGAGGAGGACACATGCATGACATTATTTTTCATACATGAAATCGGAAGCTTAGATGAACATATTTATGTATTTGAATATTTAGCCAACTCCAACTTTACTGTGAAAAAAAATTATAAAGTACACTATATACTTGTGTTGGACTGGTGAAAGATTATAATTTTGGATGGACAAAGGACTAGTTTGCTGGGAACTCGTTAATGTTTGACGGATTTTTCATGGTTTGAATATTTTTTAAATTGTTTTTTAATGTCTCGCATTTCTGCAAAAAGTGTATAATATTTGAGGAAAAATGGCATCAAAACAATAGAACACCCTCTTTATTCACCTGGTCTTGTTATTATTCTTTAACTTACAAAAAAAACTAGTTATTCTATTTATTACTTTTCCTTGGAATCCACAGAAAAGGAAACTCAATAAAAGTACTTATTTATTCGTGAAGCATAGATAAGAATCTTCAAGATAATAGTCCTGATTTACTCTTTGACCTTAAAGTACCAAATCACCATACAAGATACTATGAATGCCAAAATAACATCATTAGAAATTACAATACTTTTTGACGATTGATTTTTCTTGTTGTAGATTCAAAAAATGGGCATTTCCAAAAGTGGATGCTGCATCTGCAGGACATGTAACGGATTCACCTCAGGATGAAGATGTAAAGTTGGCAGATACAGAGGATGATGGAACAAAGAAGAAAAAACGAACTAAGGAAAAAGTTGGATTCAGGGATCGTAAGGTAATACCATTATTCGAGTTTTAGTTTTAAACTAAGCAATAGCTTGATTTTCCGTAAAATTACATAAAACCATCAATCTGTTCACACTATAAAATAGAAATTAAGAAATTGTTCTTTAAAAACAAAAAATTGATATATATATATATATATATATATATATATATATATATATATATATAACTTGCTATATTGTTTTACAATAAAATGTTGCTTTTCTACATGTAAAATGTAAGAAGTTTATAGTATTCCGATTCCTTCAGTTTTCGATACTTTTGTAATTATTCAGTTATTCTGGTTTATTTTGTATTTGCTTTTGAAGATGAGATATTGTTAGAAAGAATAATGAGGGGTATATAATTATTTTGTCATTTGGTATTAAAGAAATCTTTTCAAACATCTAGGGTAGTAAAAATGTTTATTGCAATACTGTTTCTTCTTTAGTTTTGTTTCATGTAAAGTGTGAAGCAATAGAAAACAGTTGTGGAACATTTTTGTAGTTTGTAAAGGTATGTATATAATGTATTCTATAAATCTTCATACTATCTTGAGATTTTTGGCAGTTCAATTATGATTTCTAATTTAATATTAAAGTTTCAAAATTTGGGTTTTTGTATGTCTATTGTATCAAGTACTTTTACTTGGCGAATAAAACGGAAAATTTTTTCAATGTCTAAATTATGGATAGTTTTACCATTTCAATTCTATTGAGTAATAATCAGCCATAAATTAACGTGTTACAAAACTGAAATGTTTAAAATAATAAAAAAAAAACATTATTTAAAATGTTCTGTGTTTTGAAAAAGATAAAATAATGCACTGTTCTGCCCATGTAAACAGTCTGCTCAGTCCTAACCTCAGGTGACCTATAAAATCAAGTGTATTGAATCACAGTATTGGCTATTAAGTGCATTGGTGTTCACGTATTGTGCAATACATTTTACATTGCATGTCAAGTTGTAAGTGATAAATTTCATTCAACTTATATGTTAGGAACTATTGGTGTGCCTACAAGTTCAAGAGCTTCCTGAAAAGTAACCTCTTCTTTATCAATACAATAATTGCTTTACTGTAAAAAGTTCAGCTTTTATAACTCTGTTGAATAACTGAAGCTGTCATTTCAGTTTATCTATTTTATATGCATGTTCAAAAAATTTGATATGGATATTTTTAAATCTCACAAATTTAACCATTAAATTTGTTTGGTAACTAACTGCGAACAAACTCAACCAATTTTCCTTTGGTCCCGTCAAAAAAGCAACTCTTTTATCTCTGAATATTTTTCATAAACGTATTATTTAATTTTCAATATTGGTCAGATACTGTTCAGAAATTCTTGTCATTATTTTGAGAACATTTCCAAGAAAGAATACATCATCTGTGTTTTAACCTTCAGTACTAAATTCAGAAATGATTTAAGACTTCAATCCAAACAGTCTGAAATATACGTGAAAATGTCTAATTTAACACCAGTTTCCTTAAATTTTTATAAACCATTGTCCTGCTATTTTAAAAGATAAAAAACACTGATGGAGGAAACAATAATATATGCTTCTGTCAACAACTAACTCTGTGTGTAAAGCACACAAAAATCAGATTTTTACCATATTATATTTACTATTAAATAGTGTTATCACACAACCTACTATATTGTAGATTGAATTAGAACGCCTTCAGACTGTTTGCATTTAAGCCTTCAAACGAATTTAGTTAGTTACTGAAGGTTAAATCACAGCAGAGAGTTCTTTCTTGAAAATGTTCTCAAAACAATGACATGATTTTCTGAAAATTAACTTGACCAATAATGGAACTTAGATAATACGTTTATGACAATACGTTAGTAGATTGAATTAGCAGCCTTAATTAGAATGAATAAGTGACAATGCAAAATGCTCACTGCTACAGCTGCATATGTACTGAGCTACTTTGCTCTGTTACGTGCAATGTCAGACAGAGGTTACTTTCCAGAGATAGCTCTTGCAGTTGACGATTAGTGCGCACAATACAGGCAAGAGCAGTACATGAGACAGTGTTGTGTGCACAACAGATCATAGAGTACGAGAACCGTATGAGATTGTACTCCACGCCAGATAAGATATTCCGATACTTTGCGACTGTCAAGCTTGTCACTCCCGAGGGCACAGAGATCTACATGACTCCCATGGACATGCTGAGAGCTATCACGCCAGACATGAAGCAACCGGAGGGTAACTGACTGTTGGTTGTTGAGTGCTCATCATGAGGTTTGGGTGCATGATGTCGTTTTTTGTATCACTTCTCTCACCCGTCTGTCTTTTGCAGGGGTCATCAGTGGATTTTGAGCGACGGTGAAAGGGATGCTTTTTAACATTAACATTCACAGTTATTGAGGAATAAAAGATTGTGTTTTGTTTGGAGTGTGATTTTAAAAAAAATGTTTTTGAATTATTAAATTTTTAAGTTTTGTTCAACTCACACTCTGAAATTCGTTATTATTGCATTTTGATAAAATTCCCTCATCCTTGTGTCTATTTTTTCCCCAAAAAGTTATATCATAATTTTTAAATATATAAGAATTGAGAACCAATTTTTCAAGAATTAATCACTTATGGTTTTAATATGAATGAGTTTTATACTTGTTACTGTTTTAGAGACATAAAATCAAGAATTAAATTCGTAATAATTTACATTGTCTAAGGTAGATATTTTTAAAACTTTATTGAAACTTTGTTTTATTCTGTTAATGAAAATAAAGAAATCAGACTAATTTCTATGTCATATCCTAAATGCTCTGTTTTATATTCCCAAATACTAAGAACATTAGAATAAACTCCAAATTTAAAATTATAGTAATAATTGTGAATTTTTGTACAAATTTTGTGTAATATATGTAAATGTTGTATAGCAAAGAAAAGAAAATCACTGTATTGAGTTGATTTAAAAGAAAAAAATTAGTTTCCTGATACAACGTTTGCAGACCATTGATAACAAAAGATTCTTGTAAATATGTTTATAAGAACTGGGTTTTCATTAATTTAGTATAAAAATAACGAGTTTAAATGTACTAAGAAAAATTGTCAACTGGGATAGTGCATTGGAATAAGTAAAATTTCCACTAGATATAAACAAATATTATATACATTTTTCAATTTATAACATTAGATCCATCTCTTGTATTTTTGGCTGTCACATGTAGAATTGTAATTATTTCAGTATTTTCTCTATAAAAATCACATTTGTTTAGCAGCACAATTTCTCTCTCACCGATGAAGAAAGCAATACCAGAGAATTTCTACTCTTTACTCTGCACCTTCTCTCTATTCACTTATTTAATCACTTTAATATGAAATACACTGTTTTCTGTCAGATCATAGAGTATGAGAACCGAATCCGTCACTTCTCGACACCAGACAAAGTTTTTCGCTACTTTGCCACTCTTCAGGTGACTCATGTCCATGCCTCTGGAGCTGAAACCCACGAGGTCTTCATGACCCCTGACGATTTTCTCAGGTCTATGACACCTGGAGTGAAACAACCTGATGGTATATTTCCTCTTATTTCATTGCAATGATGCTCTATCAGTTTTAATTGTTGTTTTGAAAATTTATAAAACTTTTGTTGCATTTCTTCAGTTACAAAAATTATTTCTTTCATTTTACGTTTTAAAGTATTTAAAAATAATTTTTAATTAAACCTACATATTTTAGGTTTATTTGAATCAGAAATTTACTGGACCTATACATCGCTAATTACAGTTTATTTTATTTGATATGTATGATTTAGCCATAGTTAACAGGTAACAGTTTAAAAAGATACTGCCTTTGGTAATTGTGTAGGTAGCAGTATTTTCTTAGACATTTATAATTTTCCATTTTTAAGTGAAACAAAAAGCAGTAACTTAATTTTTTTTGTTAATTATTTACCTGAAAAAGACTGAAATTGAAAATTGTCAAAACATAGTGTTTTAAAACAACAGTGACAAATCAACAGAGGTAAATGTCTGAAGAGAGTTTCTATTACATTCAGAAACTCTCTATTATCTAAAACAAACGTTAATTTAAAAAAATGTTGTAATTGGCTATAAATTATCATTGTATATTACTATGCTTTTATGGAGTTCAAACTTTACATCAGATTTTTATGGTAAAAATTATGACATTTCATTTCAAAATTTAGCATAATTTGTCTCTGTTGCAAAAATAATACATTTGCTATTTTTGTGCTTGCTCTTGTTCATTCTATCCATTAAAATTTTAACTTTTACTTTTACTGAATATCGCAACTTAGTTTATTTATCAGGAAGGAATTTCTGTAATTAATCACTCTAAAATTAATTCAAGGTAGCGATTATACCCCCATCTAAAAATAAACAGAGCTTGTTAAAAAGTATATTTCAATATATATTTTGTGTGCAGTGTAGAAATATTGAATAAACAACAACCATTAGCATTGTTCACCGTTTTTTGTCATATTGCTTATCCACCCTTGAGTGTTTATTATTGTAAACAATTTTTTTTTTTTTAGAATTTGTTAGAATGTTATAAGTGCTGATTCAAATCTGTCTATAATTAAATTACACCAAAACAGTATCAAAGTAAGCTTCTAACAGTTTAAAAACTCCAAATTGAGTAAAGATCAAGCTATGTGTTTTGGTACATAAAAAAATACGAGACCCAACTCTTAGGGATTGTATTAGTTCCTAGCAATACACTAATTTAAATGAAGAAATGAAACATATTATAATTAATTTAATAAGTGATAGAGCATCTTGTCTACAGTTGTTTGAAAAACAAAATATTTCATTTTTATCGATTAATAAAAACGCTTCTTTTAAAAGACTCTCTACAAATGCATTAGACAACCCATTTAGCTCCTGATAAGTTTTATATTGTTTACTGCTGTGGCTTTCTTTTGGTTTTGCTGGTTTGTTCGATCATGCTGAACGGCTACTCTATCATGTGCCTGCAGTGTCAGCATCTTGAGTTCCATTGATGTTGGTTTGTAGAATTTTGTAAGTAGTTAGGATTTTTGAATTTTTTACAGAGTTTTTGTAAACTTTTGGCAAAATTGGTAAAATGTTCTATTATTATTTTAAAATTATTTGCATGCCAGTTTTTATCACATTTTTCTCTTTTTACACATAGTGGCTTTTTAAATGAACCCTGCTTTTAGCATATTTATATATGGCTGACCCTGCTTTTTGCGGCCCTTTGTAAGAGCTAGCTTTTTAAAATAGTGTATCAAAACAAATTACAACAAAGAGATTAATGTAAATAGTTTTTTAACTTTTGGATTTACCTAAAATTCTTCCTTTTTGCCTCATTATTTTCATGTTTTCAAGGGTTAACCCGTTGAGGTAGTAGTTATATGAGCCTCTGCAGTCCTGGTAGCAGCAATTCATTTAGTTGTACTGTAGTAACTGTTTTGTTTATGATAGAGCAATAAAATTTTAAACGTTGTTAAAAATAATTATTCCTCTTAATTGTTATATAACATTTTCAAACAACAAAATGCTTTAAAAACTTTAACTTGTGTAGAGAAAATGTTTTCCTTGTTTTTCATCCTAATGCAGGGTGCTCACTATTTTTTCTGTTACTTTGCAAAAATTATTTATTTAGTTTTAGCATATAAACACTTAATAAAAGACATACCAATGATATCTAGTGGAGATACGGTGAACTACGTTAACAGTGTAATGTCAAATGCCAACTACGTAACCATCGTGTGACTCAGCGTTCGGTCCCGGCGGAGTACCACGTAACCAGCGCGCTTGTCTACCTCAATGGGTTAATATTGTAATTTTAACTCAGGAATTAAGACTGAGACCCATTTACTACTACCATCCATACAACCAATCATAAACATAACCTAATTCTTTTACTCGTTTGTTTGGGAGAAAACCTACACTCACCAATCACTTTCACAGAATAATCAAGTGTCAATAACTTACTGTCATGAGATAGATATGTGCATGCAACACTTAAATCAAATCTTAAACTCAGTCACACAGTTCTTGCTCACTTGCAATTTTAATGTTTGTAAAAACTAGGCAGTGTTGTTGGAAGCAAACTTAAATTGGTAAAAATACTTTCCAATCCAGTGTAATTGTTGGATTATACATTCTGAAAGTACAGAGAAGCTAATAAGTCTACTACAAAACCCTGCACAGGTAACTCAATCAGGTTTGAAACATTTCAAGCCTATATACGATAAACATTTCCTGTGTACAGTCATGATTTGCAAATCTGAATAATCCCTGGATGTCTGAAATGCAGCTGGACAAAGAAGGTTCGTTCTTGCTAAATTGTGGATCCACATAACAAGATCTAAAATCCTCCCAGCTTTAAAAACAAGATTACAGGGATGCTACAGGTCAGGGAAAAAAAACAGGACTGGAAATCAGGGAAAAGTCAGGGAATCCGGTCTCAAGTAAGGGAAAAGTCAGGGAATTTCGACGTTGGTCAGGGAAAAATATAAAATCCCTTTACACAAATAAACTTACTGCCGCCGCGCCGAGTCCAAGCCTGCAGATGACGTCAATCTTTTTGTACGTATTAAACTGTGTTCACTTTATTTTTTGCTTTTTAATATTTGCCACCCTGTTAGCCTCAACACCGCTTTTTTCCACCCATTAATTGCCAAAAACCCTGGGGATTGCGTCGAAAAAAGTCAGGGAAAAATGAAAAATTTGGTCTGGAAATCAGGGAAAAGTCAGGGAATTTCGTTATTGGACTCCTGTAGCAACCCTGGATTACTTATGTGCGCAGGAGTTTTTAAGATCATGCATAATGTTCTTATTCATAAGCCCCTAATCCGATAAAAAAGAACAAGGTATTAGTTTTACGAGTGAGAGTTTTATACAGCAAGGGATTACCACTTAAATTTTGTATCATTTGAACGCATCATCTTCCGTGAAGATGTTAACTTTGCTAAAAACCTCTTAGTTAATCTTAAAAAAAGTTCTCTTTCTGGTTATATTTATTTTCTTAGCTCAACGATTACTGAGTTAAAAGTCTCAGTAGTAGCATTGTTGGAAGAGCAGAGAATCGTATCAGCAAAGTTAAAGGACGGAAACTGATTTATATATAAACCCAAATAATCGAGTTGAAAAGTGGTAGAATTCAAAGTGATTGGAATTTTTCGACAATGGATGGAGATCTAAAAAACTGAGAATAACCCTTCCTTGACTAAATGCAGCACCCAGAAGATTAAAATCAAAAGGATGTTGTATTAAATTAATTCAGTTATTCTTAATAATATTTCAAGGAAGTTTCAGAGATATTAAGAAAACTGAAGTGGATAAGTAATTTGCAAGAAAAGATCATTGCTTCCGTTCATATAAGTCTTAATCCATATATATTTTCTTCAGGATCGGCTCTTAATCTTACTCCTATGGCCATTTATATCAAATAATAAATGGATTTGCAGTAAAAAGGATTTAGATTCAGCAACACATTGTACATCCTGAAAGAAAAACTCCTTTGATTAACGGCAAACAAAACACCACTACCTTCGCTGCTGTTAGTATTATATTTCCTGACAAATATTAGTCTTAAATTATTTTAGTTTTCAACCTTTTACTGCAATTTGAATCTTGGCAATACAAGTTACACTTACCTCAGTGATAATAAGTTTGAGTCTTGTTATGAACAGAATATTTATTTTCATTGATGTAAAGTGTACTCTTACAAATAACTAGGAAGTTGCTTCATCTTTTTAACTATTACTCTTACTGCTCCTAGTATATTTTAACTAGAGGTTCTGACGAGCCTTGTTGACCATAGTGGATCATAAAGTAGGTTCACGACCATTCAATTCCAAAAAGTTTTGAAGAACCTTCAAGTGTAACAGGTCACTTTCCATTAAGGCATTGACTGAATCTAAAGACATGGTGAATAACAGAATTAGATGGGTGGAATAAGGTCTAATCAAGAGCTTTAGTTTCTGGTTTGTTTTCGTTAATAATGTTAACTACGTTTGTTAACCTAATATTTTTATGACTTGTGTAATCTTCTGAATTGGTCAAAGAAGCTGAGTGTTCCAGTATGGTGTTACTTTGGAATATGTGGAAGCCTCCACCAAAACTAGCAAGGCTGTTGATCAATTTCTTGCTTAGGGAACATTTCTCTATTGATAGCAAGAAAAATAATTTGTGTGGTTGTACAATGCAAATTAGCTCTTGGCTTCTGAACTATAAAGCTTTTTATATTCAACCCCTGATAATTTTAATGGTCTCACAAGAGCTGCTTCCAGACAGGGATCCTGACTAAAATAGATCTTACTTTCACACTTAGTACAGGTTTTGTCAAAGATGTGAAGACCTTATTTGTGACCAAATTAAAATTAAGATAATGTACATGATCTGATAAGTCAGCGTTAATGATAAAATAAAGATGAACATCACCAGTTTAAATGAAGATTAAATACAGGAATTCAACTTTAAGCATAGGCAAGTAGCGAATGCTGTTTCTGAGATTTGTCTAGCGTGAAGATATCACCTTGCCACAACAATACTCTCATAATAGCTCATCCTAAACTACAAGGAGGTTGGGCATGTCTTATTCTGAAATTTAAAGAGTTAAAACAACTCAAATCATAATTCTGAATTTAGAAATAACCGAAGTAAGATCACCGTCCTACAAATTGAAAAGAAAACTTTAACATAAAGATCAAAAACTATAAGAAGCACCAATGGAAAATTATTGACTTAACAACAATGTTCCACAAGATACATTAGTGCAGATGAACTCTGACTGCTTAAAAAATAAAAACCTTTATAGCAAATATTTTTAAAATCATTTTTGTTACTCTTTTACTTTTCTAGTTAAACAATCCAATTTAACATTATAGCGTAAGAGTTTTAATAAAATATACATAACATTTCAATCTGATATCACCCAAATTATAAATTTTGGCTAAATTTGGCTGTTGTTTTGCATGCTGCTTTTGCTTTGGCTACTAACTGGATTTTTTAAGTCTGCATTTGCCTGATGTTGAAGATGAGTTAAAATTGTGTTTGTTAAATTTTATTTCATTCCCAAAAGAAGATTAATAGCTATGTTATGTTTTAATAATTAATATGACAACATCCTTTATTTAATAATTCATGGATAAATTAATCAGCTTACATAAGATTAATTATACAACATAAATTGAATGAAATGAAGATTTGAATACGTGATGATCAATTCTCTAAAGTATTTTCAATCCACAAGTACAAACAAATAATGATGCAAGATTATTTTGTTTTTATCAGATAAGTTTGTCAATTGTGTTTTATTTTTACTTATTCTATAGTAATTAATCATGTCATATGGCATAAAAAAATCTTTGTTGTAAACAACTGGACTGCATGGAGTCAATATATTTATATGAGTCTACTTTTCATTTAGATGATCAGATAGACTGGGGTTGACAGAAAATATCCGTCAACACGATGCAAGAAGGATGATGAATCTATATGAAGCTATTAAATATAATTCTATGGTTTACATCATATTAAAGATGAATTATTAATTATAGTATATATAGGACTATAGTATGTCTTTAGAACAGTCAAAATTCATACTTAAATTCAGCAAATCTGTTTCTACAAGGATACAGAAGTATGTACTTCATGTTCATTCATGATAGTAATCATGCACTTTTTTATAGTAAAGGGACCCGATAGAATTGTGCAGGTCAATGACACCTTCGTAATTTTTAAGATGACCACTCCTGTTTATGTTTGAAACACACTGACAAACCAAATAAGAATATTACAGTTTAAAACAAATACATATTGAGAAAGGACTAGAGTTTATATTTAAAATGTAATATTGTATATTTTGGTAAATTATTACTCTTTACTACTAAAAAAATATAGTTTATGCAATCAGCATAAGGAGATTACTTAATATATATTACAGTTGACTTTCAGTTATCCAGAAGTATTTTATCAACTAGGCAATCTGAAGTTACTAATATATTTTTAAAGAAATCAATATTGGTAAAAAATATTCAATTTAATTCAATTTTCTCCCTTACTAAAAACTAATGATCTGGTTCTATAATTTAGTATAATTGATCTACTAATTCAAGTCAGAGAAACCTGGTATCCATGCAGACCTAAGAAGTTTCCCAGGAATTTTTTATGATGAGTTGTATGATGTAGAAAAGATGTTTATTAAATATATGACAAAAATTACTGCTCATATACTTTTAATCTACAGGGTGTTCAATAAAAGAGTTCCAATATTTAGGATTTTGTTCCATAAATAAAAATGAGCTTAAGAGGTCATGTGAAGGTATGTCCTAAAGCCATTAGTTTTCCCTCTATCTGTCTGTATGTGTTTTTTATCAAAACACTTATCTTTTGAACCAGTTAAGATAAAGTTACAAAAGTTGAGAGTTGTATTGACCTTTGGTATACCTTTATTAAAATAAAATATTTACAAATTCCTTTTACCCGTTTCAAAATGGCGGACGTTTGTAGGTTTTGAGTTATTTTGATCAAATAGTTAAAACATCCACCACCATTTTTAAACAGGTTGAAGGATTTTGTTGATATTCTATTTTAAAAAAGGTCACCAAAGGTTAATACAATTCTCAAGTTTCATAACTTTAAATTAATTGGTTCAAAAGATTTAATTTTTTTGATGAAAAACACATACAGACAGATAGAAGGAAAACTAATGGCTTTAGGACGTACCTTAATGTCAACTTTTTTGCTAATTTTTATGTGTGTAACAAAATCCCAAAGTATTGAAACATTTTTACTGAACACCCGGTATAAAAATACAATTGTTCATTCTTTAGCATGAGTTGATATTTTTGCTAAGATTTTATTACTTATTTAATATTTATTTGTTTTAATTAAAGAAATCTAATATGCAGATTTTTAAAATTTGTTTTTATCAAATATTTGTTGCCTCTATAATGTGTTAATAACAATTTGCTTATATTATGAGTCATCATAAATTTCAATATAAAAAGTTACATGCTTCAGCGAATACATTTTTGAAGTTCATTCATTTTTAATGATTACATTCCAGTTCAAATAATGTAAGTGAAAATAATTTTCAATTTTGCAAAGCTTCAAGTCTCAAAGCTAAAAGGAGTCACTTTGTTAATGCTTGAACAATACATTTTATATCTGATGTCAGTAATATTTTAAAAATTGATGTTATAATTTATCATTTAAAGTTAATATATTATTTTGCTATTACTGTTTTGTGTATGTGTAATCCCATGTTTTTTTCATATTTAAATTATATTTGTAGTGTATTGATGTTACACCCACACTTTGTTCCCACAGGACTTGGGCTGGATCAGTACAAGCGATACGACCCAAAGGTGAGTTCATCAAAGGTAGTTTTTATCTGATGTTTTAATCTTTTAACATATGATGATTGAGCATTTCATAATATAACATTGATTGTTTAAACATTTACAATTATGATCTCACCTAAGTTTTTGCTAATATGGATTCTATTATGAATCTTTGTCTACATTTTCATGATATACTTTTCTGAGTAAACTGAGAATTTGAGTAAAAGTCTCACTTCAAGATTTATGTTAAAACTATTTTAATCTGAAAAATATTTCAAATTTTTAGTTTTAAATAAGAGAGAACAACTTTTCTTTTATATGTTTATTTTTAAGACTGAGGTCGTTTTATTGTTATCGTTAAGTGATTTCTACAGATTTCTTCAACTGAGTTCACTATTTTATAAATTATATTTATTGTTGATAAAACTCCATTTCAGATAATTATGTATTTTAAAATTTGAAGCAATTTAAATGAAAATTCATCTATAACTGACCAAGTACAGTTGGAGGAATTTAGCTGTGCTCGTAGGGCCCAGATACTACCCTCTCAACAAATAAACGCTATCTGTGCGGCGGGTTGCGTTAACGTGCTAGCCGCTGAGATGAAGGCACAACAATCTCTTTAACGACTTTAAACTCACGATTTTGATTTGCAGATAAAATTGACAAATACGTTATTTTCAAAAACACTTTAAACAACGCTATAATAACTGAAAAACAAGGATAAGTCCTAAATTCCTATTATTTGGTTTTCTCTTACTACTTAATTCCACTACAATCAGCACTTATACAAAACAGACTGATTTTAGCGAATGTGATGAGTTATTTGTGCGAATACGATTCCTGAAAGGAGGGTTTTACCCATGAGTCACAGGAAATGTTTTCGGGACGCAGCGCATAATGCTACCCCGCCACCCCTCCCGCCTATCACCACACACTCAAGGTCACGTGTACAGCTAAAGTCCTCGAACTGTACAATGTCTTTTTTACAATAGTTTGTATCAACAATGATTTAATTTACATTTGTTAATCCAGATCAAACATAAATTTATAAAATAATGAGTCACAATAGTGCATCCTATGATACACCAGTACGCATATATACAGGGTGTACATAAAGTCCTGCACAGGTATAATATTTTCTGAACGATAACAGATAAATAAACAAGATTTGGTACATCAATACTACACCTAAAAATCTACTTTTTGAAGGAACTATCAGTTTTCTGTAATATCATGGGGACGTCCCGCAAGGAGTCAGAAGGAAATCTTAAATAGGAGCATAGGTCAACATGGACATCATTTTAAAGGGCTTATCTAGCAGAGTTTAATGCCGCAAACCGCACTCAAAAAGATTGATCCAGTACAAAATGGCGGCTGTTCAAAGGTTTTACTTGGTTACATTTTATTAGTAGCCATAACCCTAGTAAAGCAAAACTGCAACCAAACAAATACTGCAGCTAACTACTACATTATGCTTGTCAGTTGTACATAAGTGAATTATGACATTAGTTATCCTCAAGGGTTACAAATTTGGTCCTAATATATTGATAACAGGGAAAACCTGATAACAGTAACAATTAGAAATCTCTTATCTTTGGGTCGCAGTTAGGACTTTCCTATTAGCCAGTCTATTCATAGTAGGCTATTCTAGTTTTCTTGTTTTAGTAGTGCTGTCCATCCATTTTATCAGTGTGCTTTAGTACAAAAGAGTTTGTCGCATTGCTTGTAGTTCTTCAACTACACTATGTCGCTTGACGAACGTGAACGTATAACACTTCTTATGATGGTTGGTTGGGGAAATAACAGACGATCACACGAGGAAGCATGCCATTTATTTAATGACTACTTTCACGAGAGGCAGCCAATTTCTAGAACAACTGTAGGGAGAACTGTTCAACACTTTATGGAAACAGGAAGTGTTTCCGATCGTCATAGGTCGCTGAGATTTCTAATTGCTACTGTTATCAGGTTTTCCCCGTTATCAATATATTAGGACCAAATTTGTAACCTTTGAGGATAACTAATGTCATAATTCACTTCTGTAAAACTGACAAGCATAATGTAGTAGTTAGCTGCAGTATTCGTTTGGTTGCAGTTTTGCTTTACTAGGATTATGGCTACTAATAAAATGTAACCAAGTAAAACCTTTGAACAGCCGCCATTTTGTACTGGATCAATCTTTTTGAGTGCGGTTTGCGGCATTAAACTCTGCTAAATAAGCCCTTTAAAATGATGTCCATATTGACCTATGCTCCTATTTAAGATTTCCTTCTGACTCCTTGCGGGACGTCCCCATGATATTACAGAAAACTGATAGTTCCTTCAAAAAGTAGTTTTTTAGGTGTAGTATTGATGTACCAAATTTTGTTTATTCATCTGTTATCGTTCAGAAAATATTATACCCGTGCAGGACTTTATGTACACCCTGTATACATTACTTTGGTTGAGTGAACAGGTAGAATTAAATCTGTTGGTGAAGTAAATTTACTGCAGAGATTAATTATTTGTAGAAATGATCTGGGCTACATTTTCATTAATAATGCTTAGTTCATGGAAATCATAAGTTATCATAGTTTTATGTATTTACTTTTTATAATTTTGGTAGTAAAAGGCCTAAAACTGTTAAGATTGTTTTAAATATTTTTTTTATTTTTTGTTTATTTTTTGTATGTTTGTTTTTTGTTTATATATATTTATTTTTTTATTTTTTTTTTGTTACCCCTGTTCACTCAACCCATGTCCATTGAACATTTAAGAATACATCACCTTTACTTAATATGTACATTATTAATTAATATAACATCCATCACCAAAATACTAGTTATTAAAAATCCTGTAAAGGTATGTTTTCCTACCTTCAAGACTAAGTTAGTCATGTTGTGTGCTCTGTGGTTAAGAAGGCCAATGGTTGCATTAGTGCTCTTTGAAGGTTTGATTTTGTCACGCTTTCCACAAACTGCCAAGACCATGTGAGTGTTGAGTTTTGCTCCAGTTCACCCTCCTCTTGGTGCAGTGTCTGGAATCTGACACTGTCACAGACTTGACTCCTGGAATCTGGAGTCATGTTCATCTGAAGAGATCCCAAAAAATTGGTGACAAAGGAGCTTTAAATGAACTCTACATCATTTTGACATCGGAGACTCCTGGACTACGGAATATATTGTAATCTATAGGTAAAGAGGTATTTTCATTGTCTCAATCAGGTGCACAATTGAGTGCACTAGGTTTTTTAGATATAATCTCTAAGCATGGTGGAGCAACCGAGTTTTCTTCTCATAACTCATGGGTTCTATGAAAGCAAGTATGCTGTTCTTGTTGTGATGAGATTGCCCAATATGCATTTTAATCTTTTCAAACCGTAAACTCAGTGCTGATTTTCACATGTACTATGTTTACTTGGTCGTTCCATGCAAGATCTGTATTGATATAGTGAGGTCCAGGTATGTAGATTGTTCATCTCTGTGTATTCCTGAGTGTTCAACTACTTTGTTCTTTTTCCCAAAAATCAGGTTGGTGCTTTTTCCCTGTGTACAGCCAGGTCAGTTCTGTTGCAGTAGTTCAGAGCCAAGTTAAGTGATATGTATGAGGCTGTCTCTAGTTCTTCTAGGAGTTTTTCTGTTATTAGGACAGTATCATCATGTCTGACTAAGTAATGAGCAGCTTGCTCTGGTGAAAATGATGTATAATACTGGTCCTAGTATAGAGCCTTGTGGAACTCCGATTCTAACTAGAATGTTTTTATTGTTTGTATTGTGTATTGTATGTTTTACTTCTACTATATACTCTCTATTTCTTAAGTACCCGGTGGACATACATCACGACTACCCGAGTGTCCTAAAGTCGATACATAACTCATGTTACAGTGAAAGTGTTAAGCTACTTGAGGCACTTCCTGTTACACATATTTTTCCAATCAAATACATGGCTGAGGCAGATTTTGAATGATTTAGCATAATCATGTTACTTTGTGTTCAATCTCTAATTAGCCATTAGTTGAGCAGCCTGCAACAAACTCATGTTGGTTATCTGTTATTAAGTTTTTAACTCAAGGCGTTTTAAAAGTCTATGTAATATTATTTTCATTTATTTTTCTAAATATTAGAAGAAGTAAAATTAAGCCACAGTGTGATCATTTTGTTGTGTCTTCTCGCTTAAATTTGTTGTATATTTTTTAAATGTTTAGTCTAGCAGGAAGTGTTCCTTGAGAGAATGACTTGTTTATTATATCATGAAGAAATAAACTTCATCCAACATTAACATCATATAGCATTAAAGCTAAAACCAATATGGTGTTCATAATTTAGTATAAATCAGTGTTCTGGCTTTTCATAAAACGAGAACTACATAGGTAGAAAAAAAAACACTTGGTATAAGAATCTCCTTTGATTAACTTTTGTATGATTGAACCGATCATTTAAAATACAGTATGTCGCACAATGAAGGTAGGAAAACATTACATAATGTATACTTGCTTTACAAATAATGTCAACTCTTGTAATGTTCTTTTTCAAAATTTTGCTACAGATGAATTCTACAATAATTATGTTTTAAAATTAAATGTCCACTGCTGTTTTAAAAATTGTAATTATTGACTGTAACTTAAATATTATTTATGCACTTTTAGTTAGTTTGTTAAAAATATGAAAATATGCAATTAATGATTACATGAATTTTGTAGACTCTTCTATAATTCAGTCATTGTGAAAAACTAAATTTGTTTTTACACACTACAAGACTTATAAAATATTTAATTTAACTTAAATGTGACTTATAAAACAATTTATATATAAAATAACAATAATATCTTACAAATTCAAATTTACATGTTAAAGATGTATGTGGAATGGTACAGCCTGTATGTTATGTCATGCATAACTCTGCTTTCACTAGAATGTGTGCTGTATCATGTATAAATGTTGTACATAATATTTGTCACTATACTATTGTTTGTTGGATTCATGTTATGTATACATGTCCTGTTATATCCACTTTTACGTTTATTGTAATTTAAATTTTAAAGTGTTTTAATTTTTCTGTAGTCACGTTGTTGCCTCTTACATTAGAAAAAAATCTCACAGTTGATTTTTTATTTGTTCTCTTAAACAATGAATATATTTATAGAAAAGTTTTTCTTTTTTAACATATATTTTTAAAGTAATAATTATTATTTTAAGTTTGATTTTTACGATACATTGTAATTTTACTAGGTTCATTAATATTATGTATTATTTACAAAATTGTTATTATAAAAATGATTTGCTTTTTTTATTACGTCACAAACTTTAAATATTTATATTATATGGTCTTTTTTCTGATTTAAATTTTGCAAATATATCCTACCTCCAATAATTGAAATAATCTACAATCTTGTAAAAATTAAAATTGTGACAGTAGTGTTAATTAATTTATTGTATTATATACAGCATATGTTTTATAACTGAGGAATAAAGTAAATTCTTTTATTTGAAAACTGACAAAAACCATTGAATTATTTTATTTAGAAAATTCTCAATTGGAACTTTGACTTTGTGTCCAATTATACACAGTTTTGCTAACCACATTATTTTTCTTCACCATCTAAATGAATCTCACGAGAATAGTAAATATTATTGCAATAAAGTTAATTCTGTGTAAATTAATTAGTTAATACAGAATGTATGGTGTAAGGTCTCAATTCGAGATCAAGTAATTGTACTATTATAAATCGCTAATGTTTTGTAAGTTGTATTTTATATAAATTTTCTTCACTTAAAATTTAGAAATATTTATTAAATTTTAATGAAGCAAGATACATATTTTTAGTCAGGCATGTTACTTATTGGTCAGCACAAGTAACTAGATATTTTATTTAATTAGTGATTTCCACTAAAAAATTCTTGTTCACAAATAACTTTTTAGCCATTTGCTGAAATCCTTTATAAAACTGGAATTTCACCATAACAAACTTTGCACTAAGCCTTGTCATCAGCTTTATGCATTAATATGTGGTGATATAATAATGATAAACAGCTTTCACTAATTAATTTCAATAATAACACAACTGATATTGTCACTAATGTATGTTCGCGTCCATTCTTGTTACAGAACCATGATGAGGTATCTCTCTATCTCTCTCTTTCTCACTCTGGTTACTTCTTATTCTTCTCAAATCATTACGCTTTTGCATCTTGTCTCTATTTCTTGCTTGCACGATCTGTACTTTTGCAGTTTTTAATAAAATTCTTAGTCTATTTCAGACAGATTTAGTGCATATTAGCAAAATGAAAAATAACCATAGCTCAGCTCATTTTTTAGTGAATTTAGTTTAATGTCTCAACAATCTAAATAGATATAATAGAATTTATCTTGATAATTTTTTCTTTATTTAGAGTAGAATTTTAATCATAGGTAAACAATATTTGTTGTTTTTTCTTTGGGAATTTGTGTTTGTTTTGAGGTATTTAAACTTCTTAGTATACATAGATGGTTTACAGTCTTTGTAAATTTTAACTGTAACATTTAGTTATGATATCCTCCAGTAATAGTATAGAAATACCAATTACCAATAACATAGTGGAAATGACTGAAGAAAAAAACTAATTTATAGATTGCTATTGGAAGTGAATGTAAAAGTATTGATTTGATTTTAGTTTAAATTAACATACTGGTATCAGTAGATTGTATAGAGAATACTGTGGTGTGTTTGGAAATATATTTTAAAATCTGAAATCTAATAAAGTACAAAATAAATTTTGTCTTTGTATAAATTCTTATATATTCAAGAACATAATTTAAACTATAATACAAGTATCTAATAATTGTAAGTATATTATTCTTTCATTATATTTTACGCACTGTAGTATTCGGTCATAAAATTAAAATATTTTAAAATGTTAAAGGAAGAAAAAACAATCAAAGTACACTAACATATCAAACATTAAAACAAGAATTAGTAGTGATGCAAAATCACATTTTTTTTACTAAGAGGTTGCGAATGTTTTGATTTAATAAAATCCTTCTTTAAATGCCTAATTTTATAACAATAGTGACATATGTATTGAAGTTTAATATACAATAGCTATAATTAGCTAATTTTTAATGTGATTTATGTACCAAACAGTAATGACCCCCTAAGTTGTTATATTCTATAAAAAAATGTCTTTCTCATTGTGTAAATCTTGTCTAATAGCCAACTCCTGATTTACATGATGTGGATCAATGATGTTTCATGATTATACTATGATTACTCAATAGATAAAAGGGTAATACATTTCTGATCATTTAATAATTAACTTTTCATTTGTTTCCAAATTGAAATTTTTACTTTATTTTCAAATAAATTTTCCACATTGAATATCCTTTCTAAAAACATGAAACTATACGTTTTTACTTTAACACTTACATCCACATTTTGTGGTTATATTAAATGCGTTTCTAAATAGATACAAGTTATATTTAGGTTTTACTTCTGTATGCCTGTCACAGAATAGCATTTAGAAATGTCATTTCCATTTTTGATGTCATTTAGAAATGGAGAAATGTCTGTGTAGACTACTTAACATAAAAGGGAAGGTAGAGGATCAATTGGAAATTATGTGAACAGGAGAGAGATTATCAGCAGTGGTGGAATTATGACTATAACTTAACTTAATGACATTACACCACATTTTCCACTTACAATGAAAAGCAATTAAAATGAGTAAGTTTAAATAAGTATTATTCCGTAGAGCACACTTTACCCAAGTCAGTTGAGAGTTGATTTTCCTATCCAGTGCCTGTACAAAGTCCGATATTGGCAATGTGCTATTCAGTTTATGAGGTCTGCCCAGAAAATATGTGAAATGAGGCCATAAAAACTTGCATTTTGCAAAATTTAGTCTACATCAATTTTGTCCCCTTCAAAGTACTCTTCATTTGTTGCTGTGGACTTATTCCGTATTCTTTTCCACTGTTTAAAGCACCCTTGGAAGACCTTAGCTGTTAGGCTTTTTAGTTTTCTCGTTTCTTGCTTTATTGTGTCAAAATCTTCCCAGTGATGTCTCCTAATCACACTTTTGCATTTTGGGAATAGGAAAAAGGATCTAGCAAATAAGAAGGATGATCAAGGATGGTGATAGATTTTTTTGCCAGAAACTGGCGAACAATCAATGCTAAATGTGCAGGATCCATTCATCACCTTGAGTCAAATTTGGTTGCACTTAACGTACGCGATCTTTCAAAGGCTTGAGAACTGTGAAGCACAACTAAGCATTTACTGTTCATCCTTCAGGAAGAAATTCATGATAAACAATACCTTTTACATAAAAAAAACCAGGAGAATTACCTTGATTTTCAATGGACTTTTTCTTGATCTTTTGGTTCAAGGTTTATCTTTTGCCTTCCACTCCTTACTTTGCGATTTTAGTTCAATTTCATACTCTTAAAACCACAATTCGTCCCCAGTGATTACACTATTGAAAAATTCAGCATCGTTTAGAAATTGATTTTTCCAATCGGTAATATGTTCAACTCTTTTCAAATTTTAGTCTGGCGCCAGCAGCTTTTCAAAAAATGCAACTGTGGGGTTAAAATAATGTTCACTATGGATTTTCCTTGATTCTGTTCATCAGCTATCATTCCGACAAGGTTTTGACGATCGTTAAGGACAAGGGACCACACACGATCAATGTTGTCAACACACATGGTTGAAGGTCACCCTGACATTGCATTATCCATGACGTCTAGTTGACCATCTTTAAAATGCTTAATCCATCAAAAACAGTTTTTTCTTCAGAGCATTATCACCACACACAGCTGTCAACATTTCAGTAATTTCTTTTACCGCACCTCAGCGGAAACTTGATATTGATTTGTTGCTCTGTGATTTCAACAAATAATAAAACAAGGACAACAGAAACTAAAATAGCTAGCACCATACACAGTTCAACAATCCACTTAGCTTTGACAGCTCATTGGTTCTTAGACAACTAGAGCCGCAAGTGGGTGGGACGGTAGTCCGAGTCATAGCCGCTAGCTTGCACAAGTTCGTATTTTTATTGGACAGACCTCGTTTGCTGGGCATTTCACTCCCCACCAACATCTAACATCTAATTACTGACTAATTGACATCAATCATGCTTTTTGCCAAACTGTATTGGTAGCATTTTCTTTCAGCTTTAAATTAATGTTATTTTGGGCTACTAATTATTGTAGTTTCCTTAGTATCAGGAGAAGATGTAATGTTTTAGCAGTAAGCTTAAATTTTCAAGGATAACAAGACAATGTAGTTAGGCCAGTGCGTCATAAATATTCTTGATAGGGTTGATATAAGTCAACTATTTGTTTGCTAACTAATGATTGAAACTGTCTATTTGAGCTCACAAAATGTAATTGAAACACAGTGTAAACACGAGTCAGGTGGTAATAAACAACAGCAGATGTGATACTGTAGAATGTTGAAATATTTAGTTGTGTCATCTGTTTGGATTCGAAAATCAGCTGAGTAAAACTGAAAAAAAAAACATGTTTAATAAAGTTGTAAATGTAAAATAGTCCACAGTTTGTGACAGTTCCAACAGTGAACAGTGACTAAATAATTCCAACAGAAATCACAAGATCACATAGGCTATGTGGTCTGTGTCAAAATGTGATAAACAGTGTAACCACAGTTAAACTCTAGTTTGTTGGCTGAGACTGACACGAATCCCCAGTTAATGGTTTTAGAGAAAGTTTTTGAAATAATATTTTTTCCTAAAACATCATTTTAGTCTTATTTCAAAAATATGAAACTACAAAAATATGAATCTAAAATTATAGACGTATTCATATCTATAATTTTAGATTAATACTCTATTTTATTAAGCTACCTACACCTTTGATTCAGAATCTTATTAAACAAAAATGGTCCTTATGGTTCAATTGGAAGAAGTAGGTAAATTATTATCAGCTGAAATAATAATCATTTATTACTTATAGGAATTATAGCGTAATTGCTCGTAATAATAATATTTACGAAACCGTTTAAGATATATTCTGGAACACTTTTTACTTTCATCTAGGTCTATAAATAATTGAGTTTTTAAATTTGAAATAATCACTATATTGGAACAAAATGACATACCAAACCGGCCAATGAACTTAGCCAAGATATTAATAAGATTAATTTTTGGACCAGTTTCAACTTCCAACTGTCTACGAACCATGTTGTGTATACACATACAAACATATATACAGGGTGTTCCGTAACTCTCTGGACAAAGGTTTATCACACTATTGTTCAGGCAAGACAAACACAAGTCACCAAATGAAGATGGTGCTTAGTTTCACATCTCTCTGTCAGTATGTGATTTGTATAAAAAAATTAATATTTAAAAAAATCTGTAATTAAATCTTACCAAATTTGGGTCAAATATTTATGCTAACAAAGCTAGTTATTATAAAAAAATATGGTACTGTCCTTAATACTTCCAAAATGGCAGCCATTAAAAGTTTTTAATTTTGAGTATCTTAAAAACCAGCAATAGTATTCAGGAATAAAATTTTTAGTGAATTTTATCGAAAATTTAATGTCATCAATATTAATTAATGTAATTGGATGATAAAATAACTGATTTAGAGCAGATTTACTGTGAGTAGACGTGGCTCTTAGTAAATAAACAGCAACCTGTGTATAAAATCTTTAAAATGGTGGCTAGTTTGGGCTCTGGAAGTCATATTTGATGAAGTTGTATAAAGAGTTTTCATTAAGAGCCACCATGAGGACAAAATTGCAACAGGCTGAAAAAATCTATCTAATAATGCGTACAATAAATACTGTTTGTACATTATTCAATAATTACTAGTGTTATAAAATCAAACAGTGTGCTGCCACTTGTTGTTATCGAAATTGCAAAACCATTGTATATGTCAAATTATCAGTACCTATTATTATTATTCCATTCATTACATGGAAAACAACATACTGCAATAGATCAAAATATACTAGTCGTAATGATCGTAATTTGACGTAAAATGTTACCTCAGTAAGTGTATTCTAGCAGTAATCAGTTGTAAGGTATGCTTCTAATTTAAATGCATGTGGTTCTAGGACTATGATGAGTTACAAGCTCAGAAGGTATTCAGTTTGACCCAAAAAAGGTTGTTGAGTTTTGCATCTGAGTATTAACTCAGACAAACTCCTTGTTTGAAATTGACTCTCTTCTCCTCCCTCACTTGGTGACAAGACACTCCTTTATTTATTTCTTCTTCTCTTGTTTCATGCGTACACCCTAAGCATGGTATGCATGTTAACTTTTACTATTCCTTTGGCATGGTTGAATTGAGTCATTCTGTTAAAATAAAACTTCAATTGATATCGAACCTGTTAGGGAATGAAATTTTGGTCCACAGTTCATAGCTTTAAAGTTTTTAAGGTTCCATAACTTGGTAAACTAGTATGAAAATTACCAATGGCTTATAGGAACTAAGCTTTGAGGAATGTTGATCTCTTAGGATGTAACTGAAACAATGTCTTTCTTCTTTTTGTATTATAAAGTAATTCAATTTTAAACAGTATCTTTATCTACACCTGATGTTAATCACCATGGTGTTTAATCAGTTGCATTAGGCCAGCTGCACAGAAAGAATTGTAGGAGGTTGTAGTACTGTTATCTTTGTGATGCATTTGGGATCAACAAGTGCAACCATGTCACGATAGATTTTAAATTATTTATTATTTATTGTTGTTGACTAATAATATTCTAGGTAGACATATCTTCAAGTTTATCAGTGGTGGCTTCTTTCAAAATGCAAATATAAGTAATAGTAATGGCCATTATATTACCTCAGAGAATTTAGATTTCCAAAAATTATATTCAAAAGGGGTTCCATAGTTTTTGTCACATTAAAAGAGAAATGAAAAAAACACATTTTCAAAGTGTTTTTAAATTACTTTAAACAAGAAAATAGTTATTTACTGTTTGTACACCAATGTCTTATCCCTGAACCAAGAAAATTATATAATGTAGATTTGGCCTCTTTTTACTTACTTAAGTAACAGAATCCATCCTTTATGTATAAACTGGATAGAATCACATAGCTTTGTTGCCAATGTAAAATCCGACTAGGACATCGCTATGCAGGAGGGCTAAATGACATTGTTAGGACTGAACTGTGATTCAATATTCCTGCAGAGTTATCTGCTACATTTATTAAACAAGAGAGAAATGAGAAATGTCTGATAAAAACTGTTTAGTTTTTAATAACCTTTTAAGTATACAAGCTAATCTTGAGCCTCGTGGCTACACTAGATTAATATGGATTAAATAATCAGAACATTATACTCACCGCAGACTGATACAAAGGAAAACAAGAGTACCATAATATAAGAACTGTAGAAAAAATCAACTCAAACTTTTGGTTATTGTAATTATTGAACTATTCAATCATATTCAATGAGTATTGTGCCTACAAAATTTTCATTTACCTTGTTACTCCATCACACGGTTTAGGTTGCAGCACCTTCACCACAATGTCCAGTCAGTTGCAACATATAAGTGATATCTCACTTACAGAATACACATAGTTTTGCTCAGTATACTTACTTACTTACTGCCGGGGCGTAACAAATCTCAGTCGATTCTTTGCCTCGTCTATGAGCCTCTTCCACGCCACCCTGTCTTCCGCCAGATCCACAGACCCTCCACACCGGGTCACATCTTCGACCACTTGATCGCACCATCTTATCTTTGGCCTACCCAAAGGGCGCCTTCCTGTCGGTACCGCCTGGTAGACCTCTTTTAACCTTGTGCCCTCCTGTCTCCGATGTACATGTCCTAGCCAGCTAATTCTCTTTGCCTTCACCAAAGCCACAATATCAGGATCTTGGTATACATTGCGTAATTCTCTATTTTTTCTTATTCGCCACACCCCTTCATCACATATTGGTCCAAATATTTTTCGGAGAACTTTATTCTCAAAAACAATCAACCGCCCCTCATTTTTCTTCGTTAATGTCCATGTTTCACTTCCATACATTAGGACTGGTTGAATGATTGTTTTATAAATTCTTATTTTGGAGCATTTTGCTCAGTATAGTCAATGAGAAATCTGTATTTTATTTTATTATCCAACACACTCTAAAATATAACATAAGCCAGTACCTCAGTCGGTATCTTTATAGTCATTACATAGTTTCTCACAGTTCCTTTCTTTCTCCATTTCTTTGCAGAAAAATAGATTTTTAAAGCTGATGTAGATTAAAATACCACAAACTATATGAAATCATTGATTTAAGGAATATTTATGAAAGTTTAAGATAAGATGGGAAAGGTGTTAGAGGAAAAGAGTGCTCTGAATGAAATTGGAACCTTTTTTATAAACAGCAATTCTTTACCATTCTCCTTGAGTACAATGTTGATTGCTTTGTGGAAGCTACCCGGATGAAACATTTCAGTCTCAGAAAATAACTATCTTGGTCGAATTCTCATTACCTCGGAAAGGATTTTTTCTAATATAATGTTTTTCAATGGTACTCTTAATTATGATTGAAAAAAGTAAAAAATATTTCTGATGAATTTCAGCCACTAGAGAAATCAACTTGGGATTGACTCAGTAATTCATGAGAGCAGCTTGTTCAGTTCAATCAATCAGGAGAGCGGTTGGTTGGTTCTTACCATTCAGTATCGAGAATGATGTATTCAGTTTAGTAGAGTGGCATTTACGTGACAGACGTTGCAGAGAGAGGCTTGCTCACAATTGCTATGCAGAGCAGTGAGTTCTTGTCAATAATCGTAGAAAATGGCCAGTCACTTTGCAGAGCAGTGAGTTCTTGTCAATAATCGTAGAAAATGGCCAGTCACTTTGCAGGGCAGTGAGTTCTTGTCAATAATCGTAGAAAATGACCAGTCACTTTGCAGAGCAGTGAGTTCTTGTCAATAATCGTAGAAAATGACCAGTCACTTTGCAGATCAGTGAGTTCTTGTCAATAATCGTAGAAAATGACCAGTCACTTTGCAGAACAGCAAGTTCTTATCAATCATTACAGAGATTTGGTCAGTTTAGTCTCTGAGATGAGTAGCTTGTTCTTATCAGTTATTGCAGTGATTGGCTTGCTAGTTAAGTCACTGTAGAGATATTTGTTTTCATGAACCATTGTAGGGAGCATTTTGCTCAATTTAACCAATGGGAAATCTTTTTATTATCTTCTTCAACCATTGCAGAGTCTTATTTGATCAGTATAGTAACTGGGGGAGGAAGCTAATCTGTTAGCTCTTCTGTTATCGCATGTAGGGGTTCGCTCACTTCAATGAGTAAGAACATCATTTCTGATACTTATCTTCTAGGTTTTCCAGATCTAACACAATTACGATCCTGAGATATTCTAGATGTACTGTGGAAATTGTCTTCTGTCAAAAGATGTCAAACTCAAACTGCTGAACCGGTAATCCATGTTTGCTTATATAGACAAGAGAGGAGCCAGAGACTTTCTTATGAAACTCAACCAATCAATGATTAATATGACATTTTCAAGTACAGACAGCCAATTTTTTGCTAATTTAATTCTTTTGTTCAAGTTATTTTCTTCCTCCATTATGTTTAGAGTTTAAATTATTTCCAATACTTAACTAGTATTTGACAAATAGTATTATATTATCAAAAAGTTGGCAGCCTGTGCTAACGATGTCATGTAATTGCTGATTGGTTTTAGTTCTACCCAATATCAAGAAAACTCCATCCACTTTAACTTTTCTGTATTGCTGGGTCAATCAGTTTCAATCAATATCTTTTAACTGAAGATGGCTCTCTACACCAAGGCCAAAATATCTAAAAATTGGAATTGTGTTTACCGCGTTATGAACCTGAAAACGTAAATGATGGACATGGCAGCAACTGCAAAAGCCTAAGGACTAGAATTTCTTATAATGTGTCATTAACAATTTCAAATTTATGTGAAATTTAAAAAGTAACTAAATGAGAATTTGCATCAGTTTTATTCTAAGTGGTACTTTTTATAAAAACATAGAATGTCCAGAAAATTTGGTTGTAAGCTATTTGAAAGGGAGAGGTGTAAGAAGTTGAATTGTTCTTGCTTTGGATAACCTGGTGAAACTTAAGATATGTTACAGACAAACAGACAGATATAAATTAAATTTTTTAAGCTCTTGAGTGAGCCGATCAGTCTATTTTATTTATTATCAATTCTTATATGAAATTGAAATGTAGATAATAGTTTATACACCAAATTGAGATACATAAACCATCGTTATTGGTTTGTATTTTATTATTACTAATGCCCATTTATTCTTCACTAGACAGACGATTAACGTTCACTGAAGAAAACTTAAGAGACCATTCAGCTGTAACTTACAAAGAAAACTGACATAGTTTAAATTGTTTTGAGTGCCAGCCAATACATATAATAAATTATGTTAGGTTGATACTAAATTAGGTGTGTAAAAAACTTACCAATAAAAAGTGACAGTTATATTTGTAATGTATTTTAAGGAGTTTTCAATCAATATTAAATTGGGATTAAAAATTCCTCTCTATTACTAAGTTTAACATTGTAGGATATCTGAAAAGTTTACTCCAGATTTGTACTAATCATTCAATATTTTGTCTCATTAATAGCTAAAAATTTTAATTTTTACTGTACAGGTTTATTTATATTAGATTATTTTAAATCTATCAGCCTTTCAGTGTTTGAGTGAGTTAGAAAGACAGGTGTATAGTCATTGTTTGCCACCATTGTCAGATAATTATTATATCCAGTTTGGCTTAAAAATCAAATCCGGACTGTGAACCAGTGAAGATATCACAGGTATTTATTTTTTGAAAAGCATTAGTACAGCTCTTTTTAGTTATAGACTTTTGGCAGAATTCTGTAGAAACTAGTGATTTATTTAGTAGTTCTGTTTCTTAAAGGTTTTATTACAGTATTTGCATGATATTCTTTTATCACGCTTAATTCTTTTTCTTCACTCCTCTAAATAATTGCTGGTTTTGAATGAGCTTTAAGTGTGCCTTTTTGCTTGGATTATTTATTTCCTGTACAAGGTTGTTATTTATTAATTTTTCATTGGTTTTTTTTTTATATTTTGGTACAATTAAACTTTTACCTTAATGTGAAAATTAAGTATAAGTAATGATATTTTGGATCTTGTTGAGAGTTACTTTTTAAAATATCAAAAATTAACAACCTTGTCAGGAAAATTTATATATTAAAATTAAAAGTAAGACTAAAACTGTGATAATATAAAACTAATGTTAAAAACAAAAATAAATAAAAATACAGTCTAAATAGTGACTGAATTGGAATTGTTTTCTACATTTCTTTCTTACAGTAAGTAATATAAATTATTTTCTTTTTAAGAATTTGTTGTACTTTCTACACAGTTATTTATTAAACCTATTTTGAAAAATATTGATGTGTATAATTTTATTAAAGAACAGTAACAAAATGTTACTATGGTTCATATACTATACTTATGTGTGGTGTACAATACATTAATATTTATCAAAATCTGCAGCATTAATGATTAAAAAAATATTTCTGATAATTTATTATTTTTATATGTGAAAAGTTCTTTTTCCTTATGTTTCTTTTATTTGATAACAAACTGAATTTTGGTAAAACTAATAATCAGTTATTGCACTTAAATCAAAATGCTTTTAATATTGATTGACATAAATTACTGAGTTTATTACACTGAAAGTGTGCCACAAGGTGGTCCTTCTGCCGTGACTTAATACTGCCATCACTTTTGTTTCAAGAAAGATCACCTTTCTCAATGTAATATTGAAAACTACCTACTACTGATAACACATTACATTACATATATAAAACGTTTTCTTGTGTTACTAGGAAATAATTTTAACAGTGTAAACTTCATAAAAGTTGTTGTATTGACGATGGATAGTTTGAAAAGATAATAGAATTTTGGACTTTTGCCATCACGATATGTTACAAAAGTAGAACTGTACATTTCTAATATTGAAATCTACCCCCTTCCTCAAGTGTAAAAAACCCGAATACATAATATTAAACATGTACATAAAACTAACTTGCCACACACTAAACTAAATTTAACAGCATAAAATTTGTTTATCAAAAACTCAAGTAATACACCAACAGCATGAAATTTAATCCAGACTGTTGAGAATGTACACAAGCGATGTCACTGCACAGAATCAAGAGCACTAAACAACACGTGTCACATGCACCAGGGAAGTTGAAAGACTGGAGATGTTAACTAACTGAAGTACTGTAGTAATTTTACACATATTTTTGTATTAGTCACATCTGATATAGTTGATGTTAAAATCTGAAAAATTCCTGTAACAGTAGCTTTAGCTGGACTCAATAGAAAGAAGGGGGTGACGACAAAGTTAGAAAATCTTTCACTTGTTTTATTTCATGATTACGTTTAAACTACAAAAATAAAAGGAAATAATATGTTACACCTATCCAAACAGATATAAGAGTTAACTATTTAAATTCATCAGAAAATAATAAATAATAAAAATTTTATTTTATCAAATCTACTTGCTACATAAAGCCATCAAAGGCAACATTTTAATTAAGTCTGTGGTGGAGAAAATCACTCACAAATCCACATTCTGTTTTACGCATATAAACTAAACTAAATTGTGTTTGTGTAAGGGAAAGAAAAAATGTATATACAGTTTTATATAAATGTCCACAATTATCAACATTTGTGTTTTAAAAACAAACATTTCCAAAATAACTACTATTCATTTCAAAAAATGTATATAATGCTTTGAAGTACGTCAAACTTTTATATCCTATTTCAATGCAAAATTTCTCTTATTTCTTACAACAGTACATAGATAAAAATTCATTCTCTTAACAAATCAGATTGTCACCAATTTTTATTTTCTTATTTTCTTCCAATTCTGTCAGATTTCATATGAAAGTTTTCATAGCACAAGGGATTGATTTTTATTTGACTTTTCATAAATGTAAAACTTATAATGTTACTTGAAGATGCTATTTTGCCACAATTCGAAGATGTGAATGAACAAAAATCCATGTCGTTGTTACTCACAGTACAGTATTTGAAATTAAACAAATTTCTATCACACACTGCTCAACGTTATAGAGGGTGAGGTGAGAGCTAATATCCCAAATAAAGCCTGGGACCATCTTGTGGCATACTAACACTAGAGTTAACTATAGTTTTTCCAAATTTTCAGTATTTATATTATTTTTAAATTATCTGGGTTACTTCTATAAATGTGTATTACTTCTAAAATGTTATCGTCTGTTTGAGGTGTTTTTTAAAACCGTTTTCAGTAGTTTATACAATATTTCAGTTAAGTTTAGTTCATGATGTTTTTACAGTGTATTCTCTTCATGAGATTACAACATGTGAGATTATATAACCAAAGGGGGTACTAGAAAGATGTCATTTTTATTATTTTTACTTTTAATACATTTATGGTTGACTATCTTTTATTTCAGAATGTTCACATGAAGTTGGAGCTTGCTTTAGATGAAGACAGCATATTTTATAAACTAGGAAGTTCTGGACTGATAACATTCTCTGACTACATCTTTCTGCTCACTGTTTTGTCAAGTAAGTGTTAAGCTCTCTTTTATATGAATTAAATTTAATCTCTTTTGTCAATCACTTTTTGTTTTTCTTTGTCATAAACATTGTCTACAGACTCGGCCTTCAATATATTTTTCATGCCATTCGCCATAAACCTGGTTTTTGTATCACATGGACCATCTTGATTGAACTCTAAGGATGTTGAGTTTTTGAGATCCACTGCTCCATGCTTATAAACTATCTTGTGTCTAACAATTTCAAATTATTCATCGCACTTTGTTCCATGGGCATTTTTATTTATTTTTATAGAACATTTTGTGATATGTTTGCTAATTAATACAATTATGTTATACAAAATAATAAATAAAAATGTATTGCAAAATGTGTTGCTAACCGCTAATCTGGAGAATGGCTGGACCAATTCAGCTAACTCTTTTTGTAAACTATTCTTTGAAATCGGAGGAAGGATTGATATGAAGGAAAAGATTGGAAAAGCTACCTGGAATATTTTGGAATTCTAGAAAAACTGTAGTACTTATATTTCACAATCCAAATTTAACTGCCACTTAATAGTTGTTGACACTTTCAATTGAAATTTATCAAACGGATGGAAACATTATTTGTTTACAATTTAAATTTTAGAACAGAGCTTTATCAGTAGTGACGCAGATAGCAAATACAAAGTTAATATGTAACTTTACTCCAGATTGCACCAGTGATGAATTTAAAACATCTAATGCATTGTAAAGATTATTTAAACAGTATTATAAAACCAACCTTAATGAACAAAGCTGTGAATGTTTTTACTCACATCACCCCAAACTGGTGGGCTTTCTTGACATTGTAGTATTTCCCTTAAGCCACTGTTAAAATGCTATCCTATCAAATGTAATTGATAGCATGGCATTTTAACAGTGGCTTAAGGGAAAACAGAGAAATAAACACTAACATGGAAGATTCATTCTTTCCCAAACTAAAGTCAGAAAAACAACAAGACGTCGCAAAACATTACAGGCGATTAATTTGGAAAGTTGCTTGAACTTAATAAGAATTACCTCCTCATACCATAGTGATGCAGTTATGAAGTAAGTAGGATTTCCCCCTTGACCATAATAGGCTTCTCAGTCCTACACATGTATGTATAATTTCTTCATCGGGACAACAAGACAAACTCAACTATGGCACTGGAAATACCTTATATCGAAAATAGATCATAAGATATGAAAGTAGTCGCTTTTTGATCATAGTAGATTTTTGTGACAGACATATGTATAATGGTTTTTTGAACGGGGCAATAAGACAAACTTAATTGTGGCACTGTAAGTCATTTTATACGGTCGGAAGTAGAAGCCATTTAAACGAAATAGGCTTCTCAGACGTACCTATATAAATATTTTTTCTTCGTCAAGACAACAAGGCAAATTCCACTATGGCACTGGAAAGATCTTAGACAGGAAGTACATGATAACAACTTTAATAAACGCTTTTTGACTGAAGTAGGTTTCTAAGACCTATTTATGTATATTTTTGATCTGGGCAACAAGGCCGACTCAGCTGCGGCATTAGAAATATAATTAATTTGAACCAGAAACACGCCTACATGTGCAAAACATGATAAAAGAATCAGGTAAAACTCTGATACTCTTAAACATGAACACTGAAATAATATGTACCTGATGTATGCCTACTTACGTTTGAAAGAATTCTTAAGACTCCATCACATTACATCACTAAGTATTGTAAGGACTTTGATTTAAATATATCATGTGAAGCTGCAGGTAACAATTAGTACGGAATAAAATTAAAATTTGTGATTTTAATTTCAAAATGAAACGATTAAAAAAGAATATATAGCTAGTTGCAAATGATTTTAGCAAAGTAATGTTATCTATGCATAGCTGCATATAACTGGCTATCACAAGGACTTTGATTTAAATATTGCATATGAAGCTACGGGTAACTGTTAATATGGAATAAAATCAAAATTTGTGATTTTAATAACAAAATGAAAGATTCAAAAAGAATTTACAGCTAGTAGCAAATGATTTTAGCAAAGTAATGTTATCTCTGCATAGCTGCATATAACTGGCTATCACAAAGACTTTGATTTAAATATTGCATATGAAGCTACGGGTAACTGTTAATATGGAATAAAATCAAAATTTGTGATTTTAATAACAAAATGAAAGATTCAAAAAGAATTTACAGCTAGTAGCAAATGATTTTAGCAAAGTAATGTTATCTATGCATAGCTGCATATAACTTGCTATCACAAGGACTTTGATTTAAATATTGCATATTATGAAGCTACGGGTAACTGTTAATATGGAATAAAATCAAAATTTGTGATTTTAATAACAAAATAAAAGATTCAAAAAGGAATTTACAGCTAGTAGCAAATGATTTTAGCAAAGTAATGTTATCTATGCATAGCTGCATATAGTTGGCTACCACCGCACAGTACTTCTACCTGCTGTCACACAATCATTGCCAATATATATATATATATATATACTTGCAAGTATATATATATATATATACTTGCAAGTAGGTTTAAATTACAGAAAATTCAGTATTCATGTTTCTAATTTATATATACCTTAACACAATGTTTTGGTTGTCTTAATTCTTTTTTATATTTAAAGTGATATTTTTTTAGTCTGTTATATGGACTATAATTGCACATTTTTAATTGCTATTTGGAATCTTGAAATTTAATATTTTTCTGTATGGGTTTGGAAGCACTTTTCCTAAAGATATTTTTTTTATCTGTCTCAGATAATATCCAAATTAAGAAAACTAATGACTACTCAGGATCATCAATATTAATAATCAGTATAAACATTGTCCGTAATTATTGAATAACTTGTTAGCTACATATTATTATTCCATGTGAAATAGTATTTTATTAAAAACAGAATGATTGTATTATATTCATAAATTGGCTTAAAAAAGCACAAACTGGTTTATATATGGTAATGATCGTGGTACAAATCATTAAAACAACAACAAATAACAGCTTTATTAACATTTGACTTTGAATACAATAGCTTCATAAACATATAAAATCTAAGCAGTGGCTGTTAAAGTTTAGTTTATTTTCTTCCTCTAAGTGCTGATAGTAGTAACATTGAAAACACATATCAGTACATCAATTCCATAGGATTACAAAAAAACTAAGCTATAACTTATAGTTTGTTTTCTTATAATATTAACTTATTGATATTGGACAGTTAATTTCAGACAAGCTTTGTGAAATTTAAATTAATGGAAGTTATCTATACATGTAAACACTGAGTAAAGTAATTATTTACTTAAACTGTGCACTAACAATCTATTGCTTTTGATTTTGTTGCCATTCACTAACTAAAGTACACATTTATACATTGTGCTAAAACCAAAAATTTCATAAATGTGTGTATAAATCTGTTCAAAAATAAATAGATTTTAATAAATATTGTTCATTGTGAGTAACTCTGAAGTGAAGTGGATCACCTATCTTACTTTTTGGTTTCAGTTGTGGCTAAAAATCATTGTTTAAAAGAGGCTTTGTTATATACTTTATAAGAGATTAATAATATAATTGTTAACATGTGTTTTTACTTATTTGTTTCCATATTTATGTTTTATAAAACATGTGGAATTGTAATTAGCAGTAAAGTAGGTTATTTTGGACTACAAAAGGATTAATAAAATTACAAAGCTACAAAAGGTTAATAAAATTTAAAAAGGTATAATTTGCTAACTTCAATGTGTGACATAGGATACTTTTAGAAGCTAGTAAATTATGTACAACTCATAATTACAGTACTACTGTGAATTTTTAGCTTAATCTATTATTAATATTTCAGAATGAAGAGGTTGTGTTTTAGTATTAAATAAACATAAAACATCTATTAAGATTTTTTGCAACTTTGCCTGACGATGGAGTCTTCGATTCTGAAAGGCGTCAAAAAATAATATTAATATTGGAAAATATGTAATAATTTACTAATGATAATAAAATAAAACTTGCAGTATAAAAATAAGTGATTTATGAATTTAAAATTCATTTAATCTTAATTATATAATTTTTCAAGACCTTTGTTTATTTCATTTCCAAGAGATTTCCACAAGGAAATTACTTTTTTAACATTAAATTAATAAGAGTTAGATAATTACAAAATGTAAAAATTTACCCTAGAGTGCTTTGGCATTATATTATTGCATATTTTTTATTGCGAGATTTTTATTCTGTATTTGGTTCTATATTTAGAACATAATAATTTAATTTAATTAGTTTGTACCAAATGCTGAGCAGAAAATTGAGCATTTTACTAAACTACAAATGTTTTAATATCCTAATTTTAAACGCGTGTTTATAGTTCAGCAATACTTTTAGGAACATATTAATTATAATAATACATTTAAAATATATATATTTTTTGCAGTATAATTATTTATATACTCTTGAAATTGAGTTTTCCTCAAATAATATTTTATTGCTTAATATGGATTTTGTTTTTGCTTTGTAGAGTGGGAAAGATAATACGTAATTGTTAGAACCTTAAAAGAGGACCATATCATAATACTGAGACGAGTTGTAACCAAACATCTCGAAGTCCATAGCGTACATGGTGACCAGACGGTGGATCAGTTCTCTGCTGAGGCGGGAGTAGTACTTGGTCACCAGGTCAGCTGTGTGGAGCCCCACACGCACCTGGTTCTGTGCCTTCATCCTGGCTGGAGTAAGGATGTCAGAGATGCCGGCTCGTTCTATGATGTACTGCTGATCACGGGCCAGTGTTTCCATCTGCCAATTGTACACGATTACATTTTAGCATCTTAATTTTCTTTAAAATTGACATGGATGAAATGGAATAACCATAGAAATGAGGGATCATGGATAATTAATACTATTGAGATATGGGGTTAAAAGATGTAACACAATTCATCACTAGAATGCAAATTAAATTTTATATCAAATCTATTAATGCCTCAAAATGAAGTTTAACCCTTTGAGTGCCAACGTCCGATATTACCGGACGTCAAAAATTATCTGAAAAGTGCCAACGTCCAATTTCACCGGACGTTCAGGAAAAATAACTAAAAATTGAAAACTTTATATTTTTAAAGTAACATCATATTAAATTGTTCATGAATAACTGTTCTTTTAAAAATAAATTGTTATAGTACACTTCCAATCAATTGACTTTAACGAAAATCAATCTAGAAGGCACTAACATCACTGTCAACAGATTGTGACGCATATTTCTCAGTGCGTTGTTTATCTCGTACTGTGTTGTCATGATTGAAGGTAATGATATGAATTTTTAAAGATTTATAGACAATTGAATACTCTTTCCAGTGATATGGACAAACAAAAAGGATATGCTTTTTTTTGGTAATGGTAATTTGGTTTAAAAATGAAATTTATAAATCAATTATGGAATCTTTTTAGATAAGTCCATTTTTGGTATTCCTAAATTTAATTGTATAGTAACTTTGTTATTTTATGTTAATTAGGCAGTTTTCAGAGAAAATAAAAAAAAATATGTTGATAGCTTATTAAATAATAAAACTTTGAATTTTTTTACTGAAACCTTGCAAAATGCCTTCAAAAGGGCTGGCGTTTGTAGGTAAACCCACTAGACAAATATCTGGCACTTTTCAGTACACCCTCTCAATAAATACTTGGCACTCAAAGGGATAATAATTTATACTCTGATGTGTAGTACCTTAGCGATTATGGAGAAGTTAACGGAACAAGGTGTACAGAACTGGTAGATTGGGGCCCAGTGTTCATCAGCGCGCACTCGACTCTCAGTGACGTAACGCACAAACTCCTCAAAAGTTGGTCCCATGTGTTCGTCTTTTGGGGGCTTTCCTCTGTAGCGCACTATGATGGCCCTGCAATACTTGCATTTAATATACCACTTCAAAAATGACATTGCAAAACGGTGACATTTGAATTATACATTTGTACGAAAGATTTTTTTTACCTCGCAAGCCTCTTGTAGTAGTGGGAATGCACGTGTTCAACTTTGTTGCGATATGCTGAAAGGAGACGGTGAAGAGGGTCACGGGCGATAAGAAATGACAAAGAAGCCGGCAATGCGTTGAGGAGTTGCGAGACAGAAGGACGAGGGAAACGTGAGCGCAGTAGGGTTATTGGGTTCTTCTGCGACACTCTGAGGAAGTTTTCTGCAAACCCACCTGTGCGAATATATTTGGTTTATATATTCAGAAACTTCTAACTAGAAAGAATCACAAATAACCTGTTTAGTCATTTTTCTTAACGTGATTATCAGTTCTGCTTTATAACCCATTATATATTATAACACAATACAACACCATTTGCCAGAAATACTAAGAAAGAATTATTTCATTGATATTAATAACTATATGTGATAAAAATGGAATATACCTAACAGGTTGAAATTGTACATCCATGAAGAGCTGGCTGCCTTGAACACGTTACACCAGATAATGTTGTGATGAGCGTCAATGACAAACTCCCATGCGTTTGGTAGAGGTCTTGGTCTGGGCGCGTTGAGACATGCCTCTTGTAATGTGTTCTGGCGATCACTTAGCTCTTTCTCCACAAGACTCCAGTTGTACACCTCTTTCACTTGGACCTGATAAACAATTTAAATCGTACAATTATTCAAGTTGTGGTGAGCGTCAATGACAAACTCCCATGCGTTTGGTAGAGGTCTTGGTCTGGGCGCGTTGAGACATGCCTCTTGTAATGTGTTCTGGCGATCACTTAGCTCTTTCTCTACAAGACTCCAGTTGTACACCTCTTTCACTTGGACCTGATAAACAATTTAAATCGTACAATTATTCAAGTTGTGGTGAGCGTCAATGAGCGTCAATCTCCCATGCGTTTGGTAGAGGTCTTGGTCTGGGCGCGTTGAGACATGCCTCTTGTAATGTGTTCTGGCGATCACTTAGCTCTTTCTCCACAAGACTCCAGTTGTACACCTCTTTCACTTGGACCTGATAAGTAATTTAAATCGTACACTTGTTCAAGTTGTGATGAGCGTCAATGACAAACTCCCATGTGTTGGGTAGAGGTCTTGGTCTGGGCATGTTGAGACATGCCTCTTTTAAAGTGTAATGGTATTTTACACCTCTTAAACTTGGACATGAAAAACAGTTGAAACCGTACAATCATTGAAAGTCTGATGAGAATAGAAGAGATTTTGAAAAAAGTATTATACCTTTTGTAGTGTGTAATATGATGCATATAATTTATTGTTCAGATCGATCTTTATTATAAGTTCATACTACAGAAATGGACCAATCGTGATGGCTAGCCATTCTAATGTAAGCTACTGCTTCTCTCACTCTTTTTACATCTTTTACACATTCCTTCTGCAACAGTTGTAACACATTTTTAATTAATTTTACTGCTTGATGATTTTTTTCCAACATGTAATAAGACTATTAACAATGGCCAGCTGCAGTGACACAGTTTTGAGTTTTACCCTATAAAAGCAATGTTAAACATTAAATGCTTTACATCCAATTGCAGAATTATGTAAGATGTTTAATTTTAAAGATATAATTAATACTTATCAAGACAGAGTTTTTCTTGAAAGGTATAATATGATTATTTCTTAAACGATGAAATAATTCTTTTCTAAATAAGCAGCAAAAGTATGAAAAATTAAAAATAAGTTTGATTAGCATTAAGTATATTTTTTAAGTGAGGCATCCAAAATTCTATGACCAAAAATAAAGACAAAATGTGTTTGATATTATAATTGCTCTTATGGAGCTAAATTCAATTTGGGTGCTAGTACAGTCAGATAATTAGATAATTGTTTTTTTTTTTATTTTGTAAATAAAAACTATAATTTTAATATTCAAATGCATGTTGCCAGCACTTACTTGTTTAGTTTTGTCGAATGTGCCATAAGAAATGGTTTGTCTTGTGGGTCTGCTGGAAGGAAGAGTGGTGTAGGCAAAGTAACAGTAGATACATGTGAAACCCAGAAACAGGAGGAACTTGAAGAGTGAACCGAACTGTAGACATCGTCTAGACCTAACTACCATCCCGGCTCATCATCTTAAACATCATTTAAAGATTCATCAGCCAGTAGAAATATCCATAGGTTCTTACAGACCGGATGAACTTAAACAGGAGATATCAAAATTATTTAAAATTATGCTGCATAGGGAATACTGTAATGGAGAAAGAGGCGACTGGTTAGTGCGTTATTTTTTTTTAATTTTTGTAGGTGGTGGTTGGTGTGGGTGGGTCTCCCTCAGAGTCAAGGCCAGTAGGAATCCTAGATTAGGGGAGAACAGTACTAATCATCCCTTCTCATTTAGCAATGGCTGAAGCCCAGATTAACCCCATGGTTTCTGCCCCATGAGATTATTGCAGGAGACGGTCCTATTACCACCACTTTCAATGCATCTTGGATATTCTGTCATTTTAGAAGCAGTACAAAACAGGTTTTTTGTTTAAGTGCATGGAGGTTTTCAGCTTCTTCTATAAAAAGCAAAGAACAAATCTCAAAGTGTGATAAGACCGTACAATATTTCTTTTTTTTCCAGAAAATCGGTTCAATATTTGAATGTATTTAGGCGTTACGCAATTAAAATCAATTCAAAACATTACTAAATAGTTTAGTAGGTCTTATACTCATTTATTTAAACTAATGTCTTTATTGGTTCCTTGACAAATAAAAAGTAAGTGTACCTTTTCAAATTCACAACACAAATGATTATTTTATGATTGAAAGTAATACATCTTTTTCAGTACATACATAATTTTATTAATTTTATCTCGGTGTGTGTAATTAATAGTTCTTTGTGAATTGAGACAACTAGTTTTATGAATTATTGGTATTTGTATGTATTGTCATTAAACGTAAATGGAATAATGTTTTTTTCATGCTAACACTACTTTTTGGTGTGACATATCACTACTGACAAATTGATAAATTGATAAATTTAATTAAAGTTGAACTAACCTCTCAAGCTATTGTACTTGTTGCTAACCTGTTAAAGACATTGAATATTCACCGAACTAAACTGAACTTACCGAAACCAAAGTCTTGTGAAGGTGTTCATCTATGTAGCTAACTACTACTGGACATTGCTCTAGGACTATCACTAATTGCTAGAGGATAAGGTGGGTATAGGGCTATTATTGCATCGTATTGTTGATGGTTGGACACTAGAAGTCTGCCGCATCTGAATGGCTGAGGATCAATACTGCACCCACCACCCACAACAGCCTCCCATGTTCTCCCAAACAATTATTGTATGTTTTAAATGTTTTTAAACTTATCTCATTTTTATGTGTTTTTATTTTGTATTACAATATGCAGTTCAAGAAACCAATAAAATCTTACTTTTGGGTTTTACTTTTGCAACTTGTCATGGTCAATGTTGTTTTAATTTTTTTGTACTTGAAAAGTTTAAAGTCAGTTCCTGAGACATGCTTAAAGTTCAATTATCTTCTGGAAGATCTATTACCTTCAAAGTTCTGAGATTTTAGAATCTCAACCACCATCACCCCTCCCTTCCCCCTCACCTTGCCCACGTCTTTAACAAAAACAAAAGAAAACTTGATGCACAGAAAATACATGAAGGTGATAAAGTTACACAATTTTAAATCGTAATAAAATTTATTGCTTCTCAATTTATTATAACAATTTTTTAATTGTCTTTAAATAATATTTAATTATCATAAATATATGTACCATAACTAACTCTCATTGTTTTACTGCCTTTACAACAAAGTTCTCCTTATTCTTTTCCATTCATTTGAAGGTAATAACATTTAAATAATAACATGCTTTGAGGCCTCCATGTATAGTTAAAATGGTAGTTCTTGATCATTTAATTAATAATCTGCCTTGTTCGTCAGTCAATACTATGTCATTTTGAGCCCAAAGTCAGCTATAGTTTCCCTGATCCCTAAACTATTAATTATCCTTTCTCAAGAATAATTAGTGATCTTAGATCATGACAGGCCTACATACAGCACCCTCAATCTTACATCTAATATTTGTCCACAACTTCACGTTATGCATCTTAAACGGAATGTAGCGCGCACGCACACTACTATTTTAATATAGTAATTTTTAGATGGTATTTTAGTAATTACACAGTGTGTAAATTAACTGGACTAACCCAAGTCCTTTAACCGCGTGATGTGAGGGTGACTGGCCGTGCTGAGGAAATGCAAGGGTCAGCACTCGTCCAGCACGGGTCGGCAGTCGAGTTGAGGGCTCGGAGGTAGGCGGAGGGATTGGCAATGTAGAGTGTGTGAAGTAAGTCTATTTTGGTGGAGTGAGATGCGAACATACCGGTACACATATAGTAGTTTGGGTGCCGCCTACGAGTGTTTTAGTGCATTTTGAATATAGATTGGACTCAAACAAAGGAGAAACGTGAGTAATTATTTCAAGACCCTTCTCAACCCACTATTCTAAATTTCCCTACGAGCTAGGGTGAGTGGCAGCAAAACGCTATCCCTTTTATTAACCATGAGCCTCTCTGGCTAATATCGGAGGGGCTTACAGTGGTGACCAGCGGTGGGATACGATAATTAAACCAGCAAATTATTTCAAAATGATTTCAAAACTTTAAAAGAACTCTAAAAGAAATAAAGAAGTGTACCACCACGTGGTTGAGAAAATTATTAGAACATTTCAGTTTACACTCCATTATCCAAATAACTACTATTCTAAATTCATTTACAAATTAATTGCAATGTTATATTTCTAAATTTCGAGTAAATTCAACTTATATGAACGAAGATGGACTTGGATTAGTTCTGTGTGCTTATTACACCATGTGCAACGCCATTACACTATGAAGCGGAAGTTGGACGCCATCATCATACGTCATCATAGAACATAGAAAGGAACAAGGAGGGCATACGTCACCGGACATCCAGTGATCCAGACCGGAACTACCAACTGCCGACCACTGTCTACGCAGATGTTGTCATCTCCGTCAACGCAGTCACGATCATCCACAGCCTTCGAGATGGCAGCCCTGTCACTATTTGGTGAAGCAGTGGGAAACTTTGTTAAATTAAATTAAATTAAATCATTGGCGAAACCTAAGATTAGACTACGTATTATTAGTAAATAGTTGGTTAAATAATATGGTTCAAAATGCTTTGGAAATAAATGGTGAATGCAGCATTCGAGGCCAGGCTTTAAGCATTAAACTTCTTTATTGACAAACAGATTCAGAATTATTTAAATAAAGAGAAATTAAAAGGATAACATCCTAGTATTTTATTTTGCCAAAGCCTCCATGTCGGGTCGTCACCTCCAGGGCATTCAGTCCATCATGTTTTCAGCGTAAATATAAGCAGAATAACGTGTTGATTAAAATCATTTGCTTGGAAATAGGGATATGCCAATGATTCTATATTAGCTTACTGTTCAATTTGATTGATAATTCATTAATATCTGTATACAAAAAGAAACCCGTAGAAATTTTAATATAAGTGTAAAAGAGTATAATAGCAATAATTGTTGGAAGTAACTTGTTGCTGACTTATAAAAAGGGTAAATTTCGAATTATACTGAAAACAAAAGTGATATCAGTTAATGTGATTAACTATTAGAGTATATAAGTAATAGCACATAGTATATCATATAACAAATACGATTATTTAATATTATTGCAGCTGTATTGAGTCACATTACAGTATTGATATACTTGTATATCGAGGCATTGTTAGACTATTGATCCATTGATAAACTCAATACTACCGATTAGTGATTGGTATCATTTGGAAATCGAAAAACTTTATTGTTTGATTGATCCATTATCGAAAATTGAAAAAAAAAAGGGGAAAGTTATTTTACTGAAAAATAGGGAAACTAGTTATTCACATTGTTGCTGTCAATGTCTTTTAGGGATTTCATTTTTAGAGCGTTAAGTTTAACTATTGAATATCACTGATAACCTAGAGAATTGTATAGCTACTGTATTCCAAAGAGGAAAACCAAATTTTTTTTTTAATTATTAACGATGGGCACTGTACACCTAGAAGGGAAGACCGTTGAGGTCCAAGACGCCTTTGATGCCATATCGAATAAAGTGAGGTCGCTTCAAGTAACACTAGATGAAACGTTAGCCAACGCTTCTACCTCCGCGGTGAACAAAACTGAAACATCTCCGTCCCCGATGGACATGACCCTTGCAGGACAGCAAGCCGTCATTTGAGCTTGTCTCAAGTATAGCCCATTACGATGGAGAGAAAGCAGATCTAGTCGCCCCCTTCTTTGACAACATCGAAGGAATTGGAGAGCTCAGCAATTGGAGTGAAGCTCAAAAACTTCAAGTTTTAAAACTTAAACTAACAGGCAGTGCTCTACAGTTTGCAAAGTCAGACGAAAAATGTAAAAAAAATCAACAACTTTAGAAGAAATAAAAGCTGCTTTTATGGAAAAGATTCGGCGATAGCCTACCAGATCATTACTACTTCGAGCAATTGGCTAGCATACGACAAAACAGAGGAGAAACTATTGAGCAGTTCTCTGACCGAGTAAAAAGGGTCAGTGATAAAACTCTAAGAGTTACAAACAACGCTGAAGCAAACCAAATTCTGAGAGAAGAGGCCGATAGAAGAGCCATGGATGCCTTTGTAAGAGGATTAAATGGTGAAATAGGACGGCAGACCAGGATCAAGTTCCCTAAAACATTCAGAGAAGCTGTAACCACGGCGATAGCTCTAAAACAACTTAGAGAAAAGACCATCCGAATTTGAGGAGAAGACAAGGCGAGTTTTTGGAACGATCACCGATACTACGTTGTTACACTTGTGGGAAACCAGGCCATAAAGCCAGAGAATGCCAATCCAGGCGAGTAGACATTGTATGTTATACATGTAAGAAGAAAGGTCACAAAGAGAGGGATTGTAGAAGTAAAAGTGAAACAACTACCTATTATTGTGAAAATTGCCGAAAACCTGGACACACAGCAAGCAATTGTTGGGGTATGAGAAATACCAGCATTAGGAAGAGGCGCGGCTAGAGGAGGAACCTTCAGGAGCAGAGGGTTATCAGCATGGAGGACGTGGATCAGCTTCGAACACGTTAAACCACAACGAGGGGACCCAGGCACGCCGCTGGGAACCTCAGAAATCATTAAATCTGAACCACACGGGACTCAGACAGGCGAAGTTGAATTTCAAAGCTGTTGCCACCTTGACACAAGAAAATGTGAGTGAATTAATTGTACAAGGGTGCATAGGAGGAGTGAACGGTCTCATTGTAATCGATACAGGAGCACAAGTATCACTGATCGATAGGACAATGGCTCAGAACAAGCTAACTCCAACTGAAATCCAAATACGAGGTATCACTGGTGCTGTTATGAACGTTTACGGCACTGTAACAGAGGACCTTGCAACTGGAGTTACTTGATTTAAAATGTGACTTCGTCTAGCAACAGATCTCCCTGAAGATTATATTGCTATCCTAGGATACGATGTTTTGAAACGAAAAAAAGGCTGTGATTGACCTTGAGAATAAGTCTCTGAGTATTGGAAACAAGATAGCATGCAGTTTCCATGAAAGAGAATCCCCTGTAACTCGAAGCAGGAGAAGTGGCATTGGCATTGTTCAATGTTCCCACGAAACAAGTTCAAACCAAACCTTAACCCACCAAAACAAATCCTGAAGGAAGAAATACCTGACATTTTAGCGTATAGTCGCACAAACATCAACGTGCCTGCCCGTTCAGAAATGCTTATTCAAGTAAAATTAAGCAAAAACAAAAAGGATCAAATGGAACAAATGGAAGGAAAAACAGTAATTACAGAACCAGCGTTAGTAAAAAGTTCATGGCATCAATGTCGCTAGAAGCCTTTCAAAAGTGAATAAAGGAATGTGTTGGACCAAAATCATAAATATCACCTCTGAAAATTTAGTGATATACAAGAATACGCTGCTCTGCAAAATAGAAGAGCCACACAGTGAAGCAAATAAAGGAGCATGGAAACGAGTAAATCTAACACAAAATAGGACAGAGGAATTCAATGGAAAACTTGAAGAAAAATTAAAGCACCTCCCAACTGAAGACCAAAATAAATTAAAAAATGTTCTCCAACGCTACAAGCGTCTATTTAGCTTAGGAGGAATAGAGAATTTGGGGTGTACTTCTTTAGTTACTCACAAAATCAACACGAGCCAACATCCTCCGATCAATAAGAAACCTTACAGAGTGCCACAATCACAGAGAGGTACTCTAACAAAATTTGATACAAGAACAATTAGATAAAGGTGTAAATTGTACCCAGTACTTCCCCATGGTCAGCACCGGTAATCATTGTCCCCAAGAAAGCAGGCTCTGATGGTACCATCAGTTATCGTCTATGTGTGTGGACTATCGGGAACTCAATAAAATTACAGTTCCGGAAATATATCCCCTTCCAGATATACATTGAAACTTTAGACATGTTAGGAGGCAGTCAGTACTTCTCGGCACTGGATCTGAATTCAGGTTTCTATCAGGTAAAAATGCACCTGAAAGTCAAGAGAAGACGGCCTTCAGTACTCCTGATGGTCATTATGAATATACACGCATGCCAATGGGATGATCAATTCTCCTTCTGTATTTCAACGATTGGTTGATACTACTCTCACAGGTCTGAAAGGAAAGCATGTTTGCCCTACATGGATGATATCCTAATCTTCAGTTCGAGTATTGATCAGCACGCTAAAGATCTTAGTGAAGTTCTAGAGAGATTTCAAGAGGTAAATTTGAGTATCCAGTTGAAAGAAATGCCAAATAGCAAAAGTCTGAAATTAACTTCCTAGGGCCATGTTGTATCGAGAGATGGAATCAAACCATGTCAGAATAAGATTGAAGCTGTTAAAAATTTTCCAAGACCCCAAGAATGAAAAAGGAACTTCGTGGATTTATAGGACTATGTAGTTACTATAGGAGGCATGTACCGAAATTTGCCGACATCGCTAAACCTCTGACAAAATTAAACCAAAAAGACCAAAAGTTTGAGTGGAACGAAGAAGCGGGGGAAACATCATTTGAAAAATTGAAGACCATCCTTGTAACTGAACCTTTATTAGTGTATCCAAATTTCTCCAAGGAATTCGTCTTAAGCACTGATGCAAGTAATGTTGCACTTGGCGCAGTATTTAGGGACAAGTGATTAATGGAATAGAACACCCTATCGCCTATGCGTCAAGACAGTTTTAAACTCTGCTGAGCAGAATTATACAGTAACAGAAAAAGAACTTTTAGCAGTTGTATGGGCAGTAAAGTATTTCCGATGCTACCTGTACGGACGATCATTCTCCTTGTATACTGATCACAGCGCAATCAGATGGCTGCTGTCGCTAAAAGATCCTTCGAGTAGACTCACTAGATGGGCACTGAAATTGGCTGAATATGACTACAAGGTATTCCATAAACCAGGGATAAAAAATCAAAACGCTGATTGTCTGAGCAGAATTGTGTGCAAGAATACTGTGGAAAAGTCTACCTATATTGGATGTGGACAGCATTAAAGAAAATCAATGTAAGGATGAAGAGTGCCAGAGATTGAAAAAAATACCCTCAGTTCAAAACAAGTCCACAAGGAGTCATCTATATAAAGAGGCAGGACAGACAAACTGATAGTCGTTCCAAGACGGTTAAGAGAGAAGGTTATTCGTTTACACCATGATATCCCGACAGCAGGTTCATGGAGGTATCAAGAAGACGATGTTAAGAATCCAAGAAAAGTTTTATTGGCGAAAAATGAAATTAGATGTTGTCTCCTTTATCAGAGCATGTGATCCATGCAATAAAAGAATGGATTACGGAAAAAACTAAAGCACCTTTAGGTAAATTTCAAGAAAGTACAGAATTTGGATACCGGATTTCGTGTGACATTGTTGGCCCATTACCCCTAACAAGCTCCAAAAAACAAATACATACTGACAGTTATAGATCATTTTACAAGGTACGGAGAGTTTATTGCATTGCCAGACCAAACTGCAGAAACAAATAGCCCGAGCACTTGTGCAGAGAGTCATTACGAAGATGGGAGTACCCTGCGAATTAATTACTGATCAAGGCTCAAATTTCACATCCGAAATAATGAAAAGCATGTGTGCTCTACTAAGAATAAAGAAACTTCAAACCACCGCATATCATCCCATGAGCAATGGTAGAACAGAAAGAGTTCATAGATCCATACCCAAGATGCTAAGTCATTATGTCAACCGAAATCAAACAGACTGGGGACGAGCTCCTACCAATGGTAAATATGGCTTATAACTCTCAAGTGCATGATTCAAAAGGATTTTTTCTCCTTTTGAGCTAGTCTTTGGAAGGAAGAGAGATGAAGACTCCTTAGAAGATGATCTATTGATCACAGAAGAAGATGATGGTTACCCTGATTATGTCGAAGATCTTAAGATGAAGTTGAATGCCGTAAGGGAATTTGTCTCAACAATGCCAAGACCATGCAAGAACCCAGCAAAAGAGACAATACGACAAGAATTCTAAGCTAAATAAATTTGAAGAGGGCCAACGAGTATACCTTCACGTGCCCCAAGTGAAAAAGGAAGAGTGAAGAAGTTGTCTAGACCATGGAAAGGTCCATACACAATTGTCAAGGTTATATCAGATTTGAATGTCGTACTCCGAATTAAAAGGAAGAATGTAACTGTACATGTGAATCGAGTAAAACCTGTCACCGAGTTTAAGTTGCAAGAACAAGGAAGTAGCAAAATGATCCAAAAGCTGCTCAGGTAGCAGAAGAAGAAGAACAGGAAGAAATCATTGAAGAGACCGAAGACCATGAAGAGGCATTCAATAGAGTAGCCGGACAAAATGAAGAACAAGACAGGAGAGAACCAAGCCCAGGAACCGCAGAAGAGCGACCAGGCCCTTTTAGATCCATAAGAGATAGAAGAAAACCGGTGTAGATTCAAAGACTATGAAGTTTATTAAATAATAGGAATGTATATACATATTGTTATGACAGTGAACGTGTATTGCATCGTTTATTTAGTAGTTAAAAGTAAACGCAATGTATTGAATAATTATGTATTGTTTGTTATTTGAGGATGTTATATGATACACTAAAATATTCCTCGTTAGTATGTTATGCTTCTTGTCTGATGTGTAAGTAAAAGATGTTTTAGAGTACCACGTACAAAGTAGAATGCAATAGTTACTCCGAATTGAATGGGTTGTATGCGTGAGTATGAATGTTGTATGACTGTGAAACGAATGTTGATGAATGGGTATGCAAGGTGTGTGAATAAAAGCCAAATTAAAGGATCCAAACAATTTCAAATGTGTGATTGAGTACACTATAAGGAAAGAAGTTATATCTACGCAGGGTTAAGTAAGAAACATAAGATCAAGCTGTACGTAATAAAATAAATTCGAATAAGTCAGGGATATTCATGAAGTAAAACAATTATTAGGATCTAAATGATGATTTCAGGAATACTTGTACTCTTTGTCGAGACAGGAATGGCAGAGAATGAAATGACACAGGGAATCGTTTTCAAGAAACTTCATGACACAATTATTTCCGAGGATGAATGGAAGATTGTATTAGATTTTAATATGATAGAAATAAGAGACGAACTTGAGTCACTTAAGACATTGTGCACAGACTTAGTTTATTATACGAACACTAGTGTAAATGTGTGGGATGAGGACTTTGCTTTCGAATATAGTAGAATTAAGACCGGGGATAGACCAGTATGAATCCGATGTAAGTGACTTATTTAGACTTCTACCTACAGAACGCTCCAAGCGAGGACTAGTTGATGCAGGAGGATATGCATTGAAATGGTTGTTTGGTGTACCCACTAGCGAAGATATGGAACAAGTTAATAGTAAAGTTGAAGAGATAAAAAAGATTAGCGGATCACTGTTGAGTTCTAGAGAAAACCAAATCACCTTAATGAAAGACATGAATGAAAAGATGGTAACAAATACTAAAGCCATATCAGAGATAATGACTAAACTTACTCATTCAAATAGCATGTTAATCACTTCACTCCAAGGATTCGAACAAGAAAACATTATGCTACATCGTTCATTAACAAAACATTTAAAATCTGTCAGTCTAGCACGTCATTTAGGTCAAACCATAGATGAAGCAAAGTTAAGAATTGTTGAGTTTAGGCAAGCTTTAGAATTAGTAAACACAGGTAGAATAAGCAGCAAATTACTACCACCCCATGAGTTTGTAAACATATTGCTTGACATAGGAAAAAGTCATACCTCGTCATTTGAAACTAATTATTATACCAGTTAATGAAGAGGACGTATTTATGTATTACACCTTTTGCACTGCTCATGCTTTAGCCACAAGACAGGAATTAGATTGATCGTAACTGTACCTTTAAGTTCGCAAAGACAGACGTCTTGAACTTTATAAAGTAGAAGTTATTCCATTGTACCAAACAAACCTTCAACATTTGGTTAAAATGGAATGTACAAGTTGATTATTTGTTGATCTCCAAAGAGAGACAGTATTATGCACCTATCGATTTTTACACACTAAGTCAGTGTAGACTAGTCATTTTTATTTGTGTCCTAACTCTATAAAATGTATTGCATCATAGCGTTAATGATTGTATATTCGCTCTATTCATGGGATCTAACTAGTCACAGAAAAATGTTCACGAACCTTAACCATAAATGTAACTTCACCTGTATGGATCCAAAACGGCAATGATTGGATCTATAGCCTAAAGGAACCATATAAAGTTCATACTTAACTGTATGAGGAGTTCTGATGGAGTAAAAAACTCAGTTATCTCTCCACCACATCTAGGTTATTTAGAATTAACTTTAAACAAGTCTGGAATATTAAAACAGGCTTTCAAGTTGCGCTATCTTTGGTAAATATAATAAGTTATTCTCGAGGACTCAAGGAAATATAAAATATAAATTTGACATTAACCATTTGCACATCCCAAAGATTAATCTGTTGCTATCTCACGAAGAAGAAAATCTAATCTTTAAAAACAGTAGCTTGTTATTTGAAACAATGCAAAAAGTCAAGGACAATCTTAAAGATAATCACAATAGAACTAGACCTTAACAAGCTTTTAAATGATACACATGTTTTGTACCCTAGTATCAAAGAAAGTATAGAAACCCCACTGAACTATTTCTACATTATCATAGTTTCAATGTTTATTTTGTTCATTTTGAATAGTGTACTTTGCGTAGTTTTGTTTTGTCACAGGAAAAATGCCAACCTGTGCGAGGATGTCCTCAGTTGCTGAGCGGCAAGCCCAACCATTCGAGTAGAACATGGAACTCCGCTCGCAGAAATTATTCAGGTGTCTTCCTTTGTTCAATTCAATACACCAAGCCCGCCTTGAAGGTACGGTATTGTGAAATTCATTGTAGTGCTGGAACCAGTCAGGTCAGTGTTTGCAAAGACTATATTTGTTATAAATATGTGGGGACTTGCCAAGCTCAAGAAATGTAATGTAGTTAGGAGGACGTATATCTTAAGTGATTGTCAATGTCAAGTAGAATTAAATTGTAGATTATAAGAACTTACGCAGCCTAAAATACTATTTTGTCCTTTTAAGTTGTGAAAAAAATGATGTAATGTAAAATGTTATCCTATTACATTTTTTTTTGAAGTATTGTAAATGTTTGTTTGTTATATTCTGAGAATCTAAGATGTATCACATGAAAAATTCTGTATGATCCATCTTTCCTGAAATGGAGAGTGAGTAGCGCGCACGCAACACTACTATTTTAATTTTAGTAATTTTTAGATGGTATTTTAGTAATTACACAGTGTGTAAATTAACTGGACTAACCCAAGTCCCTTTAACCGCGTGATGTGAGGTGACTGGCCGTGCTGAGGAAATGCAAGGGTCAGCACTCGTCAGCACGGGTCGGCAGTCGAGTTGAGGGCTCGGAGGTAGGCGGAGGGATTGGCAATGTAGAGTGTGTGAAGTAAGTCTATTTTGGTTGGAGTGAGATGCGAACATACCGGTACACATATAGTAGTTTGGGGTGCGCCTACGAGTGTTTTAGTGCATTTTGAATATAGATTGGACTCAAACAAAGGAGAAACGTGAGTAATTATTTCAAGACCCTTCTCAACCACTATTCTAAATTTCCCTACGAGCTAGGGTGGTGGCAGCAGCAAAAAACGCTATCCCTTTTATTAACCATGAGCCTCTCTGGCTAATATCGGAGGGCTTACAGGAAAAAGCAAAGAATTATTATTTAATAATAATGTATGCAATGGTAACTTACTACATAGTGTATGTATTATTTCAGCTTCCAGGCGGCACTTTGAGATTGCCTTTCGCATGTTTGACTTAAACGGAGATGGGGATGTTGACTCAGAGGAGTTTGAGAAGGTGGCGACTCTCATCCGACAACAGACCAGCATCGGTAGTCGACACAGAGACCATGCCAACACTGGCAACACCTTCAAGGTAACTGTTTAGATCAGATAATAGACATTGAATTTGTGATTCAACAACGGACGAGCATCGACAGTCGACACAGAGACCATGCCAACACTGGCAACACCTTCAAGGTAACAGTTTAGATCAGATAATAGTCACTATATTAGTGATTCAGCATCAGATGCATTTTATTGTTGACATGCTACAATAAAATAGTACATCCTTTGATTGTAGGAAATGTTTTGGTTACATGGTTTAATTATTAGAGAATATAGCATATTGTACAATAAAAACTGAAAATAAATTGGAATGTTGAAACATATATACAAAAGTTAAATTTTTTACCACATGCAATTATTTTTGGTGCTTTATCCTCATTAGCCAAAGTCTCTACCTATGATAGCTCCAAACTCATGTTTGAAATACACTGATAACACAACTAATTTTTCTTACTTTTATTTTTTTCAGGGTGTCAACTCTGCGCTTACGACTTACTTTTTTGGCCCTAATATGAACCAGAAATTGACTATTGAAAAATTTCTTGATTTTCAACGACAGTTGCAACGAGAAATTCTCAGTCTTGAGGTCAGTTTCTTCTTTTCTTGACGGTATCATAAATGATTTATTTTTTATTTTATACTAAGTGTTGTGTGTAATATCCAGACAAATCTATTTTGCCCATATTTTCATTCAGTTCCAACGCAAGAACCCAGATGAGAACGGAAACATTTCAGAAGCAGACTTCACTGAACTTCTCTTAGCATATGCCGGTTATGCTCCAAAGAAGAAGGCTAGGATGCTGAAGCGAGTAAAGAAGACGTAAGTTTAAATACTGTCCAGTTGTATTACTGAGCTTCTGTTACTTGTGTTCCCATTCTTATTTTGTAGAATGTAACGTGGTAATATAAGATTAATTTTAACTAAAATTTGATACTTTTAAATCAGTACATTTTGCAATGAATTATTTGTTGAGTAAAACTAAATACAATGCTATGAAACAAATCACAACCTACTCAAAAATTTCATAAAAAGTCAAATATAATTTAATACTAATTACTAACACTTTATTAGTGAGTGTGTGTGATTACATTAAAAAGTTGAATATCTGATTTTCTTAGGACTGAAACTCCCTGATTAGGAGAGTACTCATTTTTTATTTTGATATTTTCATTGATTTTTCGAAGAAATGGCTAATGTGTATTTAGGTAGATGAGACCGAGTATGTAAATATCCTCATATACAAGTTGCTCTGAAAAACAGTGTCACATAGAAATGCTCTTAACCCTGTAACTGACAAAACCCAATAAGCTATTGGGTGTTTTAGTTGTATTCTAGATGGTAGCATCCAATATCGGGTCTTTTAACACAACCTACTTTTTTTGTTATTACGTTTTAAAATTATATGCTTAATACGTATTGGTATTGACACTAATAGAAAGAGAAATTTCCAATTTCTGTAAATCATAAACTTTCTGATCATTTTACGTTCAGTTACATATCTGTACGTTTTGTAATCTCGTAACTATTTCTTACGTTCTCACGAACTGCGATGAATCAACTGGTTTATTGCAGAGCTGCTTTTATTCTACCAATCATATGTTTTTATTTTTATTTACAAGTATTACAAGTAGTAATTATGTGGTTCGTTGTTGTGAACATGTGTTTTGGCAAGCTATCACAGTTTATTATGAGAATGGACCGTCACTTTCACAATCGCTCTAGTGGTGTTTGAGAAATTTTATTTTTTAGTAACATTTATTTGGTACTATGATAAGACAAAAGTGAAATTATTTGAAAGAAATAGTAACAAGACTGTATAATCAAATGTGGACATTTAAGTTTTACTTTTTTGGCAAGTTGCGATTCAGAACATCGGTACCTAAGTGTTTTTTTTTTTTTTTTTTTGCCATAATAAGTAAAAATATTTTAAACCTTTTTACTCTTATTGGTTTTAATGAACTATGATTGTTATATTTTGTTTTTTCATACCACCACTCATCACTTTTGTACAAATTAATTTGTTTTTTGTATGTTTGCAAGAATGTGGTGACTACATTGAAAATGTGTACATACTTATTATTATGAGGAAAATGTTTTTTGAACATTCCCTAATAAAATTGTATATAATATAATTATTGTACATAATAATAAAATGTTATTGTACATATGAAAATGAAGTAAATATAAAGCAAAGTCCAAGGTACAAAATACACTCCGCCACTCAGAGGAATTTGACCACCAGTTCCAGAGTTAATAAAGGTATATTTACTTGATTTATTTATTCACACAGTTACAGGGATCAAATTTCAAAATATTAATTTTAAAGACTTTTTTTACTTTTTATTAGATTTTAAAGAAGATTTACTTTTTCAATAACTATTTTATCATTGAATTTGTAATTTGTATAAATTATTTTACTTAATAAATTTAATATACTGTATACTCTGTTCTTAATGTAAAACTCATATGAAACTGTCTTAAGCCTCATATAAAACTAAAACCATCTTAAACTTCCTATAAAACTAAAAAATTTCATTAAAATTTATTATACATTTGTAACTAAAATTATAAGGACTGGTGCTAAGGAACTACAACTTTCTCCAATTCTAAGAATTCCATTGCACCTCTATGAAAGAATCCTCTTTCAAACAAAAATAGAATGGTAAAAAATATGTTACATAGCTAATGAAAGTTTCCATAAAGTGTAAGAATTATTTTTAATTCTCAGAACTGTTACGTATTCTGACATTTAAGTAACTATTCAGGTAATTTAATCAATTTTTTGCGTAAGTTGGTTAAAAATAAATTTAAAATATTTTAGTTTTATTATTACATGATTAACAGGAATATTTTCGAACTAGAGTTGACATAAATACTTACTAGAAATCATAGATATAAATATGTATATTGAAAGTAATTAGTAGATTAGTACATTTTTAATTGTAAATCTGACATTCCGTCAAATTTTTCTAAAGACTACGTATTTGTTATTACAGATTTCGAGAAAACGCTCAGGGAATCAGCAGAGATGACTATCTCAAGTTTTTTCACTTCTTAAACAATATCAATGATGTGGATACAGCTCTCACATTTTACCACATCGCAGGCGCTTCCATTGATCAAGGTAGATTCACATATTAACTTAAAATAGTGTATTATAGTTGAATTGTTCTGTAATAAAGTGATAAAAAAACCGTTTCACGTATTTATTTATGAGTGAGTGGAGATGTTGAAAGTGACACAATAACAGCAGCATCAACTCCTCGATTACTCGTATAGAACGGTGGGTTGTAGCGAAGATAACAGAGCGCACCCAAACAATTCAGAAGTTGTAGTTCTATACAGTAAAGGTATTTGGATATTCTGAATCACTCGGAGAGAGAAACGTCACAAAGTTGAACTTAGTTTTTTCCGGCAGAATTAATCAGCCATGGATGCCGACTTTTAAAATTATTAGTAGGCTGACTGTGAAACAAAAAAAACAGTCCAGGAGTTCGGCTCCAGAAATTTATTTAAAAATAAATGTTCCAAATTATGTTTTATGCATTTTTAATACCAATTACTACAGACTAATGATACAAGGTAAATATTTTTAATTTCTCAGTTTTGGTATTTACAAAGTTATTGATAATATCCTGCAGTAATTCTGACAATAGAAATTATTTTGAAACAAACAGCTGTATGCAATATTTGTATGTACAAATTTCTTGTGTGCAAATATAATTGCTATAACGTAACCAACATTAGAAATTAAATAAACTTTTAGGTTATTCAGTTCAGGTATTTAAGTGCTTTGTGATATGTTATTAATTAAGTACATATTTTTTAGCAGTCAAGAGCAGATTTTATTCATGTTATAATTACTTTTACAGTCTTTTTTGGCAACTCTTAGTTATTTGAACTTTTATATGTTCTCATTTCACACCCTTATAAAAATTTGTACTTACATATAAACAATAATTTTATGCTTGCAATGCAAAATAATATCCACAATAACAAACAAAATTTTAGTCTTTATTTAGAAGTATACAACACACAAAAATTGCTTTTTGCTATGCTAGGCATACTATTTAAAAAAAATTAAATATAAGTCTGTTATTTTTCCGCAGAAACCATTGAACGTACATCCATAGTTTTTATCAAAATTACATTGAATAGTAGATTTTCTGTTTTTAATTTTATGTAACTATAAAACCAAACATTACTTTACAATGTATAAATTAACATTACTTCTGGCAATTAGAAGATGATTGTATACTCCACTTATACTCTTGTGAAAGTTAATCCATTTGTATAGAAATTTACTTTTTTAATGGTTGAACAAATATTTCTCATGATCACGTTTATTCTGTTATTCTGTTAGTGGTTTAGGTGTGTAAATACACTTTATTTGTATTATGTTTTCCAGCAACTCTGAAGCATGTGGCTAAAACAGTAGCTCATGTAGATCTGAGCGATCACGTCATCAATGTAGTGTTCACCATCTTCGACGAGAACAGTAAGTATTAAAATATCTTTTTTAATTATTGAAGATGGAATCTTCCAGAAGTACTGTATAAAATTAAATCTAACCAGCATTAGTTTTTATAAAAGATCAACTTGTTTTTATTATTTTAAACTACAATGCTCAAGGTATTCTTTTTTTTTTAATTTAAATGTTATAACTTTGTAAACTTTGAAGAAAACAACTAAATACTCAGTGTATTTTATTCAAACTAATATCCCAATAAATTTATATTATACTTCATCATTTACTGATCATTATTATTTGGTATTTGTTTGATATTTTATAGTATTTCTCAGTACATTTTTCAAGTTGAATAATAACACTCTCTGAAAGGAAAAGTGCACTAGAATCCTGCTAGTTCAATCCATACTAATCAAAAAACCTTAAATGAAAATATAAATCACAAAATTAGTGAGGATCTAAAGAAATATAATGTTCTAAATACACATTGGTGCACTTCTAAGAGTGACAGATGGAAATAAATAGTTTTTTTATACTTTTCGTTCTTGCCTCATCATGGCTGCCAACATAGTCAAATGAAATTGGTTATTCAATTCTACACCATTGAAATAAGAGATCCTGCCTGATTGCAGCGATAGCCTATAAATCATGATGGTGTAGAATTATGTACTACAATAAATGAGAAAAGCGGCATTGGGGCTTAAAGAGATTGTTTTTTGCTCAAATTATAATCAATTTAAAACAATCAATAAAAAATATGCAAAAAATCTTGTTGCTAACAACAAATTTCTAGTATTGATGTTCAAGCTATTTCTCTTATACAACACCCTGTGTGTGTGTTTGTGTGTTTAGTGGATGGACAACTCAGCAACCGAGAGTTTGTGGCAGTGATGAAGAACCGACTGTTACGGGGCCTCGAGAAGCCCAAAGACACCGGCTTCGTCAAGCTGATCCAGTCGATCATCAAGTGTGCCAAGGAGGCAAGGCCGGTCCTTTTTGACATATAAACCCTGGGGCTGCATATGATGGGTTATCTGATGGATTGTTATATGATGGTTATCTGATGATTGTTATATGACTGATATCTGAAGATTGTTTCCTTGATGGTTGTGATTGGGGTTGTTTGTGTTTGCATGGAAATATTAGGTTTTGTTTTTGACATCAGTTTTATTATTTCCAACTCGTTTATGTTGCAGGATGTTGTCACAACATACAAATTGTTATCATTATAATAGTCAATTTTTATATAATCCGTAAAATAATCTTTTTGTTTTTCCAAATTCAATCACGAAAGATCTCAAGTTTTATCAACCTCTATTTTAAAAATGTACTTATTCCATTTTTGGATTTTTTTATTTTAAGTATTTGGCAGTTTAATACAAGTATTAGTGATTACTGTAACTGCCAAAATAATTGTATGGATTTTCGTAAGGTAAATAAATGGACCACTTCATTTTATGACTCTCAAAGCAATATTCTTGGAATTACCATAAGTTTGTGTTCTATTTTACATTAGACACAAATAAGTTGATATCATTGTGTCCATATATTAACACCCGATATAGTTAACAACTTACATAAGCAGTATGTCTACTGGCCAATTAAAATCTTTTAGTGGAAATCTGCTCTTAGATAAGGACCTGATTCACAACTTGTCTTAGTTTAATCAAAACTATCATAACAATTCAAGGAAACATATATCAGATACATGCATGCTGTCTGTTACAGGAATACCCAGAATCCTCTTTCAAGTGGAAACTCTTCCTCTTAAAATCTTTCTTTTAAACTATACACTAGCAAATGCTTCTTTCAACAAAAAATTACACAATATATCCTGTAATTCCAACTCATTAATCTTTAAATTAGTTAAATTTTTAAAAATTTTGGGAATCGATTCCTGTAGTCCTTTCTGGGTACTCCCTTAATCTGTTGCATGTATGATAAATAAATGTGTACAAATACTGTTACTTGTTGTCATAACTACCATAGACAATATTAAGAAGTCAATGCTATTTAAAATCTGTTCTTTTGTAAATTTAATCTACTTCCTCACTGTTTACAAAAGTTTTGATATTGTATTAATGTTAAAGTGTTCGACGACCACTTGTGCATGATGATAAAATCACTCAAGTGCGAGTGATGTGTGTTTATTTATTTATGTTCCTTTAAGTTTTCCTCTTATGATGAATTGTGTTTCATTTCGTACTGTACATTTTCCATCTATAATTTATTAATACTGTTGTTTTGAAAAGTTTTATAAACTAAATCACAAGAAAAACTGTGAAATCTTAGAAAATATTACATTTTTCTTATTAAAGAAAGTTATTTTATTTAAGTATGTATAAACCATTTGTAAATAACTTGAATTAATCTAATTCACTATGTAATTTAACATTGTCTATTGAATTTCATATATATAATAAAAACAACTTAATTCACAGATTAATGTCATAGCTTTTACCTGATAATACCAACTGCACTGACTGAACTTTACCCACAGGCAAAACTATTGCGATTGTTTACTTATATGTTCAAACATTAGCATAAAATCAAATTATTCTATTGTCTCTTCCATTTTATTATCTATAGCAACTATTCTATTAAGTATATAGTGTTAGATATTTCCTGTTAACAGAGCATCACACGTTAGTTATATGTTAAGAAATACAAGCATCAGTATGTTCAATAGACAAATTTGTTTTTTTTCAAAATTGTATTCATTATACAAGCAGTTTTTTAAAGCAAAATCCAAAATAAATGGAGAATGATCCATAACTGATGAGAAACTCGAAAGCTACAGTTATTCTGTCAACAAAACACTAGGATGGACTATTTAGTATACAATGTAAGTATGGTCGGCTACAATTTTTCTGCCCTTTTCTTGCCTTTTGTTCATTGTTTCCTAATTTAAATGGTCCTGTAAGTATCGATAGCACGTACAAGGTGTAAACAACATTGAAACATATTTTGTAATTTTGCATCCGTGCATGTTGTCGGTTCTTAACACTATTTTGTGCATGTCATCCATCCACACCCTTGATTTACCAAGAGTTAATAAATTTAGTAAAACAAAAGGCAATATTGACCAATAAAATATTGTATCTCTTGATTATTATTTTTAAATAAAATATTTTGCCATCCTCAATCTCTACAAACGATCCCAGCAATTAATTTTGGCAGCTTTTGGACAGTCAGGTTAGAGGATACGTTAAATCAAATAAATAGTGTCAAAATATTAAACAAACTTTATCCTTTGACATAATTTACTTTATATTCTGCTATTTCTACACTATTTAAGAGTTATGAATGGTGTGGGTTAAAACATCTTGTAAGACAACATAGTTTTAAATAGATTTTATCTATTTTTATTATAAATTTATTTTTAAGTTAAGTTTTATTGGGCAGATATGGTTTATCCATTCTTAACTATTAGGTTATAATTGATAAGTGGGAAAAATATCAAATAAATATCACTATAAACTTTATAAATACCCATTTTTTTAGACTTAATCTTGACTTGTTTTAGTTGAAAATCATTATTTATCATGTTAAACATGTTAATGTTCAACTTTTTTCTAGAGATATTTAAAAATTAAATTTCAATTTTAAGTGTTGTTTTAAATGAAAATGTTTTGAGAAATGCACTTTGTCCATTGTGTTAAATATTTATTAAGTTAAAAATTATAAGTATAAAATAAAATTCTCAGAACAATTTTTTATGGATTTTTCCAATTCGTTAATATTAATATTCTGTGGTTGCCTTGAGTATCTTATAAGAGTCCATTACTGCCCAAAATTGAAAACACTTTATGGGGTGAAATTTAAATGTTCACAAATGTGTTTTGTATTTAATAACTTAACCTGTGTCGATGGCCGATACCTACACATGTATTGGCAAGTGTTTTATAAACTCATTCTGTATATTTGCCATGAAGTTTCCTAAATGAATGTTTTCACTGTAAATAAAAATTTAGTTCTACTCACATTACAATACTTTCTCTTATACTATGACTGGGATATGAAGTAAAAATAAAGTGTTTACAAGTATTAAAGGCAGTATTAATACTTGCACAATACAAACACAATGCCTTGTGCGTTCTTGTTTCATGTTGTATTGACCCAATGAGTATATTTGGTTGTGTCCTCAGATACCATGGCTGATTGAATATCTTGTAATGCTACTATGTTGTTGATGTAATTTTGATCCCTATCTGTGTGCATGTCATTTGCAAGAATCCTGGTCATTAATAAAACATACTAGTGCAATAAAAATAATTTTTGTAATTGTATTTTACTACTGGTCTAAAATCTATTACATTAGACTTTTAACTGTATTTCTATTACTGCTTTTTTGACATGTTATAATTAGTAATTTTTGGTAGTAGTTTTATACTCCCTATGTGAGTTTCTTTTGTTACAACCATTAAGTCTGGCTTGTATATAACTTATGTACAGAAAATTGTATTATTGAAATAAAGGTATTACTAATTGTCTTAAATGATATGCTATATTATGTTATTAACTCCACTTGTAGGGTTATCTATATATATATATATATATATTAATGTAATGAAAAGTAACTAAAACCCTTTTAAAAATCTTTTCATTGACATACACGTGTTTCTGTTTTTAACCATCATCATCAGTGTACATTAACCTCTAAATAAATAATAAAAAAATTATGGTTGCCTGTAAAGTCGGTTTTACGGGCGAAGATTTTACGTGACAACGTCTTTTTCTCGGTAGAATATTTATTGATATGAATATTATTAAATTGCACAATAGGAACAAGGAATTGAATGAAAATAAGAATTGCACAAATTTTAACTATAGAAATATATTTTGTTTACTAAAACATTGTACATAATTTGAAATTAATTAAAATTTGTTATTGTAAATGGTAAAGTTGAATAAAACATTTACTAAAATTGGAATTTGAAATTCTTGCTAAACACAGTTAAATTCTAACTCCGCGCGTGGTGATTGGTCGGTTTAGTTCGTTTGTTTGGTCGCACTGTTATGACAGGTTAGAGGTTATAATTTGTTATTTTAAATGTTTGACTAGCAATACGCGCTGTTTCTTCTCAATCGACTGAATTACGATTGATTGCAGAGTGATTTAAACTAATAATTTACTAACACTATCAACATTTGTCAATAGTATGACATAACCTATAAACTCAGTTTCTCAACTTTTGTGTCAATCTAACAATTAATCAATCAATCATAGTTTACGATAATGAAATATCAGTGTACAATTATTTACCTTTATTGTTGTAGTTGTTGTAAATGACGAATCTAAGCACTCCACATTTTCACGAATAAACATAGTTATCTGCTTTATCCCGTGCGGCGGACCCACAGTTATCTGCTTTATCCCGTGCGGATCCCGTGCGGCGGACCCACTGGACGGGCATCGTAACGTTACCGGGCGTTACACTTTTTCATGAGTGACTCCGAGCCGCAAACCTAATTTAAGACGTTGTCACGTCAAAATTAGATATACACATGTGGACCTTTTAAACATATGTTAAATTTAAATGACACAGTTTTAAATTTTTTATTAGTAATATGTATTCAATATTTTAAAGTTTCCAATGACCATAACTACACAAATATTGAAAAGAACATGGAAATTTTAGATATCGAAAGGAAAGGAGAGAAATTAAACACAAAAGAAGAATTACATATCTATCTAAATTGTAATAAAGATCCTTATAACATTTTAAATAGTAATCTAAAAAATAAGACAAATCCAATTTTTGAAAAAATTAAAATATTAAATACAGATTACTAATAAAAAATGTACAACTGTGTCATTTAAATTTAACATATGTTTAAAAGGTCCACATGTGTATATCTAATTGTTTATTATTTATTTATTTAGAGGTTAATGTACACTGATGATGGTTAAAAACCTAAACACGTGTATGTCAATAAAAAGATTTTTAAAAGGGTTTTAGTTACTTTTCATTACATTAATATGTGCTATATATTTAACAAAAAGTAATGTACATCTTCTAGCCTAAGCAATGACTTAATGATAAATCAATGCAACATTAATGAAACGAATTTTGTAGTTTTGTAACTTATAATACCTATAGAATTAGTCATACCAGTATCTTGATACGCTTGTTAGTTTTTAATGTTATGATAATAATTTAAAATTTTATTTTATCGTTATCGGTTATATTAGACTTATTTACATAATTTTAACAGACCAATGTAAGAAATGTATTCAAAATGTTGGGAATGTACACAATCGTGTTACTATTTTGAATTCGTAGCAAAATTGGTCTTCATAATTGAAATTTGTTCTTATTTATTTCAGATAAAGCAGAAGACAGAGATTCTTGGAGGATAAAACTTGAAACTCAAAAGTGTTTTTGTTACAACCGATAGTATATTTCTTACATTTTATGAGAAAATTTGAGTATTGCACAAAATATAATATATAATCCAGATTTATTTCATTGTATAGTGTTATTAAAATTAAATATATTATTTAAAAATCTCACAAAGCATTATATTTTACATTTACCCAATATAGCACAAAGAAGCAAAGTACTGTGGTAAGCCTCTGAGATTGGGAGCAAGTGGAGAAAAGGGTTAGAGAAAAGAAGATACATGGATGTGAATATTGAGTTTAACTCCAGTTCACCTTCCTCTTAGTGCAGCGTCTGAAATCTGACACTGTCACAGACTTGACTCCTGGAATCTGGAGTCATGTTCGTCTGAAGAGATACGAAAAAGTCGGCAACGAAAAAGCTCAAAAGAACTACATTATTTCAACATCATTGTGGACTTGAAGAGACAATGAGAATACCTTTTACCTAGATTACATTATATTTTGTAGTTTAGGTGTCTCTGATGTCAAAATTATGTAAATGATTTAAGCTTCTTTCATCGACTTTTTTTATCTCTTACGATTATGACTCGAGATTCCAGGAGTCAAGTCTGCGACAGCCAGATTTCAGATGCTGCACTAAGCGAAAACATAAATGGAGCTAAACAACATTCACATTGAATCAACCCTTCCCGCCATAGCTACTTTATGTGTGGAAAACATTGGTGTACCCTCGTCATAGTGATTGTTAGTACTTATCAGTCACTATAAAAAAACATTCTGTACAATTATTTTTGTGAATTTTTTTTATTAGAGCATAATTTGCTGCAATTGAGGCTTACTTGTGACAAATCATCCTTCCTGTAATTGCCGAACTCCTGAGTTCACCACAGTACTTGAAGCAGTGATGCGTTTATTTTTGCAACTAATAAATTATTAGTATAATAAGCGAAGAAGAGAGTAAGTATGATACTGTGGTTAACACAGTTTTCAGGTGTAGAATTAAGTAAATTACCAGTATTCTTAAAAGTGATAAGGGAGATCAGCATGACAGAAAGATACTATCATGTAGTTCTAGGCAATAACCTCCCACAACACCGTTTTTTTTTTTTTTTTTTTTTTATTGAGGGGTTTTTCTCCACACCTCTCCTAATACAAGCTTTAAGTAGTCTGCAGTGATCAGCCTTGGACAAATGTGGTACCAACTCCTTCTTCAAGTTTATAAGCAATACAATGTTCCTGCGATTTTTTTATTATTAACCACAAAGGGACACATTTTTCCTTACTCATTGTTTTTGTTTCCTGTTCTCACTACATACCAAGTTTATATAAATTACAACAAGGTGTGCTCAATGCCTTCTTTTCATATTTAAATTATAGTGGTAAAAGACTAAAATGCTGTTATAAAAGTAATGTGTTTTCAACTTACTAAAGTTATAATTTTATTGTAATCCTCTCGTGTCAAGACTTTTTTGCACCTCCAAAAGTTACCTTGGCATCCATGTCTCGTCAGTGGCTAGACATGCAAAAAGAGAGCAGCGATTGCATGGTGAGGCAGATAGACAGTAAATACATACCAGTCTACTTTTTTATCATGCATAAAAATGGCTTTGTGAATATCATTAAAGTATTAATTAACTTACAAGTTTTATTTCTTATCAAAATCGTTTTTTTTAACTGCAGGTATTACAAAAAGGTTGTTTAATTTTTAATATAGTTTGTATATACGATTTGTGTGGTACATTTTTTACATTAAATGGTACTTTTCTGTCCCGTGAGGTAAATAATCATATAGAAAGCAATATTTCATAGATATAAAAGCCTAATTTCTTATTTAAAAAAAGGATAATAACTAAATATTTAAATGTAAATAAAATATATTTCCGTTTAGATTGAGATTTTAAAATAAAACGTGAAAACACCTTCAAAATCACATTTTTTATTCCTAGAACGTTAGTTACTTTTTTAATCTACTAAAAAATATAAACTTATACAAGAAAACTGTCTTACACGAGGTGTGGCAGTAATAATGAGACTGATGCTGCCAAAAAATCTGAAAATCTGCATTAAAAGGGACAAGATATGAGTGTGTGGAAACTATAACTGGAAACGGCACGTGTCCTGAAAGAACTGACAGAAAATGACTTCCAGTACTGTTTCCAACAATGAAAAATTCACATGGAGCATTGTAGGGATAGAGAAGGAGTATATATTGAAGGTAGCAATAAGTGATAATGTATAACATTAAAATAAAACTACATCAGTCTCGTTATTTAATAGCCACACCTCTTATGTACATGTTATGAAAGTCAATCTGTGTAGTTTGCTTTGATGAGATAATCAAAATAATATTGAGGCATATAACTAAAAACACAGATAATGAGCCGAATGAAAACCTTCCCATCACTCTGAGAAGATTTGCATCTAACACTAAAATTTGTTGCCACGTGAAATGTGGTGTTGTCCTGCCTGGTAGCAAAAATAATAATGACTATAAAATGTACTACACAGAAAAATATTTTAAAATGTTATATTGAGTAAACTCTGAGCAAAAATAAAATATTCAGCCTTTTAACTATAATTTATAAAAAAAATCATAATAAAAGATTAAAATGTTACAGTTGTAAAAAATGTAGTGGTAACAACATAATCTACATGCCACTAAACAGTATAATGAATAACAATATAAGAATCAAATAAAAACAAGGACAATAAGTTAATTTTTAGCAAACATAGCATCAAACAACAAATAAGCCTTGAATAAATTCCAATAGCAAAATAAGAAATAGTATAAGACAACAGTATCAATATAAAACCCAAAAGTGAAAATATAAAGACAAATCTAGAACAAAATTTAACTAAAAATGTAGGAACAAAAAAAAGTTATTTTATTGATTTCCAGAGTTTACATTACGTTTCTAAAGCTAAAATTTCTCTGATATTAATTGACCAGTATAATGATATACTGTTTGTATAATGCTGTTTTGTTTTACAACAGTATAGCATTATTTCCAATTTTTTTCAACAAAATGTCTCTTCACAAAATGTTTTGTCGATAGTAAAAGTTACGGATCAGTTTTCATTTGGATCTGGAAGCAATAGATTACTAATCAATTTGTAAGATGCATCAGGCGGTCTCAGACCAGATTTGACCGGGGCCCGGGCCGAACTCCACCACAAGTCTATTTGAAGAGACCGTGTCGAAGGACGGTGGCATGACTAGACAGGGTCCGGCCGAATGTTTTTCCGGGGCTCGCCAAAGCTGAATACGGCTCTTGGTTATGAAGGATCCATAATGAAGGGTACGGCCCATCATACGTGTAAAGTTTTCTGTTTAGTACAGGAAAACGTAGTAGTGACAACTGGGGGAAGTTGAGGGGGTAGAACCCTCCTCCCCCAAAAGCCTTCAAATTTTACAATATACTTATAACATCAATCAATTTGTTTGAAATTCAGCAGTTAATGTTTTATTTTGAATTAAGCCTGTCAATTTATTTTCGTCAAATTTATTTCAAATTATATTTATTCCTTAACCCTGACATGCTCTTCAATCACAATCAACCTCCCCCCCAATCCTAGTTACGTCACTAACATATACTTTTCTTTATTTGAAGTTTGTTTTTGACGATGGAAGGATTCTGAAGGAAACAGGATTTTCCAGTCACTTGCTATCGTTCAATGATACAAAAAATCAGTAACACTACGTTTCCAGATTTTGCAATCTGATCTCTTTTTCAGAAGAATAACTAACCTGATTTGAGGTTAAGTGGTAAATAGGACTTTATAGTCCTAACTTCGCCTCTAATAAAGACAATTTTCATTTCATTTCATTTAACCTACCATATAATAAAAAAATCTTAGCCTAAAATAAATCATACTATAGCGTTTTAAAACGCATAAGTCAGGAATCACAACCTGTGTATCAACTTCACTAACTCTAAAACATGCACTTAATAAAAACACCATACTAATTTAATGTTTACAAATTCCACGATATTAAAACTGAACTAGATAATACAAGGCAAAATATTATGTCTGCATTCGCCCACCAACCACCTACAACTGGCCAAAGACTAATAGTAAATGACAATCGTCACGGCAGAAACAAGATGATGGCAAAAAAGGAGGCAACATGAGTGGGCCTTTTTATTATTGGTTCATTCTAGATGAACTTCTTAAAAACCATATGTGCCTCCGCATTGTTTTATTACAAATATCTAATCTGTTTGATGCTCTTGGTTTTCTTTTTAATTCGTTTTTCTGAATTGGCAACCAAAGCGGCCTAATCTCGACTGATGGTTGACTAATTGGTTGGTCTGCCAGATTATTGTATGAAGCCTCGATTAATTTCCTTTTAAACAATGATGTGCAAATTTTCTTTAAGCTCCTTTCTCGTGTTTTCTTTGTGTCCTTTTATCCTTACGTTTAATGGTCTTTTTGTCTCGCCTACGTATTGCTTATTGCAAATATATTTTCTACTGTAAAGTTTTTGGAATCTTGTGTGCCACTTTTTTAAAAGATATTGTCTCAGAGTGTTGTGTGATATAACGCGGGTCTAATGTTATACTTTCTGCCTACGCTGCTAATTTTCTCCGATAATCCCGGCACATAACTTTCCTCTTTTAATCCATCTTTATTTAGGCATAAGCTCTTTGCTACTCGTTATTTGATAGACCAATTCTTCTTTAACAGATTTTTGATGGTTTGATTGATAATTTAAATATTTTCCTGTGTGTGTTTTCTTTCGAAAATCAGTTTTAAGGACATCCCTATCTCTCAAAAAGCATACGTCCAAATAAAGAATAGATGTGTTCATGAGTTGAAGCACCAGATGGCTACAAGAGGTAATGAATAGGTTATAAAAGTTACTACAGCTAATGAAGCCGCATAAGATTTATGGATTATATTGGCGGTTCATCCTATCAATTGAGTCAAAATTCTATTTTGGGAGATTTTTTAGCTAAACACTCTGAAACAAACATAGAAAATGATAGAAGTAGGAGAGAACCAAGGGAACATTTCCGTTACCGGTATCTATCTAAAATATGATTAGTGTCCACAATATTATTCAACTTTAACTTCTACAATTCCCACACTGTGCTGGGTAGACGGACCAATTGACCTCTCACAGATCTCGTGTACCTCTGGGAGTAAAGTTATTTAGTTACTATCGTCCGATCTTACTGTTGTCAACAGTTTCTACCTCATTGAGGAAGCAGTCTGCGACCAACTCTTCTCTTACCTCGAGATAATTGCCTGCGTGATAGGTAACAATAATATGGTTTCAAGAAATCAAACTCTACCAATTGGCACTCATTTTCTTTATAAATGACCATAGTGATGCGATAGAGTTTAGGGATGCTGTAATTGGGGCTTTTGCATATCTCAGCAAGGCCTTTGGTTGTCTAGTTGCAGCCATTATTATTGCCTGTACTCAGAACTGCTCTTGCCTGGATAATTTTCTAAATGAGTAGTAGATGCCAAGTTACAGAAATCGATTTTGAATCTTAGTGTAAATTCTCATTCGTAGAGTCGTTACAAAAATTAATCATGAATAATATTCCACAATGGGCCCTAACGTTTAATTACGTACATTAACGACAAGAAAAATGAAAATGCAGAAAATAACACATTAATGTTTGCAGATGACACCACTATAATAATGAAAGCTACGAGGCCGACATATTCAATAAAGTAAATTGTATAGCCCGATACTTTGAAGACAACAATCTTCTTATGAATGCAGTGAAAACAAGCTTTGTATGCACCCAACCACATAAAAAATAACTTGACATTATCAAAAGTTCCTAATTTATTTACTCATAATAAATAAACTTTGGTAGTTAAGTGAAAGCAGCAATCGCTGCACCAGTATGTTTGAAGTAGTACTACTTGCTAAAAAAAATGCGCGCACTGTCTGACACAGACACACACTACCACTGTTTCACAGTTATGTGAAGTGTATTTGCTATTTAGTCAGCCTGGAGGAGAAGAAGAAGGAGACGGAATTCAGGATTCAGCAGGTACAGGCAGAAGTGAGATCTTCTATCTGTCTGTTGAGTCTGTTCTGTGACAAACTTTGCTAAGTAAGCCAGTTTAGGTTGTGAATCCATTTACGAATACTTACTGTGTTTTGTGTTATTTCAGTCATGGCATTTATCTATAAACAGTTTATTCTTTAGTAGACTAGTGTGATTAAAGTTTCAACACGTTGAAAAACCGGTAACTAGTTTTTTGGGTGAGTCTTAAATGAAACTTTATTTTTGATATCCTTTAATTAATAGTTTAATGTTTTTGAAGTTGCTAGATACAGAAAGATTTAAATCTTGTGTATCTTACCTACATCTGTGCTTAACAATACAGAAATTATAATATGAAACCAAAGGTGGATTTATTGTTTACTTATTCCTACTTGATATCTCACTTAATAATGTAATGTTGAAATTTGTATGGTATTAAATATTCTAAAAAAAATGGATAGCCTATTTCTTGGTTTAAGCTTCAAGGAAGACTAAGGTATTAGGTCCCCCTAAATAATCAATTTTATAAAATTAGATTATCAAACATTAATAATGAATAACTAAGAGTACATATATTTATTAGGTGGCTGCAGTATAATATAATGGCCATCATCATAATTCAATCAATATTTATGATTATAAGCTAACCTACTAAGCCAAAATGTTATAGATTTCAAATTACATTATAATTCAGCTGTTTTTGTATCTAAAAAAAGTAACAATTTAATGACAAATAAAAAAAACTATCTTGTCAAGGATGTGTGTATTTTTTAAGAAGAAGAAACTTAAGTAGTGTAACATTTAGTTACTTTACACTATTTTTCCAAAATAGTAGGTAAATTCTAAGCAATATATGGGTTCAACCTCGATTTTTCTCATATTACAATATAAATGTTGCCAATAGTCAATTAGAAAGGAAATGACTAGAATTTCTTGCCGGAGAAAGCAGTTATAGGGAAGCAGGGCAACCGCCTGACGGTCATATTATTTGCTGTAGAGTTACCTATTAGTGATAGGGGCACTGACCGTGATCTGGGCTTCAAATTTGGAACTATCGATGTTTAATTTTTTTTTTCTAAAAGAGAGCAAGCAGCGCGAAGCGCTGCACAGCGGGCAGGCATTCTGTGCGTAATCCTTTTTTTTTATTAAAAATTTCTGATAATTTTGTTATATGACATATTACAATTACAGCCATTCTTTTGTAACCGGGACGGGACAGTTTTACTGTGTTTTTTTTACCCTAAGATAAGCTGTATAAGCTTAAATAGTGGGTATTAAAGTGAAATTTTACAACCATAAATTGGTTGTTGCTTAAAGAGTTGATGATTGCAAATTAATATGCCAGTGGTTAAAAAATACAATTATTATTTTTAAGAGTTAAAAGAGTTCAAAAATGTGTAACGGATGGGGACACAAACTAGGAAGTGTAGCAAGTGATTGGGTTCCCTTTATAGGAGTAATTTCAGTTTCTGTCCCTATCTTGAACACAACAGGAAAAAATACATACCTATTAATCAGATTTGCATAGTTTTTCAGTTTTCATACTTATCTTTATCATTATTATAAACGTTATCTCAGTAATAAATTCATGTTTCCAATTGTAACGGGATGGGACACTGATTTGTAACGGGATGGGGACTAGTAACAAAAACGATAGTGATTTAGATCATTAACAATGAAAGTTTCAATTACCAACAATGTGTTTTTAATGGTGAAAACTATTTATTGAGTTAATGGAGATAAATAAAAACAAGGTTTTTTCTTTTATAAAAAAAGCAATTTTTTAAATTAAACGGTTTTTTTACCAACTAAGCTTTTGTTTTATCTACTGCTTAAACTATTTTAAATTCTTGGAGTTCTTGGAATCTGATCTGACAGTATTTTCCTACATTCCAAAATTGTCTTTTGGAGGTCATGGGTGTAGAGGCCACATCAATTTTGCATAAAATGTCATTTGGTTGTAGATGTCCTGAATGTACAGCTTTCTGTTGGGCCAAAAGAACTTGGTACCAGGTTTTTATGCATTAAAATTGACAGGAGAGGAAGTTCTCATCTCGTCTCTCGAGTAACACAAATTTTTCAACAGTTGGGTTGATCCCCAGTGTTTAGGACTGTTTCTTACTCTCTCTTGCTGCGCTCTATTTCGTCGTCGCTCCTTTTCTCTGTTTCTTTCAATAAATTTGGATTCAGAGAGTTTTTCTTTCCTTCTTTTACAACTTCTTCTGGCTTTCCTTTGTATTCTTTCTACTGTCCCTTTCTTAATTGGTTCTTTCCCAAGCTCCAGGATCAGACTTTTTCTTCCCACACGACATGTTGGCCTTCGATTTTGGTTGATAGGCGCCAAATAATCTAAAAGCACACAATTTATTATCAGCTCAAGCTTGGAATTGAAAAACTATTCTTTATATGTGAGGGAATGTTTTGTCTTGTTAATTGGCTTACTCTGTGAATAATTTTTGTGTAGTCTACCTCAAAATTTAGGCCCTAAGAATTGTAGTGTTTTTTAAATATATTTAAAATTTACACCATTCGATGTTTTGGGTCCGATAAGTTTTTAAAAAACTGATAATATCTTTAATTGGTTTATATTTTTTTTGTTCTTCTAGGCCCACTCTTTTGCATTCACAGTTTTTTCATGCTATGTTCATTTACCTTAAAATCTATTTGTTTATTGATATATTGAGGACTATAAAACAACTAATTCCTTATATTTATCAGACATTGTCCCATACCGTTACCATGTCCCAGCCGGTTTGTACAACAAAAACTGCATAAAATGAATTCCTTAATATTGTAAAAATATATAAATGTATAAGAAGGGTTTCACTTGAACCTTACTTTCCCAAAAGTAAGAATGTTTGTGACATTACTGTTACTGCACCAACTTTTTTTTTTTTTTTTAAAAAAATAAAAAAAAAAAAAAAACGTAACTTTTTTATTAACATTTTTTGTTGTAAGGATGGGACAACTTAGAATTTAGTAATTTTGTGATTTTTGAATTAGTATAAATTAAGACAAACTCACCTTCAAAAGTCAATCTTGTCCTAAGTTAAATTCTTCTAAAGTTCAAACTATAACATAGACCACAAAACTTCCTGGTGTTAACCTTGGATCATCTGCTCGATACAAAAAAACCAAAAAATAACCACATATCCGGTCAGCTGTTCTGGCCAAACAATCTGCAAGCTGTTTACAAATCCAATAAATAACATAAAATAAACCAATTTTTGGGCATAATTTTTTTAATGGTTTCCTTATTATTTGACGTCTTTATGCACCTGGAATATATAATGAAATATTTCAATATTTTTTGTTTATATTTTTTACCTTTTTTCCCCTTTTAAAAACTAGAATGGCTGAATATAATGTAGGTAATGTAATTGTTACAAAACAATTTTAAAACCACAATAAATTTACATTGCTGGAAAGCATCAGTAAATCCAAATATCAATCTGCCCAATACACAAATCTCCGTCAAAATTCTGGTAAAAGGAAATTCTGTGTTCATTCCTTTGGCATGAATCAATTCAGTATTAGACGAAGATCACGCACCGTTGATGCTTTGCCCGTCTGCGCAGCGCTTGTGCGCGTGCTCTGCTCTTTTAGAAAAAAAATTAACTCGAGTAGTTCCCAAATTTTGAAGGCCTCTGATCACTAAATAGGTGAATGCTCGCGGTTGCCTGCTTCCCTATAATGCTGTTCCAGCAATGAAACTTCTAGTCATTTTCCATTTCTAAGTTGTGACTATTGGTATCATTATATTTGTATAAATATGAGTTGACTGCTCTCCTATCAACTGCACTTTCCGGCAAGGAAATTCTAGTTATGTCTTTTCTTAATTGTCTATTGGGAACAATTATATTGTAATATGTGTGCCTGCCTTCCCTATAACTGCTTTCCGGCAAAGATAATTCTAGTCATTTTCCTTTTTCTAATTTGACTATTTGGGAATATTATATTTGTAATATGAGTTGGCTGCTCCCCTATAACTGCTTTCCGGCAAGAATATTCTAGTCATTTCCTGTTCTAATTATTATCTATCTGGAACATATATTGTAATTATGAGTTGCCTGCTCCCTGTAGAACTGCTTTCGGGGAAAGATATTCTAGTCATTTCCTTTTCTAATTGGACTATTGGAACATTCAGAGATAGTGTTAATATGAGTTTGCCTGCTACCCTTTATATACTGCTTTGGTATTTATTTTACAATACCGGGAGTGGACCATGAAAAATGGACTTTGTTTTCATGCGGTTGGGCATTGTATAGCCAAGTGATTATTATCACAGGTGCATATATAAACTGGTGGGGAAATGTATATCATTGTATTATTATTGATGCCCTTTCGGCCATTATTGCATTAAGGATGGGAAAATAACGACAAAATTTTGTCGAAACATACACTTGGAGAGTTAAGGATCCAGGGGCCACCACGTGATCTGGGATTCGGACTTTTGCAAGCCTCGAGTTAATTTTTTTTCTACAAAAGAGCATAAGCAGTGCGCAGCACTGCGCAGCCGAGGCAGGCATCGTTGACAGGATGTAAACGTCATTCATTTCAGTAGAAAATTGCACAGAGGTTACTGTCAATAAATCAGGAGTTGTTCAGAGGAATTTCAAAAAATCGTGAACTCCTTTGATATTCGTTTGCCGACGAATTTTTTTCTTCACTATTGTTTTCAAGGAAAAAATTGTTAGTTTTCAGTGGAAAAAAAAAATTAACATACCTTTCCCGATGGTCACTGATCTTTGTAAATTGATACCAACTGCTTTCCGGCAAGAAATTTCTAGTCATTTTCCTTTTCTAATTGGACTATTGGCAAACATTCACATTGTAATATGAGAAAAATCGAGGTTGACCCATATATTGCTTAGAATTTACCAAAATAGTATAAAGGATAAACATGGCTGACAGCTTGTGACACAAATTATGTATGTTTATCGCCCTGTTGGCTGCAATATAATAAGCGGCCACCACATCAAACCAATCATCAATATTCAGCAGTATTGAATCCTCGATAGCCTATTCATAATTATCTAAAACTACTTGAAACTAAAATATCAAACCAAATTATGTTATAAGTGTTTCAAATTACAGTATTGTTGGGCTGTGTTTTATCTTTAAAAGTAATCATTGTAACCGTGTCAATTATATTGAATTGATTTGCATCAGTTTACTTTCTTGTTCATAAATAAAAATTAGTTTTAATCCGGTAACTTACATATATAAATAATATATAGTATATATACATAATATTGGATTATTGTATACTATTATGTTGTCATATTTTAAAATCATTTTATACTAAGATTGTACGTTGTTCAAAATGTAATACAAATAATAGAAAAGTATGTTTTAATTCATGAAAAGAAAAAAATGTTTACCTTAAAGATTATCTTAAAACATGTTATTATGATCTGCATCCGACCTGATGTCACCTTACTTGAAGGTTTGAATTGCTATGACCAGTGGCCATGAGTAATTTCATTCTCAAGGTTTCCTGCTGACGAAAAGACAATCATGAAAAAAAGAAGTTGGCACGAAAATGACGTGCCATGAATGCCTCTGCCCACAGTACATATATGAAACGAAAAACCACTCTAGGTAGTACCATTTTATGGTAACATGAATATTGCAGATCTGATCGTGAATCTACCTGCCAGCAGTGTGGCCTGTGATAGCACCACCACTTGCCATTGACTCAACTAAAATCAGACCACCAGCTAACCATATTATATAAAAATTTCTCAAAAATATTCCTTCCTTTATGAATGACATACATCAGTATGACAAGATTTAAAGGTGACAATATAATTGTATACAGAAGTACCTACCTAATTTTGTTCATTACAGACTGATAGCCTCATCTAAAAACTCTTTTTGTGTTATAACTTATAGTATATTAATATAATATTATTAGTTCATTTAAAATTGTGCACCTGTTACACATTTGTAATATTTTATCCAGTCTAAGTAGAATGAAAATGATGAGTGACTGAAACAAAAAGGTAGTAGTATACTGTACATATATACATAATAACGTAATTTGATTGAATGTGTGCAGATACATGTAAAGTTTTTAAACAATTTATATAAGCTAACCTGAGTTAACTTAACAACCAAAGAAAATTTATTTCCATTTTATTTAAGAATTTTTATTAGTACCACAATAAATTAACTGTTCACCCCTAAATTGCGCAACATTTGAAGTGTTCTGACAGTTAATGTGGTATAAAAGCTACAAGTGAAAATAGACAAAAATTTTCAAGTAGATACATTACAATTTTAATGAGAAAATAAAAATAATTAGACCAAATTAAGTGAATCTTTACTGTTTTAAACATGTTTTTATTGTTTATAACACTAAAATAAGATAGGCCTATTTAATGCCTATATTATTGATCATGTAGAATAGATTATATTTATGTATGTGTATAATTTCTTTGTAAGTTATAAAAATTTTCTATTTGAAACTTAAACCAGGTCATTATTATTCTGAAAGATAACTATAATCAGTTGGGCGGTTAAGAAATAATTAGGTGTTGTAAGTGGTACCTGTCCTTTTTGTTACAATGTTAAATTTGTTCTACAATTTACTTTTAAAACAAAAATATGTACTAATTATACCATTCTAAAATTTCCTATTTTCAATAATTGTTACAGTTTGGAGAAAAGGAGGTGGTACTTCCCAAGTGTTTAGGGTATTTATTTACAATAGCGTGACCATGGAAAATGGACTTTTTTCCTGAGGTTGGGCATTTATATCCAAGTATTATTATCACAGGTGCATATAAACTGGGGGGAAAGTATATTATTGTATTATATTGATGCCTTTCGGGCATTATTGCGTTCAGGATGGAAAATAACCGACAAAATTTTGTCGAACAACACTTGGAGGGTTAAGGAGCAGGGGCATCACGTGATCTGGGATTCGACTTTTGCAAGCTCGAGTTAATTTTTTTTTCTAAAAGAGCAAGCAGTGCGCAGCACTGCGCAGCGGGCAGGCATCGTTGACAGGATTAACGTACTAGTCAGCATCATTTCAGCCAGAGGTACTGTCAAAAACAGAGTTTTCAGAGGGTTTCAAAAAATCGTAACTCCTTTGATTTTCGTTGCCGACGAATTTTTTCTTCACTATTATTTTCAGGAAAAATTGTAGTTTTCAGGAAAAAAATGAACATACCTTTCCATGGTCACGTTATTGTAAATTGATACCGTGTTTAGTTAGTTTATTAAATAATTTCAAATTTTATTAGGTTTTAATAGTCCTATTTATTAAGTACTACCAGCAGGAAACAATACTTCTAATTTTGGAATTTCATCACAACTATTCTCATGATGAAAATTCAGGATATGTGTGAATCTTCCTTTAGAACTTTAACAAAACTAACTTTCCGGAATTAATTGTGCACTCTTCTTGATTGTTAATGGCCAGAAAATGCTCACAAACCATAAGTTACTATTATATTAACTTCTGCTATAACTAACTTACTTATTTACTTTCTGCAACATTCTCTTTAACATTGCAGTACTTTAAGGGCAAGCGGTTTGCTACGAAGACTCTCCTAGCTTGGTTGGTACACACACGTGGAAAGGTTATATCTAAAAGTGATTAATCACTCAAGTGATTGTTCCCTTTGGTTATGTAAATTGGCTAAGAATAACTTTATTATCTATAGTAAAATGGTTTAGTTACAGTTTACAAAAATAATGGTAATGCTTTATTTATCTATGTAGTTTATTTCTATAATAACTTTATGATCAATAATAGTTTTTCCTTTTTGTGTTAAAAAAATATTGCAATATATAAACAATTCTCAGAAACCAGATTTTATCTGTACTTTATATATGTACATATAGATTTTTAATTTAACTAATTTTACAGTGAATAATATTTTCAGTTCATCTTAACCTAAAAATCGAAACATCCTGTACCTTTATTGACTGTTCAAAATATCTAATGAAATTGGTGTAGTAAGCTACTTGATTGCCTCAAAGAATTTGTAGCTCCACAACGCTAGTACATATCATGGAGAAGCATACATGCTTTTTTAAGTCAGGGCTAGATACATATATTAGGTGGCTTCATATTTGAACAGCTGCTTAATACAACAACATGCCACTATCTTAGGAGATGCAAATTAAAAGTAAGAATATTTTCCTCTTCCAATAAATATTGCTTTCACAAAATCATTTCTTTATTTGTAAGATTGCATCAAATCTTACAAAATAATTTCTAATTTCATTTTTTTAGTTCAGCTAATGCTAAGATTAGCTTACAGAAGCGTCTTCAACACAACTCAATAATCTTGAATAAGTTAGTACTATAAACCTTTCTGAAAGCTTCATGAACAAGGTTGGTCTTTTCTAGGTTTTCACACATCAATTTGACTGTGGCTTCAGCTAAGTTAATATTAAAGCACTTGTAACATCCAAATAACTTAAGAATGCATTAGGTAGTAATTCTGCATTGCAGGACACTTTTTGTAGACCATTGATTAGATAGTGATAAGTGTAGCTTATGTTGTATCAGATATGCTTATGTTGTATCAGATATTGCTGTTGCTGCTGATATTGTATATTATTGTATATGAAAGTGTATAATGTTTTATATCTCTTTTACAACTTTTACTTTAACATAAACATAACAGATTCACTATAAGACTCTTGCTTTTAATATTTTTATTTGGTTTTCATTAAGGATCATTTCATTGTGTATAAAATAATCTTTGTACTATACTAAAGTAAATGCAGAGATGTTAACAATGAATTAGTTTCCATATTCTTACATCTGTGAAATCCGAAAACTATTAAAGAGATGTTGTCGTTAGTTACACATTTTGGAGATAATATTCCATCAGACCACAGAATTAAATTGAATTTGCTGAATGGGTTCATTTTTGTAGCTAAAAATTGTGCAGCATAATTTGTAAAATCAGACAAAAACCCGTTAGGTACTCAGTTCACACAGAAACATTAAAATTTGGTAGGCCTAAATTTACATGATACACCAGCAATGCTAAAAAATACAAATATTTTCAGTTTGTATTCTTGTGACATTTACCATATTAAAAGAAAAATGTAAGTGGCCATTTATGTGAAAGAAACACTGCAGGAAAAGCCATTGATTTTCAAGAACTGGTACTGAGCTTATGTGTGAAGTGGCTGAAATCAATATTAAACTAGGCGAGACTCATATAGGCCTAGCTATTTTAGGAGTGTACAGAACACAAGATAATCTTGAAATTGGACTAGAAAACATCTCAAGTGTGCTCTGTAAAGAATATAAACTAGAAATTATCCTATTATTCTCATGGGGGATGGAAAACATTGACTGTAGAAAAAGATAAGATTACTCAGTCATAATTGAAAATTTCTCAAGCTACAATATGCAAATGTTATCCATCCCACTAATGACAACTTGAGAGACACCAGTGGACTGTGTATAATGGTATATCTGACCATTCAGGAAAATCTTGTGAAAAATATTCCAGGATATGTTTTTATATGGCCATTAACTAAAAAAAACATGTACCAAAAATCTTTGAAAATTTAAAACTCTTAATTTACAAAGACAGAAGTGAAATCTTGAACATACGAGAGTTAAATACAGGATGCAACATATTTTGTAGCATCCTACTCCAATCAGCTATGAAATATGTCCAACAGTACAAACAAAAAAATAAAAAGAAGAATTTTATTGCAATTAAACTAAAACAAAATGTATTACTGTCCAACACAAGTAAAACACAGAACAAGAGAACGAAAAAACTTGTGCTACTTGAACATAGAATGTAACATTCATCTTGGATCTTGAGATGAAAAAAAACACCATACTTATTTTTTATATAAAGCAAACAAAAAATGTTCTCCAAAAATTTAACATCTCTCTCTATCATAAATTTATTTTCGTAAGGAAAAGCGATCACAGATAAGATAGCGGTTTTCCTTCTTTGTAAAGTTTGCTGTTAACAAAAGAGCAACAATGCAATCACCAAAAAGTGGAGCTGCTTACTGAAAGCACTGAATACTCAGTTTTGAGACCCCACAGTCAACCATGAAATGAAAAAGTGATCAGTTCCTTAAAATTCAAACCACCAACAGGCTATGGACAAATATCCTATGTATAAACTATTGTGCATCTGTAAAGATGAACTGATTAATCCTCTGTTAAACATAAGTAATAATAAATCTTTTTATGCAGGTGTATATATAAAAGCGTTATAATTTTACCCAAATGGTATATTTTGAGCAGCTTGCTGGAGTATACCCAAAATATAAAAATAAACCTACAACTCAATGAGTAATAAAAAAAACAGCACTAATCAGACCTTTAACAACCTAGTCAGAGATATATCAGTCAGGTTGAAACAAGTTTAATACGCACTTTAAAAACAGACCCTGGAGACTTTATTTACAATCACATATCAAACGGTAAACCTTGGTGTGTCGGTGAAGGTAGTTTGCTGGAAGGTTGGAGTATGGCGGGTCATCGTACTCTGACTGGATCACTTTCACTGAGTCAACGACCATTCCTCGTACGAGATCAGAATATTACAGTGCATTTAAGATAACCCCCTATGCAGTACAAAGTACAATTGCGAATTTAAACTTACTGATGTTGTGTATAATATCTTCAGATACAATTTATTTTGCGGGCAAAATTAAGTTTTGTGATCAAACAATTATACAAAACATCTGAAGCGGAAGTGAGATAAAGTTAGAAAATGTGTGAGATTGAGATACCGCACTGCAATCCAAATGTATTTCCCAGAATGAGTCATTCCAGTTGAATACTTGGTAATTATTTTAATGACGCCCTGGCATTGATGAATCCCCAGAATCGCAATTCCGCGTAGAAGGTGCCTCTAGGCCGTGCCGCTTCTGGAACTGCACGTCAATTTGCAGCATGCAAGTAGCTAAATGCGGCTGAAATTGTTAACGCTGTCTGACAATATGAAGTTGTCTCCTCTTTCACTCTTTACGACAGCGTACAGTTAACTCATCAGTGTTTACGGCCCTTTTGTCTAGCTCAGCGCTGCCACCGCGCATTCTTGAATGGCTTTGGTAACACCGGCGATTCACTCGTAACACTGCAATTCACGCGGTGATTCTGAACGTGTGGGTATTATTACTGTTGTGTTTTCCCAGCGTATTGTTCTAAAGAATCCTTGGATAAAGGCTCGGAATTCTAAGTATTTGTAATGTCACAACTATACACCAACCACAATTACTTAACTAACCTGTCCCCTTATATATCTTTATGTATAAGAGTTTTTACGTCCTTCCTCCGTAGAGTAATGGTTATAGTCTCGGCTCTCCAACTGATTGATCACGTGTTCAAATCCCGGGGAGGGCCAATCATGTGTAGCCATGATAAATATATTGTACTTCGCTAATAATAATACACAGTGTACTTCGAAGCCGGCATAGCTAACGCTGAGGCTTTAAAGAGAGGAAAAAGATTGTTTTAATGCAAACAAGCAAATTCAAACCAGTCGAAATGTATTCACGTTGATTTAGCGGAGCTTATTGATAACGATTTATTGTATTTTATTGAATTGATCTATAACTCAATGCTGTGTTGGGAAATGTGTATTCATTATATGAGGAAATGATGAAACAATTGTATCAAACTATAAAAAGACTTTACAGTGACCTAAGTCTGTTACTTTCCCAACAGTAAACTATTGTTCTTTTTCGTATGTAAATAACTTTCCATAATGTGCAAAGTGAACAGTGAAACATTACAATAAGTGTCTGGAAGAAAAAGGAATGTGAAGTATAGAACAAATTTAATTATTTTTAAACTGCTGAGAACAATAAGGAGGAAGAATACAGTAGCTTTCGCACAATTTTTTATTTTAATTATTTACCTAATACTAAAGTACTTCTTATTAATACACGCATTTGTAACAATCTTAATAGCACGTTGTCATCTTGTCACTAGGAGCTAAACGCTCCCCGTAACTTCTCTAGGTCTCGTTGTTCTCTTAGTACTTCCAATATTCCTGTTGAACTGGGTTTTGATAATACCAATCAGGAATCTAATCTTGAATGAAAATATTATACGTCTAAAAATATCCTCCAAGAAATCAATGGTTAATACACAAGAGTTTATTTAGGTTTAAAATATTCGCCAATATTACGAAATTTGGATTAATGGAGAAGTATGAACTTACGAACTAACTCTTTCACTGTAACTACGCAATACGTAAACATTAGTTGTTATAATTCTTTTAATGAAGAGTTACAGATGGCAATGCTGAAAAATGCAGCTTTTATAACGGTCGGACGTGGATGTGAGACGGCCGACACAACGGGTTGTTGTCCCATATCCAGGACGGTGCGACCGGTAGATGTGGTGGTCCTTGGTTAGATGGTCAGTATTTTTCCTGCGCTACTCCCAAGGTCGGCCGTGACTGAGTTACGGCAGGACGTACCGTGAAGAAGGCCAACGACCTGTGTCGAAAGCTCACTCTCACTCGCCGGCCGGCAAACGTACGTACGTATCCCCCCCGTCCCGTCCCGTCGCGCAGCTGCCGCCGCCTGCGAATTTAGGCACCGAACTTGCGAAATATCTCACTGCGTTGGCGCTACAGCTCTCCACTCATGTTTTTATATACCCTACCGATGGCTCTGTCGATTACGGGTACAATTACTTTCAAGCGAAAGAGAATTAAGCGTGATAGTATTTATTTTTCTAGCGTTATGTGACAGCTACATGTGCTGTTTTTTTGCGACGATTCTGCACAAAAAATCGTAGATAATTTTGTTATTTATGTTATCTTATAAAAGTGGTGTTGAAGATTTTATGTATGTTTCGTCGACCTTTTTGTTACAAAAAAAAAATAAGTTTTGAGTAAAAAATTATAAGACGTATAATTATTAGTGACTGACTATCTAAGCTCTAAAAATAATTTGATCTAATAAACAATATGCTGTATTTTCAGACTGCTCATGTTATGACAATTGTGAATCTCGCATTGTTTGTCCCCGCAGTGTATTTGAAAGGGACAGGTTGTTTTGTTGAGGCAGAATAATGTCGAATCGCCTCATTCACACAACAGCGAGTTTTACAGGTGTTTTATAATTAGTCGCCGACGAAAATAGGCATCCCACCCCCACCCCTCGCTGTCGGCCTAAATAACCTGAGCGGGGTTTATTTCACCGCAATTGTTTCTGATACGGTCGCTGTTGTCAGCTCAGATAGTTGTGCTAAGTATAAATTTGTTTCTAGTAAAGTGACAACTTTGAATTGCTGTGGAATCATAACGAGTAAACAGTTCAGTAACGACGTCAAGGACACAATTCTAAACGGTACTTTCTGATTAAACGGAGGCCACCGATAATATACGGGATTTAGCAACTTTTGGTGGGCAGTTACACAATAAATACTAACGTTTAAGTTAGGTTAGGTTAGGCGATTTAGGTTTCTAGATCGCCTAACCACAACATCCGCAGCGTGCTTTGAATAATCCACCCTCAAAGCCGGGTGGCCTCAGTTTAATCAGAAATTACCAAATAAACTTCTGGTCTGTCATCGTCAAATTAAACTCGATATGGTGAAAATCTCTTGACTTTTATGTTTACTAGAAAAATAATTAGTTCTAAATAATTTTTTGACGGGTACTCACCATAAACGGTCTTTATATGTCTTCAGTCAAAGCAATTATAATAATTACTATTTTCTCCTATTTACTGTGAAAACTAAATTCAAAATTCAGAATTGAGATAATTATGGTTATAAGCTTATTTTTGACGATGGAAGGATTGTGAAGGAAACAGGATTTTTTGGACATTTGCCATCGATCATTGAAACAAAAAATCAGTAACATTACATTTCGAGACCTGTAATCTGATCTCTTCTTCAGGTAAATAACTGTTTCTGCCGTCAGTCGTAGGTGTTTGCTCGACGAATGCAGACGTATTGTGACCTGTATTCTGTAGTTCAGTTTTAATAATTAGTGTTGTGTTTAGTTTTGTATTAAGTGCACGTTTTAGAGTTAGTGAAGTTGACACACAACATGGTGGTTGTGATTCCTGACTTACGCGTGCCACAACGCCCTGGTATGATTTGTTTATTTTAGTCTAGTTTGTAATTATGTTAGGTTAATTATTTACCTGAAGAAGAGATCAGATTGCAGATCTCGAAACGCAGTGTTACTGATTTTTTTTGTTTCACTGAACGATGACAAATGTCCGGAAAAATTCTGTTTCCTTCACAATTGTGAAATGGTACAGTATTAACCAATCAATTAATTTAAGTTAATCTGTGATTTTTTGAAGACTTACGAGGCAAATCCATTTCGTGAATAAGACTAAAACGGAAAAATGTAATGGCACGAATGTTGTCAATCTCTCGGACGTTGCGTGTGAAATGGCTGGTTCTAGATACGGTAACACATGCCACCCCAGCCGTGTAGCAGGATGTGTGGCGGCGAGGGGTCAATAATTGACGAGACTATACTGACCTCTAACAACAAGTGATGGCTTCATGTAGGCCGTATCCCTTCAATACTAGTTGATAGGATGTGGGGGTCAATTATTGACGTGATTGACTGGCCTCTATCAACAAGTGATAGCTTCGTGCAGTCTTTATCCCTTCAATACAAGTTTGATAGGACGTGGGGGTATATTATTGACTCACGCGATTGAGTGACCTCTATCAAGAAGTGATAGCTTCGGTTAGTTGTCATGATTGTGTTCTACTCTGATCTTCCACGTAGCACGAAGGGTTAATAATAACTGACGTAACTTTAACTGACTTCTGAAAAAGAGTAGTAGATCCGTACCAATCATAATTATTATTGTAAAAGGGTAGTAATGGAAGCGACTTTACAACCCTTTATCAGCTAATTGTAAATTCACATATACTCTCCTAAATAATAAAAAAAGTAGAAATATGTTCTAGCAGGCCTTATCTGTATTACTAGTGCGAACTCCACAATTAAGCTGTTTTCCTGACAGAACTACTGCTTAGAAGATGATTGTTTGCGATTCAAAGGTCTTGTACTCATGATATGCTGTTACCAACCAGAGAAGATCGCAAGCGAAAGTCAAAGAATTGTCTTGTTGGGCCTCTGTATCGCAGTCCATATATCGCACCACGGCTCTGAAAATAAAATTGACAAGAGAAAAACAGAATTGAAAATGGATTTATCTGCATAACACCATGGTGACACACACCGTCACTATCTATCTGCAGAAGCTCGAAATCCATTTGGCACTCCTAACTTTGCAACTGTCAGTAAAAGCAGAATAGCCCACGCTTTCTGTTGTGTTTGCGAGATCGTAAATGCTGTGTTAACTGAAAGCTACTTTGACACTGTTTTTAACAATATATAACTTAGTAATGTGACAAACATCCATCATCAAAGAACGCTGGTTCGAATTGACTCGCTTAACTTCCTGAAGGTGCTGAGCCAAGACCTTTATAGAGATGTCTAACACTGTTGATGGGTCGTAATCCGGTTAGCTGGACATAATCTAAATTTTTAGCAATGAAAAATTGCTGGGAAAGGCACTCTATTCAAGAATGAATTAGATATATGTGCTAGAATTGAGTTGAACTATTTAGTTACGACGCCATTAAGGTGCGGGCTATAAGGCAAGAACCTCATCACATGTCACTGGATCCTAGATGAATGATAAATCGTAAAGTCAAGTAAAGATGTCTTATTTTATAAGACGAAGTTAGGGCTAAGAAGCCAACGGCTTAAGGTGGCTTCCGAACTACCACCAATGGCCGGGCAGGCGGGCTGCTTGCAAAGATAGGCTTGCTCAGCGGTTACTCATCCAAGCAGCAGCCACGCTGGACGTTGCTTGATCTCGTTATCTTGCGATAACCGTTGTATCTGCTACACAGCGCCATTGGCAAATCGTCTCTGATGAACTGAGCCATCTTCTGGAGGATAGTTGGCAAATGGTTCCTAATGTGCCTCTTTACGTTTTATAATAAATCCTTTTGATTCTGCTCACTACATTTCGCGCAGCTCTGTTCATGTCTTTCTTGTAAAACCCAATGGCTCATGCATTATACCAAGGTTTCAACATTTTGTATTTGAGAGATTAGCACGAGAATTAAGTTCCGGTAAGATACAATACGGTTTGGAGAGCAAGAAAACTAGCTGAATCCGGTAAGTCCTCACTCCGTCAAACGCGATTTAAGAAATTACTAATAAGATTACATGAGAAATGTGTGTAGCCTACTGGCGAACTGATTGCAAAAATGAAACGACATTGATGAATATGACATTTGCGAGGTGTCTACAGTCGGTTGGGCTAAGGAAGGATTCCGAAAGTCTTTTCGGGTTATGACAGAGGGAGAAGGAATGGCAGCTTATTCCAAGTCCAAAGCTGTTACCTCGATGAGAGTTTTCCGAGCGTACACCGAACTCTCCTGATTGCATCAAGAGAACGGCCATGAACGTTCTAAATAAGATGCTGATTTAGAAAGCGAACAACTTCCTGTACATCAATCACCTCTTTCTCTGCAACCAAACGCAACTCTTCAAAGTCCATGCTCGCTTTGGTCCTTCATGTACACGAATACATTCGAAGTTCGGTCCAAGTAGTAAAAATTTGGAAAGTTCGATCAAATTTTATACGAACAGCATGAACATGAAAGGAACCAGGTAAGAATGAACGTTGAAAATAGGCTTTAGTGGATATACACGAGTCTACTAATAGGCCACATACAGACTGATATATCCATCATGTTTAACAGGGCCGACTGATGAAAGAAAAGCCCTTGGGGGCCCAGCCTCTCGGCACTACTAAGTTGAAATGACCGTGAGGGATCAATAATTGATGCGGACTGGGTGACCTCCATTGGCCGGCTTCTGTAGTCATTTCATATGGACGAAACCATTACAAGGCGATGTTCAGTTTTACAGTAACAAGTGATTATCTTAATGCTGTCAGCCGAGAAAAGATGTTACAATATTATATTAATTTATATGTGCATAAATTTATGACGTCGCTGTGAAACCGGTTGTGTTACGTACATTTTTTTAAAGGAACTGTCTAAAATGTACTTTCATACTGTAAGCATGCAAGAAGACTGTCGCCAGTCAGCCTGGAGTCTAGATGTAAAATAAGAATTTCAAATTTGTAACTGAATCAGCTAACGGTCAATTGCATTTGGCCGACCTAGCTAATACAATCATATTAGCAAAATACACAGTTTGATGAACCTTGATTTGGAAAAGATACGTATATTTAATCTAATTCTTAAGCGGCTTGTATCATGACTAATATACATTTTCGGGTTTTTCTTGCACAGAAAACTCTGTTTTTGTTTAAAATTGGCTGTTTCTCCACAGTAAGGACAAACTATCTCAAGATGTCCATAATTTTTAACGCTGGATAAACCGAAAAATTAGATGTAATTAATTTAAAGTAATTTTAATGTGGTTAACTCTTTGAAATTGGTTATAATTTTTCTTGTGAACAAAAAGATTTGTCAATATTGTGTTACATGTTAATTGTCTCATCTAAAGAGATGAGTTTACCGTTATGAAACTCTAAATGAATATTTCTTGTTGTTTTGGGTAGCCTATCCAAAAATCTTAAGTATAGAGGGAAAAAAAAAAAAACCCCCCCATACATAGGCAAAATGTATACAGAATACAGAAAGTGAAAGTGGTATTATCTACTTTACGTTTCTGTTCGGAAGATTAAAAGAAAAATAACAATTCGCCGACACATTTTTGTGTGCATTGGAGGTAGCAAACAAGCGTGCGGTAGATATTTAGGAGTTGAAGCAGGAAGGCATCAGTTATAAGACGACTTATCGATAAAACTGAGAGGAGTAAACCAGCTGTGTGGGGCACGCGCTCATGTAACACCCGACACACGTCATTTCCTGACACTTATTATTTCCTCTGGCTTCCAGAACCGATACTATCCCCTATAAGTAACAATGTACACTGTGTAGTGTAGTAAAACTTGCAGAAGATAGGTATGGGGCAAAAACCAGTATATTCACTTATATAGGTATATTCACCGTCGGATAGAGGTATGGGGAGATTGCATTACTAATGGCTTTCAGAGATTGTTCTTTTTAAACCGTGTTCACAAGGGAATTTGAAACGATGTTTTCAGCTATTAAAAGAAAGTTGTAATTTGCCAAAAACATTGTGAACTACTTGCTACGATTTTTAACTGATTTTGTGTGTTGTAATCCGGGGTTACGCTATAAATCGGTATAATAATGGCCTTTTCTTTCACATATTTCTCTAACCCATTCGATGCTGCAAACACGACTTGTCCGCAGTGTTCACAACTGCCCATAACTACAGCAAGGAATAAATCCCTTGAGTGAAATCTCCCCGATAGATACTGGGGACATGTGTATGCTTCATTTGTTATTTAGGTATTTGATTGTTTTTCTTTTTACATTATCACCAACAAACAAACAAAAATAACTGATATTATTCTTACCTGTAGTTAGGAAATAATTCCTATATTATCCTATGAAATAGATGAAGAAATGTGACGGGAATGACCTTTGATACCCACAAATATCCAAAACTCAGCCGACTTTCTAACCAGCAGCCCCTGCAGTTCAGGCAGGCATTTATTTAAATTTGTATGGTCATTCGGAGATTTCTAGTTGTGTTTTCCCTAAGCCGCCGCAAGGTCACAAATACTTTATTTCCATTTACCAACTGAGCATCACCTATTTTACAAACCACATCGGTTTACTTTATCCTCAGTGAAAAGCCTCTTCGTGGTTCAATAAATTCTTGCAGCAAAGCTCATTTATATTCTTTTGTTCTTATTATTTCTTATCTTAAATCAACATCATCGTGTACTAATGTATAAAATGGTTCTCCAACATGAACGAAACATGTTGTATTGTACATAGTATATTGTTGAGTATAACAATAAATGGCCTTGTCAAGGATATTTCCGGGCTTGCCAGCCCAATATGAAGTTCAGGACTATTGGGTGCTTATGGGGACTCGTGGTACGACGACCCCAACTGAACCTTCGCTCCAGCAGAAGTTGAGGAATGAAGAACAGAGGTCGAATTAGCTATTAGCTAACTCTCAGTGTACTATGTTCGGAAGCTTGGACCATTGTTTTTGCAAAGGGCACTGAAACCAAAAGGCATAATATAGGTAATGCAGCATCGGTGTTGCCCACCTCCATGGAATGAATCCTAGAGTTTTTTGAAGGTCTAGTCCAGTATTTGCCTTCCTCAGATACTCATAATGCGGAATGCTATGAGTGCTCATGGTGCTTTAGAATTTTCCACATCGATAAAAGATTATATATAGTCTTCTTTGCTACACTCGTCAAATCTCCATTTAATCGTGAAACCAGCATTTCATGAATTTCTAGCAAGTACTCATCTTTTAACATAATCGTGCCGAAGTCTTCTTCCGTAAAAGAATCTTAACATAATAGAAATGTTCTTTATTTGTCTCGCCAAGAACACTATCAGAGGACTAGTTTCTATTGGAACGCAGTGCTTTGAAATCTTTTAAGTGACATATAAGACCATTCCAGATTTATTTTGAATGTAAGTGAGAGATAACTCTCGAGGATCCTTGGCATTTTGATAATACAGTAGGTTTGAGTTGATGGCTCGAGTGTATGTAGATTATCCAGTTTTCTCGTGGGGTGCTAAATATTTAATCAGTAACGTAACTGGCCGCTGAATATGTTCATGCGCTGGTTTCACACGAAACCTTATGTGATGGCTGGGAATTTAATTAATACCTCCTGAGTCATTATTTAATTTAATATACGTTAGGGTAGTATATGATACTTACATTTGACCAAGATAAGCACACACTACATAATTAACAACTAAATTATAATATATATTGATTATTATTATATCTAAACTATTGAATATTTCGAGGGACGATTCAGATACCCTTGGATACGCCCTGTATCGTGGCATACCGATTGTGTTAGGTTACGGTTTTTTGCATTGTATGAGATACCGAGCCGGTAGCATTACATTGCCTCTTTACAAAAGCTGTATTGTATGGAAATTGCATGTCAGCGGAAGTTCTATGGCCCCACCTATTTTCGACTAAATACAGTACTAGATAGTACTGTAGATCCTAGAAGCAATTTTACAACCTAGGATGGTCACATTGGCGATGCGCTATGTCACGCCTGACCGTGGCAGTCGTGCTCTGGACAATTGTTTAAATGAGAAGTGCTTTATCCTAACACATAAAAATCTGGTCAGTCGGTGAAGTGTGAAAGGTCAGTTCCATTCATAATAGTGCAGTCATTGAAGCGAAAAATACGGTCTTACCTCCGAATTTTTTTACTGTGAACCGATTTGCATGAAATTTTGGAATTTGGCTCATCTTACCCTTAACTTCAAAAGTGAAAATGATCTGAACTCCGCCTATTATTTTTAAGGGGTGTAAACAACCCCTTAATGGAAAAATTGACATTGACCCATTTTATCGCTAGAAAACATGTCTAATAGTAAGTGGTGAAATGGTAAAGTGTTTTCTAACACAATTAACTCATATTAAAATAATTTCCAACCCCTTGAAAATCTTACAACCCTTGCAAACAACCCCTAAATTGAAAAAAACACAAAAAATACTTTGGTATGACATAAAAAGATGTAAGTATACAGTAAGTAATATTTTATATTCTCTATAATAATTATCAAATTTTTAAACCCCCTTTCAACCCTTGAAAACTACCCCTTGATAAAAAATTGTTAAACATTTTTTTTAATAAAATGAAAAGGATTTAAATATTATTCCACACTCTCGAAAATGATTATCATATTCTTAAGCTTTTCTACCCTTAAAACTACCCCTAAATTAAAACTACCCCTGATTACATATTTAAAAATAATTTAATTTAGAGTAAAAAATTGCCATTTATTGAATAAAATATTTACAAATTATATAAAATTCACTCAAATGTGTTATATATAGGTACATATAAGAACGTTTGTATGTATTCATGCCTACGTTTCCAAAATATATGAGCCATATTATGTATATATATATATATATATATATATATATATATATATATATATACACATTACAATAGTTTTGGGTCTCTATTATACTGCGTACTTTCACATTGCTCCAAATATTCACACTCCGAAATTTTCAGTTACTAAGTAGAAAAAAATATTATAAGTTTTTGGACCATAACTCCTTCAATTTTCATGCTATCACAATTTATAAAAAACCATTGTAAAGGTAATTGAGAGAGCTACAACATGCTTCATTGCAATATATAGTAAAAAACCTTTTTCTCAAACAGTGAATGGTTAAAGGGCTTAAGAGAGGCTGTGATTACGCTGCCACGCGCTCTTTAAACAATCATATCTCCGTCAATTTTTGTTTGACAAAAAAAGCAAAAAACCAAATATTTTGTCAGAAAAAAACCTAAATTTTTTATATATACACTTTTATACGTATCTGTCGTCATTTTTGAGATATTAGGAAAAAAGGTGGTATTTGTAAAAATTTGAAATTTTTTTAATCGTAACTTTTTTGAAAAATATGTGTCCTGAAGCAGCCAAACTGATAAAATCTATCAAAATCTTCATAATAAAGTTAGTTCTAGGCGGAATACGATTAATTTTAATTTTGGTGGAAATGGTACTTATGAAACCCATTCGGTTCACAGTAAAAAAATTCGGAGCAATAATGCTTCAATGACTGCACTATAATGAAGGCCAGCTGTCTCATCCCGACAAGTTCAATTTGCACGACATGTCAATTGAGTGATCTAGGGAATTAACGGGAAAGTTAGTTATCTCTCGGAGAGAAGATACTAATGTGATGAAACTCATCTGGTTATAGAAAGCTTTTTCAGCCAATATTGTTGGTCATATGCGGTACCGTATTTATTTGCGCGAAGAGCATTTCTCCTTGCACCGGCAATCAGGTCGATGGCGAATCAGATGGGAAATGGAACATGATCCATCATTTTTGTTGGCAGTGTGTGGGTTACTATACAATTCGATAGCGAATATATTGTGAGACGAATTATTTCTCCGACTGTCTATCTCTGGCCATCGACTGTTTATCGTCTGGTCACCGACATCTGCCTGTAGTAATCGACTATTTGTCGTTTGCTCACCGATTATCTGTCTGTTGTAATGGACTATTTATCGTCTGCTCATCGACTATGTGTCTATTTTTATCGACTATTTGTCGTCTGCTCACCGATTATCTGTCTGTGGTAATCGACTGTTTATCGTCTGGTTACCGACTATCTGTCTGTGGTAATCGACTATTTGTCGTCTTGTAAACGACTATCTGTCTATCGTTAGAGACTATTTATCGTCTGGTCACCGGCTATCTGTCTGTGGTAATCGACTATTTGTCGTCTTGTAAACGACTATCTGTCTATCGTTAGAGACTATTTATCGTCTGGTCACTGGCTATCTGTCTGTGGTAACCGACTATTTGTTGTCTAGTCACCGACTATCTTTCGTCTGCGGCCGGCATTAGGCTACTGGTTCTACTGTGTTCGATCATTATCATAACGCTTTAATAAGCTGTTAGTACGTGGATGATTTGAATGGAATCCGAAGTGCTTGTGGAATAATTTTAAAGCCAGTTTCCTATTCAGGCGTACGAAATTAGTTTCGGCGTGTATTATTTAAATCAATAATCAAAGAAGATGGGCCGTGACAACCCGTTTATACTCGATGAACTCAAGTGGTGGACTAGAGATCTGTATGATGTATGATGGAAGGTGTGGGGACTCTGCCAAGTAGTAGAGGTGCACGCGGTGCGTGGGTGCTGTGTACAAACACCAACAGGCTGGCGGGCGGGGATCGGCTTGCGCACTGGCTCTGTTCGCGGCGCGGCGCGGCGGTCCCACTCGCGTATTGATTCAGTCTACCACTGTCCGTGTGGATGTAGCTGTCAAGTGTGCTATGGAGTAACAGATCGTCGTCTGGAACAATAGGTAGGTCACTCACACCGTGCTGTACGGCACGAAGTCTGTATCTTGTAGTCAGTCCACTGTGATCCCGAGGCACGTCTGTCAGAATGTCCTCGTCGCTGCGGGGTGGCCGTGAATTATCGCCGCTCCGACGCCCCCTTGTTGTCATGGACCCTTGACCACCCCCTCTGTCGTTTGAGTGTTACTTGTAGGTCCTCGGTGGGTCGTGTACTGACCACGTTTTACTACGTATACAGTCTTCCAATTAGTTTTTGTGACCTATTGGGTCATTTATTGTTAAATTTGTATAGTTGTTATGATTGCGGAAATTTGTTGGAAACAGTAATTTTCATCATGTTGCGAAATAATTATGTCACCTGAGTTCAGAACACAGTACCTAGTCTACTGGGATTTTACTGGGCAACACAAATTATCTTCAATAAAATATTTATCAAATGATGCCGCATAATTGTAATTATAAAATCGCAAACTCTGTTTAATTGCATCCAATAGTGTTTAAAAGGAAACCCACTATTTTGTGTAGCAGTGTAGTAATTACAGACTTTTTTATAGTCTTATATATATTTTTAACGTTTTCGTTAATTATTAAGGAACCAATTACGTTATAAATTATTATTTACTTAAAATATTATTAGAGTATTATTCCATACAACGACACGATTTAAGATAATGTATAAGCTAATGGCTAACAATATTTCATGAAAATTGTCCACTGAACACTTGTTGTAACATTCTTGTAGCGTTACGAAAGAAGTGGTGTAAGTGTCTAGTGGACTGATGGGTTTGACGAGCACTGATCGATCTTAGAGGAGGTTCCTGATCCGCGCGTACTCTATTACTTGTAGTCACGTAGGCCAGTTTTGTCAGCAACAGACCTATTTAAAAATTCAATAAAAGTTGTTTAATTCGTAATTTGTATATTTCGGTAATTTATTCCTTTTTTCAATTAACTGCTTTTCGAAACGAATAAAATTATAATTTACAAATAGTAAATTAGTAATTTATTTGTGACGTGAGGACAAGACAAAGGGCGCCCCAGCACGCATTATCGGTTTCTCGAAGGGCGCGCAAGGGAAGCTGCGTGAACTCCTCGCTGACTCGATGACCCAGATCCTGTGTCCTTGAGAGGTTCAGCGCGCAGGCTCCGCACTCCGCAGGACATTGTGATGGAAATTGCGCATCATTTTCGTCTTGTGCGTACCTGGGTCGGGGACCATACAGAGTCGACATATCCTCCAGACCGTGTAACTTACGCAGGACGTATTAATCATACCTCTTAATCATTTGGTGGCGGAACTACTAAAGAACCGCTTGGTTTGGGATGGAATTGGAAACTGGATTGTGTTGCCAAAATCAGTTTCTACTGAACCATACGTTGGCAGTACGTTGTCACATAGTCTGCACTGGCGAGACCATAAATAAGATTCAGATATATTAATAATTATTAGTAATTCAATTTCATTCCATACCTTTTAAATCAGTCTAGTACACAATACAGACGACAGAGTTTATCTCGAAAATACTCAATTAATCTGTTACCTCTGGCTCATTGATTGACAAATATTAGGAACAGCGCCAATATTAAGCATTTTTCTAAACGTAATCTGACAATATATGTCTTATGGAGTTACCTCGATTGGAGTTTCATCGCTTTAAAGTGTAATGTACGATGTACATCAAGTAAAGTCCAACCTCAAAATAAGAACTTTCTATTATAATAACTGATACTAGGTGTTTGCCTTTAGCATTCATATATGATAAACAACCCCTTTATAATGATGTACTGCTTAGGCTATGCTTACGTTAAATTCTTTTGCCCAGCTTCTTGTTGACCGTCCTCCTATAGATCCGAATAGTCACTATTAAAACTACCTGAAAATCTGTTTTTAAGTCCAGTATTCATTGACTAAGTTTAGCCTTCACAACTAAAGCTAAAACAAGAGTATTAAGCCACCTAGAACAGAACCTTCGTTGTAAATGTTTCAAACTTTAAACCAGCGTAGTTGTTTGAAGAGTGAACCCTTTGAGGTCGGATTTGTGGCATTGTACTCTACCAATAAAGACCTTTAATTTGATGTACTACTCGACCTATGCTCGCATTTAAGATTTCCTTCTGACTCCTTGCGGGCCATCCCCTTGACATGACAAAAAATGGTATTTACTTAAAAAAGTAGATTTATAGGTGTAGTAATGATGTACCAAGTTTTATTGCTTTATATGTAATCGTTGGGGAATTATCAAGCCCGTATGGGACTTTTTTACACCCTGTATAACATGGATCGTTTAAGTCATGACTAGAATTTTAGTCTAATAGCATTAAAAATTAGCAGTTTTTACAGTTGACCCATAAATCAATTTGTCCATATGTAACAAACTGTCTCTTAATTGAAGGAACATTTCAAATAAAAAATAATAGTCTACATTAAGTACTACACTTCGTAATATAAGACTTAAAATGTAAATCAGTCGAAAAATATATGACACGAGTATATTTTATTGTTGAATAAATTTAAATCACTCATTTTAGATTGGAAAATCGCTCACTAAACGTTAAGAGTAACATCATATGTATGCTGCGATTATTTTTTTCTATCAATTGAATAATGATAATTTATTTTCTACTAAATTACTGACACAAACAGTGAACATTGTAAATCTATTATGCATTGAAACGCTTTAGTGTAATTTAAAAATCAATTGGGCAATATAATATAGCCTACAATTAGCTTTACACTTCTGTTTCACATTTATATGCTTCACATGATGTATTTCGATACGAAATGTTCAAAAATAGGTTTTACAGTAACGCACCACAAATAGAACTAAATAATTAAGTAGCCGTAAAGTTTTGCATAGATACAATTAATGGTTTGCATGACTGACTCGCCTAAATATCGGCCAGGTGAGTGCGTATCTCAAGGGCAAACATTGAATAATCACACTTGAACAATCACTTGCTTCATAATGAACGCCATGAATAATAATAGCCATTAGTTTGTATTGTACGGGGTACTACTTCTTATCGTGCTCATTTATTATTTCTCAGTGACGACTGAGTGTTTTCTTAAATCGTGTGACATTCTGTAAGAATTATTGTAAAAAGTAAAAACGCTCCTCAATTGTTTGAAATTTCTATCAAGACTAAAGTTGTTCAGGATTACCGACCAGTACAAATTTCGATGTCCGCATTTTGCTTATCAATTAGGTTTATTTGTTATAATATATGCTTTTGAGGAGAATCACAATTATTAGACTAACAGTATAACATACATTTTAGATACGTCAATGTGAACTGTAAACGTGTTTTATGCTTTGTGTTATGTTTAAGGCTTTTAACTAATAAACGAAGCATTGTTTCTGAGGATATAATTCACCAGACTACAGTATAAAACACATTTTAGATACGTCAACATGAACTGTACGTCTGTTTTAATCTTTGTGTTATGTTTAAGGCTTTTAACTAATAAACAGGAAGCATTGTTTCTTAGGAGATATAATTCACCAGACTACAGTATAAAAAACATTTTAGATACGTCAACATGAACTGTACGTCTGTTTTAAATCTTTGTGTTATGTTCAAGGCTTTTAACTAATAAACGAAGCATTGTTTTTGAGGATATAATTCACCAGACTACAGTATAAAACACATTTTAGATACGTCGAACATGAAACTGTACGTCTGTTTTAATCTTTGTGTTATGTTCAAGGCTTTTAACTAATAAAGAAGCATTGTTTCTGAGGATATAATTCACCAGACTACAGTGTAAAACACATTTTTAGATACGTCAACATGAACTGTACGTCTGTTTTAATCTTTGTGTTATGTTCAAGGCTTTTAACTAATAAACGAAGTATTGTTTTTGAGGATATAATTCACCAGACTACAGTATAAAACACATTTTAGATACGTCAACATGAACTGTACGTCTGTTTTAATCTTTGTGTTATGTTTAAGGCTTTTAACTAATAAACGAAGTATTGTTTATGAGGATATAAATTCACCAGACTACAGTATAAAACACATTTTAGATACAACATGAACTGTACGTCTGTTTTAATCTTTGTGTTATGTTCAAGGCTTTTAACTAATAAACGAAGCATTGTTTCTGAGGATATAATTCACCAGACTACAGTGTAAAAACACATTTTAGATACGTCAACATGAACTGTACGTCTGTTTTAATCTTTGTGTTATGTTCAAGGCTTTTAAACTAATAAACGAAAGCATTGTTTCTGAGGATATAATTCACCAGAGACTACAGTATAAAAACACATTTTAGATACGTCAACATGAACTGTACGTCTGTTTTAATCTTTGTGTTATGTTCAAGGCTTTTAACTAATAAAACGAAGCATTGTTTCTGAGGATATAATTCACCAGACTACAGTATAAAACAACATTTTTAGATACGTCAACATGAACTGTACGTCTGTTTTAATCTTTGTGTTATGTTCAAGGCTTTTAACTAATAAACGAAAGCATTGTTTTTGAGGATATAATTCACCAGACTACAGTATAAAAACACATTTTTAGATACGTCAACATGAACTGTACGTCTGTTTTAATCTTTGTGTTATGTTCAAGGCTTTTAACTAATAAACGAAGCATTGTTTCTGAGGATATAATTCACCAGACTACAGTATAAAACACATTTTAGATACGTCAACAGGAACTGTCCGTCTGTTTTAATCTTTGTGTTATGTTCAAGGCTTTTAACTAATAAACAGGAAGCATTGTTTCTTAGGAGATAATTCACCAGACTACAGTATAAAACACATTTTAGATACGTCAACATGAACTGTACGTCTGTTTTAATCTTTGTGTTATGTTCAAGGCTTTTAACTAATAAACGAAGTATTGTTTTTGAGGATATAATTCACCAGACTACAGTATAAAACACATTTTAGATACGTCGACATGAAACTGTACGTCTGTTTTAATCTTTGTGTTATGTTCAACGGCTTTTAACTAATAAAAGAAGCATTGTTTATGAGGATATAATTCACCAGACTACAGTATAAAACACATTTTAGATACGTCAACATGAACTGTACGTCTGTTTTAATCTTTGTGTTATGTTCAAGGCTTTTAACTAATAAACGAAGCATTATTTCTGAGGATATAATTCACCAGACTACAGTGTAAAAACACATTTTAGATACGTCAACATGAACTGTCCGTCTGTTTTAAATCTTTGTGTTATGTTCAAGGCTTTTAACTAATAAAACGAACATTGTTTCTGAGGATATAATTCACCAGACTACAGTATAAAACACATTTTAGATACGTCAACAGGAACTGTACGTCTGTTTTAATCTTTGTGTTATGTTCAAGGCTTTTAACTAATAAACGAAGCATTGTTTCTGAGGATATAATTCACCAGACTACAGTATAAAACACATTTTAGATACGTCATCAACAGGAACTGTACGTCTGTTTTAATCTTTTGTGTTATGTTCAAGGCTTTTAACTAATAACGAAGAAACATTGTTTCTGAGGATATAATTCACCAGACTACAGTGTAAAATACATTTTAGATACGTCAACATGAACTGTACGTCTGTTTTAATCTTTGTGTTATGTTTGAGGCTTTTAACTAAATAAAAGAAGCATTGTTTTCTGAGGATATAATTCACCAGACTACAGTGTAAAACACATTTTAGATACGTCAACATGAACTGTACGTCTGTTTTAATCTTTGTGTTATGTTCAAGGCTTTTAACTAATAAAAGAAACATTGTTTCTGAGGATATACATTCACCAGACTACAGTATAAAACACATTTTAGATACGTCAACATGAACTGTAACGTCTGTTTTAATCTTTGTGTTATGTTTCAAGGCTTTTAACTAATAAAGGAAGCATTGTTTCTGAGGATATAATTCACCAGATACAGTATAAAACACATTTTAGATACGTCAACATGAACTGTACGTCTGTTTTAATCTTTGTGTTATGTTCAAGGCTTTTAACTAATACTGAGGTTATAATTCACCAGGACTACAGTATAAAACACATTTTAGATACGTCAACATGAACTGTAACTGTTTTTAATCGTCTGTTTTAAACGAAGCATTGTTTCTGAGGATATAATTCACCAGACTGCAGTATAAAACACATTTTAGATACTCAACATGAACTGTACGTTGTTTTAATCTTTGTGTTATGTTCAAGGCTTTTAACTAATAAACGAAGCATTGTTTCTTAGGAGATCATTCAACAGACTACAGTGTAAAACACATTAAATTTTAGATATGTCAGTGTGAACTGTAAATCTGTTTTATGCTCTTTGTGTATCTTTAACACTTTTAGCTATAAAAAGAAGCATTGTATTAGGTGGACTATTTTCGCACTGTACCGTGATGAAGGAAGATCGTCTCCGAAATATGTAACTAACGAACAACAACTCGCCGTATTTTGATTTGACGAAATCATGAAAACCAAATGGGTTGTCATTGCAATTCAAAAGGGCGTACACCGAGGAGTTTGAATTTTTGACTAAATTTTGAGCGCCAGGAAATATATTTGAATACAGAGTTGAGCGCTCATATATCGTGAGAAAACTGTTCGTGATGGAAGAGGTCGAGTGTGACAGTTGTCTGGGTACAGTATGTCGGGTCGGGGAAGGAAAACACGAGCATAATACTCTTCTACTCTATAGTTTTATTTTGCGGATCCCGGAACATCCGTCTCCGTGACTAAAACAATCGACTTCTGTGGTTGTTTGTATCTAAAATAACTTTGGCTGCAGCATGAAAATATAACTTCCCTACCGTATGTTGAAAATCAGCTGTGGTAAAAAGAGTCCTCAAAACTTTGTATTGATATATTTTATTATCATTTAAATGCCTTGCGGCTGACTTGGAATTACACCACGAAGTCAATTTTCACTTAATAACACTTTTACACTGATTTCCTCTGCGATTGCCTTCGATCATTCTTCCTCGATTAGGCTATATGTTTCTTTTTATGGTTGTCAGAAATCGACATATTTCCTTATACAATGTTGCGTAAAAACGGGATAAAATGTTTTTGATTTTGACGTGACAACGTCTTAAATTAGGTTGCGGCTCGGAGTCACTCATGAAAAAGTGTAACGCCCGGTAACGTTACGATGCCCGTCCAGTGGGTCCGCCGCACGGGATCCGCACGGGATAAAGCAGATAACTGTGGGTCCGCCGCACGGGATAAAGCAGATAACTATGTTTATTCGTGAAAATGTGGAGTGCTTAGATTCGTCATTTACAACAACTACAACAATAAAGGTAAATAATTGTACACTGATATTTCATTATCGTAAACTATGATTGATTGATTAATTGTTAGATTGACACAAAAGTTGAGAAACTGAGTTTATAGGTTATGTCATACTATTGACAAATGTTGATAGTGTTAAGTAAATTATTAGTTTAAATCACTCTGCAATCAATCGTAATTCAGTCGATTGAGAAGAAACAGCGCGTATTGCTAGTCAAACATTTAAAATAACAAATTATAACCTCTAACCTGTCATAACAGTGCGACCAAACAAACGAACTAAACCGACCAATCACCACGCGCGGAGTTAGAATTTAACTGTGTTTAGCAAGAATTTCAAATTCCAATTTTAGTAAATGTTTTATTCAACTTTACCATTTACAATAACAAATTTTAATTAATTTCAAATTATGTACAATGTTTTAGTAAACAAAATATATTTCTATAGTTAAAATTTGTGCAATTCTTATTTTCATTCAATTCCTTGTTCCTATTGTGCAATTTAATAATATTCATATCAATAAATATTCTACCGAGAAAAAGACGTTGTCACGTAAAATTTTCGCCCGTAAAACCGACTTTACAGGCAACCATAATTTTTTTATGAGGTATCGTCATTCGGTATTCCTCTTATTTGTTGGAAACATGAGTTCCTTGCATAGTCAAATGGTATAGATTAACTTTGTATAGATAAATCTTGCTGTAAAGTATTGATCTCCGCTGTTGACTAAGTTTCGTTATTAAACCGCCTCGAACAGTCACCATGTCTGATTGAAATTTCTGTTTTAAATTTGTCTTGATGCATTAATGAATGAGCCTCCTCTCTGAGAAAATTGTGTTTCTTAAAGAGTATGAAAAGCTCAGAGTATATCAATGGCAAGGATTAATCACTGGCCGCATCTGATGCTCCGCTCTAAATATGGAGCTAACATTTAAATTTGCGTTTTTAATAAGAACCTGTCTGAAATCCGTAAATTTTTCATTACATAACCTTAGATTTTTGTGGATTAACTGCCAAAGCGTTATTAAATCTACGATTATCTGTTAACTAATGGTTTTATAATTTTTATTCAATATAGAGAGATTTTAATGGGAAAATTTTTACTGAACTTAAATTACGAACCCTTGTATTTTTTTGCAATTCATTATCATCGTGACACTAGAATCTAATTTTCTACAGGGTGTCCACGAGTAACCCGACAAACTTCTCAGGTGGTTTCTTCTCATCAAAATGAAGGAAAAGTTCATATAAACATCGCTCGCTGACAAAGCGTTTCCGGACATATGTTTATATGAACTTTTTTCGTTATTTTGACGAGAGGAAACCACATGGGAAGTTTGTCGCGTTACTCGTGGGACACCCTGTATAGTGCAACATTTACGAATTTGTGATGAGTTTTGTATTTATAACGCAGTATTGAGAAACATCGGCGGATCTGTAGCAAGCACACTCTTAAACTTGGATGAGATTTGGGCTGACTTACCGCGGAAAGAACGATAAAAACACGAATCGATAGTGCAAAGGAAGGGGTACTCTACCACCAGTAGTATCCGAAACATTTAATTCCTAGTCTGAGGTCATCCCATATACGTTCCTATCGCTGTAGAGGGAAGACTGGTTTACAGGAGAAATGGGGATCTCGTCTGTCCTGAAATCCAAGTAAACGACTAGGAGCGCTGGTAGGAAGGATGGCAGCAAGAGGAGATGCCTCTGGATTGTTGTTTAGAGACCAAAATGTGGTGTGGAATAGGGATATGAAAAGATGAATTTACACCCCGATCCGGTTCCCTACCTGCAACGTCAATTTCTGTACTTACATGTTCAAGATGTGCAAATTTTAAAACTCTGGGAAACACTGAATTCGTACGACGACGACGCATACAATACCTGCTGCTCCTGCAGATATTAAGAAGTAGAAAGGAGAACTCGAGTTAGCCGTCGGTAGATCTCGCCAGACTGTTCGCAAAGTGTCTCTGATTAGTAATCTTGTGTAGGTGTCTCTGCATATGTAGGACGAGGTTGAAAACCAAAAAAAGCAAATGCACTTGTCTCGTGTCATTTTTATGTAGCCTACACAGTCCTGCATGCGATCATTTTGTTTGGAGTAAACGAACAGCTGTTATTGTGAACTGCTATTCTCACCTGGCGTGTCTTGCCTCATAGTGCAGTCATTGAAGCATTGTTGGTCCGAATTTTTTTAAACTGTGAACCGAATTGCATAAAATTTTGGAAATTAGGTTCATCTTACCCTTAACTTCAAAAGTGAAATGATTTGAACTCCGCAACCACCCTGGGGGTGGTTGCCACCCCCTTCTCGGGAGTGAATTTATTTTTTTCAAAATAACCTCGGATATCGATAGAAGGCCTTAATTTTAATCAAAAAATAATCTATAACGTTTTTCGAAAAATCAAATACTTGAAAATTCGCAATTGTTCACGTTTTTCATCGGTTTTTTGCAAATATCTCCAAAAAATATACGTTTTATCGAAAATATTATAAAGAACACAATTGTAGCAGGTAAAACAATGAACAATTTTATTTTTTATAAAGTATTCTAAGTGCAATATTAAGCTAGATATTAAAAATCAAAGCCGTTTTTTATTTTGTCTGAAATTTAATCGATGTGGTAAATGCCATCTAGCGGCGAGCAGATGCATATTTAGGCATTCTAATAAAAAAGAGTTTTATAGTGCTTGAAATAAGCTTTAAAATGAGCACTATTAAAAGTCTTTTGCACGTAAAATAAGTGAGCTGTATTGCAAATAAGAGGAGCATCTAATGTTTTTTCTTTTAAATCAATGGGTTTCATAAGTGCCATTTCCACCAAAATTAAAATTAATCGTATTCCGCCTAGAATCAACTTTATTATGAAGAGTTTAATAGATTGTATCAGTTTGGCTGCTTCAGGACACATATTTTTCAAAAAAAGTCACGATTAAAAAAATTTCAAATTTTTAAAAAACCACCTTTTTTCATAATATCTAAAAAATGACGACATATACGAATAAAAGTGTAGGTATAAAAAATGTAGGTATATTTCTGACAAACAATTTGGATTTTTTATTTTTCTGTAAAACAAAAATTGACGGAAAATATGATTGTTTAAAGAGCGCGTGGCAGCGCAATCACAGCCTCTCTTAAGCCCTTTAAACCCTTCACCGTTTGAAGAAAAAGGTTTTTTTACTATATATTGCAATGAAGGATGTTGTAGCTCTCTTAATTACCTTTACAAATGGTTTTTTATAAATTGTGATAGCATGAAAATTGAAGGAGTTATGGTCAAAAAACTTATCATATTTTTTTCTACTTAGTAATTGAAAATTTCGGAGTGTGAATATTTGGAAACAATGTGAAAGTACGTACGCAGTATAATAGAGACCCAAAACTATTGTAAATGTGTATATATATATATATATATACATAATATGGCTCATATATTTTGGAAACGTAGGCATGAATACATACCAACTTTCTTATATGTATAATATAAACACATGTGAATGAATTTTGTATAATTCGTAAATATTTTATCCAATAAATGGCAATTTTTACTCTAAATTAAATTATTTTTAAATAATATGTAATCATATACATTTACTGTTTTAATTTAGGGTAGTAGTTTTAAGGGTAGAAAAGCTTAAGAATATGATAATCATTTTCGAGAGTGTGGAATAATATTTAAAATCCTTTTCATTTTATAAAAAAAAAATATTTAAACAATTTTTTTATCAAGGGGTAGTTTTCAAGGGTTGAAAGGGGGTTAAAAAATTTTGATAATTATTATAGAAAATATAAAATATTACTAACTCTATACTTACATCTTTTTATATCATACCAAAGTATTTTTTTTTTTGCGATTTTTTCAATTTAGGGGTTGTTTGCAAGGGTTGTAAAGATGTTCAAGGGGTTGAAAATGATTTTAATATGAGGTAATTGTGTTATAAAACACTTTAAAATTTCACCACTTACTATTAAACATGTTTTCTAGCGATAAAATGGCTCAATGTCGATTTTTCCATTAAGGGGGTTGTTTACACCCCTTAAAAATAATAGGCGGAGTTCAGATCATTTTCACTTTTTAAGTATAAGGGTAAAGATGAGCCTAATTCCAAAATTTCATGCAAATCGGTTCACAGTAAAAAAAATTCGGAGGTAAGACCGTATTTTTCGCTTCAATGACTGCACTTTCAGTCTTTTTCCAAGTTAATTCAGCAGCTAGCCTTCTCCCAGTAGTTCTGGCTTCCACCAGTGAGTTAAAATGTTTCTGTGAGTTGAGATTGATGTAGTACTCGTGCTGCTCCAATGGGACAACCAAGTTTGTTCTGAGAAGGAGTTTAAAAAGGAAGAAATAAATATTCCGAACAAAAGATTACATACCTTGCACAAATTGTGGAACATTAAAGAATTTAGAGATGTGTGAGCATCTGGTTTTTCATTTTAACCATACGTGAATCAATGCAAGCGATATTCATAGTGTGTTAAAACGTTTAAATGAAAATGACTTTAAAAAATATGTAAACGACATTTTTGGTCCTTTGTAACGAGAGAATGTGACTCTTACCTACGGATTGTACATATTTGTAATCTTCATTGTTTACAGCAGTATTGTTTCTTCATTCTAGAAGTAATTGTTGGACTAACGATATAGGTTTTGTTTTATTTATTCGTTAGTTGCTACAAATTTAGGTAACATTTTAAGCAGTGCGAAGTCAAACAGTTGCGTATTCATGACAATCATTCACTTTTTACTAACGGAATAGTAATTAATTGTGATCCATCAGGTTTATGTACTTCAGTACAGGCAGTATATTATCGTTACTAGATTTTCAAGAGGCAAAGCAGTTAAAGGTTTCAAATGAATGTGCTTATTTAGATTTTTAGAATAATTTAATGACCTGGACTGTAAAAAATGTTTTAAAATTGCTCTGAAATTTCCCGATTGTTGAAAGAGCTGTTTGGAATAGTACAACTATTTAACGGTACGCTATCTCTTAATTAGCTTGTTGCTGATAAATATTCAACAAGTAAATTAAATAAAACGTGTTTCGGTTACGTCCAAGCTCAGATAACAGCTTATCAGTCAAGTGTGACAGGCGTTCCCGTGACGTCAATACGCACTCGAGGCAGTATCAGCGTATTAATTGTGACCTGTCGTATGGGTTAAACATTATTGTAGCCTAGTTGTCAAGTAGCGGAAAAGTGGTGTAATAATTAAGAAACACTGATATCCACGTTGCAGCTATGACTGTGTGATATTGGTTATGTTTTGTAGTATGAGTGACTGGGGGGAGGGGGAAGAGAAATTCACGTGGAATAACTACCCATGGAGTAGCGACAGGGACGTACTCAGCTTTGGCGGGTCCCGGAAGACATTCGGCCTGGCCCCATCGATGTATAGCAGAACTGGATAAGGTGCTGCGTGTATTGTAAAACGGTCTGCCTGCTCGGTTGTTCCCCCCACCACTGATAGGCGACTGAGCCCGCGGTAGGCATAGCGTCTTATGGCATTCAACGCACACTCCATCGGTTTCACAGGGTTTTCATGGTTGTAAAATTGTTTCTTTGAGAAGCTTTAGTATGAACACCAATAAGTTTATTATTTTGCTTTATTTTTACGCCAAAATTATAATTATTGCAAGGATTAATACGGAAGCAGTTCTGACGTAATTTTGGATCTCAGTGTAACTTTTAATAGCTTTAAACGGGAAATAAATCTACCTTATTGGAAACGTAAAATACAAGATAAAATATTGTAACAGTGATTATAAAAATTATTTATTAGTAAGTAATGTTACGAATGTTAAGTAATAACTAAGTACTTACTGACTTTTAATTAGCTAAGCATTTCTAACAAAAACTCATTTCTTTAGTTTTTGGCGAATGCAAAGACTGGCGAAGACAGCTTCTGATGTTTTTTTCTTTAGCTAAATGGAAACACGCTGTTTTGAAAAATAAATTGACAACTACTTTTACTAACATCATTCTATGACTATTTCTAGTATAATCACAGCAACTAGAATGGATTTTACGTAAATAGATTCTAATGTACCTCGATGGTCCCGCCACCAAATAGGCGGTCCCTTCAAATAGACGTTTGGCACGCTCGGGCCCCGGTAAAATTGTCCAAAAAAACTGTCTAAGTACTGGCCTGAGTAGAGATATGGGATATGATTCATCCTCAAAATTTTGAAATTTAACCGAATAGAAGAATATTTTGTTTGAGTATCTGTATTGTTAACTGCCGATAGTCGTATTTGCCCCCTTAACTATCTTTCTCTCTTAATAATATTTTGAGTATACCTCTCTTGTCCGTGTTCGTTTTGAGAATAAAACGCCAAACTCTCCGAATGTGTGGATCATGTGTTACTGTTGAGCAACGCTTGACATTTCTTGGTGCGTTAATGAAGCACATAAATGCGTCATTATATGTCAACTGTCCTAATTATCACTGCCTTATCACCAGAAAGTTAAGAATGTCTCGTTTATAAATTGAGGAATTAGTTTTTCTTCATTTGTCCATTCGTGACTTATTCAATTGTATTGTACTCATATTACCTCTGTGTTGATTAATATTTACTATAGTTGTGCAATAGTTAAGTTTGCATCCTACAATCACACATATATTATGAAGTTATTATGAATTATAGGCATAAAACATGTTCAGATTATTCCTGTACACAATATATTAAAAACATCAAATATTAATGTTATGATACAATTGCACTAAGCATGTGTTTTGACACAAAATACTGTATACAAAAGTTATATAGTAATTAATGTATTACTAACTTTCATTTCGAAAAGGCAAAGCTTGATAGGCCTAGAATAGAATAGAATTTTCGTCTTGGATGGGTTAAGTGGCGAAATTGATTTCTGTTACATAAGTAAGTTTAATTCACCCCTATAATGTGAGTTAGTCTTCCGTTTGTTTTATTGTCCAGCGCGTGTTTTCTTGAAGACAATTACGTAATTAGTTAACACTGTGGCTGTATCATCCTCCTATTACTAGCTTTGTAGAATATGTTATTATTTCCAGAAGTTCTGGTAACAGTATATTGTCAGTAAAACGTTTTTCATTAGTAGCCATGTTAATTTCTTAAAATGCTTCATTTACATCTTAAGCTTTTAAGTATATTTTTGTTTCATCAAGTTCGGATCTTATCATTACCTGATGGCTCACAATCAATGTAAAATAGATTCCGTTCGGATCTTTTCTTATCGATCATTATCTGATGGCTCACAATCAATGTAAAATAGATCCCGTTCGGATCTTTTCTTATCGATCATTACCTGATGACTTAATTAATGTAAAATAGATCCCGTTCGGATCTTTTCTTATCGGTCATTACCTGATGGCTCACAACCAATGTATAATGGATCCCGTTCGGATCTTATCTTATCGATCATTACCTAATGGCTCACAATCAATGTAAAATATATCCCGTTCGGATCTTTTCTTATCGATCATTACCTAATGACTTGCAATCAATGTAAAATGGATCCCGTTCTGATCTTTTCTTATCGATCATTACCTGATGACTTACAATCAATGTAAAATGGATCCCGTTCGGATCTTTTCTTATCGATCATTACCTGATGACTTACAATCAATGTAAAATGGATCCCGTTCGGATCTTTTTCTTATCGATCATTACCTGATGGCTTACAATCAATGTATAATGGATCCCGTTCGGATCTTTTCTTATCGATCATTACCTGATGGCTCACAATCAATGTAAAAATAGATACCGTGCGGAACTTTTCTCATCGATCATTATCTGATGACTTACAATCAATGTAAAATAGATCCCGTTCGGATCTTTTCTTATCGATCATTACCTGATGGCTCACAATCAGTGTAAAATGGATACAGTTTGAATATAACGCCGGATTATTGAATAGAATGATAATTGCATTGTACCAAACTTTGATTTCTCGCAATTTACTTGTTACACGATAGTAGCCATAGAAACTAGCCCTTGGTGTTATTATTTAAAACGTCTCTGGTCGAAATTAATAATATGATATCCGTGGATGTTTGAATGAACAAATTACTGTGAGATTTGCGTAAAGAAAATGACCGTACACGTACCTAACCTAGCCTCCGCCAGCTGCATGTTGTAGTACGTGTACTCCTCCATCCATAACCAACAAATCACCTGATTGTTTACTTGACCATGTCTCTCGCTTGACAATTAGTGTATTTCACTGCCATTGTCACGTCCGTTTCCGGGTCTTGTCAATGTCAAATCACTTTTCAGATTTTGCATTTGTCATTTATGACTTTGGTTCTTTTTTGTATTATAGTTGCCCTACCTTTGTAATTGCTTTGACATAGAAATTTATTTCCTTTAGCTTTATATTTTGGATTTATTTTTGTGTCGTTATTTGGAAATTTCTTTTAAACACAGTATAATATAGCCTAATATTGTGTTATGAATCCTTACAGAAGTAACTTTTGAAACAGATTTTTTAGTATTCATTTTTTGTCTCAAATTATTTCCAAATTTTTTCAGTTGCTTCTCTTAGTTGTAAGTAGTAATTGAGATATTGTATGACCTGGCTGTGTGCTGTCAACATGTCAGTAATCTCTGACTTTGTCAGTGATTTGTAATAATTCAAATGTCAATTAAAGATTATTATTATTATTAGTAATCCCTGATGGGACAATGAATGTTTTCCACCGGTGGCTAAATTTTATTACTTCTGAAACGGAAGATATGAATAAACCACTTATTTGCAGCTGTACAAAATATTCTCCAAAAAAATTATGCCAAGGAAATGTTTTGGTTATAACATTGGTATGACTTTCTATACTTATTTACAAGTACCAAATAAGGGGAAATTTTATCACTGCCCATAAGAGTTTCCATCTTTAATACGTTGTTGTTTAAATGAACAAGATCAGGGGTTCTATAAAGCTGAATATTTATTTTTTAAGGAAACTAAAATAAAAAATATTATATATTAACTCATGCTATTTAAAGTTTAACTAATAACTTGGCCTTTCAGGACTTAATTGTCATGGACATAGCTAGTCGAGGACTCATTGGTACTTAAGAGTTCAAGGTAGGCAAAAAGTCAGATTTGCGAGTTGTGGGTTAGTGACACAAACTCTTAAGTTTTAAAAAGATAATATTTTATACTCTAGGCTTTGTCTTTGAGCCTCCAGAGTTAAACTGGGAATTGGAATGGGATTATGTAGTAAGGCAATCACTTACTTCCCACAACTTGTTCAATATATTTTCCTGCTTCCAACAATTTAAAAGAAATATTATATTACATAATTATTTATATAATATTTTTTTAAGTTGAATAATTTATTATTTGTAATTTTGTTACTAAAAGAGACTTAGTTTTATAAACAAACATTAGAAAATTAATGTGACGGTTGTGTTGTTTTTCTTTAGTCTGAACTAGGCCTAATTAATTATTAATACTTTTATAGAGTAATGTAATTTTTATTAAATATTATAGGTTAGTAGTAACAATATGCTTTGACATGGTACGCTACTTAGGATTTACTGTAAAACTCATATCTTTCTTGCCATTGATCTTTCACTCAGCATACTATTCATTTGGAACTTGTAGAAAGAAGTATTGGAAACACTATCTCCAGATTTATCCAAGACAAGGGGATATGTTTTGACGGGGTTCTGGAAAAACATATGTCAAAGAGCCCTACATGTGTTTACTTGGGTAAGGTCAAAAATCATGCAGTTATGCATATTTTTACGCCTCCTTTACCAAGAAAATAAATATATACAATTTTATGGATATTGTTAACTTCTCTTATATATTGAATTTTTTCTCACACCTGTGAATCATTTGTGTGTGTGTGTTTTTTTTCAGATAAAATAACAAACTGTAAGAATAATTTTTAATTGTTTGCCTTGAATTCATTGCTACATTTCTCAAATTAAGTGTAATTTGAAATTCCTGAACACACATAGATTTAATGTAATGATGTGAGAAGTTGTTTAATTAAATGTTGGATATTGTGATTAATACTCCATACTCTTAGCAGCATTGGAAAAATCAAAACATCAACTGAAAATTTATTACATACTTGATTTTAAGATATTTTAATACATATAACTTATTTCCCCTTAGTATTGTAATAACTGATTAGCATACTTCAGTATTTAAATGTGTTTTATTAATAACACGTAGTCATTCAAAATTGTGAATGAAATTATCAAGACTAGTGTATTGAGTTAGACTGATTAGTGTGGTAATCTTCTTTTTTTAAACTCTTAATTTTCAGATCTGTCTGAACTGTAATTCAGGACCAATAAATATTTATTTCATAGAAAAGTTTATGGACTTAGAGTTTTGACCTTCTTTAGTAATGAAAGACTTGTATTATTAACAATTAATTTATGGTAAACTGACCTTATAATACATGCTTTCACCAATACGTCCCAGATCAACATAAATTATAACGAACTTAAAATCACTACTAACAATCAAGTACACAGTCATCAGAACCAGATGTTTGATATGTATAAATTAATTAGATAGTTTGATACAAGGCCAGAACATGCATGACCTTAAGCTTGCCTTGGACAATAAGGACATATTATGTGGAATGTATATTGTTTAGGCAACTATTCTGAGGCTGAGGTTAACTCTATAAATTCAAACTCACATTCTTAGTATATTTATTTTTCCAAGTGGTCCTTATGTGCAAAAAACAAAACACCAACCTTGTTCGTGTTTGTTTTGGTGGTAGTTGGTTTTTCTAAAAATACCATAACTTGTATTTATATTTTCTTTAGTGCTCTGGTGCTCATGAGTCTTTACTGGTTGAAATGTATTAATGAATATTAGTTTGAAATAAATATGTCAAATGTCCTTATTATGGTTAAACAAGTTTTTATTGCAAATTTAGCCTTAAGTTGAAAAAGGCATGACTTCATTTTACTGTCGATTTAAGTGTATATATTGAGATGGGTCAGTGATATACATAGATACGAGACAAGAGCTCGGGAGCGCTTTCGAGCCCGACATCATAGAATGGAAGCATTTGAATTCCTCCCTTCTCAGGCTGGAATCAAACTCATTAACATTCTCTCGGAAACACTAAATCTAGAAACCGATCCAAAACAATTCAAAGTCTAATTAAAATACTATTTGGTGCCTCGTCCGTTTTCTTCATTTGGCGAGTTCCTGGAGCACAGTCAGGATTGATATTTGCGACAGTGTTATAATCCTGAGGGTTGACCCCACAAATATTTGTATGTGTGCAATTATATAGAGAGTTGAGAGAATGGATTTATTTTGTAAGACAAATACTGTAAAAAAGTGGTATAATTATTAATTATTGCAATACAATGTAATATATAATGTCAACACGTTAAATATGTTCTATTCTATTCTATTACCTGATGTCATCGAAGATAATATTATATATGGAATAATTATGTCAATCATATATTGAGATATATGGAGCGTTATTACTGTAAAAGCAAATTGGGATAAAGTGTGACAGTGCACTGTAGTTTGCCAGGTAACCGTCCAGATCCGGTTAAGCTTTGCAACATGTGACCTTGGTCACCAAGTCATTTTATAAACCAGTTTGCGATCTTCAGCAAAGTTGTTTCTGTGGTTTTAGTCATCACAATTCAATGTTAATAAGTGTCCTCTGAGCTATTACTTTTCTCATATAAATAAATGTATGAAATGCTTCATATTTTAAATATTCAATATATTGTGAATTTTATACAGAAATAAAATTAAAAACCTGGAAGGCAACTGATTTAATGATTCGGTTTCTCAGTTATTTGTGTTAAATATCTACAGTTAAATATGCTACAACTTTTTAGTTTATGAAACTAACAAAACAGTCATATGGCTTAAAAATTATTATTTTAAATTTCACAAACCAGTTCTATACTGGTATAGCTACATACTAGTTCCATACACTCATCAATCCATGAATAATAGAAGGTGCGATAATGATTCAGAACATAATGGATTTATTACGTTTTATTTAATGACTTGTTTTCAACGAAACCAAGACCAAAAAACTTATACTGGGAATAAAGAAAGACAAGCTATCACCACAGCCAAACTTACAACAATTCTGTACAACAAAACATCTGGGTGTAATTGTAGATGAATGCTTGTCATGGACTACGCACGTGGAGTTCTTATGTAGCAACTGGGCTCGGCTTTGTATGCAATTCGAAGAATTAGAACAGTTTCCACTGTAGAGGCAGTTAAAGTCCCATACTATGCACTTTTTGAAAGTTCGTGTAAGATATGGAATTTTGGTTGGGGGAAGCACAACAGGAGAGAATCTCCAGATAGTTTTAGTCACAAAAGCGTGCTGTAAAGATACTAGCTGGGCTGAAGCCAAGAGAGTCATGCAAGGATGCATTCAGGGAGTGGGGAATACTCACAGTACCCTCCATCTATATAATTGAAGTAATTATGTTCTGTACAAGAGAATCTACAGAGATTTATCCACATCCATCAACATAATACAAGGCGCTCCCAACAGTGTACCCTACCTACACATTGTCTATCACTCTTCCAGAGAAAGCCGTCCTGTTCCGGGTTAAAGTTTTTCAGTTGCTTACCAACAACTCTAAAGAAGAAGCTGAAAGACTGGTTCAATGACAAATCTTTTCACTCAATCGATGAATTTTTGTACAGAAATGATGAAACTCTGTAAATATTTAACGTTACTGTATATGTTTTTGTTAAAATATTGTTTTAAGTAAGAATGTTTACTTGTTGCAGGGCTGTCACCGAGGGTGAAGCGGTAATCTTGCGCCTCGGCCCGGTTCCATGCTAACGTACCGTCTGGTCTCCACCCACTTCTTGAAACAACCATAGTCGGTCAACATGTGCCGTGACAGAGACATGAACCCTCTAGCACCCTCTGTCTGAACCTCGCACTCACCTAACCCTTACCCTCACGTACACGATTACGACTGATCTCTCTTGCCAAACTGTGGAACGTCGCGAAGGGCTGTATTGTGAGTAGTTCTCATGACGTTTTCAGTAACATTATCAGTAGTATATAAGATAGTACGACTAGTAAAGAGGCAGCTAGTATTGGCCACCACTACTTTCCATGTAGGAGGAGCAACACGTTCTGTTTCTGAACGTTTAAAGTAAAAATCTGAGTTATGTTATAGAGCTTGACTTTGTCTCGTCACGAAAGCTGTTATACTGAAGTCGTAAATATCATTATCTGTGGTTCTACAGTCACAGTCAAATTAATTTCTTACAGGCTTTATTTTCTCTTTGTTGGTATTCTAAAATGATTAAGTCTTATACATTGTAATTAAGTGATTCTTTGCATTAATTCTATTATTAAAATTAATGTTCTTGAATAAAAACAGTTTGGTTAAAAGGAAGTAAACCATGATGAAGTGTAGTAACAAGGTTTTATCTGACAATTGCAATGTACAGAAAAAAATTGATTTCAATAATTAAGTCAAGATTTGCAATTTATGTACTTGAATAAAAACAGTTTGGTTTAAAGGAAGTAAATCATGATGAAGAATTGTAACAAGTGTTAATCTGACAATTGCTATGTACAGAAAAAAATTTTATTTCAATAATTAAGTCAATTTGCGATTTAGTTTACATTTTAATACTCCATACACATACAGATTCAAGGGCAAACCAGTGACTTAAACAACTGACTCATAAAAATAAATGTACACAAACAAAATAATAGTTGTATACATTTATAAAAAACATACCTGAGGTGACAATCCCATATTAGCAAAATACAATAGTAATATTTTAATGCAAATTAACAGCTATTAATATTTTTGAAAATACTGGTTGAAAAGTATTGGTGTTTGTTTTAATTGTAGAATCCTCTTCAAGATGCACCTTTCCAAATGATCAGTTGTTGAAATGGCTGTGGTTTGTGGAGTTAAAGGCAATAGCATCTTTATAAGTTTTGACACCTTTACTTAAAGATTCATCAGATGTAATCTTACCAAAATGTGATACATATTGGTACATGTATGAGTATGTCAGTTCAAGGTTAAGGTTTTCATTAATTCATTTGAGAGCTGTGTCAGCTGTAAGGGCCGACAACAGAAATGATCAGTACTGAGAGTTATACACTGAGAGCCAATTGTGTGGAGGTCGGTGTTAAATGGCCCAGTGCCAGAGCTTTTTACCACTGAAACAAGTGTGCCTTAGATGATTCATTTGAGAGTTGTATCAGCTGTATGTTGATAACATAGACATGATCAGTACTGAGAGTTATACACTGAGAGCCAATTGTGTGGAGGTTGGTGTTAAATGGCCCAGTGCCAGAGCTGTTTACCACTGAAACAAGTGTGCCTTAGATGATTCATTTGAGAGTTGTATCAGCTGTACGTTGATAACATAGACATGATCAGTACTGAGAGTTATACACTGAGAGCCAATTGTGTGGAGGTTGGTGTTGAATGGCCCAGTGCCAAAGCTGTTTACCACTGAAACAAGTGTGCCTTAGATGACTCATTTGAGAGTTGTATCAGCTGTACGTTGATAACATAGACATGATCAGTACTGAGAGTTATACACTGAGAGCCAATTGTGTGGAGGTTAGTGTTAAATGGCCCAGTGCCAGAGCTGTTTACCACTGAAACAAGTGTGCCTTAGATGATTCATTTGAGAGTTGTATCAGCTGTACGTTGATAACATAGACATGATCAGTACTGAGAGTTATACACTGAGAGCCAATTGTGTGGAGGTTGGTGTTAAATGGCCCAGTGCCAGAGCTGTTTACCACTGAAACAAGTGTGCCTTAGATGATTCATTTGAGAGTTGTATCAGCTGTACGTTGATAACATAGACATGATCAGTACTGAGAGTTATACACTGAGAGCCAATTGTGTGGAGGTTGGTGTTGAATGGCCCAGTGCCAAAGCTGTTTACCACTGAAACAAGTGTGCCTTAGATGACTCATTTGAGAGTTGTATCAGCTGTACGTTGATAACATAGACATGATCAGTACTGAGAGTTATACACTGAGAGCCAATTGTGTGGAGGTTAGTGTTAAATGGCCCAGTGCCAGAGCTGTTTACCACTGAAACAAGTGTGCCTTAGATGATTCATTTGAGAGTTGTATCATCTGTATGTTGATAACATAGACATGATCAGTACTGAGAGTTATACACTGAGAGCCAATTGTGTGGAGGTCGGTGTTAAATGGCCCAGTGCCAGAGCTGTTTACCACTGAAACAAGTGTGCCTTAGATGATTCATTTGAGAGTTGTATCAGCTGTATGTTGATAACATAGACATGATCAGTACTGAGAGTTATACACTGAGAGCCAATTGTGTGGAGGTTGGTGTTAAATGGCCCAGTGCCAGAGCTGTTTACCACTGGAACAAGTCTGCCTTAGATGACTATCAGCTGGCAGTCAATGAATCGATTGCTATTGTGTTGTACGCTTTTAATTTAAACTCTGTTGGCATCGGCCCAGCAATCTTCCAGTAATTGATCTCGTGTTTAGCATGATGACAAAGTAGGTTTGGCCTTTCAACGTTTATTATATTTTGCTGTCAGTCTGTCTTAATTTTCTTTCTTTTTCTTACATATATACTGCACAAAAATAAGTTTACTATGATTTGGGTGTCTATAATGAAAGGAATCGGTATGTGTATGTTTTCACAATGTATTGTGAAACAAAATGTTATTTTTATGTTCAGGATTGTAAAAATTTAATTTTTAAAATCGCTACTTCAACAAGATTAAGTTTACAAGAATTATTTTGATCATAACACTTCTGCTAAATGCGATCTCAAAATTAATTAAATTATAACTTAGTTTTTTTTAATTATCAAGCTTTGTCCTTCTTTTGCTAAAATAATTAAAAAAACAAAACAAAAATAGTTTGTTAGAACTTGTATAAAATTACATTTTTATTTAGACTCTAATAATTTTAATAAATATTTTAAAATTAGGTTTGAAAAACACTACACTGTATTTTTTATATAATGGTTCACCCAAAAAGTACATATTTTCATCAAATTCTGAAATTTTTTAATTTTAATTTTTCAAGTAAGAACCAATTATTACAATTCACCCCCTCTTAACCAACTACGACGGTACTCATGCTTGCTCAAGTAAAGGAAAAAATCTGTTAAAACAAAAAATCACTACTACAAAAAAATATCTACTAATCCGTAATTTTATTTATAGCCATTACATGTGATACAATAAAGTCAGTTACACTAATGAAAAATTCTGTTTTCTTCACAATCCTTCCATTGTCAAAAAACTAACTTCAAACCAAGAATTAATAGAATATTATTTTTAATGTAATCAATACATTTATTACCTCTAAGGTATTGTAAACACACATTCAGTAAATACCTTTTTATGAGGATTCAATGTAATAAAATGTTTAAACATTGACAGCATACAAAATACAGCATGTTTTTATTTGGTTTTCAATCTAAATTTTTATTATATGTTAATAAGTAGAGCGATTTCTTTTAAAAAACTGAACATATTCTAAATAGCTTTTACAGACATTTTTAAGCCTCCCCTTACACAAAATCAAGATAAAGTGTTGTGAATTTGTTTCACAAATAAAGCCTGTTATTAATTCCCGGTATTGTGTTTGTTATGACTAGTCAATGTGTATTTAAGTAAATCTCAGATATATACACATTATTTACTGGTCTATGGAATCACTATTATCTATTATCCTTTACTTGGAAACTGTTATCTAGGAACAATAAACAATCTTGAAGTGTGTTATCTACTCAGCACAAAAGAGTGAACCATGTCTAGGAATTTATGTACCAAGAATGAGGTGGTCATGAAACTTGCTGTTTAGCTGTGGTGTTCCAAGTTGTCACTCATTCTTCAGAACCGTCCGTCTGCATGTTGTCTCTGATTAGCACTAATATTCTATTTTTTCTGTATCCTGTTTAGCAGTTTTCTCTTTGCCTCAGGCGAACCAACTTTCTTATATCTTATAATTTGCTAATGTAACTTCTCTCGTAATTATTAATATCAGTTAACACTAGTATATCAGGTAGGTCATTTTATTATTATACGTACAATAGGTCATTTTATTATTATACGTACAATATATTTTATTTTTATGATTCTACGATAAAATTGTTTAAAGGTATAATTTTTTTGAAATATTTATAAATGTTGGAACTTTTTACCCTTGTATGAAAGTAAAATAAGATACTTGTATATTTTGAAGATAGATGCTTGGCATTGAAATTAAAATTGACTCACGTGTTTCAAAATGTGAGTGGAAGATCAGGATAGGTTAGGATGGTTCATGAGTTAGGAACCGATGATGTAGTACAACATAGAGTAAGTATAAACTGATAGATGTGAACTGATTGTTGTATTTACATTTTTTGCACTGAGGAAGTAAAAGACTGTTTTTAAAATATGAAAGCCCCAATTTTATAATGAAAGTTATGTATCTAACCGTGGTTGAAATATGTTTCTGAAGACTTCAGTATAAGAATATGTGGGGTGTTACTAGAGCGAGCAGGTTTAAGTAGTTTAAGAGCTTACCGACAAGAGAGGTTTGACCTACTTTTTTATGACAGTCCATTGTCTTGCTGATGAGGGGGTGTTGGGAGGCGAAGTACTCAACCTCTGCACTTTATAAAAATATCTCTATATATTAATAGATGTTTGTTTCGGTCAGTAAACAGCTTTGTTCACATTCTGTACACATTGTAAACCACTAGAGTATAAAAAATTACAGGATGTTCGAAAAAATGTGGGAAAATATTTTAGTATATTTTCGAATAGGTGAAAATAAACCAAAACGTTCATGTAACATTATGGTCTATTTTATTTTGTTTTGCATCTGTATGTCCGTATTCATCTATTTTCAAGTCATTGATGTTTCAATCTATCACCAATGCTGTATAAAATAGTAAAATGTGTTGAATAATATTTTTCAATTAAATAGATTGACATCACTAACATTTAACCCATTATTTATTTTATGTACAATGTTTGTGCAGTAAAAAGTACTCATTTTAGAATGTTCATAAGGCAATTAGTTCAAAAAATTAAGAAAATTACATTGCATAAAGTAGAATTATTGTACACAGATTATAAATCTGTTGTTTATTTTATCTGATATAAACATTTTTATTACCTGTAATTATTTTGTAAATACATTTTTAATAAAACCATAAATTTAATTTAAAATAAAAAAAATTATTTTAAGTGAGTTTAATGAAATGTCTACTTCAACAATATGGGGTATTGAAAGTACTAGCTGATTATAGTTTCTAGTGAAATGAACAATCTGTTTATGCAAAAAGTGTTGAAGTAGAACTTCATGGATGGTTTAAGTTGAGATCGCCTGTCACGATAAAAAGTGGTATTGTTTACCTCTTTTTTGGTTTGAACCTATCTAAGATAATGATCAAGCGTCTCAGATTACTTGTTACACAATTTTTAATCCTCTGTTGCACACAGAAAACAAGGAATCTTGAACTTGAAACATTTTGTGAAATACATAAAATATAAACTTAAAAGAAAAATAGTTCTCTGTTACAGTGTTGTCTGCAATAAATGACAAGGTACTTCCTTCACTGTTTTAATTTACCACTGTACACCCTTGGGTTAGTTGATGTGTCTCAGCAAGGTGCTTAGTATGAGGTAGTACTGTAGTTTATACCTTGTCAAGAACAATGTCAAATTAACCTTGAGGATGATTTAGTCAGTTAGAGGATAATAAACACTGGGGAAGTGCTGAACTGACCTTTACCTTTCTCAGATAATGGAAAAGGAAAGGAATCTGAAGGATATTCATATTTGTGACAACTTTTGTTTGAGTTTCGTGAGCACATTAGACTTTCTTTGAAATTTTATTTCAGAATGTCACTTAGATTTTGCCCTCATACAAAGATCAATTTCAAAGATCTTTCATCAAAGATTTATAAATTCCATTTGAATTATTATTAGTGTATTTGTTATATATGTATTCATATTAAGAAATAATTCTCTCTAAAAAAAACTAAACATTTGAGAAAGTTAATTTTGATCTAATAAGGCATGAAAAACAGATGGATCAAAATAAAATATATAACATTTTTTTAAGTTTTGAAAACTAGCAGTTTTGATTGTGAATAAGATTAGCATGAAAAAGTTTTCTCAAATTGAAATATCAAAACTATATTTATTTAACCTATCTATTGATCTACTGTGACAAGACCATTTTGCAGATAGCACTATGTAATCAAGTTATTTGCCATTTCTCACAAGGTATCAGTATTAATCAGTCTTATTCCTGTGTTCTACAATAATAGGAAAAGAATAATTTTACTCTGTAGATTGGTACTACAGTTGGGGAAGAGGAAACTAAACAGATGGTTGTTCACTGTCACAGCAGCTGACTCAGTGAACAAACATTAGTGTGTACAATGGTAATGGCGATGTTAAGCCTACCTTAAGTTGGAGATATTTTAGACTTTCCTTTTAGAGACAAATGTAATTAGTAGTATGGTAGTGACAAAAATGTCAAAATAAATATTTTTCAATGACAAAGATGCATTTTATGTAGAAATTAACATAAAGATATCTCAAAAATAACATATTTAATAATAATAATCAGAGTATTTTCATGAGAAACAGTACTAAAATGTTTAAAACAATTAATAAAATTATTAAATTTTTTAATGAACACAAAATAAATATTATCTTGCCATATGTTATTAATTTGTATATTGTAATTAACACAACTAACAGTTTATATTAACACTTAAGTTGTATATAATTTTTTCAAGTATGTAATTTAGGATGGTTAAATTAGTCCTTTTCAGTCCAGGTAATGAAGTGAGAATACTACACTCTGAGTCAATATAATATAAGTAAATGATAATAGTATACGTGTTGAATTGTCTACTTGGCACCACTAGGCTGTTCATTGGTTAAAACTCCCCAAGTTTTGTTAAAATCCAAAAAGGAACAACTAGAGTATTAGAATTTTAAGCAAAAGTCTCTATTTCAGACCTAATTAACCCGTAATAGCATAATGTAGCCATATAGACACAGTAGTATGTACAGTAATTACACAGGGTGTTGTAATCTCACTTTATAATTTAGGCTATTAAGAGTTAATTGAATTCACTATGCAGTTTGTCAAAAAACACAAACAATAGAATTATTACTACATGTTTCGGGACGAAAGTCTGAAGGTTCACACGTTCCAATGAGAAGGCACGACACGGTAAATTAACAAAATTTGTTTAATTAAAGTGGTGTTACAAACTATATTTTCAACTTTTGTTTACAAAAATAAATGGCCTTTAAAATAAAGATAATGACTATAGACTCAATAACGTGACCAATGCCGAGTTTTTTTATAACCGAACCCGATTAAGAATAAAAGTTAAGATGATTATTTAACAACTTCTATCCATATAATTATAAAATTACATACTCTAAATTAGTATGTTTGTAAATTTGGTCTTAATAGGATTAAAATTACATTAAAGTTTTCCTGTTTATGAATGTTCAAAATTGCAGTTTTATTTAAAAGTGCCAAAAACTTTAACATTTTTCATTCGTACAGACATGAAAACTTAATGTCAGTAAACAATTTACGTTATATGTCTAGACGCAAAATAAACAAGCTAAATTTTAATTTAACTTCCGTAATATTTGCTCAACTAGTTAGTCTGTGGTTAACGTTCAAAATACGTTATCTATATATTTTTTGATGCGAGAGTAGTATCCAATGAACAGCATTATTGTTGCTACGACAGCGGTGCTGACACATAAACGAATGTGGTACAGAAAGGGACCTATTTTAATGAGGTTTAAACATTGGTGTTTATAAAACAAAGGTTACAGATTTAATGACATTGGTAGGGCCTAATTAGTTTTTTAAAAGATAAACTTATGTTTAAAGTAACTTGTCTATTTGTCTATAAAAAAAAAATTAAAATCATATACTATTTAATTAAATGCTTTATTGACAGAAGACTTTTCCTTTTTCTTTTTATAATAATTTACAATTTTATCTTCTAACTAAACAGTTTTTAATCAAATCTCTTCACAAAAGTCTTTTCATTATTGACGTTGTGAAGGCTAAAATATTATTCTAAAGTATTACAGAAATCTCCTCTGAACACCAATGTTCCATTGCAGTAAATGAACCAATGCTAAAAAGTCTAAAGAGCTTGTAGCATTTTTGCCAAGAAAAGTTTCTCTGCATATCTGTCTATAATATTTCTGTTTCGGAGCTATTACAAACATAGATTTATACTTATTAAGCCTTGATAAAGAAGCCTTAATTAGTACTTTATAATTAGTGTACTGACAATGTAGAATAATTAACATTTGTATAGAAGAGATATTTAAATTATTAAGACATTAAAGTGTTGACTAGGCCTAATAAGTTTCGGAAATGATTTTCTTAGTAAATAGTTCATTTTTACTCTTCAATGAAGATAATAAAGGAAAAACATAAATGAATTTTTTACTTTGACTTGTTATGTCTAAATCAGTTATTCAGGATATTGTAATTTTTTGAATTAATAAAATTTAAAATCCTTAAATAACTATATAATTTATTTTCAAAGATAAGAAAATTAATTAGTAAAAGTTATATTGGTTTAATAATTATACTACAATTTACATACATAAAAACGTTGGCCTAGTTCAGTTATATATGATGAATCAGCTCACGTATGGACTGTCAGCATTGTAACATTTTAAATTGACCTTGAACACAACAGAATGCTGATAAAGCATTGTCACAGCTATTATGTAGTTTCAGTTTAAATATACAATTCCAAAGAGAAGAATGAGATGGGTGGGATTGTGGAAGCGAAGGTCAGTCAGCCGGTGATTGTGAGTCTTAGTCAGCAATGACTGGGAACTTTCCAGCAGGCCAAAGTGCCTTTCCACGATGATTATAGCCTCACTTGTTCCACACTAGTGTAATAGAACATATGTTGCGTTTTAACTTGCAACATATTTGTGACATCTTATGTAAATCTGTTATTATTTGTAAATCAACATCACACTTTTGGAAATACCCACTGTGATGGTACATTGGTTGGGAAAGTTACAGTATTTGTTTTTTGTTTGGAATCATTACTTTACAGTAGCCCGGTATATAAACTAGATCCTACGGACTTTTGTTAAATAATGATTTAGTAAAGGGAACGTTCAATACACTTTCACTGTTACTCTGGGAGTTTTACTAGCCATAAAACAGTTCACAATGGTCATACAGGTGAGGTTCAGATATGTTTTGATTGCAAGTATATAGGAGAGTTATTATAACAATATTTTGGATATATTTATAAAAAAATAATTACAAAAATATTATTTAAATATTTACTTAGTTTCGATTTCTTTCTTTTAAAAATGTTTTAAAACTTTAATGACAAGACCAATGCAATTGACAGTTAGGTACATCAATGTCAATTGAAGATGAATACTTTATATCATTAAGATAAATAACATGAAAATGCATTGTTTTATATCTAGATTGTTTGTTATTTAACAAAGTAGTTGTCTTTTATTTACTGAGATTCTGATATGGATTTCTGATTGGTTGGTTCTACATTCTACAATGTAGCAAGTGATGTTTGCAAACAGATTGATATATATATATATATATATATATATATATATATATTTATTTACTTTGGTTGTATAAATGCTAAGTAATAAACTTTAAGATATTGATTTATATATATATATATATATACTAGCTGTTTCCCGCGGCTTCGCACGCTTTTCGTAAGTTTTGCCCGCGTATGAGCATTTCTGGTTGAAGTAAATTATATTTCCAACCCCGATGTAGATTTTACCTTGATGTCACGATCAAGAAAATATGTCAAAAATGTATTGTACATGCATAATGTATTTTATTACAAAGTGGTCTACCACTCAACCTTTAAGTTCAACCAAAAATTTAGTTTAGACACACAATTATACATCATAACTTAGCGCCTTCAAATAGTGTTTCACTGTTTAATATACGTATCTATCTTGTAATTGCAGGTTATAATGTGCAGGCGCTTTGAAAACTTTTCTTCATTTTATTCGTTTATATTCACGACATAAGCGAATAATTCAGATAATAACTATCCTATCTTCTAAGTTAGACTAAATTACGGATACATGTGAAATTTGATTGAAATTGGTTCAGTCGTTTTGGAGTTTATTGGCAACATACATCGTGACTCAAGATTTTTTATATATATAAGATATATATATAAATCTTTAAAAATAAATAGGAAGATATCAAAACAGTTTTTATATTTCGGCTTAAACCGTCTTCATGAAATTAAAAATTATAAATAGGGCTCTACAAAATAAACATAAACATCAACACAGAAAATTAAAATTAAGACAAAACATATATATATTCACTTTGGTTGTATAAATGCTCAATTATAAACATTAAGTAGACTTCTTGATATAAATGTCCTTTAATATTTCGGCATTTGCCGTTCTCAAAAAGGATTAACAAAAAATAATATAATAGTACAGCAAACAAACAAAATGAAAATAAATAAATAAACAAAAATTGTTTACCGTGTGATTAACAGCTAAGAGAAATATCATAAACAGAGAACAATAAATAGAATTTAGAAAAAAATTAATAGATAATCAATACAATTTATCGAATCATCTTTTATTCATACCAAAGGGTACCTTAGATTTTAATATTAACAGATGTGCCTGTTCTAAGTTTTCTAAGTAAATTTTATAAGTAAAAGGTTTATTTATGTAAGTAAATTTCTATTTATTTATGTCCATTTTGTTTGTTTGATGTACTATTTTATAATTTTTTGCTAATCCTCTTTGAGAACGGCAAATGCTGAAATATTAAAAGACATTTATATCAAGAAGTCTACTTAATATTTATATATATGTAAATGTATAAAACAGAAATGTAACATTAGTGTTCTACGGTGTTGTAGTGTGGCTGGGGAAGTGAAGACAGCTGCTGTGAGATCATGCGGCGTCCAACTTTCTGTAACAACTCCGTCGCTGTCGAACCTCCCAGACCTTCCGACAAGGTATCATCGGTGGCAGCTAAAGTTATTCTTTGTATTTATTGCTATCAAAGCGTTTCAAACATATTTTCAAGTCAATACTACTACTTAGAAGCAAATTCTACTACAAACTAGAAGATGTATGTTCCCTTTTATTTAAATATTACAGAGTAATTTAACTTTGTTGTTATTACAAAGCTGATAAACATACATTTTTAACTTGTTAATGTGTTTTTTTTTTGTACTTGTGACGAGAGCTTTGTGATGAAAACAGAAATAAATATGTGTCAATAAAGTATACCAATAATAACAAATAGCAATGTTTGGAATGATAAAATTAAATATTAATAATAATTTGTTAAATAATAACTATAAAAGTTAATAAAATCACTGTTTCATATTATTTATGAACTGCCGTTACAGTTATAAGAACCGAATTAGAAGTTTAACCCTCTGATTGCAATTCAATGGATATCTGTTGTTTATTTTCGTTCCGCCTAACAGGTATCCACCGCGCTTAATCTGTTATGTAAACAATCAAGTATCGACGCTATTCATATACCACTTGAAAGGTAAAGAGTACACTAACACAGCACTGGTTTTTTTATTGTTCTATGACATTGAAGTAATTTTAGAATGACGTTGCTGTTTTCGTCTTTGCAGAAAAATTAGTTCCACCCACTTTTTTTGTTTTTGTAAGGGTTTTATATAAAAATATTACTATATATATGTATAAAAGTGGACTAAATTTGTGGCCTTTAGTTTATTATAAAGTTTTAAAAAGCCCAAAAACATTACAATAACTGTTTTTTTCAAGTAATTATCCCTTTTGTTAGAAAAGTATTACAAAAATGATGATTTCTACTAACCATAAAAAGTCAAACCTTAGGTTTTCTCAAATTATTTATTATTATAGTATTGACTAGTTTATTGTAAATAAAATGATACTCAAGGAAAGTTAGGTTTACAGATTATAACAATTAATTACTTTTTAAACACTTTTTACAAATGTATGCGTTTTTGATCATGAAAACCACACTTCTTTGTACTTTTAGACTATCTTTGAATTTGAAATGTATATACTTAATTATATATTACAGACACATCCCCCTCCTTTTTCACTAACAAATAACAAAAATAAATTCCACTCATCGTAAAAAATGTAAATGAAAATATTTACCATAGTTATCATTGTATTTTGCTATTTATTTTGAACAAAATTATACCAAATACAGTTAGGTTTGCAGTAAAAAAAATTTTTTTACAGATTTTAGAAAAACAGTTTGCAAAAATGGGAAGCAACGGCTTGGCATTTAAGGAAAATGCTAAGGAAAGTCGGAGGGTTAAAAGAATACATAGATTAATATGGTTACTTTTAGAGACACTAACACTCTCTCAATAAACATTTATAATTACAATGGTTTTGTTATGTATTATATTTATTCCTTTTGTATGAAAATAAAACAAATTCATTGTAGTACAAATTCTACAAATCAATTTAATTTTAATTTTCTACTTTAAAATGAATAAATGAAGTTGATTATAAACTAACAACAAAACAGTTTATAAAAGAATGTAGTAGAAAAACAAACTTCAGAAAATTAAACTATCTACCAGAACTAAGCTTTTTTCCCATTGAAAACTCTAATAATTAAGGCGATTGAACACATTTGAGAAGCTATAAAAAATTATTGGCACCCAGAGTTGTAAATTTGGTGTTTATTGGAATTTCAAATTCAAGAATTTTATAACAGTATTTAAAGTTTAGAAATTGCAGTGGACAACTGTGTTGGAGTCTTAAATCTTGAAGAGAGTAGTCGCCTGTCATTCAGTGGGTTCAGATGACCATTAATTATTGATAAAAGTAAATACTGTAATAAAAAAACTAAAAACAAAGTCAGAAAAATGTCACTTAAAAGAGTAAAACTAAAGAAGTTTCACTATGTGAAAATATTGTTAGTTTACTTTTAATATTTCATCTAATGAAGTGTTAGTAGAAAGAGAACAAATTGGGAATGAAGTAAACTTTTGCAGGAGGAAGGTCGTTTGACTAAAGTAAAACGCATGTTCACCAACTCTCTTCGAAAACCTGTGGTGAACAAAACCTTCGCCATACACATAGACGAGTTGCCTGTCAACAAGGATCACGTACCCAAAGTGCTCAACAAAATGGCTACTTATATTGAAACTTACGGTAAGTGAAAAAAATATTGTGTGAAGATTTAGTACTTAAGTTAGCAACTCACAATCAATTGGAACAGACCCATTTTCATTGTAACTAAATCAGCCATAATTCTGAACTATTATTTTTGAAAAAACTGTTAAGTAAAAACTGATCTCTAGTGAATTAACTATCTCCAATTTGAGAAATGACAAATTATAAATAGACATAATAGAGTAAAAGTGGTGAGAATATAATGCAGAATTACTAAAGAGAACTTGCATGTTTCAGTCTAGTTTTTATATTTGTGTTAAAATATTGTATTCATTGTACCATAGGAAACATTTGTTAGCCAAATTAGATGTAATGGTATTTAGAAATTACAATTTTGAAATATCCCCTTAGATCTTTGTATAATTGTGTACTTAAATTAACTGTTTGCCATTAACATCGGTTAAGACATTGATTGATCTTTGGTACGTAAATATAAAATAATCATAAATATAAAAATATAATCATATGTACTTAAAAATGTATTCATTTGTTAATCAAGCACCAGTAAATCTTAGTTGTTGTCTGTGCTAGCAAGATTGAATCAAGATTAAACTAAAAACATTTTAATTAACTAGGAGAAAAGTAAATAAATGCTTTTTGCAATGTTAATAACTGGTATTATAATATCTTGTTATTTTGCAAACAGTACCAAACTGAATTAAATTGTATTATATTAACACGGTATGCTACTCAATAAAATTTTAATTGTCAGACAGATTAACAGATAGTATTAGCAAAATTCATAATGCAATAATTTTTTGCCTGGGCCCATTGATTCCTGTGTAAACAATAACTCATTAGTATAAGATGAGATTTCACAGTTTATCAAAAACATCTGAAGGTCATCTAACAAATTTAAGTCTATAAAACAGCACTGGTACCTTTCTATTCACATTATCTTTTTAAGTAATGCATAGTTTGGTACAATTTTCTTATCTCAAAACTTGGCATGAGTACATTTAAAGTTACAGTTAACTCAATTCTATTATTTGTATCTGTATGAAACAAATGTTCAACAATCTAAAATGTATTAGTGTATGTGCATGCATGCATGTGTACAAGTATAACCCTTTGAGTGCCACCGTCCGATTTTACCGAACGTTCGGGAAAAGAATCACTAAAAATAAGAAATGTATATTTTAAAACTAATATCATATTAAATTGTTTATGAAGAACTGTTCTTTTAATAATAAATTGTTGTAGTACACTTCCGATCAAATGACTTTAACGAAAATCAATCTAGAAGGCACTGACATCACTGTCAACAGATTGTGACACATATTTCTCAGTGCGTTGTTTATCTTGTACTGTGTTGTTGTTTGAGGTTATGTTCTGAAGTGAAGTTGTTTATATTTCGTTGGTAAATATTATTATTTTAGTTTAGAGAATAGTTTGTCATCTTGTTTGTACAATTATGGATCGCTCAAGGTTCCCTTTAAGTGAGAATACCATAAGGAGAGTTGTTGAAGAAGAATACCTTGACGAAAGTTTTGTGAGCGATGTAATTATTTCTGAAGACGATAGTAGTGACATTTATTTTTTGTGTATGTATATACTTTCAAAGGAGTTTTTAAGCTTAATTGTGTATGTATAGTTTTTGTGTTTATTTTACAAACTTTATATCATGAAACTCATATACTAAACATTTTTGGTTGACATGGCTACCGGAAACAATGTGACATTAGTTACTTAAAAGTTGTATAACACACTCATTTGTACCGTTATTATAGTACATATATTATATTACTTTGGAGCTAATACTTTATAAATCAAAACAACTTTTCGGAAATACTTGATTATTCCGAATTAAAGTTTTCCCAAAATTTTAACAAAGTTTACAAACTTTAGATTTGATTTTCTTCAAAACTTCTCACAATCGATCAAATCTAATTAAGAGTCTGATCAAAAAGAATTAAAATTAAAATGAAACTAAAAATGTATACTTCTCCAAAAATGGTTTAAATTAACAAAATAAAATAAAAAGTTCTCTTCTCAAAATACTCAAAAATCAATATAACACAAAACTTGATATTAACTTTACGAGCAAAATTTAATTCACAAAACTTCAAAAAATTGAATTAATTCTCAGACTCTGTAATATGGGAAACTTTACAAATTTAATCACATCAGTATAAAAATAAAAGATATTAACTAAACGCTGGTACGGGACTTACTACTTTGAAGACTATGGAGGCTGATAGGAAACTAAAAACGCACTAAAGAAAATTAATAACTTGATTTGAATTTACACCCGATTAAAAGAATTACTCTAGATCCAAACTATAGGATTAGAGGAAGAACTGCTTCTCTAGTGGACGTCCGTACGCTGTCGTCAATACTCCAACACTGGTCCCCCTCTCTCCGGGAACCGGCTCGGGAACGTATCACCGTAGACATCTCGATCAGCTGATGTACCGGTCTAACCAACAAACAATGTCCACGCACCGCGTCTAGTTAACAAAAGAGCCTACTTCCTACCGCGATTCAGCATAAATAATTACAACTACGGTACACATTATTGAAGATAATGATATGAATTTTTCAAGATTTATAGACAATTGAATACTCTTTTCAGTGATATGGATAAAGAAAAGGATATGAATTTTTTTTGTAATGATAATTTGGTTGAAAAATGAAATTTATAAATAAATTCTAGAATCTTTTTATGTAAGGCCATTTTTTGTATTCCTAAATTTATTTTTATAGTAACTTTGTTATTTTATGTTAATTAGGCAGAGTTTTCAGAGAAAATTTTAAAGAAAGTATGTTGATTGATACCTTATTAAATAATCAAACTGTGCATTTTTACTGAAACCTTGAAAAATGCCTTCAAAAGGGCTGGCACTTTTAGGTACACCCACTAGAAAAATATCTGGCACTTTTCAGTACACCCACTCAATAAATACTTGGCACTCAAAGGGTTAAATAAAAGTAGAAAATGAGTCATTTAGGATGGAACGATCTTTAATAGACTGAAGAAGGTGGAAATTTTAGTTATAAATTAATTTTTTGTTCCCAAGAATAATAACAGATATTCTTTTATTGTTGTCATCTTTTGGATTTTTTGATAGTAGTTTTAATAATGGTTTCTTACAGGTTTGCAGACAGAAGGTCTGTTCCGGTTATCAGGTGGCAATCCTGCACTGGTGGAGCAGCTCAAGTCTTCGTTCAACCGCACGGGAGATGCAGATCTGGAGGCGTGCTCTGACGTGGCCTCAGTGGCGTCTCTGCTGAAACTGTGGTTACGAGACCTACCTGAGCCCCTCATCACTCCTGCAGTAACGGCTGAACTGGTCACCCTTCTCCACAGTGTGTACCTCTCATTATCATACATATTTGTGTATATTCAAATTTCAATTTAGCGTAATTTCCAAAGTTGTTAAGTACAGCTAACCTTGTATAAATAAATTACACGGTATTACTCTAAATTTACTGTTTTAATATAATGACAATCTTTGAAGAAATGTTTTTATAATTATATTTTATAATTTATAATGACTTATAATTTTGTAATACTATTCCAAAAATACGTACCAAGGATGTTGGAAGTCCCAGAAATAAGTCAGGTGCTGTTGTACTTGGGCATGACTCACATTGGCCTACACAATATGAACTTACCTTATAAAAACTTTTTATCATTAATATAACCTTCAGAATTAAAAAAAAATAAACGTAAACAAAATGTACATTATATGCACCAATATAAATACAAATTAAATTTCTATTCTCTTTAATCATTTACATGAAATAGGCTAGGTCAACAATATTAAGATAAAAATTCCAATGATACTAATCTTGTCAATAATTAAGAGTGTACCATATTACAACAGGTTTGTTACGTGTTAAAACTGCAAAGAAGGATTTTGTAAATTTGTATTTGAGTTTCACAATTTTTCAATTTTTCAATACTTCAAAAAGATGATTTCTGAGGTAATTACAGTTCTTTTATTATTAGATTCCCAATGGTAGAGAAAAAGCCTTCAACTCCATGCAAAAACATGTTTTTCATAAACAAGGTTTACAGGTAATACATATGTAATGCAAGCATGCATGCACAAAACCATTGTACAAAGCTGAAACTGTACAGGGTAAGTGGTCAAGAGAAGACATCTATAAGGGTGCCTCCCATATCTGTAAGGGTGCCTCCCATATCTGCAGAGTACGGAGGAGAGGCGGAGTGGTGTCGTCAAGAGAAGACATCTGTAAGGGTGCCTCCCATATCTGTAAGGGTACATGTTGCAGAGTATGGAGGAGAGGCAGAGTGGTGTGGTCAAGAGAGGACATCTGTGAGGGTGCCTCCCATATCTGTAAGGGTACATGTTGCAGAGTATGGAGGAGAGGCAGAGTGGTGTGGTCAAGAGAAGACATCTATAAGGGTGCCTCCCATATCTGTAAGGGTACATGTTGCAGAGTACGGAAGGAGAGGCAGAGTGGTGTGGTCCAAGAAAAGACATCTGTAATGGTACATCCCATATCTGTAAGGGTACATGTTGCAGAGTACGGAGGAGAGGCAGAGTGGTGTGGTCAAGAGAGGACATCTGTAAGAATACATGTTGCAGAGTAAGGGTGCGCATCTATAAGGTGAGTAATGGTATCTGTGTACATGTTGCAGTAATGGAGGAGAAGGTGAGTGGTGTGGTCAAGACATCTGAGACATCTGTAGGGTCATCTGTAATGGTCCCATATCTGTAAGTACATGTTGCAGAGTATGGAGGAGAGGCAGAGTGGTGTGGTCAAGAGGAGGATCTGTGGTACATGTCAGTCATCTGTAATGGTACATCCTATATCTGTAAGGGTACATGTTGCAGAGTACGGAGGAGAGGCAGAGTGGTGTGGTCAAGCAAGATTGACGCTGGGTGAGGTTCCGGCTCGTAACGCTGCCACTCTGCAGCGGATCCTCGCGCTACTACATGCGTACAGTGTGAGACAGCCTGCTTCCGCCGGGGCCCTGCCTGGTGCATTCGCTCCTCTGTTACTGTGTGCTGAGTTTCATGGCATCTCCACCCCAGAGACCACTCACGTTGTGGCTCGCCTTATACACGACTACCCCTCCATCTACTGTGACAAGTGAGTATTTCAACGTCACATTTTGTTACCATATTGTGGCCATTGTAGTTCTAAAATTAAAATTTTATCAACCGTATATATAAGAAAATGAATATTTTTTATACAAGACTACATCATCAATCACAGTTTTGTCAAATTTCCTTTAAGAAATAAAAGAAAATAATTATATTTACACTATATTTTTTGTATCTTTCTGTTTCCTACATTTGTTCCATTTAATCATTTACACTTCTCCTACTATTCCTATATATTTAGGAATAATGGCAATGTTCACTTATTGCATTATTCTTTTGAATGTAGTTTTTTTCTACTTGCATATCTAATGTTAATTACTTGATTCCCATTCTTGCTGTGCTGCAGTTTTATTCCTACACGTACTTTATGTGTTAAAAATAACACTCTTATTTGTTGGTAGCATTTAAATTTTTTGTATAAAAGAATAAGGATGTGAAGTGCCAAACATTGTAAAAGATAACAGTTTTGACATTGGATTTATTTTTTTAATATAGTAATATTACATTTTTTATTAGAAATTGGAACACAGTAAAACCTGTCATACGGCCTGATGTGGCAACAGGCTAGGCTGGATATTATTAAAGCCAGATATACAATTTGAGATATGAAGAATGTTGGTATTTATTATAGTAAATGTATTACCAATGTCTTGGTTTACTTTTTGAAGTGCACTTATTGTATTGTTTGTCATGATTCTCAAAACTTGTTAATCTTTTTACTACCCATGGTTTATAATCATCAACAATTTCAAGAATCATTGTACCCAGTAATTCTGTTTATTACTTAATCCCTTCTCCCTAAATTAATGTCCAGTTATAAGTGACTTATCTCTGTCAAACAATTTCACATGTATAAATAAACGTGATTGCATTGACTACAGTAATCAGCTGCAAACTGGAGCTTTATCTTGTACAAACATGGTTGAAGTGGGGAGATAACGGTTGTTAAGGGCTTTGGCACAATCCTAATGCAAACCCAACAAACACTAGTCACACAACTATATTTAGCTTCATGATCCCTCCACAAACAATCTGTACAATTTTGTTTACTTCGAGCTTTCATTGAGAGTGTATAAATCTCAGAAAACGTTATTTTATTCTGAATTAAATATAAAAATACCTATAACGTTCCCTTTTACAGATTTCACAATCAAGAGCTTTGTAAAAATACTTGTAGTAATTTATAACACTAATATAAATTGATTTGTCTTGTGACTCCAATAATATTGAATATTGGGAGGGAAAATGCCTTTAGCACTTCACAATTTTAAATTTTTGTTTAAACATAGGTTTAACTGATATTTTGGACCAGTTATGAGACTGTAATTAATAGCCTATATGAATTTAAAATTTAAATAAATTTATAAATACTTAAGCCATATGTAACTATTTCAATAACAGTCCACCACAACCTGATTGAAAGAACCTTTAAAGGTTCTGTGCTGCCAAAAATTATAGCAAGGGTATTGGCCAACTGTAAAAATGTCTAGTAATTTCAGAATTTAAACTGTCATTAGAGTTACATTCAAGTGCTTCTGTTATTATGCATACACAAATATAACGTAATGAAGTGAGATTTCTGTAATGATAATTCTTAAAAATCTTCACAAAACTTATATATTCTGATTCGGTAAATAAAACATAATATAAAATGTATGAAATACTATGCATACTTCCCTCTCAAAACCCTGATTTTTGATCAGCTTTTAATATTAAAAAACCGATACAAATTAAGTCATAATTTATTAAAATATTATACAATAACGTTTTTATACATGCAATTTTTAGTATTTTTGTGCTATTCTTTTCAGCGTATCCCAAATCTATACTTATAGAGAAAATTTTGTTTAATAATAATCTTTCAGAATTCATTGAAGAAAAGTAAAGACAGTTAGTAATTTTTCAGAAATGTTTTCAATTTTTATTTATTTATTATTTATTAGAAAAGTAATTGATTTCTGCCATCCCAAGAAGTGTTAGTACATATTTAAAATTATTATGATCCACCATTTTGTAAAAAGTAACACTATTTGTTCATATTTTATTCTTAAAAAGGAGTATTAAAGATTGTTGTGTGAATGATCTGAAGCTTGCAAATGTTTATTACAATACTTCAAGTTGGGTTCAGATGATTGTTTGTTAGCGTAAGAAAATGCCATGCATTAACTAGGATTTAAATCTGGGTTCCTAAGGTGATAATCTAAGACTCTAACCACTCAACTACATACTATTTATTCATAACTACGCGCAAATTTAGAAAACGTATTTGATATCTACAGGATGTATATTTAGCCAGCTTTGCATTTAAAAGTGTTCAAGCAAGTCTTTATAATGAGACATCTTGCAAAGTGTGACCAAACATGAGTTAGCAAGGTTTAACATTATTTTTATGAGCCAGAACTCTAGGTCGTTTCAGTACAACTGACTAATCAGCATGATTCATGTTAATGAGTTAATCTTTTTACTGCTGAGATAATACTATCCGTTCAGTATGACTTAGTTGATATGGTGTGTTGTTTTTATAGTATCCCTACATGAGAAATCTATATATATATATATATATATATATATATATATATATATATATATATATATATATAAAATATAGTTTTCTTATATATATATTGTTTAATGTAGGTTATGTGTCGTGATTTTAGTGTATTAATTTACAGCTGGAACTATAGCAGGATAAACATTTAACCGCAAAACGAATTTAAAGTCTGTTAAAAAAAGTTATTTAAATTTAAATTATAATCCCTGAATTAAGGTACCACTCATAATGCAAAAAAACAATCAAATAGTCTGCTTTAAATCTTTTTATACATACCCCAGAACGATTGCAAAAGCACTATTTATTTTTTTAAAGGTTCCCATAGCAAAAATTTTAAAAATTAAATAAATAATTTTCTTTTAATTAAGACACAGCAATGTAACCAATACATCTCAGTAGAATTTTCCAGACTCCACTTTCTTAACTATATGTGTTTGTCTTTATCAACTCAGATTCATTAACTTTTTCGGACTCTTAATAAAGATAATTTTGTTGACAACCTCCTTAGAATGTATTTACTATTCACATTATATAAGGGTTCCCTTCAGACCCAACTAAACACTGTCACCAATGCCTTAAGACAATAGCAGATTAATTGATTTCATGGACCAGTAATGCCTATGGGTTTTGTACTATGCAAACTATTACAAATGTAAGCCTTGCATGGGCTAGACAATTGAAGATCTATTACTCTAACTCTTATATCCATTGATTGTCTCAGTTTGGTAAGGACACACATGTTTGAATTAGTTTCCCAAAAACGTAAAACAAGCACTGGTCAATCCTGGTTATATAACACACTACTTATTTAACTCCTATATATTCTTGTAAAATCATAGCACCCTTTATTTTCCCACTTTTAAATACTTTGATCACTGACAGAACCCATTCAACTTCTGGACCAGACCACATGTTGCTTTCCTATTTCTACAAAGCATTGTGAGATCATCAGCAGAATACAGGCAAGGTGACACAAGATAGTGGTCCTTCTTGAATCAATATGAATTATTTCTGGGAATTTTCTTGATTAGCCAAGTATCAAGTTGAAGATGATCTAGTTATTTACTGCAACAATGTGAACATTTATTATCTGATTTTAGATGAAACGTTCACCTATAAAAATAAATTGGACATTATAAATAAATACAAATTTCATTAAATTAAAAACTAACTTTCAGGTAGAAACAAACGCTAAATACGTAAACAACAGACAGCAGCTGAGATGATTGGCTGATACACTTTTGAACTGCAGACACATCACCCATTATTGTTTATTCGTTTACGGTAGTGTTCATGTTTGTTTTAAATCAGATTATTGTCTCTAATCTGTTTTCAGGTTCTCAGAGGTGGTCTGGTGCACTGTTCACATAATTACATTCACATACTCAGTTCTCAATGTCTAGAACTAGAGGTGGTGGAAATGTAACCTTCTGGAGATCTTGGCTGTGTGGAATACCTTCCATTTTAAAAGAAGGTTCTAGAAAATTGTGTGTAAAAATGTATGAGGTCTTAAAACAGTGATTTAGAATTACTTTCTGAGGTGCAGGGAAAAGTTTTCCCCACACAAACCAAAAGTGCTTTTTTTCAGATAGAGGTACTGGAACACCGTTCCAGTGCATTCTGCCTCAAATTGAGCACTACAAATCATTATTATACTAACACAAAAGAAAATGTTAGCCTCTTTCAGATGGGTTGTAATATTGCCCGACGCTGGCCGAATTGTGAGGTGATATCCACATCTATTCTCTAGCCTTGGCTTGATGTGACGAACAGGCTGGGTAGATTGCAGCAGTGGATACTGTGTGTTGCAGAGTTGTGGAGGGCAAGCCGACCGATCCGAAGCAGCGGAAACGCAAGGAGCGCCACAACAGTGACGCTGCCAGCCTGGACCGCAAGTTTGTCAGGTTTGTTTTTCTCTCTTTTCTTGTGAAGTGGGGTTTGTGGAGGGTAAGCCAACTGATCCAAAAACAGAGGAAAACACAAGAAGCACGACAACAGTGATGTTTGCCAGCCTTGATTGCAAGTTTGTCAGGTTTGTTTTCCTCTCTTTTCTTGTAAAGTGGGGTTTGTGGAGGGTAAGCTGACTGATCCGAAAACAGAGGAAAACACAAGAAGCACGACAACAGTGATGTTTGCCAGCCTTGATTGCAAGTTTGTCAGGTTTGTTTTCTCTCTTTTCTTGTGAAGTGGGGTTTGTGGAGGGTAAGCTGACTGATCCGAAAACAGAGGAAAACACAAGAAGCACGACAACAGTGATGTTTGCCAGCCTTGATTGCAAGTTTGTCAGGTTTGTTTTCCTCTCTTTTCTTGTGAAGTGGGGTTTGTGGAGGGTAAGCCGACTGATCCGGAAAAACAGTGGAAAACACAAAGAAGCACGACACAGTGATGTTACCAGCCTTGATTACAAGTTTGTCAGGTTTGTTTTCATCTCTTTTCTTGTGAAGTGGGGTTTATGGAGGGTAAGCCTAATGATCCGAAAACAGAGGAAAACACAAGAAGCACGACAACAGTGATGTTACCAGCCTTGATTACAAGTTTGTCAGGTTTGTTTTCATTCTCTTTTCTTGTGAAGTGGGGTTTATGGAGGGTAAGCCGACTGATCCGAAAGCAGAGGAAAACACAAGAAGCACGACAACAGTGATGTTACCAGCCTTGATTACAAGTTTGTCAGGTTTGTTTTCATTTCTTTTCTTGTGAAGTGGGGTTTGTGGAGGGTAAGCCGACTGATCCGGAAAGCAGAGGAAAACACAAGAAGCACGACAACAGTGATGTTACCAGCCTTGATTACAAGTTTGTCAGGTTTGTTTTCCTCTCTTTTCTTGTGAAGTGGGGTTTATGGAGGGTAAGCCGACTGATCCGAAAACAGAGGAAAACACAAAGAAGCACGACAACAGTGATGTTACCAGCCTTGATTGCAAGTTTGTCAGGTTTGTTTTCCTCTCTTTTCTTGTGAAGTGGGGTTTATGGAGGGTAAGCCGACTGATCGGAAACAGAGGAAAACACAAAGAGCACGACAACAGTGATGTTGCCAACCTTGATTGCAAGTTTGTCAGGTTTGTTTTTTCTCTTTTCTTGTGAAGTGGGGTTTATGGAGGGTAAGCGACTGATCCGAAAACAGTGGAAAACACAAGAAGCACGACAACAGTGATGTTACCAGCCTTGATTGCAAGTTTGTCAGGTTTGTTTTCCTCTCTTTTCTTGTGAAGTGGGGTTTGTGGAGGGTAAGCCGACTGATCCGAAAACAGAGGAAACACAAGAGCACGACAACAGTGATGTTACCAGCCTTGATTGCAAGTTTGTCAGGTTTGTTTTCCTCTCTTTTCTTGTGAAGTGGGGTTTGTGGAGGGTAAGCCGACTGATCCGAAAACAGAGGAAAACACAAGAAGCACGACAACAGTGATGTTTGCCAGCCTTGATTGCAAGTTTGTCAGGTTTGTTTTCCTCTCTTTTCTTGTGAAGTGGGGTTTGTGGAGGGTAAGCTGACTGATCCGAAAACAGAGGAAAACACAAGAAGCACGACAACAGTGATGTTTGCCAGCCTTGATTGCAAGTTTGTCAGGTTTGTTTTCCTCTCTTTTCTTGTGAAGTGGGGTTTGTGGAGGGTAAGCTGACTGATCCGAAAACAGAGGAAAACACAAGAAGCACGACAACAGTGATGTTTGCCAGCCTTGATTGCAAGTTTGTCAGGTTTGTTTTCCTCTCTTTTCTTGTGAAGTGGGGTTTGTGGGGGGTAAGCCGACTGATCCGAAAACAGAGGAAAACACAAGAAGCACGACAACAGTGATGTTTGCCAGCCTTGATTGCAAGTTTGTCAGGTTTGTTTTCTCTCTTTTCTTGTGAAGTGGGGTTTGTGGGGGGTAAGCCGACTGATCTGAAAACAGAGGAAAACACAAGAAGCGCAACAACAGTGATGCTGCCAACCTGGATCGCAAGTATGTTACGTTTGTTTTCCTCTGTTACCTCGTGTAGTGGAACAGGCACTGGTATTCAGCATATTTTCTTAGATTTTTCCTGTCCTGATTTTTTAATCACTTTCATAAATCTAAACCATCTAGTTCAATAACACATCTTATTTTTCTTAATTCTTTTATTTGAGATTGTCATTCACAAAAGGTTAGTTTCAGCACTCTTAAGGAGATATCACACACTTTCTCAGACCTCAGTAATTTGCTTATAATTTAGGGTTTAAAACATTTTTTTCTACATTGAAGAAGTGGATCTTGCAGTGTACTTAAAATCTTTCATTTATTACGCTTTTTAAAATTATATTGTAAATATCTGACTGATGGTGAGAAACTAATTCAGTTGAGAACATTCTTTAGCCTATTATTTTAGATTCATTATCCTCAAAAAATATAATACTAATATAATATAATATAATATAATTCAGCTAAAAATTGATGAAATTGTTATGCTAGGATTTTGGTGTGTGAGTGCGAGTTCAATGATATTTTGATATTCTGTTTTTACTTAATACTTTAATTGATATTGTGATTCTTGTAAGAACCAATTCCATTGAAAAAGAATGTTTGTAGTAATCAAAATGATAAGCCATCAAAATGTTAACCAGGCGAAAACAATAAAGGAGTGGCTTGTGATGGCACATAACATGTCTAACATCTTCACTATTAAAAAAACATGCCTTGTCCAAAAAATAAACAATTTGGAAAAGTATTGTTTTTATTAACATTTAGTAAAGTGTAATATTGTTGTAATATTTTAATTGTGCGTTTTATTTTAATGAAAATAGAGTTCAAGCATGAAATGCCTACAATATTCCTGACTTAACTTAGAATTTCTAAGATATGTCTGGAATGTCATGGTTATTTCGTGTGTGGACTTTATTTTCATGAAATAAAAAGCAGATTTCAACAATTGATAAAAAAATTGAAAAAATGATAAAAAAATAAAGTAAGGCATACTATGTGCACGGTGACAGCAGGTAGGCCAGGTTGCACGTGTGACAGTGTATGTGTGCAAGAGCCGCCTTGTAATCCTCTGTGGCTCTTGAGATAGCGGACAAACTATAGGCAATCAAGACGATTTCAGAACTGATAACACTATATACCAAACACAATGCAGACAATTCAAAATGTATTTACTCTTTAGTTTACACTTGATGTATTTCATTTTAGATTAATATCAGTTGTCAGAAGAAGAAACTGTCTGTAGTACAAAATCTGTCTACAAATAGTTTTTAAACTATTTTCTTATTTAAAAATAAACACAAACACTGTCTTATATGAAGTGACTAGCTACCTTAGCTTAATATAGAGTTGTTCACATTGTAACTAATGCAAATTATAATCCAGTATGTTTTAATGCATTAATTTTGTTTATTTTTGCAATAATGAAATACAATGGAACATGGAATAATACTAAATACAAGTTTGTTCTGTTTTATTTATGTTTTACTCTGTAGTGCTGATTTCTTTAAAACTAATACTTTTCTTAAATCTACATTATATCTGACATGTAGCTAATTATAAAATGTATATGGTAAATGATGTTGTTTCTCTTTTTTCCATAAATGTATTAAAACATATTTTTCCCATACAGTTAAGTCATGTTATTTTAATTATTATCATGTGATTTTAAATACTATTTCTCAGGATGATTTATTCTTGAAATGTAATATAATATTTACATTGCAGAGTTTTAATGAGGTTAAGTACATTTTCAAGGTAACAATTTTATTAATAATAAAATAATATTTTTACTAATTAGTTTTGCTCTAAACCGTTAGTAATTTGGAACTCTTGACTTTCCACATAAAACCTGAGCAAACTGAATAAGTAATTAAAACATTCATTCTGATAAATGGTTTTAAAATTCTTATATATTTTTCAGATCAAACTCGGAAGAGCGGCCAAGTGTGGAGGAGAAGAAGAACAGTCAGTCAGAGAGTATTCGGAGAGTGAGCAGTCACGAGGACTTCAGCCGGTCACACAGCCAGCCAGAACAGCATCAGGCAAGTCTCAGATATGTTTCAATTTAATATATTAACCCTAGAACTGGCGGTCATTTCATCCTGTAGTGGCGGGCTGTTTTGGAGCTTCGCGCAAGGTTTTTTTTTTAAAAAATTATTAAAAATATAAAATAAAAGCAATATAAATAAGAGTATATATTTTTGTGTTCAGAATTAAACGTAGAATTGCACTATATTGTAAAATTAACCATCAAAAATTTTCTAATAAACACTTTTTTTAATCAAATATAAAATTTACGAAAAATATTTCTTAAATTTAGGGGGGACCATACCTAGCAAATGAAGTTATAGTGAGAAATATTTATAAGTGAGATAGCCATTCTGTGTCAAATTTTATCTAGTTTCAGAAAAACGTAAACATTATACACATTTATGAAAGCATCATAAAGCTATAGAACAAAAAGCAGCGATGCGTATAAATTCTGAAAATCGGGTGTACACGTAAAACTTTGGTAAAACAAGTTTTTCAAATACATTTATCTATGAATACATGTTATTTTGCATATTTTATTACTTAGAATAAAATAGAATATACAGTAGTAATGAAATAATTACCATAAATTATTTTTTGAAAAGTAAAAAAAGTTAAATTTTGCCATTATTCAAAAATTTTGCGAAAAATTTTCATTCAGCAAAATATAAAATAGTTTCTAAAGCTTGTACTATATCAAAATTTATAAATTTATGGTTTATAAGTAATATGAAATATTATGTAGTTAGAAAACTATAAATATAACTAAAGATATTAAAAAAATAGAGAATAACCCAAACAGTTATTATATATAACCAAAGAAATTACAGGAAATATATATTTTATTGTGAAAAACTATCTATTTACCAAAAATAAATAGTTAATTCAGAGCTAAAAGAGTGCTATAAATAACGTTTAGTAAGTGAAAACAATAACAAACTATGTGTCAAGTCATTTTGCCATAGCCTACACAAAGCCGGTAATTTCTCAAACATATTTCAGTAAATAGAAATTGATTTATTCTAAAATATATATTTTTACACTACTACGACATCAAACAACACACTACACATTAAATACGACACTAAAACACGCGTAAAACTATTTAAACTTACAAATATCCACAGCTCGGCACGAAAGTAATACAGAACGGCAGCGGCAATATGGCGGTCACAACAAACGGCGTCGCGTTTTCTTTTACGTTCAAAATAACAAGCTTGCTACGTCATAACCATAATACAAAGAGGAATAAAACTCATCTGTTCCTTAGCATTTTTCTTCCCGAATCCAATGGTGCATGAATTATATCGATACGTTACCGGAGTATATTATAAAAAGTAATTATAGGAGGGAATGTTTGATCGACAAAATTTTGACGGTTAACACCACAAAAGCGTCATTAACCGACATAATTATGTCGATTAACAGTTCTAGGGTTAAATGCCAACGTCCCATTTTACTGGACGTCAAAAGATGTTTGAAAAGTGCCAATGTCCAATCCTACTGGACGTCAAAAGTTATCTGAAAAGTGCCAATGTCCAATCCTACTGGACGTCAAAAGTTATCTGAAAAGTGCCAATGTCCAATATTCTACCGGACGTTCGGGAAAAAAGTTACTAAAAATCGGAAACTTTATATTTTTAAACTAATATATTAAATTGTTTGTGAAGAACTGTTCTTTTCAAAACATACTATTATAGTACACATACGATCAATTGACTTGAACGAAAATCAATCTAGAACTCACATATGAACATTTTTGGTTGACATGGCTACCGGAAACAATATGAAATTAGTTTCCTAAAAGTTGTATTAACTCACTCATAATTGTAGATAATGATAAATTTTTTAAGGTTTATAGACAATTGAACAACTTAACCAGTGATATGGACAAAGAAAAGGACATGATTTTTTTGTAATGATAATTAGGTTAAAAAATTAAATTTAAATAGATTCTAGAATTTCTTGTACGTAAGTCCATTTTTGATATTCCTAAATTTAATTTTTAGGTAACTTTGTTATTTTATGTTAATTAGGCAGAGCTTTCAGAGAGAGAGAAAAAAATTATGTTGATAGCTTATTAAATAATCAAACTGTGAATTTTTTACTGAAACCTTGCAAAATCCCTTCAAAAGGGCTGGCACTTTTAGGTGCACTCACTAGAAAAATACCTGGCACTTTTCAGTACAGCCACTCTATAAATACTTGGCACTCAAAGGGTTAAGGTCTACAATGCATTTCTGCATCCTAAACTGAATTAAACATCAAAGGAGACAAGCAATCATCCTTATTTATAAATGTAGTGATAGCGCATAGAAAATTATTCTAGAAATTCACCTAAATTTTGCACTTTAAAATCAGTATTTTTCTTATATGGATTTCCTATCATTTATATTGTTTAGTGTATTTCATCATAAGCAAACGTTCCTGTGTTACGTTTTGTTCACCCAACATCAGAAAAACTTGGTTGCCCTAGTGTAACTACCTGTCATCTTACGGATATTTGATGTAGCAATTTTAAAGGTAATCACTAAATCACCTTTCTCTTAGGATTGGATCTACTTACTGAAAATAGTCTTTAATCAATAAGGCAAAGAAAATAGAATCAAATTCATTACGAAAACCAATTTAATTTGTGGTTTTTTCTCTTTCATAATCACGACCCGATTTGTGAAGAAGTGCTTTCTTTGGCTCATTGTTTCTATTGCTGATTCTTTATTAGTTCAGCAATCATTAGCATTGGTTGGGCTCTTCTCGCGTGAACATTACAACCTCAAACTACAAGATGTTTTAAACCACTTAGGGAAATTTAAAATTACCCCAAACAGGGGTGATGGCTACAACATCTACACTATGCCAAAATAATTGATTTATAAATTTAAAAACTCGGCAGTTTGCCTTGTTCACTGTTGGATATACAGAATGTTAAATTTTGTGACAACCATAGCCAACCTCAAGCCAAAACCAAATTTGTGGCTTAGTAAAGATGAAGCCGATGGAGAATCAGGAAAAACAGAGCGTTGAGAGGCATCTATAAGTACCCAGACATTATGGCATGAAAGCATCAGATTAAGATGGATAGGCTATTTGTGGAGAAGATAAGAAACCGTGATAATCAAGTCCTCCAATATATGAAAAGGAAGACCACACAGCAGATCAAGAATTAGGTGGAGTGATCAAGTTGATAAAGACATGGTTAGAATGGGAATTAAATTGTAAGTAGCAGATGATAAAACAAAATGCAGAGACATAGTTAGTGAGGCAAAAATCCACTCAGGTTTTAGTGGCCAATGATGTAAGAAATAAATAAGTAAGTAGAAAAGATAATTAGTTTTCAGAGATCCAATGAAACCCTCATTTATTACAAAAAACCATCTTTTAAAATACTTTCTCAATTTTAAAGTTCAAGTTTATCAAATTGTAGTGAAAATTTTCATCATTGTGTAAACCTATTAACCCTTTGTGGACTGACTTAAAGTAAACCTATTAACCCTTTGTGGACTGACTTAAAACTTTATTTTGGGCAAAATTGTAACTCGACTTTAAAGCATTGTTTGTCATAATTGTATAGAATAAAATAAAATCACTTTCACCGGTTAGGGCATTATCAGTTATGGAATATAAACAGAAAACATATATTAATAAAAATACAAATCTTATAATAAAGCAGTTACAATAAACTTAAAACTAATAGTAGAGAGAAAAATTATGAAAGTGTTATGTGGAGAAAGTTTATAATTTATATTTTTTTACTGGATTTCTTCTTTTACCAAAGTTAGGAAAATATCACTGAAATGTACTGAAAGTTAAGAAATACATTTACCTTCCCTAGAAAGTCTAGGGACATACAAAAAATGTCTTGAATTATCTGCAGAAAATTCTTATTGTATAGTATTAAATGATGTGCTTTGTATAGATTTGAGGTAATTATTGAGATGTATCCTATACATATTTATACATTTTATGTCCCTTGTTCCTTTATTTGAATCTATTAAAAAATTATAAAAATTCCAAAATGTAGCAGCCTTCATAGGGTTATTAGGTAATTTAGAAAACATGTAAACTAATTTATTTATTAATAAATAATTTATTCCCTCAAATTTTAACTCACAATTTCAAATACATATGAGGAAGAAAAATTAAAATCTAACCTGTGATTATAAAAACTATACATATCATGTCTCTTAATCAATGCCTAGTCTGGCCTATACCTATTTCTAGCTAAAAGATAACAATATAAGAAACATGAAAGAGAATATTCTGAGAGCAATAGCATTTATCAGTACTAATCTTTGTTTATAGTTACAATAGACTTATCTATCTGAAGTGGTATGTTATGGAACCTAGTATCTTTAAAAAAACAAAGATAAGACATTTGAATGATGAATTTGATAAACCAGTTAGATACGCTATCTATTGGAAACTTTCACAAGGCATTGAGTAAGAGAATGGATAAGAGTATTTAAAACCAGATATGACTAGAGTATTATCATGTCAAAACAAGTCATTTCCAAGGAAAATGTGTTTAGAACATAAGCAACAGAAATTGTCGAATTTCCTTACATTTATCCTTAACCTTCTGAATGGCAGTGTTAAAAACTGCTCTGTAACAGGCAGACTTTTTTCAAAAAACAAGAATATTTTCTAACAATAATAAAAAATACTGTTTATCATTTAAATATAGTCATTTGTGTACTTAAATGAAAGGCAATATTACGGAGGATAAAATTGTCAAGCTACCGTCTTCTGTCATTTTGTCCTGAAAGATTTATAATAGAAATGAAAATAAGTTATGATAATAAAAAAATTATGGTTGCCTGTAAAGTCGGTTTTACGGGCGAAGATTTTACGTGACAACGTCTTTTTCTCGGTAGAATATTTATTGATATGAATATTATTAAATTGCACAATAGGAACAAGGAATTGAATGAAAATAATAATTGCACAAATTTTAACTATAGAAATATATTTTGTTTACTAAAACATTGTACATAATTTGAAATTAATTAAAATTTGTTATTGTAAATGGTAAAGTTGAATAAAAAATTTACTAAAATTGGAATTTGAAATTCTTGCTAAACACAGTTAAATTCTAACTCCGCGCGTGGTGATTGGTCGGTTTAGTTCTTTGTTTGGTCGCACTGTTATGACAGGTTAGAGGTTATAATTTGTTATTTTAAATGTTTGACTAGCAATACGCGCTGTTTCTTCTCAATCGACTGAATTACGATTGATTGCAGAGTGATTTAAACTAATAATTTACTTAATACTATCAACATTTGTCAATAGTATGACATAACCTATAAACTCAGTTTATCAACTTTTGTGTCAATCTAACAATTAATCAATCAATCATAGTTTACGATAATGAAATATCAGTGTACAATTATTTACCTTTATTGTTGTAGTTGTTGTAAATGACAAATCTAAGCACTCCACATTTTCACGAATAAACATAGTTATCTGCTTTATCCCGTGCGGCGGACCCACAGTTATCTGCTTTATCCCGTGCGGCGGACCCACTGGACGGGCATCGTAACGTTACCGGGCGTTACACTTTTTCATGAGTGACTCCGAGCCGCAACCTAATTTAAGACGTTGTCACGTCAAAAATCTTCAGCTTTTGTTCCAATATCTTTATATTGATTTAATTTTTGTAGGAAAACTAAGAATTCTTTGTTTGAAGGTTATTTTTGACAATGGAAGGATTGTGAAGGAAACAGGAATTTTCCGGACATTAGCCATCGTTCAGTGAAACAAGAAATCGTCTTATCATCACTGAACGATGTCAAATGTCCGGAAAAATCCTGTTTCCTTCAAACTAAGAATATACAAAAAGTCCTAAATATATTCCAAACATAAGAAAAAGTATATCAGTACATGTATTTTATTTTCTGCAGAATACGTCTCTTGGAGATTGTCATAAGAATTGTACATATTAAAACAAATTATTTACAATGAGTATACGTAGAATGCATTGTAAAATGTTAAATAAATAAAATTATTAAAAAACACAACTTTATTACATATACATATATGCCTAACCTGTTCATTCACATATTACACAATCATTACTATTAAATACAATGGAATTATAATGTCTTAATTAGGTGTTTCACTTATCATAACATTCAGTAACACCATGTAACTTTGATGTGTGCTGAGGTCCAATGCTAGGGAGCTGCACCATAAATATCTATTAGCTGAGCCTGTCACCCCATAGAGGGCAGTCTGCCGGCACATTTTACGGCATAAATTGCGTTAATAATAGTACTATAAAAACAATAAAGCGTATTATTACTGTTCTTCTGCCGATGTGCAAATTAATTCGTGTTCACTGGGACAAGTTCAGCTAAATAAATTGATCCGCAGTGGTTTAATGGGTGAAATTTGTTGTGAAAAACAATTTCTATTTGAATTCTTTTAACATTTCAGATGTGGTAAAATTGTTATCATGTCTGAACATGTCAGTGGTAACTCAAGTGTGTATGAATGAATGATTGCCTCATAAGGTTTATTGCTTGTACACAATTACTTTTTTTCTCAAATATTATGTTGTTTTAGAGTAATTAACTGACTGACATACTGTAAATTATTATTAGCCTTTAGTATGTTGTTTATTTTCTCAGTTTTTGCCTTGGAATGAAGGTCAGATAATTGCTATTTTGATATGAAACAAAACCTGGATCAATGGGAGTAGTATTAATATCTCTCATATCTTGTTCAGTGATCCAAATATGTCACGGTTGATGTTTTGTGATATCTTCAGTCCTATCTTGGTGCCTAGTGTTATTTTGACCCCAAAGTATCTAATTATTTAATCTTCATGACAGCTGCACTATGTACTGTTTTGGCTTGGCTATGTTTCCCTCAGTTGTGTCCAACGTCAGCTAGAGTCATGACATGTGCATTACAGGTAGACAAATAACACGTTCTTGTAACACATTTGTACACTCAATAATGTTTATACTTCATGTACTGATTTGTGTCTGATAAGGTTCACCTATAATGGTTTGGATTTTAAAATTTTAACTTGTATATCATTAGAAAATACTATTGAATAACGTTTTTAACCGATTGAAAAAATATTAACTTGCATATCTAAAGATTAGAAAATACTATGAAATAATGTTTTTATCTGATTGGAACGATATAAACTTGCTCATTGACTTGGTTGAAAGTCAAATCTAATGTGTTTCAAAACCAGAGTTTTGACGTCATAATACACAAAAATATTTATGTGACTTCAAGTCATAATCGTTTTAGTTACCTTCATGGTGTAGATACTCCTGTAGTGAGCAGAAAGGTCTCTGTGATAGCCATTCGTCGAGCTTTCTCTTGAGCATCTTTCCTCAGAGGTTTTTTATTTCAGCGGGTAAATGGTTTGACAATTTTGGGCCGATGTAGGATGGCTTTTTTTGTATAACGAAAGGGTGTACTGAAAAAGGGTATACCGGTATCTATGCTGGGTGCCGTAGCCGTGCAGATCATAGTGGCGGGGCAATTATTTGCTATAGCATATAGGACCTCTTCTCGGATGTACAGTTACTATACTGATTTTTTAAGGTTCCTTGCAGCTATCCCAAGGGCCAGTGTTTCCAAGGAATCAATGATGTACTTCCTTATACTTAAAAGAGGCTATAATGGATTTTGTGACTAATCTGTGTTTCTAAAGAACAATGTTTTAAACGTGTCTCAATGTTATTCCATGTTTATACTGTATCAAACTGTCTTAAATTTATTGTTTAAAGTTTTCTGTACTATTAAAAAATTTTGAGTTCATTACTCTTTTTATAAGTTTACTGAAATATTAACATTTTAATTTATTGATAGTTGAAACTCAACTCAATCAAAGAGAAGTGGAATTCACACACCCCTAATTAAACACTACAGTATAAGAACTTTTTATTCATGATTAGCTGTTGTTCTAGAAAAGTAAATTAGCACTTGAGCTCACTGCACTGTTAGTTTATTTTTAACCTTGTTTCACAATTACCAGGCTGGTGCTATCTTGCAACAGAGATGTTGGTTTTACCCAACTGCTTGTTCGATTTGTTTTCAGTGGAAAATACCATGCAAAACATGCACAGAATATGATTAATTGTGTAAACCTTTAGACCTGATCTGACCACCAACCAGTATAATACTGCCTCTAATTTCAAAAATGTTTTAAAAAGAAGTTTACAATAGATTCTGGAAAGAAAAACATTTCAGGAGATAACCGACAGTTACAGCAACATTTGGAAAAAATGGGAGGGTTAATTACAGACTTGTCAAAGAACTTGATATCATTGATTAGTATTATTTCTTGTTAAATTTAAAAAAATTTTCTTTTAAATTATTCATTATAGTTCAATAGTGTCTTTCAAATAAATGGCAATTAAAAGTAATAAGCTATTTAAAAAAAAAAAAATAAATTACGTAGTTGAGTTAAAATAAATATTAAGTCAAATCAAATTAGGAGTGCCCCAAGAGCCCACATTCTCCTCTTTTTTGTTATTTAATTAACAAGTATAAATAATGTACATTTTGAACCATCAATGAAATTACTCAAATATATAAATGTGTCATATAAGACCAAAGAAGAAACAGAAACGATAGTCTCAATAAAATTAGAGAGTATTGCAAAAATTCCTTATAAACACAATGTAATTATAAACTTTAAGAAATCAAAATCTTAAAATTTTATGATAAAAAGTGTATAGAGCTTATCAGTATAAAAATTGAAGTAGTTAGGTGAAAATACAACAAACTGAACAAATCAAATGTTTAATGTGGTAGACAGCCATTTCAAATAGAATAATCATATCAAATCAATTTTAAGTTAAAGAAATTCTGGTATATATGTAATTTAACCCTTTTAGCCTCAGTGTCTGATATATCTCGAGAATTTAATGTAGCTGGCTTATAATATGACCAAATGTCATTAGGATCGATATAGCGTTCGGTGAAGAAATGGGCTACATGCAAAAACAATAAACCTTCCAATTGGCATTGTATTTCGTCGTCGTTAAGTGCAGTTTATTTCTCAATGTTAGCCATCAGACAACATCAGGTGGATTTGTCATATGCTCTCAGTTATAACCTTGATTAGTTTGCGTGATTTAAAGTGCTTTTTATCGTGTGATTTATTATGCTGTTAGTAAACAATGAGTAAGCATCATAGAGAAAAGTCACCAGTGAGTGAAAACACTTTGATAACCAATATTGTTAGTGCTGAAGATGCTATTTTTGGTGTCCATAATGTTTGTTTTGGGCAACACAAATGTTTGGTCACACAAAGTTGTTTATATAAAATATAAATATTGTAAATATTATATTATATCTTTTACTTTTTTGAAAAATGAAACAAGTTTCAGTGTTATTTTATTTTAAAATTTTTATAAATTTAAAAGAGCATGAACAAATATAAGTATCTGAACACTGTTACTGATATGTATTTGTGAAAATATGTGAAGATGTGCTTATGCATCAATACGTTGAAGTTCTTCAAATTTTGTGTATGTGAAAAGAAATAATATTATGTACACATATTATGTGTACAACAAAATCGTTTCATTTTTCAGGGGCTTCAAATTTTGTTCTACCCTTCGTATATGTTCAAACTAAAAAATATATATACATAAAAAACATCTTCTGTAAAAGTACTGCATTAACTACACATCTAAAAGTATAGTACACTTATTTCTAAACAATTAAAAATAAAAAACTCAAACTTCAAAATTATTTTTCCTCAATTCTGCACTATTGTTGATTACCACTCTGGGCTTTTTGGCAATCCATGGGAAAATAGCTGGGGTTAAAAGGATTAATATGAATCAGGTTGTTTTCAAACTGTTGATTCTTTTGTTGTGAGGTTAGATTTATAGTTGTCTATTACTTCAGTATTGTATTTGTTATTTTATGTGTGGAATTTTTAGTGTAAAATAATTTATACATTTACAGAAACTAATAATGGATTAATTGTTTTAGAGACAGTGAAGTCGGGAAGATTTTATGTACTTCATCATAAAAAAACTTTATTTATTTGGGAAGAATATTTATAAAACAGCAAAATTAAAAAGTGAAGTTATTAAAACATATTTTATGTGAAATATAAGACCAAAGAAGAAACAGAAACGATAGTCTCAATAAAATTGTGAAAATGACTTATAACATCAGGTTCTATTTTTCAAGCTAATCCCCCCTCTCCTCCCCCAAAATATAGACTTAGATTGGGTTAGGTAAAATGAACAGAACTGTTAAGTGGTTAAGGCACATTTTAGTAATAATCGAATAATCAATTTATTTACATTCCAAATACCATACATGAGAAACAACCAACACAGTGTTCAATAAGGAAGCAAACGTTGACTATAGTCGTAGCACTAACGGCCATGTTCCATGACTAATTTGTGAATCAGTCACTCAAGGTCACTCAGTGACCAGCTGACTATAGGAAAGCTTAATTATTTTATGTTGTCCACCCTATGTACAAACTTTTATATCAATTCTACAAGTATGAAATTAGTTAAAATGTTTAAAATCCAAAAACGTTAATTCAATAGCAGCCTTAATTGAAGAGTACTTATTCTTTGGTATATTTTTTTGAGAAAAATCAAAATCACTAATTTAACGAAATTTTAAATAGATTATTCAAATGGTACAAAAGTCAAATATTATAAGAAAAACTATTTTATATACAAATAAATTAATTGTACAGTTTTAATGTATTTGTATTATTCCCACATCTTATAGAGTGTTCATGAGGTACCGTTAAAAACTATTAAGATTTTGGCTTTAAATAATTCATGTACAAGTTTACCCAAACAGTTTCAAATTTTCTCTTTATCGTGTTTTACATATTAAACCAGTACCATCTGTTGAAAAGGTGAGATTCGGGTTTTATTGACCACCTTAAAGTTTTAATGGATTCAATGTATTTAGTATTATCCTGTAAATTTGTATTCGTATGTCGATGACACCTCTCTTCTGAACAGTTTTGCAAACATCAGATCAGAGTAGGGTGGTAGAAAGAGCTGACCATTCTGAAAGTTAAGTTTCTTGTTTTGAATAATAAAAAAAAAAAAAACTGATCAAAGTTTATAACCAATGCAATGCTTTGTGGTGTATGATGGTGATAGAACCTCTTCTTAGCAATCTAACTTGTTTGAAAGAAAGCAGTTTAATGTTTTTACTTAGGCTTTCATAATTTATTCCGTACCCATTCCCCCCAAGCCAAGTCCTGAGGGTACTCTAAGGATAATTGTTACTACTTTGGTTATGTGTTTTCAACTGTTGTTAGTACTGCTGAATATAAATTGTAGTGTGTATAAACTTTTTTTGTAAGGAAACCTGTTACAACTTCAAATATTTATAATAACCTTAAGCTGGTATGAATAGATTTAGATATTACGCTAAGTTGAGGTTTTCATGAACAAAATATTTGTTAAAAGCTATCTAGAGCTATATAGTAATATGGAAATTTAAATTCTGTGTGAATCCAGATATGGTTATACAACTCACATACATTCATGTATTCTTAATGTATAATGTACATTCATCAGTGATAATGTGTATCTTGGACATTATTTCATCTCCATGTAATTTATGGAGTTGTGATGTTGGGCAATAGCATTGCACTTGAAAAAATGTTTGTATTGCAAGTAGTTCCAAGAATTATTTAAGGACTATTACAGAGAGTTTCTTGCAATTCATGGTTCGCATGTCATGACCCAGCGAATTGTACATGTTTATTGCTTTTTGATGAGAGAGACAACCTAAGTGTGTATTCACCAAGACAAGATGTACATAGGTACATAACTTAATATAAAATATCTCAGTTTATATAAATAAAAGTATGTTAAGTCTTATTAATACAAAGCTGGAAAAACCAATACAAGCTATTAACTTAATGACTACATTTAAAAAATAAACCAATACTTAAAACCTTTGTTCAAAAATAAAAGTTTTAAGTATTGGTTTTTTTATAAATGTAGTGATTAAGGTAATAGTAGCCAATAAAAGCTTCATCTTCTCACTGAAGAATTCCTCGCACTGATATGATGCAATGAACAAATAATTACAGAAAGGCAAAGTTTTTAAAATGCACATAACATATTCTGTGTATACATAATAGGATATTGACCTTAGAATAAATTATTGTAATTTTCATTTTAAAGGAAAGGTCCAGTTTAAAAAATCTGTATGTGGCCAAATTTAATGAATATCCTTAATCGAACTATTTTTAATTATGAGAAGCATGGTCTCATGTTTGGTTGTTCAGACATCATAAATTTAAGATTCTTTACTAGCCTTTAGACAAAATTTGAATGCAATCAACATTGCCAAAGTGCAAGCACATAATAATAACAAAAATATCGACATTCCTGTATAAATGAATTTGGTTACCTTACATTATTGTATTGTTATTTTTCATAAAAGATAGGAACTAAACTGACCTTACAAACAGAAATAAAAGGTAATGTAATAACCAACTATAAAACAATTAACTTAAAGGCATGTCTCTCTAGGATATTACAAGTATCAGTAAGAAAACATTGATAACACAAGCTAACCTAAATCAATTTCGAATACCAACATAACAACAAAACATTCGATTAAGGATATTCATTAAATTTGGCCACATATAGATTTTTTAAACTGGTATAGGTCACATATAGATCCTTTCCTGTAAAATGAAAATTACAATAATTTATTCTAAGGTCAATATCCTATTATGTATACACAGAATATGTTATGTGCATTTTAAAAACTTTTCCTTCCAGTAATTATTTGTTCATTGTATTACATCAGTGCGAGGAATTCTTTGACCTTGGTTTTTCGCTGTACAAAACATGCCAGTTCTCAATAACTGTCTCATCACTCAGCTTGTTCAGTTGAGAGTGTGTCACATGGACTCTTACCTGTGCTAAGTGATCTTATCTGGAGAGCAGCTCTGTCACATTAGTTATTTGCTGACATTTTAATCTAGAATTCTATTGAATCACATAATTGTAAAATGTTTAGTGTTATCAAATGATTACTTGAATCCTTCTGAGAAAGAATGTGCGCATTAAGCAGACTAAATGGTTTATGTACATTGGTTAAGTGATTAATGTTAGTAATGATTAATAATAAATAGTGAATAGAGTCTATAAGCAGAATAAATTGGGTATTAGTGACATTAAACAATTAATTAAATACTCAGCAGTATGCAGGAGTGATACGGTTGATTATCTTGTACACCAGTCAGAAACCACAACATAACTAAGCAATATTCAGTATAACTACAACAGAACTAAGCAGTTGAACACAATCAGTATAACTACAGCCACACAAATATATAGATCCACATTTTCCGTCTATCAAGTTATACATGTAGAGAATCTTAAAAGAGCCATCTGTTTTTATTTGCCGGTTATATTAGTATGAAAACATATTTTTGTGAATGAAAGACCAAACAAAAAACCATAACTTTAAATGTCAACGTTTGCATAAATGTGCACTTATATTTTCAGTGTGTAAAAAAATCTTAGTAAATCATTGTAAATATTGTGCACATTAAATTGAATAAAATTATGACTTTACATTACTAAATGAAAAATATTGCACATCAATTTAAATACATTATGGAAGTAATATTGTTTCTTCTTATATATAAAGAATTATGTCAAATTGTGCAATTTATTTTAGCTTTTCCTAGAAGATGAGTTTGTATTGTTTACTTTAATTAGTTTAGTTGTATTTGCTGTGTATGACTAATTACATTATAAATCATAATCACTGAAAGTGGTGAATCACCACTACAGAGACAGTGCATTGTTTATAAATGTCAGCTTCCAACTTCATTGTAAATATGTATTCATAATTTTCTCGTTTAGTAACAGTTAAAGGAAAAATTTCATGCATTAGACGGATTAAACTTAGACAATTAGATTAATACTGATAGATTGACATTTAAAACACAATGAATCATGCCAAGTAAAATACACAATGTTGTACTATAGGAAAGCGATGTTTTAAACATTTTCAATCAAACGATTTAAGAATATTTTTCTGCTGTTATTTACAGTAGATTCTAAAACTGGTTGTAATCTGTTATATGGAAAGAAGTAAACTGAAGAATGGCTTGTATAAATATCAATTAATTACTTTTTTATTACAGTCTGCTGTTTTTTTAACTTTTTTTGGGATAGACACTACTCAACAATTCAACAGAATATTTCTGAGTTAAATTATTTTATAGCCTTAAAAGTAATACATTTTGTATTAAAGCAACACAATTTTATTTAAGTGTGTCTAGAGACGTTTTACGAAGTAAAATATAATAATTATAGTTCTCCAACACGAGATTGTGCAATATCAGTATGCACAAAGATGTTGATAACACTATAGTGTTGGTCGGTATGGTGGGAGATGGTACCGGCACTGTACCGGCTAGCCAGCAAGGAAGTAGCTGTGATCAGTGTGTGTGTGTCACTACACCATGGCAGTCACTGACTTCCAACAACCTCCTGCCCCACCATCCACGGTCTGTTCTTGCTAATTGTATTTACTTTATTCACATATTTTATTTAGCATTAAACATTGTACTTCATTTATTAAAACATATAAATTACTTCTTTAACAAATTACTCATGATTAAAAAATTAGTTGTATTTTAGATTTTTAATATAATGTAGGCATTTTTATTTGAATTTTGGGTTTGCATAGCTGTTAAAAATAAACCATACATTTTGTCAATTATCTTTTTGAATAGAACAAACTTTTAATAATAAAATATAATTGCTTATATCTACTAGAATAAATGTCCAACAGAATGTTTAATTTTTTCTCAGACTATTCAGCATTAATAATCCATCAGTATAGAATGTCATGTATAATACATATATCGGGTGTCTTAATAGTCATCCCCCCCCCATGGTTTATATGACCAAGTGAGGAGTTTTTTATGTATGCAAATTTTTGACCCCCTCCCCCCCAAATGGGGTTTTGGTAAAAAATTACAAATCCCTAGCAAGTGATGCCTCATTTTAAAGGTATTAAAAAAAGAAAAATGGCACAAAAAAGGTCTCTAGTTACCCTGTAAAATTTGGTAGCTGATTAAAGTTTGAATTGGTTTATAAACTCCCATTGCTTGTGAATAATTTTGTTACAAAATTAAATGGTAAAACTCTTGAAATCTCACCTCAATTTCACTCATATGAGATGCTCAAAATGACTACCATGTACTTCTTGACTAAAATAAAACCTAGATTCAAAACTGGTCTCACATTTTATAACATTTCAGGTGCTATGAGGTAGCAGGCATCTACGATCCTTGTCCTTTATTAATGTTTTTTAATTTTTATTCTCAATAATAAAATTCAGAATTAAAGTTTGAATAACATCAAGAAAACAAAACAATACTAAATAAATATCTTAAAGTTTTTTCAGCGTACCATGTCTAAAAAGTTACCTGCCATTGCCTAATTTTATGGTTTCCATGGCTGAATGATATGTAGTTTAAAATAAAAAGATTACTTTTAGCAAACTTGCTGACATCTAATGTGGAATAGTACTAATCTTTTATTGAAAACTGGTAACGTATAATGATAAATCTTGAAACTACTCGTAGAAAATGGATTACAATGATTAATAATTAATAGTATTGTGTTAATCACCAAAGTGTGCTGTACCTTGGTACATAATAAAGAATAAAACAATACTAAAATGTCTTTTCCACTCTATTCATTTTTACAGTTTACATTACACTAGTGCAAATAATTCAATATTTAATTATCATATGTTTTATGATATTTACACATATCTTGTTTAATGTGAATGTTGAATGTAGCTCCATTACACCTTCCTCTTGCGTGCAGCATCTGGAATCTGATGCTGTTGCAGACTTGTCTCCTGAAATCTAGAGTCATGTTCGTGTGAATAGATAAAAAAGTAGTCGGTGATGAAGAACGAAGATGCTCAAAACTAACCGCTCCCCCCCCCCCCCCCCCCCCCCCCCCCCCCGCGCATAGTTTCAACATAAAGACACTCAGATTACAAAAAGTAGTGCAATCTAGGTGGAGAGGTATTCTCATTATATCATAAGGTGCACCATAGTGCACTCCAGATTTCAGGAGTCAAGTCTGCAACAGCATCAGATTTCAGCTGCATTAAGAGGAAGGTGAACTGGAGCTAAACTCAATGTTCACATAAAATCAATCCTAAACTCAGATTAAATTTTTACGTAACTTGTTCATGCCTTCATGCTCTAATGTTCTAATGTATTGTCTTGCCAGCTATTGGATTAAAATTCTGTTTAAATGACCCAAAAATGCACATGTCTGGTCTGATCCACTTTATTCTTCCTTGACTAAACAATGAAACAGCCGCTCTTAAGTCAATGGCAGTTGCCTGTGATTGTACTTAATAGTATCGGTGTATTTATATAATCACATTTAACTTTAGTGGGCTCTTTCATCAGGTTTGCCACACAACAGTGGCTAGTATAATTGTACTAAACTGAGTATATGCATTTGGCTTTTTTAGCATTTTCTTTGAAACCTATTAAATTTCCAGCACGTATTTACATAAGGATGAATATGCAATATTGTTTTAGAGTCATTAATGTGAATAGTTTCTAATAAGCGTGAAAAACTATTTGATGGGTGGACGGATTCACCTGGTTTTAACTAGTCTTGTATAATTTATTGATGCTACAAAATAAACTTTGCATTTACTATAAAGGTATAATGTAATGGAAATTGTGTTACAGAATAACGGAAATTATCAGCCTCTCCATGAGCGTAACAATTGGCCAGCCGCAGCCCACAGCCGACACTCGCACAGACATCGGCCGACCAACACTAACGGGCTCTGCGAGCTAGTGGAGTCCAGCCCATCACCCGGGTGAGTCTCATTTCGTGTTGTCCTTTTGTTCGGATTCACTGAACTTACTAAATTAAAGTAACTTTTCTCGCCACATAAAAATTTATAAGTTATTTATATATTTTGCAGGTATGCAAGTGATTTGTTTGACGAAAATGAACATGAGCGACGGCGTCACAGCGAGCGTCACGCACCACGTATGCCGGTTCCACGTACTCGGCGCCGAAAGAGTGCCGGTAAACTGCAGCGCCAGTGGAGTAGCTCTGATGATGCGGACGGATCCTCCTCTAAAGTAGGTGTAGCCAATTAACTGTTTATATTGTGTAGTGATCATTTTAATTCAACTAATATAAACATGTAAGTAGAATGTAAAATCATTTAAATATTAATCATTTGCATGCAGATTTAGGCCTATACATAAATCCTGTTATAGCATTTTTGTATAATTCTGGAAGTGCGGGGATCGTTGTGACAGTTCTAACCATTGCTTAAAATATGTTGTAGTTATTGAATTAAATTGAAATATCTTTATTCATGTTACTACATAAAAAGTACATGAATGGTGTCAAGCATTTATAATAAAATAACAGTTATATATTTTGACTAAGGATTATACTATAATTGTGTATTCACTAATATGTTCTTACCCCAAACAATGCAGAAAAATCAAATTCAATAGAACCCTATTTTACAATACTTAAAATCTCATAACAATGCAAAGCTATGCTTCAAATTCATCAAAATTATACAAAGTTTTGTTAATAAAGTAATCTTTTAGATAATATTTGAATTTTTTTAAACACTTTTCATTTTTTATATTTGTAAGAAGAATTTTTTAGGATTTTTTTTCTTTTTTTTAATTCCAATTTATGGGATTCAGTTGCTATATTGTCTTTTTGTCTAGTATTATAACAGTGATTGTTTCCTAATAAAGGGAGTTTGTTAACTTTCATTAATTGGTTAGTGTAGAGGAATAGCTTGGTACATGTAATGACTATAAACTGTCATGATACCCAAAGTAGAAAATTTATTTTTTCTGTATTATTCCAATGAGGATCCAAAATAATACGAATACATCTTTTTTGTGGTATTAGTATCCTATTTAAATTCAATTTAATTTAAAATATTTATAGATATATATTTTTTATTTTAAAAAATATATTTTTATTTAACTTTGTTTATTATTTTATTTTGAGTTATATAATGGTTCTAGCCCAGTTATACATGGCTTTTTAAAGCTTTGGAGACAGCATGTACTGATGGCGAGAGAAAAGAAGAGACCTGGCCCGTGCCGGCGCACAGCTGTGTACTAGTGTGTTGCCGCGCGGTAATTTCAGGCGCTTCGCCCCACAGCCAACCCTGCGAATTGTTTATCATAGCAATGGAACAGTGAAACAATAATGGAATTACGAAACAAGGTGCGGCAACATACTAGTAGTAGCGCCTGCAAATTTCAGATAGGCCAGAATCCAGGTCTCTTCTTTTCTCTCGCGATCAGTAATATGGAAGCAGGTCTATAATCAGACGATTCTGAGGAACCTGTATGTGATTTTAAATTCAGAAGTGGCAATTTTTAATTCATGAGTACTGTGGTGTATAGGAGAACGAGGAAGAGCAACCGTTGCCAATACACCAGGCCTCGCTATCAGGGGAGGATGAGTCCCCAGTATCTCACAGCACTTCTTCCAGCAGCTCTCACTCCTTTCTGCAGCTCCACCCTCAGGTAAGTCTCATTGTCATAAATTCATCAGAAGATAGCAGTGTCTGCAGCCATTAAGAGCAACCCTTGCCAATACACCAGGCCTCGTTATCAGGGGAGGATGAGTCCCCAGTATCTCAATACACTTCTTCCAGCAGCTCTCACTCCTTTCTGCAGCTCCACCCTCAAGTAAGTCTCATTGTCATAAATTCATCAGAAGATAGCAGTGTCTGCAGCCATTAAGAGCAACCCTTGCCAATACACCAGGCCCAGGCCTCGCCATCAGGGGAGGATGAGTCTCCTGTATCTCACAGCACTTCTTCCAGCAGCTCCCACTCCTTTCTGCAGCTCCACCCTCAGGTAAGTCTCATTGTCATAAATTCATCAGAAGATAGCAGTGTCTGCAGCCATTAAGAGCAACCCTTGCCAATACACCAGGCCTCGCTATCAGGGGAGGATGAGTCCCCAGTATCTCACAGCACTTCTTCCAGCAGCTCCCACTCCTTTCTGCAGCTCCACCCTCAAGTAAGTCTCATTGTCATAAATTCACGAGCAGATAGCAGTGTCTGCAGCCATTAAGAGCAACCCTTGCCAATACACCAGGCCTCGCTATCAGGGGAGGATGAGTCCCCAGTATCTCACAGCACTTCTTCCAGCAGCTCCCACTCCTTTCTGCAGCTCCACCCTCAGGTAAGTCTCATTGTCATAAATTCACGAGCAGATAGCAGTGTCTGCAGCCATTAAGAGCAACCCTTGCCAATACACCAGGCCTCGCTTTCAGGGGAGGATGAGTCCCCAGTATCTCACAGCACTTCTTCCAGCAGCTCCCACTCCTTTCTGCAGCTCCACCCTCAAGTAAGTCTCATTGTCATAAATTCACGAGCAGATAGCAGTGTCTGCAGCCATTAAGAGCAACCCTTGCCAATACACCAGGCCTCGCTATCAGGGGAGGATGAGTCCCCAGTATCTCACAGCACTTCTTCCAGCAGCTCCCACTCCTTTCTGCAGCTCCACCCTCAAGTAAGTCTCATTGTCATAAATTCACCGAGTAGATAGCAGTGTCTGCAGCCATTAAGAGCAACCCTTGCCAATACACCAGGCCTCGCTATCAGGGGAGGATGAGTCCCCAGTATCTCACAGCACTTCTTCCAGCAGCTCCCACTCCTTTCTGCAGCTCCACCCTCAAGTAAGTCTCATTGTTATAAATTCATCAGTAGATAGCAGTGTCTGCAGCCGTTAAGAGCGATTTAATGGTTGCAATTCCAATCATAGCTGTCTACATCGTTTATAAGCTGCTCTGAACATTGCGTAAAGATAAGAGTTTTGCATTGTTTTGTTCTTCATAAAATTCCCTATAAAACTTGATCAACCTATTGTTTGTCTCTTAATGACAAGACATGAGAACAATGCTAAATACATTAACAGGTTTGTAAAATTCTTCAGAAGTGATTCATGAATAGTTTATAAACTATTACTGGCGCAGAAAATACATACATTTACAGTTTTATAAACTAGTTCCAGCTGAATAATAACAATTGTTAATTCTTTATCTTGATAAAATGTCAGTCATTGTTCCACATCAGTTATATGAGTACTAATACCATTTCCTTCTTCAATATGAAATTTTGAAAAAGTGAGCCTACCATGCCCTAGAACTTGTACTTTATTTTTCGGAAAAGTAGATATGATAAAGCAGATTTTTCTTTCATTTAAGGAGCTTCTGAGTTTTTATGTTTGTTCCCAAACAAGAAAATAATCTAAATAAAAATGTCTCATTCCATGTGCACTGTCTCTCTCCAAGATTTTATGTTAGAGTGGGTCAAAATTCAACTTAATTGTTAATACATAAAGTAGACATCTTCTCATGTAGCAACTCAGTATACTTAAACAAACTTACATTACCAAAGAAAGGAACATTGCTCAAGAATTTATAATTTTTTTACTGTATCACTAAATTAATAATTAATACAAAATACAGATATGTTCCTCATATCATTTTGTTTGATTACTGTACTTATCTTTAAATTTTTAATATAATAGAATAAAAAGGTTGAAATAATCAGTAAAATCTTACAATTTTTACAAATATGAACCTTAATAGTTGTTAGTTCTTCAATAATTGTTTTAATTACTTTCAATTCAATAGCTTTAATTATGTAAGCAACATATTATATGCTCTTAATAAAGTTATAACATTGGTGTTAAACCTTTCTTGAATAAATAACATCCATTACTGCCAGCACGTGAACCAACTGTACTAGCCAAAACTGCCAACTCTGTTTTTACATTTTTTCAACCTAATTAACCTTTGCTCTGTATTATCCTTAGTTTTTATGTAAATTGAATGTTTTTATTTTTATTTTGTATCAGAACATACATGGTATCGAATAGTGTTAATAAGACTATTATTTCCTATACATAAAATTTGTTTATGACAGGTCATGCCTTACCAAAACATTTGTTTACACAAAAGGTTCACTTCAGAACAAAATATTGGTTTGAAAAACAATATTTTTATTCAATACAGATTTTATATCCAAGACTGCTCACAAAAATTCAGAACTTAAATTTGAAAAATCGTTTCACAGAATAAACTGTTATTTTTAGTGTTGACAAAAAATGTAATGTAACTTGAATTACTTTTACAGTAGGAGATAAGTTTGTAAATACTTACATAGTATTAAAATGAGAGCATTTTCTTAATACCATAAGTCTATGTTATAGTTTTCTTTCAAAAAGTAAGAAAAATCTGTCAAATAATGAAAAAAAATGATATGTGTTTAAAAAAAACAAATATATGTGTTAATAATATGTACATTTGTTCACGTCAGTTCTAACGTTTAGGAAGACACAACAAGTGGATAAATTTTTTGCAATTTCTACAAAAATATCTTGTTTTTCTATTTCTGCCTTGGTATATACTTAGTCTACTGCACACAGAACAATTTCAAAAATGTTTAGCAAATAAAGACAAACCATAATAGTAACACTGCCACATAGCAACTACAAAAACAAACAGCTATGTCAAGGTCATTAGTAGTACACCAGCTATAAAATTTATTATAGATAGCATCGTCTTATTTACTTCAAAAATAGTCCAAAACAGTTTAAACAAACTTTTCAAGTTCATAAATAACTTTTTTTTAATTTTTTCCCGAATGGCTGATCAATCGGACGTTGGCGTTTTTCAAATAAACTGGTTATAATAAGGGGGAAAGGAAGTTGTTAATTTTTTGCACTACAGCCAAGTAAAATCAATCCTTGGAATGCGAACTTAAAGGTACTTAGTACTCTACTAGAAGTACTCTACTTCTAAAATCTGATTATTTTAAATAAATATAATTTTGTCAGGTAAATGTTTATAAAAAGTATAGAGGAGTTCAACATACTACTACTGCAGCCACTGAATTAAAGCTTCCCACTGTGTTTAAACTGTTATAGAGGTAGATTTATTCAAATAACTCTTTATTGTGTATTAACAAATTGCTGAAATTGGTTACTCCGTTACATAGTATCCAACTTAAATAAAGATACTTTTTATTCATGATTTTGGACATTTGGTATCGTTATAAGTTACTTATTCATTTTGTATACAAATTTCCGAAATCCTATTGTCCTTTCAAACCTTCTATCATTAATAACAAACTCTGCTACTCGTATAAAGAGCCATCTTTTTTAGTTATTGGCAAAATTGTGTTTTATTCACCCCATAACATAAAATTTTAAATAGTATATTAGAGAAAATGTTGAATTTTTGTATATTGAAAGAAGGACATATGATTATAAAAACAACTAATTTAGATAAAATTATGTTATTTTTTTTATTTAAATTTTAATTGTATGCTTTACACAGAAACACTTTACAACTGTATAATGTATGTTAAATTATAAAATGTACAAAAATACATGCACAGTTTTAAACAATATGTCAACAATAAATTTCTGGTATTGAAATAAAATAACACTACAATACATATGTGTTCTTTAAATTTAGATTCAAAAGTAGTGTATATATTTACAGATATGAAGTTTGAATTCTTATCATATTCCCAATAAAGAGTTTGTTCTATTGCACCAAACAGGCAGATTTTGCAACTAAGAAAAGAGGTTCGGTTGTTGCATTTCCTGCGTCATAACTGTAGTCGTACATCACCTTGCATGTTTCTATCCACCATATATCACTGTCACCCTGTCGTATTTGTCTACCGTATTGATCCCCATACTTGGTGTTCCCTCGTGCTCCACTCGTCTTGCCTGCACCGTTCCGTGTTTTGCCCTGTCTTTATTTCGTTATCGTCACATGAAACCCTTGAGACATCTCTATTGTGCTAGCCATTGACTTCCATTTAAATTTTATTGGATTTTGAGATAGTATAACTTAAATATTATCAATATGCTCATTTTTAGACACTCATAAAATTTGTTTATTCTTTCAAAGTACAAATCAGATTCTTGAATTTTCAACAACTTTAGGTTATATTACTTTTCCAAGTCTGTAATACATCTAAGAAGGGCTGTAACACTTGTTAAGTTATCTTATTCATGCAAGTAGAATCAACCCAAGCAATAGTAGTGGTTCATAATTCACTTTCAAGCCATATTCAGTATTATTGAGGGTTCGTATCCCGTATCATCTCACTAACGAGACAAGTCCTTCTTTAATTTACTTGTTAACTCTATTTGATCCAATTTAGGATAAAATCCCACTAAAATGGTTCTTAAAGTCAGTTTCCGCAGCCAGTCCCTTTGTGGTCGTAACATCACAATAGAGACGGTGATATGGTGTGACTCTGACGACGAATCGTTACCCCTGCCGAGAGTCCCCCGTGTTCTAGTGAGTATGAGAGCCAGCAGTTAGTGATGGTAGTGGTGGAGATGAGAGGATACTATAGTAGAGATGTGTTGCAGGAGAAGGAGAGATCACCGTCACCAGTACAGCCCCCCACCACTCCCCCTCTGGACCTGTCCACCCTTCATCAGCAAGTTGACTCGGCAGAGCCTCTCACCAGCCGTAGCTTTCGTCATCCTCAGGTATGTTCACTATTCGACTGATAACAAATTACATGACAAGCAACAAATTGCATTATTCTTCAAGTAGAGGGAAAGTAACTTAATTGACTGTTTTAACCTTTTTCAACTGGGCAGACAACATATTGTCCATCGAAAACTAAGCGAAGCATGTTATTGCCTGCCGAGTAACTCGTCAAAGGTAAGGTTTTAGTAACATTTTGTGAAACAAATTTCATAGACTCAATGATTAGAACTCATTTTATGCCATTGATGAGTGATTTGTATTTGTTTTTATTTTTATTTTTCAAAACATTGGCGTATAACAATTATTTTTTGAAATTGTTATAATAACAATTAATGTATTTTATTAAATTATGCAATATATATATATATATATATATATATATATATATTATGTTATTAACTCCACTTATAGGGTTATTTATTTATATTAATGTAATGAAAATAACTAAAACCCTTTAAATTAAAACTTTTTATTACATACACGTGTTTCGGTTTTTAACCATCTTCAGTGTACATTAACCTCTAAATAAATAAATAAATAAATAAATAATAAACAATGAGATATACACATGTGGACCTTTTAAACATATGTTAAATTTAAATGACACAGTTGTAATTTTCTTATTAGTAATCTGTATTTAATATTTTAATTTTTTCGAAAATTGGATTTGTCTTATTTTTCAGATTACTATTTAAAATGTTATGAGGATCTTTATTATAATTTAGATAAATGTGTAATTCTTCTTTTGTGTTTAATTTCTCTCCTTTCCTTTCGATATCTAAAATTTCCATGTTCTTTTCAATATTTGTGTAGTTATAGTCAGTCTCCAATAGGTGTTCAGCAAAATTTGATTTTATTGTAGACATGTTATTTGTTTTTAAAGCTTGTATGTGTTCTTTAAACCTTTTATTAAAATTTCTTCCAGTTTGCCCAATATAATAGCTTTCACAGTCACTACAGTTAATTTTGTATACTCCAGATTGTTTGTATAATTCCTGTTTGTCATCATTTTGGTTGACTTTGTTTTCAATAAGTTTAAATGTATTATTTCTTGTTTGGTGACTGATGGAGAATTTTGAATTTTGAAAGGTTTTTCGAACAGCTTTGTTTAATTTAGTGTTGAATGGTACACATATATATTTTTGAATTTCTGTAGTATTATGATTAGGTAGTATTTTGTTGGTTTTATTAATTTTTCTTGTTTTCTTCTTAATCATTTTGTCTACAATTTGGGGTTGATATCCATTTTTGACAGCTAGGTATTTTATTATTTTTATTTCTTTATTTTTATTTTCATCACTCATTGGTATATTTAACATTCTGTTTACCATTGAGTGAAATGCTGCTAATTTGTATTTCCAAGGATGGTTAGAGGATGGTTAGTGGAAATTTTAGATATCGAAAGGAAAGGAGAGAAATTAAACACAAAAGAAGAATTACACATTTATCTAAATTATAATAAAGATCCTCATAACATTTTAAATAGTAATCTGAAAAATAAGACAAATCCAATTTTTGAAAAAATTAAAATATTAAATACAGATTACTAATAAGAAAATTACAACTGTGTCATTTAAATTTAACATATGTTTAAAAGGTCCACATGTGTATATCTCATTGTTTATTATTTATTTATTTATTTAGAGGTTAATGTACACTGAAGATGGTTAAAAACCGAAACACGTGTATGTAATAAAAAGTTTTAATTTAAAGGGTTTTAGTTATTTTCATTACATTAATATATATATATATGTAGTAGTGATTGAAAAAATATTTAATTTAAAAAAGAGAATAATTTTTATTTGTAAAGTTATAGATTCTGTCTGCTTTAGCAAAACAAAATAAAAAATCTCACTCTTTTAGGAATGACTATTTTGTAAAAATCCACCAGTTACAGGGTTAATAAAAATGGTATCAACAAAATTTTCAAATTGTTCTTTTGCTCTTCCAGGGGGATGATCGACTGGTTTCCCCTCGCAACTCTATAGTGATGACTCGCAGAGTGTTTGCTCCAGACGATTCGCCTCAACCCGATGGCCCAGTGTCCCAGATGTCTAAACAGATTCACAGGTAATATTTTGCGCGTAAAGTGTACAAACAATTTTTTATTTACCGATTCTGTGTTACTCTCGGACTATTAAACAATTCCATAATTCTTATTAAATGAATTTACAATTATCGCTTTTCTCATTTATAACGCAGTTAAACAATACTGCATAAATGTTGAAGATGGAGCTTGTATTGACTACTAGTTAACTTATTTACATTCAACATATAAAACAATATATAAAACATTTATTGCCTTGCTATCGAAAGGCCTCACAAAAATAAAAGTTTTAAATATTGGTTTATGTGTTTGAATGTAAATAAGTTAATACTGCATAAGTTTGTGTGTTTTGTGTGATAGAAATTTTACCAGCCTATGCTGTTTGCCATGTTGTTGATGTTAAAATGTAGACCAATACAAAAATTTAGCTGGAAGAAGTATGGTAAATTTTCTTCCAAATTAATCATCCAGTAATAGATTTCTAGGGTTTTGTTAAGGACATACAAGACAATGGTTATTAATGTCACTATCCAGTAATAGAGGCCAGACTCATACAAAGTTGTACAAGTAAACTTTGCTCAGCTTGCAAGAAAGCAAGGTGTAAAAATGGTCATTATCTTTTATTTATAAATTTAATTTTCTATCATTGTAGGCTGTTCATTTCATTTCATTACAACAAACAGTCATTCATTCAAACGTAAAATAATCTCATTTCATTTGGTTTTTGTTTGTGTATACATTATTTGTGCTTTCTACTTCATACTTGTTTTTAGCTCAGAAAAAAAGAATGAGCTTTATCAATAAATCCCAGCCAGTAAATGTAAATCAGTAGATGAAAATTTTTTTCAGTTTTAAGAAAACTTTTAATAAAAGTGTACCTTTTTCTCTGATCCACTTATTTATATAAAACTTAAAACTTTTTAGTGTGTTCATTATCACAAGTGTCAATTAAAATACTGCATTGATATTATGACAATTGATAAATTTGTGTTTTTCAGCCTAAAGCGCAAGTTGAGGCGTTACGAAGAAGGTTTTGAGAAGGAATTTGGCTACCGACCCAGTCATGCAGACAAGATGTCCAACCCGGACACTAAAAAGATGTGTTCCTTGCTGACTAAGTTACGTAGGGAAGTAAAGAGTAAGTTAAAGAGATGGTTCACATTTTGTCAGTAATATAGAAATTATTGAATATTAATTTAACAATTTGTTTGAGTTAAAACTTACTTTTATTAGATCAGGTAAAAATCGTAATTATAAAACACATTTTTACTACAAAATTATCTATAACTGACTCCCTTCAGAATCAAATTAAAATAACTTCATATAGGGAATAATGTAGCTTCTCCCCTAACAACCTTGCATTCCAGTGTTTGTGTTGTATCTTAGACAATTGTATCTTCTGTTGTATTTAGACAATACAAAGTTTCTTGGAATAATATTAGATCGGAATTTAGGTTGGGAGAAACATGTTGATTATGTGGTAAAAAAAATGTCCTGCGGTATATTTGCTTTACGCCAAATGTCAAGGGTGTGTAGCATTGAGACATTGAAAGCCATCTACTTTGCTATGGTAAATTCCTATATGTCTTACAATATAGGCATATACGGAGCCACAACTAAAAGAAATCTGGACAGAATCTTATTACAACAAAAAAAAGCTTTAAGGATAATTTTTAACCTAAAACAAAGAGATACAGTGAAACCATACTTCCCAATTAGTATTGTACATCATCATGATTACAATTTAAGATGTAGCAGATATGTGGAACAACATAGGTTGAAGTTTTATGAAAAGAAAACTAGTTTCATCGGCTCAAAGTTTTTGTTTAACCTTCCTCTCAATGTTCAAAACGAGCAAAATTATGAAAAATTCAAAAAACTACTTAAATATTATTTATTAACGTTATCCTTGTATTCTTTTGAAGACTTTTTGTTTCAATATGTAAATAACTTTTAAGTATTGTTGTTGGGTATGTTTAGAAATGTATAAAATCCCCTTAAATTACATAATAATTACCTTAACTAATACTAACTGCCTTGATGTAAAAATGCTTTAACTTACTCTGTAGAAGGCTACATAGCCAAATCTTACTTTTTCAGTGTGTGTCAAACTGATTTTTATGTTTTAATATATAAATGATAAATTTATATTGAGATTTATTGTGACGCTATTCTTGTAATCTGTTACATGTCTGAATAAAGAAATTTTGAATTTGAATCTAAAGATAGACGTTAAGCTCTATGCTTTGCTTGCTCATTTAGTAGATGTTCCATATAACCAATTCTTGTCCCAGGTCCCATCATTAAGTTTACTCAATGAATTTGATTGTGTTCTTAAACATACGTTCCTGACTTACTAACAGCTGATGTATGTACTGTATCATGCAAGATCATTGCACTCAAAATCTGCATTATTAACTTACTTAAGACATTGCTGCTTACTAGGCCTTGAGATTCCACAATGTGTCATAAGTGAGAAGAAGCAAATTTTCTATGTCAATAAATAGTAATATGACACTCACAGGGTCAGACTGCGGCTCTCTTAATCAAGATTCAACTCTCAAGGTTCAATTCTTGTGGTGATCAATTAAAATATGCAAATGGGTTTAGATTGGTTTTCGTTAAATACGTCCAGTATGATCAATTAGAAATAAGATTGGCACAGTGAGAAGGTTGGCCCTTTAAACAGTATGTTGTTAATGGTGATTGAAAATTCAAGTCGGAGAGTACTATATTAGTTTCTGTATATGAGTAAACTTATTTTACAATTATAATTAGATTGGAAATTTTCATTGATTCTTATTAAATATGTGATGTGTTGTAGGTTTGAAAGAAGAAGGATCATCTGCCCTAGGCAAGGTGCTGCACTCTGGTGATAATTCAGACACTCAACAAGTGCCGCAGTCAATCAAAGAAGATGCTATACACGATGTTGAAAAGGTTTGTAGGCTGTTTAAATGCAGACAGAGTGTATATTTGTATCTCTAAGATAACTTTTTTAATCTTTTTTACAAAGGAGAGATCACATCCACTTTCTGGACTCTAAAGTTCACTCGAAGCCAATTTTTCCACTAATTCTCTCTGACTATAGTATTTTTTAATAATCTCTATGTAAAATTTACTCTAACTTGGAAGTCTCTCACGAGGAATTGCTGGACGTAATTTATTAAGCATATAAAAAAATATATTTTTACTTAAAAATAAAATTTCTCTAAAATAACAACGTTGGGACTTGAATTTATTGTAAGTGTTTGTATTCATAATTTTAAATTCTCTGAGAATATTGCCAAACTTAGTGAAGGGAATTAAGAAATATTAATGATTTAAATAATAAAGTGAGCACAATACTACAGCTGATACGAATAAATATATGAGAAGACAAGCTCCCAAGCTGCTAATATTGTTGATCAGTAAAATATTACCAAATTCTGAAAGGTGCAGCAAGCTACCGTGGTTATGAAATATTGTGTGTTGAGATACAATATTTTATTATAGAGAAATATTTCTGGAATTATTTTACACTAAATAAGATTATACATAACACAATAATTCATCAGTGAATTGTTTTTTATGAATTTACAGAGCTAAATATTTGTTTATCTTATTCCTTGTTCTCATATCGCACATAAGTACATACTGCAACAGTCTATGTTAATAAATTATTGCCACAAAAAATATTATCACAAACAAAAGTGTTTGTCTAATATGTTACAGAACATAATTTTTTTAATAAACACTAGATTATCACTAGAAACTAGCAAATTGTATATAGTAGATTATCAATAAATCTGGGATGTCAATGATTCTAGATTTTATTCTGGGAAGAGGGGGGGGATTGTATTAATTGAATATTGCTTTGATGTTTTGTACATTCCAAGACTTTACAATTTGCTATATACTCAAATAGGAGTTGAATGTGAACTGTAGAAATGTAGGGAGGAAGGTAGTAAAAGTAGAAATACAAGGAATTATCCCGATTTTAATAAGTATTTTTACGTTGAAGATGTCTATTGTCCATTTCACATATGGGCTTATTACAAAAATGTGGATAATTCGAAAACCCAAAATGGGACCTGTCACAAATAATTTGGCTTATCAACATCCTATTTTATAATATACCTTTTATATGAAGTGTTGTTTCAAGTCAAATTACTTCACTGTGTTTTTTATTATAAATTACTCATGATTATTAATTTATGTCTGATAGTGATAAGTGAAAAAATGATTCATTCTCACTGTGCTATGTTTTGGTTTTGTCCTGAATTATATTTCTTTGTTTAGATAGAAGTTGTCATTTCATAATATTTGAAAAACTTTGTACTTTGTCATAAGTAACAAGTTACTTGTGCTACAATGAGTTGAAATTTTTTTATTGTGGTTACAGAACAAACAAGAAACTGATTAATGATTAAATTAAATCTTTCTTCAACAACAGTAATTAATTTGTTGTAACACTAGCTAGGTACTTCTATACAGGGTTTGTCCGGAAAGTAATAGGACTGAGTCGATTTAAAAAAATGTATTGAGCCAATCGTTACAATTCTTTAAAAACTTTCAAAATAGGCTCCTTCTGCGTCGATGCAGCGCTGCCAGCGCGATTTCCAAGCATTGAAGGCGTCACAGAAGGCATTCTCCGGAATAGCCTTGAGAGCCGCGGTGCAAGCTGCTTGGATCCCCTCTGTCGTCTCAAAATGCTTGCCTTTCATCGGCCTTTTCAGGTGAGGAAACAAAAAAAAGTCCGGGGGGGGCCACATCTGGGCTGTAGGGCGGCTGTGGAAGAGTTGGGATGCCGGCCTTGGTCAAGTAGCTGTTCACAAGAAAGGCGGTGTGAGCCGGGGCGTTGTCGTGGTGCAACTTCCAGTCGGCTGCGATGTCTGGTCGGACCCGATTGACCCTTTGTTTGAGTCTCTTGAGCACTTCCACGTAAAACTTGGCGTTGACGGTTTGTCCAGGAGGAACAAATTCATGGTGAACGATGCCTTTGATGTCAAAAAAGACAATGAGCATCGTTTTCACTTTGGATTGGCTCATTATTGCCTTTTTTGGGCGAGGAGACGCCGGCGTGTGCCACTCGGAAGATTGCCTCTTTGTTTCGGGATCGTACTCAAAGATCCACGACTCGTCACCTGTGATTACATTATGCAAAAATTGGGGGTCACTTTCACACATGTTCAAATTTTCTTGGCACATTTCCACTCGCCGCAATTTCTGGTCGTCAGTGAGCACTTTTGGGACCATCTTCGCGCACACCTTGCGCATGTTCAAATGCTCTGTCACAATTTCATGAACCACAGATTTCGGTAAATTTAACATCTGGGCAATTAAACGAATGCTTAGTCGACGGTCTGAGTTCAAAACATTGCGCACACGAGTCACATTGTCAGTGTTTGTCGAAGTCGAGGGTCTTCCCGCACGGTCTTCATCAGCGACCTCTTCCCGGCCCTCCAAAAAGGCCTGGTGCCACCGAAACACACTACTTCTTGCTAAAGCAACATCTGGGTATGCCTGCTTGATCATATCAAATGTCTCTGTCGCAGATTTACCGAGTTTCACACTGAATTTAATCGCGTACCTCTGCTCTAACGAACGCTGCATTTTCGGCTTGTACCACTCACAGAAACACGTCACGCGAAAATGCCTGTCCTGACTCTCCAGGTGCTCCGAGACAACTGACCAGCCGCTTGTTCGTTCGGCAGGAATGCCCTCTACCGAATCCAGTCGGTGCGCGCATGCTCCGAAGTACAGTCGCGGCGGAATAAAATCAGTCCTATTACTTTCCGGACAAACCCTGTATGTCAAATCACTCAGTAAAGAAAAAATCTCATAATTAACATATTCTTGTTAAAAACAACCAAACTACTTTTGGTCAGAAAAAGTAACCTGTTATTTGTTTTATGTAATACTTGCATGTTTGTTGGTTGCTGAAATATGTTGTGCAACGAGTAGCCAAGAAACTTGTGTCACATACATATTGTATATCTACACAAGTAATGAGTTACAAATCCAAGTAATGTTCATGTAATTCCAATTAAGCACTGAATATGTTAATAAAGATATACTGTGATTTTACTCAGAACGATCATGTGTAGATTGAGATTTTGAGATTTTATATATATATATATATATATACAGTAACTGATTGTTAATTGTTTTCCGATAATTTTATTAAATTGTATAGTAACAGCTTTGTTTAAAACATTTACTCAGCTCTAACCGTTGTTTTGAATTTTATTTTATTTTTAATAGTGTAAGGACATCCTCCGAATGTGGGAGTCCTGTTTGAATGTATTGTTTCTGTTTCTTCTGTAACATGAACTGCTGAATTTAAGTTTGCAAAATTGTCCTGCGTAGATCTACAGTGTTAACTCTGATATGCAGAAATTGAGTGAGAAACGAGTATCAAGCGGGCGACCGGAGAGAGTGGAAGAGATGACCCGAGAACAGCTGGTGGACGAGAAGTTGGCAGTGCAGAAGGGGCTGCTATACTTGGAGAACACGTTTGGCCGTCCGACCACCAAGGATGACCGAGACGTTGTGCGCCCTCTCTACGACCGATACCGTTCTCTCAAGAGATTGTTGGCCAGAAATGCTGCGGTAAGTTATTGTTTTTAGTATTCGCAACATACTATGTGTTTGCAGAACCACTCGAGATGTCCCACACAAATTTTTTTCAGAAATGATTAATCTAAATTAAATAGTGCAGTAAACAAAGTGGAAACTTCAGGTGGGTATGGGAGGGAGTACTTCTGACTGGTTTGTACCTACCAGTAGAATCCATGCAGATTTCACTTAAATCTAGGCAACCCAATAGATGTCCAGGATCAGTGCATCCCCAACCGCAGATGTCTAGATATTTGGTTAATAAAGGTTAGTTGATGTCTAGTTTACTACGTAAGATGACTGTTTTAGTGGGTAGGACTCCTTTAAATATAAGGTAGTATTCTCTGCCTTGCCCACTTTGATTGGATGTGGCTGGAACAGATCTAACCTCCCATTCTTCCAAGGTGACATAACTGAGATAGTACCTGTTTTCCCTCCTCGTAGGATGGAGACAAGAAGTGGGCCAACCTAAATATCCTTCCTTTTATTGCAGCGTCTGATATCTGACACTGCAATGAAAGGAAGGTGAACTGGAGCTGAATTCAACATTCAAATTGAATCAACCCTTCCTACCATAGGTACATTATGTATAAATATCCTGTCAATCTGAAACCCTTTTAGGGCAAAGTGCAATGAGCTGTTCCTCATCTTCTTGTCCTAAGTAAACTAAAAAAATTAATAAAATAGAAGACATTTTCTTAATTATTAGATAGTGTAGTAATCACTTGATATATGAAATCATCTAAGAAACTATACACTTAATTAATATTACAATTATGGGTACTTGAGATAGATTTATATTAGTGTGGTATTTTGATAAAAAGTTAAGAAACTTCTCAGTTGCATATATTTACCATTATATCACTAATTTTAACTGTAATTTATTTAATGAATTATTTATTTTATGAGTCCAGCAAGTATAAGCATTCTCGTAACTTTTACTAATAAAACTCTGGAACTATTTCAAATTTCTGTAATATGTAGACCGTTATAGATTAGTTCTGAGGTGTTGTCTATCAGTGCTTAAACTGATGATGCTGCCTATATAGAACATTTACAGGTATCAGTATAGTAGTGATGTTAGTATTTCAAATCACTTGTCAAATAAATATTATTATTTTATCTCTTAATTGTGTTGAAGTTATTAAAGTGCTACAATATTAGTCAACATATGTTACGTTAATATAAATAGAGCATTGCAGATTGTATTGTGGAAGGAACTGCTAAACAATGAATAGTTGGTTTACTTTTGCTTTTCTTTGTTGCAGTCGAAACTGAAAGATAATGTCACTGAGTTGGGAACAATTTTGGAACATGAAACTATGGACTTCACAAGCTCTTCACCTCCCCCACCCACAGCATCCCCCTCTCCTCCATGCCACTCCTCCAGCTCCCCTCCCTCCAGTCCACCACGATCTGTTACACCCGACCTCGAGAATCTTCACGCTATGCCACTGTAAGTATTATTGTGTAATTATTTTTAAGTAATCTACTAACAAGCCCAAAATCTTATATTTTCTCGTGAGGGTAAATGGTATTTTGGAATACTGTAATTTACAGTGGAGCAATGAAGTTTTTGAGAACATGAAAGGCGTTTAATTTACATTCAAAGGCATATAACGAATTTAACATGACATGTTTGTATCGTTGATAAAGCTTAAAATTGTAACGAAATTAACGTAAACCTGAAAATAATCAATAAAGATATACTATTACAACAGAGTATTGAAGGGCCCTTACAAAATTCAAGGTAAAACGGCAACTTTACTGCTCTTCGACTTTTTAACTCCTGTTACAAAAATTTAGTTTAAACCTTATAAATTGAACCTTGTGTATTGTATTGCAAAAGGAAAATAGTTCATCATCTCCGAATGAAGAACCTGGGAGCATTTGAAAAAGTTTAAATAAAGCACTGGTAAATGAATACAAATTTTTCAATATTAATTTCATTTGTGAAGTTGCCTGATGATGGAATCAGTGATTGTAAAAGGCCTTGCAATAATAAAATTAATATTGAAAATTTTGTATTCATTTAACCAGTGCTTCATTCATTATACCTATTAAGAATATATTCATTATACACTCATAATAAACACATTGGTTGTTTCTAGATCTGAGCTGTTGAAGCAACAACAAATCACTCGAGAGGAGAAGAAACGACTTCGGAGAAGTTTACGAGAGTTTGAAGAGGAATGCCAGAAAACAATGGGGCGCAAATTATTGAAAGAGGACAGAATTCCCATGGAGCAAACCTACACTGAATACAAACATGCCAAAGCAAAGCTGCGGCTACTCGAAGCACTGTTGATGAAGAAAAAGTGAATTTACAAAGAATAATGACTAAAGCCTATCTGCATTGCGACAAGTAATTTTAAGGCAGTTATTGCCAATTCAACTGTGTGCCTAAACTAGAAAACGATACTGACTCTGTAGATGTATTTCGCAGATAATCATTTTGATTTTACTTGTGTTGCCTATCTTAGAAAGTGACAAGTATTGTGTTCCTTTTATTGAAGCAGTGTAATTTAGTGTCAAGTTCAGTATTTTGATATGAAGGTACCGTGATTGTAAAGATGAAAATCAAAAGCCAGTTAAGTTATGGTTACTTCTATAGTAACCGAAGAAATAATAACCATTGTACTTATTTCAATAGGGTTTTTAGGACTGTAGATTATTTTAAATTATTAATTACTCTTCTTATAATTTTATGAAAACCTTGTTTTAATTAAAAAATTCAAGTCTCTTTAAGCTCAAATTTTGTAGTTGTGCCTATTTTTCACCTGTGTACAAAAATAACTTGACAAGACTACGTCACAATGTAAATACGGCTTAAGAGATGACCTAACGTTTTTAATATTGTTTTTTATTTCCAAGTGTTCACGGTGTCACGGTGAAATCCATACAGACTCATAAAGATAGAAAAGCTCTCTTTAGTTCTAAGGAACAAGAATACTTTGTGGCTTTTGGTAGATTATTACTTTTGTCTATTTAACAAAATGTACTTGTTCTTTAGTTAACAATCGTGTGATATAAAAGCTTTCTGGTGCATCGCTTGAAGATCTTGCAGCAACGCAATAAAAGTATCACTAGCTTTCTACTATGTTACTGATTTGTAAATACTGTTACCAGTGATTTAATGTCAGAATGTTTCCTCATTTCTGTTGGTTTTTCTTTACTTGCTACTACTTTAAACAGCAGTTAGTAGAATGTGTTTCTTTTAACTTTAAAAATACGAATGTAAACTGCAAAACATTAGAGCACAAACAACTTTCAATGTTTTGGGATTATTTATGTACTAGAAATAACGTAGTTAGACTTTTTCATAAAAAACACTAAAAAAGTTTTTTATATAATATTTTGTTCTGTGAACAAGTTTGTTATTGTTTTGGGATACTGTTGATAGGTGTGATATTTTATTGATTAAGTTTGATAGTGTTTTGTAAATATAGTAGCTGCAAAACATGTGTAGGAGGCTGTGCAACTGAAAATTGTTTTCCTTGATGTGTTCTGTTTCTATAAATAATGTTCAATAAAAATAATTGTAGAATTTACATGATGATTACTAAAGCCAATGTTGTCAACCAATCATCCTTTACAAACTTAATCTGAGTTTGAAAAATTACAATGTAAATTTATATATAATTTCTTTTAGTTTGATGTGTACTAACTGTTCTTATCAACTTTGAAATTTCATACAAATGTTTTCCATTACAATCACAATCGTCAATTCACTGAAATAGGGTAGTAGAAATCAGTAAATGGGTATTAGAATATAAATTAATTATACTCTTAAAACATTTTTCTAGAGAGCTATAGAAACTTCTCAAATTGGGAAAATTATAAAACAAGATACAGGCCCAACCAAATAATTTGAAGAAGTTTCTGCGTAAGAGTTTTCAGTTATTGTCCAATACATTCACGTTGAACAATCATAAATCTATCAAAGAAAGCCTTAAAGGCATAAAGTTATGTAGTATGAAAGAACTGCAACAGTAAACATTTTCAAAATCCAGTTTGTTTTGCCTTAGTAAATTATTGAATGACAAACTCTAGATTAATGTTAAAGTTGGACAATGTATCTATATTTATAATTATATACTATAAATATATTTTGTGGTTCTATTAGTGATATATTGATATTGATTAGTGATTTAGTGATAAATAAAGGTATATTGTGATTGATTTGTGAACAATTGTACAACACTCTTTTAAAAAAATTAAAAAACAAAAACAGATAATACAGCCTCCTACAATGCAGAAGCATAGCAATGCATGAAAATAAAATTCTGTAGTTACTGTAGTTTTATATGTACCACAATCCTGAAAATTAGTTGATCACAAGCTTTGGATTTAAAACAATTCTGACTTTTTGGTAATTTTGGCAAGAAAATTATTGTTGTCTCTCTATATTTAAAAATATTGTGGTAAACAACCGTCTGTGTTGCTATTGTATGATAATTTCCAAAATAGTGTATATTTTAATTTTTGAATGTTCGTCGGAGCAAGAATAATTTTGTTGCTTATTTTTCAAACTGTAAAACAATAGTTTAAAGAATAAATTCATTTAAATGTAGACACTCCAATAAAATGTCAACTTCGAAATCGTCAAGAAAGGAAATGTTCTACTAATATTTTATCTTATTGTGTACAGTAAAGTGAAGGTCCTGTTAAAGTATATTAATTTGTATCACTAACAATATATTTAACATCATTTTGTATCTATCAATATTATGCTTTGTTGAAATAACTTTATTTGTAGCACTATTAAAACAATATAAAATCGTAAAATGTCTTTGTAGACAAACTAAATAAACTTGGAAGTAACATATTCTCCTTGGCTTTATATGAGCAATAGTCTTTTTTTATTTGTTCTCCACACATTTTATTCTCAGTTTAAGCTTTATTCATTTTAAGATTCACAGAACTTGTAAATAGTGTGTGCTTTAATTTGAAATGTTTGTTTTTTATTTTTTATTTGTTGTCTTATTATAATACCTTGTAGCGAAACAAGCAATTCATTTTATTGCTCTCTGCATTCATCAAGAGTGCTTTTTACTATGATAACTGCATATTTAACTTGTTTACCGCTGAATAATTTGTTTTAACTGAAGCATTTATTATAATTTTACACTAGAATAGAAGACGTGACATATTTTATATTTTGGTATGAATAACATTTATATGTAACGGATTAACATGTATGTTATTTAGTTGTAAATAGCAGCAGGAACATGGTGCTTAGGTCCCCTTCCACATCCCACCAATCATGAATATAGACTGATCTTTCATCTTTTGGTTCATTTTTTTATAGTGGAAAGCGTGTTAACAGCTTGATACATCTAAATGATTTATTATATTTTGTTAGTGTTATATACACCCTGGGCATTTTTTATTTGCAGGTATCATTTTGGTTTACATATACTCGTATATATTTTATATAAGTAAAACTAGAGTTTGTATGCTTGCAAACTAGTTATTAAAAGTTTTTGAACTGAAAGGTCACCAAGTATTAAGTGAAAATGGTCTATCATTTTTACTCGTTGTAACACATTATATATTGGACCAAAAGAGAATAAACCTTTAGATTTGAATGTGTGTATTCAGTATCCTGAGTCCTTAATAAACCCCGAGTAATACCACTCCTACGAGTAAAATTTATTGCATTAAATTTTATCATAGCACAGTTTTTCTTTCACGTACCTAAAGAAAATTTAAATTATTGAACCAAAAAAGTATTAAAATGGCTAAAGTAAAAACTGGAACAATACTGTCCCTAAATCATTGTTCTCAGCATATAATTTTATCTGAGACACTGCACATTATCTGCAGTAAAACTTGTAATAACAGTCTGAGTTAAAAGTATGGATACACTCTGTATGGGTAAGGATACTGTAGTTGCTACCAACCATAAATGCAAAGAATTCATCCGATTTTGTATGAATACCACGAACATTATGGTAAAATACCGTAAATGTTTTTAGAGTAAGCTCTTATTGCCACCTTCCTCCATGTAAGTGCGGCTTACTCCCAAATTACATTTTTAACAGTACCACTAAGTGTGACATTCTTTGCGTTAATAAACACTGGTGTACGGTAGAAGAAATTAATTTTTACTCTCCAGCTGATTTTAACCTAGCGGCTAGTTTTTGCAGGACTTCTTCATATGGTGGAAGTGCAATTTTTGTACAGGAGACTTTTGAACACTCTTTTTTTCGGTCGTAAATGTTGATTTTATTTGTGAAACAAAACTATTTGAAGCTGTAATGATTGTTTTTTTAAGTATAAGTTTATTAACTGTGTCTGTATACCGTACCCCTGACTCTTCCATTGAACTTTTTGTTGATAAACTAACTCAACTTCTTGATTTTGTTAGCAATAATGTTAAGTACCGTAATTTTAAGATTGTCATAGCTGGTGATATAAACATTGATCCCAGGAAACGTTGCTCAATATCAGTTAAGTTTATTAACATGCTGAAATCTTTTGACTGTTTTTGCCTCAATAACCTTCCCACTAGAGGGGACTCATGTTTGGATAATTTTATATCCAACCTGCATCCGACAATGTTTAGCTGTGATACAGTACAATGTCATATATCTGATCATTTAGGCTTGCTTTTGAAACTTAAACTTTCTTGTACTTCGTTGCGGAACACTTCTCTAACTACCAATAAATCTGTACAGTCAAACATTAGTGTTAGAGTTTTAAACGATTTTAATCTTGAGAATTTTAAATGTAGGCTAAGTAATATTGATTGGAATATAAAAGTAATTGTAGCTGCTGAAAACTTTGATGTAGCCTTTAATAATTTTATGGAGATTGTGTCTCACTATTTTAATGAGCGCTGTCCTTTGAAAAAAGTTAAAAATAAGAATCCTAGCAATAAGATCTTGAAGTCCAAAAATTGGTACACACCTTTTTTAACTAAAATCAAGTTACTACTGGATGTAAGTCATGATAAGTGTAAACTTAATCCTGATTTATTGGAGGTCCACAAAAGGATTAAAAAGTTTTTATCGTGCCCAAATAGACATAGCAAAAAGAATGCTAATGATGAATTTATATTAGGGTCAAAAAACATGTGCAAAGCAGCTTGGACTGTGATTAATAATGAAACAAGGCGCACCCCTAAGAAATGCCAGACCGAACCCCCCATATCTGTCAGTGATTTTAATAATTATTTTATCAATATTTGTAATTATGTCAATAGGCCTAATGATAATGTTAGTCTAAATTTAGCTAGTGCAAGTGACATGCTGGAGTCATCCGGTGTAAAACAATCCAAAGGCTCTGCGTTTTAAATGGCATACTGTAAATCCTGTTGATATTTTAAAAACTGTTATTAGGCTAAGTAACTCCAGGGCTGAGGATGTATTTGGACTATCTAATTTTATACTTAAAGAAATAATTAGGGAAATATTTTATCCTTTAACTTATCTTATAAACTGGATATTTTACACCGGAGTCTTTCCGCAATGCTTAAAAGTAACAGTAACTGTGCCTATATATAAAAGGGAGATAGAACTAATGTAAATAATTATCGACCTATCGCCTTGTGGTACCAGTTATATCTAAATTATTTGAAAGTATTATTAAATGTCAGATTGAACATTACTTTGAACAAAATCAATTACTTCTGTCAGCACAATTTGGTTTTAGACATAATTTATCCACTATTAAGGCTGTTGAAAGTGTGGTGTCATACATTATTCATAGTTTTGAAAAAAAAAAGTTAGTGCCTTACTCTTAGATCTAACCAAGGCCTTTGATACTGTGCCCCACCAAGAGCTTATCAGAAAACTAAATTACTATGGAATTGAGGGCAATGAGCTTTCACTATTTATGTTGTATATTAGTAATAGGTACCAGTTTGTTAAAATAGGTGATCAGAGGTTGGACCTTAAGCAGGTTATAAGCGGGGTCCCCCAGGGCTCTGTTCTGGGTCCCTTCTTATTCACGGTCTTCATCAATGATCTTCCCAAATTTGTGCCTAATAAAAGTGTACTCTACGCTGACGACACTTACCTTGATGTGCTCTAACTTGCTCTCTGAAATTAACTCGGCTATGATTGGCTACATGAAGGAAAGGTCTGACCTCTAGTTTTCCGCTAATGGCTTAAAAATTAACGAAGATAAGACTGAACATATTAATTTTAGTTTAAGAAATAACTCTATACATAACTCTGTTAAGCTACTTGGAATCAACCTGGGACACTAAGCTTACCTGGAAAAATTACACAGATATTCTTTTGTACCCGTTTATCCAGAGTAATTTTTCTGTTAAAAAACTCAAAACTTGTATTACCTTCACATTGCTATTAAAAGCGTACTTTGCACTTTTCCACTCACATCTTCTGTATGGAACTCTCCTATGGGGTAATTCAACTGCTAAGGAGGTTTTTCTATGCCAAAAGAGAGCTTTACGCACAATTTTCAATATAGCCTTTAGTGACTCATGTAAACCTTTTTTTAAAGAAAAATAATATTCTTACTGTACCTTTTATGTTTATACTAGCGGGCCCGGCGCGCTTTGCTGCGCATTTTCAATAATTTTGTGCAAAAGTTGCCCGCGGCTTCGCACGCAATTTCCCGTTGAAAACAGTACACTATATTCACTTATTCTTTTTCTATCACATTCTAAACATTGCTGAGATAATTGATAGTCGTTCCATCGTGAGCCTCTTGGGCGTATTATGAAGGTATGTACCATATTCCTGCCTCTATCTAGCTGTTACCCCACGGCTTCGCACGCAAATCTTAAGAAACCGAAGTCCTTATATTACTTAGTAAATTTTTTTTTTATTATAATAAATTTTAGATTAAATTAGTTATATCTCCGATGCCACGATTGAGCTTGCTTTGTTGTCTCGATCGAGAGAATATGTACACACGGAGTTTTGAGAACCATACTTCTGTCAAAAAAAACAACTAAGGTTTGATTTTATAACATTCTTTATATTTGTAGCCAACGTAAGATAGTAATTATGATAATCTGCATTACTCTTCTGATCAAGCATGAGCATGGGTTTATATTAAATAAATATTGCAGTTAAAGGTGAATTTTTTACGTCAAATTTGAATTGTATTATCTGGATAGTAAAGTCTATGTTTTAACAGTGATTGCAAAAACAGTTTAAACAAAATTTGTCGTTTCTCTTAAGCTTACTCTATGCTTTAAAACTATAAGTGTAATATATGTTTACAAAGAACAGCTGATTAAAAATTTGAAAAAGACGTTAACATATGTTTTGCTGCAATGCATTTCTTATGGGTATTTCTGTAACCAGTGGGGCGGAATCCTGAATCGGGAAAGGGATGGGCATAGCTTATAAACCTTCTCCGTGGAAAAAATACATATACGTACAAATTTTCATCATGATCGGTCCAATAGTTCACGATTCCATAAAGGACAAACATACAAACATTCATTTTTATATATATAGATTTCAAAGTTTAATGTTTGTTAAAGAAAATCTTGAAACACTTAGTCTTAGAAACTCTAGTCATGATTATTCCACCAGATATCGAGACCTTTATTGACTTAGAATACGCTAGGCTAAACTAAGACCCAGAACACATACTTTTATGTTGGTGTTAAAATTATTTAATAAGCTACCTTTAAACGGCCAAAGATGTTCCTTGCACAAAATTTAAAAAATGCTTTGCTCAAATGGTTAAGACAAAAAGCTTTTTATACAGTAAGACGTAATGCTTTCTTGTAATGTAGACAATTTATTCTTTTAGTTTTTATGCTTTGTGACTTGTACTATTTACCATACTTATGGTAAATAGTAGTAAATAATACATACTTATGTAGTATGTATTATTTTATTCTTTAATGTTGGTGTTATACTGTGTATATGTATAAACCATCTGATGACATTGTCAATGCAGTTATTGTGGGCCGACAATAAAGATTCTTGATTCTTGAAAGATTCTTGATTCTTGAAATGGACAAATAAGAAGACCATGCAGCCAAACTGCATTAATCCGATCAAAATCGGAGATGGGCACCAAGATATAAAAAAGAGAATTCTGTCGTCAGCTTGATCCACTCTACAGGTGAGGGGCCCATGCCAGTGACCAACTGGTTTAGCCTTCTCTCTGTAATTCATGGGGAAAACCGAGGAAAAAGGAGCTCTGGATCTCGTGGCAACCAACTCACTTTCAGACCCCCATTTTACGTATAGGAAACTTTCCTGATGTTTTTGCTCTCTTTGCTGCTGCTAGAAAACTAGGGGCCAAATACATTGTTTACGACCCATAACATGTGATCAGTCACCTTACACTGAGGAAAAGTATTGAACTATTTCCTCTATGATTACCTACCAAACATTCAGGTACTCTAGAACCAGAAGAGCCAGACTGAACCAGTGTCGTCACAGCAGTCTCAGATTGGACAGAAGAATTGACCAAATGTGGAGTCCAGTCAACAGATGGCGGTGAAGTCATTGCTGATTTCAACTCAACCACAACAGCTTTTCAATCAAAAATTTCTTCTCTGAGACAATATACATAATTTTTCAAAACAGAAATCTCCTCATTGAAAGTTTTTACAATACAAATAGTGTGGTTATGGTGGAGCATTTCTAAATATTTATTTTCTTAAATCAGAAGAAGGGGAGATACTGCTGCTTGGATCGTCAATGATCAAAGATGGACTTGCCTGAGCAGTCAGGGACTCATCAGCTGATTCACTATGCATTGTCTTGACTGGTGTGTTGTCATTGTTGATTGATAGTTTCTTCATGCACCTTGGACATTTAAGCAACCCTTGATTATAAAATATAAACATCAGATATCTGCTGCAGGTAGCCAGCGTAGTACTTAATAGTGCTAATTAGCCTATACCTGTGATAAAGAATCGGACATCAAATGAAACTTCACTGAAGTGAATCTTAAAAATATGAGCTAAGTATGTTCTAATAACAAACTTTCTAGGCAAAAGACAATTGAGAAAGTATCACTCTCAAGCTGCCAAAAGATCTAAATAAAAATAAAACCGCACAAAACCTCAGCTACACAAAGGGAAAACGCGTTCGGCTTTAGGCTATCTCAGGGAGACTACACGAGGTTGTTTTATGAGGGTATAATAGTATGATAGTAACATTGGTGTACAATATAATATCCTTGGTGGATTCAGGAGTATGAAAATCTTTACAATGAGTTTAATGATACAAAAAAACCCTGACACTGCCAACTTCCTATTACACAATTTGGATATAAAAAAAGACAAAAAAATAAAAAGACCTTTTAGACCCTTAATTTTTCTCTAAGCTGCCAACTCTGTTAAAGAATATTTCCACCGGGAAACTTGTGGCGGAAACTGCACTATCGCATCCTGGGCCTGGTGATATAGCAAAACGCATTTTGTTCTATCGAAAACAAAATACTAACTTAGTTATAAATAAGTTTGTTACAAGTTTAAGATATAATAAGAAGTCAACAAGCTTCCTCGGTCGGGGGTTTCCATAAAGGTTTCCGCATTTGGAAAAGCCGAATGCGGAAATCGCAGCTCTTTCAGGAGGAAAAAACGGCCGAAGTGGATAGCATCTTTCCAAAATGTTTGAAGAACACTGGTCTAAAAGTAAGAACTTGGTTCTTGTCAGTATATAACGAAATCATAGCAAGCGGTAACCTACCTATATCTTTTAAACTATATAAGGCCAATGGAGTCTTGAAGCCAGTGTAAGCTGAAATCTACACTGCCCAATAACATTTCTAACCTCATGTTATAAGATTTTTAAGACTTTGAACATCACTTTTGTTGAACAAGTTGGGATCAGACCTGACAGTAATATTGCTGTTACCAGGTGCTTACATTAATGGCTGATATTGAGGGTGAATGAGAAGAAATTCAATATTTCTGTACCCTTTAGGGCCTTTCAGCCGCTTGTGACAATGTCTGGTGGAAGGGCCTTTTTCATAAATTGTCTACCTTACCCAGTGCCATATTATTCTTATGCAGTTTCTCAATTTTATGTGAGTAGCAAAATTTCAGAATCTTCCTAAGGCGTAAGAAGAGCCCTCTTAGAACACTCGAGGATGATCTGCCTTAGGAATCAGTTTTTGCTCCCCTGCTTTATAAAGTACATATAGCTGACCTAAACTTAACACAGTCCAGAAAGTTCATCTATGCAGATGATTTAGTTCTAGTGATCCAACACAAGGATTTCGGTCAACTGAGGATACTTTAGTTCAAATATTTCCATCCTCCAAAGAACATTTTAAGTAACGAAAACTAAATCCTAATTCTTTTAATACTGAAATGTCCTACTTTCATCTCAATAATAAGTTAATGACATACTAACTAAATGTTTGTTTTAGAGATTTTCAACCACAATGAATATTCTAAGTACTCAGGAGTCACACTTTAACGCTCAATAATATTTAAGACACTTAAACAAGACTGGATAAATCATCAGCATAATACAGGATCTAGGTTGGACATTATGGGTAGACAACGCACAAGTTTATATCTCAGCTCTGTCCCTGGTGTACTCGAATACCCAGCCGAATATTGTGATCTGGTCTGGCTAAACAGTTTGCATAATAGACGAGTTGACGTATAACAACAGTTTTTCGAGTATAGTAAATAGCACTCTGACTCACAGTCCTCTTCTTTCGTCCCCCGTACTTCGGTAACATAGCACCCTCTGATATATGCTGCAAAGAGGGTTTTACTAACAGATATTATATAGTTTTGTCAAACTCCGAATACTTACAATTTTATCAAATTATTTTCATACAGGACCTCCCACAAGACAAGTCCAGAAATCCTCTTATAAAATTCCATCCATGAAGAAATACATTTTTATTAAAAATGCATGAATATCATTTTGGGATGTGATTGACAGCAAAAGTTCTTGATTGTCTATCTAAAATAGTGAGCTACTGGGTAATATGCAATTCCCTTGGAGAGAGTGGACTTTGTTAAATAAATGTTATACTGATGTATGTTGAAGTGGATCTTGAATGTTTACTTTGTGTGATACTTTCATTGGATGCTGCGGCTGCAGAAGCAAATTTCAGACAGTACGCCATTATTTGAAGTTTTTCCTTTATGTGTATTTTAAGGGAGACTAGTCCATCTTCATACAGGTGATGAAGTAGCATTAGATGCTAAATGCTCTTCAATAGCCTGAAATTGCATCACGCAAATACTAGGCCTTCTAATTTTTCTGCGATAAGTGGTCTATTGCTAAGGGAAAAGAGGAAATTGAGGGAGAAACCAGATGGAGCTTCAGGAGGAGACTCAGCTACAAACGGGAAAAGGAAATTATGCACCGAATAGACATATGATGGCATCTTAAAACCAAACATTCACTGAAATTATCACCAATCAGAAAAAATTGAGGAAACAGGTAATAGGTTTAGACGGGCATAAAACGGTGCTTACTTCTGTGTACTTCAAAAACAATGTACAAAAATACACTATAACCCCTTAAACACTCATACCATTTTATCTTTAAAAATCATAGTTTCTATAAGGTACAAATTCTAAACTATATATTTGCTATCTTATATCAACAGTTTTCCGCATTATGTACCGGTAGGAGAAGATTTTAACACCCAAATAATCGTCTAATTATCTCCCATGATTTTTAGTTTTTGTTGTATTTCCGAGTCCGCACAGTGACGTTTTTGACCTAACTGCCTTAGCTCAATTTCACTGTTTCAGTTTAATAACTCACTATTCTGAGAACATTCAGTACATAGGATAACATTAGCAGTTAATGCACCAACTGGAATACCAGTGTGTAAGGTACATTGTCCCAAAAGGTATTTCTTTCGTAAAGTTTAATTAAATTATTAAAATATGATTAAAGTGTGAGGAATGTCTGGCTTAGTTAGTAGGACTTTAGGGTTGAGTTAGTTTCTTTTTTCTTCTTTTCTTCTTCACAAAAATACAATACATTATTCTTCTTTTAAATCAAGCCGAGCAAAATAAAAAAAAACTAATTTGTGTAAATTTTTTTTATTTTAACATTTTTTTGTACCCCAAGCACTTTCTCGACGACACGACATCACCATGTATTTTTTATCTACAAAAAAACTATTTATATACACAAAAATTAGACTTTTGCAAAAATTAAATATTGAAAAAGGATGATGTTTTACTAACAAAATGGAAGTAGGCCTATATGCAAATAAAACTAAATAAATAAATTTGGATTTTAGTGTATTGATACAGATATACGCTATAACATTCAAATTGTGGAAGAATTCATAAATGCAGCTAAACAATGCTGATGATTAATTAATTGAGAATTGAAAGGTACAGACTTTGAAAGAACATTCTTCCCACATTTTGATTTAGTTCTCTCCATATTTCAATAAAAAAAAATCATAAATTACTTTCCACCTTAGTGTAACAAAAGGAAAAAAACCGCTTTAAGGAAGATCTCTTTCATTCTAAATTGCCCATAAAATAAATCAATAAAAATATAATTTAAAAATCGGATTCGTAGTCAGTCAATTTATCTATCAGTATTTATCTACCTTATACCGTGCATGTTCTGAATACGAATGAATGGGTGTCTACTTACTTTTGTTACCTCTTGTTTTACAAAATTTAGTACAATTAAAAAGATTTTCATAGTATACAAATTTTGTTGAGCATTGTATGACTTTGTGTATATTGGCATTTCTGCTTCAGACAGACGACATTCCTCGAGGAGTTGACTGTTGATGTTGATGCACGATTGTTAAAAACATAACCTCAACTATCTGCCGATTGCCAAATTACAAGTAAGTTATCCTAACTTGGTGATTTAAATTGAGAATTAAATTTCTTGTAACAAAATTACTATTTTTTGTGGTTAAATTATTATTATCACCAGTTCTTATGGTTGTGTTTTGTGGTTGTTGTTATTTAATAACACTAATTTTCTAATTATTTTATATTGGCCTACAATTTTATTTGTCTTTTAACCCCACCAACAAATAATAGAATGGGGTATCACATAACTGTCCTTTGTTATTGATTAGGAATACTTTATTTGTTTGTGAAATCTTTGCTAAAATGTTCTTAATCCGGTATATTTATATCTTTTCTAACTTCTAAACACCAGGTATTTAGCCTACAATTTTTGACAACTTATTGTAATGACATTGGGAATTCATCCAATTTTCTAGCAGTCCTATGCTCAGGAAACCATTTTTATGTTGGTTCTAAAAATATAGACTTACTCAATGAGCTTAGGAGTAGACTTTAATAATCAACCTACACTCGTTTTTCAATTGTTTTATCGAATGGTTCAATGTTTTTATCCGAAGGAATAGTAGTTTGATATTACAATTTATTTAACTTAGCATATGATTTCAACTTATTACTTATAGTAATTTTAATGTAAACAATAAACAGCAAGAAGTAACTAATATTTTGAGACTTTGAAAATGGTGATGAATATGAAAAAATAAATATATGAGATATTTCTCACAAGTGGTGAGCTTTATTTATGTAGCTTCAACATGTGGGTTTGACTCCTGGTAACCCATGTGGAGAATTCTTTCCTCCATTTGACAAAAGCGGTTGCTCATTGATATCAAGCTGGGCAAGTTACAAATATTGTAAGGTATCTTTGTTGTTTAAGTCTAGGCCATAGTTGGCTTCATGTTGTTTTGTAATGTTAGTGTTAAATTTATGTTTTTGAAATTGTAATGTACGAGATTTTTCTTGTTATGTTAATTTATTATAACTCTTATTGTGTATGATTTTTACATATCGAAGTTGGATAATATATCAAATTGTTCCATAAAAAAAACCGAATAACCAGTGTAGGCCGCTTATTAAAGTCTCTCCCATTAAAGTGGTATTGTAGCAACTCTAACCTATTCTATCAGCCTTACACTCACTATTAATTTATTTCATCTTGTCTAAAGATCCATAAGTTTTCAACAGTTATTAAAATGCAATCATTACAGGATTACTGGTTGAACTGGTATTAATCCTTAAGTGCTGTGGGAAATTTGTCTAGATACAATTAACATGCTTGTAGAGATAAAAATACATTTGTGTCAAAGTTTTATTTTTTCTTGTTTATTTGAAGAAGAAATAATAAACACAAATAATACCTAAGGGCAGTTTTATTTTAAGTTTTTTGAAACACAGCAAACAATATTAAATAAGGCTGCAGTATAAAAAGAGGCCATGACTATCTATAAGAGATAAATAATAAGAGAATCATGTATATGACTATCAAAACTATAGAAACAAAAATGTAGACACAAATTACGTTATATGAAAACTATCTATAAAATGTAACAAACAAAACAGTTTAACATTTAGGTTACTTTTTACTGTTTTTAAGGATATACTATGATTCTATTGTGGTAATGATGATGTAGCCTCTGAGTGTGTCAAGGTAAGATCATTTAAATAAAAATCATACATTCTTGATCACTTGAGATAAGCATGATAATTAATAGTTTTGTTTTAATTCACAGATTTGCAGATACAATTGAGAAATGGATGATGATCAGGGGAATGCAGAGAAGATTATTAAAGAAGATGCCTTAGTAAAATCAGGAAGTGACACTGAAGAAAGCATTGAAATGAAACAGGAAAGTGAAGTGAAAAACTCAGATGCAGATCATGCAAAGTCTGGAACTCTGGAGCAAAGCTCTACAGCGGAGGATAAGGATAAAATGGCTCCAGAAAACCAAGCTCTTAATGAAGATAATTTACATTACGAGGATGGAATCTGCATCTACACTGAACCTGAGTCTAAGTGTCAATTTGTTTGGGATGACGTCAAAAAAGAATGGGTGGCAAGAGACTCTCCTGGTTCATTCTCCGACAAGGATTATGAATATGATGGGAAAACGTACAAGTATACTGACAAAGAAACTAGTATGTTGCGCTCAATTAAAAATACCATAAATTCTATTTTATAAGAATCAAAATCATATTTGGAGGTAATTCTGAGCAATTATTGGGTCAAATTCAATTTCTTTTATACATATTTTAGTATGACGATCAGGCAGTCCTTAAAAAGTAACAAACATGAAGGTTAATCAATTGTTGATTTCTGAGTGATAAGACGATCAGAGTCCTTGTGTTCTGTGTGTGATGGTGATTACATGTAGATCTATTACATATAGATGGATAAAAGTGTAAAGTTATTCTTACTTAATATAATGAATCTATGCAATACTCATTGAGATTAGATAGATAACATGGCATGAGCTTGAATTTAGGTGATCAAGCAATGTTTTTCTTGATGTGCCAGCAGTGCAGGATGGCCACAGATATTTGTGATTGGTACTTTCTCATGCCAAATTATTCAATGTGATCTGATCATGGGAAAGTACCGATTACAAATTCTCCTGCCACTCAGTTCAGGTTTTGGAGGAGCCTTTGCCGTCACTCCGTACTTCTGGTAGAAAAATAAAAACATCCCTTGAGATAGTATCTAAATATCAAACTGAGATCACTTGAGTTTCTCAATCTCTCTTCAGGCCAGACGAGATAAGAAGTGGCACGGCACATGGGAAATGAACCATCTTATCACTTAACATCATTGATGGTTTTCCAACACTTAATTTTCATGTTTCTTACTTTCTAAAGACTGCCTGATTGTACCAATAAAATATAAAAGATGTTGACCCAATAGTTTCTCAAAATTACCCATTTGGATAGCTGTACCATCTAGGTATTTTAACCATTTATCACCTAGTGATCTAGAGGAAATGGTTGGAAATGCTTTCATTGGTTTCTTTTTTCCATGATGGTTCGCACCTGATTGTTTTTCTGTTTCTTTTGGGTTTTATTTTCACGCAAAATGATTGTGGCCTTCATTAATTTCAGAACACTTAAAAATACACTCTTAAGAATTTCTAAAGAAACCTGAGAAGCCTTCATTGAAGAAAACAAAGTTTCTGTTGTGTTCCTTTAGTTAATCTAAAAGAGTAACAAAATATGGTTTTATCCACTTATTGTTGTTAGAAACTAACATTTTTATATATTAATTTTGTTTTTACAGGCACAGTAAAGACTAGCTGTTTCCCGCGGCTTCGCACGCGTCTCTTAAGCTTTGCCCGTATATTTCTTTGCCTTCAAATAGTGTTTTGGATTATTTAATATACGTAACTACTGTGTTGTAATTGCAGTTTATAATGTGCAGGCGCTTTGATAACTTTTATATCTTGCAGTACAGCCTGGTGGTTAGTTACATCAATGGGCATTGCGTATAAACCTTCTACATAGAAAAATACAAATTTTCATAGTGATCGGTCCAATTAGTTTTTTCTGAGTCTATAAAGGACAAACACACAAACATTCATTTTTTATATATTATGATTGCAGAAACAGTTTAAACAAAATTTGTCGTTTCTGTTAAGCTTACTCTATGCTTTAAAACTATAAGTGTAAAGAAATTTATATATAAATATATTTTTTGTCGCATTATATATGTTTACAAAGAACAGCTGATTAAAAATTTGAAAAGACTCTTTCACTTAATAACATATGTTTGCTGCAATGCATTTCTTACGGGTATTTCTGTAACCAGTGGGGCGGAATCCTGAATCGGGAAAGGGATAAAAAGTATCCTATAACCTTCTACAGATCAAGACGAACAAATTAAAAAAAAATTAGGCGAATCCGTCCAGCCGTTTGTGAGTGATGCTGTTACACACGAACAGTTTCATTTATATATATATAGATTAATTCATAAGTTACCTGTTAGGGCACTATTACTGTAAATAGTCAAAAGCACAGTATTTTTCACTAGGTATCTGCGTGCTGTTTATTAAGGAATTAAAGAAGTCTGGTGTGTCGGAAATAGCTAAAGAACTTCTCCGTGCCTTAAATATGTGAAAATCCAGTGTCAGCATCAATCAAATAAAGCAAGTTTTGAATGTTTTGCTCGAAGCTCATGTTAAAACAAGTCTATGCACTGGTCACTTGGCTAGTGACTAACTTAATGACTCTTCAATTAATGATTAATATAAGTTGCCCTTAAGTGGTAACTAGAATACAAAAGGTATTTAGACTCGTTTGACACATCATTTATTTTATATTAAGAGTTTGCCTATAAAACAAGTTTTAATAATTTTAATGGCCTTGAAACAAAGACAGTCAACCTCAGTTAAATTGATTTTCTTTTCAAAAGACATTGACAGTTACATGTAAGAAATGGAATGTGTTTGTGAATGGTTTAAAAAAATATTAATGTTAGCTGAGGAGACCCAAACTTTCACATTAAGTTTTCATTAAATTCAAACTAAAGAAATAAAATTAAACAATATTATTTCATTATATTGTCATGTAAGATCTCTGAAGTGTGTATTAAGGGGAAAAGTGGATCATTAACTGAATATCTTTTGTGATGATATTTTCATATGTTGTTGACATATTATCCATTGTCAAATACTAAACTTATAAACCAATTAATGATTTATGAATTTGCAGATATTGAGTATATTTGGGATGTTGATACGAATGAGTGGAAAGAAGTAAACAAGGAGAAGAAAGCTGCAAAGAATGTGGATGAAGAACAAGACTCTGATGACGATGAAGATAACCAAGATGATGCGAAAAATAAATCAAAAGAGATCACAAAGCAGGATATGTCCAAAGGTCATTATGGGTATGAAAATGACACTCATACATACACAGACCCTTCTGATGGATCAAAATACTTTTGGGACAAGGAGAAAAATGCTTGGTTTCCTAAGGTATAAACAGTAGTTTTTATGAGATTATTTTGGGTGGTAAATTTAGAAATGTCAGTACTTAATTCTTTATTCACGACTAACGTCCTACATTATCTTTATTTATCTTATAACTGGAGTGATAATCCTTAAGAAATTTTAAATAAGAAAATATACCATGCATACTTTCACATAATTCTGAATCTCATCTTGGAGAAATTTAATGGTAAAGACACATTGTGCTAAGACCTGTAGAAATTTAATTAAGTCAAATGAGGAATGTTGTGGTTTGCATTAAAATTCAAATTATGGTAGGCTACTGAGTTGGATTGGGTTGTTGTGGTGGCCACTCAGACGTCTGTTGTTATCCAACCTAGCCTCTTGTTAGTCCATACTTACCTATTTCATTGAATCATGTCTAATATACGAGGTGTGTTCAAAAGTATCGCAAATTTTGTGTATTTTCAAAATTTATTTATTTATTTGTGAATATCTGTTTTGTCCCCTTCAAAGTAATCCCCCTGGGATATTATACACTTGTGGTCTTGGTTCGTCGTGCGGCAGCTTCCATTGAGATGATTGAGCTTTGGTTTCTACGTCATAACCATAAACCCACGATTCGTCACCAGTTATGACCCTCTGGAGCAAATTCGGGTCGTCGCGGACAGATTCCTACATCTCATTAGAAATGTTCATATGACGCTGTTTTTGATCGAAATTGAGCAATTTTTGCACGAATTTTGCGGCGACCCGTCTCATGCCCAAATTACTGATTAAAATCGAATGGCACGAGCCAAACGATATGCCTAGGTTCTTGGCAATTTTTCTAACGGTGATTCGACGATTGGCCAATACCATTTTCTTCAGCACTTCATCAATTTTTTTTTCGTCTGTTGTTGAAGTGATCGGGCGTCCGGCACGCTCTTCGTCGTTCACATCAATCAATCATCTTTATTCATATTTGCACAGTAAATACAAGAATAGTGTTATATTTTATCTTATTTCTATGTATTGACATCTTCTCGGCCTTCTAAAAACATTTTGTACCACCGATAAACGTTGCTTTTCGGAACATTTGGAATGCATCCGCGCACTTAATTTCGTTTTCCACACAAAATTTGATACAGGTTCTTTGTTCCATTTTTTTGAATAGGTAAAAATTGAAGACGAACCAAAACACGTACAAGCAAAGCAGCTGTCAACAATTAACTGAACATTCAAAATGGCCGAAATTGTCAACATAAGTGAGAGACATATGTACCAACATAACACCACAAAAAAAAAAAAAAAAAAAAAATCGAAATTCGTATATACGTAGCCCGCGAAAAATCAAAATTCGCGATACTTCAAAATACTTGAAAAAACACACCTCATATAATTGTATATATGTGGGATTTGTAACAATACAACTTTGTAAATGCAGTTACGCCCGCGTTAAACTGGGTTATATTCTTATCGGATGTTGTCCATAATTTTATCCTATTTATGCTATTTTATAACTGATAATGTATTAAATAATCTATAAATTATAAAATTAAATACTATAAATAAATATGTGTTATAATTATGCAATTATATAGATACCATCTTGTCTATATGTATATAAAATCACTAAAACAAAATTGTTTTATTTCATGCTATTGCAAATGCATGAAAGACAAGTTTAGACACAATTTTCCACAGAGATTTTTTATTGAATCTTACTATCTTATTATTTTTTATCTTTTATTAATGACAATTACTCGATATTAATAAACATAAAAAAACACACTGCATATCAAAGATATATTAACATAAATTTTGTAATACGTAGCCTTTCAGAAAATACTTAGCTTTGAAATTTGTTACTCTCTGACGTATGGCATAGCACTCTTCCAAGTATCTTACTCATTTGTAGTATCTATTTTAATTTAATGTATTATTTAATGTTTCATGACATATAATCCGTCATAAAATAATTAAGCATTGTTATACTTGAAAATAAATAATAAATAATATACACCTTCCAAAAATAAATTTAATCTTTTTATTGTATACTTTAAATTGAATTTCTTAATCCTCTAGGAATCATTTTTCTTCCTGGAATATAATAAGTTATAGTTTTAATCAAATGAAATTTGCACAAGTTTATATTTTAGAGTTATAGAAGACTGGTTTGAGTTTTTATACAATTAATTGTTAAGCTTTTCATACACATAGATGTATTTTTTATAGGAATTTAGAAGATCATAACTATTTATTATTTCTCTCGTGAATATTTGTATTTTTCTCTTAGATAACTTAAATACTTTTAACAAAACGTTTATCAAATATTGTTTTATGTTTTCAGATTCAAAATAATTTTATATATTATGGAATGAACAGATTATAAACTAATATGAATTACAGGTTGATGACGACTTCTTAGCGCAGTATCAGATGAGTTATGGATTTGTTGATCCTACTGAGGACAAGCCATCAGAAGAACAGAAGCCAGAGCCGCCTCCACCACCGGCTGCTGACGCTGTCAAGAGGAAAGCCCCTCAAGAACCAGGTTTACTGAATTTTTCATTTATAGGAAAATCCTGTTATTAGTGGCTCATTTACTAAAGTAATCTCTGAAGGTTAATTGTTCATGTTCTCAGAACTTTGAACTCTTTCAGTGCCAACATTCTATAAATAAATCTTTATTTGTTGTTCAAATTCTTACAATCATTGACAATGTCATATTGCAGCCCAGGGCATGGTCAAAATAATTTAAACTTAAACTAACATTAAAAAAAGATAAAAACAGTGCTTTAGTAACATAAATTAGTCAGTGAAGGTTAATTTAAAATAAACTAGGCCTAGATATATAAATTAAATAGTAAATATACAATTGTCAAAATTTACATATAACAATTATTATATATCTAAAATGTAATGTTTTTTAATTCCATAAACTCGTCTAAACTATAGAAAGGGTGTTTCAAAAGCCAACTATAAAAAAGCTTAGTGAAGGTTTTATGTGGATACTTATTTACCAGAGATTCTAAAAAATTATAGATTTTCAGCGATGTCACCATGTGACTATTTAAGGTTTTACTGAGGCGGTGATAACCAATTGCAGCATTGTTTTTAGTTCTTGTATTGTATGAATGAATTTCGTTGTTAAATTTTTAAAAATTTTGGATTTTTTAGAATATAATTAATTAAATCAAATATATATAGATTGATAACCGTTTGAATCTCTAACAGAATAAAAAGTGGTTTACAATGTTCCAGCGGTTGAGAATTAGTCATTACTCTAATAGCTTTTTTTTGAAGAATTAAGATGTCTTCAGTTCCTGAGCAGTTGCCCCAAAATATTAAACCATATCAAAAAACTGCTTGGAAATACGCAAAATAGGCAGTCCTCACATAGTTTTTAGGAACAGCACTCTTAAGGCGACCTAACAGGTAAATAACTCTAGAAAGCCTCTTGCTTATATATTCTGTATGTTGGTTCCAGTTTATTTGGTTATCTATATACATTCCTGGACGTCTGATAATAGGATGAAATTAAAATTACCCTGTTAAAGATAACTAAAATTCAAGGTTCAATCTCAGGAGATTCGTATCCCTTTACCAAGTACCTCTATCTATATACTTTCCTGGACGTCTGATAATAGGATGAAATTAAAATTGCCCTGTTAAAGATAGCTAAAATTCAAGGTTTAATCTCAGGAGATTCGTATCCCTTTACCAAGTACCTCTATCTATATACTTTCCTGGACGTCTGATAATAGGATGAAATTAAAATTGCCCTGTTAAAGATAGCTAAAATTCAAGGTTTAATCTCAGGAGATTCGTATCCCTTTACCAAGTACCTCTATCTATATACTTTCCTGGACGTCTGATAATAGGATGAAATTAAAATTGCCCTGTTAAAGATAGCTAAAATTCAAGGTTTAATCTCAGGAGATTCGTATCCCTTTACCAAGTACCTCTGCCTGAAATTCATCCATATCTTGTTAGATCCATTACCCTGCAGCTCATGATAGGTTAGAGAGCCAAATTGCCTAAGAGCTTTAACAACTAATAACAGTCAGAGTGTTCATAGTTTAAGTGCTCATTTGGATTAGGTGAGTGAAGAGATTCGTGGACAAGAAGGGAGTAAACAAGAAAAGAATCGTAAAGAGTGCACAAATGTAGTGTGTTTCTCGCCCACCATGGTCAACTTTAGCGATATCTTCATGGTTGATAATTTGATACTGCATCCTATTTGTTATCCTTCTCAGATAAACACTGGTGAATGCCTAACTCACAATAACGCATCCAGATAAATAAAAAATAAATCAAATCTCTATCATTATTACAACAAATTTCTGCCATACTGACTGTACTCTTGGAGAAAAATGTGCATTAGTATTATAAAATTATACGGAAAATTGTAAGGAACTTTTGTATGCAAAATAACCAGTTGAATTATTTATCAAAACTTGCCATTATCGTAGTCTTGGTCTTAATTTTGATTTTTGTTCTTTTCATTTACTTCTCTTTTTTTATGATCTCTTTTGAGTTTTTTTTTTTTCCAGTTGAATACAATGTAGATATCTCAGTGCGTTGCCAGTTTTCACTATACATCATCATCATCATCATCGTCAGACGTTTCCGTTCTCACGGGTCGTCGTCGTACACAGCCTCCTCCACTTTAGTCTATCCTTCCAGGTCTCCTCTTCATCCACCTGTATTTTCTGTAGTCCCCTTCTCTCTATGTCTTTCCACACTTGGTCCTCCCATCTTCCTCTCGGTCTTCCTCTTGGTCTTCTTCCTCCTTCCTCCTTCTCCAGTGCTATTCTAGGCATTCTATTATCTCCCATCCTCTTCACATGCCCCATCCACTGTATTCTTCTTCCTTCCATTGTCTCTTGCAGTGAAACTACCTTCAATCTTTCTCTGGTTATTTCGTTCCTTATTCTATCTCTTCTTGTAGTCTTCTCTATCCCTCTTAAAAATCTCATTTCTGCAGCTTGCAATCTGCTTAAATCATTTTTAGTCCACGTCCACGTCTCTGCTCCATATAATAAAATTGGTTGGAAATAAGATTTATACATCAATACTTTTGATTCTTTCCCAATGTTCCAACTCCACACAATCTTCTTCACCATATTGAAAAACTTTCCACTCTTCCATATTCTGTTTCTTATCTCTTCTCTTATTGTGCCCCTATCTGTTATGATACTTCCTAAATAACAGAATTCCTTCACCTTTTCAAGTCTTTTTCCTTCAACTAACACGTCTTTGTTATTTCCATCCCTTCTCTCTACTTTCATTACTTTACATTTTTGTATGTTCATCTCTAAACCATATTTCTTCGCCACTTTTGCCCATTTGTTTAACTCTCGTTCTAACTCTTCTTCCCTATTTTCCCATATCATTATGTCATCCGCATATGCTATTGTCTTAAGTTCTTCTGCTCCTCTGTTTCCTTGTACTTCTAGAATAATTTCATCCATTATAATATTGAAAAGGAAAGGTGACAATATGCTTCCCTGCCTTACTCCTCTCTCTGTTTTAAAAGTATCTGTATATTTTTCTTCAATTCTTACCCTGTTTTTACATATGCCGTACAGGTTCTTTATTCTTTCTATTATTCCCTCACGCAATCCTCTCTTTCTCATACTCTCCCATATCCTTTCTCTCAGTACCTTATCATATGCCTTCTGTAGGTCTATAAACGCTACCATTGTATCTTTTCCGTATTCCCACCTCTTTTCTAACACTTGTCTCATCACAAAAATAGCATCCACCGTTGACCTACCTTTCCTAAAACCACATTGCTCCTCTCTTCCTGTTTCTTCCAGTACTGGTCTAATTTTCTGCAACAGTATTTTTTCATAAATTTTTTGTGTATGGCACAACAAAGTTATTCCCCTGTAATTCTCGCATTTTTGCTTATTGCCTTTCTTAAAAATCGGTACTATTATTCCCATTTTCCAGTCTTCTGGTATCTTCTTTTCCTTCCAAATCACTCTCATCACTCTGTACAACCATTGAATTCCCAATGGGCCCGCCGCCTTTATCATCTCAGCCGTCAGCTCGTCTATTCCCGCAGATTTCCCCTCTTTCATCTCTTTAACCGCTTTTTCCAATTCGCACATACTAAAATCCTCTACATCATTAGTAGAAATAAAAGTGTCAAATAATACCTAATCTAGTGTCAATAACCTTGCAGAAACCCTTTTGAAATTTTAGACTGGACATGATTAAAACTTTTGTTCCAGCACTACATACTCCCTGCGAAACACTTTATAACAACTCAGGTTTTACCAAATCTCAATAAAGCTTTTTCATGACTTGAGAATGAGTTGGCTAATATAACAAGCTTAGTGCTGAATGTAAGATTTTGTTCATGCTCTATAAAATATAGGTTGGTACTGCGAACTTTAAAATTATTTGAGAGGTTTTACATTTGAAATATAAAAAAATTCCATGTTGAAAGGGAAAATCATAGAATAAAATAGAATGGAAACACATCTTTATTGAGGCGAAATTCATTAGGGTATTTTAGAAAAACAACAAAAGTATATAAATAGATTATAAACATTCATACTCCCTTTCAATATTTAGTAGTTTAATTTGTAGCAGCCAATGTTTCTTTACAGTGAAATAGTGTTTAAATTTGTAACTTATGAAACTTCAAAAATTGTAATCTATTACAGTAATGTTATATTTTATTTGAAGAAGATTATTTTTCCAGCATGGTTCGATGTTGGTGAGGAATCAACGAAAGTGTATGTGAGTGGTCTGCCTATGGACATTACGGAATCAGAGTTTGTGGATGTGATGCAGAAGTGTGGTCTGGTCATGCGAGACATCGACAGCGGCAAGATGAAAGTCAAGATCTACCTTGATCCCCAAACCTCTCTTCCAAAAGGAGATGCTCTGTGCACTTACATTAAGGTAGGAAATTAATTTTTTTTTAGTATATTTTTCCCCTTTTTGTCACGAATAAGTACCTTCTGTCTTGTTTTTTTAATATATATACATATATAAAATATTTTTCATTCACACAAGCAACGCATAATTTGATTGCCAGGTTCGCTCGATTTCCACTTTTAGGTTTATACAAAGGATGAAACTATTACCATGAAAGAGTTAATGGATGTAAACGCAAGTATTAATAGTTGATAATAGATAAATGTAACACGTTGAAAAGAGTTATGCCAAATGCTATGTCAATATTCTCAACTTTATTTTGCAATGTAGTTCTGGAGGTTATATGATAGCTTAGAATACGCTGTGGTTGAAGGATGCTTCTCAGTGATAGTGCAAGTTTCCATTGAGCAGAATAAATGGTTCTGCTTCAATCACCAGTAGAAAATGGTAAATGACCTTGTATAGCATCTGGCAATATTTCTGTTTCACTTGTGTTATTAGCAAGACCTTCAGGATGATCAACAAATCTTAAATTTCACGTGATTCAAATTCTGGTGCAAGAACTAGATCTCTTATTGAGACTGCTTTTTCTTGTCTATCCGAGAATTTAACACATTGTATAGCCAAGACTTTTACCAATTATTTTGACTTCTTCCATAAGAGAGTTAAATTTGTCAAGGAAACAGGATTTTTCCTTCACAATCTTTCCATCGTCAAAAATAAATTGCAATTTCTGCAATTACATACTCAAAAACATTACACTTATCATTATATCAATCAATAATATCATCAAACACTATTATCTTTTATAAACAATTGGTTTTAATCGGATCACAAGTTTACGATTCACTAATTTTCAAAGTTGAAGAAAGGGGGCTAAACCGATACCTTTTTTCGTTGTTATCAAAATAAAAAGTAGAGGTTATTGTGTGTATACTATTTGCTTTGTATGTTTAAATGCAGAAGTAAACAAATAATTTTTTAATGTAACTCCCATTATTGTAGCTCAACTATAATTCATCTATACTTTTTGATCAGAGAGTAGTAGAGCGGTAGTAGGCGGACTTCCTCTAGAATAATATCTGTTGATATACACAAAAATATGTATGTTACGGTGTGCCACCCTCATCCAGACTCTTGAGGTACGACTAATATAACATGATGTATTATAATATTATGCTTTGTAAACATTTTATTATGAATATGAAAATGACAAATTTAAGTTTTGGCACAACACATACTTGACAACAGAATAAAACTTGGTGCACCTTTTCTAAGTAATAAGGCAAGTTTTTGTTATGTTCCAATTGTTAACAATCTCCTAACTTCAGGATGGCGTAGCAGTTTGTGTTTTTCTTAATGATCAAACCTGCTTTGATTAGAACCAAACAGTTATGCTATCGTATCTGCAACTTGTATTTCTATTCGTGTGTGACAGATGGTATCTTACTTGAAGTATGCCAGTTCTAGATGCCAACATTGTATCTTTTAATTGGTTACTTTTCCAGTTACTTTATTATCAATAATATATACAGTGGATGGGACAGCATAAAACCACTTGTGAACTCATATGCATGTTCCAACTGGAAATGTATCCTATTGTGAATAGGTGTTTTGGTTGCAACAGCATCACTTCCGTCCACTACTGGAAAGCAGGGTGACATCTGAAGAAAGTGGGAGTATTACGTGATAAAAGAAGTCTTATCTCCCTAATGCCGTTTTGGATTAAGTTTCAGTAGTGCATGAACATACACAATGGCATAGATAGACTATGGACAAGTGGTACTGCCAACTTGAGTAAAGGTCGAAAGCATTCTGGTTCTGACCTAATTTCATTTTTTGAAATAATTGATGCCTTAAGATGAATTAGATTGCTGAGCAATGGAAACTATGGATTTATGGACAAATTCTATCTTTATCTAGCTTTATACTAATGTTATTAAAACTTCTTTACCAATCACCGATGAAGCCATTGATTCTGCTGTAAGGTAGTGAGTCTACATCCATTGATGCACATCCTCTTTAATCTGTGTAGATTAGAATAAACTCAGTAAATACAGTTATGTCTATTAATTTATCAATTGACTTTAAATGTTGCTGAATGAGACCAAAAACTAAATTACCAAATTTTCAGTCTATCATACATTACATTATTCATGAAACCACTAAAAAAAAAAAATACTTTTTTCGATCATCTCCATTTTAATGCATTAAGAAGTCTTTGGAAATGTTGGTTTTTTTACTTATTAGCTTTTAAAATACTTGTTTAAAAAATAATGGCTAAGATATATTATACAATTTTGTAAAAATATCCATCATTGAAACATACTTTTAGTGTTCTGTATGTAATTTATTCAACCCTGTAGCTCCTAATGCACATTTTCACTGTTCTGTACCCTTCAAACTCATCATAAATTCTTTATGTTGTTTCTTTTGTTAGTAATTGTGTTCCGGATTCCATTTCCCAATGCTTTTTAACTCTTTAAAACTTTTAGACTCCCAACAACACTTAAAAACCCAGTTACTATGATAAAAAGGCAGCTAAGTTGATCCAGGTTAAATGAGAGAATAAACAATGAGTTACATCTTATGAAACAATTGTTACTAGTTGATAGAAAAATCAGCAAGCTTAACTTGAAAACTACCTTTTAGGTTCCACTGATTTATGTGAACATATAAAAGTACACGTATTTTACTCACAATTAGAAATTTTCAATTGCACTGCAATCTTTCTCCATCAATAGAGAGCATTCTAGTTGTCAGTTCACTTTGGGTTGCTGAGTCAATTTAGGAAGCAGGGTTGCCAATTCACTTTTTAAATTTTTTCTATGCACTGTTATCACTGTATAACTGTTGATAATGTATTGAGTACTATGTTATATATCTATGGAAACTGTTAGCTTGCTGAAGGGAGTGGAGGGAGGGACTTATCTCAGGTTTAGGTAACAAAATCAAGAAATCCTCCAAACCAAAACCTGAGACAAGTTCCTCCCTCCACTCCCTTCAGCAACCTAACAGTTTCTATAGATATGTAATATAGTACACTTCAATATGTAAAATTAAACTTGTAACATAGTGATATTAAAATACAATTTTTTTTATATTGAATAGTTTTCAAAAGTGTTCTGTTCTATTTATAATTTACAATAAAAATTAATATAAAATAATTGTTTTTTATAATCACTCTTATACAGAATTGCACACTCCCTGTATACTGCACACCCTAGTCACCAATCAGCACCACGCACCCCGTCATTCACCTTCGCAGATATTTTTTTAATGTCAGCAAGAACCATCTATACCTGGCTTTCCTCTACGTTACCGTTGGTGTTATTTTTATATGTGCCGATATCGTGTGTTTGAATGCAAACGAGATTGAAAAAGTATATATTTAGTTACTATAGTACTTATTGTTGCATAACTGCACTGTAGTGGATTATTTTGAAGTGGAAATATATTATTTTTAACTGGTTTCTGCTAAGTGGTTAGGTTTTGTAGGAACATTGCATTCTTTTCAGCAATTCTAACATTGTTATAGTTAATATTTTTCATGAAATAATTATCGAAATATTCGATGAAAACTGTGTCAATGATGAGATTAGCTTTTACCAGCAGGATAGTAGACAAAAGTGTCTGTACCTTTCCTTGACAGCAGACTAGACTGGTAGAGCAGGCGTTAACAGATAGTGTTTTATTTGAGGAATATATTACAACGTTATATTTGTTTTTATATCTCAAAAACATGTTTATGAAATTTTTAACATTTTAATTATCTTTTATATAGTATAGTAATGATAAACTAAAAAATGCAGTATATAACATTAACTTTTTAATGGGGATATAAGTTTTGTTTGGAGAATTATTTTTGTTAATTTAGTTAAAAACTAAATTAATTACTACTCAAGTATTACATTTTATTACAAACTATGTTCAGTAAAATTACAAAAAATGTATAAAAGTTAATTAATTTTTTTCAACCCTTGCTTTTTAAACAAAATGTTACTTTTTATTTCATTATTAAAGGGCGTATAATATTTTATTTCACACTATAAAATGAATAATACATGAAATTGGCTAGTTTTATATGGCCTTTCATATTATATTATTGCAAAAACCCTAAAAAATACATAAACATTTGTTAAGTTCTTTTTACTGAAAACATGTTTTTTACTTTTGTTTCAACAATATATAGAATATGTATAATATTCTTCACTCTATTGCAAAAAATATCAAAAATTATGAAAATACGATGGGCAGTTATTGGACAATGGATGTCTTTCCAAATAGTTTATTGCTTTTACATGATGTATATAGGTAGTTAATAAAGACAATGAAGTTTATATTTTTTTTTAATTTTGATAGAGCCCAGAAAAAATTAAAAAATCCATCAAACTACATTAAAAATTCTTAATTGTTTTCTTAAAATATTTAAAATTCCACTAAAACAAAGTAAATGAACGTTATTGAAGTATACACAATATTGGTATACTACAATAATTTGCACAAGTAAAATTAGTGAATTAGTGAAGTTCGACGTTTGTTAGTAGATGGCTCCTGGACTTCTATTTGTGAACCCGTTCTGACCTGGCTTCACTTGCCATTTGCATATGTCCAGTCTGTTTCTTTCTTTCTTTGTTTTGTCAATAATAATATTGAGGACTGATCAGTAAGAATTATTCTAATAATGGTGCATTTGAGTGTGTGATTAAGCAATGTTTAGGCTTGTAAAATGTACTTATCTGTCTTATCAGTCTTAAGAAATGCCAAACTAAATCAATTTAGAAAACAAAGACTAAAGAATAATTTCTCATGTCTGACAATTAATTGCCAAACAACCATTTAATATAAAAATCGTAAAATGAATAATTTCACTGCTTACTAATCCGAGTTTATTAAGGTAGTTATGTAATTTAATCACAAATTTAAAAAAATAATATTAAACACTCCTTTATACTAATTTAATGGTAAACTACGTAGTGTCTCAAATTTACATCTGAAAAACTTCTATAAATCAGATAAATTCTGTTTTAAGTATTATAAAGTCCAATAGGCTATTTTGTGTATTACAACAATTTTTCATTGCTAAGAAATGAAACACTGTTCAGCCAATCATCTTTTCGATCTTTCATGATCATGTCAGTGATAGTCACTCATCTAAACATCTTGGTTCAGCGCTTTCAAAAGGTGGAAATAATTTAATTTTGCTAGAGTTTTGTTAGAATTGATAATGGATGTGCTGAGAAAGTCAAAGTCTTAAGCATTAACTTAATGTGAGTGCTAACATTTTTATGGTATAAGAAGAGTTAAAAAGTATCAAGATCATTTGATGAAATTAATGGTCTATGGAATGGAGGTAAGATGTCACAGTTTCATCACGTGACTGAGGTATGATTACATTGTCCTTGAATTTGTATTGCCTCATTGTGATGTTTGAGAGATAGTGGATCAATTCTTTTACGTTAGCTGACCTTCTATTGTTTGATAAGTTGAATTGGGGTCCTCAGACAACTCTGGATTGTTTGAAGCAGGCTGTCTCATTGTCAGGACTTACGTACTTTCAGTCTGACCAATTCAATGAAGTATTTTGACCCTTATCCCAGCTGGCAAACTTAAGAAGACCAAGGTATTCACCCTGAAAAATGATTTATAGTAGTATTTTTTCCAGATGTTTGATTCTAGGGAGCGGTGCTAGCTTGGTGTAGACTTAAGGGATCTAGTACCACAAGGGTAGATGTATTCATTTGTATCTTGATTGGATAATAAAAATGCTCCTCTGAAATTTCCATGAATATTTATTGATCCTCTTTGTTTTTAGTACAGTTTTTGCACAGTAAAGTTGAGATTGATTGATTGCCCTGTATGTCTTTCATTTCAGTAATGGTTCAAGTCTAATAAAGAATATGTCTACTGGTTTTTTTTCACACTATCTTGATTGACATGAATTAGGTTTTCATCCCCTCTCTCTAGTCGTCACTAACCATGGTTTATGATTAACGAGATGCAAAATCTGTGTTAGTTATCAGCCCTGGTTGTTAAGAGTTCCTTTTGAAGGGAGTTGGAAGATTGTAATATCCTTAATCTTGATTATGGAGAACTTCTAATTACTAAGTACTAGCGAAATAAGTGGTGCAACAGAACACTACAGTCAAGGGAAAGCAGTATTGTCACCTCTCAAAAACCATGGATGGATTCTGCTTCCCTTGGATTCATAGGTTTGGGCTATATCCAGTTTATCCATGTTCAAAACAACTATTTCCCAACTAGAAAAACATATTAAAAGTTGAGAGAGATCATTTGTGTTTCCAGTGTTGTTGACATGATTCAAATGAGCAACATCACTCATTGTGTTCCTATTAAGCATCAAATGATGTATGTGGCAAGGTAGCTGTGACCTCTGATGGATCTGCTGCAGGGTAGCAACTGTTGGACACAGATGGTCTTGTATATGTAGAGAGAAGTGCTTGTGGGTTGGTAGCATGCAAGCTACTCTGCTTAGGTTGCCTGATATCGAGATCAATAACATGGGTTCTTTGTCATTTGGCATGGGATTTATCATTTCAGAGCGTTAATTCTTGGTTAGTTTCTGCCTTACATCACAGTTGCTTAGAAAATGTTAGCTATTGTTCGTTGAGGTAACCAAGTGAATTCAATAGGGAGATGACTACCACAGTAGGAGGGGAGGGAGTGGATACAGAGTTTCCACATTGGTGACAAGATCGAACGCTATGACTTACGCACAGGAAAAGTTTTACTTCAAAGAAAGACACTGTAAAATGCTAGTAAAAAAAGTTGATCCATGAAACTGAAATGGTGTTTAGTAATAATTTCAAATATTCTAGATCACTTTGCCATCATTGCAAAAGGTATTAAAATTTTAGGTAGGTTGTTCGTTTGCTGCATGTTTCTGGAGATATATATATATATATATATATATATATATATATAATTTCAATAAACATTGAATCGCAAAAAGTATATATATATATATATATATATATATATATATATATATATATATATATATATAAAACAAATTTATTACAGTGAGATGCCAAACATGTGTAGGACCCAATTGGAAGGTATAAACATCGCTTTTGACATATTTGGGGTGGTTTTGGACAAAAACACAAAGGTCTTTTTTTTAGTTGTGTTGAGGTACTTAAAGTTGGTACTAAATATTTCACAGTTTTCACAAATGTCTATGTTAGAATGTGAAATTGTGGAAACCACTACTTTAGTTTTCCCATAAACTACTCATGTAACGGGTGTGCTAAATTTAAGCTCACTAAGGTATTATATGAAACTAAGAGCTTAACGTCAACAAGTTTAGTAAGTTTAGTCATCAAGTTTAGTGATAAGTGAGTGATGGCTTTCTCTTTTAAAGAATACTACTTTTTTGAAGAATACTACTGTTATTCACAGCTTTGCATGCTTGCTGTATAACAGAAACATGATAGTTTAGGCATGTCCTTTTTAAGTAACATACCAAGCATTTATGGAGGCAAGTGATGGGCATGAGAAGATTTTCCCATCTCTGAATCTACATTTAATAAATAATTGGAATTTAAGTTTAAAGAGCAGTGTATTGAGGCTCTAAATTCAGAGAATTTAAACAGTTTATATGAGCAACTATCATTGCTATTTCAGTATGCTACTAATCAAAGAATGCATAGCTAATATTTTTTTTTTTAATTTGCATCTGCAAAATAATTGCAGGATGGCTTAAACTAATACGTTTAAAGATTTTAAATGAAACGAACTTTTCAGTCTCTCTCCGTTTAATCTTTATTTATGTATTCAATCTGATTGTTCTTCACACCTGACCCACTGAAGTCATCCTGTTGAAATTCACACAACAGGAGGTTTTATAATATGATTATAAAAAATACTCTTTTTATGTTATCAGGATAAATGTTATATTAAGTAGATTCCATTGAAATCTGCCTATTGTAATCGCCCTCATGACATAATTTCCAGGAGATTTTTTGGTTTTTCTTTGATCATGACCCCCAGAACCACAAACCACCATAATCCAAAATTGTGTATATTTATGTGTGTGTATGTAAGTATGGAGTTATGCAATATAACGTGAGCTTCTTAACACGATAGCTTTTGTACATTTTAAATTCAAATATTCACATTAAACCTGGTACAAAGGCAGAGTACTTGTACATAGCTTGGATGAGTTTGTTATTCTGGCTAAAAAGCTTCAAAATGGTGGTCATTTACAGTTTGAGCAAAAGGTTTCTCAACAAATTCCCAATGTAGGCCTAAAGTGATACATTTTAAAAATATAATAAGTAATTATTAACAACTTTTAAATAAGAAGTACTCTTTCTAACAAATTTGTTACAGTTGTCACTTTTCAGCACAATTCCAATTTTTAAAACACAACGGCATACTAAATTCAACAATGCGTTGTGAAAATTAGTATTTTTTTGCGCCATTTCTAAATAATCCAAGATAAAGCCAAACTCTAAATAGACAAAATTTTAGGTTTTGAGATAGCTATTGACACGTGTAATGCAAGTCATACTTTACTATTTGAATTTTTTAAGTTTAACGAGTTTAAAATATGAAAGATTTGAACCATAAAAAAAATTGTAAATGTACTAAACAGTGACAACTAACATATTTTTAGAAAAAAGTACTTCTTTGGTAACCTTGGATAAAAATTTGGAGGACTAAAATCTTTAATGAGGTAGCAATAAAAAACTGTGATACCTTACAACTTTGACATTTTGGACCATCCAATATACAAGAATGGAAATAAATTTAAACCTTTTTCAAAGTGATCAGTGAATTGAAACATTTAAAATGAGGTAAGGCTCGACCTACCTTTACATTTTAAAATTTTTCTGAAAACATTATCCGTAACCCCCTTCTCCCAAAGAGTGCCATATTGGGAAATTTTTTGATGCTGAAAATTAATTAATAATTCTTTGGGGTCGAAATATTGGGATTTTTGCTAAAGCGAAGAAGGTAGGTTTCTCAGTTCAGTCGCTATAAATTGTGGACTGGCGGTCTGCCTCACCCTAAGTATCAGTTAATTTGCATTATAGTGCAGAACAAAAAAGTATTTTAGAGTTCTCAGGTCATTTATAACAATGTTTGTTTTTACATGTTTTTTGGTATCATGTATGGTTTCCAGACAGCGGATGTATTAAGTTTTAATTAGTACACAACATAGTAGGAATATTTGTAAACACAATAATTACCATATTTCTCAATAGATTCAGACCAACGTGGTACATAGACAATGTTTTTGTACATAGCTTGGATAAGTTCATTAAGCCAATCTTAAGTAATAAAATGTTTAAAAATGGTGGTTAATATTTTTAAAATCATAATTTAAGATTAAATGTAATTAAATCAAATCCACAATTTTACAAAGACATTTATTTGGTTGAAACAATTTTTGCCTTGTAAGATTCAAAGGTTATGAACTTTCTAAATGTTCGAAAGTCTTATGGTTATATTAACATGCCAACATTGAGGGTTGCTGTCGTATCAGTATTGTGCGAATGAAACATCCAAACTAAAAATGCATCTTCAGTTGACGACCTCATACGATCTACCTTTCTTCTGACTGAGCCCAGGGGTATATTTTTTGAACTGTCATGAAATTGGCTTTAATAATATGTAGATTTCATTGTGTTTAAACAAAATTTGTAAATTTGTTGTATCAACAACACAATTAAGAATTTTTTTAAAATTTTGAATAGTGTCTTATAAACCAAGGAAATAGGTAAATATAAATATTTATGTTTATAAGATTAGTAAGGTAGATTGTTATGTCAAAAGATAAATAAAAAGCTTCCTAACTTTATTTCAAACACTTAATTTATGCATGTACAGTTAATATTTTAAATATGTAAGTACAATGTACAAATTAATACAAGCAGGTAGATAGAACAATGAACACAACTTGGAAAGATGGAGTAGGAAATTGTTGTATCCTTAATACTATAAGAGCAAAAAAATAAGTATTAGCATAGAACTACAATACAACGTTGACAATCATCACTTTGTCATGCGTGGCAACCAGTCTGTATAGTCTTTCCTTGTATCAACCACGTCACGTGTCAGGATTTAATGATCTTGTGCTACAACTTCTGTAAATGGTTTCACATATCGTGAAATTAGTTTTAGGTCAGCCATAAAATGAAGCTAGCGATAAACTAGATCAGCAGGGATGCTACAGGTCAGGGAAATCAGGGAAAAGTCAGGGAAAAAAAACAGGACTGGAAATCAGGGAAAAGTCAGGGAATCCGGTCTCAAGTCAGGGAAAAGTCAGGGAATTTCGACGTTGGTTAGGGAAAAATATAAAATCCCTTTACACAAATAAACTTACTGCTGCCGCGCCGAGTCCAAGCCTGCAGACGACGCGGCGCATGAAGCAGGCTTTTTTGCTTTTTTATATTTGCCACCCTGTTAGCCTCAACACCGCTTTTTTCCACCCATTAATTGCCAAAAACCCTGAAGATTGCGTCGAAAAAAGTCAGGGAAAAATGAAAAATTTGGTCTGGAAATCAGGGAATAGTCAGGGAATTTCATTATTGGACTCCTGTAGCAACCCTGATCAGTAATTAAGTAGTATCGCAATGTATTAGACAAGGTGAAATTTTAAATTTGAATTTCTGTTAAAATATCACAGCTAAATTACAAAATTATATTATATACATGCAAGATTGATGTCTCGTTATTGAACAATGTAAAGTAAAAGTTATCATGGTAATGTTTTCATAAGTGATTTTGCGATAAATAATTTGAACGTTATGAATTGAAGTCAGTTTGTAAGAACTGCATTATTAATAACATTGAATTTAACGTGAATACGATCAGATAATGTGTATTGTACAGAATTTCATCATACATAATTAATTATAATCAGGCTTTCACTTCAAGAATCATAAGACTAAAAAACTTTAGCTACCAATACAGATAATTATTCTGCTCTTAAAAGTTAGCTTTAACTAGAATAATACTTATCTCTAATGTAAGTAAGGCAGGAACATATTTTAAACAACTTTTATGTATAATCTACAGATCATTATTATACGCTCATGTTAATACATTTAGGTTATTAAAGATGTAATTAATATTATTCACAAGAAAACGTACAAACAAGAGAAGCTTATTTTATACTAAACAAATATTCTTAACTTAGATAACTTTTGTACAAAGGTGAATATAAATAATCAATAAGCTAGATTATCAGCTATGGTAGTAAATTAGCCTACATTTTATATTTACCATATAATTAACACATATGTGTTGTATATTTTGTCTTTACAGAATAGGTATGCCATTTTAGTATTTGAGTTTTGGTTACCTGTTTTTCTTATAGTTAGCAGAGTTATAATTATTTTTATTTTATTTTCGTGCTTAGTGATTCAATACAGTATATGCAGGAACTAATAGCAAAGTTCCAAACATTAACTAAAACATTGATAAACTAGCAACTACTGTGTGGTAATCTTGTTTGAACATCATTAACAAACGATAGTATATGACTTTGTGTGTCAGTTCACCGTAATTATTGTTGAGGGAATTCAAGATGGCAACTTAAAAAAACACACACTGCATATGTTTTTAGATTGTTACAGATCTCAAGGAATCAAATAAATCCATAGTTTGTCCGTCCAATGGTAGTCATTTTCATCTGTAAGTCAGAACAAAGTTCCAACTTAAAGAAGATAAGTTATTTACAGAATACTGTTTGGTTCCTTGTTGAAACGGTTCTTGCGCCGTTTGTGCCCCTTCCTCCTCCGGTGTCCCTTACGTCGCCTAGGGTAGATGTCGGTGGGCTTGGCTCCGATGTTGCGTAGTGGTAACTCGCAGATGTAGTGTTTGCGTTTGACACAGCTCTCCGATTTCCAGCGATAAAGTAGTACCGGGTCCATGGCGATGCAGTGCCACTCGTTCTCATTATTCGAATGCCTCGTGAATCCCTGTTCCAAAAAAAGTTACAAAAATTATCTTTCCATGAACTAATCAATTACTGTGTTGGTTCCAAAAAGTGTAAGGAAACAGCAATTTACAGATATTTATTAACACCTTCAACGCGAGTACTCTTGTGTACCCTCAAACTGATATGTACAGTAAGGCCTCTGCTACTGTCAATACTTCAAATTAGAATTGATCAGCATTTTCTTGCAAGCTGAGAAAAACTGTGAGAAAACTATTTAGTTGGCAAAACACTGTACATGTCTAATAGAAGTAAAGACATTACTACAATAGTTCTTTCAGGCAAAGAAGTATTTGATATACTCAGTTTAGAAAAATTACTTGAAAAAGGTTTACTTATTTATTTTGCAAAAATGCTTTAAAAAAGAAAAGACAGGCATTTACCCAATTACAAGCAGTTATTAATTACACATATAAATGTGGTGAATACAGAGTTTCTCTTCATATATGTCTGTTCGCAATAATAATTAAATAACAACATTATAATGCTACCAGAAAATATCATAATTTTACAAATATTAATAAAAATCATTCCCCTATCAATCAAAAAGTCGATGAGGTATATAAACAAATTACAGCAACAATTACAAGAGAATGCATTTTAACCCTCCTACCCCCCACCCTTTATTTCTATCTCGAATCATTCAATACTTTTTTAAGAGCATGCATTTGAGAATATAAATAGTATAAAAGTATACAAAAAGGACCTCTATCTATATATATCAAAATTAATGTTTGTCTGTAACTCCTCACCAGGTTGCAATTACTCCTCACTATAAACTGCAATTATAAGACAGTTATGCATATTAAATAGCCAAACACTATTTGAAGGCGCTAAGTTATGATGAATATTTGTCTTCAAGGTAAATTTCTGGTTGAACTTAAAGCTTGAGTGTTAGATCACTTTATAATAAAGTACATGTATGTGTACAATGGCTATAAACATACACACATTTTCCTGATCATGGCAAGAAGGCAAACTCTACATCGACAGTCGAGATATAATTCCCTTGAACCAGAAATGCACATACACGGGCAAAGCTTACGTAAAGCGTGCGAAGCTGCGGGAAATAGCTAGTATCTCTCTAAAAATAGTAAATTATAATAGAAAATTATTTTACAACTGATAAATTTAATGTATTTAGTAATGTACAAGTATATAGGCTTTCTGAGATGACAGTTACTGTTTTTGTAATAAAGAGGTCATTCAATATTGGTATACAATTTTATCTTAGTGTTATTTCTGGATGTTTCAGAATAATAGGAAAATGTCAAAACACTTTCACAAGACAGATTATGAACTAAGTATGGTGTACTAAACCTGATATTTGATACGCCGGCCAGTTGCTCCCCAGACCCACTTGTGCCGTCCCCAGTCAAAGATGCCACCTATCCACCTTTCTAGACGTGCTGAAACATAAAGAAGTCACCGACAACTCAATTATTTTTGTATATTGAACAACATTTAGAATATAATACGGTTTACAGGTGCTATGAATTATTCTTATGTCCTCTCTATTTTTTTATAGTAACAGTACTAGCTGTATCGATTGGAGCTGGTGTTGTAGCTACTAGTAGGTTAGTTTTTGGGAATGGTGTGAGCTAAGATTAGTTGGAATTAGCTTTGCTGTGCTAGCTCCTTGTGTGAGATGAAGCCATATGTCTGGATCACCTTTAGGTGATGCAAAGACATTTTACATTCGAGAGTGGGATTTCAGCAACGTACCAAAACAGCAAAGACCCTATGGTTTGGACTTATCTTGGTTAACTAGGCTAGAAGTTTTATTTTCATATGCTTCTTTCTATGCCAATGCATTGTTACCAACGATATCAAGCATTTGTAAGGGAAAACAGAGTGAATGCATTGACCTCCCTAACAACGAACTTGTGATCTCTCTGTTAGAGAGGCATAGCCGTATCCATAGGCAGCAAAGGAGATCTGCAGGGTTTCCAGTGTGCGGGAATGTAGGAAGTGCGGGAATTGTACTTAAATTTACTGTGTACGGGAAAAATGCAGGATATGTACAGGAATTTTGAGAAAAATGTGTAAAAAGTTTAAAATAAACGAAACACGTCTAATGCTGATTTTTTTATGATTAAGTTCAAAGATATTGGACAGTACTGTCTTCGTGAAAAAGAGGGTAGAGGGTTGTGAGGTGAGTTGACAGTTCAAGGCCACTCGCCACCAGTGAAAGTGCGTGGTGTCATGCAGGTCAATCAGTTTAGTACTATCTATGTCTATAATAGTCTAGTTTGTGGTGGTGTATGGTACTCAGTGATTGCCATAATTTGTTATTGGCTTTGAAAGAAATATCATACTCCTGTGCTGTGTTTCTTTAAGTACTATAAATAGCTCTTCTACTTATTTTATGGGGGTTAATACATTTGCTATTTTGTATTTTTGTTGATAAAAAAAGTGTTAACAGGAAAATTCATTTACTTCTTAAAATCCCTCACTTATTCAAAATAAATTTAAATGTACACAGATAATGTCATTCTGTCAAAACATTTTTAAATGTTATTAAAAAAATTAATATTAGGTAGAACATAATAAAAAAAAAAGAATTCATTTTATTGTACCAGATAAATTTTTAATACAGTAACTAAACATTATATAATCTTGAGAAAGACTTGCTAGGACTACAATTTTTGATTCAATTATCCTGGAATTTTAATGATATGTACTTGAAAAATGTGGGAATTGTACAAGAAAATTATTATTATTGGAGTTAGCTGGACATCCTGATCTAATATTAATCTTTAATCATTTACACATTCAGACCCATTGAAACCACAATGGTATCATGTACACATGTCTGTAAATGCTGCAGAATTTTTCACTGTACTATATTATGTATTATTCTGTGCTAATAAATATGTTTATTTGGAATATTGTAAGTATACTAAACTGACTTTGTTTTCTATAAATTAACCATATAAGTGATAAAAAGGTGGGAAAATCCCAGGTTTTAGCTTGAGAGTTTTAATAGTACTGTAGTTTTTTATTGTTTCTGAATTGAATTAACAGCTGCTTTAAGTAAACTGCTCTGATCAGCTGACTTGGATTTCCCCCAGTTTATCAAATGTTTTGCTACAAATTGACCACAATGGTAGGACTAAGTAAAATCAATTAATTTATAAAATATATTTACCAATTATAATAGTATGTAAACATTAATACATGCTATATTAATAGTTCCATCTCTAATATTAGGTCTACATGACGTATGACATCACTTGATAATACCATTAGTACTGATGACATCATTGTAGCTCCTTTTATGTAGATAAAGATACTTTATTTATATGACTGATTATATGTAGCAATCATAGGGTTTAATAAATGGAATTGATAAAAAAATTTTGTAACCTGTGGTGCATTTCTAGGCAGGGTGTTAACATGTTATCAACTTAATCTTAATTCATGTTTACCTTAATAATGCCCTTACAATATATAAGTATGTAGGCATGTCAAGTTGGTAATTTTATTAATGTACTAATTTCCTGGCATTTAATTATGTTACGACATAGTAATTTTTAAATGAACTAAATAGAATAAAGTAGAATCATTTTAAAATTTGTAAATACATTTAATATTGTATAATTTATAAATTTTTAATTTAATAATATTTCTCAATGTACAATATTTCTAAAATCAAATAGGTTTTTGCCAAAGTCTTAAGAAATAAAGCAAAAATGTATGCTGATTAGTGTGAAACATCTTTTAATAAAAAAGCAGGAGCTTAGTATGAAACATGTTTTAATAAAAAAATAAACAGGAGCTTAGTATGAAACATGTTTGTATAAAAAATAAGCAAGAGATTAGTATGAAACATGTTTTAATAAAAAAATAAACAGGAGCTTAGTGTAAAACATGATTTAATAAAAAAGCAGGAGCTTAGTATGAAACATGTTTTAATAAAAAATAAACAGGAGCTTAGTATGAAACATGATTTAATAAAAAAGCAGGAGATTAGTATGAAACATGTTTTAATAAAAAATAAACAGGAGCTTAGTGTGAAATATGTTTGTATAACAAATAAGCAGGAGATTAGTATGAAACATGTTTTAATAAAAAATAAACAGGAGCTTAGTGTGAAATATGTTTGTATAACAAATAAGCAGGAGATTAGTATGAAACATGTTTTAATAAAAAATAAACAGGAGCTTAGTGTGAAATATGTTTGTATAACAAATAAGCAGGAGATTAGTATGAAACATGTTTTAATAAAAAATGAACAGGAGCTTAGTATCAAACATGTTTGTATAAAAAATAAGCAGGAGATTAGTATGAAACATGTTTTAATAAAAAATAAACAGGAGCTTAGTGTGAAATATGTTTGTATAACAAATAAGCAGGAGATTAGTATGAAACATGTTTAATAAAAAATAAACAGGAGCTTAGTGTGAAATATGTTTGTATAACAAATAAGCAGGAGATTAGTATGAAACATGTTTTAATAAAAAATAAACAGGAGCTTAGTATGAAACATGTTTGTATAAAAAATAAGCAGGAGATTAGTATGAAACATGTTTTAATAAAAAATAAACAGGAGCTTAGTGTGAAATATGTTTGTATAACAAATAAGCAGGAGATTAGTATGAAACGTTTTTATAAAAAATAAGCAGGAGATTAGTGTGAAAAGTGCTCCAATAAAAAATAATTTGGAGCATACTGTGAAACGTGTTTCGATAAGAAATAAGCTGGAGCTTAATGTGCTCCATACTTTTTTCATCAACACAAGTGCTAGCTGTTGGTATTCTATAGTTTATTGTTCCAGAAGGGTCTAAATTTGTCCAAGTGCCCCAGTTAATGATATCACCCTAGGCCACACAGTTGTTACACATCTATGGTCTGGAGAATGTTACACAGCTAGTGTGTGTGGTCAGACACTGTGTAACACATAAATCCCTCGACTACTCCAGCGTTACAGTGCGTCAGATCCAGCAGCTATATATACCCGAGGCTCTTGGCCAATCCCTATTGTTATCTCTTTGTGGATGCGACTGGACTGGTCTGTCATAGATTTCATAGTGGTCTGGAAATAGTCTCTGGCGGGATTGTTCAAATAGCTTTTTCAACAAAAGATTGGTTAAGAAGTTTCTCATCGTTTTACACCATACAGCATTTATTGTTTTGGTGATTAATGAATAACAAGTGCAACAAATGGATTTAAAATAAAATATGAAAGGTCAAATGTTAAATAATTTTTGTTCAAATACTAAGTATTGTGGGGTGTATGACAAAATTCTAGCAAGTAAAAAGTTGACTTTTGCCATGCATTATAGAATGTTCCGGCAATAAAAATCTGATTTGATTTGAAGTAGTGTAGAGATATACAGGGTGTAAAAAAAGACCAGCATGGGTTTGAAAATTCCTGAATGATTATTACAGATAAAGGAATAAAACTTGGTACATTATTAATGCACCTATAAATCTACTTTTTGAAGTAACTACCATTTTTATCATGTAAGGGGATGGCCCACTAGGAGTCAGAAGAAAATAAAAAATTAGAGCATAGGTTGAGTAGTACAAATTAAAACAATGCCGCAAATCCGACCTGAAAAGGTACACTCGTTAAAAATTACACTGGTTTAAAGTTTGAAACTTGTACAATGTAAGTCTTGTTCTAAGTGGTTTAATATTCTTGTCTTGGTTCAAGTTTTGAAAGTTAAACTTAGTAAATGAATACTGGGCTTAAGAAAAGTTTTTAAAGTACGTATTGACTCTTCACATCAAATGGAGGATGGTCTACAAGGAGTTTGGCAAAACATTTTAACGTGAGCATAACTCAACATGTACAATATTTGATTTGTAATATTTTGCTCGATTTGAAATTACAAAATGCTCGTAATTTTGTAATAAATTCTTGAGTATTTATATGTTTTTTAGTGTTAAATATGTTTCAGTTAAGTATATAAGAATACAATGTACTCTACAACTAAATTTGTTTAAAGTTAATTCCTGTAGTTACTAATACTGAATTGTTATGAAGACTGCATGTTTTTAAAATTCAAAATACGTCATGATTATTCAAACCATGTAGTTAAAAAATAAAACCCCCTGATTTTCATCTGGGAAATTGTGACAATATGCTTATGCACTAATAAGTCATATAAGTACTTATAAGCCATTGGCATCCTTATTTAAAGTCTTTGAACTATCCAGTGTCCGCATGGTAAATAGACTTGAAATAGTTGTACCATTTAATACTGTTTGTATTACTAAAAGGTTAAACTTGAGTCAAACTTTTGAAGAAAATAATGCTTATCTAATATCATAAAGTATTTTTCAAATTATTAAAAAATTATAGCTCTTGTATGTGTTGGTTTTCTTATCTTATTATTTTCAATGTTTTAAGTAATACAATTCAATGTATCGCTCATCGAAGTGCAGGATTTACATTACAAGAATATCACTAAAATATCACTGTGTATAACAATGTTTTGATTTCACACTGAAATGAATAAATGCGATAACAACAAATCATTATTGACAGCTGTGTTAGTTCAGAGAATCTGATCAATACAACCGACGGACTACAAGACCTGCCTAGTATGGGTATTGCAGGCATTATACAGCCTCTTGTGGGTTTCGTATAAATAGCCGAGATAATGGCTTTGATAGCACAGAAATGGTAATTGTGTTGTGAAACTTCAAATTGGCCAAGTAACAAGAGAAAACACGTCCAAGGCAATCGGCAGTGAATCTTGTCAAGTTGTATTGTTATCATCTGTAACTAAAAATATCCGAGACAAGGTCTCCGCTCTAGTGCTGGCTGGAGAGTACTCAGACGCATGACTCATTTGACTTAAATTGCTAACTTACAGACTTGAGCTTCATTTGCATAATTTCTGTCTGGTCGAGTTGATCATATCTGGTTTTACAACTGTGATATCGGGTTACATGACTTGTTTTTATTCAAATTCGTTATGTTTAAGCTTACTTCCTGAACACTATCAGAGATAAAGAGATACTCTAAGAGGAGTATGTTTTTGTATAAGACACAATTTAAAAAAGAAACACATTATGTCAGAGAAATAAAGTAAAGACATTTCTTGTAGGTGATGTAATATATGTTATCCCCAATTTTCTTGTAAGACTCTAGTAATAATCACAAAAATCTATAAGCACTAAATACAGTGAAACTGACTATTACAAAATTAGTAATCCTTAAATTTTATTTTAATACATTTGGTGAGCATACAAAATATTTAATTCTAGAATTTCAAATTGATATTATAGCCATTATTTGACTTTTGTTGTAAATAAAGTTTCTACCCAAAGCTAACACTAACAGGGGTTGTTCTAAAACCGTAATACAATTATAAAAGTGCTGTGATTGACAGATCTATAGACTATGCTGTGGTCAGTGTAAACTGACTCTGGATAACAACATAGGCAGACATAAACATTTAGTTTGGACTAGGGCCAACGTATAGACCAGCTGGACACAATAGTTGCTGTATTGCTTACTACTGAAGCGATCAATAGTCCATTCATCTTTCATGTTTCTTATAAAAAAGATTATTAAATTAATAAAACAACATTTTAAACATGTTTTGGGAGCAAAATGAAAAGAAGAAAATATTTTTCATAACAAATTCATAAACATATTAACATTTTAATAAAAATATGTAGTATTGATTTCAATAGATAAAAAAATATATTTTAAAATTTGAAATATATAATGTGGGGCACATGGTTGGTAATTTTTATGCAACAACTGTCCATTTCTTGTATCTCATGATTTTTGTTTAACATTTTAAAAATATTTTCATATTATTATAATTTATAAGTATTGTATTTTTACATTAAACGTATGTCCAATTCAACTTTTTAAACTGGTTTTTAATGTCATTTTTGTATTCATCCCTGGAACTCTTGTGACAATTTCAGTAATTTTGTAAAAATATTTTTACAATTTATATTTATATTCAATATTAATATTTTGAAAGGCATTTTTGTACAAAAGCAATTATATTACTCTAAGCTTGGATTTAAAATAAAAATACATTAGTGTTACTCAGTAGTATGTAAAACTATTCTGTATTACTACCACTTGCTAATTTATTTTGTTCTTAACACTTGTAAAATTCCATTACAGTTACACAATGCTCACTACATAAACAGTGCATTATAATCAACAATACATACGAGCAATACTCCATGTAATTAAAATTAAAATACAAATGCTGTTAATGGACAGACTCACTAACTTACCAGAACAGCTGATTAGTTTATTTTCATTTGAACAAAGCACAGAGTAAATGGCCAATATGATATTTTGGGACCACAGGTTCATTCAACATCTACTCTAAAATATGTTAAGACTGAGAAAGTTCCATGTAAAATTCCATTAGATATTATTGCCTGTTGGTTAGTCACTGTTTATAGTCTACTATGTATGGCAACTGTGGAAGGGAATGATACACCATGTATGGCATACCACGATGAAAGGTTAATCAGTTCTTCAAACCTGTACGTTCCCACGGCCCAGTAAATCAGATTCTGATGGCCATAGAGAACGCAAAAAGGTGTTAAACTAAAAAAAAAACATTAATTTTGTTGTTTGGAAATAGATAGTAATATAAAAAGCATGGTCATTTTTTCAGTTAAGTCTTTCTTCAAGTGAAGTCACTGGTTTTCCTGAATTTTGTGTTGTAATATGTGGTGAATTCATTATTTAGACATTTTTATGATTAGCAAGTACCAAAGAATTTGTCTGTTAGTGAATTAGTTTAAATATATGACTATTCTTGCTTTAGGTGAATTATTAGTAGTTAGTACTGGTTATTTTTATATACTGTTCTCCTGAAGGATTTAAATTTAGCTATTTAGTTACCTGCCATTTCCATGCTGAGGAGTTTCTTGAGCCTCCGATCTTTCCACTTTCTGTCTGGCGTAGCGAGGTGGCTGCCATTCATGTCTTGACACGTAAACTGAGCCCCTCGCCATGTGTCCATATAAACACTCAGGTAGTAACAGCTGTTGGCTAGCCGGATGAAATTATCTGGGCACTGGTATCTGCGCTTGTCCATCCCATCCACACTGATAGCTGTAAAAAAGAAATTGTGTGTTATTATACAAGAGTGATATATTTTGGAGGTGTTGTCCAGTCCATATAAACACTCAGGTAGTAATAGCTGTTGGCTAGCCGGATGAAATTATCTGGGCACTGGTATCTGCGCTTGTCCATCCCATCCACACTGATAGCTGTAAAAAAGAAATTGTGTGTTATTATACAAGAGTGATATATTTTGGAGGTGTTGTCCAGTCCATATAAACACTCAGGTAGTAATAGCTGTTGGCTAGCCGGATGAAATTATCTGGGCACTGGTATCTGCACATTCCATCCACACTGATAGCTGTAGAAAAGAAATTGTGTGTTATTATACAAGAGTGATATATTTTGGAGGTGTTGTCCAGTCCATATAAACACTCAGGTAGTAATAGCTATTGGCTAGCCGGATGAAATTATCTGGGCACTGGTATCTGCACATCCCATCCACACTGATAGCTGTAAAAAAGAAATTGTGTGTTATTATACAAGAGTGATACAGTAAAAGAAGTGGAAACTGTACTTAAAGAATTGAAGAACTACAAAGCAGGTGGTGAAGACCAAATGTTTGCAGAGGTGTGGAAGTATGCTGGAGTATCTAGTCATACCTCTCTTCATATGATACTACAGAAAATTTGGATTACTGAGAAATTTCCCGATCAATGGACTATAGCTATAATTCACCCTTTGCACAAGAAAGGTTTCAGATGTAATCCGGATAACTATAGAGGTATATCACTCCTCAATTGTACTTATAAGATTTTTTCAAAGATTCTCTACAACAGGATTAAGGACCAACTAGATCAAGAACTTGGAGAATACCAAGGAGGATTCAGGCCTTGGAGAAGTTGTACAGAGCAAATAATTACACTAAAGTTAATTATGGCATATTATAGAAAACAAAATAAACAACTCTCGATAACATTTGTTGATTTCAAGAAAGCCTATGATTCCATTCATAGAATATCACTATTAAAAATACTGAGACATTTTGGACTTCACCCCAAATTAATTAAATTAATAGAACTAACATTAACTAATACAAAGTCTAAAATAAAGTTTAGAGGAGAACTTTCAGAACCATTTCAGATAAAGACTGGCTTAAGACAAGGTGATGGATTATCACCGCTTCTTTTTAACTGTGCATTAGAGTACGTCATGAGGGAATGGGAAAGAAATAACCAAAAAAACATAAAGATTGGATATCAAAGGGACAACATTAATCTAAACTGTCTGGGGTTTGCTGATGACTTAGCTCTTTTGGCCAATGACATTCAGGAAACAAAACAGCAAATTAAATCTTTACAAGATATAGCTCAGAAAATTGGTTTAAAGATATCGTTTAAAAAAACAGAAGTTTTATTAACACAGCCTCCACTTGCAAATAAAATAAGGTTGGACAACCACAATATAAAAATTGTGCAGAAATTTAAATACTTAGGAGAAGTAATTACTTATAGCCTGAATGAAAAACCATCTTGGCAAAATAAAATAGACAAACTAACTAAGATTAAACATGCTACTAAGAATACGTATAATAAAAAATGTCTTTCAATAAATACAAAATTAAGACACTACAAAACAGTTGCTCTGCCACAAATTACATACGCAAGTGAAACAATATTTAAAACAACAAATACTATTGCAATAGATAAGGTTCTTAAGATGGAGAGAAGAATAGTCAGAACTTGCTTAAACAAAAACTATCAAGTAGACGGAGTTTGGAGACTAGCTTCCAATGAAACAATCTACAAAAATATAGAACCCATTACAAGTATAATTAAAAAGAAATGAATATCATTCCTGGGGCATTTGTTAAGAACACCTGAAAATAGAATTAGCAGGAAAATAGTAGAAAAAACTGTGGTATAGTAAAAGTGACATTAAATGGATCACAGAATTAAAGGAAGATATGAGAGAGTTACAAATTACAGTAGAGGATTTAAAACACAAGACAAACACATTGAAGATATTGAATGACAAACACTCTACACTACAGCTGAAAAGAAACAAACAACGAATAGGAAGAGTGGTTCCGGAGGAGGAAAGGAAATTACGCTCGGAAAGGATGAAGAAATATTGGGTGGATAAAAGAAGAAAGACTAGAAAATATAAAGTGACTAAAGTGGTCCAATGTAGGCCATAAAATTATAAATAAATAAATACAAGAGTGATATATTTTGGAGGTGTTGTCCAGTCCATATAAACACTCAGGTAGTAATAGCTGTTGGCTAGCCGGATGAAATTATCTGGGCACTGGTATCTGCACATCCCATCCACACTGATAGCTGTAGAAAAGAAGTTGTATGTTACTATAAGCAATTGATATATTTTGGAGGTATTTTCCAGTTTTGAGGTTCGTGAAAGGTTGAATCTATATTATGTTGCTATGTCTCACTAATAAAATTTCCTAAACACAATTGAATACGTCATGGAAAGAAGGGGAAATGTCACAAAAACTATGTTTTGAAAAAAAGTGAAACAGTACTTACAAAGTCTATGTAACAGAATTGCTTTATGAATTTGATACACACTATTACACAATATTTCTACTTTAAGCCATAGGAAATAGGCAGTAAAAACTTAATTTCTTCCAATTTGTTTACTTTAGCCATTAAATAATTAATAAATGTCCATGTCTACATATGGTTAAAATGTTAAAAAATAAAATATTATAAAAGGTTAGCCTAAACCTTCAAATAAAGTTATTTCAAGCAATCAAAGCTATTTCTAACCACAAAAAATAAATATTTCTTCTTCAGGTATCTTCAACTGTTCAAATTTTGATTGAATTAAAATTTTGTGTAAAATAAGTTTAATTTATAAGTATCTTCAGAAAACCTTTTTAATATTTAAGATTCTCTCTTGGATTCCGTAGAATATAATTTATGCCTAAATAACACGTTTTTGGTTTAAAACAGAATATTTATGAATTTTATTATTCTTTCATTTAGTTTTTACTATTGATGTTCTATTAAATGGTTAAAATAGGTTATAACATATTTGAATTGTAAATAACTTGAACAAAATGATTTTATTTTGATTTTGCATAAAAATGAAATGTTAACCTTAGGGCCTCAAATATCAGTTTGACCTTCCGTGAATTTATGGTAGTTTGTATATAGTGGACTTCATTATACTTTATATAAAGGTTAATATGTTGTGCCATATTTTGACCCTATTTATTTATAACAAAAATGTAAACGCACGGAAATAAATACTTTACATAAATTATCACTGATCATTATAAGGGAATCTACAACTGTTGTCTTGATACATGTGACACACACGGAATCCACTAATGGGTTGAATGGACCACCTGAGTAGGAGGAATTCGGAGTGGAACTAAAGCAATGTGGAGCAGCACATTGGGATGCTGGTAACTGGGAGTACAGATACAGGAGATAGATAAGATTAATGGAGGAGAAGTGGAGCAAAGGACACCCATGACGATACATTGACATGCTAGCCACAACTGGCCCACCATTGTTTCGTCCGCTTTGTATTCCCTGGAGGCTCTTAACAGTTGCTTACTCTTCCATTTTAAAAACCCAACTTACAAGCTGTTTGTGTCATTTAGCTTTGTTTTAAGAGAGTTTCATTCGCTCCAGAAACATTCAGCTATCCTTCAGACTTTGTAAGTGTTTGTAATGAATGGAACCTGTCACAATATTTTGGAACCATTAAGATATAAAAGTCTAATGGTGTCTGTCTGTGTGGTCATATGTATTACTAAATTACATAAAAACTACTGGACCGATTGTACTGAAATCTTAAATGGACATTCTTAGTCTCTTTCACTAAGAACTAAATTAAGGTTGTTAATTACTTCTTATGTCAACCTTTTCTGTAACCGCTGTTTAGCACAGTGTAAGCAAATATCCAGATAATAAAATTAAAAGTAAAAATATTTTTTTAACTACACATTTTAGCAAATATTAAGTACACAGTGCTTGGTCAGTACTGTAATGCAGATATCAAAGACTAAGTTACCATCTAACTTTTACTATAAATTTAAAAACTTCTCAGCCCTGTGTATGTATACATATATTTTGGTCGGAGAAACAAGACGAAACCAAATATGGCACATAAAATACTGAGACCGAAGTAAATTATAATGACCATATATATATATATATATATATATATATATATATACTTTTTTATATTTTTCTTGATTTTGGCAACAAGGCAAACTCAACATTGGCTTCAGAAATATAATTCATGCTAACCAAAAGTGCTCATGCGTGTGCAAAGCCTAGGAAATTGAGTGTGAAGCCGTGTGTACTGCTAGTTGATATTAAAATAATATAAATGATGCTTCAACAATTATTGCTTCAGACTCTAAGAGAGCTCTGTCCAGTACTATAAATACAATAAATATAAATTTTACAAACATGATCATTTCTGTAATGTTAAATAAAATCCAATTACACTTTGGAATAATACTTTTTATAAAACAATTTAGTTTTGTTTGAAGTTTTGATGAACACAATCTTTTGGGAACTGTAAAACTGTTGTAACTTTTGATTTCAGCCGTAAAATGCGTTGTAGAGAAAAATATACCTTCTATGATTTCTGATTATAGATTTTAATATTAATATAACATAATATTGTTAAAAAATTGGAAATGACAGTTTTAATTTTACAAGCTTTTAATAATTATTTGCAATAATTACCCTTCAAAAATAGGTTATATTTTGGCAATAAAATGTGTTGTAAAGTTTATATGTTGTGTTAATATGAAAACTTAAACACCTGTAAAACGGTTGATAAAAAGTAAAATGTATTTTGGAGGATATTAAAACAATGCATTAAAATATTTTGTTCGTTGAAACATGTATAAAAATTACTTAACTTCTCCACTTGTAATCAGATTGACCACCAAAAAATATACTTCTTTGTTTGATGTTTATTTTTGACGATGAAAGGATTGTAAAGGAAACAGGATTTTTCCGAATATTTGCAATTGAATATTTGTTCAGTGAAACAATAAATCAGTAACACTAAAAAATCAGAAATAAAAAAAATGTAACTTGATTAGATACTAATGGTGGGGTGGAGTTATTTAATTTTTACTTTACTATCATGTTAAAAATGTTTATACATATCATCATCGCATTCTTTGGCCTGTCTCGTTCTCAAATTAACTAGAAGTACATTATTAGAATGGATGAACCATGGTACAAGAATAAGACTACACAGTCAGAAGTGTTAAGGCCGATAACGATTTACGGTACACACTCATAGGCCGGCCATAAGTAACTCACTCTTATCGAGAGCACGTGTGAGGCCGGGTGGTCATGGTGGCGGTGGTCCACTGGTGCTTCTTTCACAGCTAAACACTTTCAGATGATACAATGTCAGCCAGTAGACGGTATCAGATGTTCTGTCATATAAATGCATCCAGCCTATTAGGCCCTGTTGCTTTCTTACTTTTTGGATCTCTGTGGATTATTTAACTACCAAATATATGCACATACAACAGTAATAAATGTTCCGTAGTAAGACTGTTTCATTTTTATAAAAAGAAATGATAAACTCGTATTTTATTATTTTAAAGAATTAATAATGTGACTTCTTTATTGAATATTAAATAATCAGAGTCAAAATCTATTTATTAACATGAAAATTGAGAACAGTTATGTGTCAGAATATACGTATGATACATGATTGTCATTTATGGTTGATCGAGTTTTAGTCTATAGTCTGGCTGATGACTTCAGTGAAGTCTTAAACAGTGTAGATAGGATGTTCGAGATAAACCATAAACCATAAATCGAGTTTCCTCTTCATTGCATTCCCAGTTAGTTTTTTGAAGGAAGCTGGGAGCTGATTGTACAGTCGTGCACCCATTGTTGAGGGTTTCTTATCATGAAGGGCAGTTCGATGTCTGACTGGCGTTGTCAGAGACGCATTCCAGGTATTCTATAAATGTGGTCGTGTTACTTTGGGAAGTCCAAGCTTGTCCACATGTAGAATGAGTTCTTGGATATATATCGTAGTATATCGCTGTGACTGTACTTTATTTTTAGTTGTTTGAATGCTGGTCTACAGCTGTCCCTGGAATCCAGATTGGCTAGAGATCTTACAGCTGATTTTTGTATTTTCAGTACTCGCTTCAGGTTTGCTGCTGAAGTGCTGCCGTACCTTAAGTGGGTTTCCATAAGTGCATGGTATGCGATTTTCCCAACTGCTAAATAATCTTTGACCCATCATACTAGTAACCTCACTGAAATGAGAAGAAATTAAATTACCATAAAATTGAATTTTTATGAGAACCTATTCCATTTCATGCTTGGAAATTGAATTAAATGGGGAGAACTGCAATATGTCCATGTGAATTTGTAATGGAAATCTTGGAACAAGTACGTACACGAGTTAATGCGATTCTTACGACCGAGAGCAATAGGGCATGCATTAACTGTTCGAAATCAGCTATATAAATGCGTGGCTCTTCATAACACAAAGCCTGTTTTGCATGTGCCGCGCCGCGCACAACCACAACCGTATGATTCTACAAGATGTATATCTCCAATTATAATGTCAGCGTGTTTCCATCTTAGCTGCTTTATCTTTGACAGTAGAATGCTCACCGTGAAGGATCTGCATAGATGTATCTGACAGGCTGATTTGTAGTGTGCGTATTCTTAAACATGGAAATTAACTTTTTTTTGTGAACCGGAGATTTATCTATTTTCTAAAAAGAACAGAAAGATACACGTGTTTCAAGAACTTAAGTGGTGTAAGTATTAGTCACCTTTACTTTTCACACGAACATAATTAAACATAAATTATTCTTTGTTAATTTTCACTGGTCCCAGTGGCAGGTTGATTACAGGTAACCCATGTGCTCATATATTGGTGTTGTGATGTTGTCTGATGTGCTGTAAACTGTTATAAATAATTCTATCTGTGTAACAGATTATGAACTTAACAAAGAATTCATAATTTTTAAATCGGTTCTGTAAATCGTTTAAAAGATGCTAGAAACAGTTTAGTTAGCAGAACACAACTCTACAAAATAGACAATAGACAATAGACTTTATTTTCATATTCATCAAGAACAGAGACAGCGTCAAATCTTAAAAAGTATAAGTTAAAACATTTTTGTTAACTTTTATTAGTAGTTAGTCATAAATTCTTCTAGGCTGTATACAGTCTTTTCCACTAGCCACTTGAACATTTTCCTCTTCAAAACTTGTGGGCCAAGGTTCTTAAGTTCTCCTGGTAGCATGTTGTACAACCTGGCACCTGCATAGGTTGGCTTCTTGGCGAATAGAGCTGATCTGTGGGCTGGCAGATTGAAGTCATTGCCATGTCTTGTTTGGCGTTCATGGATATCACGGTTCCTCAAGCAGTTTTGTCTGATAGCTAGTAATATTACCTCCGTAATGTAAATAGACACCACTGTGAGTATGCCCAAGTTCTTAAAAGCATCTCTACAGCTTTCTTGAGGATTTAAATCAGCCATGATTCGCACTGCACGCTTCTGCATAACTAGGACTCGCTGAAGGTTGGTGATAGAAGAGCCCCCCAAAGCACTATTCCATAGCGAACATGTGTCTCGAAAAGCGCAAAGTAAGTGATTCTAGTAGCTTCTGGTGTGCTAATGTGTTTAACTCTCTTTAAAACAAAAAGAGCTGTGTTGAGTTTTGAACACATTATGTCTACATGTTGATTCCATGAGAGACGATTGTCAATTGTGACACCCAAATGCTTTGCAGAGAGCACTTGTTCTAGGTCCAGTGGCAAAGATACATAATCTTTATGTCTTCCCCATATGATGCATTTGGTTTTGGATGCATTGAAAATCAGATTGTTGTTCAGGCAGTAGTGCTTAGCTCTAGTTATTGATGTGTGGGTGTCAATTTCCAGTGCCTGCACCGACTTGTTGTTTGTGACGAGGACAGTGTCATCCGCGTATGACACTGGATAGCAACCCTCCCCCAAGTGCTCCTGAAGGTCTCCAATGAAAAGCACAAACAGTACAGGCCCCAAGACAGATCCTTGAGGAACACCTCTTTTAATTAGGCATTTTCAGAGAGAAAGTTCCAGTTTGTTGTGACTTTAGCGCTAAAATACCACACGTTCATTAGTTTAATTTCATTAACTCGTCATTGATTCCATAACAATGAATTTCTGTTATATATTTCTAATGATCTTCCTGTGCATTGGGATAGAGGTTGTATACAACACGCCTAAACAAACACTGAGTAAGATCTACCAGAAAGAAAGACCAGTGTTGTTGTTTTTCTGAGTCTGTATCTGAGAAAGGATGGATTTTGTCTGATTTCGGTTTCTTTTTCTCAAGTTGTAAACATTACAAAAAATCAATATTTTGAAGAGTGATTTCCGGAAACCAAGGTCGATTTTGTATTCTTAGACATCTAAATGAACATTTAATATAGGTATAATTACAATTTATTATTAAAGAGTAAAAATTTGGCAGTGAAAAACACTCCTGTACTTGACGCCACTGTGGCTTTGTCAGTACCAGTGGTGTGACTTGTGTAAGACATCATCATTGCTTCAATGGGTTTGAACATGTTAATGTGTGTATTGTATGTATGTATTATGTATTGTACTAGGGCATTATTATTATTATAATATTGTGTAGTTTAGGAAGTGGAGGGTTTGTAACAATATAGACCAATATAATCATTATTTTATTTAGTATCAATAGTTAGTTTTTATAATTGGAAAAGTAAACTATACACAACTAAAACCTCATATATAACATGTCAGTCTTAACTCATTATATTTCAATACAGTTATATTTGAAAATGTTGGGGGATTGACCCCCTATTTTCTCACTGAATACGCCCCTGATATTGTTATGTATGAAGTATGAAGTGTCAGTCAATATACAGAAAAGAGACCTTGTTGTAACCGACTTCAACTAGCTACAATACATAAGCTGACATGGTGTGCTGACACGAGGCCTGGTTAACTGACAGACATCTGGTTGTCGGTCTGCCGGGAAGACAATTTTTCCACGAGCCAGCCACCAAAGTTATTAACCGAGACATATAACCAACTTAATGACTCACTATAAATCATTTATTAGTAACAAGCCCTGTAGTCAGGAGGTCGTAAATTGTAGCTTGACAGCCGACAATAAGTAGCTGTAAATATGCTGATTGGTTCTGACCAAAGAGTGGCAGTGTTTGTGTGAATGATGTCAGTATAATGTGGTATGTTTTGGTTTTACATAAGTAGTTACAAAGATAAACATGCAGAGAAATGAACTCAATGAGCTTTTTTCCAAAAAATGGTATTAATAAAAAAATAGTTATTATTTTTATAAATATATTATCATTGGAGCCTGTTCTTGAAAACATTTAAAACAAAAACATGATTTTAAAGTTGAAAATACAAATTTAATGAATTTTAAATGTCAATAAATAGAGAGGTTACTTACTGATTTGAATTAGATATAAATATTAAAAGAAGATCAGAGCATCTTTATTTAATATTCACAATTTTAATAACATTTCACTCAAATTAATAATAAAACACATTATTTTCTAATAAAAATGTTTAGAGAGTTGCTCTTTGTGCGATATTGAAGTACCAGATGTAATGCAATGCTAGTAAAATTGTAATACAAAATTAGTGCCTCTTTTAAACAATTTTATTTTTGTATCAATAATTATGTTCAGTTTCTTGCTTGGAATTTTCACCAAAATTGTGATTTTCGTAAACAGTAAAAAATTTTTTATAAAAAATGATCAAATGTATTTTAAAACTAACATATAACCACAAACATACAAGAAATACATGCATGCAAATTTCAATCAAAATCAATCTGTTTATTGGTTTATGGCCGATGTTGTTTTTACCATTAAATACTTTTGTCTATACTTATTTTTGTTTACCGTCAAAATGGAATATTTGCAAATACGCTAAATTATTATATAGAATTGTGTCTAATTTTACATAAATACAAAGGTATTATTTATGCCGATATGGTGCAATTTACCTTCAAAAATAAATGTACATGGGAGATAAATGTTGTTAACTTTCAGCATTGAATAATGTTTATTTATAGCTTTACATAAAGTTCAATGAATGAACTCAAAGTACACACAAAGTATGTAGAATGAACAAGTTTAGATATGATAAGGAGCTATGTAGGCTATTAGTGAGCTGATTACTGAAACAGGCCTAAAATATACCAAAGCCTTGATGAATCATTTTGTGATAAGTTTCATTCACATTAAAAGAGCAGTGCTAATGCACAAGATGTGTTCTATACTTCTACTTGAACCTGTGCCAAATTGAAATCTGCAATCTCTGAATATGATACCAACAAATACTCAAATAGCTATCTTTGACTCTTAGTCTATATATCTATTTATCTGTAGTGTCAGAACTCTTTAAATGATAACAGATATAGTTTTCATAACATAACATTTTTACTGATACGAATCGGTTTAAAATGTTTAGACATGCTTTTAACGTTGCTTCTAAATGCTCATAAATTCTTCTTGGATAACATAAAGCATTGTTAAGAATTAAATCATGATTAATTTATTTTTTTAGTGAACTGCGATATAGTTATTCTCCTGAAGAACTGTTTAAAATTCTGTTATTAAAAAAGTAAATAATTTTATATTATTTTTAAAGTTTTACTTCGGAATTAATTTGTGATTAAATTAAATCTCACTATTTATATTATTTATTTTTTGAAAATAAATAATGAACTTTTCAACTATACAGTACATAGCTCTAGCCATTGTGAAACCCACTTAACATTTGAGTTATTGAGAGGCTAGTAATTTAAAGATTGATTATGATACCCCCACGAGGGTTAGTTTGAAGCTGGTTTGTACTTTCCCTGGCTACAGGAAAAATGATGTTATTTATGTCTGGGCAACTCCGTGGATTTTCAGGAGTGATACACCACCACCAGGCCCGTACTCATACCGGTTGTTTTGAAGAATTTTACTGGGGCTCAGGTCGGGACTGTTTGGAAGAATGAGATAGCTCAATCTAATAACTGTAACGCTATTATAGGCTAAATTTTTACTATGGTTAATTACAATTTTGAAAAAACTGTGAATATTAATTTTAAAATCATTGTTATCACGTTAAACACTGAGCACCGAATTTCTGTATTAATTTTTGTTAACAAAATATTAAGATGTTGTCAATGGAATAATGGTGGAGGGGGGGATGAAGCAGTGTGACGGGGGCGTGGTGGCGGGACATGATGGGGTCCGGCCGAATATCTTTTCTGGGGCCCGCCAAAGCTGAGTGGTGTTTTACATAGTGTTAAAAGTTTTAGCAAGTCTAAATTTGAGAGGGACGCATGAAATCTGCCCACTTTGTCTGGTGAAGGTTGGAACAGATGAAGCATCCCCTTCCAAGGTGACATAACTGAGAGTGCTGACTATCCCCCCTAATGCTAGACCATCCCCCCTAATGCTAGACTATCCCCCCTCATGCTAGACTATCCCCCCTAATGCTAGATTATCCCCCTAATGCTAGAATATCCCCCCTAATGTTATCTATCCCCCTAATGCTAGACTATCCTTCCTAATACTAGACTATCCCTACTAATGCTAGACTATCCCCCCAATGCTAGACTATCCTTCCTAATACTAGACTATCCCTCCTAATGCTAGACTATCCTCCTAATGCTAGACTATCCCTCTAATGCTAGACTATCCCCTCTAATGCTAGACTATCCCCCCTAATGCTAGACTATCCCCCCTAATGCTAGACTATCCCCCCTAATGCTAGACTATTCCCCCTAATGCTAGACTATCCCCCCTAATGCTAGACTATCCCCCCAATGCTAGACTATCCTTCCTAATACTAGACTATCCCCTCTAATGCTAGACTATCCCCCCTAATGCTAGACTATCCCCTCTAATGCTAGACTATCCCCCTTAATGCTAGACTATCCCCCTAATGCTAGACTATCCTTCCTAATACTAGACTATCCCCCCTAATGCTAGACTATCCCCCTAATACTAACGTGTCACAGGATCATGGCAGGGAGCAGTCCCAACCCACACCCTTAACTATGTGAATATCCTATCACCCCAAAAACCACACAGAAACCTCGAAGGTTTAATTGTAGTAAAGGTTTAAAGATTTTGTCCTAGGGAATTAAACGTTGTTTATGATAACCAAAACTATTTTCATGTAGTATATGTAGACACATTCGTATTAAAAAAGCTACTAATGTGGAAATATTAAGTGTGTGTTACCCATGGCCTTCCTCATAATTACATTTCCCATATCTCCTGAAGGCCGTTGACACACCTCAGGTGTTGTACACACCGCACCGGTATCAATCTCAGAGTTGTGTTTCACACTGCCCTCAGGCCCTAATCTCCATACTCAGTGTCAATGAATAATTCAACAGCGATTTCGTACTGGCTGGCTAAAGTATGGCTCCATTAATAGACTTGGATCTGGAGACCTCTGCATTCTTGAGGTTGCCAAACTAGCTCTGCTCGTTCATTAACCTGAGGGTGTAGTGTTAATTGAACCGGAAGCAAGTCCTGTTTCTTTAATTAGTCGCTGTGGTTTGAACAATTCTAGTAGTTTATTCAACCAATATTTTAACTATAGATTTTTTTGGTAATAATATAGACAATACGAGTGTTGTGTCTGTTGTGATTATTGTAGTCAATTTTGTTACTCGTCAGAAAAAGTGTGCACTTTTTTAAAATTAATGGATCGCAATTAAATTTTTATTTAGTAATATAAGATGAATATTGCCTGTGTAATGATACTTTTGGGTAGATGACTTTTAGATTGTAATCATATTACCCTAAAAAAAGAATTGTGTAATATGTTAAAACCTCGTAAAAATCTTTCTTAAAAGAGATATATTTAAAGTACTATTTAAAGGTAACTTTTGAATCCAAAATTGTTAAAACAAAAGTTTATTAGAAATTTGCTCAGTGACTGGGTGTTTTAGTTGTAAATACATTACACAAAAGTTTGTCATAATCAGTAAAAACTGATCAGAATTTATAATCAAAAGAAATTTACTTAGAAAAAAAAAGATAGACTAACAATAAATTGAGGCTCTCAAACATTTGCTAGATATGAATTAAATAATTAATTATAGATTACAAATTTGATTTATTGTCATTCAATATGTTATTTTTTTATTGTATTTGAGACATTAGCTATTATATAATGTACTATGTTGATCTAAATAAAGTCTGAAATAAATTGTCCTTAGATACTGTAGGATATGTATAACATCTACATAGACTGTGTAACACTTTACAACCAAGTACATGGGTGAGTCGGCCAGGAGGCTCTGTCATCACATGAATGAATAATTCAAAACTTGTTTCATATTACCATTACACTTCCATTGATAACTCCTCAGGGCTATCACAGATAAAATCTGATTCTTAAACAGGTTTACAGAAACACTGATTAAGTTATAACGATAGCGGAGTAAAATGTTTTGAAAATTAACATATACCCGACCAAAAAAGGAATTGAGATATTAGCTTCAATTTGGACTTAACCTTTAAAAATAAGTTTCATGTAAATGTCGCAGTAACTATTTAAATGTATTTCTCTATATTAGATCTCAATTTGACTCAGCTATTTCACATAATTTTGGTTACGTACAGAATTGAGTTGTTTAATACAGTTTTGTTAGTTTCAATTTGTTGAACTTTCTTCCTAGAAATCACTGTATACCTTAAAATTTATTATATCATCCATTTAGTGTTAGGGATTAAAGTTATTGTATATACAAAAAACCATGACTTTTATTCTTTTAACGATCTTCTAATGGATATTGGTTTATATATTTCTTTTCGAAACTTATTATTTGGTGAAGACTTTCGGGATACCTGTTATAGATAATACTTGATGTCTAGAAGTAGAGGTGGTAGACTCTCAGGGGTCTAAGGGGTATGTAATATCTCTCAGAAGAAACTGATGTCCAGGCGTTGTCTCCAGAAAATTTTAAAAATATCTCAAAATAGTGTTCATATGGACTGATGTGCTGGGGAAATTTCGTGCAAATTGAAAGTGTTTATCCTTCTGATGTGCCAGTGTGCCGTTCCAGCATTTTCTGTCTAAAATAGATCACTGCACAGTATATATTAATGCAGTGACACAAATAAATACATGGGAATATACCCAATAATTGTGCATGTTTTGTGAGAGCTTACTACAGGTCTTGTGACTGAATGTGTGAGTAAAACCCATAAAACCCAGGCGTTGAACTTGTCATTGGTACACAACTTCTTGTTGTGTACCACTGATTAAATAATCTACTAATAACTTAAAATCTCGTGGGAATTTGATTTGACCCACATGTGGAGGAGTGTACTGATTAGTGAGACAAATAGGTTTTTAACAGGCCAACAGGGAGTGGTGCTCTTGATTATGGTAGCAGTGGTAGTAGTGGGCGGTACAACATTGCCCAAGGCACTCACTAATCCCTCTCTTCCTGCAATAAAGATATCCTATCATGATATCCTACAAATATGATTGCATGATTACGTTATTTATCAGTACTGCACTACCAGATGTTTGATGTCAGGCGGATTTTAGAGACCGTAAAAGACCGATGTTCCATTGAGATAAACTCATTGAATAAGATTAAAAATCACCTTCGGAATCATCCTAACTCAGCAAAATCATTGATTATTCCAGCAACTACTTGATTTTTTGTACCTTTCCAGTGTTGTGTAGGCTAAAATGAAAATAAGGGAACAAACAAATTAAGATATAATTAAGTTAAAGATACATAAGATTCAGTCCTTGGGGCTCGCAATCCGCAATTTATCCATTGAAGAATTTCAGAATATAAAGATAGCATGAAACTTGTGCATTCAGAAGTTTGGACACTTATTACAATATTAGTAAGAACGTAGTGGAGAATTATCTATATGGTTGTAAACTTAGTGTGCTGTAAAAAAACGGTTGGTTTTAATGGGATAAGATTAAGCAAGTGACATTGTGAGAAAAGACTTTTTTAGTTTATCAGAAGTTAGTAGTACCATGAAATAGCTTCTTACAGATCCCGGAACAATAATAATGGCATGTGTTAGAAAAGTTAATTCTTTTCATTTGTTGTCTAGTGGGAAAGACAGTTCATCACTATTTGGAGTTATCATTGGCTGGTGGACTTACATTGTGTCTTGGTATTACAAAAAGGTAATAAGAATAAGAATACCAGCAAACCAAATTCATAAGCATTAAGAATCAGAAATTTTTGTCGAGGTATAAGATAAACATGGACAATTGTCATTGGATGAGATTACTAACATTAAGATTACTTAAGGCTTCAAAAGTTTGTGACATTGTAAAATTCCTTCAAATTCTTCAGTAACATATGATGGTAAAGCACTGAACATTTCAATACCTAGATGTCTAAACTGTTTATGGGCTAGAATATTTACATTAGGCAATAGAGATGATTACTCTAGTGAAATGATCAAGCACATCAGTCACATTGGAAAAGGATAAGCCTTCACAATTAAACAATATAGGGAGGGCAATGAAAGCACTTACAGGTCAACAAAAAGACCCTTGCAGTGTGTTATTTGTGGGGCATTTCAAATTATACTAATAGCCTTCATTTGAAGGACAACAAATCTTCTACCTTGATCATTGATCACACAGAGAGAGATATCAAATATGTAAAATGACTGCAATAATCGTGGTAAACATACGATAAATCACCAGGGGTACCATGCTCCTTCAAGGATTAAAAAAAAGGAAAGATACCTCTTGCTGGTCCTCCTGCTACATTATCAAAATGAAGGTTATATTGTAGCGTTAATCGCAGAAGCCCCATGGGAGGATCTATCAACTGCCGCTACATCTGCAAGGCTATAAATGTTACCCATGAGTAATCTTCAATCATAAGTATTGTTTAGAAACTGTGACTTTCTACTGCCATACATAACAGTTTTGCATTAGTCTTGGGTGAGATGTGCTCAATAGGTTTAGATACCCACAGCTGTTGAGATGAATAAGAAAAAAGAATATAAAAAATAAAAAGCGGAATTAAAAATGTGTGGCTGCTGGTAATATCATGTGGGAATAAAACATACTCATCTTTTCACCCTAGAGGGTTGATCAGATCTTAACCATGATTTTATCTTTAATCAGGGTTGAAACTTCTCTATATATATACAGATAGTACAATGGCCTCTAATTGGTGGTGGTAAATTGTTTTAAATATTTTAAAACAAAAGTATTAAGGAATGCAGTAAAGGTGAAAGTAAGAGTGCAGAAAACCGGTTAGCAGATCCACTGAGACGCTGCTGTAGTACTGTGCAGGATTTTGAAGAAGCGTTTCTTCATTTTAGTCACTACCACATAATTGTTGAAGTTTCTTACTTGTTAAAGCGTAAAAATCATCTGAAAATCTTCAGAGGTTCAAAGTATAGGAAACACACCTTCTCAAGATCAAGATTGCTTTTGTTTGGCTTTAACTGTTTTATTTTAATTTAGTGAAAAGGTTAAAACAATAACCGTAAACATCATTATTGGACACGCATTCACATTATCTGTTAACTAGTTTACATTATAACACTTTAATATATCAGCAGTGGCGATGATCATCTAGTGTAAATATTTAAAAATTGCCTTTTTGTAAAATTTCTGCCCCAACATTGAATGCAGCATCGTGGATTTACAGTTTCAATAAAATTTAATTTTTCTATCACCTTGGAAAATTTGAGTAACAAATGAAAAGAGCGACACTTTTATTACATTGTGATATTACATACTGTAGTAATAATATTGTAAAGAAGGAAAAAAACACCACTCAAACATTTATAATCGAGTTTAAATTTTGATGTAATTGGTTCAAAGAGATTATGGTACAAATAATAGGGTGACATTTTGATACAATATATTTTTCAAAAAAGTAAATGAACCATTTAAAAAAATTATTAGCAAAAAGAGAAAGGATTGTGTTCAAAAATATAAAGTATGTTTTAAGTAAATGTTGATATTTTTGTAAGAGAATTATGATTTTATTGATGAATATTTAATTTACTATTGTGAATCAGAATAAATAAGCCATTGAGATTTTGTAAGAAAGATGTAATGTATTTGTGATGTGCCAAAAAAACATTTGTTTCAAAAGAACTGCATTTTTATATGTCATGAAAAAGTAAAATATGTATAATACTAGTAATTTGTATATAACATGATAGGATTTTTGCTTATATTTTAATTTTACAGACCATACTGTGTGTGTGTAGCTAGGTGGTGTATTGGTCAGTCAGAGCATTACAGTTTTAGAGAACTGCTTCAGGCACTTAAGGTGTGTACTAATTGTCTTGATAATTGGGTCTAAATGGGTTCTTGTTGCCAAATTTTCAGTGACTGTGACCTTCTTGGCCCACATGTTTCTTCTCGTTGCCTTTCAGAATTATTCATGGCCTTGCAGTACTGCCTTGTCCAACATTAATAACTTAATTATAGTTGAGCCAGACTGAGAGAAAATGGGCAATTTGGGCAATTTGTAATATTAAATTAATTATTATTGTATTACACAACCATGCTGTGTTTGCTGTATTCATTTTATTTTGCTATACATTTCAATTTTTGTTTTTTTGCATTGCAATATCCTTAATGGTCTGTATTGTACTATAGACTTATTTCAAGAAATAAATGTATTTCTCTGTTCTTTTAAAGAAATAAGGTCAAGTAGAAATGCAATTTATTTTTGTTAATCAATCTCATTACGATACATATTTTTCAAAAATGATTTAGAATAGTTGGCCAGTTTCTGCAAGAACTATTGGTTTCAGTCTGGTTTTTTCAATTTCTATTGGAAAAGAAAGATAAAAAGAATTTCTCTGTTAAGTAACCACATTCAATGTTGTAAGTTTTCTGTGGGCGCAATGAAAGATAGTAAGGAGCAAAAAGTGGGGTTGAAGGTGAAATTGATAGTCATATTGTTCTTAAAGTGTTGTAAATTGTTTTCTAGTTAAAAATAATTTTAAGTTAGACTTTTCCTAAAGAGGGACAAGATTTTTATCATTCTACATAGGTCACACCTTTACATTCACAGGTTACCATGGCATTTGACATTTTAATTAGTTAGTTCAAGTTTTAATTGTTCGAAATTTGGAGAGTGGGGTTCTACCAAAAACGTTTAATAATCTTGCGTTGGGGGGTATTGGTTGATAGGTAATTTTATGTGTAGTAGATTGATAAATTTTATGTGTAGAGTGAACTGAATGATAACAACCCAAATTTGAGGTTGGAGAAAATAGGAAACATCATAATTTTGTATTAGCGCCATTTTGAAATTATACAAACTAGAACTCAATTTTAAAATGTTTGGCTTGAAACAAGCTTTAAATTGATGTATTACTTGATCTACGTTTACATCGGAAATTTTCGAGATTCGAAGTCATGACCCTTTATTAAAGATACACTCAGCAAATTGAAAGAGTTGAAAGAAATGTAGCTCATTTAGTAGGTTTGCAAATTATTTGGTCGTTATAGCTCTTACCCCTTATATCAATAGTGGGTAGCTGATCTGGGTCACCCTGCATACATATTGTAAACAAGTCCTATCTTTATCTTCTCTCAGCTTTTGTGTTGTCCTGATTTTCAAGATGATGCTTTCAATGTCTTGGATTTAAGTGACTCAATTTATAACGTTTTATATTAGTACTCAATTGATGTTTTTCACGTCTTCGGCAATGTTATCTTTGAAGGCTGTAACTCAAGAGAGATTAAAAACTACCTCAAGAGCCAGTGGTAGTGCGATGACCTTGAGTGTTATATTGTAAGAAAATTGTTGATATTCAAATTATTTTATGACCGTATGTTCCGTTTTAGAATTAAGGAGGTGTCTAATTTTAAAGATACGATTAGAACACATCCAAACGTTCTTGAATTATATGTGTAGTTTTTAATTTTTGATTATTTAAATATTGATGAATATTTGGAGATAAATAAAGATTAAGATTGTTTCAGTGATCGATAAAAAAATTAAAAGCATTTGGATGTGCACTAATTACATCTTTTAACTGACACAATTTCTATAATTTTATGACGGAAATGTGAAAATTACGTTATTTTGAGGTTAAACAAGAACGGGTCTAAAGTTAAGATCCGTGAACATATTTTCTACCGTTGCGTTGCCGAGCGTAGACGACTGTATCAATAATGGCCTAAGAAAATGTACGTTGAAATAAACGTTCGATTCAGATATAATCTCTAGAAATCTGCAACACTGAAGGAGGCGCGCTGACTGTAAACGTTGTTACGTGTGCGTTATCGAGACCTACGTGACCTTGACTGCTATCAGTAGGAGTGTATCTAGCCAATGATCTATTTACAGACATGTGTCCTTGTTAATTTACTTCATTGTTACAGTCAATCGCATATTAATATTACGTGTTGAACGAGGTGATGCAATTTGATGTCGGATTGACGAGTGCAACTTACTCTTTACAAATTGATTTACTCTTTACAGACGGATTTACTCTTTTTAAAGTCAATGTCACCGCCCTCTCTGTCTGTGTGCCGGATTCTATTCAGTTGTTGAATATATTATAAGGACTTATAGATATATTTATATTTTCGCGTATATACGAGAACATTTTTGAGACAATTTTTGAGAACTCAAACTCATCAATTCATATTTCAATGTGATCTACCTCGTCTATTTGAACATTAAAATGTTGGGAAATCTGGACCAAAACTTGAGCCAAAAAATGTGTAGAATGAATTATACAGAATAAAACAGCTTTTACCATTTTTCACTACGTCATGCACGAAAGTGAAAAAAATGTAAATTGAAACGATGAAAGTTCATGAAGCCATGTCGTTATCTATTATTTTATGACTATTACGCCAAATAGTAAACCTATTTACTTTCCGTAATATTATAGGAGTGGCAGTCGTCTCCAAGAATAATTCCGTATCCGGTTCTAGCAGTAACGATAATTCCCAAGCTCGGTACGAATAATGCCAGAATATATTGTAAACGTGTGTATAACAAAAGGTAAGAAGGTGTTGACTAAATAATTAACTATATGATTCTGTATTAGCCTACGACTATTCAGATACAGCTTTCAAGTACAGATAACGCAGTTATGGTGGAAGGGTTGTTTCAATGCGAATGCTGAGTTTTGCTCCAGTTCACCTTCCTCTTATGTGCAGCATCTGAACTCTGATGCTATGTTGCACTTGACTCCTGAAATCTAAAGTCGTGTTTGTCTGAAGGTATCTACAAACAGTCGGCGACGAAGAACGAAGAAGCTCAAAACGAAACCCTCCGCACCATTTCGACATCAGAGACACACAGACTACAAAATGTAGTGCAATCTAAGTAAAGTTGTTCACAGTGCTTTGGGATCGTCATCGTAGTGCACTCAATTGTGCGCACCTCATGAGAAAATGAGAATACCTCTTTAGTTAGATTGCACTATTTGTTGTAGTTTGGGTATCTCTGATGTCGAAACGATGCGGGGGGTTTCGTTTTGGGGTTCCTTCGTTGTTCGTCGCCGACTGTTTGTAGATCCCTTCAGACAAACATGACTAGATTTCAGGAGTCAAAGTCTACAACAGCATCAGATTTCAGATGCTGCAGAGGAAGGTGAACTGGAGGCGAACTCAACATTCGTAGTGTATCAGGTTTCAACGCGTGAGGCCGCCCATAGCTATAAAAGTTCCGTTCGGTTTTGACTTTTGTGGAAGTAACGGAAATGTATCACTCGTACATGAATGTATATACTTTTTTATTTTAGTTCTTAAAACTCAAAATTAGTTGAATATATAATTTGGTTTAACACTATAAATATAATTATAGCCCTGTTAGGGATTTTATTATTTTCTTCATAGGATTTGTAGAAGCCAACCCTCTCTCAGTAATGCCGCTCTAACCTGTACTCCTCTCGCGAATCCTACCTGTACAGTATTCGCTACAGACCTGCATCGCTTCACTGCCAGACCAAGTAAAGAGCTAAGCTGTCCGTCCAAGAATAGCTAAGTAAGTACAGCGTCAGTGCGTGGAGAACAGCTGCAGTAACTATTTGGACGCAGGAAGAGTTGTGGTTGTTACCAGTGTGGATAGCCGTCCGCGATAGTTAGTCGCTACTATTTCAGTGTCATGTTGCTCTTGGCCGACAACAGTGGCTTTGTGCGCGATTTACAAATTCTGCGTCTGCCGGCCGAGTTGGCACCGCATCGCGGCTCGGCAACAGCCTATTAGTGAAAAGGGCGACCCCTAGGTGAAGCTCGAGCGATGAATGTACACGTGAGTTGATTTTCATAATTACCACCGAGTGAAGACTGCGGTTGGATAAATATTCAGTGCGGGAAGAAACAGCAAATTCCCCGCTCACAGGATAGTGACACACATTCCCCGCTCGGTCGAGGCGAGGTTCCAGTTGGGGAAGGAAGAGTTTAGTTCCGGATACAGCAATGTCACGGTGAGATCCGAGCGGTCAGTGCTTCCGCACGTACGGGCTTGCACCCAACCAAACAGATGTTTCGGCATTTACTTTAAACTGTTCACTGTTTTCCGTCGAAACTTGTATACTACCGTGATAGTTGATATTTTACCCATTGGAAGGTGGACTTTATAAAGCGCTAGTGTTGTTCAGAGATTAACGTGATAATTGATATTACTATATATCACGTTGTTGAAAGATAATAATAATAATATCGTTTATTGTGAAGACGATATAAACATAATATCACAACCGTCCTTAATCTAACCTAACCATTCTCGCTGACAATGACCCACTCAAACACACACGACCTCATTCAAACGTCTCTCTTGCAGTTTACAGGTCCGGATAGACGATTTTGTGATTTTTTGTGCTCTTAATTGTTCCAGCGATTCATCATAAACTCATCAACAGAGTAAAATGCCTTTTAATTTGTTTTCATTTTGTTGTTTAATACCTTCTGGGAGACTGTTAATTAATCTGACACGAACTTGAGAAGGCAAATTTGTGAAAGCATTTGTTCTGTTGTTGGTCTCGAAAGTTGTCCCTGCCTCTAGTCCCACGATGGTGAACATCCCCACCTCGAACCAAAGCGCTATGATCTGGGGTACAGGATCAACTCAAGAATATAGAGACATGGCAAAGTCAGTAATCCCAGCCCCCTAAAAGTATCTCTGCACGACTCTCTGGCTCTCAAACCCAAAATCACTCTCACGAATCTTTTTTTGGGGTCTGAAGACCTGTTACAACTTGTGTTTTTCACAGCTACCCCAGAGTTTAATTCCATATCCTAGATGAGGATAGAATAGGCCAAAATATGCCGCCTTCAATACTCCGATGGAGCAATACTGTGCCTTTATAACTTTATAGGTGAATTTTATAAAGCGGAAGTGTTGTTCAAAGGTTATCGTGATAATTGATATTACTATGTTTCACGTTATTGAAATGTGAACTTTATAAAGCGGCGGTGTTGTTCAGAGATTACCGTGGTATATTTTGCGTTGTTAAAAGGTGAACTTTATAAAGCAGCAGTGTTGTTCAAAGATTACCTTGATAATTGATATCACTATATTTCACGTTACTGAAACGTGAACATTACAAAAGGCAGCATTTTTCTTTAAATAACAATAAACAATTCTATTGAATTTTTGAGAAAGATTTGGGTTTGAAATTATAAATTAAACTTCGTTACGGTTTACCGTAAGAATTACACTCGCAAATTTAAGAAGAAAATTAAATTAGGCCTTTGCTGTGGAAGGATTGCCGTCAGAACAGAAAGCACAATAAAGCCGCGTTACACCGGAGTTGGAACCAATGATTGCAGACTTTTATCGGCAATTTTTAGTCGAACGCCATAAAACAACTGCAACTCCCATTGCCAACTGTAGTTGCAGACCGATTTTACGAGTTGGCAACCAAAATTTGGTTTTCCGAATCAAGTCGGTAAAGATCAAAGGCGGTTGCCAACCTCGGTCGGCAATACGAGTTGCAGTGCCAAATTGAGCGGCGACTTGAGTCTGCAACTAACACCTACCCCTCCCACCTATCGGATTCACGTGGTCGATAGGTGTTTAACATTTACTCATCTGTATGTTATCCTTCAGGAAACATATCAAAGCCTCACAAACATCTGGCACAAAGAGAGATATCGCACTTTAAACAAATAACTGATCCTTGTATAAGAGCCGCCAGTTGCCAAAAATCGCAAAGTTATAGCTAACCTTTCACGCACTGGAATTGCTTTCCTGTAGTTAGTATCCTTTTTGCTAATTATGTGTCCAAAACCAACAATTAAACATTCAAAATCGTTGCTCGACATTCTTAAAAAGTTTTTTATACTGCCATCGCATCTCAATTCTCCCGTCAAAGGATCTATATCATCTCTATTTAGGTCATTCAATAGATCGCTGCCACTATACCTTGCTCTTGTCTGCAATGAAGGTCGAACCCAGAATCTTCTCCGTCTTCTCAATTTACCTAGAACAACACACGCTGCCGCAGCAAGTACAACCTCTTCCGCACTCGCCATTCTATATACTCTCTAATTGTTTGGTTCCAAGTTGCAGTAAAAATTAAGCAAACTATGTTCATGGTTGCAGATACAAATAGCAAACTTCCATCGGCAACTAGCGTCGGCAATCGGAGTTGGCAATTTTTGGTTGCCAATTCCGGTGTAAACGCGGCTTTAACTCTAGAAGAGTCTCGAACAGGAGAGTTTTGATGGACATCACAACTTAAGATTTTAACAATCTTAACTTTCAGCGTACATTCCTTGTTAAGAGATGCACTTTCCATTAGAACTTGCAACTTCAGAAAGCGCGCGTCTGGGTGACACGTCAGAACTTGTCTGGGTGACATGTTATAACTTGGTTTAACGTTCTGAAGGCCCCTATTATTTAGCCGAGCGTTATACATTTGGTCGGAACGCAGAAGTGCGACCTCACAGCTGGTGCCGTGGCATTCACAATACATAACTGTCACCTCTGTGATAGCTATTCAACAATACCGTCTCCATTATCTGTCCCTCGCGGGGTGGCGGGCGTGGCGCTGCGTGCTCCCCCCTCGCCCCCGGTCTGTTCCTGTCAAACAAGCACGTCGCATTTGCTAATGAAAGCTCCCACTGATTTAGCGATGGGAAAATCTCGCACTCGATTTATAGCAGTTCGAAGTGTAAATTAGATTTCGATGGACCATTTAAGATTAAATGAACGCAGCTTCCACTGTTGGAACTGTTGACTATGAAATCGCCCATGCTGTCTCTTCTGTCCGTTCCTAAGCAGAAAAGCTTCAGTAAGTGTGAAATATATGGCTAAAGGTTGCCTTCTTGGCGAAGAATAGTTTCACGTTGTTGAAGATTATAAATTCGTTTCTCGTCGTTTATGATTATTTAGCGGATTATTCCATACCTCTAGACTCTTGGGTTGATTGAGATCGCCAAGTTCTTGCATATTTGAGTCTTGCTTCTTAGCAGTTGTGGTAGTCAACACTGGCTTGGATTCTTCTAGGTGACCGCCTGACCTACAGTTCGGTATCCCACAGGTGTAAAAACGTAAACAAATGCTATTGGTGTTGAGTTTCAATGTACAACAGTACCGTAACATTCGGTATACGGTGACAGGGTTAGGCCTACAGTTTGTTGAATTGTTTAATGTGCCCTGTACTTATTGATAATTCAATAGCTTGAGTAATTGGGCATATTATTGTCCCACGTGAGGCGATTGCCCACTCCGGTAACGAGCCCATGCATACAGAGTGGAGAGCCCGCACCGCACAATACACACAGGAGCGATTTAATTCAATGCGCAAACGCCCAACTTTACGACTTCCTGGCCCACACCCGGTTTGCCAGACTCCGGGTAAATAGAGCATTAGCCATTATCCGTTCGGCCATTAGCCGGTAAACGGCGGCGGCGGCAATCTGCGACTGATTACTCAATTTGCACGAGACTCGATTTGTTCAAATACTGCCCACCCAAATCTGGGCGGTGCGCGGCAGTCAGTGGGGAGTAATCTTGTGTAGTCCTGCACTTTACTCTGTAGTATAGTCTTACTGCCCACCCACATCTGGGCGATGCGCGGCAGTCAGTGGGGAGCAATCTTGTGTAGTCCTGCACTTTACTCTGTAGTACAATCTTACTGCCCACCCACATCTGGGCGGTGCGCGGCAGTCAGTGGGGAGCAATCTTGTGTAGTCCTGCATTGTAGACTATCAATCGCACGTGTTGACGCCTTCACGCATAATACACCACGACTACATACGTGGTCCCGATAATTTATTGCAAAAGTACAAATACGGTAGCATTTAATATAATTTTACACCATTCAAGATTTGAAACTCGTAATTAGAATTAGAGCGTGCCGTCTGGTTAAGATAAGGCACTATTCATCGAAAACTATTCATTCAAAAATTCTCGATGAGTTTTTGTGAAACTTGGGGAAATATATTATGTTCCCCAAACTGTGATTTATCACAATTCCCTGCAATAACGATTGGCTATGACTTAGCAGAAAGCTGTTTTCGACGGAGCCATTTTTCACGCTGCCTATTTCTCCAAGATTTAGTGTGCCTGTGGTTGAGCTGTAGTGGAGCGGTGACATAATAATAATAATAATAATAATAATAATATTTTTATTGCGGTAACAATTATAAAATTGCATACAAACGTCATAAATAAATATTTAAATAGTAAAAAGGTAGGCCTAAACTTCATTCACTCACGCACACAGTCACATGGTTCTCTCATTCACTCTCATCTTCATTCTCACCAGACAATCCTGCCACTGCCACACCAGAACCAGAGGATTGATGGTGTTAGTTTTGAATTTCGTCCCAGCGGCTCTCCATAAACTCGTCAACCGAGTAAAACACCCCCGACAGCAAAAGATGTCTTAGTCGAGTTTTAAATTTTTTTTGGTCATTCAATTGTTTGATCTCTTCAGGGAGCTTATTGATTAGCTTGACACCAACCTCAGACGGCAAACGTTCGAATGCTGCAGTTCTGTGTTGTTGAACGCGGAAGTTGTCCCTGCCTCTAGTCCCGTACTGGTGAACGTCCCTGCCTTGAACCAAGTTACACTTAGAACGGCAGTACAGGACAACCTCCAGGATATAGAGACAGGGCAAAGTCAGCAATCCAAGCTCCCTGAAGGTGTTTTTGCATGAATCTCTGAAGTTCAATTTTGAAATGATTCGGACAGCTTTCTTTTGACTTCTAAATACACGTTCGAATTTGTATTTAGAACAGCTGCCCCACAGTCTCAAACCGTATGTCAGATGTGGATATACCAAGCCAAAGTAGGCCGTTCTTAGTATATCCAAAGAGCAGAATTTTGCAAGGTTCCGTAAGGCATAAATGCCTGAGGAAACCTTTGAACAAATGCCGTCAATGTGATCGTCCCAAGTCAGCCCTCGATCTAGGTGCATTCCGAGGAACTTGGTGGAATCAGTTTCTTCTATTAGAACATCATCCGCCATCACGGCAGCGAAGTTGTTCTCCGGTTCTTGCTGCCGGAGAAAAAAATTGACGACGCTTGATTTGGAACTGTTGGCCCTCAGATTTAGTGTTGAAAAATACTGAATACATGAATTCAGTTCTAAAAATGAGTTGATTTCTAATTCATCTTTTGTTTTTGCTCTGATGCAGAGAGTTGTATCGTCAGCATACTGAACCATCCTCCCCGTAAGGATCGATGAGTTCAATCTGTTGACGTACACAAGGAAAAGGACAGGTCCAAGGATAGATCCCTGTGGGACACCATAAGTCATTTTAACCTTTCCTGACAGGGTATTCGCAATCTGCACACACTGGCTTCTATCCCTGAGGTAAGACGAGATCCATTTGTGCGGCAGACCTCGAACACCACATGTCGTCAACTGGTACAACAGTGTTTCGTGATGTACACAGTCGAATGCTTTAGAGAGGTCTAGAAATATGCTTAACACATGTTCTCTTCTCTCCAGGCCATCGACAACTGTATCGATTAGGTCTGTGACCGCATCGATTGTTGATTTGTTTTTTCTGAAACCAAATTGTTCGGAACAGAGGATTTCAAAACGATCAAGAAAATTTTCAAATCTGACAAGAAAAATCTTTTCAAAAACTTTGCTCATAACTGGGAGGATTGAAATTGGACGATAGTTGCTTGCAAGGCAAGGATCGTCTTTTTTGAAAATGGGTGTGACTTTCGCAGATTTCAAAAGGGAGGGGAAAATGCCTTGGGCGAAAGACAAGTTGATCAAATTTGTGAGTGGAGCCAAAATATGCTTAAAGCAACGTTTGAGCAGCCACACAGACATGCCGTTGATGTCACATGATTTTTTTGGTTTCAATCCCTGTATCACGCGGGCCACCTCTTCCTCACTCACTGGAGACAGTGCCATGGATGAGACCGGTCCCATCGATGACACTTCGCTGCAATTGAGGCCTTTGAATGATGGGTCAAGTGATGCAACAGATGAAAAAAATGAGTTGAATTCACTTGCCACTTTAGAGGGATCTGAAATAATTTCGTCCTGGATTTTGAGCTTTGGAATTTGGAAGTTTTTTGGGCAATTTGGCTGTGTAGTTAAATTTTTAATAATGCCCCAAGCAGTTTTGGAAAAGTTTTCGCAATTTTTCAATTTTGTTTCAATTTCACGTGCTTTTGCAGATTTTATTGTTTTCCGATATTTGCTCTTGAAATTTCTAAAAAAAGTTTTAAATTGTTCATTTTCGGTGCTAATGTAAATCGAATGATAAAATTTGAGCCGTTCACGTAATTCTAAAATTTCCTCGTCATAAAAAGATTGTTTTGACTCATAAGCGATTTATGACGCGGTTGAGCCGACCAACATCAACTGACAGTCACAAATCACTGTTGGCGGAGAGAGAGGGTCCGCGCAGGCCGCGACAGTGACCGCATCACGGCGCCAGCTCGTGATGCGGTCGCGGCGGTTCAAGGTTCGGTTTACAACGGGCCAATCAAATTAGGAGTTGCATCGGGACATTTTCAGGGGGCAAGTAATTTTTTAATGTTTTAATTTCAACGACGGCTCTAATGAGTTGGGAGCTAAATTGGTAAATGTTTCAGGTAAAGCAATAAAACTTGGTACATCATTACTGCAACCAAAAATATACTTTTTGAAGAAACTACAATGTCAAGGGGATGGCCCGCAAGGAGTCGGAAGGAGATCTTAAACTAGAGCATAGGTCGAGTAGTACATCAAATTAAATGCCTTAAATAGTGGAGTACAATGTCGCAAATCCGATTTCAAAGGGTTCACTCTGTAAAAAATCATGCTGGTTTAAAGTTTGAAATATTTACGATGAAGGTCTAGTTTTAGATGGTTTAATATTTTTGTCTTGACTCTAGTTGTGAAAGTTAAACTTAGTAAATGAATACTGGATTTATGAAATAGTTTTTAAGGTACTTAATGACTCTTCACATCCAATGGAGAATTGTCTACAAGTTATTTGGCTAAAACGTTTAATGTAAGCATAGCTCAAAATGTACATCGGTTTAAAGCATAATGTAAGATGTACATCTGGAGCTAAGCTTACGGTAGAAACTCCTTATAGACCATACTCGATTGCATGTCAACCACCTTATATTTATATTTCAGGACAGTTACCATTACATTAAATTTAAATGCCAGAACAATGTCTTTATTGCCGTAGACATTACAAAATGTACGGCATCGTCAGAATTAGTTGTTTAAAAAATATATACGAACACACAACATTAAAGCACCATTCTAACATGCATTATGTGCTCTTATGCCTCACTCATGCCTGCCAATATTCCCACTTACAGCGCCGGTTGTCAGTCTACTTATTGAGCGGTCACCCATTCGTATGCGATACGTATTACTAGTATTACTGAAGGTTTTTTAAATTTTTAATCATAGTGGATAATTTTAAATTTTAAAACTGATCTTATGCTGTATTTTAAATAGATTTTTAACAAGTAGATAGGTGATGTATGTTATTCTCGTAGCATACTGGCCATCTGTGTTGCCTATTTATCTTTTATAACTTTATTCATTCGTTTTTATCCTCGTATACGTATATCTCATGAAGGAAATAGTAATAGTAACCAACTTTAATCGTAAGCCTCATTTTTGCACATCAGATAAGTTAACGTTTGCAGACATTTTATATTCAGGGTAATAAAATTGTGTTAAATACAGGGTGTAACAAAAAGGTTGGACTGGCTGTACATTTTCAAACTCTGTGTATGATTTAAGTTAAAAATAAAGAATAACTTTTTTCCAATTTTTACTTCGTTTAGCTGCTAGCCGCTATTTTGTGTTTTTATTAACAAATTATTATCTCTAAAACTAGTAAAGTTATAGAAACCAAATTTGGCACACAGACTTGAATAGGTAGGATGAAAATAAAAAATAATAATTGTGTTCTAGACCGACTATTTGGAGAATTTTATTGTAATTCTAATAGTAAGATTTCAACGAAATCCGTCAAGGCAGAAATCCGTTATTTGTTGATAAAAAATACAAAATTGTGGCTAGCGGCTAAACTAAGTGGAAATTGGAAAAAAAGTTATTCTTTATTTTTAGCTTAGAATCGCACATAATATCTGAAAATGCATAGCCAGGCCAACCTTTTTGTTACACCCTGTATAAATACAACAGAGAAGGTGTAACTGAAGTGGCGTGGGTGGAATATGACTGACAGGTCAGAGAGATAGGATTATCTTGAACTCTGCAGGGCTAAAATAACACCTTGGCCGAGCTTCAAAGAGGACTTGAGCAAGTACAGTGGCCGGCACAAGCAGACGTACAGGCGCCGTGTACTACATCATGCGCGCCTAGCGTGCCAACTATAACTGTCCATTGAGACTGGCCCATCGCGATGGCACATTTCGTAAATAGAAGATTCGGCAACTTCGTGAAGTTTAATTGTAGTCTGTGTGTAGTCATTGTGTCTGTGGAGACGATGGTCAGCATGTAGGCTTCAGAATAACAGTATACATACAGTAGCGTGGTCTTGGTTAGTGCTGACCTTGCTGTATCGAAGAAAATGACTACATTACGCCCCGTATAACAAGTATGTTCTACTGGAGAGTTCCTAAAGTCAAACGTTGTAAATGCGAAGTACGAGAGTTCTATTATTCCAAGAATCCTCAATGCTGAAGCAAATTAAGGAATTAAGGTAGGTAGTAGTTTTACTTCCCAAATTATGTAGTTGTGGATAGGTTCGTAATAAAAAGAAGCAACAACCATTTCAATCAATTTTAAAACCGAACATGTTATTGATTTTGATCGTATACTTACAGAAACCGCTTTACGAAAAGACACTGGACGATTTTAGTTCACGCAGGGTGGGTTAATACCTCTCCGCCGCTGTGATGCCGCCCTCTTCCAGTATCCCCACCACTGCTCGGCACTCGCCCGCTTGCTCTATCCCCTGACCTGGCCACTGCCACTTAGTGGCTAACCTCACACCAAAACATCCATGGCTACATTAATCTGTTCAATGAATATTTTAAGCTTGTATAGGCATACACACAAAATACAATGTACTTATAGAATGAGTAAGTAGCTGCAGTATAGATAAAATGGTGGGAGCGAAACACGATCCACACAGCTGATAAAACAAAGACGAGGAAATGCCTGTCCCACTCCACCACTGGAGGGGCCCCCTCCTGCGCGTGGCTACTCAGATATTTGCTTCTGCGCATGTTTCTTTGCGAGCGGTTTATCTATAACAAGTTGTAGTGTTTTTTTCAACATCGTATATTCGTTCGTAGCTCGGTAAAATCGTCCTTCTGGTGATCAATAAGAATGAAGGAAAATAAGGTTAGTTGGATAGTTCAGTACTGTTTAGTTCTACATTACAATTTGAGAACAATTAAGCCCAGCGTAATGAATCCAGCAAAGGAATCCACCATTACATTTCTTATGGAAACTTACTGTGTAGCATAGCATGTTCGGATCAGAAGACAGTTCTAGCAAAGACAGGAATAGTATAGAAAACTACTCAAAGCTGTGAAGACAACAGTCAGCGTAGAAGTAGAGGCCAGAACTGCAAAGTCATTACAACACTTAATAACATTCATTACGCTTTGTATTGTGTAGACCTTGATTTTGCAAAGTAATCTAATAAATGTGTGCCAACATCATGTTTCAGAAACAAAACTCGTAACCACGCATATACATGTTGGAATATTTTCATTCGGTGTCACTTACGCTTCTCAAAGGAACTATTTGGTGCAATTGTTATAACGCTTCATATCGTAGTTTATTGTGTGCCGGTTAATATTTGATGTATGACTGTTCACTTCGACTGACTGATTACAACTTAAAATGACGCCTTCTTACGCAGGTTTCCAGGAATGACCGTATAGCAATATGTTTCGTTTACATCATGTGTTTTCGTAATGTATTTTATTGTGAAGTCTCCTTTCTATTATTTTACGAGCGGAGATTACAATCCATTTGTATGATCTCATATTTTCAACCATAGTTTTTCATGGTCAGCCCTAGAACATTCCCTACTATTTTTCGTAGAGAGAGGTATTCCATTTAGCAAGACTGTATTATCAGTCAAAATTCCCAGAGGTGAAATCTACTTAAATAAAATAAAGCAATTGTGTTTATATTGAGGCCGAAACATTTTAACACGGATAAATATATCCTCAGTATGCTCCAAGCATGTCCTAATGAATCTGAGTATTAATCTAGAGAAATCCTGACACAGGATGAACATGCGCGAAAATACTTCTTGAATACATGAAAGTCACAACACTTGTCCAACATTCATGGAATATAAGAATGTTCGTGTCTTAACACTTGAAACCTTGGGACATTATTGCGAGAATCATACTAGCAAACGTACTATTCTTACAGCGTGACTTTCTAAAAGGATATACCATGATTATCCTGGTGAGGCGATAAGAACATTTCGAAGTCCTTTCTGAAATATTTTAAATAACTAACACGCCATATTTGAAAGATAACAAGCGGTTATTTGGTCACAGCAATTTCTGGACATTTGGCATCGTTCATTGATACATTGAACCAGTAACGCTACGTTTCGAGATATAGGATAACTAACCTGACACAACACAATATGGGCTAAAATAAACAATTCATACCAGAGCGTTATGCCACGGATAAGTCAGGAATCACAACAACCCTGCATACTGACTCTAAAAAGTTGACGTAATAAAAACAAAACTCTAATTATAAAAGCCGATCTAAAAATTAATGCCACAATAGGTCTGCACTCAACGACCAATCTCTGAAGAATGGGAAATGTCCGGGAAAATCCTGCTTCCTTTACAATCCTTTTATCGTCAAAACAATCTTAAACAACGAATGCGGTTACACTTAACATACAAGTGAGTGAACAAATGAAGTGAAGTGAGGTAATGTGTAGATTTGTTATTTAGATGATTAACTCAAAATGACCTACGACAAGTCTTGGGTTGGTACTTTGTTGTATGAAAAGATCTCTAGAAAATGTCCTAACCGTTCCTGTAAGGTCTAACTGCTGTAATTGTTTGGACGCAAAGACCTTAGTTAAATGAATTTTAGTGGTTCCGCACACAATTATTAAATAATTGATGTACATTAATGGTTGGACTGAGGTATAATATTCAAGAACAAACTAATACTTAAAATTACTTATCAAAATAAATATAGATCTTTTCAGTTGTTTAATTCAAATCAATACATCAGTTAATAAGTGTTATTTTTTTACAGAGAATTGTCGAGGGGACTTTGCGTTCACATTTTACGGACAGTATACGATACATATTAGGTTTATAGATCACATTTACTTACTTTAATCTAAGAATCATATCAATATGATCTGGCAAATCGGTATTGGGAAACAAGAACATATACTGTACCTACTGTATTAGGTTATATTCATATATTTTAAAAACAAATACCGACGATAAAATGAAAGATAGCTAACAGGGTGGCCCGCAAAGTAGGCATAAATTGCCTTTTAGGGAATGAAACTATTAGTAAATATTATTATTATTATTAATAAATCAGGACAGTTTGAAAAGTTTATGTCTTTGTATTGTATGTCCGCGAAAGTTGTCCACACATTATTTATAAAACAGTTTGACGTACACTGGAGAGATTTAGCACAAATGTAGGCGTATTTAAGCGTAAGGCACAACCGGAATTATAAATTTTACTGTTCCCCTTATACTCGAAATGGAATACAAATACAGGAAATATACGTTATTTGACTATAGTAAGTTGGCTGCTCATGCCAAAGTATGCATGCATATGTAAATTTGGCGCTAAATTATTTTGGTATAACATTGGTTTGATACTGTTCAAAAAATTTCGGAGGCATTTTTTTTTTTGGGAGGGGTGTATTAGCTGCACCTGCAATTCAACATAGCAACAGTCGTTTTTAAAATTGCCTCAACCTAAAAGGAATTGAATTAAAAAAATTTAATTTAAAGGAATGTTGAAAATGTACATCAGCTTGTTTTAAAAGTATGCAACTAGACTGTATAAGACGAAATGTATTTCTCCCTTTTAAATTGAATTTCTTTGTCGAGAGTTACACATATTTGACATAACAGTTGATGGCGAAGTTGTTGTTTATGATATCCATTTGTGTATTATTGTTATTGTTAACACTGAAAAATATGTTCCTAATATACGTGAAGAATGCCTCCTTTTGTTTCAAAAATATCAAGGACTCCATCGTATTACTTCATAAGTGCTTTCACTAAGAAAGCTATGGAATTCGGCTTTGATGTACTCTAAATTGGACTGAAATAGTTCGTGTGTTACTAAAATCGTCGGAGCTTTTCAATGAAATTCGTGGAATTTTTCAGAGAAATTGCGGTCAATGCCACGGGTCAGTCGTAAACAATTATAATATTTACAGTTTCAGTTACTATCTTTCTCGGAAACATTCAGCATTTAAGCATACATACGCTGTAACAACTAGAGAAACGTGATATTAATTTTACGTTACTGCTTTCTCTAAATAGACATCTATGAAGGATTAGTTAATGTTCAAGATTGTCTTAACCTAACAGATACAACATTTTATGTCTAACTTATTATTTCATTCTAAAAACAAAATTATTTTACAAACACCAATTTATCATTTACCCAACTGACACTTTATATCAAGAAACTGCCATTCTATCAATTCGAAAAATCTTCATTAAAACACTTCTTGTTCACATTTATAAACATTTTATACAATTTTCTCTACAACTTCACATTCTCATAACACACGATATTCACGGAATATTGGAGTCGCATCAATGGAAATCAGTAAATCCTTCTCATCTACAAATTCTCTTTATATATCCCATCTTGTGTATAGAAATATCTGTAAATACTTTCCTGACAACCAAATATTCACCTCACCTTCAATACTTACATGTAAGAAACGCTCGAATGAATGGCTGTACTGTATCTTATCAGCGCGGAGGAGGCCGAGGCAATTATCACGGCTGACTACAGAAGGACCTGACTTTTGACCCTGCCCCCCCCCCCTCTTGATGCCCCTTCAACAGCACTGATGCCTTTAGATGGACTTTTCCATTTTATACATTTATTTGTTTTATTTCATAACAGTTCGTAAAGAAATCTGCTAGAAATGTGTTAGGTTGTTCTGCAGGTAGACTTTTTGATCCTTAAAATACACCACTCCTTAATGTTGTTTTTCTTCTCTTTAAATATTTTCTTTAAACTATTTATAGTATTTACGCTGATAAATTTCAATACCGTATTATGTGGATACGCGCGCGCGCGCGTGTGTGTATGCGTGTATTGATGTTATTATATGATAATTAATCACCAGATTAAATTCGTCCAAAATCTCCAGGGAAGCAACTCGAGCCTACGCACAGGCTCTTCCGCCCATGTAGGCTCATTTCCTAGGCCACTTTAAATTTGATGTGTATAATATTTTTATGTATAATGTTGTTATGTAAACATTTAACTAATATAGTAACAAGACAGTATAAATTTAATAGTAAATTAGCACGCAGGTAAATATTTTCTGGAAATAAACTATGATGATGATCATCATCATCATCTAGAATGATTAAATCGTTGCAGTGTGGAAACACCTGAACGGGTAAAGGGAAAAACCTTTGTCCCTGTTTAATTATATTTAACAAGAATGCGTCCGAATTATAAAACAGCAATGAATTATAATATGTATAAATATGGAAAGTAGTCAGTAATTACAAATGGAAAGTTTGCACTAACAGACAGACGTAAGTAGAATAATTAGTATACTTTTCTTGGTCCAGATGTTTCAGACGTTTAGCTGACGGATGATGAGCTATGTTTTGTCCAGCAGAGGAGACTGTCTGTGTGTGTGTGTGGCATTGCTATCTCCTGCAGCTGGAATGTGCGTGCGCCAGGTGTGTGTCACGCAATCTGCGCTTCTTATCGCGACTCGGCGATAACTGATAATAGGCTTCTGTAATTGCTGTCTGCTCTGTTCATGGTGTCATGGCGGGCGTCGTCATCACTCAAAACACTGACTGAACTGACTGTGTGTCTTACAACCGCGGTACCGTAGAGTAACGTATGAAATACATAAGGCGTAATAGTTACTATGTGGTGTAACTATACACTAAAATTGAACATTTCTTATTACCGCATCGTTCTCTCGAGGATTAGATACGGTCAAGCACGGTGCCCACTACGACCGGCCCGGTCCAGCCCAGCCTAGACCGGTCCATGCGGCACCGGCAAAGGCCGGTCATGGCTGGGCTGGACCAGGCCGGTCGCATTGGGCGCCTTGCTTAATACTCTCTCGCATGACGATGAGCGAAATTTATACTGTATCGATCCGTAACTGGCTGGAAACATAAACATAGTTTTGGAAAATTTTCAATTTTAATTTTACTAAGTTAAAACATATATTACAAATTTGAAGTAGATTTTTATTCACACGCAATACTGCAGTGATGACATCATTAAAAGACTTCGACCGAGACGATAAATCGAAAGAATGGTTTTGCTATTGCGTAAACATCCGCAACGTTGTAATTTGTACCTTAATAAGCTGTAAAATTTACGATCCAAAAATGTCTGATAACACTGTCCTTTGACAACGTAGATCATAATTATGTTTTTAACGCAAAAACATAAGGGGAGTTATTTCTTATTCAATTAAACAAGCGATCTAGTTTATCTATAAAGATATCATCGTCAATATCATAATTTAAAATCTTAACATTATATTCTTGAATCATGGTGTGTTATGCAAGGAGATCATAAATTTATTAAAAATATAATATTATGATTTCTAATTTCCATTACCGGTTCATCACATTTAATGCCAAATCATAGAAGGGAAACGCCCAAATAGACCAGAAGCACTGGTTTAATTATAGGCCGCAAATTGAATATAGGCGCTCGTTTTGTTTGGATTAAAATTTTATCATTACTTATTAAATAAATAATAGTTCAAGGCTGTTCCTCACGAAGACCGTTTACCGGGCCGAAAACAAAAAGTGAACAGCTTCATTTGACACCTGTCTAGAAACAATCCACGTCGGCCTCTAGTTTGGCCCTAATTGTAGAGCCCTTTGTTTATGTGAGTTGGGCCAGAAGGGCGCGTGACTGCAGACCACCCGGGAAGTGCCGGTGAGGTGTAAAGAAGGAGGTTATTATCACGATTATTACTGGTTATTGTTACAGACTGGTGATTGTAGACGAACGGTCAGCAGCAACTGTAAATTACTTACAAATAGCGTAACGTTACATTATAGAATGATTTCGTTAGTAGTGTACGAGTATTGTTAGTTTTTTCAACTAACCACAAGCTGTTTGCCACTGTTGACAGAAACAAGCGTGTGTTACTGATGGTAGCATGTTACAAACAGAAGGATTGATAACGTGATACGCCATTACTAGTTAAAAGGATCTAAAAGAATATCTGATCCAATTTGATATTTTCTTTTATACAGTATGTTTCTTCTATTTCATTGAATAGCGATGTTGGCAAACTTTGTCAAAGTTATAGTTAAAAGTGACCAACTTTTCCAATTTTATCCTTTTAGACCACATTGTGTGTGTAAGGATAATATGATATTGGACATGTTTTGTTTGTCTCTTAGGACAAGAAGCTTAGAAATTTTATCTAGTTCTGTAAGGACCTTTGCGCTGCTTCCGGAGTGACAAGAAATTCATGGGTAAGGTTAGGGGTAGGTGACGCCTCCTGTCGACGTCCACGAGGAAAAATTTAGGTCACTGATTCATGTCCCCATGGAAAAAAGGGGAAGCCAGCTCTGAACCAGCCTCTCCAATCAAAGCAGACAGGGGGTGGCACGCCCTTATGTCGAGTTTAGCAAAAACCTTTGATTCTTAGGGAACGAACTCCACCAACTCCAACAGTCTCCCGCAGTAGTCTAGCTAGATCTATCGAATTACCCTTGCACCCTAGAATCTCGATATTTGCGGTTAGTGATGTGCCGCTCCTGAAGATCCATAAGGTTGCCCAGATTTAAGTGACACATCGGTTTTTGCTGTGCCCAGTGTAGGTTCAACTAGAATGTATAAACCAGCCAGAAGTGAACTCTCCTGAGTTTCACATCGTTATATGTTGCAAGATGTATAATATAACACAACGTCATATAACATCATGTGGAGAGGTAATTAATACTTATTTTCTTCTTTATTTTTTAATATATTAATTATCTCCCTACCTGATGAAGAGGATTTCAATCCTCGAAACATTTTATTATGCATCTTGCAACATAACACGATGGAAAATGTCCAAAATTCTATTATCCTTTCAAATCTTCCATCGTTAATAACAAACTTTAAACCACAAACATTGTGTATGTACTAAAGACTTTATCTGTTTGCAGGTGAGTTGCATGGTGGTGTGTAGCTGGTATGACTGGTAAGTGATTTATTTATTACTAACAATTCTACTTTGTTATAGGACTTTTCCAGGTATCCAAATTTTTTGCACTATCCGCATCCATACAACATCGTATTATTTAAGAAGTAAAGCTTTGGTTTTAGGAAATAAAATATGTAATATTTGATCAGTCGAGTGGGAAATGTCAGTTTTTGCACACGGGACTTCGTTTGGAGTAATTTTTAAAAATATTTTAAAAAGTTTGGTCACACCACTTTAGGATACCTTTTCTGAGGACTAAAAATAAGAAACAAATGATCAATCCAGGAAGAGTGGTAAATATTTAGAGCCACTGAAGTGAATATTTTTTAATTTTATATATCAATATATATTTATATATTGGTCGATTTTCGTATCTGCCAAATGGATTACTTACTAATCACTGTGTTGAATAGAAGAAAACAAAAGAACTATTTTTCACTTCTATATTTCGGGGGATTTAATACCCCCGTCTTCAGGAAGTTTTGAATAAAAATGAATACAAAACTATAACATGTAAACAAGAATTAATAAAACATAAATGTAAACACAGTGCATAACATTTGATAAAGATGAAGATAAACCATTGGCAAGACATTGTCTAGAACATAAACAAGACAAAATTGAAGAGTGTTTTAAATTAAAATGAATACACCAACTACCACAATGCCCTGATGAAAACTACAACAGATTAAAATTAAAGCACATGAAGCAAGCTCATCAAATTATGTTGAGGACAAAACATACATTTTGGTCTAAATTTAAGATAACTTTTTAAATAGTTTTATAACATTCAAAATTTGTCGTAAATTACAAGTTGTATTCCACCCTTTATAAAAATCGACTGTTCCAACAAGATTGAATTAGAAACGTTTCACGTCAGCTGCACTTTATCAAATGTTATGCACTATGTTTACATTTATGTTTTATTAATTCTTGTTTACATGTTATAGTTTCGTATTCATTTTTATTTAAAACTTCCTGAAGACGGGGGTATTAAATCCCCCGAAATATAGAAGTGAAAAATACTTCTTTTGTTTTTTTCTATTCAACTCAGTGATTAGTATATTTATGTATTAAAATATTAATATTTTGAGAAAAAGTTTATTATAAATACATTTTATTTAGTTAAATTGTTTCATTAAAAATTTAGTCGCTTTATTTCATAATTCATTACAAAATATCTTATTCCTTGGAACTTATAACTCGTGTACATACTGTGAAAAATTATGTTTTCATCATCAGTTGTTTTTATTTCGACCACGCCACACAGCCTAAATCTGCCACTTTAATTCCTCGTTATGGGCTATGGGTTGATTGATAAATATCCCAAAAAATCGATTACACCATCTCAAGAGTATAATCTGTAAAATTTCTTACCGTGAACATGCAATTCTTGTTATAAGGTTTATTGCTATATTTCCAATTGCAGCTTTGTTCCCTTATATACATGTATAGTTTTGCCAACGATTTAATACCGTACTCATTATGATTTGTAATGTGTTTAGAATGTTTGCCAAATTCTTGCTATATGCCCACTTTAGATTCCGATGAGGCCCATTCTGATTTGTATTTCCGCGGCAACGTAGGCCGATGTACAAGGACCGACCTCGCTGAACTTGATGAAGAATATGTGTAAGGCGGTGTGTGCGTGCGCGTATGTCGGCGGAGGTGGCAAGCGGGTTGTCAGGTTGCCAGCGGTGTGGACCGAGGAAATATGACATCTTCGCCTTTCTAAACAGGCCTTCCCTTCCACACATCAACACTAGCTTGGCATTGATGTTTCATCTTTCTTATCTGAGTTTTGAATAAATTCCAGCTATAAATTGTGTAGACCCCCTTATTCGTATTTAATATTTAATGGTGGAACGCCGACCTAAGTTGCTAGGCCCTAAGTTGCTTGCGAGTGGGATCTTCATTGGACACAATAATATTTTAGCAAGCTTATAAATGGTTATTTCTTGTTTCCAAGAGGAGTTATGGTTCACATTAAATAGATGCAAACACGTTGCCGAATTCTTATTTTTAGATGTGACTGCCTTTCTGTAAAACTGTATTAGTGCTCAGGTCTCTTCTAGTTGTGGTTAATCGGTATTTCATAGGAACATATGCAGAACTATACCTTTGTGTAATTCATTGTACAATTCGTGAAAGATTAATTATACGAAATTGTGCATTGGCAAAATTTCGGATTTTAGACAGTAAAACATATGAGTGATGCGGTTAGTGACTCATTTAAATGTTATGAAACTGAACTGAAATCAGCCGAGGTAATGAAGGATTATCGTATTACTAATCAAGACTTTGTGTCTTTGCAATGTGGGGAGTTTCTCATGCATCCACGCAGAGAACGCGGCCCTGTACGCTGACAAGCAAAAAACGTGGACGCCATTCCGTGAAAACGCAATTTCACTATTTACGACTGGTGTCACATTTAATATAACGATTTAATTTAAAACAAGAAAATAATTATTTCTCAGAAGTAACAAGAACGTAAAACTCGGGACTACAAACGTACAAACATAAAATCTTATTTATTGTGAACACCTTTTTTTCATTGGGATCCTGAAGACAACGATTTGCGGATTCCTGCAAATCAACAATATTGGTCTTGGCTGCGTAAACATACAGTAGAACTCCAATTGTACGCGCTCCAATTACCTGCACTCCAATTATCCGGACTCCAATTATCCGGACTCCAATTATCCGGATCAAATTGAGAACAATAAAAAATATGGGTTTTAAAAGCGAGCAATAAATATGCAGGAATCGTGCGCTGCAACTGCTACTCTTGTTAATAATATATCTTCCTGTGATTTAGCATTGTTGTCAATATTACGTAACGGAAAAATGTTTTATTTATATTGTTTTTTCATAATAAAAACCGCAAATGTTCTCTATGGTTATGTGTAAGGCTCTTTCCTTAAAAACGGCCTTTTTTCGAAAAAATCCAGCTATCCGGATTTTTGATTATCCGAATCGGGTCCGGCCCCAATTAATCCGAATAATCAGAGTTCTACTGTATCGTGATTGTGATCAATTATCGCTTTAGCCTTGTTGAAATCACTATTTTGATAAACGTTATCTGAATGTTGAAAAACAGTTAATTCCCCGAACTGTGGAGTTCTTTGAAAACCGCCGAACACAGCTAGGCGATTGATGCGATGAATGTAAATCAAAGCTGGGAAATGGGGGCGATCAAAGTAAGGATAACGTGGCGGGACCGGACAAATAAAGATGAAGGGAACAAAGAAACGGTTGTGGGAGGGCGGTGGCGGTGTCGGTGTTATCAGTGGCCAAATTGTGGGTTACCTCACGGGCGAGGAATGTGCGATCACATTCAGATACTATCCTTCCACATCCTAACTTTGGCCTCTCTCGTTGTCGCTGTCGCCTCCACTTTTCAACCCTTTTCATAAACCAAGCTGGCACAACAATACAAGCATGTTCATCTATATACTAGACTAATATATGTGATCACATCTATTTATTTACTGGACCAACTTACATTCTTACATGTAACAAACTGTTCTACTGTTTTGTTATTGCCGTCTTGCGCCGTTTCGCTTCTCATTTCTGACGTTTCTTAACACTAAATAACTTCAATTAACGATAGTAATTAATTTTTTCAATTCTATGATTTTTTCGATAACAAATAATATACCTTATTTTGTTTTTTTATATGATTTGATATTAAAATAAGTAGACTATAAAGTATTGTGGATTAATTTATGAGGTCTGTGGTCAACAAATTATAGATGCTTATTTTATTTTAGTTTTTGAGATACGGTAATCGTTTTTATAATATACAAAATTGTTCATTATGATTAATATGTTAATAACTATAATACCGCTGTGCACATCGTTAGGAAAGCGACTCGTCACCACGCACAAGCCTCTGTGGCCTATGTTGGACTAATTTCGCGTATGTAAAGTGTACTATGTAAGTTCTGAAATAAAGTTAACTTTGATTTGAAACAAAAATTCCTTCTATAAAAGATTAAGGAATTTCAATAGGCTAATTAGTCGTGTCACACGAACAATCGTTTCTTCTGTGTCATATTACTTAGATAAACAGATCGCAGTTGTGACCATCTCATGGCTATAAATAGTGTATTTTTATTCATGTAAATATGGCGATAAATCGTCATTCTCGAGCACTACTGATTGAAAACAATGGATCATTAAAGTAACGAAACATGAATAATAATGAAAGGAATTAAGTGAAGAAACATCGACGTCAAGTGCAGATAAGTTTATAAAACTGCAAAACAAATAAAAAAAAATCAGGTGTAATAAAACTTAAATGTAGGCTAGAATTTTAATGCAAAAATCACTCGTTATCTGGACGCTCATTTAACACAGGGAGATATTAAAATGAAAACTGAATTACTATTTTGTGAATATTTATTTACAAATAAGTAAGGAACTTTTCTCCATCAGAGATTGTATTAATAGTTAAACAATCTATTATATATTCAATAAATCGTGTAATTACGTACTGTAAAAATGATCCGTTTTCATTTCATCCTTTTTAGCGTTGCCAGCGATGACTTAATACGACATTTACTACCATTGAGGGAAGTATGTAAGCAACATAAAATCAGAAATGATCCATATATACTTTTTGAAATAGGTTCGTTGTGTCCACGTCTGTTTCCTTTCTCGACCTATTTTACCTCCACGCTATAGGACAGACAACATGCCTGTTCTGTCTACACATTAGATTGGAATGGGTTTCTTACGTAATACTTACGCTAAAGTGTATTTTTCTCCTCGATAAATTCAGCATTATGTGGCAGTTTCAATTGAGATTGAACATGGAAACCAATCGAAATACAGCACTGTACGAATAGACTTGTTACCATATATTAGAGACGACATTATAAGTAATGTTTGTATCTATCACACAACCAATACATAGTATAAATGAATGTCGCTCTTTGTGTTGGTCTGTTTCGATGTTTCCTAACCCTCCAACTGGCAGTCATTTTTTTCCTGTAGTGGCAGCATGTTTTCGAGCCTCGTGCAAGGGTTTTTTAAAAAATTTATTAAAAATATAAATTTAAAGTAATATATATAGAAGTATATATTTTTGTGTTCAGAATTAAACATATAATAATATTAGTATTTAAATTTGGCCTTAAAAAAATGTTGACTAAAAATTTTTTTCCATGAAATTCAAAATTTACTTTTTTTTAATTTGGGGGGGACCATACCTAGCAAACCAAGTTATAGTAAGAAAACTATAAAAGTGAGATATCCATTTTATGTCAAATTTATTCTAGTTTCAGAAACACATAAGCATTTTACAAATTTATGAAACTATAATAACACTATATAACAAAAAGCAGCGAGCGCATAAATTGTGAAAATAGGGTGTATATGTAAGAGTTTGCTAATAAAAGTTTTACTAATACAGTTTTACTTCAATACATGTTATATTGCATATTTTATTACACAGAATGAAGTAAACTATACAGCAGTAGTAAAATAAATTCCATAACTTTTTTTTTGAAGAGTCGAAAAAAGTTTCATTTTGTCATTACTCAAAACTTTTGCGAAAAATTTTCGAAAATTGTATTTATTCTAACATATATTTATTTGCACTACTACAATATTTAACAATTCACCACACACTAAACACAACACTAAAACACAAATAAACCTACTAAAACTTACTAATAAACACGACTCGTCACATCAACAACTCAGACGGCATCGACAACATGGCGGTCACATCTTTTACGTTCCAAACTACGAAATTGGTACATTGCAACTACAATACAAAGAGGAATAAAACTATAGTATTCCTTAGGCCTTTTTTTCCGGAATCCAATGGTGCATGAATCGAATCGATAGGTTGCCGGAATATACTGTAATGAGTTATTATGCAAGGGAATGTTTGTTCATCAAAATTTTGATGAACAACAATCATAATTGGGTTGTGTTCATCAAAATTTTGATGAACAACAGTTGGAGGGCTAAAATACTCAACGGATTTTGATACGGGTTTCACTGCCAGTTTCGTTGCAAACTAGATTATGTTCTTAGGTATTTATACATCACTATAGTAATCATAGAATTCTTGAAAATAAATATAATAATTACGAAACGTAATCTATAACTGACCACAAACAGCTGTTGTCACGGTCAGCTGAAGTTCACCAATTTACAGAAACATTTGTTTAATTTTATATTGTATAAAATACTAGCGGGCCCGGCGCGCTTTGCTGCGCATTTCAATAATTTTTTGCAAAAGTTGCCCGCGGCTTCGCACGCAATTTCCCGTTGAAAACAGTACACTATATTCACTTATTCTTTTTCTATCACATTCTAAACATTGCTGAGATAATTGATAGTCGTTCCATCGTGAGCCTCTTGGGCGTATTATGAAGGTATGTACCATATTCCTGCCTCTATCTAGCTGTTACCCACGGCTTCGCACGCAAATCTTAAGAACCGAAGTCCTTATATTACTTAGTAAATTTTTTTTTTTACTATAATAAATTTTAGATTAAATTAGTTATATCTCCGATGCCACGATTGAGCTTGCTTTGTTGTCTCGATCGAGAGAATATGTACACACGGAGTTTTGAGAACCATACTTCTGTCAAAAAAAACAACTAAGGTTGATTTTATAACATTCTTTATATTTGTAGCCAACGTAAGATAGTAATTATGATATCTGCATTACTCTTCTGATCAAGCATGAGCATGGTTTATATTAAATAAATATTGCAGTTAAAGGTGAATTTTTACGTCAAATTTGAATTGTATTATCTGGATAGTAAAGTCTATGTTTAACAGTGATTGCAAAAACAGTTTAAACAAAATTTGTCGTTTCTCTTAAGCTTACTCTATGCTTTAAAACTATAAGTGTAATATATGTTTACAAAGAACAGCTGATTAAAAATTTGAAAAGACGTCAACATATGTTTGCTGCAATGCATTTCTTATGGGTATTTCTGTAACCAGTGGGGCGGAATCCTGAATCGGGAAAGGGATGGGCATAGCTTATAAACCTTCTCCGTGGAAAAATACATATACGTACAAATTTTCATCATGATCGGTCCAATAGTTCACGATTCCATAAAGGACAAACATACAAACATTCATTTATATATATATAGATTGAATAATTATACAGTGCTTGATCATTAGTGTTATGCAGATCGCAAAGACAAAGTTAGTAATGAATTTTTATTTTAGATTGACGAATAAAATATCTAATGCATTGAAAATAATATTTAGATGTTGTTCTAAAACCCACCTTGATGAACAAAGCTGTGCATGTTTTGCACATAACGTTATCGAAACTGTCTCTTCTAACAGTTTTACTGTAGAAAAAGGAAAGGCAAAGAGATGGCGCACTCTTCCCCTTATATCAGAATTAGAATACAAGCGACGGAAGTTGATTTTGACTAAAGTAGTCTTTTTAAGCTTACGTATATACATATTTTCTTGGTCGGAGTAAAAATTAATATTACTTATAGCACCAGAAACATCGCAGACTGCATTCAAACCCTTTTTAATCTAAGTTGGGTTCCAAAACCCAGATATGTGTATTTTCTTGGTCATTGCAACAACACAAACTTAACTGTGAAGTAATAAATTATAGCTGAAGTGAATTTAATCGGTCGCATCTGACTGTTGGACCGCAATCGTACGTAAGCTATATATTTTTTTTATCGGGACAACTATCACTATGGCACTTGAAAGTCTTAGGAAGAAAGTTAAATGAAAAGAGCCGAAAGTGGAAGCTTTATAATCGAAGTCGGTTTTTGTTGCTATATATTTCTCTTGATCAAGGCACAATTCAAACTCAACTATGGGACTTGAAATACCTTAGATACAAAATTAATCTAAAAATACGGGAGTTGACACGTTTTGACCAAATTAAGATTTTCGAGTCTTATGTGAATCCGAATTAAAACGAATCTCTCTTGAAGAATTTTGTTATGTTACGTATATTGGAATCATATATAGTTTTGATGAATACGTGTAATATTCAAATTTGAAAAAATCAACATTTTTTGTATAAGCAGAATGATGTGTAAATGGTCCCTTTGTACTGTTAAGCCGCGTTTACACCGGAGTTGGCAACCAATGATTGCAGACTTTTATCGGCAATTTTTAGTTGAACGCCTTAAAACAAGTGCAACTCGCATTGCCAACTGTAGTTGCAGACCGATTTTACGAGTTGGCAACCAAAATTTGGTTTTCCGAATAAAGTCGATAAAGATCAAATCCCACCTATCGGCTCCACGTGGTCGATAGGTATTTAACATTTACTCACCTGTATGTTATCCTTCAGGAAACATTTTAAAGCCTCACAAACATCTGGCACAAAGAGAGATATCGCACTTTTTGAAACTTTAAACAATGCTTGTATAAGAGTTGCCAGTTGCAAAAAATCGCAAAGTTATAGCTAACCTTTCACGCACTGGAATTGCTTTCCTGTAGTTAGTATCCTTTTTGCTAATTTTGTGTCCAATACCAACAATTAAACATTCAAAATCGTTGCTCGACATTCTTAAAAAGTTTTTTATACTGCCATCGCATCTCAATTCTCCCGTCAAAGGATCTGTATCATCTATATTTAGGTCATTCAATAGATCGCTGCCACTATACCTTGCTCTTGCCTGCAATGAAGGTCAAACCCAGAATCTTCTCCGTCTTCTCAATTTACCTAGAACAACACACGCTGCCGCGGCAAGTAAAACCTCTTCCGCACTCGACACTCTATATTTTGTCTAATTGTTTGGTTGCAAGTTGCAGTAAAAATTAAGCAAACTGTGTTCATGGTTGCAAATGCAAATTGCAAACTTCCATCGGCAACTAGCGTTGGCAATCGGAGTTGGCAACTTTTGGTTGCCAATTCCGATGTAAACGCGGCTTTACTGAGTAATTGAAAGATTTGTAGAATGATATCTGAGTAAAATTACTGTACAAGATTAATGATGTGTAGGGTGATCCCTGTTTACTGTTACTGTATAATACGAATGATGTTTAGAATGATCCTCGTGCACTGTTAATGTAAAATTTGATTAATGTGTAGAATGAACCCTGAGTACAACAGTAACAACTGAATAAGATCATTGATCCTACGGAAGGATAATTAATTAGCAGTGATCAGAGAAACTAATCTCACCATGTTGACGGAAAATATATTGTAGGCCCTAAACCACTGAAGCATTCATTGTTTTGATACTATTAGCCTATTTATTGATGTCTAGCTTGAGATTTTGATGTATTTGGATGAAATGTGCGATTAAGCGTTAACATTTATTTTAGAAACTCAAATGTTCATGAATCAACGAGTATGATAAAATTGTATTACATTCTTGTGTGCAATTAAAAGTATTATTCGACGATGTATATTACATATGCATAATTTTATTGACAATTACGTCACACGAAAGAAAGTAGTTTTAGTTATGTACCGTATGATAAAAATTACGAATTTACACATGGTTTGGTATTAAGGGTTTTTAAATCATTTGATTAGACTTTTCCAAAATCAAAATTGCATATCAGCATGTGGTTTTTGTATTCATTATAGGAAATGTAGCATACAACGTACAGTCGGAGGATTACAGACTGCATCTTTAATAGTAAAGTAAAGAAGACGTCTTGTGTAACGCAGCCTTGAAGCCAAATGAGGAGATTGATTGCGGAGAGTATAATATAGCCTGTATTGTAGCCTTGTTAGGCCGCATTCTCATTAAATGTTATAACATCTTTAAATAAACCTGTCGCAATAATACATTATATTCACGGTGACTGAGATTCTTGAAGGAGAAGGCCTATTATTGGTATAGGCTCAGTTGTTATACAAGTGAAACAGGTTAGTTGCTAAACAAGTTTAAAATAAATAAATAAATAAATATATATATATATATATATATATATATGCGTAAGATTATGTTAATGTAAATATCAATCATGGAATGACTTTAATTTCCGACATGAAGGGTTTCAATTCCAGGAATGCCAACGTGAGGTAGTCTGATGACTAGATTTAGGGCATAATTTATTGAACAACACTCAAAATACTCCAGCGTATTTAAAGCTTGTTAAAATTACCGTAACCGATAAACACTGTAGCTTCGGTTTTGGAAATACTGATTTAATACGATAGTATATTAATGTTTGTCTAAAGCTTAATAGTAAACCTTTATACAGGCGAGAACTTGGAAGTTTAAGGTTAATACAAATGCAGTTGAAATTTTACCAAATCTGCTAATTCAATTTTTTGTGTGTTTTGGACAAACTGGATAATTTAATATTTACAGTTTTGCAAAAACTAGACTTAAATGTTTTTTCTCATGTTTGTGCTCAGAACGTAAGAACATTGTCGTTGGTTCATTGATGAAAAGTTGATGTGCAATGCCCTGACTGACAGATCCACAGTATGAAAGACAAATCGCGACAATACAGGTATGCTTTAGTAAGATGCTTACCTCGCCGCGCCGTAGAGATCCAAAGTTAATGACCACTAATCACTTGCTACGAATATTGGAGTTCTTCTCACGTTGTAATTTTGCTTAGTGGTTAATATGTTTTTAGCATCGAAATATGAAGAAATACGAACTACTTTAGTTTAGCACATTTTGGAGAGAAACACGATTTTAGATATAAATGTTTACATAGGGTACGAAATAAATTAAATATAATTTTTGTATAAGACTGATACTTACCTCCAGTGTGGTATATTGAGGGGATGGTATAAATTCCACATGACCCATTGTTGGAGAAATAATAACTTCCCCTGACAAGGACGCATATTTACTAATTATATTATCTCTATTAAATAAAATTGTAATTTAATTGTGTAATATATTCAATCGCTGATAATTTATATTCGTTTAATTTGATAAATAATTGTTAAAACTGCCTAATTTTTAAAAGTTGGAAATTAAAGTTCTTTAAACGAGACGTAGTCCTAATATAACAGTTGATTGTGCGAAAATACAATGCTTTAGCTAGAACGTTTTTAGATTACACATTAAAAAAAAATAGAAATACACACAGACTTTAATCGAATCAAGTTAAAGTACAGTACAGGGTGGCCCATAAGTCAGTTGTCACTTGCAATTTTTTAAGACGATGTTTGTATAGAACAACGTGGAAGCCACTTTGAGTACCTATTGTAGGTTATATACTCTTTAAATTAATAATTAAAAATAAATAATAATAATTACACTAATAATACAATACTTTGAACAAATAAAGTATTTGTACTTTTCTGTTAACTTTGTATTTTCATTTCTGACAACTGACTTATGGGCCACCCTGTATAACCGGAGAGATGTTTTATTGTATTAGACGCATTTAATTATCCCCATATAATACAGCTCCTCACCTTAAAGGGAGATATATTAATAGGTTATAACAAACTGAAATCCTGGTACCGGTAATCAGATATCACCAGGAACAGAATCGTTTTACTTAGCAAATTAAGGATAGGTAAGGTCATGTAGTCTGTGAGGATGGTCCTTTTACGCAAAGGGTCCTTTTCTGAAAGGGTAATTAATGAAAATACATATATTGAGTTTTAGTTTGATATCACTTAGTATATTAATCCTCAAAATATATTGAAGTGCGTTTAGAGTTTGTTTTTCTTCACGTGAATTTGGAAGTTCCAAAATGGATAAAATAAATTATAAGTGGAGAATTCGTTTTTAAAATGTTGTGTTTTCATTGGTTTTATTTAATAAAATCTTTAATAAATTACGATGATTGAGAAGAATTCGCTATTTTTGTTTTGTTTTATTCTGTACATGCTAACCATAGTGAAGGTGTTAAACATGAGTTATGTGTTAATAATTTAAATGTCATACATAAGCTTTTTTTTCTTTTTTTTCCAATAGTTACGTTTTTTTGTAAAGATTGTAAAAAATGTATACAAGTAACTAAATGTTGGACACATACAGTATATATATATATATAAAATATTATTGTACGATTATCAGAGTAACAGGGACGTTTAAAAAGTGAGAAAATTGTATTTATTATAAATGTTACCAGCTGTGGCGAGAGATACGCCGGAGAGCAGCAGCGTTAGGGTCCTCATGGTGGCATTACACACGGTCATACACACACTGACTCGGCACACGACACTGGCATGTCTGTCTGTCTATCCACCGCGGCTCCGTCTGTCACAGGTCGGCGGCCGCTACAGCACTGGCGCTGTCTGCTGCTGCCGTGCCGCGCTAGGTGTAGGCGAGGCGGGGTATCCCCTACCGGTATCACTGTCACTACACGGGCACACCTCCGTTCATTCATTCTCGGCCCGTGCGAAACATTTCGCGGAAGGTGTGGAGATGTTCTTCGTCTGTTCTTGTTTATCGGTCAAATCAGTCTCATAAAAATTTATGAAAAGTAAAATTATTTGGAAGGGCGTACCTAGTATTATTGATGGTGTAGTACTCAGTATAGTTGTTGAAAAATTGTGACTGAGGCTGGGAGCAAGGCAGTTAAAAAAAAAAGAAAAAGCAGATTAGGGCCCGCTACAATAGTTACCTAGTGCACCCCCCTATTTGTACTTTTATCCTAAAGTGTCTAGTACATATAGACTGTAATCATCATATCATCGCTTTGGGGAGTCTGGCACTTTTATTTTGTTTGCCGGTGGTCTAGACCAATAGCTGTGCCGAGCCTCTCTCGGCTACAGCTGGTGTTGTCGTCTGCTCTGCTAGTTACCCTAACCTCGTTACTAGTTACAGCTGTTTTGATTACTGGTCTTTACGTGTTTCTTTGCCAAGTTTATTCAGATAGAGGTTTAGCTGGGTTCTTCTCTTGTAACCAGCTCCGAGTGGGTTACTACGGCCTTAAGATTTCCAGTGGACAGAGATGTATAGTTTCGTTCTTCAAAGCTGGCTGCCCCGCTCCCTATAGTGTTACTTCGAGCCCTTGCCTTCCAGAAAAGGTCCACGTACCTCACAGTTTTATATGAGGGCCCAGTATTGTTTCAAAATTCAGTGAACCAACCGTTAAAATCATTGTAAAATCATTAAAATCACGTTGTAAATGTAGTTGTCACAAAGTATTGTTTAGTATTGAGTCTAAAAGCCTCAACCACACTTTGCCGGCTTTTAGATCGGCTTTGCCGAATGGCAAGTCTGGACGCCGGTCGGCTTTTGCCGCTGTGTGCCAAAAGGCCGTTCCGCGTGCTGATTCCAACCTGAACAGATTTCGGTTGAAATCAAAGGAAGCCGTGCTGCAGGCAGGGTGGAAATGTGCCTTACAACAAAGAGCGGTACTACAGGTTTCTTCTCTAAGGTGAGGAATAAGGCGCGGCGTAGAGAACATGGAGTGGGCTGACGAAAAGGTTTTACATTTAATCGGGGCGTACCATGGTCTTCTCCTATTGTGGATCCGCAATGTACCAAAATATAAACATAAGGCACGGTAATACATTTACAACGCTCCAACAATAACAATTAATGCCGATGCTACCAAGAGATCTTCCTCAATTGATATCTTTACAGAGATTAAAGAATTCTGAATAAAACCGTGTAACTCGACCAAGCCGGTCAGCCTTGCCATATTACAAACAAAAAGTACCATCCGGCCAAACCGATCAGCATCACCGTACAGGATGGCCACTCGGTATATTGGAGATGCGGCATAAGATGTCACTCAGTAACCCGGGGTGGAAAACGGCAGGCGCTGGGCTGCCTCAACCTTATGAGCTCGTGAGTGTGGCAAGAACTTAGCCAGGCAAAAGTTTTGGGGGTAAAAATTACTCATGTGTTCCCAAAGTGGACAGAAAGTAAGGCCCCATTTTGTTCCTTAAAAAGTTCTTGACCCGTATCTATGTTGAGAACGATCTTTCAGTAGTACATACCAGTAATACTGAATTATTTAAATAATAATAATAATAATAATCGTTTACTAAAAACGTAATTGAAACCATTGACAATTTGGGGGGGTCTAGTCATTGAACCCCCCCACTTACGTCCTTGGGAGTGTGGGGATGCTTTCGTGCGAGGCAACCACCTGTCCCTTTAGCCGCAATCCCTAATTGCTAATAGTGTAGGTGCGTTGACATACGTAACATAGGCGGAAAGAAATTTTCAGGTGATGGAAAGAAACGGGAAGTAGATTGGAAGTAGGAGAAGAACGGTATGGTGAAAGGACGTTGGTTTCCTCGTTACTGACTTATTATATACATACATAAATCTTCCCATACGGGAGAAGGGTGGTGGATCGGATACGCTTTATGGTAAAATGCTACTCTGATCTGGTGTTGTTAAATTTACTAAAATTCATGCAGAAGGCTCGGCCTCGAAACAGCAAAGTGTGAGTCCTGAAGACGCTTTCGTGTTAAGTCTGTGTGACCCGTCTTGTTATTTACTGAGCTTAAAGTAGTTCTGTATAGCCGTCACTAAACGATGGACTTGTTTTTTTTGCCGATGTTCTAATATTTTTAATGTTGTGGTATCAGTGTAGTCCAGTGAAAAAGAAATCCCAAGTGAGGAATCAAAGTACTATTCCAGGCTTTCATTCCCGATTAGTGATGATCTGTGACATCCCCTTTAGCATCCTCTCTTGGCGGGATTATTTATGTCTTTTCACCAGGAGTGATGGCAATATCGGTTATAAATTTATTAATCTGTGGCTACGCCACTAGATCATTTGGTGTCTGAAAATTTCATTTCGTAGTATGAACGTGTCTAAAAACATCAATTTGGTACTTTTGATTATATGCCAGGACATAACGTCCAGGCAACAGCAATTATCGTGCGCTTATCCTCTTTTAGTGGAGACAATAAAACCCCGATCTGCGACTAGAGATTCTGGTACCACAAGATTCAGAGCCAGATTCAAGGACTGGAGTCGGAAAACGGATAAAGTAATGTATTTTTTAATAATAAGAATAGATATGGGACGAGTCTCCCCCGTCACTTCCTTTTGTTGACTGTAGGCGGCGCTGGTGCTGTCACATTGCCACAGTTCGAACCGTAGTGACGTCACACGATAAGGTGAAGTGGAGTGGGCGTGAGGAGCTGTTTGTTGCGGTAAGAGAACAGGAAACAGCGATTATGTGACGCCGATACAAGTGGAGAGCCACCTGTCACTGATTAGTGCACTGGGCCGCCAGCGCGGGAGAACTTGACCTTGACGCGAACTCTAGGCAGTACAGTGTTGTGGTTGATACGATTAGCTCTTCGCCGGTGTCGTGCACGACTTGGTGGTCGCCGCCGCGTCAGTGGACCTTAACTCTCGTACCTCACTGTCAAAGTTGAACATGAAATGTGTTGCATGAAAGGAATGTACAGAACTGTTCTCTACAAAAATAATTAACATGTGAAATATCAATAAATAATAAATGACTAATATTGGATATTGTATTTCATATCGCCATCAGCTTCACAAATTGGAAAGTACATAAAGAATGGACACTGTTGATTCATATTAAATTTGATGTCGTATTTTTTTTAAATTCTTGTACGTTTTCACAGCTGATCATCATCTGGCAACTTTCTTGTCCTTTTTTTTTGTAGTTTCCTAAAGGATTTTTGGGAAATACAATACTGTGCTCAATTACTGCTTCATCACCTCCAGAGAAAACCCTAAAGCATTTCTGTCAACTCTGGTTCCTTAAGGAAACTAATTACTAAAATCCGGTCAAGTTTGGACAGCTCTTCCACTTCAGCATATTACAAAGATGTGACTCTTTTCCTTGCCACTGCACCTCTCTCTATCCACTAACAACTTAAAAGGTGCCTTTTGTCCACGTGGAAGCATCTACAGGTATCCATGTACCAGCATCCATGTTCTCTTAAACTATCCACCGTCCTCTCTTCTCTCTTCGTCATTAGCTAGTTCATCTAGCGATTCTCTGAAAAAACTCTTCTGTACTCGTAGCCTATTCCTTTCGACTCTACCGAGCTTCTCAGCTCGTCTTCCTACTCAAAGGCTCTTTTGATTACCTTGTCCTTTTCTAAGTTCCAATTTTAAAACATATACTCATCTCGCTTCCCGGTCCAGATACTATTAGTGCTGAGTAGGCTACTTCTATGGCTACTTGGCCAGCTTTTTGGTTCCTCTCAATTCTTGCGTGTTCTGATGTACAGAGGAAAGAAAGTTTATTATTTCGTCCCATATCATATAGTGTAAGCTTAAACCGTTCCAATAGTAATTTTATGGTCTGAATGGACTATAACGCATGCCCCTTTATTAATATGTGAAGAAAGATAAAACTTACTACTGCACTACTACTATTGACTTAGTATTTGCCATTACTGAGGTAGATGATACCTACCCTGAATATCAAGAATTATACTTTGTTGCTGAACAATTTCAAATCTATAATTTTTTAGAGCTCTCTAGAAATTTAGACAGTTTAATTTAATGCAGTTAAAAGCTCAGTATGATTTCTATTCAAAGTTTGCATTACATACCCTTACTTCTATAAAGAAACGTGTGACGAGTATAAAGAGGTAAATATATATTGTTGCTGACGCCGTTATTGTTTAACATAAGCCACATGGAGAAAGTACAACGACATTTGTTTTCAGCATATTGCTGTGGGCGCTCAAAATTTTAATTAATCTGAATTCCACATAATGTAAAATTAGAGTACTAAGATAAAAAGTTAGGTTTTCAAATTTTCTATCCAGAGTGTTATTTATTCCATTTCATTTTGTTACTTATTAATATATTAATATAGTTAAGGTGTGCGCAAGACAACATTACCGGTTACTTTTTTAGTCCGAATACTGAACAGTTTTTGTAAGTTAAATTTTAAAATTGTATCTCTTCCGCAGAGTGTATCAGTGAATCAGTGTAAGATTTCACTTTCAGCACTTGACCCAGTGCCAGCTCAGTGTAATGAACTCTGTACACACTAAGTGCTACAGTAGAATCGTTAACATGATTAGCAGCAGGGGGCGCCGCGCCGCTCTGCGCCCTTCACTCTAGAGGACAACGACTGATGTAAAGGTCACAGATATAGCGGGTAGCAGTAACTTGACATTTGGCTATAGTGGATTGTACTCTACTGACCTCCACCGTACAATGAGTACAGATGATCGTTATCTCAGGCCATTACTGAGGTAGATGATACCTACCCTGAATATCAAGAATTATACTTTTTCCGGTCCGGCTATAGTGGATTGTACTCTACTGACCTCCACCGTACAATGAGTACAGATGATCGTTACCCCGGGCCATTACTGAGGTAGATGATACCTACCCTGAATATCAAGAATTATACTTTGTCCGGCTATAGTGGATTGTACTCTACTGACCTCCACCGTACAATGAGTACAGATGATCGTTACCCCGGGCCATTACTGAGGTAGATGATACCTACCCTGAATATCAAGAATTATACTTTGTCCGGCTATAGAGATTGTACTCTACTGACCTCCACCGTACAATGAGTACAGATGATTGTTACCCCAAGCCATTTCTGACGTAGATGATACCTACCCTGAATATCAAGAATTATACTTTGTCCGGCTATAGTGGATTGTACTCTACTGACCTCCACCGTACAATGAGTACAGATGATCGTTACCCCGGGCCATTACTGAGGTAGATGATACCTACCCTGAATATCAAGAATTATACTTTGTCCGGCTATAGAGATTGTACTCTACTGACCTCCACCGTACAATGAGTACAGATGATTGTTACACCAAGCCATTTCTGACGTAGATGATACCTACCCTGAGTATTAAGAATTATAATTTGTCCGGCTATAGTGGATTGTACTCTACTGACCTCCACCGTACAATGAGTACAAATGATCGTTACCCCGGGCCATTACTGAGGTAGATGATACCTACCCTGAATATCAAGAATTATAATTTGTCCGGCTATAGTGGATTGTACTCTACTGACCTCCACCGTACAATGAGTACAGATGATCGTTACCCCGGGCATTACTGAGGTAGATGATACCTACCCTGAATATCAAGAATTATACTTTGTCCGGCTATAGTGGATTGTACTCTACTGACCTCCACCGTACAATGAGTACAGATGATTGTTACACCAAGCCATTTCTGACGTAGATGATACCTACCCTGAGTATTAAGAATTATAATTTGTCCGGCTATAGTGGATTGTACTCTACTGACCTCCACCGTACAATGAGTACAGATGATCGTTACCCCGGACCATTACTGACGTAGATGATACCTACCCTGAATATCAAGAATTATACTTTGTCCGGCTATAGAGATTGTACTCTACTGACCTCCACCGTACAATGAGTACAAGAGATCGTTATAGTTGATTGTCAAGTCAAGGTCGTAAATCACTGATGCTCTTTCTGCACGTAATGGTAGTGCAATGTGACCAGCAACTAAATGCCTCGATGCACTTTGATGAATATCGATACTGCAGGAAGTGTAATTCATTGATTCCTTGCGTTTATAAATAATTTATAAAGCAAATTCTAAGCAAATTGTATTAACATTATATAATATGGAAATTTGTTCAAACATTGCCAGCTAAACATACCGATATAAATGGCATTAGTGCTAAAAGATCCGAGAAATCCTTTTCACCTACAAATTTAATACTCATAGATAATGTAGTGTATAAATCAGACTAATCAGCCGTAAAATATGTGCCAATTGATATACCTGAGTAGTGTTATCCAGATTGAATTTAGGTTCGACACTCATATAAATATATCTTTGAAAAGAAAAATATGAATAACATCATGTCCTGTGCGCTAAACAACGAATCCTGTGTAAAATAATTTTGATAAGTCTGCCTAAACGGTTTTTATATACGTTTTCGAAACACATATCATAATAGTACTGACAATGCAACACGAAGGCGATAAACAAATATAAACGTTGAGCTGAACCTCCTGTCCAGTAATGAGGATTGTATTAGACTGGCGTATGGGACAGGTATAGACTGTAGATTGAAGGTGGCTGCCAGCTAGACCTGTCTATCAGATTTCAAGGTTCACCAGGAATTCTGTTAGTTTTCCTTACTAGTAACATAAGACGAAAATGATGAAGAAATATTTTTGTTACGTGGAATCTACTGTTCCCTAATAAGGATTATACCAAAGATGCAATAGGGACGGGTGTAAACTGTAGACTGAAGGTGGCTGCTAGCTAGACCGGTATGTCAGATTTCAAGGTTCACCAGGAATTTTGTTAGTTTTCCTTAATGACAACACAAGAGGAAGATGATGAAGAAATATTTGTGTTGCGTGGAATCTACTGTCCCCTTAAAGGATTGTATCAGAGAGGTGAATGGGACGGGTGTAAACTGTAGACTGAAGGTGGCTGCTAGCTAGACCGGTATGTCAGATTTCAAGTTCACCGGATTTTGTTATTTTTACTTATGTGACACAGAAGAGGAGACAAAGATGAGAAATATTTTTGTTGCGTGGAATCTACTGATCCCTAATAAGGATTGTGTCAGAGAGGTGAATGGGACGGGTATAGACTGTAGACTGAAGGTGGCTGCAAGCTAGAGCGGCCTGTCACAGTTCAAGGTTCGCCAGTAATTTTGTTAGCTTTCCTTACTGGCAACACAAGACAAAGATGATGAAGAAATATTTTTGTTGCGTGGAATCTACTTTTCCCTAAAAAGGGTTTGTGTCAGAGAGGTGAATGGGACGGGTATAGACTGTAGACTGTGAAGGTGGCTCCCAGATAGCTCGGTCTGTCACAGTTCAAGGTTCGCCAGGAATTTTGTTAGTTTTCCTTACTGGCAACACAAGACGAAGATGATGAAGAAATATTTTTGTTGCGTGGAATCTACTGTTCCCTAATAAGGATTGTGTCAGAGAGGTGAATGGGACGGGTATAGACTGTAGACTGTGAAGGTGGCTCCCAGATAGACCGGTCTGTCACAGTTCAAGGTTCGCCAGGAATTTTGTTAGTTTTCCTTACTGGCAACACAAGACGAAGATGATGAAGAAATATTTTTGTTGCGTGGAATCTACTGATCCCTAATAAGGATTGTGTCAGAGAGGTGAATGGGACGGGTATAGACTGTAGACTGTGAAGGTGGCTCCCAGATAGACCGGTCTGTCACAGTTCAAGGTTCGCCAGGAATTTTGTTAGTTTTCCTTACTGGCAACACAAGACAAAGATGATGATGAAATATTTTTGTTGCGTGGAATCTACTGTTCCCTAATAAGGATTGTGTCAGAGAGGTGAATGGGACGGGTATAGACTGTAGACTGAAGGTGGCTCCCAGATAGACCGGTCTGTCACAGTTCAAGGTTCGCCAGGAATTTTGTTAGTTTTCCTTACTGGCAACACAAGACAAAGATGATGATGAAATATTTTTGTTGCGTGGAATCTACTGATCCCTAATAAGGGTTGTGTCAGAGAGGTGAATGGGACGGGTATAGACTGTAGACTGTGAAGGTGGCTGCTAGCTAGACCGGTCTGTCACAGTTCAAGGTTCGCCAGGAATTTTGTTAGTTTTCCTTACTGGCAACACAAGACAAAGATGATGATGAAATATTTTTGTTGCGTGGAATCTACTGATCCCTAATAAGGGTTGTGTCAGAGAGGTGAATGGGACGGGTATAGACTGTAGACTGTGAAGGTGGCTGCTAGCTAGACCGGTCTGTCACAGTTTCAAGGTTCGCCAGGAATTTTGTTAGTTTTCCTTACTGGCAACACAAGACAAAGATGATGATGAAATATTTTTGTTGCGTGGAATCTACTGTTCCCTAATAAGGGTTGTGTCAGAGAGGTGAATGGGACGGGTATAGACTGTAGACTGTGAAGGTGGCTGCTAGCTAGACCGGTCTGTCACAGTTCAAGGTTCGCCAGGAATTTTGTTAGTTTTCCTTACTGGCAACACAAGACAAAGATGATGATGAAATATTTTTGTTGCGTGGAATCTACTGTTCCCTAATAAGGGTTGTGTCAGAGAGTGTCAGAGAGGTGAATGGGACGGGTGTAAATGTAGACTGAAGGTGCTAGCTAGACCGGTCTGTCACAGTTCAAGGTTCGCCAGGAATTTTGTTAGTTTTCCTTACTGGCAACACAAGACAAAGATGATGATGAAATATTTTTGTTGCGTGGAATCTACTGATCCCTAATAAGGGTTGTGTCAGAGAGGTGAATGGGACGGGTGTAAACTGTAGACTGAAGGTGGCTGCTAGCTAGACCGGTCTGTCACAGTTCAAGGTTCGCCAGGAATTTTGTTAGTTTTCCTTAATGACAACACAAGACGAAGATGATGATGAAATATTTTTGTTGCGTGGAAATCTACTGTCCCCTTAAAAGGGTTTTGTATCAGAGAGGTGAATGGGACGGTGGTAAACTGTAGACTGAAGGTGGCTGCTAGCTAGACCGGTCTGTCACAGTTCAAGGTTCGCCAGGAATTTTGTTAGTTTTCCTTAATGACAACACAAGAGGAAGATGATGAAGAAATATTTGTGTTGCGTGGAATCTACTGTCCCCTTAAAGGATTGTATCAGAGAGGTGAATGGCACGGGTGTAAATTGTAGACTGAAGGCTGCTAGCTAGACCGGTCTGTCACAGTTCAAGGTTCGCCAGGAATTTTGTTAGTTTTCCTTACTGGCAACACAAGACAAAGATGATGATGATATTGTTGTTGCGTGGTGACTACTGACAGAGGTTTTGTCAGAGAGGTGAATGGGACGGTATAGACTGTAGACTGAAGGTGGCTTCCAGATAGACCGGTCTGTCACAGTTCAAGGTTCGTCAGGAATGTGTTAGTATTGCTTGCTGACAACCCAAGACGAACTAGACGATAATGCAATATATTCGTATTATAGCACTGTCTGTCTCCCAAGAATGTGTGTACTCTGCATATTGTGGCAGCAGGCTTGACCGGTTCCATTAGAGTTCAAGGTGCACTAGACATCTTATAGTTATACCGAGAAGGAAAAAAACGATAAAGATATATATATATATATATATATATATATATATATATATGCATTGAGTGACATCATCTGTCACCATATAGGGAGTGTACCAGAGAGGTGAATGGGACAGGTCTAGACTACAGACTACAGGTGGCTGTTGACCTGTCCAGTCTCCTCGCAGTTCTAGAATAGCAAGGACTTTTGTTATTTTTGTTTGCTGAGAAAGTCAAATGTACAAACGCAATGGTGTATATACAGAATCATATAGTTGCATCCTCGTGCTTAGTGTCCCATTCTCATGTTGTTGTTGCCAGACGATTGGCATAGAAATCGCAGTTTCCAGACCATTACCCCGGCTGCCATTCAAGCTTCCAGACACTTAGGTGGAAACAATCTACTATGCAGTAGCTTGACTCATGAAACGCGTTTTCTTCCATGATCCACATTAGTTTTCCGTAGTATATACAGGTTTCTTGGTTAATAACCAATCAGAGACGTATCTTAAAGTTTTGTAATTTCTATTTCTTAAAATATTAACTGTTTTGTTTTTTTACTAGAAAAATCATGTTACTTGACACCAGTTAAGCATAAAAAACACATTTTGTTAAAATTAAAAGTTGTATGCTAGATTTTGATGTGTGTAAAGTAACTAAGGTTTAGGGCTAAAACAAATTACACAAGCAAGATTGCTTGGTTTGTTTCCTCGTAGCAAATTTTTCAACATGTTACAAAGAGTAAAGTTAGACATGTAATCCTAAAGTATATTTTTGCACATGATTCTTGTGTGTTGATTACATTGTACACCCTCCTTTGGGAACAATCTTCACAGATATGGCGTCATGAACGTCAACACTTCAACGGACTTCAGAAATTACACTTTATCCTTATATGTCCTATAGAAACAGAGGTAGTTGGCATATTCATTAGATTAGGCTATTAAAAATTAGGCTACTTGGCAAAATATACTACAGTGTATTTAATAATAAAATTACATTAATAGATGCATTTTTATTTTTGCCTTTCGCTGGACTAAATAAAATAAAAATCTTAGTGGTGTAAATTAATTAAAGTAGTATCAACTTATGATCCGGTAGACGCACAGCTAAATTGTTTACCGCAGCTCCAACATTGAAATAATAGTTCAGGTTATCGCCACTAGAGTGCAATACTGTCTAAAGCTATTGAATGACAATCTTTGATAGCATGGTTACACGAAACGTCTCAAAAGTTATATTTTATTATTTTCCACATATCTGTACATATGTTGCACCTGTAGGTGACAATGGGAATTGGGGACTTTAAGACCACTAAAAAGGTTTTTTTTGGTGTTGGAATGATTTAGATTATCTCAAATATTCAGTGTTATATACACGCTATAGTCGTCGTAGTTTCTTAGATGTTTTATAAGGTGTTTAGTCACTAAGTAGGTTTTTTATATTAATTTTTAAACGATTTTACCATTTTAATACTGAAAATTTAATGGCAAATTTAAAAAATGGGTTTTTGACATACCTGAAGTGATGTTTTTATCCACACTTATAAACAGCTTAATAATAAGACTTACTCAATTCAAATTTATAGGATAAATTCCCTAAAAAGCGACAGGGAAGGGTTGTTTTCAAAATTAAGTAATCGGGGAGATGTAATCGGTCAACATGCAAAGAGTCTTTAACTATTAAATTAAGAATGAAATAAATAAATATTACATTTCAGGATTACGTCATAATTAGCCAGTTTGCAAGAAACGTTTAAATAATTGTCAATGATTGATGAAACACTAAATTAAATAAAAAAAGAAAAAGAACAGTTGGTCCATGTGCACTTTGATGATTTTGTTATCATACTTTTGGTGTTGTCACGATGAGCTGTAGTTTATATTCCGTCATGTTGGTATTGGTGGCGTTATGCGGTTACTGTATGGTGTAGCCTACCATGTGTCGCATAACATGTGTCCCCAAGGTTGCACGAATTCCAAATATTTACAGTAAGTTCATTTCATTCTCGTGCACTATTATAGAACTCATTCTTGTCTGTGTAGATAAAGTATCATGCAAAATTCATGATAAAGTGTACAGATGAAATCTTTCTCGAGATTTACTGCCGTATGCCGTACGTTACATTCACGTTTTTTTTTAGTAACCAGGTTTTATAAATGCCCCGCTAAGCTAGCAAGGGTACTATAATGCAAGAATACGCCGAGGTAAAATACTGTCACCGACTTTTAACATTGACTCGAGTATGCCATATTTTCTTTTAATTCTACGAATAAAAGTGTCATTTGTTACAATCCTAAATGATTGTACACAGTTTATTTACAGATTTATTTGTTCTGTTATTTTCTCGTTGTCATCATGGTTACCCATCAAACAAATTCGCTACCGCTCAGTCAAACCCCTTAAGTCAGTTCGTTTTCGAGATATCGTGCGGACAGACAGACATAAATGAAAATTTCTGGCCCCACGAATGATAGGCTTCGCTGGCGCTCAGCCAATTAATAAAATATTTGTTAATCAACTAATATTTACTTGACATAATTGACAATCAGAATTGTAATGGGGTCGTCCAATGTCTAAAAATACAAATTTCCTGGGAATCTCTCTTTTGTCTGTATAAAGATCTTGGCTACTGCCAGTGTATTTCAACGTTATTGTGTACCAGCGTGATAATAATCGTGTATGTTTTCTCGAAGAAGCGATAATCTCTAGGATGATCTGTAGGGTGAAGAGAGGACGTCCCAGTGACAGAAGCAGGGCCAGTGTAGGACGCACGATAGCGGTCTGGTGTGTCTGGTTTGCCCACACAGCGACACACGTGGTCTGTTATTAGCTGCGTTGCTACGATTTTTATCACCTCATTCACATACGGAAATACAGGGGAGCTGGGCCGTTAACTTTTAGTGCATCAGATCATTTTTTCTGTGCTGATGGATGAATGATTTATTTCCTTTTCATTCAGTATTCTATTGAGCATTTTTCCCATTGACCTTTTTGTACAATGGGTCCCTTCCCCCCATGTCGTGTAGTTTTAATCCCAGGATCTGTCTGTCTTTCATTACTCTGTTCGTTAATATTTTTACTCTGTCTAATCTAAAAAGAGAAAAGCCAAAGACATCAATATATATATACACATACATATATGTACTTGCTCCGCCGTGACTCGAACCGGGTATCTCAATTTCCGGATCAAGTACTTTTTGTAATTCAATATTTATTGAAATTAAATTTTATATATACATATGGAAATTAAACTATATATATATATATATATATATATATATATATATGTATATGTAATGATATATATATATATATATATATATGTATACATATATTTATAATAACATGCTTAGGTCATGAAAGTAGTATTAACAGTAAAATGTTATGTGTGTTGTTTAAACACCGATAAAACATTATATGTTTCTCGCAGACTCCAGAGGTTGTGTTACATAGCAACATTACGGGATTGTTTATTAACATTTATTACGGAGGAATGTCATTTTTATGATTAGGCGATTAAATAATAAACTTGTATTGGTCTCTCCCATTCAATTGCCACTTAAACATAAAAATTTGATTCATCCAAGATTTGTAGTCCGATTGTAATAAAGTGTACGGCTCAAATTTTGAAAATTGTATTATCAATTATTTTGGCGATTTCCACTACGAAATCAGTTATTACCTTATATTTAAAATTTGTAACTTAGTTGTTTTCTTAAACTAAGTTTAAAATACGTATACGTATTAGTTTAAAAAAATGTGTAAAGGAATCTTAGTTCCCAACGCGTTCCCAAGTGTATGCCGCACAGGCAATAATAGAAAGAAAGGTAAAACTTTCAGGGTATACATTCGCAGAAACTGTTGTATACTTGATAATTTACTATGAAGTGGCTTAAAAAAAATCAAATACCGATGGAGAATATTCCTTTTGAGGACCTTTTTATAGACAATTCATTGTCTTCAATAACTTTTTGCATAAACCACGCTAGTGTCAATGCCTGAAGTTTAAAATTTCCGAATGGTCGTCACTATTTTCGTTGTATATGCCTCGAGTTTAATTTGATCTGTGGGACATAAACTTGACACTCTCCGTTTAATTTCGCAGAAATTGCTTGAAAATTGAGCGAATTCAGCGATTGATACCAATTTATTGTATGTATGCATGTGTCATTGTGTGGTGTTATGTGTAAAATGGATCATGTATAAAATGTGAGGTATACACAATCCTAGCAATTAATTAACTGGCAATTTCAAGATTCCTTTGGTTTAAAAGGGTAATTTCTTATTGAACAAATTTGAAGGTCAAGTCTCTACATGTGGGTTATTTTACTGATTCCAATTTGGCTGATATTGAACGCTTGTTTGTGAAAACTTGTATTAAGTATTCAAGGGGAATTAAATCTCAATGATTGATTAAACAATTTTAGAAATCGTCAGCATTAGAAACAATTACGGTAATTTTAAGGACCGAACATAGTGTTATTCAAACACCACAAACATCCAAGCAAAAGTAGTTTTGCGAAAAGAGGATTTGCATGACAAAATTTAGAAGAATCACTAAAAATGCACACATTTCTTGCAGCAAGTAACTGTTCTTGATGGTGTTAACGATTGATTAAAAAAAATTAAATTTTATAACCACGATTCATCAAGTCTGCATACGGCGATTTCGTCTGCTTTAGATTTCGTATCAACTGTTAAGATTTGAATACTAGCCTCTGCTTTGATACCATGCAAAGAGAAGATTAGATAAAATTAGTAAGGGCGCCGGAATCAAAAATTGAGCTCAGAGAAGAAACTAAGTTGCAGGTAGCACCCGGTGTCGAGCGACACTCCACACACACAAACAGTAACTGACGACAGACGTAAGTGTAAACACACAAACAAACAGCGCGACCTCGTTAACATCCAGCCAGATGTAATCTGCCCCAGTTATGTTTTAGTGCGTCTATAATTTTAGATATCCCGTGTAGAAGAATGCCGGCGTCTGTCAGCCTCGTATCGCCGGTACGTTCTTTGGTCCCCGCCAAGTGAAATCGATTGATAACCGATATGAGAAAAATGAGAATGAGAATAATGATTTATTCCTTCAAACAAGTACAAAAACATTACAAAAGTAAAATCTTAGGAATAGCCTAATCACATGTCCAGTAGTGTGATTAGGTTTAACAAAATGAAATAAACTTAATACAGTACTTTTTGAGTTCAGTTGCATTAAGTTACATGCTGGCCACTCTCCGAGGTACCTGAAACTACAGATGAACTAAAAATAAGAATACAAAAAATATAACTAATATAAAGATAATTCTAACTACTTTTCCATATAATGTCAGAATAAGAATTATATAATATTGACAGTAAAAACAACATAACAATTAGTATCCTCTTTATACAATTCGAATAAAAAAAAAATTATTATAAATTATATTGTGGTGATAGTCATATAAGAAATTACGAATTTCAGGACAAATGTAATAATGGCCAAAATCTTCTTTGTACTTGGACAAATTCTTAGCATCATAGCCAATCCGTGTAATTTGTAGGTCTGCAGAATTCCCACAAGGAACTAAACTTTGTTGTATCGTACAAGTCTGTATACTGGACGTCTTTAAAAGTCCCACCCCTCCCTATTAACTTTCTTATGAATAGAAATAAAGTGATTTACTTTGGGGGGTGTTTATATGACCAACTAAGGAGTGTTTTTTTTGACGTATGATAATTTTCTCCCCCCCCCCCTCCAAATTGGGTATTTGGGGGTAAGTCAAAATCTTTCAATAGGAACCCCTAGCAAGTGATACCTCGCTTTAAAGATAGTATAAAACGAAGAAGAATGGCGCAAGCTATAGGTCCAGTCCAATTACTGTGCAAAAGTGGTCTGAATGTGTCTCACATACTAACTAATAATAATAATAATAATAATAATAATTCTTTATTGCAGTAAAACAATTAACAAAATTGCATTGCAAGCGTCATTTCAACATTTGGATTTAAAAAATCTATAAACTAAAACCTATCTTAACATAGGCACAGTTAATTCCACATACTAATGTGTGAACCTAACAATGTATTGTATTTTTGCACGTTTTGCATGTTTTGGATATCAGAAAAGGATAAATAGAATAATAATAATAAAATATTAATTTTCATCCCAGCGGCCCATCGTAAACTCATCAACGGAGTAAAATGCCTTTGACAACAAAAAGTGTCTTAATCGAGATTTGAATTGTTTGGGTTCATTAATTCGTTTGAGATCTCCAGGGAGCTTATTGATTAACCTGACACCCATTTGAGATGGTAAGTGTTCGAACATAGCCGTTCTATGCTGTTCTGTCCTGAAATTGTTCCTGCCTCTGGTCTCGTACTGATGGACGTCCCTGCCCTGAACCAGTTCACATTTGAATCGGCAGTACAGGGTAACGTCGAGAATATAGAGGCTGGGTAAGGTTAGAAATCCAAGCTCCCTGAAGGCAATTTTACACGACTCTCTGGGTTTTAATTTCGAAATTATTCGAACAGCTTTCTTTTGTGTTCTAAATACTCTGTCAAATTTGTATTTAGAACAGCTGCCTCATAGTCTCAAACCGTAGGTCAAATGTGGATGTACTATGCCAAAGTAGGCAGTTTTCAGTACATCAAACGAGCAGAATTTTGCTAGATTGCGTAAGACATAAGTGCCTGAGGCAAACCTTTGAGCAAACTCTGTCAATGTGATCGCTCCAGGTCAGTCCCCTGTCCAGGTACATCCCCAGAAACTTGGTGGATTCGGCTTCATCTAAGATAGCTTCATCCGCCATCACAATTGGTCTGTATTCGTCTTCTTGTTGACGGAGACAAAATTTTATTACGTTAGTTTTTGGCATAGTTTAGTTTTTAGATTTGTCTTTGAAAAGTGCTCGATGCATGCGTTTAGTTCAATAAAGGCTTTGATCTCAAGATCTTGTTTTCGTACTTGATCTGATGCAGAGAGTCGTATCGTCCGCATATTGAATCACCTCTCCATTTTGAATTGATGAATTCAATCTGTTGACGTAAATGAGAAAAAAGTATGGGCCCCAAAATTGAACCCTGGGGAACACCGTACTGCATTTTTTACTTTGCCTGACAGGGTGTTCGCGATCTGCACACACTGCTCTCTGCCACTGAGGTATGACGAAAGCATTTATATGCGGCTGACCTCGAACACCACATGTCCATAACTGATGCAACAATGTCCCATGATGCACACAGTCAAAGGCCTTTGAAAGGTCGAGAAATATGCTGAGCACTTGTTCTCGCCTCTCCAAGCCATCAACAACACAGTCAATGAGTTTTGTTACAGCATCAATCGTCGATTTATTTTTCCTGAATCCGTACTGCTCAGGGTTAAGAATTTCAAACTGTTCAAGAAAACCTTCAAGCCTTCTAATGAAAACCTTTTCGAAAATTTTGCTCATGACAGGAAGAATGGATACAGGACGGTAATTACTTGCGATGCAAGGATCATCCTTTTTAAAGATCGGAACCACTCTTGCTGTCTTCAAAGCTGAAGGGAAAACGCCTTGGGGCGAAGGACAGATTTTATCAATTTAGTAAGTGGTGTCAAAATGTGCTTGAAGCAACGCTTGATCAGCCACACGGACATTCCGTTGATGTCGCTGGACTTCTTCGGCTTGAGGTCTCTCAAGACGACTGCCATCTCCACCTCCCCCACAGGAAACAGAACCATGGAAGAGACCGGTCTCACTACTACATTTTCTACAAGATTGTCACAATTGAAAGATGTGCTTGGTACAGCCACAGTCGAAAAAAAAATTATTAAATTCGCTAGCCACTAGAAGTGGGTCGTCTGTTAATTTACCGTCAATTTTTAGTTTCGGATTTGATTGTTTTGAGTTATTTGTTTGTGATGTAACGCTTTTTATTACTTCCCACGCACAACTTTTTGAAAAATTTTTCTGCGTTCTCCAATTTTTGTTCAATATGTCGTGCTTTAGCGGCTTTTATTTCCTTGCGATAATTTTGTTTAAATGTTCTATAAAAATTTTTGAAGTTTTCGTTATTTGATTTTAAATAAATTGAATGGTAAAATTTGAGCCTTTCTCTCAAGTAGAGAATATCCTGAGTAAATCCAGGCATTACTCTTCCTATGAGAGATCGCTCCTTTATCATTCTATATGGGCAAGTAATTATTTAAGTTAATAATTAAGGCAGTCATTGAACGCAGTGAATGCTTCCTCTACGTGTTCAAAAGCATCCACAAATGACCAAGATTCTCTTTGGAGGAATCTGTTGAGAATTTTAATGTTTTCATTATTTAAATCTCTTTTAAATTTTGCTGAAGAGGGTTCGTATTTAGGATTGAATTGTTTGATTACAGTCTCCTGTGCGAAATGGTCAGAGATGGCCGCGTCGAGAACAGTAACAGAGACTAGTAAACAATAAGAGATGTCATGGCAAAATCAGCTATTGGTATTCCCAGGACTTCCTAATGGCTCGGATAAAACAAAACCTAATAAATGCTATGTTAATCATGGTTGTTGATTCTTCTAATAACTTGTTTTATGCTTTTGTATTCTAAGTTTTCGAAATTACTAGTGAGTGAATGTTTTATATGCCTTACAATAACATTAAGTGTAACTTAAAATATAAGATTTTTACAAAACATTTAAACTTTAATTGGCCACCAAATGTTATAGAGTAAGATTAGAGACCTCTTGTTTATGCCATTCTTCTTCTTTTTATAATACATTTAAAATGAGGTGTCACTTGCTTAGGGGTTCCTATTTAGAAATTTTGACTTATCTAAAATACCCTATTTTGTAGGGGGCAGGGTTTAGTCAAAACTTTTAATACATTAAAAAACTACTCAGTTGGTTGTATAAACATCCCTTAAGTACATCACACAATCTCTATTCATAAGAAATTTAATTGTAGGGGGGGGGGGACTTTGAGGACACCCGGTACTATGTGGAAGCAACCTGTATAAGCAGCCTGCCTAAGTTAAATATTCACCTTGTCATCAAATTACACGAAAATAAAAGGAGCAAATCTCTTGCAATAGAGTCGATTTATAAATAAATAATAAAATGAAATGTTACTTTTGTTGTTATCAACAACTGATTTTGTTGACGTTTGTAAATTCGAGTTAGTTGAAAAGTATAATAATATAATCTTACTTTATAATAAATAAACATACATTTAATTGAGTGTCAATGAAGGGGTTGGATGTACGTACAAGTATAACTGTACCGTACACAAAAAGTATATATTTTACCAAACGGAAAATCAAGTAAAGTAATCACTATATTACCATCGTCTTTTATTAAATATCACTTCAGGTTATGATAAATGTTCTTTTTTTTTAAATAAAGCGTTAAACTGTGAGCATATATTGGCAGATATTAATGCTAACATTCTGTGAACAGAGACAACAATTCGGCTGATCGTAACAACCTGTTTTATTTAGGCTAATTCAAGGTTTTTGTTATTAGTCAGATCACGACATAGGCCACAGCGTCTGGTTAAATCTTATGAAACTATTCTACTGTATTTCAAACGTGTGTACTTTTTCATATTTAAATAACGATTAATTCACGCGATATTTTATCCGAAAAGTAACAGCTTGAAAACAAACTGTGTTTAAATAGCATTTATGAAACCATCGTGCATTCGAATAAAGAGTGAAGTTGAATGCAGAAACGTGTGACCTTCGGCTACATCTGGGTGTCTGAAGTGCGTGGACAGATCCGAGCAAGCAAGATGACGTATTAGCTGCTGATATCTGGCTCGTCTCTGCGTCAGCATAACGTCTCATCAGCGTCTTGCTTACTCCTGCATTCACGGAATACTCCATGGCGAGATTGTTTAGTTGTAATATTTGTACAAGTTTTACTTGTGGTTTCTACCTTACATAATGCCATATCGCTATTCAATGCCGAGTGGTTAACATTGTTTACTGCACTGTGGACCACAAATGCGGGTTCATAAGTCGCTTACTATTTTATATTCACATTAAACACGGAGCTTGTATCGTGAAACATGGCTGACGTCATGTGATGGAGCCGGCTTAATAGCATATGTGAAGAAAATAGGATTTTTTCCGGACATTTGCCATCGTTCAGTGATACAGAAAATAATTAACACTACGTTTCGAGATCTGCAATCAGACATCTTCCTCAGGTGAATAGCTAACCTAACACATAATTACAGTCTAGGTTAAATAAAAATTTATACAAGATCGTTGTGGCAGGCATACGTCAGGAATCACAACAACCATGCACACTAACTCTAAAACATGCACTTAATGAAAACAAAACTTTGCACTAATTATTGAATCTTGACTACAGCATACATGTCATACAATAGGCCTGCACTTATCGACCAACCACATAGAACTGACCAATAGTAAATGGCGATCGTCACGACAGAAACAAGGTGGCGTTAAAAGAGAAGGAAACGGAAGTGGGTCTTTTTTACCATTGGTTTATTCTGGATAAATTCTTAAAACTACTGTATACTGTGACTCCGCAATGGACTATTACAAATCTCTAATCTGTTTGATATTTTAGGTTTTCTTGCTAGTTCATTTTTCAGAATTAACAACCAAAGAGGCCTAATTTCGACTGATCGATTGGTCTGCCTAAGAGGAAGGTGAACTGGAGCTAAATTAAACATTCACATTGAGTCGACTCTTTATACCATAACTATAATAAATTAGTCGTAATAATATATCACCTGTTACACAACTTTTAACCTCAGGATTCTTGACTAATTACACGACGCTGCCAAATAAATTTTAGTACTTGACACAAGTACAAGACAAAGATTGAGCAAAGAGCTACTGGAGCTCAATGAGAACATGATCTGTCTTACACGTAGGAATACCTAGCGAAACGAATGTGTTATTGTTTTGCGAGATTTCCTCTCTTTGATTTCAAGTAATGTGAAGGTAACGTCAAAAATTAATCGTGAGCAGATTGCGTTGAATTTATTAAACTAACCATACAGGGACCACTCGTTTAGAGAGCTATAGTAAATAGGTCAATACAATCAAGAATCCCACATAAGATTTGAATAATAAAACCAACCGGCCATACATCCCACCGATCTCAAATTGTTACGCTAAGTTGCATTCACGCCGCGAGGTGGTCGAGTATGTAAGGTGAGCAGTCGCCGATACTTTCTCTTTTAAAAGTTAATACTAACTAAGTTATCTGCTAGGGGACTGGTGAGTTGAGTTACTTCATAGTTCCATCGCAGTTTTGGGAATCAATGAGAATACCAGAAATAAATGAGTCTCCTGATTTTCCTGAGAGCACTTCCTGGCTTGTCTATATAACCTTTCAACTAGCAATATATAATTGAAATGCAGCAATGGTTTTTATCTAAAGAAAATGTATTTCTTAAGATTTTTGCATAACATCCTGGTACATTCGTCGTTAAACCTCTTTAGTAATACTGGAAGTGAGTGTATACAAGGAGGGAACAACTAATTTTGACGTGGCATATGTAGTGGTGGAATAGAGTTTAATAAGCGTCACTTAGGATAGTTTGCATATATTGTGGTTTTTACGCTTGCCGGTCGTGATTTCAATTTTTAGATCGTTGGTTCGCTACGTTTTTGACTCGCTTTGGTTGGCAATTGCGCTTGCTAAATTTTAAATTTTTTCTGTGCTATAGTTGGTGACAGTGGTGTAGGTGTCTTCTCTCTGACTTTCACCATTCCAGAATTAATACTTGGCGGGCTGCCAATGAAGTAAAAATAATCAAGCTTGGTAGTTATAGCTGGTGAGAACAGCTATTTACTTAAGAACCTGGAGGAGAAATGATAGAGGAAAGTCTACAGCAGTTCGATGAACGGTTTTGAAGTTAGGAAGTGACGACATATCTCTGCCTTAATCGCATGGGAGGTCGCTGACCTCTGGAAATCGTTAGTCGGGAATACTTTAGGTTGGTATACGTTCGAATCGACTGTTTCCCAACAAGAGAAATGTGACGGAGAGTTATATCCGTACAACCCTGAGTTAGTCTGATCAAGCGTAATGTATACAGTGCGGTAGCTGTGACTTTGTATGATGCTATCTGAACTGTAGCTCAGAAACAGTGGTTCTAAATTAAAGAGACACCACTGAAGCCCGATGTTTCGGCAAAAGAGGGGAAATTCCTTTGATTCACCTGTCACTTAGGTGATGGGTGTACTTCGGGAAAACATTGAATGATGGGTAAAAGGCCGTGGATTGATGTAACCAGTCAATGAAGAGGTTAAAAAATCACCGTCAAGATCAATACCACAGTTGTTACATGACGCGGGTCTTAGAGCTCAGAGTTGCCCCAAGTTTCGATCTTTCGTCCTGCCAACTTGAGCTAATCATAATTATAGTCGGTTCACCGAGTGTTGAGAGAGGTGCGTTCCTCACCATTGCAGTGACGTGGTGACAGGCCGGTGAATCGTGTGGGCCAAACTTCTGGGACCCCAACACGTGGATCTTCCCTGGTTTCTTCCCCCAAATTGGTCCCCAGGGGCTCACCAAGCTTTCGGCGAGACATCACTCACAGCACTCAATGAATAGACTGTAGAGTTTCGTAAGGCAGGTTGATCAAGATAACCACGGGATCAGCTAAGTTTGTCCACCAAGAACGTCTGGGTTTTGGGAAAATTACAAAGGTCATTATTGTGGGTATAAATGATCTCCTCATTAATAATTTACGCCACCCTTCTCCCTGTTTATTCCCGTTTTTGTAGTTCGTAATATAAAACATACATTGCAATCATAGATCATCTTCAAGGTCACCTCTTCTTACTACAATCACGATCACCTCATGGCGGGTTGACCTTCATAAAGACCTGCTTGGCCATTAGAGTTAGTAAATTAAAATGTGCGTCAACATCTGCTATGTCATTATATTTATTAAAACAGTGTAATAAATCGTGGTAAATAAATTATGTTAATAGTACCCGTCATTTCGTATTTGTACCTATAGAGGTCCTTGCCTATTTGTACATTACTACATCAAACCATTGGTAATTAATAACCTGATGAAAATTCTAATAGACCATCAATACAGCTGATGTAGTTTAGAGAGTATTCCAGTTCCACGAGAATAACAATATTCTCGTTTTACCTCGTTTGGTGAAAGATGAGTGTATTATTCGTGGATGAATTATATACATGAACTATTATAGAATATTGGTATACTACGCCAATAATATTGTATTAAGTTAAATCATCAGGACATAAGTTGATAGTATCGTTCTAGAACTCCTCGCACCAAGATGGTGTCCAATGTTGACTGGGTGTTTTAAAAGTTCCACACTCCCCTCTATTACATTTCTAATGAATAGAGATGGTGTGATGTACTTTGGTGGACGTTTATATGACCAACCGAGGAGTTTTGGTCATTTTTGGTCATATACAATGTTTGACGTATAAAAATGCTTTACTCCCCCCAATGGGATATTATGGGGGTAAGTAAACATTTTTATTAGGGACTCATAGCAAGTAACGCCTCATTTTTAAGGTATTACAAATAAAAAGAAAAAAAATTGTGCATGCTAGAAGTCCCTAATGTTACTCTATCAAATTTGGTGGCCAATTAAAGTTTGAATATTTATAAAATTGACTGTTTACATTACATTTAAAGTAATTGTAAGGCAGATAAAACATTAAATCATGAGTTATATAAAGTCATAAAACAAGTATCAACAAACATCAACAACCATGATTAACATAGCACTTATTATGTTTTGTTTAGTCTGCCGAAGCAGAACTATGGTATATTAGGAAGTCCTGAGAATACCAATAGCTGGTTTTGCCACTTTGACACAGTAACTGTCACACAGTGGACTGAATATGTTTCACATACTAACTGGTAAACAATAAGAGATGACTTGGGGGGGGGGTGAATCAAAAATTTTAATACGTCAAAAAACTCCTCAGTTGGGCCTATAAACATCCCTGAAAGTAAATCAATCCATTTCTATTTATAAGAAAGTTTATAGGGAAAGGGGGCTTTTGAGATACCCGGCATTTACTTGCCTGTTGTACGTGTTTGAAAAATTACTGATCAATTTCAACATCAGAGAACAGCTGATCGTCTGCAAAGATATGGCAACCTCGCATCAGTTGTCATCAGACTATTTCGGTGTGGGCTGCTCTAGCTGAAAAATTTCAACTTTTGTCATATAACCACACCACCATCCCAATTCATCGAAGAAACATAAATGTAATAAATAAACAGCCCCACATGGACGATGTTATTGAACGAGCAACCGCCACGCCGCAGTAATATCATCAGTATATATTGTGGTTTCTTTTCCATTATTTTTTGTATAGGAAGATTTTAATTCATCAATTAATTTAGTTACGCGTGACGTCATTTGTTTTAATTGATTATAATTAGTGATAGTTAATTATTCTTAGAACAAAAATATGATAAGTAATGGTATTAGTTCATAAAGTGTATACAGTTTACTGAGTAGTCAGCCGGGAGACGAACAGAAGTAGGTCGCCCGTGCCTGAGGAACTACCAGTGTTACCTGTCGGTCACGGTGTTGTTAATGACAGACAGCCTGCAGGGGCGAAGGTCGAACACGTACGGTTCCTGAAACCACCGTAGGCTCGGCCTCCAGAGTCTAGATAGCGTGGCGCATTCAACACAGGAGTTGTAGGCAGTCTGGTATGTGCGGTATCTGGGTAGAGGGAAGTACTAGCGAGAAATGGTGATCATTTACTTCATCAAAGGGAAAATATTCCAGACTCAAGACTCAGTTGTCGACAGTTTGAAGTTTTGTCTTTTGGTGAAGAAGGGTACTGCGGGACAAGCAGGATACTGCCCTTCCCGTGGTGTTCCTTTCAACCGCTCTTGTAAGGATTTACATTTGAAATTTATGGCATAGTGCAGGAATTAAACTACTACGGGGCCGAGGTTTTTGGAAAATTTGGGAGGATAAGGTTCATGATGCAATATTCCCATGTTGTTTGTATGTTCCCGGTTAACATGGAAACCATTTTTTTTGTTCTCTTAGGACAAGAAGTTTATAAATTGCACTTAATCCTATAAGGACCTTCCGCGCTGCTTCCGGAGTGACAGAATATTCAGGATGGGTAAGGTTAGGGGGTAGGGGCCGCCTCCTATCGAGATCCACGAGGAAGAATTTAGGGCACTAATCTCAAAATCATGGCTCCCCCGAAAGAAGGGGAGGCCAGCTCTGAACCAGCCTCTCCAATCAAAGCAGGCAAGGGGTGACACACCCTTGTTGAGGCAAGCAAGAACCTCTGACACTTAGGGAACAAACCCCACCAACTCCAACAGTCATCTCCCGCAGTAGACTATATATATCGATTTACCCTTATACCTCAGAATTTCGACATTTTCGGTTAGTGATGTGCCGCTCCTGGACATCCATAAGTTGTCCAGATTTAAGTGACACATCGGTTTTGCTGTGCCCAGTCGTAGGTTCAACTGGAATGTATAAACCAGCCAGAAGTGATCCCTGCTGGGTGTGGAAACCATTACAGAAGTATGCTTTATCCAGGTGGACCGAAGAACATCATCAATTGTACCTCAGTCATTATTATAGTCTTTACGAACCAGTTTGTACAATTAGACCAATATGAAGTGGTTCGCAGCCAGATATAGTACATCCTCCAGTTCCCTGGCCACTTTACTAGTTACATACTTCTTATCCCAAGAAACGGCAATTTCTAAGTACAGACATAATTAATAAACACCCAAATAATTACGCATTTCAATATTGTAATTTTTACTAAAGTAAACATTTAAAACGTCTTTTCTACTTTTTAAAAAAATAGGGCAATTCTCATAATTTATTATACAGCAAAAAATAAGAGCGTAAAGTTTATTAGAGTTCATAGAGTGAAATAAAACTATACTTAGTTTCACTGAAGTTGGCTGGCTCTTAAAACCCGCTGCTCAATACTTGTTACCGTTCGCATATTGTTACTGGTTAGATTCTGACAGCCAATAATGATATTAAGTAGAGGTATGACATCGATGGGGGGACCTGCCGCAGTCAATATGTTAAGGAATATATCATATATTCTGTGAACCTCGAGTTGGTGACATTGAGAACTTCCTATGCGTATCTGCCCGCTTTAAGATGGAGGTCATAGAAAGTTTTGAAGAGGTTTTTGCGATAAAATGAATAAATTGTTCAATATCAATCCATTGAAGGTTAGTTTTTTATACAAAAATTAGATTTACTTACATTTAAAGTAATTGAAATTTCTATCTATTAATTAACAAGCGCTTGAAAATTACAAGAATACTACAAAATAAACATCTAAATAATATATACGAGCTAATAACAAATATCTATGCTATTTAAGCGACATTTAATACAACTATGACAAGGAGAACAGCTAATAAAATAGATGTAGGATAGATGGAAACATAATAACGAAACTGAGCTTTTGAAGTATTGCTCACTGTATATGATGACAAGAACCCATGGCACGTGGTTCATCGTGGAAGCAGGTCATCGTCAGTATTTATGATAATGAAGTACTATCGGTTTATCTTCTCGGAGAAGCTTCTGTTCAGCCCATTGGAGGCGCAATGTGTCTGAAGAAACAACAGCGGAGCTAATCTAAAGCCTTGCGGCAGTCCATCGCGGCGCGACATCCGGCAGGCCACCCCATCGACAACTCATCTGGTTCATTGATTAACACCTGCAGCTTAAAAAAGGTTATTCATTCTTCTTTATCAACTAGAGTAGAATGTCGACATACTTAATAATAGTATACTATAATAATAGAGTAATACTTCGACATAACCCGAAGTGTTCGCGTTACGAATAGAACGGAACTTAAAATTTACAATGTATTCGAAATAAACGCTTTATTTTATTAATTTTATCAATGAATTGTTTTATAAATCCGCCTTAAATTGTCATTATTTGCAGACATTTGCAATATTAATGAGTATCCCAACCAGTTTAAACGGATCATGACTATTCATTGAACTTAATTGTTCAAGTGCAGCCCACCTCTTACACTAACCTGTAGTCTGTACCTACTATTTTTATAAACAAGTTTATGAATTAACATGAGTATTCTTACCATTCATTACCCACTCACTCACAAACACGCACTGATACATGAATTTGCATATTGCAACAAACGTGTGGCTGCTATAGTTAATTGATTAAATCATCAGATCAAATCCTCGTTAAACTGTCGTTACAGAATAAATTGAGTTTATAATTATATTCTATCGGAGTGTCTTTGTCTCTGGATTATATTTTCTTATCAATACGCACACACTCCCACAGTTGGGCCCCATTAACTGGTGTAGTGGTGTACAGAAATAAATTTTTATATTTTTTAAGGCATTGCAATAATTTTATAAATGTGCTCTCTCAATGAAAATTATAATGAAAATAATTCTTAACACGGTATAAAGATAGTCTGTTGAAGTAATGGAATTATGATTTTAATGTAGCTTTAGACTTTTATACTACATCGTATTTGGACTCATTTTCTTGATTTTGATATGTAAATTGCGAATGAATATGTCAAAGAAAATTTCCATCGAGGAGCATCCGTAATTCTTCATGTGGTCGGCCTCAAATTTGTATAAAATTGAAGTTAAAATTTATAGAAATTAGTAATTTTAACTACGATATTTGGGATGATTGTGTTTATTTGATTTGGTCTTTAAGTGGTTTTGGCAAAGAAATCGAAATTGTATGACGGAAAAGAATAAGGTCAGGAATATTACAAAGTTCCTAGACCTAGATTGGACAAAGACATTGAAAATCTTGTGAAATGGGCTATACAAGTACAACTTTCCCAGAGGCGGGGAACTTTAGACAGGTGAATGGCCATAGAGAAAAGTGCATAATATAACCTCAAAAGTACTGGAAAACTAAATTATTAGCAAATTGGTGCATAATGAATGCAGTTACTTGGGAGTTGGATCTAAAATTTCAATGATAAAGATTTCCCAATTTACGAGTCTTAATAGTTTCTGAAATTGTCTTTAGCTGTGAATTTAAATAGGATTTTCAAGCATTCGTAGGGCTTAATAACTGTTTTATTAAAGGGCTGGCTGCAAAAATCCCAAGGCAAAGAAATCAGCGCAAGGAATAGAACATTAAGGTTGGGTCCTACTTTTAAGTTAAGAGCGAACTATCAAAATTCAGATATAAATAATTGAGGATAATTTTCACAAGTAAAAGAGTGGAAATTATGATGTATTCATATCGGCAAATTGTAAAAGAATTTATGTTCACATACAATTGTTTGTGTTATTAAATTGTCTCATAACATGAAGCAAGCAAACATTGTTCTTTCGTAACTGTTTTGCCTATATAGATGGTGAAAGGCACTTTGATTTCAGCTAATACAAATAATTTAACAAAGTAATTTTAGTCGAGATTGAAGAAAATATTCTTTATAGATGCAATGTTGTATTGCAAGGAAATGTAACAATAAAAATGAATGAATTATCATATTTATAATCACGTAAGAGACGTGTTTTGTTCTTGTGCAGAAACTAATCTAGTTTTAGATACAAATCTTGTTCGGCTATGATCTGTAGAAACGTACCCTCGGTATTTCGAGGAAAGATATTTCTGTTTGTTGCTAGTAAAGACAAATCACTTCTGTGCCGATGGAGATGAATGGCAGATTACGAGAGCGGAATGATAGCAAAAAAGGGGTCAAACACGAGCGCTTGCGCCCCGGCACGCGCGGTCTTGCCGAATAGCCCATTCATCTGCGTGCAACGAGCGAAGCGAGTCTTCTTTGGCATTTACTCGGAAGAATGGAACAGAACGCTAGTTAGGCTTCTCATACCGTTGCTCAGGACGGGCTTTTGTAAGACGATGTTTTTTTTACTGTCGTACTAACACATAATTGTGTATGATAAAGTCAATGGTACAAATATCTATAAACTATTCTATTTTACTTACAACAATACTGTACTAAAACTAAACCTAAACTTAACAAATTTTAAAATTCTTAAAATAGCAAACATTTAAAAATAAACAGATTTAAAACATCTTAAGTCAAATATAAAATCACAGTTACAGACAGTTAAAACAGGATAAAATAGATCAACAAATGAATCCACACAACAACAAAACACGCTATAACTCTAAACTAGCGTCAAAGAACTCCCCAACGGAGTAAAACTCCCCCCTGATCAAGGATTCTTTCAGTTGAATTTTAAATCTTGTTGCTGTGGCTTCGTTTTTTATTTTTCGGGGCAAATAAGAGAAGAACCTCGCTCCAGCATTGGGCGGTAAATTGCCAGTTAAAGCTGAGCGATGGGGAGTATTAATAATATAGTTTTTATTAATAAATGGCATCAAACGATTTAAAAAACAAATAATTTCAAATAATTTACTGAACGATGATATCTTTGAAATAGGACGTTAATTATCTAAAGAGTACTTCTGTCCTCCTTTGAAGAGTGGGATGGCTAAAACTTTTTTCAAAACTGAGGGGAAAGTCCCTTGTTAAAAAGAAGACGTTAAAATCTACGATAAAGGACGAGAAATGTGTTGTGAACATGCCTTTAACAATATATTCGAAATGTTATCGAGTCCGGAAGAGTTTTTATTTTGAAGCAGTTTGATAGCTTTAATTATTTCAGCAGGCTGTACCACAGTCAGTGTAAGAGGTGGGTAAGGCAACCTCTTACGTCTTTAGCTGTGATTTTCTTCGTTAAATCCCACGGAATAGTTTGTCAAATGGTGCGTACGATATAAAGCAACGCCTTGTAAGTAAGGCCTGTTCGAGTGTTTGTCAATTTCTATGAGAATTTCACAGAAATGTTTTTCTTTCGTTTCAGAGTAATGAATCCATGAAGACCCAAATTGTTCATGTCGAAAGTATTTAAAATGTTCTTATTTTAGGGGCTTTTCGTTACTTTTTCGATTACTGTGTATACCGTTATGCTTACACGAATAATAATAACATTTTGAAATGACTAATTCTTTTGGCGGGCCATGGATGTATGTTTCGCATGGGGAAAAACTTTCGTTTTGCGTCACGGAACGTATCGTCACGCTTGTTCGCTCTTCGCTCTGTAGCCGCTAGAGGCAGGTGTATCGCGGCGTGTTTGTGAGAGGTTATTTAGACAAAAATCACTATTTTGAACACATATTGCTCTTTATTCCTTTCTTGTGAAATATGTATATTTATTCAGATACACGGTTGCGGAAATACTATATACGAGTACTTTGGATAACCTAAAATATTTTAAATCTCATACTAATCAAAAGGGTTACGTTGGAATGTGTGAATAAACATTGTTAATGGTTTGGGTAATCTAATTGTATACCCAAAAGTTTTCGAGATTGGTTTTAAAATTAATTATAATATTAAATGTATTAAAATGTTGAAAGTTACAGGACGACAATATTTTTGACACAAATCACTATTTTAAACACAAAGCGTTCTTAGTGTTTTTGGACAAAATGTAATTTATTGAGATACGGGTTGCTGGAATACTATATATTTCGGATAACCTCAAATATTCTAAATCGCGTACTAATAAAAAGGTTATGATGGAATATGTGAATAACTTTAATAGTTTAGGTAATCAAATTTTATATCATAGATGTTTTGAAATCGGTCTTAAGTAATTTTTTATAATATTGAAATTTTAATTTTTCATACATTTCTCTACATCAAACTCTTGAGGTATGTAAAATGATGCAAGTTATAGGATTGTAACATTTATATTTATATGATTTATATTCACAGCCCGTTATAAGAAGTAGCCACTTCTGTCGGTCAGTCCCGCGACTGCTTTTCCATTTTTTTTACTAGTAAATGGTATGTCCAATCTTTAAATTACTCAGTGTTCCATATTTTTGAACGTTCGCTCTATATGGATCCGTATACACGTCTTCGTGGGTATTGAATTCGTTTCCAAGTAATAAGACATGATGACCCAAACTTTTTGATTAATGAAAGTTGATTGGACGTTCAATTCGGGTTAATATGGCCTGTCTCATGTGGTTCATATCGAAACATTTTAAACTTTGTGTTACTTTTTTGTTAACTGTGTACACATTCAGTTATGCTTACATAAAGAAAAATAAAATTTATTGTAATAAATGTTATACCCAGTCCAATTACTCCGTGTCCAAATTTGTTCAACTTTCGCTTACTGTAGGACGGATGTTCCATAGTTTATAATTAATTTATAAATGCATCCATATACATTTCTGGCACGTTCAGGAGATGATTTACTTACTTAAAACTACGATAACATGGTTGGGATGCAAATTTGCTCGTCTTCAACAACTTCAAAGTGCTATCGAAGTAGCTACAACAGTAAGAACTATTATGTAAATGTGGGTAACTGGCTATTTAATGAATCACGAGTATGTAATGCGTGGGAAAGTACTTTGAGCGTTGGGCCAGCGGATGTGCCGCACTGGTGACTATCGGTTATTAACCCAACTCACTAACCATTGAGCCAAAACTGCGGGAAAGTGAGGAGGTAGGTTTGGCAATACTGTAAGCATGTGTTTCCGTAACTGAGTAGCTATTGAAGTGGCTACAACAGTAAAAATTATTATATAAATTTAGGTAACTGTATATATATATATATATATATATATATATATATATATATATACATACATATAATGCTTCACGAGTATGTAATGTGTGGGAAAGTACTTTGAGCGTTGGGCCAGCGGATGTGCCGCACTGGTGACTATCGGTTATTAACCCAACGCACTAACCACTGAGCCAACACTGCGGGAAAGTGAGAAGGTAGGTTTTTTAGTACTGTTATCATGTGTTCCGTAACTGAGTAGCTATCGAAGTTATCGTTACAACAGTAACAATTTTTATTCTAATGTGGGTAACTAGGTTGAAGGATTTGGTTAAGCGTATCCCTTGTTAATGCTATGCCAAATATGTATGTACGTATTGCAGAGAATTAACATTACTATTATATATGATTTTATGAAAGAAGCTCGCATATTATATTGATAATAATAACGTCCAAATGTTCTTGTTCGAATTTTTGTACCAAAGTGTTGCAGTATTTGTGCTAATTTAGTTGACAATAATTTATTCCAACACTGCAGTTAACGCATCTATTTATTTATTTTTGGCTAAACTCAATATTAAGTAGTAATGTTGGTTTTTTTATTATACTGTATTTCTGGGGAACTGACAACCAGTTAATTCCCAAGTGCATGATTTGTTCTATTGCTTACATTGCATTTTGGAGGAAATAAATCATTATTTTTGTATAAAATGATGCAATATTTCATATTTTTCAGCAGCGATACATTTGATCATGTTAATGAGATTAGTATGTAAAACTTGTGTGGAAACGCAGAAACGCTAACGCGAATGAGGCAAATTCCCAAATATTTTTGGTGAGTGTGCAATAGTAGCAGCTGTTTGGAGTCTACTAGAAATAGTGCTCTATATCAGCTTGTGCTTTCTATCTCTGTCTAGCTACTTTACGTGTGAAACTAGAACCCACGGCCACAAGTCTGTTAGCACGGAGTTTGTTATTCTTTATTACTAGTTTTAAATTCAGTTCCATCCTTACCTAGAACTATAACAGTTTTAAAAGCAATTCAAGACTGTTTTAATTTATCTTTAAATGTCCTTTTCATAGATGACTACAAAAATTGTAAAAAACAGAATACGTAAAATTAGACTAAAATAAATAGAAACTCCTTCAGCAACCTCTTTCCTTCAATAGCATTTCACTAGAAAACACACATGTTGAATACAACTCAGACATGAGTAAAAGCCAAATTTAAACAGCATGGGACAAGTAGAGAATTGACGAATTCCCACACTAAAAGTTATGGCTACGTTCTGTTTGCATTTCATCTCCTCTGGATTTTGCAGTACGGCGATAAATAATTTATTCCCAAGGAAAATATAGGAAATAATAATTCAGTTTTGGAAGAATGTCTATATGGTGACACAATTTATTCGAAATAAATCATACATAAAAAACGGCTCGTATAGTTAGAACTTACTGAGATACATTGGTCTTTCCTAAAACATCTCCAGTTTATATTGACTGCAATAAATTCGATAAACGACAATTTACAAGTTGTGAAAAACGTAGTATGAGCTTGTTTGAGATTTATCATGGCGCGAGGACTACAAAGAGGGACCGGTGGAATGAAAGTAATGAAAGTAATGATTTATTCCATGTTACACATAAGTATAAATAAAGCACAATATTAGGTTTGGAATTTCACTGGCCACTCTTACAAGTACTGTGGCCAGGAATAAACTAGAAACAATTACAGTTTAGTGTCAGAGTCCAGATGTTATCACTTGCTTACAACCGAGGTAACGTCTGTCAGACACAGCTGACCTTTGAAATATTGTTATATCAAGAATCTAACTTATGCTATAGACTATTTACAAAAGGAGACTGATAATCTTTATATTTTTCTTTTCCGTTAAAATTTTAGAACAAGAAGAACAAACTGCACATCATTACTATTGACATTTCTAGAATGTATATTAATTCTATACATATTACATCTTTCTACTTCTGTAGTTATTTTAATTTCGTAAGAAGCTTACATCTGAGATATCAAGTAACCAATTTTTTACTTTGCTGGCAAATAATTTTATACTATTTACTTCTTTAACGCTATAAGGTAATTGATTAAAAAACTTCGGTCCATTGTATACAAAAGAATGCTTAAAGGTTGATTTATTAACTTTGGGAACCCTAAAAATTCTACGCTGAATACTCCTTGTTCCATATACAAGATTTGTTGTTCCCATATTACCGCTTCTTGTATAGAAAAGTCTAAGAACCTTATAAACGTACAATTGCTGAAAAGGAAGTATTTTTAAATCTAAAAAAAGGGGAAAGGAGCTTTCTCGTACTTGTTTTTTTAATATTATTCTCAAAAAATTATTTTGAATAACTCTAAGCCTTTCTATCAGATACTTGTAGGTCCCACCCCAGCACACAATTCCATACTGTAGTCTAGCGTCGACCAACGCAAAATATAAACTTCTTAACAGAGATTCAGAGCATATATTCCTCAAAAAATAGAACTTCCTTATTGACGATTTTAATCTGACTTGTAATGACGACACGTGTACATCCCAGTTTAATTTCTCATCCAAGGCTATTCCTAGATACTTAAAAGAAGTAACTCTTTTTATTACTTCGCAATCGCAGACATCAACAATACACTCTACTGCATGATATTTCACATCTAAATTAAAGTCAAAACCTTGGAAATCAAAATTAACATAGTTTGTTTTCTTTACATTTATAAACATTTTATTTGCTAAGCACCAGTTTCTCAGTTTTCTAATATCCTCTTTAAGCAGTCTGTACAGGGTCTCAATATTGTTACTTGAATATAAGAAAGCGACATCATCTGCGAATGCACTAGGTATCCCATTTAAATTCAATTCAAGTAGGTCATTAATGAATATCAGAAATAGGGCAGCGGAAAGGACGGAGCCTTGTGGAACGCCCACAGTAATTGGTAGGGGTGTACTGACACTTTGGCCAACACGTACTCGTTGTTGTCTTCCTGTGAGAAAGCTTCGAAACCAGTCAAGTGTAACTCCCCTTACCCCAGCTGCCTCCATTTTTTGAATCAATATATTGTGACCTACTAAATCAAAAGCCTTTTTAAAATCAATGAAAAGTCCAGTACATTTTTTTCCTGCATTTATACTATTATAGATCATGTCAGTTACTCTTAATAATGCATCTTCTGTTGATTTTCCAGACCGAAAACCATACTGATTTTCGCTAAAGAAATTAATTTCATTTAAGTACTTAATGAGTCTGACCTTCATTAATTTTTCGAAGATTTTAGAAAAAATATTTAATAAGCTGATTGGGCGGAGATTGTCTAATTTATTAGATCTGTCTTTTTTATGAATTGGAACTACTTCACAGGCTTTTAATTTACCAGGAAAGACACCAGAACTAAAACTGAGATTGACAATGTGTGCTAAAATTGGGAATGTGGAGGAAGTATATCTCCTGGAGTCACTGATGTCCGTGGAGCGAAGCGGTTGCGACATCGCGATCCACTTAATGTTTACCCGACTTGCTACAGGAGAAGATGGATATTTTATGGCACCCATCACGCCCCAGATCCATTGACCCATCCCTTGATGTGTCCGCGGCACCTTCACTTATTTATAGATTCCAAGAAAGAGTCGTAGCTGGAGGCCTCGGCCTATTTAGAACACAGTAGGCCTATGTGTATTCTTTTAAATTGTGTTTTGATAAACCAATAGATCAAATAGTTTTCAAGATAGCAGTACCATTAATTAAAACTCAGGGGTAAGCGTGAATGGTAATCAGTAGTTTGAATCGGCATTTCATTAAATAATTCCAACACACATTCCCCCTTATTTATTTAAAGCTTCAACGCGTATTTCATACAGTTATTGAACATCCTGTATACAGGGTGTTCAGTTAAAGTGTTGCAATACTTTTGGATTTTTTTATACACATAAAAATTAGCAAAAAAGTGCATGTACCAACTAAGGGAAAGTTGTGAAATTGAGAATTGTATTAACTTTTGGTAGACCTTTTTTTGAAAATAAAATGTGAACAAAACCATTTTACCCATTTCTAAATGGTGTCTGTTTAAAGTCGAATAACAAAAAGACCGTTATAGGTACACAAAATGCATAGGATACCAACTATTTAGTAATTGTTATACCTCTTCGAACGGTACCTTTTTCAAAGCAATCCGTCAACTCATGGGCGAGCACGATCACTGTATAGGAATGCTTGCACAAACCGAGAGCAACTAAGATTTTGTCTTTTGATAGGCATCAGCGGTTTTACATAGGTTATAAAAATTTCACAAGATGCCAAATATTTAGAAATTTTTTGACAATTCCAACGGTAATTTTTTTTAACGAAATCCGTCAACGCATAAGCGAGCACGGCCACTTTAAAGATACACTTGCATAAGCCGGGAGCACCAAACATGTCCCAGCTCAGAGGTATCAGTTGTTTGTTAATCCTGTTGGAACACCTTTACTGAACACCACCCTGTATATGTTCTTTTTTTATTATTATTTTTATTCACTGTTTATTTACTTTCGTTTGTACTGTTTTCTTTCATATTTTATACAATTTATGCACCTGAAGACGGTTTTCACCGAAATATAGTGCCAATTTTTTAAAAACCATTTTATTTGTACAGTAATTTACTAGAAATAAAACATTAATAAAAAAATAAAAATAATTAAAAAATACCAAGAAGTCCAATAATTGTTTTATACATATATATATATATATATATATATATATATATATATATATATATGTATGTATGTATTGAGTTGTATTGAGTGTATGAACAAAAAACTCCTAAATACAAGGGTTGTTTATAGTTTTTTCATTAAGAAGTTAATGTTTTCAACCTGAATATAAGTAGTAAAATTGGTCTAAAACGGCAGGTTGATAAAAACCAAAGTGCGTGAGAAAAATATAAAAATGGAAAGGAGTGAGTGGTATCTACAATATTCACAATTTCAGTTCTCCTACATCTCACATATAGAGTAGGTGGATGGAGTATTTGTCAGTGCAGCTCAGTGGGTTTTCATATTCCATTAAAGTTCACATGGCCGCAATAGAGATAAGCAGCAGTCCAGAGATATTGGCCCAGTTTTCTGAGCAAGTGAGCGCGTGCAACGAGAAGACGAAAGTTATCTGGGCACGAAAGTTATAGCACAACTTAGATCTTGAACACTTCACAGCGCTATCCAACAACCAGACCTAGTACTACCACTGGAGGGCACGGTCCAGTTACTAACATAATTGAGACGTCTGGGTCCGTGTTGTCTTCGTTACTCGGAGCTTAGGCTGTCCTTGTTCAGTTGGACCACAATTGATTAGCCGACACAAGTCCAACCAAGCAGCATCAGATAAAGATTAATCGTGTGTCATACAGCATTTTACGTGTGAAAAGCCCAACAGGAATTCGGTGGCAACACTGTGCACGTGAGTACCAGTTACTCAATGGTGCGTTCTTCTTGTTGGACCAACCGAAATAAAATTAAGATAACCAGACTAGAAGATTTTATTACTAATCGGCTGTAAATGATTTACCATACAAAAACGTCTGAAAGAACATTGGTTCTTGACTATGGTTTTATCATATCGAACGGTAATCTTAGCTGTTGTTTCGTGTTGTTGAATAATCAATATGCAACTAACGTTATAAAACGTTCAGCTGAGGTGATGATACCATGGAGAGCTTTCCAATTATAGAAGATAAAATCATCCGATGATGACGGTATATCTTTTGATACAAAATTTTCATTCAGTCAATGAATTTAAATTTAATGAAATTAAATCGTGCATGGTGTTAAACTAATTGCACCTTTAAAGCTATGTTTAAATTTAACAATACACTCTTCGGTATGTTTCTAAACGTGTTTATATTGCAGCTTTATTAATGTTAACTACTCCACGTTGCATAAATATATTCGTTTATTATATAATGTTTTCCCATCACCACAGATCTATAAAAATTAACCACAGTTTTTTTTCTTTTCATGGTTTGAAATTTCAAATTTAATCGTTATTGAAATAAATCAAGATTACAATTTAGGGTGTAGTGTTGTGCATTTGAGTAATAGCATACATGCACATTTTACATGGTTACATATAATATGTTACATGTAATGATTAAATAATACTCAACTTTGGGGTTTAGTTCAGCGCTTGTATGGACCATGATTGATTACAAAAAAAATGTTTATAATTTCACTTCCATACAGAACCATCCCCTGCCAATCAATATTCTAACAAAAGCAATATGATGCTCATATAGGAAACCGAGCCCGGGTGTGGACCGAGGGCGGCTCGAGCGCTAACCTAGATGGTAAATATTGACACAAGTCGTTCGACCGAGGGTTATAATGACTCATACAAGTGGTCGTGACTCGGGCGGGAATTGATCAATGCTATCGAATTATGCACTTTACAGAGAATTTCATTCGTCATCTGTTTGTCGGATTTTACCAGTTTTTATTCACTTAGAAAACATTTGTTCGGAGTTTTTGCTCAACTAAGATTATTGTGTTAGGCCAGAGTTCGGGTCTCTGAGGTTATTTGTACGTTTACATTGCATGGGATTAATGATTTTAATTTATGATTGATAAAAAAAAATACTGAAGGCCATGCGTCTATAATCTTCGTCTTTTACACCTGTTTCATTATTACAAATCATAAGTTAAATTGAAATGTGCTATTCATGAAACTGTAACATTTTAATTTCAAATTACTCGTATAAGTACATGACTTTTAAAATTATTCGATTTTACTGCTTCATGAACAGCTGATTTTAATAAAACGTAAACATACCATGCATAAAATGATGTATAAACAATTTAAGGTAGTTTGTCTATAGTGGTTAGACCCATATAGTTAATGTTTATTGGAGTTATACAAGCAATCGTTAGAAACTTTTATTATTTATCACAAACAATGTTTGAGTCACTTTTTAAATTAACTTAAACCTTATATTCCCATATTATTTATTACTCAAAATGTTGAAATGATGCTGAAAAGTATTTTTTTTTACTTTACTTTCATTAGTGTTGCTGGTATAAGAAGTTTGAAGTGAAAGTTTTTGGTTTGATCTGAAAACAATTATACGCACGGTGTCTTATAAACACATCAAAAACATTTTTGTCACAATAGTTTAATAATTTTAGTTTAGGAGTAATAAGATGTATTTTAAAAATTATCGCGTTGTAAAATAAAAGTAACTCTACGTTTGTTGTTAAAGATAAAAAAGGAAACAAAAAATTGTTTCTACAAAACATGAAGGCGTTATCGTATAATACGTAAAATTCTTTAATTTTTAGTTTTTAAGTGTTATTTTAAATCGAGATAAGATCGTTAGGATTCAGGATACCAAGATTTTAATTCCTTTAATTGGAGCTAAAATTAAGAAATACATTCCTGCGAAACTGATGAAACGAAAAAAGTCTAACCCAGAATTCATTGAAAAGGTTTGGTCTATTGTAACAACTTTGTAATAATTTGAGATGGGAAAAGACGTTAAAGCGCAAAGATATACAATACTTATAAAAAATGCAGCGGCCACAGGCAGGATTTGAACTTGAGAGCTATTTATATCTGGATATCCTTAGATTGATATCTTAGGCCGTGCGATCGCCGGCTCTCCCAAACACTTTTGAACAATAAATACATTTCTTGGAGAATCGCGTAGAACTGCATACATTTTGCCCGCTCTTAACGGCATACCAGTTATAATCAGTCACAGCATAATCAGTCATGATTACAAGGGAGTAACTATATAACAAAAACAAACAGAAAATAACCAAAAATACTACTTGTGACCTATCTCAGTTCAAGGTGGAAATGGTTTGGACCATGCTAACTACTCCAAATATGTATCCCAGTACTACGAGAAAAGTCTTTGGTTTATTCACCAACCGGAGATGGATCTTCATCTGCCTCCTTGTCGAATTATCAGGCTTAGTAGAACCACCATGCGTTCTATAAGAATTGTACCATGTACCTGAAAATCAATTTGCCGCCCTGATCTTTTAGAGCGTGTTTTTTTTTATTAGAACTTGAAAAATCTAAATATAATCATAACCGAGATGTTTTAGAGAAGTAGAGTTTATTCAGACTGCTGAAACATTTGAACTCTGGCAAGTGTTTTAAAGCGCCCGTAAAAAGTTGTAAATAGTTCAGGATTACCACATCCCGTAGGTACTTTGTAATATTTGTCCTTGATTGTCAGTACGCAAGACCATTCCGAATCAAGAATTCTTTCTCAATCAACTTGGAACGGGAAATTGTCGTAACGACCGGGGGTAGTGATTTATATAAGCTTTGCATACTCCTTAAGCACAAAAACGGGTATGGTGAAAGTCCTCCAAGGGGACAACCTGTCGAGCACTGCAGTGTGGGATAACCGGGGACACTGTTGATCAGATCAACACAGGCCTGAACGGGCAAATCTGTGTAGACTACAATCCGTTCTCTGATCCTCTTGTGTTGTCTAAGTTTCCAGTGCCAGTTGGGTGATTATGTTTCGCCCTAATTGGAAAACTTTCTTTTGGGCATGTAGAGCCAGAGATGAGTCATTCCAAAAGTCCAAGATCCCTGAAAACAGATTGTTGTGTACGCAGGTTTGTAACCAGCATTGACCCGAGTTCCTCTTTTGTTGACTAATCTTGTGAATACAGAATCCAAACAAACTCCAGGATCTTTTACACAAACACTGCCCACATGATCGTGCCAAATTAAGCCCTCCATCCAGGCGTAGTCCAAGGAGTTGGCCCGCTCCTGAATAGTATTGATTATTATTATTACAGTCAAATTAAACCGAATGCAATTCGATCTCACCCGGGGTTAAAAAATTCATTTCCTTCCATTGGTTTTTGCAATCAAAATCGTAAGAATGGCACCTTTTCAGACAATTAATTATTGCGAGTTTATGGTGGGTTTGGAATGGATGTATAAGGCCTCTTATATGCAATTTTATTAGAGATTATTTCATTAAAATTTTAGATTCAGATGTTTAGCCAAGTGAACTTTTAGATTCGATTTAAGGAGACTTGAACAAGGGGAGTCTTTTCATTAGCATATTTATTTGCTCGCAATATCCATACTGCAGTGTTAGAGAAGTTTTGTTTTTTTATTGATAGTAACAAAACAAGAACTAGTTACAGTAAAGGTATAATTTGGAAAGAAATTGGAAGGACGCTTGTGTGCCTTGTCGTGTCTTTATTTATTTTTTTGTGGGGTGGGGTGGGGTGATCCATCTGTTTTGGTACGTTTGGTTTCACTTTTCAGCTATGTAGGCTACGTACTGTTATCACTATGGTCCTCCGAGGCAGCAAAATGTGTTTCTCTTGGTGATCCTAGATTAGAAGAAGAGCTTTGAGGAATGGAGTCCTCTACTCACATCGCAAGGGAAAATTAAAAGGGGTCAGTATTATGGGTCAGCACCCTTCCTACCATTAATATCCTCCCCTACATTCGTGTCTTTCTTGCGTAACGCCATGCCCCATCATCCATCTACAGCTTACTTATGAATAACAAATGAAGTTCCTGTTTCGGTTCCTTTAATACAGTGGGGAATTTTCGTGTATAATATTAGTATATTTAGTTTAAGGTTGACTTTATATTTATTTAACACCTTTATCTAAAGATATTCTAACATTGGTCATGTGGTAACTAAAACAAGGAGAGAAAAACAAAAGTGTTAATAAACTAAATCTGCCATCGTCATATGTTACATAAGGTACAACACGACGTTTCGAGGTATTAATACGTAATTTTGTATGTATTTATACCTCTCACACCTGACGAAGAGGATAGATTCCAATCCTCAAAACGTTGTGTCGTACCTTCTGCAGCATACGATAACGATTGCAAATGTCCGAAACCCTGTGATTTTTTCAAATCTTCCATCGTCAATAACAAACTTTAAACAAAGAAACTAAATCTGACTCGTAACATATATTTCTGTTTCAAGCAATAACAATATGGATATCGTTAAACATAGGTACAACAAATATAAATTCAATGAAAAAAAAATGAAACTTATTTCTAAAGAGCTGTACTACTGGCGTGAATCTTACTAACCTCGCAAGAATCGAGAAAGTGGACACCAACTTTACTTATTTAATTCACAGAAAATAATAATTTTTCAGAATTAATCATTAACTGTCAGTCCGTTCATGTTTATAATACTTTATGAAATCCTATAGAGACTATAGAAATCATTCTATTAATTTTAAAACTGTTTAAACTTCAAACTGATCATGGTATCCAAGAAACTATCCTGAACCAAATGTCACATAATTTTATCTCAAAAAGCCACGGAAAAGAGAATTGATTAATATCCGATCTCAAGGCCCAGAACACTGTTTTTTTGGTTAAAATAGAAACTTCTAAACCAAACCTTAGAACTATGAACAACTTACCGCGTTATCTCAAAGAGCCATGAAAAAGAGGATTGATTACTCTCCGATCTCAAGACTCAGCACACTGCGTTTTGTGGTTCAAATAGAAACTTCTGAACCAAACTTTAGAAACTTTAAAAAGAAGAATTGATTACTCTCCGATCTCAAGACTCAGCACACTGCGTTTTGTGGTTAAAATAGAAACTTCTGAACAAAACCTTAGAACTATGAACAAATTACCGCGTTATCTCAGAGAGCCACGAAAAAGAGGAAATTTCTCTCCGATCTCAAGACTCAGTACACTGCGTGTTATGGTTCAAATAGAAACTTCTGAACCAAACTTTAGAAACTTTAAAAAGAAGATTGATTACTCTCCGATCTCGAGACTCAGCACACTGCGTTTTGTGGTTCAAATAGAAACTTCTGAACCAAACCTTAGAGACTTCAAAAAGAAGATTGATTACTCTCCGATCTCAAGACTCAGCACACTGCGTTTTGTGGTTCAAATAGAAACTTCTGAACCAAACCTTAGAGACTTCAAAAAGAAGATTGATTACTCTCCGATCTCAAGACTCAGCACACTGCGTTTTGTGGTTCAAATAGAAACTTCTGAACCAAACCTTAGAGACTTAGCGCAACATATTGCGTTATCTCCAAGATCCATGAAAAATATGATTGATTAATCTCCGATCTCAATACCTAGCACACTTCCTTTTGTGGTTCAAATAGAAACTACTGAACCGACAATAAATGCATGTGTAAACATCCATGTTACATCTTATACAGTCACTAAAGAACGGGTTATATAGGAATAAAGGTAGGGGTGTGTGCGGAGGTGGGGAAACTTGCACATCGTACAGTTTATTGAATTATGCAATAAAATTATGTAAAAATAATGGAAATAACATCTTACACCAGGAAACGCAAAATCAACAGCTCAGCTCTCATATTTGTCAATGTCCCACGCACACAAAATAACCAAACAAGCATACTCTTTGTGCGAGCAAATGTATTCACACTCGCGCACTAACGATATGGCAGGATTACATCAATAATTCATGCTAATTTTCAGCACGTATCTGCCATCTTAGCCAATGTTTCGGTTTATGAATAATGATATGGACAGTGTATCGCTCTCTAGCCTATCGATTCGCATAGATGTGTTCTGCTAATATGTGGAAGACTACAGCCGGTCGACATGTGGTAGTGACAGGAGAAGCACTGGCACGCATATCTACAGACTAACGGTTTAAACAAGACTACCAGAGAGAGTTTTACGGTCTCCTGCAATGTTCTAGGCCATATGTATTTGCACCGTCAGCCAACTTCCTGTTTGCCGTGGGATGAGTGCCGCAGACTACTCCAGTAGCGGCATCTGTTGAAGTGGAGTGCCTTTTCATCTCATCACAGCCAGAGATGATCTGGAGTGGCTGCTAGTTGACGGTGTAGACGGGAATTTAGTGCGTATTGTAGGTCGAGATCGTTATGGAATCATACGCAGCGTAGTGTGATTAGCAATACTACGTTTCTTTGCCAAGGACGTCATATTCGTGGAGTTCCACAAAAAGGTGCAGGAAAAAGTTTGTGCCAATGTTCACAAAAGGAAGGACTTCATCGTGTTTTACAACTCATGTTCAAAGAGTATCGGATTGCCCTAGAAGTTGTGGACCTGCCTTGCTTACAGATCGCGGTGGCGGCACTGCACTTGTAGCAGTGATGTATTACATCAACAAATCTCCAGTGTTTTGGGGTCTAGGTTACAACAGAGGAGTGCCTTTGCTCATAGCCGCCGCCGCGTGGTCGCGCCGCTTTGTTACAAATGTCGGTCGCTGTGCCCCAGTACGTGAGAGTGTTTTTGAGAGCCCCCAACAATTCTAACGACTCATTCACGGCCGCAATGTCGTTAGAATGTACTTTAAGCTGTGATGACCTCAATATTTGCTCCATACAACCCTGGCGCATACAAATCATTCCTGCTCTAATTTGCACGTGTGCAATTCCTTGCATAAATATTTATGTACTACGTTTTACTGCTCTATACATTGCACTTAAGATTACACCTTCACCTTGGATTAATCTTACAAAAATAAAATTGCTTTAAATAAAAACACTCTTATACTAAGTAAGCCAAGAGTTTCTGCTGCATCACTCGGTCATTTTCAATAATGAGTGACAGCTACTTGTAGATGGGTCGCGAAGAAATAAGTAGCTGTATACGTAGGCGTGTTTAGTTAATCGAGGCTGAAGCCGACAGGCGTTGTTTTATCCTGTCAGCTGTCACCGGAGAGGAAATTTAAGTTCCCATGATTACGCTGACGACCGGAACGAATCTACGTCCTTCCAGACTGCAAGGTCAGTGTGTATGTAACTCACGGCGACGAACTTCTCTGCCTGCCAAGAACTGAAGCTGCCGCCCTGGGTACTGGCAGTTTATGTTGTCTATTTTTATTGCGATTTTGTAACGTCCGTAAGCGAAATGGAACAGCATATTTCTTAATACTGGAACTTAGCAGGTAGAAACACAATGCAGGTTCTCTTCATTAACGACAACCTATTAACAAATTTCTAAACTAAGTTTCAAACATAAAGGTGTATTCAAAACCGAACTGTAAGAAAGGAAAAACACACAATATTCGGAGATTGAGTGAAATTTGAGGAAAAAAGACTTATTCCATAAAGTGAAATTTGGAACAGGAGTCATAAAACACGAAAATAAAAACTGGTCGTAATCCACGCTGGCCATACTCGACTTTTGGGTAATGGGAACAAATTTCATTACTTTGTTGATTGCTCAACGGCAATTATTTACACTGAACACCTATGGTAACGTCTAGTTCATTAATGAAACAGAAACATGGCCAACTGACCATGTTGCTTTTTTACGTCTGTGCTTTCCAGTTTGGTGTGTTTTAATTGATCTCAGCAGCAGAAAAACATGTAGAACCAATAACAACTATAGCTTAATCATGAATAATAGATAGTCTTGTCACATGGCAATGGACAGTCAATTACAATAAACTGAAGACTTAATATAAATTCATTACATTTGGTGATTGAAATATTTTATTGTCTCGATTTCAAATTCCATAACATAAATTGCTACACTAGCTTATACAATACCTGCATTTAAAGCCGCCTTCCTCGCTTATCAACCCATCAAAAATTCGTAATCTATTGGCTACCAGAAATGAAAGAGAATCGGTATGACACCGTTTTATATATTAAATAAAAACTTGTATGTGCCTCGGAACCACCACTGAAACCAGTGAAAGTAGCAAACTTATAATGATGTAGCTCAAACATTTCTTTTTGGTTTACGAAATCTTAGTAAAAAAAAATTGAAAGATGCTAAACAAATTGAAGTTTTCTTCTAAAAGAAGTTACTATTACTTAAGAAATATCTTATGTACTCGTGTATTCCTACGTTATTACTGGGTATGATCCGTCGCATATGGCAATCAGAACGAATGCAAAATTGTTACGAATTTAAAGTACTGATGATTTCGATCCGACGGATGACAGACTCAGTAACATATGTACAATAAAGATATCCAAGATGCATAGTACGAGTAGAAAATATTATCATCTCTACTAACTACTGTATAGAGGGAAATAGAGAGAAGGCACCTTCGTTTTCCTCGGCCGGATTAGCGAGGTTTGTACATCTGTCACTTCCGGTATACAACGATGCTTTTGTTTATGCATTACATATAAACTGAATAGCATATGTACAATAATGGTATCAAGTATGAATAGAGTATATAATCTTATATACTCGGAAACTATAACGGAGGCTCCTCAGTTTTCCTCGACCGGATTAGCGAGGTTTGTAAGTTACTCCTGCCTCTTCTAGTATACTACTATGCTTTTGTTTGTTTATTATATTTAGATTGAATGGCAACGTTGGCACAATAACTTTATTTAATATTAATAGAAAAAATTATTTCCTCTGCTATGAATCTAAAGAGCAAGGTTGCTTGTTATCTTCAGCCGGATTATTGACATTTTTTACATCTGACATTTCTAATATACAACAATGCTTTTGTTTATGTATTACATTATATCTTTATTTTGTACAAGAATCAATCTTGTAAGTTTTAGTGATTTTTCTATGCACTTAGTTTAAGTCCAAATGTATGTGTGACACATTTCTGGAAGAACAAATTAAAATAAAGGATTGTCAAATATAATTGATTAAAGAGACATTTACACTGTCGATTTCCACGACTTGTCATACTACTTTGGCGGATACTTTAAAACGAGCTCTGTTGCTTTTGAGTACCTCCATTTCAGGAGTGCGAGTCAGGTGCAATAACGTGGAGAGCACAGAACAGACAAGAGAAAGGTACTTCATCAATCACCGGACAGACGGTTGAGGTCAAGGAGAGGGGAGAGTCGCGCCAAGCGGTCTGGACTACCCACAATCTGCATCGGCCCGCCCCGCCTTCCTCGTGTCTGTTTTTGTTTACATAGTTCATTCCCGAGATGATTATCGCCGTGGAAAGTGTTGTTTCTTTGTCGGAAGTGTCGCCGTGGCGAGCCCAGCCGCTTCCTTTCCCCGGCGATGATATTGTGGAGAAAGTGCAGAAGGATACTCGTCCTGTGACTCGGTAATGATAACAACCGGACACTCCCTATCGGTCTGTAATTGGGCGATGAATGTTTGCCCCAAGCTCTACAGTTCCAGTATGTATATATTCCAAACAAGCCGTAAATTGTATAACACCACTTGGAATACTTGAAGGAAATAAAATTACGATTGGAGCTCTCTTAAGGCTTTGTCTAACCATTACGAAAAATCTGATTTTTAAAGGACTTTGCTTTTTTTCAGAACTTATTGATTTCTTGAAGACAAATAAACTTTGCTAATAAGCATTTGTAACGGTTGTTATTTTGTAACTTTCTGTGAAAATTGTTACCTTTTTCAGACGATAACGTAGTTAGTGGAATTTATTTGATTTTAAACAATTCTTGTTGTAATACCGATGATTTTAGGTAATTGGTTGATTCGGTAAATTTCGGTTTAAGTGATGAGAGTGAAGTGGCGGTATTTATTTCCATACATAACGTAGCTATGGTAGGAAGGGTTGATTCATTTGAATTTCGAGTTTAGCTTCCAGTTTTATTGCAGCGTCTGGTATCTGACGCTGTCTCAGACTTGACTCCTGGAATCTGGAGTCATGTTCGTCTGAAGAGATCCAAAGAAATTTTGCATATGCGACACAACTAATGTTGATACGATGTAAATGTTTCGTTTTGAGCTTTTTCGTCATGACTTTCTTTGAATCTCTTCAGACGAACATGACTCCAGATTCCAGGAGTCTAGTCTGAAACAAGGTCAGATACCAAACGATGCTATAAAAGGATGGTAAACTCGAAATTCAATTGTATTTATTTGTGGGCCTAAATGATAGGCTCTAATGCCCGTTTGGTGAAACAGGAGACGTAAAAAACAATTACAGTGTAGGCTTTCACGGTTAATAAAACACTTATTATTAAAAACATAAATGCATTGGTTATTCATAAAGTAATAAAATTTATTCTTTCTTTTGACATTTTTGTCAATTATCGTTAATTTGATTCTAAATTAAAATTTGCAAGTGTTTATTGACTTGATGATGTGGGCAGTTTCAGTAAATGGACTGGTATTTTACTTATACCTATGGTTCTCAGACATTTCGTAAAAAGCTCAAATAATTCCAGTGGCTTCTTAACCCTCAACCACAAATGTCAATAACCTTCTCATTTAAAATACCATAAAATTACAATTAATTTCATTCAGTTGTAAGAACACGCGCTCATGAAGTATCGGTACTATAATGTTGTGTTGGCTATCTTAGGTTAATTAGGTCAGGTCAGGTCAGGTTAGACAAGCTTAGGTTAATTAAGATTGTTATCTTCTTTTATTTAAAGTAGGTTAGGTTTGTGCAATACGCCTGAAGGTGCTGGGCTGGCATATTGCGTTCAGAAATTGAAATTAGAAGTTTTCAATTATTTATAAAATGGCTGAAATTTGTAGGCCATTTTACAAAATAAAAAAAACTTCCTTAGCTGTTTCGTAAACTGCATTACATTTTACAACGTTCAAAAACTTTTACTAAAAGTGAAGCTGCTCTTAACAAGAACGATTTAAAATTTGCATATGACGTGTCTTCAAACTATTGAGGTTACGTTATGAGTTTGGTGTGTGTAACGATGTCTTGTGTTACCTGATACCTGTGCTGTTTTGTGTATGAAGAGCTTTCTCAAGCTATAGCTTAATAATTTATATTCACAATTAGTATTATATAATCTCTTAAATTTAGGAAATGTATTTTGTACTAATTATGTACGATACTTAGACGCATATTTTTAAAATTATGTGTCTGATTTAAGTGATAAAGATTGTTTTGTAAAGGAAAAACGTTTTTTAAATTATTCGATTTACGTTTAGTAATTTACATTTATAAACGTTTTTGAAAAATATTCGAGTCTATGTTTTAGTAATTTACATTTACAATGATGTTTTTACATCCAAACCACAGCCATACCTATTGTACGAACGTTGACTGGGTTAAGGATTATTAGATAAGTTATCCATTTTCTTGTTACACATCCCGGAGCTCGGGGGCAAACAAAAATATCCTGCCAATGCAAGAACGTCAAAATGAAACTGAAAAAATCAATGAACATAACATGTAATAAAACATGTTTTAAGCTAAACATAGGACCTAAATATGTCGTAGTTGTTAAAATAAAAGACAAGTAGTTTCTTAGCTGCTAAAAAATTAAATATATTGCTGAAAAGGTTAGGATGAAAAAGAAATAAAATATTAATGTACAAAGATAACAACGTTAAAAATTACTACTTGTAGTAAACTACGTAATATGAATACCTTGAACTGATGAATTCAATTGAATAAATAAACCACGCAATGAATAAATACAACAATAATCAATAGATCGAAGAAAAAATTATTAAAACCGTGTCTCTTCAAAATAAGACTAAAGAAAATAACACTAGGAACTTACTGTAATCCAAGATAGAAGCACAAAACAATACCTTGCACACAAATATTTTCCAATAAGGATCATTGGTACTTACAAAATATTCAATGAAAAGGACTTAATACTTCTCCAAAAAAGTTATAAGCACAATTTCTTCCTAAAACTTGAAAAAGTATATTATAAGAATTTGTATATAATGTTTCAATTGGATTGTAAATAAAAAATGAAGATACTAAAACTTTATTAAAAAATTCTATGCAAAACAATTTAAATAAAGACCTACAAGAAAACAAAACAACTTAAACATACTAAAAGTGTAAAAATTTAAATAATAAATGCGGCAATTTTACAGCGTTAGGCAAAGGACACACTGATGTTTTTGACACGTGATGAAAATTGGACTAAGGTGTTATTTATAAATAAAAACAATGTCAGAAAAATAATTAGGATAGGCAACAATGTACTCCTAAAACTAATTCACATAAAACCGAATGAGTACTAAAACAATACTCATCTTAACTAAACACCTGTACAAAGGAAAAAATTGTCTGAAAAAAGAGTTTAAAATATCGTATGCATTCCTTTGCGTAGTGAATGCATTTAAATCACTACGACTTAATAACTCAAAATTCAAACCATTGTCAATTCAACTATCTGCTGGCTTCTGTAAACGTTAATAACAGCATTAATTATTTATTACTGATACTTTTGATCGTCGTTGAAATATCTAACTTTAGGGTACTGTACAGATTCTTTGTACATGATGAATGGTTTGTATAATGAGTGTGGAGTAAGTTCATTGTGTAAGCAAAGAGACTGCTACAATTTGTTATTACTACTTTGATCAAAGAAGTAAGGAGCAAACATTTACGTGGTTTTTGGACAACTTACATGTTGATCTGATCGCATTGACTTGCATTTGGTTAGATCTCATCTGAGTTTCGATGCTCTCTTGAGTAAGGAATTTCGCCCCCTAGGCACCAGTCTGTCATTGTTTAGGAGTGACCGGGAAACGGCAGAGGAGAATCGGTCACTTCTCACCTCTAATTCGACCGACACCCGGGCCTCTAGGTAGCAGAGCGAGTGTTGTGTAAGGTAACAATAACTCATAGTGAGTTTGTTCACTGTGAAACGGTTTTGCTCCCCGACCTCTGGGCTCCGCCCCACTGGCCACTAAATTACCAAGAATAAGTTATCGCTACTGTTTCGCTGCTTAGATCATGTGTACCTCAAGGACTCGTAACCCCCATATTGTTGCAACCTATAGGGTTTCGGTTGGAGCTTAGTAGAATGATACCAGTCAGGGAGAGGCTCGGAACATTGTTCTAAGATCATCGCTGAACCAGGAGCGTTAGCGGACATCTCTCCGAGCAGGTGAGGGTGAGAATGACCAGTGATGATACAGCTTTTCTTTGGCCTGGTTGCAGAGGTATACATAGATTGGAACGGGTTTACAGCTTCTGTCTGGGTCTGGTTGAAGAGTGTACATAGATTGGAACCATGTTACAGCTTCTGTCTGGGTCTGGTTGCAGAGGTATACATAGATTGGAACGATGTTACAGCTTCTGTCTGGGTCTGGTTGAAGAGGTGTACAGAGATTGGAATTTTACACAGTTATCTTCAATGGTTTCAGGGTTGCTTAGGAGATACCTCGGTACCGCCTTCTTGAAGGTTTGGTGGAATGACTCGAGGTTGGGTACGGAGTGATCATGTACAGTATGACAAGTATGATTCTGAATCAGGAATATAAGATTTATAACATTTAAGAATTTGGTATGCCTTGAACAGTTTAAGAGAACCTGTGTGGTTGACTACAGAATTGTTCTCAGCCATTGATGCGTGAACACTTGAGTAGAAACAACTGCACATGTTGGTTCCGGCTCACGCATACGTCACCGCCACCACGGTTGTTTGTTGGAACAGCTTTGTTTGGATATAGTAAACCCCACGGTCTGTTGATCGGACCACCACGCGTGTGCTCTGTGCACTGCCGTACGAGATACAACTTCACGGTCGACCGGTCTCGGTTCGTTTACAATTTTATTGACCAAACCGATGATATTAGAGGCTACGGCGGCGCGCGGCATGGCGCGCATTGCTGCCCGCCCTTCCCGCGCATTATCCCGCCGAATGTTGCGTGACCTATCCACCTTAATCACAGTGGAAACGGATTTGATTATAGCCACTTTCAAAGCTGATGGCCAATATTGAATCCTGACTACGGTGTTTTGCGCAGAGGGACGCGGACGCTGTTAAATAATTGAATCGAATTTGACATAACGGTTTCTTGATTCCACTTTCGATTATCACAGGCCTAAGTGTTTATGGTGGCTTGTTTAAAAAAATGGAACATTGAAATGTTACGAAAACTTAAAATATACTACGGATGATGTTCAGAATATTCATAAGTCTTACGTTACAGTTGACTTCGACAGTTCGGATTTCGCAGAGAACGTGTTTTCCTGAAAGCCCCGTTATAATCACTGTAATGAATACTCGTATATTGTCTTAAGGGACGTACAGGTATGAAACATTATCTTTCATTAGGCAATGACTATTCCAAATTAATGTTATGAATAATATTTATATGGTTACATGAATTTTTAAAGTATAGAATCTAAAAACATTCACATTTTGACTACCGAACGGCGCACTGGTTAACATTTGGAACATTGGATAGTTAAAAATTAATGGACCATTGACCTTTAGATAGCGGAGGCATCGTTACTTCGGAGTCGACATTAGTTGATTTATCACAGCCTAAGTAACTAATCCAACTATTATATAATATAATGTCCAGTCATTATTTATAAACAGGTAGTGATTTTCGTTACAGTGATTATTAATCCACTATTTGTTACTTTATCCAGTTATTATACATATTATCTGACTAAAGTTGGTCAAAGTGATTAATCAATGCTATGACTTTACCCAGTCATGTTAGGTTATGTTACGTTACGGTAGGTTATTTTAAGTGTTAGGTTAGGTTATGTTATAAGTTAGTTTAGGTTCATTTCGTTAGCTTAAGTTAGGTCAGGTTAGGTCACCTAAAAAGGCGGGTTTCCAAGTTACTTCTCTCACTATCCTTAAATTATTAATTACTTTGATCAGTTTGATTAATTAGAGCTATTCTTCATGTCTTGTCATAATGATTATGTTGTAGGCGTATTATTAATTTAGCCAAATTGCTTTATATTTTATGTATAATGACCGGTTAAATTCATTATTAATTTATCACTTTGACTTCTAAATTTGATCACTATGCATAATAAATAACCAGACATTACACTTAAAGACTTATTAATTACAATGACTGTAACATATACATAGATGTGCAGCGTTTCACTTTTGACCTATCAAACCAAATGCACGTACACAAACATATGCACATATTTATTGTTATTTTATATTGAAAAGTCAAGTTCATAGTGTACTTTACTGATCGGATCAAGCTTACTGTTCAGAAACTGCCTGCGTCGTGTTTTATTAGTGCCGTTGTTTAAAGGAACATGCCTGATCCTAATCTCGACTACCATATTGTACACAGAGCTATAAAACGTTGTCACGAAGACAGGATTGGGAGTACCGTGGATATATATTAAGTAATTGAGCCGGGAAATATCCGATTTATCGTAATGAAATCTGAGGAGACCTTGGGGTATGTACGTGCAGGCATGTCCCCCCCCCCCGCCTCCCGCCGCACACAGATACACGACTTTTGATCCCGAGACAGAGACAAGTCATTGATAGAGAAGGGCAACCCTAGATCAATCGTCTGATCAAATTGATCTCTGTTTATTCGCCCCGCCCATCTTTCGTTGTAGTAGGCTGTTGTTTTAATTGATCTCTGTGTCGTAGCAGTGATTCAAATTGTGTTGATTTTAAACGCTTACTTCTATTTTTAACGGGGGATTTTGATACATTTTCGTCATACAGTTTGACTTAATTAATTGAGATGTGTAACAGATAAACTAACTCAACGCCTAGATGAGCCTGAAATTTCCATCTGGCTTCCAAAATACTATTGGTTTGTGAATCCTTTCAGCAAATCGGACCTAGTAGCTTTGTGAAAGCATCTGGTTAGTTTGATGATTATTGTTAACCTTTATACTAGTAAAACACAATCGGTAATGACTACGCAGGGCATCAGTAGTCATTCTTCACACCGATTAACTCACTCAGGTTGTAGATTATAATCTATAACAATATATAGAATTTCAGCCGTGAAAGAAAAATTTGTAGTGTATCGATAAAAACTAAATTGGTTTGAGTAATTGTATATGCATCTTTTATGAAACAAAAGCGCCGTTTAAGCTTAACATACTTTATTGAACCCTATTGTTAAGAAATAAATACATTATAAATTACATCAATTTACGCGCATTTTAATAGACTTAGTACGTACAGTTCACATAAGTACCAGTTATTACGACCTCGCATTACATATTATTATATCATGAGTTTGGCCCTTAGAAAAGTCCTATTGCAAGAAACATCAAATTAAAGAACTCAGAATTTGATAAACCTCAATAACTCATAATGTCAAGATTAAAATTACCAAAATTCAGTTACAAAGTCGAGTTTTTCCTTGGGAATGTAGGAAACGTGAAAGTTTCATGACATTATAAAAATATAGTCAATTATAAAAACAAGTACAACATGAAGTTTATGGAGTGAGAAAATTGTCTTGTCAGGTATAGAGGCAGGCGAGAGGTCAGCAGTAAGGAAGAAGTTGGATATGTAGTGTGGGGGAAGTAATAGTCAGGAATGATTGAGTGCTTATAACTCGATAACGATCAGCGATAACGATCAATGCGGGGTGTACTGTGAACGAAGGGTTTAGTTTACGTTCTATGTTATGGTAGTGTCAAACACATTGGTGAATATTCCGGTTTAACAGCTAACTTGGTCTTTCGCAAAATCCTTTAATTAAAATATAGTTTCTTTTCACGTATTGAAGAGACACTTTTTGCTAGGCGAATATTTTGTCATTGCAGATTCCTTCCTACCTTCCTTAGATAACATGGTATATAATAAATAAATCTACTCCCTGATGCGCCCGTCTCACTTCTTTCATTGTCGAGAATTCACCACTTTCAAACAAACACCTTTTCATTCAATATGGCGCGTGATACTGTTCTTCCATCATGGAGATATATTTTCTTCTCCACTATTCGTCGCTTCCCTCGCCTTAGAGTTGGCTCGATCTTGGAATATTTTCACTATTGATCTTTCTGCATAACAGTTGGACAAGAACTGCGAAGGATACTTCGCTTCCAAACTTGGCTTCCCACTTTCTGGGAAGTAATTAATTTTTTCTGCTAGGTGATATATATATGTTATATTTTAACAGTGTTTCAATTCTGTGCTTTCTTGGGAGCTCATTTCGTACATACCGCATATAGTTTTAGAGCGGGGAGGGGGGGGTTCTTGTGTGCCGGATGTCATGATCACAAAGATGAAAAAAATTCCGGAAATTGTGTAATGATTGTGATTGCAGTAAGTAGATTACTATATAGTGTATCTAAAATTAAAATAAATGATTAGTTCACGTCTTATTGTTTGACAAAATAACTATTATCAAACAAACGAACGATCGACCAAAAATGTGGATATTTATATCTTTTTCATGTATCTGCGGCTTCGAATTGAAATCCAGGAATAAGGTAGAAGCGACTTTGACCAACAAGTATGCTATGCAGGTAGCCATGCCCAGCGATCGGAATTCGGTGTTGGCGGCACGATGGTCAAGACACGTGAGCGTGGCTCGCTGACCTCTGATATAGCAATGTGTCATTGAATATTTCATAATTTAAATTTTACGTCATATGTTGTTTTCAAAATATTAATTGTACCAAGAGATCATTTTTTTACCTTATCACATCAAGTCACCTGATAAGAACTTTCCGCACCATAAACAATTTGTATCTTGTATTTAGCCAACAGAGATCGCAAACAAAAGAACAGAGAATGATTTCCATGGTGAGACAACCACGCTTGCTTAGCCACTTTATTGTGGTGCAGGGTCTGTGCTACTTTACTTACTAAGTTTCAACAATCGAATAAATAAATCACTCTTAATTATGTGATAATAATCTGTTATTCTAATATATTAACATTGTAAATTGTATCGCAATAGTCAACAAATTTCTCAATTTAATAGGTAATCCCCTCATCGAGACATTCACACACATTCAGATTTACAATTATAACCACATACATTCAAAACACATTCGCACTGACTTCAGATCAAGCACTTTCAAATATATCAACGGCTCATGATGAATTCACCAACAGAGTAAAACGCACTGGACACCAACAGGTGTTTGAGACGAATTTTTAAATTTATCTTGGTTATCAGGATTGTTTATACTTTCAGGGAGTCTTTATTGATTAGTCAGACAACAACTTGTTAAGGTAGGTGTTGAGATAACGTCAGTGTATGTTGGTGAGTTCTACAATTGTCCCTGCCTCTGGTTTCATATTGATGACGTCACCGTCACGAATCAAAGTGCATCTTAAGCTGCAGTACACGATCACCTCAAAAACATAGAGGCAAGGCAAAGTCAGCAATCCCAACTTCATGAAATCTTCCCCACACGACTCTCTATAATGCATGTTGAGTGTGATAGAAATATTTTCGAAATATGGATGATTTTAATTCGTGATAATTAAGTGCAGACTAGACCAAGAGGTTCTTGTCTTCGTCACGTGACTATTATTAGTTTTGTTGGCTATCAGAGTAAGTGGAAAATGGAAGCATCCTTTGGTCGATCTTAGATAATAAGGGTACACAACTGATATACCGGTACATTAATTCTGCACAATATGACTAGAAATAGTACTCGTCTCCCGCAGTCAAGATGAAGCCATGAAGTATCAGTGAATGTATGAATGAACCCCTGATGTTCTGTTGAGCATCATTGCTGGACGTGTGGATGTTCGCTCACCGCTCGCTAGACGTTGTAGACACCTCAGCCGTAATTATAGTATTTACCGCCTGATTGCTCTGTCCACTAACGTTCCAACACAATAATTTAAGAAGCTATTACTGTAGGTTGGAAGGTTCTGCAGAGATGGACTGTTATGTTTCCTGTTGCCCTTTGAACTCTCCATCGACTTGAACGGTACATTCATGTGTACTGTGGATATGCGCTCACCGCTCGCTAGACGTTGTAGACACCTCCAGCCGTAATTATAGTATTTACCGCCTGATTGCTCTTTCCACTAACGTTCCAACACAATAATTTAAGAAGCTATTACTGTAGGTTGGAAGGTTCTGCAGAGATGGACTGTTATGTTTCCTGTTGCCCTTTGAACTCATCTTCGACTTGAACGGTACATTCATGTGTACTGTAAAGCCTGCTTGCAGACAGTTAATTTCGTCAACAAAAACCAAAATGAGAATATTTATTGATATTTTCATGCAAGATTCAAAATTCATACGTGTTGTTGCCATCATATGGTTGCAATTCTCTAAATTATTTCAATTTGACTGTATATTAATATATTATAAGTAACAAAATAGTAATAGACTAGCGAATGTTTAGTAAATAAACCAATTATTAATTTATAATATACTAAAAATCTCTTGGTCCATTTTGGGATTTATTTGATTCCATGGTCTTTGACGCTGTTTAGAGATTTTTAACAAAATATTGTACTTTTGTCTGTACATGTATATTCAGAAGTCAGAAATCCTTTATTCGGTTATATACAATATCTTGACATGCAAAAATAACCCAGACACAAAAAATTGCGTGTGTGGGCATTATTATTGGGAGTGCCGATGGCCGAGCGATCTAAGTCGTTGGACTTTGGGTCTGAATTAGAGATAACGCAGGTTCGAATCTTGTCTGTGACCTTTACAGTTTTTATCAGCAAAATCGACCTTGTACTGTATCGACATTCCCCTTTATTCTGTTTAATAAGAGCCTCGCACAGGCCAGTGGCCCATGAGAACGGACAGAATAAGGTTTAAAAAGGGGATCGGCCTCTCCTTTTTACTAAAAAAAAAAAAAAAATACCGTATAATTTAACTATTTTTCATTTTATGTCTGCCTACTTCCAAAGTGAAGTCCTTTAGTCCTTTTATTGTATATTGCAGCTTCCACATCACATACCATTATCTATAGTATTCCTTATACAACAACCAATACATCTAAATAGATTCTCCCTATCCTACATATTCAAATCAATATTATTTATCTGGCAGTAAAAATAATATAATATAGGCTATGTATGAATGGAAAAATTCAGTAATTTGCAAGTACTAAATGCAATTTATCTCAGTTCTATTACAATTTCTATTGAAATTAGTCTGATTTGTTTTCAGAACCAAAAATCAGTTTCGAATTTGCAATTCGGGCAACCTTTTTACTGCCTTATTCCAATCAAAGGTTTGGAGTATTGTGACGTGTATTACAAAAGTAAATTTAACATTCAAGTGAAGCTATTTACAGAATGTGTCCAGCTTGCTTTCTATTAAAATCCAGCACTACTAAAACTTAATTGGCAGAGCGTCGTGCGTTTTATCACGAACTTGGAATTTCATCTATACAGGCCTACACAAAATTAAGTCACTGTATTATTGTGTTCTAGCATTCAGTGCTTTGTAACCTGTATTTCACTCATCTTTGAAGTGTATTCCACCGGTTGAAGTGATAACTGGTTTTACGTAACCTGTGAAGGTGTGGAGGAGACTGACGACAGTGTAGATAAGCCGGGCCGCGGCCCTAGGCTCCAGCACGGACCTAGGAGGTGAAAGTCACGAGGTGTGGACTCCGCGAGTTAGGCGCATTATTAATAGTTGTGTAGGGCACAAGGTTAATAATGTTGTCCGACATGGGACCCCCCCAGTCTACTGTCTGGCCGCTGCTTATTGATTGATCATGCTCGTTCGATTGAATTTGATTCATTTTACGTTTATTTTTATAGGTTTGTACGTATAATAATTGCAGAATAGTTTAAAGCTTTTCAAGGTAACTCATGTTCAGTTTTTATTCAAACGTGGATTTCAAGGGATACCAGACAGAGGACGTGTTTGCCTATTGTTAGAGAATTTCACATTATGACATTGCCTTGTACGTATATTTTTTATTGTATAATGAAAGTTAAATGAATATCAAATCAGAGGAAATGCACACAATTATAATACAAGAAACTTATATAAGCTTGACTTACCACCAATTAGGCTAGAACAAACGAAGAAAAGCCACATTTGTATGGAAATAAAACTGTTTAATACATTGCCTGAAGGAGCTTGATTAGTAAGTATTAAATGGTTTAAGTCTGTAATTAATAGCTAGTTAAAGGAGAAAGCATTTTATTGTGTCAATGAATACATTTCCTGTGATACTAGTGATATAAAAATTTAGACATGTCCCATTCTTTCTTTGTTTTTAATCTCTTGTTATTGTCATTTGTTGTTGTTTATAGTGGTTTTGTTGTTAATTATTTGTTAATTTATTATTCCTGTTAAATATTTAACTTTATTAATATTTTAAACTTTAGAGTGGTTTTATGAAATAACTGTAATTGTTACTGATAAGTATTTTTACGAAGTCAATTGCATATATGTGCTATGTTTAAAGACGAATAAAGATCTTGAATCTTAGCTAGTAAAACAATTGCTAGTTGAGCAAAATGTAACAGTTTTTTTAAAGGGTTTGCTGTCCGACATTGAACCCCCCTAGTCTACTGTCTGGCCGACTCCTTATTGATTGATCGTCTGGTTGGATTGAATTTGATTCATTTTACGTTTATTTTTATAAGTTGGTACGATTGCGGAATAGTTTTAAGCTTTTCAAGATAACTCATATTCATTCAAACAGTGGAGAATAACGCACCAGCGTGGGGGTCTTATCTCAGGACGAAATAAGGGGTATCATTGTCAATCAAAGAATTCACCATTTAAATGTTAGTGGATTCTTCACATTTTATTTTAGGTTCCTTAGCACTTAGTGTTTATAAACAACTAGACAAATTGTTCGATCTACAGATGACTCGGTAATTAGTAACAATGCCTTGGAGCTTCCATGGAGCTAAATGAAGCTACATTGTTAAGAGTTTACACATATAAACATACCAAACGTCCATTAAGGTTGTTATGGCAGTGTATTGTAGGGTTTCATATATTTTGAGTCTAAAATAGAAACCTCTGTTTAAATTTTTGTGTCAAATATTGGGAAAAACACTATGATTACTTAAAAAATTTATAAAGTTGATAGTAACCTACTTTAGAATTAACTTTTGCCCAATCTTAATATGTTTAAAAATATTTATATGATGAGATTAGAAAACGATAGAGACCATTTTGCAACTAAATACATTTATCCATACGCATGATTAGGATGATGACTCGGACATTATTTGGAGTTGATTTAGTCTACAACAGGCCAACAATACTACGAATGTTGAGTTAAGCTGCAGTTCACTTCCGCTTAGTGCAGCGTCTGAAATCTGACTCTGTCTCAGACTTGACTCCTGAAATATGAAGTCAGCGTCGTCTGAAGGGATCCGAAAACGTCGGAGACGCAGAAGCTGAAAGCGAACTATTTACAGCGTTTCGACATCAGTGACATCTAGACTACAAAACAATTTAATCTAGACGAAGAGGTGTTCTCATCCTCTCATCAGGTGCACAATTGAGTGCACTGCGGTGTTCTAAATCTAGACTAGATTCTAAATCACGGTGGAATGTGAAATGAAGTTGAATTCGATTAGTATTGAATCAACCGTTCCCTTCACTATGGTTATGTTACGTGTAGAAAACGGGGTTGCTCCTCCGTTTAGACAAGTATTATAAGTGGTAAAGTTCCTATTAAAAATATTCCCTTATGAAAGATTCCTGGTTTGAATTTGATAGCTTTAGCGGCGATCATCAATTTCGTTAGAAACGATATATTTTAAATACGCTCATGTAAACAACTAGTACACTATTGAACTAGTATATTATTCACAGAACAAGCAAAAAACTATCCCAAATTTTAGGAAACCCTAAAGACAAAATTTCAAATTATAATAAATCAGGAATTTATAAAATTGGATTCGATGACTGTGATAAAATTTATATTGAACAAACAAAGAGAACAATAAAACACGATTTAAAGAGAGCATTTATCACACATAAAATATGGAAGAGTTGAAAAAAAAAAAAAAAAAAACTGTTGTAGCCAAGGTCTTCATTGAATCAGGACACAAAACATCGATTACAAAATAATGTAAAATTAATAAAAGAAGTAATAAAACCAATGAACTTAAATGCTTGGGAAACACTAAACATAAACAGAAATAAAGAAAAACTCATAAACAATGAAGAAAGCTCTATTGAAAATTCTTCTCAAGTTATTCAAAAATTAAACTGTAGTCATATCTAATTTTTCATCTGGAAATATTTCCAAAATTATTGTATCTGCATATTTTCACCATATGGTATTTTAATATTAATTATAATAAAAATTATGCAAATATTTATTTGTGGAGTCGCCTGATGATGAAACATTTGTAATAAAAATAATATAAATATTTATTTGTGGAGTCGCCTGATGATGAAACCTTTGGTTTCAAAAGCCCTCGTCCAAAAAATAAATCATTTGGAAAAGTATTGTTTTTTTTCTACATTTAGTACTATTTAGTATACTATTAATTATGTACGTAATCAATGAAATAAAGTGGTAGAATTGTGAGTTAGTGGCAATTTGTGATTACAAGTTTTACGTAGTGCCCGTGCACTGTAGCCGCAACTATGATGCGTAGCAGAGTGAGAGTAGCGTTTATTTTGTGAAGGCACTTATTAAGATTCCACGCAATGCCAGAAATAAACTTATAACATTTAGCAATGGTAAATAATTGGAAAAATTCACTTAAACGTGTTTTATAATTTTGAAGTAATTATTCACTAAATTTTATTTCAGTAATAATTAACTTGATATGATAGGCTTCTATTTTCACAACTATTGCTATTATGATTAGTTGTCAATGGCAATTTTCAGTCTATGACTGCCTAAATGATGATGGGAATATATAGTTAAACACTCATATGGTTCTATTCATATTCATTGTTTAAGCAGTTTAGAGAACATTTTTATGTGTTGTTATTTCTTACAAGTTTTAACAATGTATGCAATGATAAAAATAACTTCTAATGAATTAAATAAACTAATTAAATGGGCATTAAATTATGAATAAATATCACAGATATCAATTTAATTAGTTGAATATTTGCTAAGTCTGATATGTTAAATAAGCTCAAAAATTCTGTTGCGTTGACCTTAATAATTTGTATGAGTTACTTTTTCATTAATCATAAAAATATTTAGTTATTTTTAATTTTGTTTTATTTTTATTATTGTCGTAATAATAGCTTTATTATTATTTTTATATTTTCCTCTACCTATTCATAATTTATTATGTTTTTAATAAATGCTAGGTAAATATTATATTAACATGTTCCTTAAATTCACATTTTTAAGTTAGAATATTAATATTTTATACCAAGTGAGGATGATTTTTTACTCTTCTGGATTAGTAATAGCGACATTTTACAACATATTTTCATAGAACCAGAGGCAAAACGTAATAACTATTAAAAAATGTACGTAATAAATGTATGGAGGTTGTAACCCTCTGACTGCTGGCCAGCAACTCATTTTGAATCATCGCCTCGGCTTCTATGACATATTATTTTAACCATCAAAAAAGGCTTTATCTGTTGACAAAAATTATATGTGTGTTTGGTTTGCTACGTTGGCCTTTCTCCAGGTGAAGAAGTGCTACATTTGTGTTGTTACTGTCATTATCAGCTGTGAAAACTGCCAACTAAACAGATGCATAGTTTGTTGCACAAAAACTTCATTATCTGTGTAAACAATTAAAATTACTCACTAATTACGTTCGCTTTATTGCGTTTTAAATATTTCGTACTAAGACATGGCAATTATTATTAGAAAATTGTTGTTAATGTGTTGTGTTTTGTTATATTATAGAAGACAATTACTTTTAATTGCTCTTTATACAATTAAGATTAAACATTTACAACATGTATTATACTCATATATCAATGCAAAGGTTAGAGAAAATATTGAATTTACTAAAAAGTTACAAAATAATTTTTTTACTTTCCTTTCTAAGATGTATAAATTTGAGCATCTATCTGAGATACGATATAACATTTGTTGGGTTCCTATGTATAGCAATATTTTTAATTAACCTATCAATAAACCGTTACATTTTGGTCAATTAGAAAATTTTATTAGATGTAGTAGTGTAGTACATATGAACATGTTAAATATTTTTACTCAATGGTTCATATTTTATTTTTTAGATAATAAATTCTGTTTTTTTTGGAATTTCCAAAAAAAATACCACTACTTTTTGCAGTTAGCATGAGTTGTAGTATTTCTTTCTATTTATCTTTAAATTCTATATACTTTGGCAAAAATATATATAATTAGTATCCATTTGCATAAAGCTTATTTATTTTATAGCAGTTTAGAAAACCCCTTGCAAATCAGTCAAAGTGGATTTGTGGTTATAGAAGTTACTATATGGTCAGTTGGACGGAGCGTTAAATAGATGTTTTGATCAGATTAACAATTTCTTTCAAGACTTAAAAAGAACTAAAGCAAACTAAAAAGTTTTGAATATATAGTCTAAAATAATATTTAATAAATTATCCATCCAATTCAATTTGTGTATTCTTTCACAATTGTTTCCACCAGAATGACCGTGTTAAACTCATAATTATAATTACTTATAATAATATTACTGTTATATAATGATTTTTTCTCTAATACATCAGGTCATAGAATTCTGAGTGTTTAAAGTTATTTCTACTGTAAATTACGACTTTTAATGCACATCAATGTATTTGCGCACTTGTCATTACATATATTTTGACTTTGACTCCCGTATTTAAAACTTTTCTATAACAGAGTTGTCCTCCCAATGTCTTCTACTAGTTTAGTAGAACTAAAGCCAAAGGTTTTGTGTTCCAGAAAGAGTCAGTGGATCTGGCGCTGAACCTGCTGGATGGGTATGATGTGAGAGGGCATCGCATCACTGTGGAGAGGGCAAAGTTCACCATGAAGGGAGATGCTTACAATCCCTCACTGAAACCGAAGAAGAAGCGAAAGAAAGACAAAGAGAAGTTGAAGAAAATACAAGAAAAGTAAGTTAATACACTGTTGTATAACTGTTTGAGACTAAATATTTTAAGAGACATTCCTGAGGTAATAATATAAAATTGTGTTTACAATATTACTTGATTTTTTAAAACAGGGAAAGAAAAATATCTTAAAATTAGTTACCTAAGATTTTCAGAAAATTTTATATTCTTCATTATAATATGAAGAAGCTATACCAAAATTCAATACTGCTTACAAACATTTTTTCCTCTAACTGAACACTTAAAAGTAACACCAAATTCTGAAAAAAATATTAAAATACTTTTTAGTTTCCTTGTTGGATCTGAAATTTTATTTATTTATTCAGTTTAGAAGAAAGATTATTGACAGTATTGTCATCATTATATCCACCTCCTTGTATTGAAATAAATGAAGAAAAAGTAGAACACCAATTATCAGTGAAATATCTGGGACTTGTCTTCATCATCCTACATGATGTCCCAGTTTGCAAAATATCACCATATTCAGTTATTAAAACTATATATTTTGGTGTGGTAGAGTCCCGGTTGCATTTTGGACTTCTTGTTTGGGGCTTGCTTGGCACTTCAGTACTTGCTAAAAAGGGTTTTCGTTTTAAAGAAACTAATTGTGCGTGTTGGGGCTGGCATATCTCGCAGAAGTTCATGTAGAAATGCATTTAAAGAGCACAGCATTTTGACTTTAACATCGTTGTATATCTACGAGACCATCATCTATACCAGGTTTCATTGTGCAAATGTAGTAGATGGAGCCGCTATACATGACCACAACACGCGAGCCCAAGTAGACCTGCGACAAACCCAACATCGCTCAGCTCAGGCGGGTAGACAGCCTCAAAACTTAGGGGCTAGGTTTTTTTTTGGAAACTCCTCAGTCATTTAAAAAATATAACAGAAAATAAAAAAAAAAACAACTAAAAGAATACCTATTAGAAGGTTGTTTTATTCGGTTGGGGTAATTATAGCCTAAACTCTATTGGATTAATCATTTTGAATTGTTTCATTTTCTGTCTGTTGTTTTGTATTGTATTTAATGTAAGTTTAATTTCTTATTGTTTTTGACTTTCATACAAATATATTATTTTTATATTCTAAGTTACAATAATGTACTACTGATGTTTGTCATACATGTAATACATGTGTACGACAGTTAAAAGATTGATATTGAAATTGAAATAGTAGTCGCATTCAATTCTGGGAAGAAACATGTGTACTTGTGTAACCATCTAGAACTTGTTTTGAAATTTTTTTACCTCAGTATGTGTTAGAGTATTGTGAAAATATTTTGTAGGCTGTATTTTTAATCGATTTACATCAAAAGGATTGCACTCCTTCCTTTATAAACAGTTAGCTTGCCAAGCGCTGAAATCAGATTAAGTAAAAGAGGTTTTAAGAACTTTACAAATAGTAGCTGCAGTATTTTAACAATTGGTTATGTGAGGTGTTAGTACAAAGATAATTTAACATAATTTTCCAATTTTTAACCTTACCATATCTATAATAATATAATTTTTATATCTTTTAAAGCCTTAATGATTTTTTTACGCTTTTAGGCTTTAAAATTTCTCTGGTAAGTAACAGAGCAATAATTGTAACATATACTTTTACCAAAACATCCCATACTAGAGAAAGATTGATATTAAAAATATCACTCTCTTAATCATCATTAATCAAGTAAATAATGGTATCATCAATATTGTCTCATTGTGTGGCGCAGACTGTTTGATTGGCGTCCAGACAAGATGCGAGGAGAACGCTCCAAGCACGAGAAGATTGTCATCGTCAAAAACCTGTTTGACCCGACAATGTTCAACAAGGACGTGAAGCTGATCCTCGAGTACCAGCAGGACCTGCGTGATGAGTGTCTCAAGTGTGGAGGGGTCAAGAAGGTCGTCATTTATGATGTAAGTAATAAAATGAAACATCAATAATTTGTTAATGCTGATACTTTACTGGTCTGAAGCAAATAAATCTCAGGGACAATTTGCATCCTCAGTCTGGGAATGTGGAACTGAGGGTCCTGACTAATGTCACATTGAGTGATTTCACTTCAGAAAACAAGATTCATAGTCAAACATGTTGGGTCTCCCATTGTCATGGTACAGCCTCAGTCTGCGAATGTGGAACTGAGGGACCTGTCTAATGTCACACTGAGTTATATCACTTCAGTTAACGAGTTTCTTAGTCAAACATCTTGGGTCTCTCAATGTCAAGATGCAGCCTCAGTCTGGGAATGTGGAACTGAGGGTCCTGTCTAATGTCACACTGAGTTATATCACTTCAGTTAACGAGTTTCTTAGTCAAACATCTTGGGTCTCTCAATGTCAAGATGCAGCCTCAGTCTGGGAATGTGGAACTGAGGGTCCTGTCTAATGTCACACTGAGTTATATCACTTCAGTTAACGAGTTTCTTAGACAAACATTTTGGGTCTCTCAATGTCAAGATGCAGCCTCAGTCTGGGAATGTGGAACTGAGGGTCCTGACTAATGTCACACTGAGTTATATCACTTTAGTTAACGAGTTTCTTAGTCAAACATTTTGGGTCTCTCAATGTCAAGATGCAGCCTCAGTCTGGGAATGTGGAAATGAGGGTCCTGACTAATGTCACACTGAGTTATATCACTTTAGTTAACGAGTTTCTTAGTCAAACATCTTGGGTCTCTCAATGTCAAGATGCAGCCTCAGTCTGGGAATGTGGAACTGAGGGTCCTGACTAATGTCACACTGAGTTATATCACTTTAGTTAACGAGTTTCTTAGTCAAACATTTTGGGTCTCTCAATGTCAAGATGCAGCCTCAGTCTGGGAATGTGGAACTGAGGGTCCTGACATACAGTTTTGTAATTTGAATAATTAAAATTTATGTTCCTAAGACTTCTGGAGCTGGGCAAGCTGATGCATGTAACTAATTAGAAAATTAATTATTAACCACAAGTAATAAGCTGCTAACAAAAAAATTGTCTCGGTGTTGAAGACACCATCTTAAATATTTTTAAAGACCCTAACGGCATTACTAATTTTCTTTAGCACCAAATAAAATTGCTGATCAAAATTATAGCTTCTTTTACCCTGTATTTTCCATGCCATAGGTTCTTTAGTGTGCCCTAACTATTAATACACACCCAGTTATACAATTTGAGCCAAAATAATTTAGCATTATATTTTTTTAATACACACTACAATACAATCAATAGATATATAAGAAACTTCAAGTATATTTCCAGAAAAGTATATTCTTTTATTACATAAACATCAGATGTCTCTGTCTGTTTCTTTTTTGTAAATTTTAACCCAGTTCATTTTCTTCCCTGAGATCTGTTAATGTTGATTTTCTTGTGGTAAAAACCTGGCTGTTGTGAACTATTATGTGCGAAACATTTGATATAATAAAAACAGCGTTAAACTTTAAGTACCTTTTAGCTTTTATTTTTAGTCTTTTGAATCATAGGAGGTGTCTTTAAAGAAGTGGAATAAATTGAAGCATTTATTAATATTTTTATATTTTTATTATAAAGTGACTAGCTGATTATTTAAATTATAAGTACAAAATAGTTTGAGATTTTATTTCTGGAGAACCAAAACATCCGGAACGCCTTGCTAATTATATTTTAAATGCAAGATGCACGCAAAAAAAAAAAAAAAAAAATACAACACGTGGTTATTTTATTACACGATTAATGATATTTATAAATTTTAAATACAACATCTCTCTACTTATGTGGTTTTCCATGCGTTAGATAAATCTATCTTGATATTCAGTACCACAACAGCAATTACATTTTTAAATCTCCTCATAAAGTTAGACAGTATTGGTAATCAAAGTAAACTAAACAATGTAATCAAACAAATATTTTATATCGCAACAAGTACGATAACTATTATTAATTTATGAAATACTTAACATCTTTAAATCACCATATACAGTACAATATCAAAAGCTAAAACATAATTAAATATGAATAAAGTAAATTTAAAATGGTAAAATATACTGTTATGTTTAAAGATGTTCATTTCATAAAATACACACAATTTTAAGGATTAATATCCACTATCAACCCCAAACTACTGTACCACTAAAATCCCACTAAATAATCTAGTACAGGACTGGTTGAATCTTTAAATGTTGCATTAACTGTAAGGTAGATTAGAATTGGAACACATAGCAGCCTAGCTGTTCTGTTTAACAGATCCAGAATCCCTGGACCTCCTTGGCATGTTTAGTAAACTGTTTCGACAGAACATGGAGTTCTGAATTACCAAGAGAGCAGTTCCAGGTCCGTTCTGATTCTACAATGTCACAATGGAATTAGTTCCAGTTCTTTTGGCACATCTCTATTTAAATAAATAGATAATACAGCAACTAGATTATTGGTAATACTGTTATGTTGTTTATCACTGTAAGTAATATTTCTCACTTTTAAAAAACTAGAAGCATTTTGGAATTTAAAAATAATATATTTCCTCTGATTGATACTGCATTCCAGTACTTTTTAAACATTGCCAATAATTGATCATGTTTAAAAACATCGTTTTGTCAACAAAATAACTTCTGCAAGGAAAAGTGTACTATTTATAGCACATTACCCAATAGGCCAATAAGCAAAATTGTATAGTATATTGAAAGTTTGATTCAGAAATTGTAAGAATTGAATTTTAATCTATTGAAAATGAAATTTAAACCATGATAAGGACCAAATGATTTATCCAATTGTTTTATAGAATTTTACAATTAACTAAATTTTAAATGTTATTTGTTAGCTTTTTTTTTACTTTACTCAAAATAATACTTTTCCTTATAAAGTAAAATTATCTCAAAAGTAGTATTAATAATTTTAAATAAAAAAATTTTTACCAGTTACAACCTTTTTATATAACTAAAACAAGAAAGATTATGAATATCAAATTACAATACAGAATACAGTGTTTAATATGAAAGGCGTCAAATTCTTGGTAATATGGGGTCCATTATAGTTTCAGGATATCAATAAAAAGAATTTGTTTAAAAAAAGCAAGTTGATCTATAATATTATCTCAACTACTAAAACATGGTTATTATATTAATTTCTTACAGCACTTCTCTAAGATTTCCTGAGGCTCTTTGTACTTGCACCAATAATACTTTATATTAGTACAAATTTAAAATTCAGCCAATTAATCTCATACAGTACCAAAGTATTATTATAAAGTTGAACCCCGATAAGACACATTTCAAGGGCCACAGAAAAAAAATTAGTCTTAATGAGGTATTCTTAATAAAGAGGTTCGTTTTATCGAGGTTTGATACTGCAGTTATTCTTTTTATAGAGGTTTCTCCTCCCTTCGAGATAACTTCTATAAAACGATGATTTTTGTGGCCAACCTCTTAATACATTGTTAACGGAAATGAAGATATTTTTCAATGTAGGCCTAGATTTAAAAAGGACTGCAACAGTTTAAAAAAAATACTGTATCTGTGTATGTATTAAATCACTGGTACATATGGTTTTAGAAACTTATAAATAACAAATCAATATTTCATAAAATATATAAAATTGCAATCAGTTGTTTTTTTTTTTTATTTGATCCAAAGTGAAATCTAACTCACCAATATTTTGTGGAATATAATTAGACGAAATTGTTCACTACACTTTCATTCAAACAATTTTTCTCCATGTAAAAACAATTTAGTACATCAACAGCTTCTCTTGCATCTTTTGTTGACAGTTCAGGTCGATCACTATTCGCCCCTGCATCCTCCTCATCATCTTCAGCTGCTTAATCTTCTTGAGGATTTGTGGGTTGAATAGAAGCCATTCTGTTAAATCTCCACATACTGCTAAATCATCTTTGAAGTAAAAAATTCTTCAAACTCTATTCCTGGTTCCGGTACCTCGCTATCTTTGCTTCAGTCCCGAAGAGGGATGGGTGGGGAGCATCAGCTGCGATTTCATATCGAGACATGCATTTGTCTGACTGTTTTGAAAACTATGTACAATAGAATCGAGAGCATAACATATTTGTCCTATAGAGGTCGTGTTCGTCTTGTAGAGTTTCTGTGCTAAGATTATTCAATGTATAGAGATTAATTAGTCTTAGCCAAAATCACAAAAAAATCCGTCTTATGGAGGTTTTTTATCTAATTACTACGTTGTATAGAGGTGTTTTTAGCATTGAGTGTTATGAAAGTTTCAAGGGGATTTGAAAAAAAAATTCATCTTAACAAGGATTTGGACCGAGGTTCTTACTAGGTCTTAGGTTTGACTGTATTGTGTAGAAGAGTGGATTTGTGTAAATTGTCTGATCTAAATGTACATTTTCAGAGACATCCTGAAGGAGTTGCTCAGATCAACTTCAAGGAGATAGAGGCAGCTGATGCATGTGTCCAACTACTGAATGGTCGCTGGTTTGGCCAGAGAAAAATAACTGCGGAGACTTGGGATGGCAAGACCAAATACAAGTAAGTGAAGTGTTTCGTAATAGTAGTTTCAAGTAGTGTAATTAAGACTTTTAGTATATGTTCACGAGAAGAAAGATTTAAATTAGTAAAGTAATTATTATGCCAGTGTAACTCATGATGTACATTTTCCTTGGCTGCTCTACAGGTTCCAAGGCAAGTGATTAATTATCATTGTTCTGTTGTTTAAGTAGAAGTTGAAAGGATGCTGTGCTCATTATTTGGATGAATTTCCATTGATGTCTTCTTTTATTTATTTCCCTTTTTTTGTAATTTTACCTACAAAAAGTAACATTGAGGGACAAAAAAGAAAATTGATGGAAAGAGGCAAGGGTTGGGTGCTCATTAACCAAGTTGATTCCCATATTAGGGATATATGGCTGAACTACTGCCCCCGACCTGCTCTGGTACTTGTCTAATTTATATATTAGGTTCATTAATGTTCCTCAGTTTTAAAACGTATGTCGGAGCAAAGCTGTGGAACGCTCTCCCACTAGAACTGAAGAGGAGAGACCGACTGCAGTTTGGACACAAACTAAAACTCTGGCTTCAAGACCATCCATTCTACACAATAAATGAATTTTTAAACAGAACTTTCTAACCTGCTGTAACAAAAGAAAATCTGACGACTGTACTGTTCTCTAAGAATATGTTCAATAAAGAATATTTATTTATTATTTATGACTTGCAAAAAAAAAAGCGATTCCAACCTCCCTAAGCCATCTTTGTAAGACAAACTAATTTCAACCATATGCTCAAAGACAATGAAATTATGTGTGAAGTAATTGTGCCCTGGGATAAATTCTATTGGGCTTTCATGATTTCATTGTATTTTTAAAATACATTTTGTCTGCCTCCCTTAAGTAATGGTTCTTAACTTTGAACTGGTTCTACATGTGAATTAAATACAAAATGGTTTAGTTTTGTTTGTATTGTCTTTCGATTACAGCAATGAACAATTTTAATACATACAAATGCTACTTTGTTTGGTTCTTAATTATATTCCATCTAGATACACACTTAAGTAGCGGACTGAAAAAACAGCCTTGATATTGGAGAGCTATCCGTTTTGACCATAGTTTATGAATAGAAAATAAGAATTGTGACAAACATTCATTGTGTAAAATGGAATCTTCTGTCATTATACATAAGCTGAATTATGTACTAAGAAAATTTAAAATAGACTGGTCATTTGGTTTCATCATTGAGATAAATTAGTCTATCAGGGTCTCCAGAGTGCGGAAAATGCGGAAAGTGCGGGACTTGTATCTAAATTTACTAGGGTAGACCGGGGGAATCGCGCCACCTTAAGGGAAATTGAATTTTCATGCAAAATTTTGTTAGGATTAATGTAAATTGTATAACCATAGCATACTACAGTAAATTAATCTATCTTTTAGTGATTTTTTAAATTGGAAATCTTTAATAGAAACTAAATAAAATCGTTTTTTTCCAAAAGCTTGCACAGTGGCGGAATTACCCCGATACCTGGGGTTATTCCGCCACACCACTGGGGTTATGCGCACCACACACCACCAAAGCACATCAATCATCTATGAGCAATAGAATAGGATGTAACAAAGCACAACGTACAGTAGTAAATTTATATTTTAATTGAATGAAGAAATTAATTAAGAAGTTTAAAAATATCACACGTGTAGTAAATGGCTATTACTTAGTCTCTGCATTAGTTTTACTATTCTTAACAAATTAACACATGTAGTAAAATCACTATTAGTTAAGTCTATGTCGTACTATTCATTAAAAAAACATGTTTAGGCCTATTAAATAGCTATTACGCCTAATTATTCTCTATCGTTCTAATCTGAGCAAAAATCACATGAGTAGTTTTCTGGGGAATCGTAACCACTGCACTCTGAGTGTGCCCATTTCCCACATATTACACACCGGTACCACATTTCAGAAGTAGGACCATACTCTCCACACACTAAACAGTATTCAACGTCATCGCCAACAAATCAAAAGTATTGTCGTCTTCATTATCGTCACAAAATTTTGTTTAACTGAACATCTTCCTCTGAAGAAGAGTCAAAGTCTATTTGACGTCTACAGGTGCCACGTTTTGCGTTAGTTTTCCTTCCAGGTTTTCTTGTCCCTTCTTTCTTAATACGTGGTCTCTTTTTAGGCGAAAGACCTATGTCTAACTTGCTTGTCAATAGTTTTGCTGCTGCCCTTTTGGCAGAATTAAATTTTTTCAAATCTTTCTGTTTCCTTTTTTCTAAAGCTTCTTCTAGAGGTTGCTTTCATTGGAGTTGATGTCAAGATTGATGACTGGCCTTTCCGCCTAGAATTTCCCTTTATCTGGTCAGCTGCAAAAAGCCGGGAGTGGTGAAAACTTATTTATAACTGCTGTAATATTTCCACTGCAGTTAGAGGTTGATTCTAAAGTGATTTTCTTTGACATTTCCGATGGTCCTCGCAGCCCTATGTAACCATCCTGCTTATTGATAGCAAACTGTTGGCTCTTCAGATACTTGGTTTTGGTCTATATTAGATTCGTTGTTCACAGGAGTCTGAGATAGATTGTTGTTAAGCTTGGTTTTTGAGATTCTTCTTCAAGATTTTCCTCGCCATCTGGGTCCTCAATGACAGGTGCTCTTAAACGCCGTTCAGACACGAAATCTTCTTCTTTAAACTTGTCTCGATTTACTGGATGAATACCTGTGCTTTCAAAGCCTGATATGGCTTTTTCTATGGTCGCCACATTCATATAAGCTTGGTTGAAAATGTGAGCAATGTCGTAGGGTGTGATTTTCTGATAAACATTAGCCCTCATAAACTTGTCACACTCCTTATTGAAAGCGCTTTTCAGCGGAGCATAAAATGACACATCTAGTGGCTGGATCTTGTGTGATGTGTGAGGAGTTATCGACAGAATGTGAATGTGATTCTTGCGGCAGAATGTGTAGCTGTCCAAGGAAATATGGCTCCCATGGTTGTCCAGAACCAAGAGAACCGGTTCGTCTTCAGTTGGCTTGCAAACGATTTAAAATGTTGCAACCAGTCCAAAAACAGATCCTCATTAGAACCAGCCGTTGTGAGAACAACCATAAATCGAACCGGGTGGTCCACCGCGTTCAAGAAGAGGCGGTCATTCTTTTCCGTGGAAAAATAAACATTGGGGGTACATACTGGCGAGATGCACTGAAGGTACAGACTACGGTGACGTTTCGTCCTCTTTCCCAACTAGTTACTCCACCAACTTGTTTCTGGCCCTTTTTGGTGCTAGAATGTGGCCAGGCTTCTGAACGGATGAAAATCCCAGTTTCGTCCATGTTGAAGACTCGACTGGCTGGAAATTTGTGTTTGTCTATTAGATTTTCGAGGTTCTTAAAAAATAAGTCTACTTCCGGTTTGTTGAACCCTATTACTCGTAGCAGATGGTTTTCCGCAAACTGATCTGAGGATTTCTTTTCCGAAATCCTGCAACCCAATCCTCACCAGCCCATCTGGGTTTCCTTATTAAAGTTGTGGCTAATTTTTAGCTCTTCTGCCACAGAAAACGCCAACCGTCGCAAGTCTGTTATGGTTATCCCCGTAGAACATGTTAGCAAAATCGATTACTCTGGCTGTTAACCTCATTTTCCTGCTCTTTGTTAAACACAGGTTTTCTTCCCATACAAGGCTCGCACGTTTTTTTCTGATTTTAGTCTGTCCCGTAACGTTGACCTTGGAATGGCAAACTGTACAGCTACACTTTTTACTGATTTTCCCTCTGAAACCAGCCGGACAGCTTGTTTTAACGTTTTCTTCAGTCCATTTAGCCTTTTTCAGTTATTCTTTCCGGATACGTGGCATCTAGAAAGAAAACAAATAAGTTGTAGGGCCAATATAAGAAATTTTGATTTTACGGGTTATGCCGCCACCCACACAAGGATGGCGGCACAACCCCGGAAGTGATGTGGCGGCATTACCCCAGTAAGACAAAATGGCGTAGATTGCTTGTTTAAGGGAAGGTAGATAGTCTAACTTCCCAACTAACAACGTGAAAACATGGCCAAATAGTTTCTCTTTTCAACTAGATATAACTGATTTATCTAACTTAAGGATAACAGTCACTTACCTCTTAGTTTCAAAAAGACTCAAAATTAGATGACTCTCACTAAAAACCGTATTTGTTATTATTACGTTACACCAACACACCGCACGGCCATAAGCGTCTGTACTAGAGTTCAACACTCACAGCCCCCCTCCACACACAACCACTGGTGAGATACAAGGGGTGGCGGCATTGCACAGTGTGGCGCGATTCCCCCCGGTCTCCCCTATGTATGAGAAAAATGCAGGATATGTACAGGAATTTCAGCAACTTTGTAAAAAGTTAAAAATAAACAAATGACGTCTAACACTGATTTTTGAGATCAAGTTCATGGATATTGGACAGCACTGTCTTCGTGAAAGAGAGGGTAAAGGGTTGTGAGGTGAGTTGACAGTTCAAGGCCACTCGCCACCAGAGAAAGTGCCATGGCATTGTGCAGGCCTGCGGGCTGATCAGTTTAGTCCGTCTATGTCTATAATAGTCTAGTTTGTGGTGGTTTATAGTAGTCGGTGATTGCCATAATTTGTTATTGGGTTAGAAAGAAATATACTTATGTGTTTCTTTTACTACTATAAATAGCTCTTCTATTTCAATTTATGAAGTATAATATATTTGGTATTTGGTATTTTTGCTGATTAAAAAATCTTGTGTTAATCATAGTTGAAATTGTAGTAAGCAGATATACATGTTGTAATGCTTAAAATTGATCTATTGATGCAATCCTAATCTGTAATGTAATTTTGTTTTCAGAATGTCGGAGACCGATGAACAGATTAAAGCTAGACTGCAGAAGTGGGAAAAGTTTCTGGAGTCAGGTGAATCTGCAAGGGAGGAGCAAGAAAAAAAGGAAGCAGAGAAAAGGCCTGATACTAAGTCAGTAAGTGAAGAAGAAAGTGTGAACAAAGAAGAAACAAAAGTAGTCTCAAGTGACAGGGACAAGGTGATGAGGGACTCTGATGAAGACACGAGAAGTAGTGTTGGGAGTGATTATGATACGGATGATGATAAATAAAGACAGTAATTTAAGAAAGATTGTATTTTTAAGTCATTTTAAATAATGTTTATAAAATGCAATATAAATTATTAAACTTGAAGTTTTAAAAACTAATTTTCAAGTTTGAATCAATCCAAAATCTCATACTATTGTTTTAAGGTTGCCCCACTGACACTTGTAGTCACTGGATTATTAAAAAAATGTCATAAGTTATGAGACCCCACACATCATGTTTGATGTATAATCAATGATAAAGCTGGGAAAATGTTATGCCATTATTTTTATCATAAAATTATGTGAGATATATTTTAAAGACATAATAATTCCTCATTCAATAGTTTTTTAGATAAAAAAAATTTTCTCAGTTTGGAAAAAATCGTATTTTATTACTTTTTTATTGTTTAAATATTTAAAACGTATAGACTTAACAAAAGAAAGTAGACTATTTGCCTGCTTATTTATTGTACCTTTAAATTAAGAGATCTCCCGTAACTCATGATAAAAAATAGGGGTATTACAATGTTTGAGATTTAAAATTATTCCTATGGGGTAAATCTCAAGGATCTTTCATTCCAGCCTGGTCATACCAAGAGCTTATGATTAAGTCAAAGAACCTCACAAAGACATTTTAATGAAAATCTGATATTTTAACAAGTGCTGAGGGACTGAAATCTAAATACAAAGGAATATTATAATGCATTTATGCAAAGTATGTTAGTTTACTAGTATATATCAAAGACTGTGGATAAGTTGGATTTCATGAACTTCAACATGAGGTAAGACAAAAATATTATGTTAATGTGGAATCACCAAGTCTGATGATCTTCTACCTGGAGTTATATATACCTTATGGATAATTGATATCCTACAAATTATTGATCTACACAAGAGGGCTGAACATTTGGGTTACTTATCTTGAGAATTTTGTATGGTTTGTTTTATTACAATTAATCGGTAAAACGTTTGATACATTCAGTGCTTCTCTTTGTGTTTCTTTCGTTTCAGTAATACAGAAGCAACTGATCTGCCAGTTTATATTTTATTTTATAGTACTTTTTGGTCACGACATGAATAATCTCATATACTATTATCGGCTGAACAATTTTAGTGTATGAAGAATTTACTGTTTTGGGAATTAGTCTCTCAAAATTATTGTCAGAGAGCCCTCTTTTTGTTTGTTACAAGCAAACCACTCAGTGGGGAAACTTCATTCACTACACATAACTAGCTAAAGTGGGAAGGTTTGAATCAATATGAAATAGAAGTGTAGCTCCAGTTCACGTTCCTCTTAGTGCAGTGTCTGAAATCTGATGCTGTTACAGACTTCACTGCGGAGTCATGATCGTCTGAAGAGATACCAAAAATGTTGGTGAAAATGAACTTTTTACATTGTTTCGACATCAGACTAGACTAAAAGATATTGTGTAATCTAGGTGAAGAGATGTTCTCATTGTCTCAGGAGAACAGTGGAGTGCACTACAATGTTTTAGACAAGGTCTCTGTGCACAGTGGAGCAACCGAGTTCATTGTGAATGTTAAGTTTAGCTCCAGTTCACCTTCCTCTCTATTTTTTTTGTTTTTTGTTTTGTTCTTTTAGGACAAGAAGCTTATAAATTGCACTTAGCGCTAAGAACCAAAGTGCTGCTTCCGGAGTGACAGGATATTCTGGATGGGTAACGTTAGGAGTAGGGGCCGCCTCCTATTGAGATCCATGAGGAAGAATTTAGGACACTAAATCTCAAAGTCATGTCCCCTTGAAAGAATGGGAGGCCAGCTCTGAACCAGCCTCTCCAGTCAAAGCAGGCAGGGGATGGCATACCCTTGATGAGGCTAGCAAGAGCATCTGATAGTTGAGGAACAAACCCCACCAAACTCCAACAGTCATCTCCCGCAGAGACTAGACCTATTGAATTGCCCTTGCACTCCAGAATCTCGACATTTGCGGTTAGTGATGTGCCGCTCCTGGACGTCCATAAGGTTGCCCAGATTTAAGTGACACATCGGTTTTTGCTGTGTCCAGTGGTTCCTTCCTCTTAGTGCAGCATCTGAAATCTGTCACTGTCATAGACTTGCAAAGTTTTAGGCCATAACAATATGGCACAAAAATGCAACATTTCTTTTTGAGGACGGGAATCTACCCTCTTCTTAAGAAGTCTGTAATCTTTAAGAAAGGGCCCATATTGATTTTTTCAGTCTCATATCTTCTCTTATGTTATGGATGTGTTCAGTGCAACTGATCTTTGCAGTAAAATGGTTGGTACTTGCTCTGTTCACTCTGTTTCCTCAGGTATACGCTGGAGTTTTTTCGGCTATAATTTGTTCTGTTATCAGCTATGATTTGGGTGAACTCATTACCACATATTGATTTGTTTTTATTCAGTTATGTTTAACGTTATTATGCCTTAAAATCTTTTGATAACTGATGATAGATTGCAGTCCTCTAAATATAGTTTTTATTTTTCATAACATATAAAAATGGTAAATGTTCTAAAACCTTTTATCCTTTCATCATGCATAGATTTTATATTGAATACATCCACTATGCTACAAAATAACTGTTATCTAAAAATGTAAATAATAATAAATGTATGCATCTTGTAGCGTGTATTGTAAAATAATTCAAATACTGATAAACTACATGTAATCCTGACCTAGTATTTCGAGGTAAGCAGTGTTCGTACATAATGGTTGGGCAGTGACATGTGGAGTTCAAATCTATCTGCACAACTATGGAATACCCTGGCTGATAATTTATTTTTGCAGATTGTAAATAGTTGTTCTCATTGTCATGACTAAGTGTATCTGAGCCTAATGGCCATGCACCACCATAGAATTCATTCTTGTCTATATAAAAATGAAGTTTCATGCATAATTTAAAGTTTATAGATTAAATGTGTCTCGAGATATCTCATCGCATGAGACATTCATATATTGTTCTTTATTTTAAGTTTCATAGCAGTGGTTAAATATTTGAGAATGCGATGGCCGAGTGGTCTAAGACGTCGGACACTGGATCTGAGTTACAGATATTGCAGGTTCATATCCTGTCTGTGACTAAAGCACTTTATATCAATATTAATAAAATAAAAATATTTTTAAACCTCGAAAGTGCTATTGTTGCTCTGTGATATATTTTAATTTTGTTATGTTATTAACAAACAGTTTTTTCAATATTCACATTTTTTTTAAAGTAAAACGTAGGAAAGATTCCTCTATGCACTAACGGAACTGAAAGTACTGATACAAGTACTGAATTGGAAGATTCCCCCTCCCTGGTTATCAGCTGCTAATCTTTCTTACATTCCTGGTACTATATTTTTCATCTAACTCTTTTTCCTTTGGTGAAAAAAGTTTTCGACCAAGTAGTGCACTGCTCTCAACCCCCTAGGTGCAACATATACTGTGTCCTCTAAAAGAAGACAATTAAAAAAAGAAAATTGTAACTTGATTCCTGCCTTAAAAGACTGTGGGCACCCGTTTACTGTGTATAACAGCTGAACCAAGAAACCTACCTTCTTTATTTTAATTACTTTTGTATTTATGATATGGATACTTGAAAAATGATGCCAAAAGACAGTTTGTTATAACTCTTGTATTTCCCGTAGATTCTTAAATTTTAAATTTTTGAACTTTTCCTCCATTAAATGCTGTAATTTAAGTAAATATTATTTCTTTGTTTAAAGTTTGTTATTGATGATGGAAGGATAACAAGATTTCGGACATTTGCCATCGTTATAGGTTACAAAGAGTTTTTGTAACCTATAAAGATGGCAAATGTCTGAAATCATAATTATTATTCCAGCAATTATTTAGGTTCTAACTATTTTACTCCAACAATTATGATATTAGTTCAACTAAACTTATTTACTGATGTTTGAACTCACATTACAATCTGTTGTTTTTCAGAGTTCTAGAGTGGAACTGAAGTTTTCTACAGCCCTTAAAAACCTCTTCTTTATTGATTGATTGAACAGCAGCCCTGATTTGTTTCATCATGTCCTCTCGAGTCATGGGCCTTGATGCATAAACCAAGTCTTCTAGCCTTCCCCACAAGTACTCTATGGATGTTTAATCTGGGGATTTGGGTGGGTAGTTGACTGGTCCATCTCTCCCAATCCATTTTTGAGGATATTCCTCATCCAGAGTTGTCGTACCGCTCCAAGGAAGTGAGCTGACGTCCCGTTGTGCATAAACCACATTTCTCGGATAATCTGTTCAGGAATATTCAACAATAAGTTAGGCAAGTAATCAATGAGGAATTCGTTGTAAATATTTCCGTCAAATTGTACTTTGAAAAAAGGGTCAACAATTTGGTTATCTATCTCTCACATCCAGTGGCGATTCTTTAAATTCCTGAACCTCGTGCCGTAAGTGTTTACTTCTCCATTGCTCCAGAAGAGTGCTTCATCCCACCATAAAACCTTGTGAAAAAGTATTTATCTTCGTACATTTTATCACGGACCCATAAACAAAAGTTCATTCTTTGAAGGTAGTCATCTCCATGCACTTCTTGATGCAGTGAAATCCGGTATGGGTGCATTTTATTTTCCTAATAAAGGGTCCTGAGTACTGATCATTTTATTCCTGCATCAATGGGCACTCTTCTAGATGAGTTACATGGATTGAGCTGAAGGGCAGCAAAAATGTCTGGTACCTTATCATCCCTTACATGCCTAGTGAGCTGTTTCCCTTTATTGAGATCTGGGTGTACTTTCAGTTTCATGGACACAACTGGCAAGTCTTTGGAAAATCTTTTGTGAGTGATGTTCGCAGTTTGGGTAACATTGAACATACAAACAGCAACAGCTGTGAAGTTCTGTAAACATTTACCTTACACCATCAACATCGAAATAGCTTCCTCATTCGTGAATGACATATTTGACAAAAACACTACACGTCTAACACTACTAATCGTCACAGACACGGCAAAAAACTGACTAAATAAATCAAATAAGACATGATTATCATCTCTTATTATTTCTCCCAAACTTGTTAAAAAGGTTCAGCAGTTGTTGAAGATAAGGTTTTCTATACCAGTAGAAAGGAACTGAACATACAAACACGTGTTGTTTAAAAATTAAAAAATAGGTTAAAACATAGCTGGCATCACATATATGGTTTATTATCAATCATTATGGGTTTATTATATATATTATCACAGGTCACTAATAGATAAATCATAATCATTGTTTAAGTTTAAATTTAATAGGAATTCACACTTTTAGTATACAGTACCTCTCATTATACGGAAAGTGTTTTTAAAACAAGTGGTAGACACTTTTGAATATCCTAAGGCAAAGTTAGGAGAACAGCAGTATTCTAAATGCAACAAAAAGTCATGAAAATAAACATTTTTGGTGCCGTTTCTCAACTATCCAATATAAAGTCAAACTTAAAATACAATAAATATTAGTTTCTAAGAGAGCTATTGATAGCTATTGAAATATGGGGGTTTTCGTTAAAACAAATAAGGTAGGTTTATTGGTTCAGTCCCTATACATCGTGGATGGGTGGTCTGCTTCATCCTGTATAAATTATAAATGATACATACTGCTCATAAGAGAAGTGTTGTTGCCCATCATGTTTTATACACATAATGCTGATCTTGTAGTTATGTATTCATCATGTATTCCTTCGTTCATTATCATAAACACTGTATATATGATATTGTTAGTTTTGTGTTAGTTTTATTCATTACTCACATGAAGTTGTTCATAAGACAGTTTCCATCTCCTTGGAAGAAAGCAAAAATTGCACAGATTTCTGTTATTAAAAATAAACTAAAGGTATTCACAGAGTTTTGTTCAGGTTTTTTTAAAAGATTTCAACAACCTTATCTTTGCACACAAGCATCTCTTCATGACTGCTTCTCATTTTTAGCAGGAGGTAGCAGTGATTTACAATTTAAGGTTAAGGTGAAGCGATCACTTTTTTTGCTCCTATGTTAATTAAATGGGATGTAAGGTTTTCTTAAGGTACTTATCACTCAGCAATGGTTAGACTGACTTGATTGAAATTTTTACACTGTATTAACAACATATGGACCTACAATGTCTGCCTAAAAAACTAAATCAATACACACAGGTAAAAAGCCCGTAGTTCTAAAATTAAAGATTTAAAAACATTTAAATTAATATTTTCATAAACTTTCAACTCATATGTACAAATCTTGTAGCATAATCTCTTATATTGGCCATATATCACTGTACCAAATTCAGCTTAACAGCTTCAATAGCTTTTGAGAAAATTGTACCTGAACACAAAAGAACTCAAGTTTCAGAAATCTGAAATGAAAATTCGAGTCTCACTAAAACCTATCACACTCACATCCACACACTTCTAAATACTTCCAGTGTTGTAGTTTTCATCCTTCTTATTCTTCTTCACCCTTTGCAACTTCCTTCTAGGTACTCTCTTCTTGTTGTTCTCCTTGTTTACTTCTTTTTCACCCATTCTTACCAGATAGCATAAAGCCGTTTAACTAAAAGCGTGAACTTTCCTGGAGCCGTTATAACAGATGATAACTCCAAACTTTGGAGTTTCAAGACCTAAACTTGGGGTTTTAAAGGCATCTTTTGCTACATGGCAGACTTTAAACTCTCTTTCGGATTTTGGATCTTACTATGAAGAGAACACTTTAGTAGTTACTGGTTTCAGAGGTTTTTGTAGATAAACAGATACATCGTTGATGATGTGGCCGCTGGCACAAGCAAAATCTCTTCATACGACTGATAACTTTAAATTATTTTTACAATATAAAAAATACACACACAGGCCCGTAATAAGACTGGTTTTTTTGGACAGTTTCAATGGGGCTCCACCACACGTCTATTGAAAGGGACTGTGTCGACTGACAAGATCGCCCAATCTAATAACTTTAAGTTATTACTGAATCTTACTATCATTAACAAAATAATAAGATTTTGTCAATGGGATAATATGGTTGCAAAGTGTGGCAGGAATTTTTGGGGCCCAGCCGAATATCTTTTCTGAGCCTGTCAAAGCTGAGTACGGCCCTGTACACACAACATATATAGTAATTATATATTTTCTTAAAGAGGATGAAATGTAGAATTTAAAAACTAAAGTCAGAAAATACACGTTTATAGTCATCAAAAGCTTGCAACTACACTACTATCTATCATAACTTTCAAAAGGTGTTAACAAGCTCTTTTATTAACTCTTGGAAGGTAAGCTGAATTTTAAAAAAAAAAAAAAACAGTTAACATTTAAAGAATGGATATCTAGCTTCATGGTCAGATAAAGTGAACATTTTTGGTATGAGATTAATGTGCAAGCCTAGTGAGTATATATTTAATATAATGAACGACAGGGAGAGAGGAGGGAAGGTTGAGGAGGGAAGGTTAATGCTGGAGGAGTAAGACAGGAAGAAGGCAGACAGTTTCAAATAAGCAATAACTATGAACCTCATTGTCATTGTCAATTGTTTAACTGATAAGACAATAAGAACACCTCCCCATCTAGATTACACTTGATTTTTGCAGTGTAAGTGTCTGAGATGTTGAAACGATGCAAAGGTTTTTGTTTTGAGCTTCTTCTTCAAAGACTTTTATAGATCTTTTCAGCCTGGACTTGAGATTTCCATGAGTGAAGTCTGTGTCAGCATCAGATATCAGACACTGTAACAAATGGAATGTAAAATGGAGCTGAAAATAACATTTGTAAGTAAATAGTGATTTTATCATTATCAGTTAAAGATATTGAAAGATGTTTACCATTTTCAGCCAAGAGTCAGTCTTCATAAGGCTGATCTAACTTTCATTTTAATATTTTATATTAAATATTAAAAATATATTTATTTATTACTGTGCAATTACTCGTATTATTATAGGAATTTCATTAACATATCTATTTAATCATATCAAAATATAACTGAGTATTTTGAATTATAATTATCTTGGGAATGTGGTGGATAGAAATTTTGAATTGTTTAAGGTCTAAAAGTGTGGTGTTTTAATTTTTAAAACAAATTATGAAATTGCTAGAAGAAGGATACGAAACAATTACTTTAAAAAACCTCTTATATTTTGTCAATGCTAAAAAGTTTGAAGTCAGTGTCTTTAAAAAACTAAAGGGTTTTTCGCTTTGGTTAAATTATGTTTGTAGTATATTCCGTTCTGAAATGACTGATTATTTTTATATTATATTTACCATATTTTCAATGAAAACTTGTATAATTTTGATGTGTAAATTTGAAACTTATAAATTTTATAGGCACAGTTACAAATACAAAAGTTCTAGCAAAGTACCTTTTATATAAAAATATTACATAAACAAATGTCTTCTTGCAGCATATATAGGTTACTCTTTTTACAAATAATTAGTTTTTTACAGTAACATGTTAATGTCTTGTGCTTCTTCAAAATAAATAAGAATTAAACTGAATAATTCTTTAAAATTCTAAATTCAGTGTTAACAACAAATACAAATTTGTTACATTTTCAAAATAAATTGAAAGAGACAAAATTAGCTCCCTTGATATAAGTATGACAAATAATGGAAATCATCAATATAAAATTTATACAAAGGTGGATAATCTTATACCACAAATCTCTAACCATTCTCTCATCACTAGCTGCATAAGAATAATTAGAACAATAAAGTACTAAGAAACAAACAAATTATTATTTATATTATAAAAAATAAATAAAACAAATATAAATAAAATCAAACTAAACAAAATTAAGACGGAAAATTCAGAAATATATAAAGTTATGGGTAACATTTAACAGTAAATTGAACAAAACTGTTTGAAAAATTCAAAGTGTTTGATGAGTTACAGATTAACAAATAATACATATAAATTAATAGGGAATAGAGTGAACCAAATGATTATTAACAAGCACTTTGGAGAATATAAAATTAAATGCAGTGACTGTGGTAAATATTATGTTGAATAAAATGATGATGATGGAAAATTATGAAAGATAACATTTCAAGAACATTAACAAGGGTTGATAACAAATACATGTTAGGTTAAGTAAAATGTTGCAGAACATTTAATGTATTAGAAACTCACCATAACTACAAAATATATTTTACAATATCATGAAAATTCTCAACATTTAAAGAAAGGGGAAAAAGATTAAAAGAATCACACATTTACATCAAATAAAGACAAGGCATAAAAAAACTTTCTGATTGCCAACTCTAAAAAAAATATAGAAAGAATGTTTAGAAAATTAAAATAGAAGTTATTACAGTTATAACTGTGTCCCTAAAATACAAACAAGTATAAATTTACAAATAATTTTCAAAATATACAAAATTTGTGTATCAAATATTAACTCTCTGAAGATTACAAAACAAATTTAGTGTTCTATTTAATAAAATTATTAAAAGCAAGATTACAACTTTAGTTACTACATTATTTTTAATTAATAGAATAGAATATCTTTATTGATCTCAAGGACATATACAGGCATCAGATCTTGTCAGTCATACTACAGATAAAACAAAAATACTAAAGATGAACAACATAAAACAACAGTGCATTTCATAGCATGCAAAGCAAGTAAAAAAACACAAGCAAATAATATATAAAAATAACAACAATGTTTATGCAAAACAAGTCAAACTGTACAAGCATTAAAACATATCTAAAAAAGAGGATACTTACCCAAAGTCTACATCAGCAACATTTGAGCCATAAAACTCGCACAGCCTATAGAACGGATTTGCAATCAACCAGGCATGCATTATTTTCTTAAATCTTATAAAACTAACATGCTGAGCACTCTGAGACAAACAGTTAAAACGCTTTATACTTACAACCTCATGAGCATTTAATACTTTAGAGAGCCTGGTGTAATGTCTAGCAATTTTGATACTGTTTCTTGTGTTATGTATGTGTACATTACTGTTTAGTGTGGTGTAGGGCAAGTTTTTCTTTACATGCTACAAGCAGAGAAAAATAAACACATTAAGAGGGTCAGAATACCCTCTTGGATAAAAAGTAGTCTGCAGTGAGATCTTAAATCAACCTTTGCAATAATTCTGATAGCTTTCTTTTGTACTAACAAAATATTGTTTACACTACAGGAATTTCCCTACGAAAGCAAACCATATGAGAAGATACTTTGAAATAGAGATTGATTCACCATTTTTAAATGATCTTTAGAAGCTAATGGTCTTAAATGTCTCAACAAAAATACAACTCTACTTAATCTTTTTAAAACATGCTCTATATGCACATGCCAGGATAACTTGGATGATCCCAAGCAGCTCCACACTGTGAGTAAAGTCACAGTTCCTATCATTTACCTTTAGAGTAAATAAAATATGATGGGTATTTTCATGATTTAAATCAAACAAAATAATTTGCTCTATACCAATCATCAGCCTGCTCAATTAAATTAGCAAGTTAACATCAGTTAGTTAGTTACATCAGTTCTAGAAGTTAAAAGAGACATCATCCGCAAACATTATAGTGGTAAGTAACATTTATAGTGGCAAACATTAATGTAATCTTACTGATCTAATAGATTAAAAATATACTGTAAAATACCTTTGTGTACAGTATTTATGGGGCTTTTATAGCCTCAAGATCTTTTATTTAATCTATAATGTGATTGGTGTAGCAATTCACTAACACTATTTATAACTTACTTGATAATGTTATTGCTCATGTTTTGTAAGTTGACTTTTATTCAAACCCCCAAAAAGTTTTGTGTTTTAACGTTGAAACCCTCAAAAATTTCGGAGAAGTCCAAGGGATCTAGTTTGCTGTATTACTCACGTAACGCACCTGTGTACAGTGTTATGTAGGCCCGAGGCGGAGATGTGTTGTGGATGCAGTGTTTACTGACACGAGAACAGAGTACTCGTAGGTCAGGTATTTCAGTCACTGGAGTCACCTTGTAATTTACTCGCTGTCGCTGTCGCTGTCAGGGATAGCATGGGACTGGGACTACCGTTGCATGTGCCGAACTTGAGCGATTGCGTGACTAATTCGAAGGAAGTGACCGTTGGCCAAGAATGACTGAGGGCCTGATGACGACCGGATGTTGACGTTTCGTAACCCCAGTTAGTGGCGTGCGACTCCCCGCTGGCCGGGGGTCACCTCAGGGAAGGCGGACCTGAACTTTTCAATTACCTGTTCCTCTGATTACGTTAACAGCGGAAAATGATATTGCGGAACAGGGAATGGTAGAAACCGAAGCTTGTATCAAGCTATTAATATTCTTTGCCTAATTAGACAACTATTGTTCGGGCTTATCATACTTTAAAAACTACGACTTTATTAATAGTTATTATCATAAGGAGCAAATAAATTAGTGTTGTTTCCTGTGTGCAACCGTGTTTTACGACCGGGCAAATCCGAGGTTGGTAGTATTAGCGCGGATAGACACTTTATTGTACGGTGAACGTTTATTGTCATACGATAAACAAAATTGAAAATTTAATATGGTACTTTTTTATAATTCGGAGGCCACTATTGTTAGAAGAGGTCTTCTTACCGGAGACCTATAAAATTACACTATTAGAAAGAACAGAGTTTATTTGACATAATGTGAAAATTACATATCATTATGACGATCGGTTCATGTTTTCTACCTCCAAACAGGAAGCGAGGTCGGGGCAAGGAGGCCACTGTGTCTCTATCTACTAGTTGTTATTACGCGTTATAAATAGGTTTAGATTAGGTTATCATAAAAATGTTACTTGTAGTACCAAAGTTGAAGACTATCTTTACGAACGCTCACGTGATCTGAGCTTGAATTTGGGTACTATCTCGAGGGATGTTTTTCTTTTTCGCCAGAAGTGGGGGGGGGGGGGAGACGGCAAAGGCCTTCGGCACCATCCTGCACTGAAGGACGTCACCAGCGAGGGGTCCGGAACCCCCAAATTTTTAATTGTTTTAATTAATTTTTTCGTAAACGATTATTATTATTTAAACAGTTCAGTATTACTGATATGTACTGCTGAAATATCGTCCTCAACAAGGAAACGGGTCAAGAACTTTTTAAGGAAAAAAATGGGCCCTTACTCTCTGTTCACTTTGGGAAAATATTAGTTGTCTTAACCCCCCCCCCCTCCCCCAAATAAAAAGTTTTCCTCGCTACGTTCTTGCCCGCAATTTTGGCGAAAAAAGGAAACATCCCTCGAGATAGTACCAAAATTGAATCTCAGATCACGTGAGTGCTCGTAAATGTGAACTTACAATTTTATATTTATAATGCGTGCGTATTTATATACTTACGTACACTACAGCAAACAAGGATAGTGTCCTCCTTCTCGTCTACATCGCATCCTTTCTGGTGGCAGAAAACGAGAACAGATCGTCACAATGACATGTAATTTTCACAGTAAGTCAAATAAAGTCTATTCTTTCTAACAATGTAGTTTTTTGGGTCCCCATTAAGCAAATCTCTTCCAAAAATAGTGACCTCCGGATAATTTCAGCTCTTGGCTATGTTAGCTTGTCTGGGTCACTTAGTTTGGCTGTTATTCTTTCCTGATGGGACTTCCCCTGGATTTGAACCCGTGACCCCTCAATTAGAGAGCCGTGACTATATCCACTGGTCTACGGAGGAGGACACCAAAGTACCTTAATTCTACCGATACAATAACGAAGTTTGAAGTTAGCGCACTGAAAAACCTTAATTGTGAACCAGCTGATTTTTCAGATCTCAGTTATATAAGGACAGTAACGAAAACAGTCACTTCACTGTTAAAACCTACGAGTTAAAAACAGTTGTGCTGTATGATGAATGAGCAGGTTTGTATTTTGTATTACACAACGAAATATAGCAATTTATATTTAGAGTTTTCTATAGTTATAGTACTCGTATCTTATAGAGTCACATTCTATTACATCATTATAATATATAATTCTTGATGCCCTCTTTTGAACTTTTCCTTTTATCATTAGCTGACTTTAAGATAATAGCTTCTATTGTATTTATTTGTAAATCATATACAATCCATCGGATTTTCAGCCTCTTTTAAATTTAGTTTAAATAGAGTTATCCTACAAAATGCTTTTCTCTAAACGGCGTGTTACTCAGGACATGTATGTTTCAGCGGTTAAATACTCGTTTATCCTTTTACAATAGTCAGATATAAAGTTTTGGAAATACTACTCATACTTATGGATACGTGTAATATTTAGTTGTTCTGGCAATTATTCAATATAATAAATTTACGGTATTTACACTTATGTTTACAAAATATACACATCATACTATTACAACGACAAATTAAATTACTTTTAAGGAAAATACGTCCTCTTTTTATGTTAATAAATAAATCAGTCAGAAATATGTAGCTGCAAGGCAAAATGAAAATTTCAAAAATAATGAAGGTGAAATCACTGCAGGTCCAGCCCATAGCATTAGTGACCTATAAGGCTTATTACCTACAGTGAGTGTATTGCATTAACGTGTATACTACTCGTAGTGAGGTACTAAAGCAGCGGTATTTGTTATATAACCTCCTGAAAACCCACTGCGATGGTGTCACTGCAGCTTCACCCTGTTTACAACTACATTTCGTTTAAAGAGTATAAGTTTAAGGCTATTCTCAATTTATATGAGCACGAAGTAAATTTTAAGTGCTGACATAATTTAAATGTGGACATTACTCTAGCTATAGTATACAATGTTGACAGTTTGACCACCGAGCGACGCATTGTCTAGTGTTGACACAATTTTTTTTCCACAACCCCTAAAAAAAAAAAAAAAAAACACACACAAACTACAGAGTGCTCCTGTGACCATTGCAGTGTTGACAGACGGCCAGAAGACGTGGTATAAACACAAATCTTGATCAGAACTGCACGAGTCTTTGTTGGAAGAGGGTTTCAAGAATGCTTGATTTCAATTTGCTTTTAAAAATACAAATTCTTTGGAGACTTTAACGTTGTAAAAATAAATGTGTCCGATAAAGAACTATTCACTGTTTGGGTAATTGTATTATTAATTGTTATTAATATAAAAAGATGAAATAGTGATCATATAGAGTCCATGACTCCATAGTATTAGTGTGTATAATATTAATTTTTGTTTTGAGAAATCCGGAGTTAATAAAACATCTACCTCTAAGAATTTAATTATTTGTTCAGACAGTCTCTATTTTATATATACCCCTACCTTTGTCGTCAGTGAATCTGAAACATGCAAAAAGTTTGTAGGATTGAGAATTCAAAAAATCTTCTAATTTTTCCCATTAACAGATTGGTATATGCAGGTGCCACCCTGATTCCCACAGCTGTTCCATTAATTTGAAGGTAGCTTTATCTTGAAATTTAAAATTGTTCTTAGTTAATATTAACAATGTCGGCACTTTAGTATTATTCTTAGGTCACTCACTATTTTCTATAAGTTTTTTTTTACCAAGGACTTAAAAACACTATATTATTATAAAAAATACGTTTTACTGTTGCTCTAAGAATTAAATGTCATTATGACGATCGTCCTTGTTTTCTACCTTCTAAAAGGAAGCAATGTCTGCGAAAAAGAGGCCAATCTGTCCCTATCTACTATTTTATAGGCCATACATATGTACCGTACGTATTATAAATATGAACAGTTAAAGTCGATGAGTACGAGCCTCACGTGATCTGAGCTTGAATTTATGTACTATCTCGAAGGATGTACTTCTTATTTTCCAGAATTGCGGGGCCACCGAAGCCCGCACTGATGGCCAGGGTCATTTCCGATCGGTACTTTCCCGACCTCAGATCACGTGCCAGAGTGGCCTACTTCTTGCCGACATAGCTTCCTTTTGGGAGGTAAAAACCAAGAACCGATCGCCATAATGACAAGTAATTCTAACAGTAAGTCAAATAAAGTCTCGTATTTCTAATAATGTATTGTTTTTAGGTTCTCGGTAAGAAAAACTGTTAGAAAATTAGTGGCCTCCGTATGATACCAAAGTACCGTAAAGCCATTATACATTTTGTGCTGGGTCTTGCTGGTTTAGTTCTAAGAGTTAGAAACGTTGTATAGCTTCTTCCCCTAAACCATGAGAAATGCTCATTATAAAGACTGGACATCAATGGTGATCATAATAGCATCGCTGGAAAATTTGATACACGCCAACAAGTTTTTAGGTGAAGTGATCAGTGTTCTTGATGTATGACTTCAATTTTTTTAACTTTGGCTGCAATATCCATCGACAACAGGTTCTTTCTGTTGGAGAACCATAACTATCGGTCTGCCTGGTGGTGGTTGTTTTTGAACGTTTTCATCTGAACCTAATCTAAAGTTACTAGAAGGTGACAACACTTATGGACACCCGTTATACGTATACATATTAACATATATGCATTTATATATTCGTAATTTATTAACAACAGTATGATTGAGTTTTAATTTTTGTTAACAAGGTTGTTGCGGTCAGATATTTCCCACTTTTGAAGCAAAAATAGAAATACAACTCTATTTTAAATTGAAAACAAGAATATTTTAAATTCCTTTAAAAGGGGGGGGGAAATACGGGCTAGATATTTTGACGAATCTTTAATACGTAATATAGGAGGTTTCAATAAATTCGCTTCAGTTCACAACTAAAAGTATTTATTTTTCTTACCACGACACGTAATTGTTTGGAACGAAGGGTTAAATTACAGCAATCCTTTCTATATAATATAAGCCACTGATTCCTTAGAATGCAATACTAGAATAGTATAAATAATAGAAGCCTCCTGCATATAATAACTAATTGTTTTCCCGTATCTCTTAGCTATATATCAATATGGTTTTTGAAGCGTTCGGTCACGTGACATTTTATAATTCTTCAGCTTCTGTAGGAACACATAATTCTAGAAGCATTCAGTCTTCAGAATGCAATGATCTATAAAATTTATCCGTCTACGATACAAAAAGGTCTGAAATGTCTGCATCTGGTTCCATTAGTTCCATCTGAATAAGAAGCTTCCCCTTTTTGGAACCACTTAGTATCCGTGAGTTCCTGTATCTGAGAATCTCATCCTTTTGAGCCAGCCATACATCCAGTACCTTCCATTTTATATCGAACCTCCTAGTCCGTGGGAAATCTCGATTTCCAGATTTGAAACAACCTGGCTATCGAGATCCTCCTCTCTATGGAAGCATCCGTTTTCCGTGCTGAAGTAGCATGTAGGAACCTGTCAACTGTGTGTCAATCTGGCCTTGGACCAGCCTGGCATTTTGAAACCTTGGACCACTCTGAAATTCCCTGATCTCTGATAGCATCTTGTCTGTGAGTGCTAAACTTTGGGACAATTAGAAGTTATCGGTTTCTATACACAACTATACTCTAGAAATTCCCCGTTTGTTCCATTTCTCTTGAATTTTAAAGCATCCAGACACTAAAAGATTCTCTCGTTGGGAATAAACAGGCCTCTAAGAGCCTTTAATGGGAACATCCACTCAACTGAAACTGCCTGGTCTGAATAATTAGATAAGATGCATGACGACAGACAGAATCTACAGGTTCTAAAACGAAGTAATTGAATTTAGATCCTTGTAGAAATATAATCGCTGTCTGTTACTGAAATGACTCGTTACAGAGGGATTGCTCTACACTAAGAAGCAGTATTATTACGTGGTCTTGTGCAAGTTTAGGAGAACATAAACGGGCCGTGAGAGGAAGTATAGATTATGTAAGCGAGGCGAGGCAGTGGGAAGTGGCATCCGTACATAAACTTAAATAATTGTGCCATTCTGAAAACTTCCTTGCCAGTTGGAGAAGCGAAGCAATAACATTTAACGTATGGCCTATAGAACCAGCGTAAAGGCACGTATTTATTTTACAATCTGCCTTGATGCGTAAAAATAATTAAGTAACGACTGAAATTGCTTCATCAAATTTGATTCAAACGATAATTATTGGGTTATTTTGTTTCCGTTTACTCGGTAATTTTAAGGACTAATGCATTTTTAAACTTATTATATTACCACCTACAAATAAAAATATTTTATAATGTGATTTAAATTTTTTTGGATACTCTAGCAAATAGTTCATTACCTTTAAAAACCACTATAAAGTTTAATGAATTAATAAGTGTTTCGTTGTAGCCTAAAATTATATCTTTATCACCTTTAAAGCTCGTTTTGTGGGGAATATTGTTCAAGCTATTAAAACAGTGAATTAACATTCTTAAAATAATAAAGTGGAACATATTACAAAAAGAATATGGATAGCCAGATTAACGTCAAATTTTAGAGTACGGTAGCAGTTATTGTAAATTTGTCTAAATGATAGTGCCAAGATTGCTGTAGGTTGAAGGCCGAATCGATTCAGCAGCTATATGTAACGAATGTGTGCATATTCAGCGTTATCATAGTTTAAATGCAGCTGTAACAATAAAGTTCTTGGTTTAAGAAACACATTGCCGTCGGATTTTATCTATAGAGCGCAGTATTTCTAGCTGTGTACAATGTTCATGACCTTTTACACCTGGTGGGAGAGGGAGGAGTGTTATGAACTAAACGGTGGGGTCGAGGTGGAGGAGAAGCTGAGATTGTCGTCAATACGTGGTAACTACAAATCATACTCAGAGAAAATAACTGGGAGCCTGATTCTCCAGCTGAAGGTGCAGTTAGTCGTTAAACTGGAAGGAGGGCAAAGCTGAAGATGTGTTTCCTAACCTGGCAACTGGAAGCTTCTTGGTCTCCAACAAGCAGATATAATTTTTTGATAAAACACACATACAGACAGATTTATTGATCTCCAACAAGCAGCTGATTAACGACGATGAGCCCAATTGATGATGGAAAAGGTACACGTGGTATATTCTGATCCCTTCCTTTCCAATTTTCCATTCTTCTGTTTTTCTGGTGCTACAGAATAAGCAAAAAAGTTGAATCGCACCCGAAAAATTCCGTCGGAAATCTCGTATTTTCAGAATAAAAAGCAATGTGTAAATACCTCATCGACGCATATGAGGGTTAAAAACTTTAAATGGCAAAATAATTCGGTTATATAAAAAGGTTCGGTAAATTTAAAAAAAGGTCAAAGGTATCCAAGGTGAGGAGAAATCAGAGCCTGAGGAATCGTGAGACAAGAATAACGCAGATGCTTAGGGATCTCAGAAGACAGGACATTAACAAAATCCTTCTTCCTGTTACAAAATGACGGAATTTTAAATTATTCCATCAAAATAACTCAAAACCGACTAACGTCTGCCATTTTGAAACGGGTAAAATAATTGAGTTAACAATTTTATTTTCAAAAAGATCTACCAGGTCAATACAATTCTCAAGTTGTATAACTTTATCTTAACTAGCTCAAAAGATATAATTGTTTTGATAAAAACACATACAGACAGATACATGGAAAACTAATGGTTTTAGGACATAACTTTATACGTACTTTTTTACTCACTTTTACGTGTGGAACAAAATCCCAAAAGTATTGGAGCACTTTTACCGAACACCCTGTATAAATACAGAAGGAAGTTTACATAAACCATAAGTATAAAATCAAGTAGTTGGTTTGGTTCGAGGTTTACTAAAATAACGCGTCATAAATATTCTTGTGAGTGAGAAATGTCACATGCCAGTTGTCTGATATTTCAACTGACTGATTAGAATTCACAGTTCATAAACATGGTATTATCTGTGTTTAAATCCTGTAACATTCCAGTGATGGCATAAATTCAAGGAAGTTATGCCATATAAGCCAACAGGAAGTGCGTAGGAAAGTGTTTTGTTTTCTAGCTACGATGTGAGTAATTTTTTATACTCTCTTACAGTCAAGTGGTGCTTCTTCTTACAGGGTATGCCAAGGGTGAAGACGTAGTAAATCTCACACAAATACGGTGTTGTGTCAGTAAGCAGAACCAACATAAACTCGTAACACAATCCGATTATGCGGTCAAACACAGTAACTCTGCCGTTACACCCATTCGCACCACTTACTTAGTATTTTACAACCAGGTCGAATAGAGTACACTAGGTCACAGACTGCCTGATTGCGATTGTTTGTATCTCGTGTCTGGCGCTTGCTCTCATCTGTCAACGTAATAACGAGTGCATTGATATAATTACCAGGCATTGTCGAAGTTGCGTCACGACATGTGACAGTGTATTCGCGATTGTCGACTATCGATTGTTGACCATCGACTATTGTTTAGACAACAGCTGGTCCAATTGTTGGTCACTTTCCCATCTGTTGCAACGGTCCTTCGCTTTCAATCAAATCCTCATTAACTTGCACAAACAAACAATCACGGTAGGTATGCAAGGTTGATTAATTGGGAAATAATTTGTGCAGAACGCTCTCGTGTTGCGCAGGTCCTAACATCTTGACCGTGTCGAAATTCTGTAAATATTACTCTATTTCATGAATAATGCCAACACAACGAATTAAAATAATACAACATTTATCACTAATTAGAGTATAAGCACTTAAAAACCTTTGTTGAAATTAGACCGTTGCCTACTATAAGATTAAGGATTAATGACCTACAGCCATTAACAGATAGATCATGGGTTCAACATTTTCGGAGGTTTTGGGAAGGAAAGAAGACGCAAAATAAACACGTAGTATAAAACTGACAGTATATAGCGAGTGTGTGGAATTTCTGAGATTACAGAGTCAGGATGGTGTACGTAAACGGATACATGCTAAATAAAGGGTTAATTACGTACTACATGGCTTTCAAAACCTTTCTTCTTAACTTTTAGTGAAACTCCTTAATATTCCTGCTGAGTATTTAGAAGTTCTAATCTCTACAAAAATGTTTATATTTTTATTAATATGTTAAAACTTTTGAGGTATAAAAACACGATGAACAGTTTATTGGTAGGCTGGAGTATCAGATGACTTGCATGTTAAATGTTTTACTGTACGAATGATTTTGGTACCATCATTTCAAGAAACTTGAAATATTAAAAGAAACTTGAAATATTAACTTAGCATTTTCTAATATGCAGCTATTTCAAAATATAATTTTATCTAAAATAAAGTATAAAATATTTTAACTTGCACACTCAGGCAACGATCAATACGAAAGAGAGGTAATAATTTATATATTATGGAAAATTGATTGGAAAAGATCATGCTTTCCAATCATAAAGTGACAAATAATTGTTACTGTACCTGGATCTGTTTGTACTTATATGTCAAACTAATGAAGCTCTGTGTTTCTTGACTCCCAAATAATATTTATAAGTATAGCGTGCGTTTGCAACACAGCAGGTGTTCATTTTAATAAAATAAAAACATAAGAGAAATTTATTTTCCATGATTTTTCTCAAATTCTAATTGTATTCTCCTTAATGTTTATGTGTTCGCCTTTATAAACCAAGGTTCAGTGTGCAAATCCAAAGTTCACGTAATAACACATAACGAACGTTTACAGATATATATATATATATATATATATATATATATATATATATATATATATATATATATATATGAAGCCAATTTAGACTTCGTTTAGGTTAACACGTTTACAAGTTTCCACCAAACGCGTTAGAATGGTAATTATTTGTAATAATACCCATAAAAACAAGTTCGGTTCATATAAAAAACTCTAAAAAAAACTTCAAGGTCCTATTTGAAATCGGTAATTAAATGTTTATAAAATATTTTTCGGGTATTAAAATAATTGAAAAAAGACGTAGCAGAGAGGTTTCGAGGAACCTATTGGAATTTATTTTGCACTAAAGTGCTCTAAATGTCATTATTGAAGGTCAATCCTAACTTTCGCTTTGTAGTAGTCACCGATGACTAAAGGCTGCACCATTTGCTTTCCACTAACATTTTATGGGTCAAGGGCTATAGACTCAGGCCTAAGGAACGTGGAAAGCACATGTAATGCACGCCCCTTTCTCTTATTCTAAGTGGAAATGGCTTACGACAAAGCAGCTGATGCGTTTCCAGAGACCGGAATGCAGAAGTGCTCATGTTATTTGCACTGCCAAATGAGAAAATGAAATTTCTCGAAAATTGCATTCCGGGTGTTGTGCTAATCTGACGTAATAGAAAATGTATTTAGTAACATTTCCGCGTATAACTAGTATTGTAAAAAAGTGTATAATGGAGGGAACAATTATGAGAAATACCATTTAAAATTTTAGAAATGCCTCTTAATTGGAATTTGTACCTTCTGACATTTTTTGCTCCCCCTAAATCTAGGACATTTTTTTTGTTTTGAGGTGTCATTCTTAAGCAATTAAGTCCTTATAGAAACTGAAATCTAATTCGTGGAATATTTATTTTTTATTAATCTCTTCTATACTTATTATGAAAATATGTTTTACTTGCAACCATACTTTAATAATAAAATGAATACCTACCATTCAATCAAAGCCTCATTAACTTGCACAAACACACAATCCTCATCTAATTGTAAAGTAAATACTAAAACTTTAATCATATATGGAACAACCTACTATTCAATAATATTCATTTTTACTTCTTATCGTAATCCTAATAATATTATAAATGCTAAAGTGCCTTTGTTTTTTTTTTGTTTTGCTTTCACGCGTAAACTATTCAACGGATTGTGCTGAAATTTTACAAGGACATTCTTAGGGTTCCTGGGATGAATATAGGCCTACTCTTATTTAAAAAAAGTCTCCAGGCTACGCCTCACTGGTCTATAAATGAGCTAAACCCCTCATCTTAGGCTCTACAAATATTGATTGAAAGATCCTGTTAAATATTATAAAGCATTTTTCAATGGCATTTTTACACTAAAGTTCTTTTAAGAGCCATTATTTCACAGATTACAGTCCAATAAACCAGACTTCTATAATGTAAAACTTATCATAAATGATTACTGCATATACTTCTTAAGGAGTTCCTCCTTATACCGGAAGTAGATGATTTTGCCCGTAGTGGATTTTTCAATCGTACGTATGTATGTATATTTTCTTATCGTGAGAACTTGGCAAACTCAACTATAGCATTAGAAGTATACAGATTGAAAGAATATTGCAAGAGACGTAAGTAGACTCTTTTTAACAGAAGGACGATTCTCAGTCCTACATGTTTACATATATTATTCTATTTATCAGGGCAACGTGGCATATTGACTGGGTACATCTTAAAACGAAAGTCAATAATTTTTGATAAGAGTAGGTTTCCTAAATCTACACACACTCACGTACCCATATATATATATATATATATATATATATATATATATATATATCAATAATTTATCAATAAACATTGAATCACAAAAAGTACTTGCTCCGCCGGGACTCGAACCCAGATCTCTCACTTGCCGGGTGAATGTGCTACCATTACACCACAGAGCCATTACTGTTTACGATTCAATTATATTAATTGTATTTGGCCGTATCTGTCACATGTGCGTTTAAATAACTAAACTAAAATATATGTTCGGAAGACCAAATACCTGTCAAACGACTTTTGTTTGCATTAATCAAATTTGTTTAGATGGCAAAAGCCTTATTTAATTTTTCAATAAACATTTAATCACAAAAAGTACTTGCTCCGCCGGGACTCGAACCCAGATCTCTCATTTGCTGGTACAAGTGAGAGATCCGGATTATATATATATATATATATATATATATATATATATATATATATATATATATATATATATAAAGTAATGTAATGAAAATAACTAAAACCCTTTAAATTAAAACTTTTTATTACATACACGTGTTTCGGCTTTTAACCGAAGATATACACACGTGGACCTTTTAAACATATGTTAAATTTAAATGACACATTTGAAATTTAATTTTAATTTAATTAACACACATTAAAATTAATGACAAATTTAAAAGGTCCACATGTGTATATCTAATTGTTTATTATTTATTTATTTATTTAGAGGTTAATGTACACTGATGATGGTTAAAAGCCGAAACACGTGTATGTAATAAAAAGTTTTAATAAAGGGTTTTAGTTATTTTCATTACATTAATATATATAGATAACCCTATAAGTGGAGTTAATAACATATATATATATATATATATATATATATATATATATATATATATATGTATATATATATTGCCATATATATACATTAAATTGTATAAATGGCAATTTATATATATATATATATATATATATATATATATATACATTAAATTGTATAAATGGCAATTTTATATATATACATATGTAACCGAAGTGAACACACACACACACACACACACACACACACACACACACATATTAATTTCGGTTATATAAATGCAAAAATGCTCAATTATTAAGACATTGATAAGACTTCTCGTTACAATTGCCATTTAATATTTCGGCATTTGCCGTTTTCAAAAAAGGTATAATAAAAATAGTACAGCAAACAAAACCATATATATATATATATATATATGGAACATGTTTGACCGAAGTAGGCTTCTCAGCCCTAAATAGTTAAATATATTTCCTTCATCGGGACAACATACCAACTCAATCATGGCACCGGTACTATATTAGACCGGAAATAGGTCACAGTAAGCTCCTATGTGCGCAAAACGTAATATAAGAGTTAGTCCTTCAACCTCTGATCATCTAACAATGAACACTGAAATAATACGTACCTGATCGTATGCATACTTACGTTCGAAATATGTCATAAGGGACCATTATATTACATCATATATGCTTTGACTATGGGCATTGTCCATAGGCTACGGATATTGATTCATTGATTTAAAAAAATATTTTTAAAATATGGTTTTTTCCTTCAGTTAGTATTTTATCTAATCTTTCCGTTTAAGATGTCCAAGACAAAAAAGTTACAGTCATTATATCCGGGGGATTACAAACGTGTAAATAAGCAATATTTTATTTTGTTTGTTATTTATTTGTATTAATCTTCTAGAAAAAAATAGAAAGGTTTCTACTTTACGCAGTACATAATTAACATGAGCTAATAGAAGGCAGATTTTGTAACGAGTGGAAACACGGAGCTATCTGATCTTACCCTGGGGGTAGTTTCCCCACGTAACAGCGGACCCCGTACACGCACGTGCGTGGACACACACACACACACACACACACACACACACACACACACACACACACACACACACACACTTGCGACACACGCCCACCTCACGCACGGCTGATCCCGATAATCTGTCCTCACCAACAACGTGCAGTCCGAGTTACGCCACCCAGACAGCAGGGTACACTTCCTCCATTTACTGGCCGTTATAAATTAGCCTCTATCCATTGCTCGGTCGCGGGCCCGAACCGGGTTAATCTTGATTGGTATTTAATGGTACTGTAGTAGATGCAGGTACACCCCAGTACACGTCCAGGACTTCTCTTGCTTATATCAGTGATCATTAATAAATAGATGTATAACTTAGTACGTTATTTATTTGCATTAATCTTCTAGAAAAAACCGCATATTGAAGACTCTTGGAGCAATTGGAAAATTATTTAAATATTACTAAATGTTAATGAAAACACTACTTTTCCAAATTGTTTATTTTTTGGACGAGGCCTTTCGAAACCAAATATTTAATCTTCAGGCAACTCCACGAATAAATATTTACATATTGTTTGCTACAATTAATATTAAAATAACATATGGTGTAAATATACAAGTACAGACATTTTTGAAATATTTCAGCCAGTATGAAAAATTAGATTTGACTACAGTTTAATTTTTGAATAAATTGAGAAGAAAGAAGATTGGAATTTTCAATAAGGCCCTATTCATTGTTCATGAGTTTTTCTTTATTTCTGTGTATGTGTAGTGTTTCCCAAGCATTTAAGTTCATGGGTTGTTATTTATTTTATTAATTTTAGATTTTTAATTGATGTTCTGTGTCCTGATTCAATGCAGTGCTTGGCTGCAGCAGATTTGTCAACTGTTCCATATTTTGTGTATGATAAACGTTATTTGTGGAGTTGCCTGAAGATGAAACCTTTGGTTTCGAAATGCCTCGTCCAAAAAATAAACAATTTGGAAAAGTAGTGTTCATTAACATGTAGTAATATTTAAAAACGCATATGTTTTCTCGCACCTGAGATGGTGGCGTTTTGGGGAAATTCGTTGAACTAAAAAATGTGTTCAAATTGCAAAAACGAATTATAAAATTTATGTTTAAGCTTCGAACCCGACACTCATGTAAACGATTTTTTGTAAATAAGAACATTTTGACCCTCCCATCTCTGTATATTTTTGAAGTTTTAACTTTTTACAAATCTAATAGTGACCAGTTCCATACAAATCTAATAGTCACCAGTTCCATACAAATCAAGTATTTCACCCTTACAATACAAGGAATCAGATACTACACTATTTTGTTCATCGGTTAAAACTCTATGAGCAGGGAGTGTATTATTATGCATTAAAACTTTATAACAAATTGCTATAATCTTTACAAAATTAATATTCCATACAAACATTTAAAAATTCCTTAAACTACTGCCTCATAAACCGAGCATTTTATTCTGTTAAAGAGTACTTAAATACTTAATTTATATATTTATATTTCTTATTTGCCTTAAATACTTTTTTTAGCATAAATGTGATTTGTACTTTTGATTTTCATTCTTTGTATTTGTTGTGTTAACTGTGACAACCCACATGTTTATTTTGGCTCTGCTAAAGAATGTAAACTCGATGTGAAACTATTATTGAATAAATGAATAAAAAAAACTTCAATTTTAAACCTTACAAAAATCTCTACAGTTCTGATGTTCAGTACACATTTCACTTTCAAAAACTAAATATATTCGCATATAGCGTGGCTCACCTTCGGCTCGCTTCAGCCACCCTTTACTGATTTTTGCCAAATTCAGGCCAAGAGGATTTAGGTAATATCTTGATTCGGAATTGGAGTTCTCAGGGAGTTAAACGTAAATCGCAGTTTGTTTACGTTCCTGCATTTAAGCAAAATTTTGACAACCTTTGGAGATACAACAAAAACCAACTGGACCATTTTTGTAAAAATAATGTTCTAAAGTCAGATTTGAGCGATGACCTCTGGTTTGCAAGCTTGGGAGGAAGGACTGCGCTGGCCAGCCACTATGAGTAGTTATAACGAAGAAACTATCAGCTTCTAGATGTTTTCCGGTAGGAACACTGATTTAAAACTCAAAATCACTCTGTCCCTATTTACTATTGTTACAGAGATTGAATTATGACCAGGAGCGTGTACATGAAGAGATTTTAAAGAAAAGTTACTCTGTTCCTATCTACTAAGGTTGCAGAGTTTAAAGTATGACCAGGAGCGTGTTCATGAAGAGATTTTAAAGAAAAGTTACTCTGTTCCTATCTACTAAGGTTTCAGAGTTTAAAGTATGACTAGGGGTGTGTTCATGAAGAGATTTTAAAGATCCTATATACCGTTCAACAGTCACTGGACAGTTCAGTATTTTGTATTGACAGTATAAAAGACTAGCCGAGGACTGGAAGAAAATATTTGTAATGATAATGAATATTCTTTAGATGTTATCTCCAGATTAATTATTATTGTTATTGTTTATATTGTTATGTTTATAACATTTATGTCATGTTTATCTATTTATTTGTTAATTTATAAATAAAATTATATAGAATTCTAGTTACTAGATTGGGCATGTCTACTGTTTTCAGTCTTTTGAAGTCTGCATTGGTTTTACACCAATTCATATAATTTTTAGTTGTATTGTTTACCTTATCTTTAGCATCGTTTATGCTTGTTGTTCTGTTTATTTTCGATTTAGGTTAGTTGTGTATATATATATATATATATATATATATATATATATATATATATATATATCTGCTGACCCAAATACCACGATATTACGATGAAACATATCATTTGAAAACTTCAAACTCGTATTAAAAGACTTATAGCCCAAGTATCAAAATTCTGTAAACGGGAGTGTGTAGTACTAATTGGGGAACAAAAAGAAATGTTCAAAATGGGGGTGTACCCAATTATACCCCACACACCCCCCGTACCCAAAGTCACAATTTTGAAATGATAACTAATACCTTGTGACACCTCAAATTGCAGCTCATAAAAAATGCTGTATTTGGGTAAAAAAACTAAATTGCAATCGGCCAAGCCGTTTGGTATCAGCAGCCAATAATGTAATTTCTTACACAACAATTATTAGTCTACAAACAACCGTACTACTGCTAATAACAACAAAAGTACCCACTGAATACTGTTGTAAATTCTTTGTAAACCTCAAATCAAATTTTCAAATTGGTAGCCATTGATGTTTAAGCAAAAAAGTAACCTATTTTCAAATTCTTGCCTAATTCTGCCATGTCTCGTTTAGCCGCTAGCCAAAATTTTGTATTTTTTATCAAACAATTATTATATTTAAAACTGGTTAAGCTAAAGAAAGTAATTTGGCATATAGGTATGAATAGATAAGAGGAAAATGTAAAAAATAATTGTGTTATTTTGTATAATATGCGTTTGTTGACAAATTCTAAGTCGAATAACAAAAAAACCAGTATAGTTATAAAAATGTTTTAGACACCAAATATTTGAACAATTTTATTACAATTCCAACGGTGCTTGTTTCAAGGAAATCCGTCAACGCATAAGCTAGCACAACCACTTTAAAGGTACGCTTGCATTAGGCAGGAGCAACAAACAACTGTTACCTCTCAACTGTGACATGTTTGGCGCCCAGTCTTGTGCAAGCGTATCTTTAAAGTGGTCGTGCTAGCTTATGCGTTGACGGATTTCGTTGAATGCCCACATTGAGGTTCTCAGCGAATACCCAACAGTTCAAAAACTGAATAGACGGCAGCTCATGTCTTGTCACAGTAAATCTGCTCTAAATCAGTTATTTACAGTTCGATTTAAATAATTTTGGTGTCATATTGTGATAAAATTTTCTAAAGACTGTTTTTAAGAATTCTTGTACTTCTTAAGAAAAACTGCTAGTTTGTAAGATGTTGAAAGTTTAAAAGTGTTAATGAAAAAGTTTTAAGTTGAAATGTAATTAATTATATTCTTTCCAATAACTGGCCTTGTTATCATAACGATTTGAGAAAATTAGGTATAATTTAATTTATTACTTTAAAAAAATATTTTTTTATAATAATAATAATATCGTTTATTGTGAAAAGACAATATAAACATTGCATCACAACCGTCCTAAATCTAACTTAACCATTCTTGCTGACAATGACCCACTCAAACATACATGACCTCATTCATACTTCTCTCTTTCAGTTTAAAGGTCCGGCAATACGAGTTTGTGAATTTTTGTCCTCTTAATTGTCCTAGCGATTCATCATAAACTCGTCAACAGAATAAAATTAATTGACACCAAAATGGATTTCAACTGAGCTTTTAATTTTTTTCATTTTGTTGTTTAATACCTTCAGGGAAACTGTTGATTAGTCTGACACTAACTTGAGAAGGCAAATTTCTGAGAGCATTTGTTCTGTGTTGTTGAACTCGAAAGTTGTCCCTGCCTCTAGTATCATGATGGTGAACATCCCCGCCTCTAACCAAAGCGTACTTTGATCTGGAGTAAAGGATCACCTCGAGAATATAGAGACAGGGCAAAGTCAGTAACCCCAGCTCCCTAAAAGCATCTCTGCACGACTCCCTGGTTCTCGAACCCAAAATCACTCTCACGGCTCTTTTTTGGAGTCTGAAGACCCGTTCCAACTTGTGTTTTGAACAGTTACCACATAGTTTAATTCCATACCCTAGATGAGGATAGATTAGGCCAAAATAGGCCGTCTTCAATACTCCGATGGAGTAATACTGTGCCAAGTTGCGAAGAGCAAAATTACCTGATGCAATTTTTGCACATGCATGGTCGACGTGATTATCCCAAGTCAGACCCCGATCTAGGTACATTCCAAGGAATTTTGTGGATTATGTTTCCTGGAGTGGAACGTTGTCTACAAGCACTGAAGGCTTTGTTTCAGAATCCTGATTTCTCAATGCAAATTTTATTTTGATTAATTTGTTTTCAGGTTTATTTCAGAAAAAAAAAAAAAAAAACTGAATGCAGGAATTCAGTTCAGGAAACGTGATTGTTTCCAGGTCCTGTACTTGGCGCAGAGAGTCGTATCATCCGCATACTGAACCACCTTTCCATTTTGGATTGATTGGTTCAGATCATTTACGTATATCAAAAAGATAATTGGACCAAGGGTAGATCCCTGTGGGACTCCATGGGTAATCTTTGCTTTTGAGGATACGGTGTTCGAAATCTGCACACACTCTAGGTCACAAAGATAAGATTCGACCCATTTTAAAGGCGTACCCCATACTCCGCACTTTTCCAACTTGTGCAGCAATTTTCCATGATGAACACAATCGAATGCTTTGGAGTGGTCGAGAAACACGCTTAGCACATGTTCCCGCTTCTCCAGGCCATCGAAAACTTGCTCAATGAGGTTTGTTATAGCATCTGCTGTACACTTTTTTTTCAGAACCCAAATTAAGTGGGTCTGAGAATTTCAAAATTTTCTAGAAAAAAGTTGAGTTGTTCAAGAAAGATTTTCTCAAAAACTTTGCTCAAGACTAGCAGAATGGAAATCGAACGGTAGTTGCTGGTGAACAAGGGATCGTCCTTTTTGAAAATTGGAATGATTTTGCTGTTTTAAATTTTGATAGGAAGATTCCAGTTTGCAATGAACAGTTAACCAACTGTTTTAGTGGTGTTATTAATTGCTTGAAACAGTGTTTTAACATCCACATTGATATTCCGTTGATGTCACGTGACTTTTTGGGTTTCAATCCCCGGACTACACGCGCCACCTCTACCTCGGTCACAGGGGCTATAGCCAAAGATGTTCCCGGATATTGACAGCACGAGAGGAGATATTTTCGCATGAGTCACAGCTACTTTGGATCCTTAACAACATTTTGATCGATTTTTACTGTGCGGTTTTTTATGAGATTTTATTTTGAATATTTCGACACATCATTTATAATTTTCCAAACAGTTTTTGATACCTTTCCAGAGTTTTTCAATTTGTTATTGATTTCGTAGGATTTGGCAGCTCAATTGACTCTTCTATATATTCTCTTACAATTTTTATAATATGTGTTGAAATGTTCATTTTGTGAGGTTATAAAAATCGAGTAAAGAAATTTTAGCTTGTTTCGAGACACAAGAATCCCTTTTGTAATCCAGTTCACTCCGTTCCTTTTCTGTCTTATTTTTGGTTTCTTGAACGGACAAATAAGATAATACCTTTATCCAGAGAGTTACGGGCCACCCCGCATAATAGTATACATTGATAGAGCCTGTTAAATTTAATCAACTGTTCTGTGTAAACATTGTGTTAAGGGAGCACAACCATATTATCCATTTTTTCCATTTTTAGTGTGAACCGATGGACACATAAATAATCAATCCGGGAAAATGTCTCCACATATTAAAAAAACTCCAGAACGTGTGCTTATACAATGCAAATTAGATTTCGGCTCCTGTGTTATTATATTTTAATCTGTATTAAGACGCTCTTATAAAATAGTAATGGTTCCATTGAGAATCGAAGCGTTCCATAATCAAAGCGGCATTCACAATGGATTTTGAAATCGTTGGACAAGCACTCAATAAAATAGTGTGGGCGAATGTATAATTGTAGGGCCTCGGCACGCACGGGCACGCACCTGCACGCACAATGCAAGATAATGAGCGGGGCAGGAGTTACGGCCGCGGTATCTGCTATCATCACGCCCGCCACCGCCCCTTGCGTAACTGACGCAATCCTTTCCCCGACAAGGTCGAGGCCGAGCCGCCCTCTCAACCATTAAACGACAACTGTTGAGAAATATTCCGACTGCTGTCAATGAATCACAAGGCGTGTCTCCGTAACGCAAGTTTTGTCTTTCGTGTTCTACGCGGGTGGAATTGACATTTTGTGCAGTTGATGATTTCTGATCTGTGTACAATCACGATTTCACTAGTCATGGAGTGCCATTAACAAAAATTGGCATTAACGTCCTGTAAGTAAACTGCAAGTGCAGAAGTTCGTTTTGTTCGTGCCGATGTGTTCGAAGGGATCGAATACTAGAACCAAAAATTGTCTTGTTGCCTTATAATAGACACCTTACTGTGGATATGGTTTTTTCACTGTATCTTTAGTTCATTTTAAGCTATTTCGGTTCTTGAGTACCTTTAAACCCCCAAAAAATTTTGTGTCCAGTGTTTTTTTTAACATTAATACTGCAGACGTTTTAGGAACCCATGAGTTTTCATCAAAATCGACACGAACTAATAATTTAATTTTTAACAATGATAGTTATACTTGAGCTATGTTTTAACCGAGGGGTGGAGGATTTGGGCAATAATCCCTCAACTGCTGTATGTGATTTATAAATCCACAGAAGTTGTCCAAACAGGGTATAACCAAGCGATTGCTGTTATAAATTTTGTATGGGTACAAAGTGATTAGGGATGTCAGTTATTGGGAAACATTGGAAAACAAGGGATGAAATCTAGGGACTACCAACCGGGAAATACTTTTTAGATGCAGAACGCATAATGAAAACGTGAGTCAAAATTATAAATCAGGATAAGAATTTGAATAGACAGTGACTCAATTAAGGGTCTTAAAACTGCCAGAACTGTTGAATTTGGATCATTGCTACGAGTTATGTTTAATACATTCAGAATCTAGAAAAATGTGATGACTAAGGTTTCCTTGATTCCTAATGAGCTCAAATAGTAGGTATTTCTAAGCCGAAAGCTCCTAAAGGCAGCCAACTTCCAGAACTAAAGAGGTTCTCATGGGTCAGAATCTTTCACAGGGCGGAAACTCTAAGATCAGGAGCCTATATTAACTTCTTTGACCTGGACCTCCCATAAATTGGAATCCCAGAGGAAGAGACCTATAAGAGGTAATAATCTTCTAGAAGTCGGAAAGTTCTATAGTTTTCCATAGATTCCAACGGTCCATATACTCCAGGGACCGAAAGCTTCGAGAGGAATGGATAAGAGGTCAGATCTATTCTTCCAAAAGGCTTACTGGGCTGGGAGCTCCTATGGACGAAAATCTCTTATGACAGAGCTCATAAATGTCAATGACTTCTCGAGGAGGGGTCCAAGAGACCATATTGATACTCTGTGACTTTAAACATGAAGATACATCTGATCCTTGTTATGGTGGGGCACCATAGCTGAGTAATCTTAGAGTTTACGTGGTTACGTGGTTCTAATCCTGGGTAGTCTTGATTATTTTCTTGGTTAGAATGCTCCAAGGATAATGTTATTCTCAGAGGCTAGATATTAGGATATTTGGAGCCTACTGTTCTTGTATATGAAATTAAAAATGTTCAGTTCATTTTGATCTACTCGTATACAGAGTCTGTTTTAGAGAACTGTCTCTGTTGTATTATATTTTACACCTCTTTGAAAAGAATCATGTATATAACAGATGCTTTGAAAGATTATATCAGCATAACTTATTAGTCGATTCTTAGAAAGGGAGCTGAATTGACCAGAATAACAAAGGAATTTTTAATTTGAAATGAGCTTCGAACCACATAGGTGGTGGCTTAATTGAATTGGCTAACTGACAGCACAACCCCTCAATATTACAGCCCTCAAGAGTGAAGGGCTGTGCTAACCTAACTGAATATGCCAGTCTTTTGTGGTAATGACTAAATGTTAGTAAAGGATGTGGATTTTAACCCTCAAATACTACATTTAAACATCATTGACATCACAAAAGTATCTGTATCTGGATTGTACAAAAATTAATCTAACCTCTCGTGGTGTAATTAGATCCTAATTTAAATTTAGAGGAAGCTCTCTTATTTCTAATAGCATTTCGTTTTAGCCAGGCTTGTTCAACCGTATAATGGGGTGAGAACTCACGCTTGAAAAGCGCCCTTGATGGAACGGACACAATACAGTCAACATTGATCCACATCTCCAGTAGCACATGACTAATGATACTGTCCAGTGACTCTGCAGGACCTTGAGATCATTGTGACCTACATTTTACAATTTACACTCGTTCAAAAAAATATGAAACATAAAAAAAATTTTGGTACTAAAGTACCATTAAATTGCTGGAAATGCAACCTTGGTTTAAACAAAACAATATCAAACCTAAAATTTTACTCTTACAAAACAATGTGGTAGTGATGAAATATTATGGTATTAACTCTTTGCTCACATCAATTTTCGTGTATTATTTAATGGTTTTTAAATTAACCACGCACTGTCTTTGAGACTATTCGGTTACTTTAGTAAGTGAAAATTTTTACTGTTAATATTTTTTTAATATTAATAGTATTTGTATCGACAATTATGAGTCTTTATCTCCTTATAGTAGAGGAGAGGGAATAGAGTTCTGTTACAACCATAAACAAGTTAAATCAAAATACAATTTAAAATGTTAAGACAAAGTTGCTTCAGTGTTTGATCGAGTATTTCTTGAACTAAATCAGTTGATTTGATTATCAGAATAAAGAAGAATTTCGTGACAAAATTTTGCAAAGAACATATTATTTGCTAATGAAAGACTAACTCCTCCATATGACAGCAATTGATTTTGATATTTTACCAAACCTTATTAGGGTGGTCGTTATGAAAAGTGGGAAACCTCTAGAACTAATTACTTCATATGAAATGTTTGCAACGATTCTTAATTTGTTAGGTACAGGTGATAGCTACAAAGTTTTAATGTATTTACACAGAATATCGAAAATCATTATTTTGAGAATCATACCTGAAGTGTGCGTAAGGCCGTTGCATATTTGAGGGATTGCATTGTGGTAGCAACTGTGAAAAGAAAAGTTTAATTCATGCAGTGTTTCTTTTTGATTGTTTGAATTAATTATTTTATTTTATTAATAAAAGCGATGCCCTAAAAATTGGGCTTTACTCCTAATGTAGTTCATAAAGTGCAATTTTTCCAAAGCAACAGTAAGGGGTTCACAAACTATATCTTTAGATACAATACGAGAATATGAACAGTGCCCAAAACCCAAAAGTTGGTCTTAATTATGTCCAAGCACTCAGCTACGCGTGTCCGAGAGACATGTTACAACAAGTTTCCATTATTCTTTGCACACGTTGTGATACATTTGTTGTCTCCAAAGGCATTTTTGTCGCCGAATTGTCCCAAGTTATGTGTGTTGCAGATATTTGCCATTTCAACCAAAAACAAGCACACGTCCCGGGACAAATTTCGACTGGTGGAAAGGAGGCATCTGAATCTTTTGATTATTTATTAATCTAAAATGTTTGCATAATAGTCCGGGAAAAAATAGTCATCCTTGCTTGTTGGTCATAAACGCCACACACCAAAGGATGAATATTTTTATAAGTTAAGTTTCTTTGACTTAGGGCACTTTAAACGAACAATTAAATTTGGCAATGATATTATTTCACATTAACGAGATAAAGAGAGTGAAAGATTTTTGAAAATGACAACTTTTAGTCAGTCTATCACGTTTTTCAACACTGATATACTTACTATTTATGTGTATGAGCATTATTTTTAGTTCAATAAGTCAGGTCATAATGCTACCCTCTCATTTAGAACACCTTCAGAACTAGCACAACATTAAGGATGAATTCTCTTAATCGATTATGGAAAATAGTTTCTTCATATGCAATGCAAATCGGCTGTAGCTTTCCGGCCTACAACTATTGAGGGCTTGTTGCATCAAATATTTACACCATTCACCTTTTTATTATAGCAAAATTAGTGCCCAACGTATTATGCTTGGATCTAGATTAGATACCTCTCCGGTACCTCTTCCTTTCTTGGTGGTCTCTTATCACTATTGCTCACCTGATATAGACTAACCTCCTCTATTTTTCAGGTCTGCACGGGGTTACGAGGTCAGATTTGTTTCTGAAACACTACGAAATTAATGAGTGCGCTGTTGGTTCACCATTCGTCTCAGTCAAAAGTTTCTAGAGCAGCTATAGTAGTAGTTATATAAACACAAGTTGGGAATAGAACGGGATGTGTTACAACACAAATCTCACGGTCCACCGCGCTTTGTCGTGAGCCGCATACTTACTAAAATATCTGCCGTGGCACGTGCTCAAACCTGGTTCTTTTCGTGTTCACCACGAATTTATTCCTGGACTTATTCATTGAACAAGTACGTAATGAATGAATTATCGTTTGATATTCTGGGTTCAATCAAACAAATTGGTTGTACGCATAGAATAGCAATAACAATGTAAAAGGGTGGGTGAAGAAGTTTATGTTATGGTACCAAAATGTTCATAGCTTTTTACAGTACAGACGATGTTTGGGTGACCACATGATTGGCTGACTGGCGCTGGTGCTAGAGTGGGAAATTCGAATGAATGAGCAGTAGGATGGATGGAACAAATTGTATGTAGGAATGTAACCCAGATGTCATGTATGAATCCAAACTTTTAGCCTATTTTCTTGCTTGACAATTGCTATAACATGTACGTGTTCGAAAGCAATACAATTATTATTATATTGTAACGAATGCAAAAAACCGCATGGGGTTGGAGATGTCTAAGGTCAAAGTAATAAATACTAAAGATTGGAAAGTTTACATGCAAGTTTAATTGTGCACCACTTCTAGATATTAAATAAAAAATGACTGTCACTTTGCTGCAACAATAGAGTAAGAATGAACGAAACTGTTGTCTGGGTATGGGGGTATTTATGAAAAATTACAATTGATTTCTTTTAAACGTTGGCGTGGGCTCACATATTGCGGCGTTATCATTCTTAGCTCGACATTATAGATCTAACCGCGAAAAAGAAGAAGGAATCAAAAAATACTAGAAGAATTGAGAATAAAAGAAGAATTTGAAGTATTCTCCTGATACCACTTTGTAGCAGTGTTGATGACAGGGCCAGTGCGCGGGTAAACAGCGCAGAAATGCAGGAGTCACGAGACAGCCGGTAAGCGGAGGATAATGTGCGCGGTAAGGCGGTGAGCAGCTTGCTTCCCCTGATACCGCAGTGTAGCAGTGTTGAGGACAGGGCCAGTGCGCGGGTAAACAGCGGAGAAATGCAGGAGTCACGAGACAGCCGGTAAGCAGAGGATAATGTGCGCGGTAAGGCGGTTAGCGGCGTGCTCCCCTGATACCGCAGTGTAGCAGTGTTGAGGACAGGGCCAGTGCGCGGGTAAACAGCGCAGAAATGCAGGAGTCACGAGACAGCCGGTAAGCGGAGGATAATGTGCGCGGTAAGGCGGTGAGCAGCGTGCTTCCCTGATACCGCAGTGTAGCAGTGTTGAGGACAGGGCCAGTGCGCGGGTAAACAGCGCAGAAATGCAGGAGTCACGAGACAGCCGGTAAGCGGAGGATAATGTGCGCGATAAGGCGGTTAGCGGCGTACTCCTCTGATACCGCAGTGTAGCAGTGTTAAGGACAGGGCCAGTGCGCGGGTAAACATCGCAGAAATGCAGGAGTCACGAGACAGCCGGTAAGCGGAGGATAATGTGCGCGGTAAGGCGGTAAGCGCGTGCTCCCCTGATACCGTAGTGTAGCAGTGTTGAAGACAGGACCAGTGCGCGGGTAAACAGCGCAGAAATGCAGGAGTCACGAGACAGCCGGTAAGCGGAGGATAATGTGCGCGGTAAGGCGGTGAGCGGCGTGCTCCCCTGATACCGCCCACTGTGTTCGATAAGTGATAAACGTTATGTCACTGCCACTTCCTTCTTTCGCCCAAAATAATGCCCTTCTAGCTCCATAGCCTCCACAAGAAAGGACCTACTTTCTTCTATCATATAAAACAATGATACATAAACATTGAGTGGAATTTGTATAACCCTTCAGAGCATTGGCTCTTGTAGATCAGTATTTTTGGAAACCTTAACGAGCAGGTAAACCGGAAAGTGAAAGTGAACCTAAACTTTCGGTGAGAATTTTTCTACGTCGTAAATGGTTATGAATATAGTATATATATAAAACGAATAATTCCCTTAGCGAAGACTATTTTCGTTAAAATCACTTTTCCAAATGTTACATTCAATCAGATATTGGGTACACAATTTGTTAAAAGATTTGTTCACCACCTTGCAGAATCCAACATATTTTGAAGAAACTATGGTAGCAACAGCGACGTAGCTAGCTAGTATTTTCAAAGGCATTTTTGGGATTTTCGGGATTTGTGTCGTATCATAAAAGGATAAAACGAATGAAAAATTCGTGATTTTTAGTGGTGATACAAACATAGATCGGATGGTCGGCAACTGGTTTGTGTGCTTCACAGCATTTCAAATGTTTGTTCCTCTTAGATTATATTTTGGGATTTTCCATGAGACCTCATGAAGAAAAATTTGTTACTCCATTATGCCCCTGGCTAGGACAGTAGTACTGTACTCCCTGTACATAAACTGATTATTGCATGTACTCAAATTATTACTGAGTAGTGTAACAAGTGTAGGCAATGTTTGCATTGGTAACAAGAGCTGGCTGTGACTCTGTCCTTGGAACTGTCACCGACCTTGGACTTGTACCGCTACGTCTTTCCCGAGTCCTGATGTCTGATAGCACAGAACTGCATCGTGCCAGTCTGATGCCGTTGGATGTCAAGTTTTACATGCTACTTCATTGAAATTGGCTTGAAGAAACAGTTAGAACGTCAAGGGAATTGTAAAAATATAAACAACCATTAAGTTCCGAAATAATGACAGTTTCTTTCAAACATAGTCTATGCAAAGTTTCTTATTAATTAAAATGTTTTATTAAAAAACCAAAGTATAACTTTAATAACAGCTTAAGAAAATATTACACTATATAATTATTTCTAACAAGCAGTTACTCGAGATTTTGCACGCTATTTAGTAGGCTTTGCACGTGTGTGAGTACTTCTGGTTCGAGTGAATCATATTTCCGACGCAGATGTTGAGTTTGCATTTTACCACGATCAAGAAAATGTATAAAACAGTGTATATTTATGGTCATTAGTAATTTTGTGCCTTAGTTGATTTTGCCTTCTTTCCCGATCAAAGAATATAAATACACAGGTATTAGAAGCCTACTTCTGTCAAAGGACTGCTAAAATGGGTTTTATAGAGGAAATTTATAGTCAATGTTAGATAGTAATTTTATCTTTAATATCTGCATTACAGTACTGCATACTTTTTATTTGCTAAAATTTAAAGTAAGTATGTTTTAAAAAGCTTTTAATTTTCTTTTCTGAATATTTTAATACTCTGTGCACAACAGTGGTTGCAGAAAAGGTTGGAATAGGAAGTGTTACTTACTATCAAGACAAATTTATGATTTCAAGACAATAAATGAACACAAATTGAAAATAGTGGTTAAATGAGTTAACACACGGTTTGGTAATAAAACAATGTTTACACGGAACGTTTGATTACATTTAACAGGCTCTTTCAAGCTATGGTATTCTTAAAAAAAAATTCAACAAATTCAACAAAACAAATCAGAGATCATTATAAGCGGTACAGTCATTCATGAGATATATGGTGTAACTGACATGTCTTTGTTTTATGTATATAGATTTTAAAATTCAATTACAAATATAGAATCATTCTTAAGTGCAATCATGAGGTTCAATACAAGTTGGTATTGAACATTTTAAGCAGCCACTATAACTAGCTGTGTAGTAAATTCTACACACACCTACGCGTACACTCCGCATTATCTTTGATTGTCTACTTCTTGTATCATGAATATGAATTAAGTATTTCATGACTGTGAATCTTTTACCTGCAAGAAAAAGTTACATTCAACAACATGTAGTAATTCACTTAATACATTAGGGGGATAAAAAGAAGGGAATATATTGTAAGAAATCAATACAATACATACGCTGAGAAAATTTAGAAAAATAATTGTGATTTTTTGACGGAATGGATGGGATAGAAGTGGTAAAAATAGAGCAATACCAATGGACTACTTTGTTATTTATGAACATTTCCCATGATTAATTGTTATTAAATGATGATCAAATATCTCACAAGCCAGAGCACTCCCATTTACTCTAAATTTACGAAGACTTTTGTGAGTATGATCTTACGATATGTGTTTACAACGCACAAGAAGCTGAGCATCTATCACCTTCTTTCTGTCTGTGGTAGACACAATTGCGATGTGCGATAACTCTTTATCAAAAGCTCAGCGACTTGAACCTTGGTACATTGATTCTTCATGGTCCAAGGAAGAACTCAATTGATTTTGGAGTCAAAAAGTCAATGTTTACGTTCTTTCGGACCCTATGAAACTCCATGGCGTCTGTTTATTTGTCAATGTTTTGCATCACTTGATACCTGTTAGCAGATCTTGGGTGATATATTGATCCCTATGTTTGAACTTCAACGACACATCTGAACAGAACTTCTAGTTTTTAAATTACATTGATGATTGACACATGTAGTACACCTAAGCCAACGTGAAGATGCCAGGTGGTGCAACTGAAGACGGCGATGCTCAGTTGCATCAAGCCGTTGCTGTTGCAGAACGGCAGACGACAATTTTCTCCTAATTACTGAACACTCGGCTTGTTACAGATGCTAATGTAGAGGTCTGGTGCTCGCCCGTGTCCACTGAGCTACAGTATATAGAGACGTTACTGTCTGAGGTGACACCAGTCTCGCAATACTGACCGCACTGTAGCCTCTCTTATGCCTCCAGTACCTTTACTGCTACCGTATCTGCTTCTATATGGTACTTACAAGTGAATGTTGGTCTTTATGTTATATTCCTTAAATTTGTTACTAGCTCGACAGAGTCACGGTTGCCATCATACTTAGCATGACAGCAGTGAAGAGGAATTTAAGTAGGTGCAAAAACAAGCGATCCACATTACGCTCAGTTGAAATTTTGAGAGTTGTGCAAGGAAGCTTTCAGAAATGTGCAACTGTTGACGCTGCCCAGTCTCTACACATTAGAAACAACTCTGTTATAAATGTGCCATGACGATTGGCCGAGATATACATGTGTATGAGAGTAGAGGCACACAGAGATAACTACCGAACTGGTACACACAGAACGGTGGTTTATGAACGTTTGCCTTGACATGAAGGTGTTCTTTTCGTAAAAAAATTACAGATTCAATAAAAAACACTCCAACGCTCAAGACCTTAAAACCTAGTTTGGAACGCTTTTTAGTGTGAAACGTTTTATGGTGTTGACGAGTTTTTGGCATGTGACTGGGAGACCACCAATTAAAAAGACTAACGGAATCCGTCGCTGGGAGTGAGAATAATTAGTGAATGAATGGATGTAGGTAAGGTTGCAAATTGTATGTTTGAATGAAATTTCATGTTGTGTGTATGACAAAAATTTTAGCAAGTGAAAAGGAAAAAACTTTGACTTTTACCATGCATTGTCTAATGTTTCGGCAATATGATTTGAAGTAAATCACATCTAATCGAGTTATAATTTTAAGTAGAAATATTTCTAATGCTGCTGAAAGTAACGATAAATAGATGAGGAAATTATTAGTAAAAATTACGTTCTTTAGCAATAAAAAAAATCATAGTCTAATAATATTTTTAAAATAAAATTATTTTTATGTTTTTACGAGTTTTGTGAATATTTATGAATAATTAAAGAATCTCAGATAAAATAGCCTAAAATTAATGAATAATCAGATTAATGTAAGGTTCTTTTACCCACAACAGTGACCCGTTTTCAATTGTGTACCTCACACCGCAGTACTAGATCATCTTGTTCCACGTGAAATCCGGATGACTGCCTGGAGGAACCCTACTGGTGAATCTCCTTTTAGTTGAGAAGTCCAGGGCGCATGCGCTTAAAATATTAATCGAAATGAGATGACGCGGCCGCTTTAAGAAGCGAGATAGAGATGAGTTTTGACCATGAATGGATCATGAAATTGCGCAAAATCCTCAACGACTAATTTCCACACCACGCTTAGAAACTATCACTCATGGCCTACCTCATCAACTGGTTACCTCATAACTAACAACTTCGTCATGTGCAAAACACCTCAACTCAGGAACTCTGCTCATTACCTTATTGTCAATTTCACATTTCACTCTTCCTATTCTGCAGCCACACGGCTTCCTGACCCGGCAATTTCAAAGAAAGCAGTGTTCAACCAAACTGTTGAGGCGATTACATATAGAATGTACCTTAGCTCAAATCGTTGATTGAAGTGTGAGGTGCTTTGACCTATCCGTGACCAAAACGGGTTCATTTCAACCGCAGTTACTATTAAAATGGTTGTTCTCCATTGTCATGGGTATAAGCATTCTAAACCAAAGCCATTGGCTTCTCAACAAAAACAAAAACACATACATTTAACCCGCAGTTACTTTTTATAAGACTATGGTTGTTCATCACCATCAATAATATGAGCATTCCAAACCAATGCCATTCGGTTCTCAACGCACCTTTAAACACAAACTGGTGCATTTTACACGCAGTTATTTTATAAATGGTTGTTCCCAGCGTCATGGATATACGCATTCAAAACCAATTTATTTGCTTTGACATAAATATTACTCTAAAAGGTCTTTGGACTCTCCGGCTACTGTATTTGGGTCAGATTCCGTTATAAGCCCAACGCTTAAACTTTTTTCAATGAACTTAGAACGTTATAAAACAATGTAGTTGAGTAACAGAACTAACATTATGCCCCCAACGCTAATTTTTCAATTACGGATGATTATAATGAATTACAATTGGTTACTAGCTAAAAAAAGTGTACTTACGTATTATATCGACCACACCCCTACATTTCTCCAAACTCAAATGTTGAACAAAAACAAACATTACCAAACAAAAACTAAACTCTTTGTTGAAAAAAACACACAAAACTTGTTTTTATTCTTGATCACACTTCGCCACCCAAAATGCGAGTGCCTCCGGCCATCAGCGCGGGGTTCGGCAGCACGGTGCTGCTCCGCGCTGATGTCAACGAAAGAAAAACATCCCTCGAGATAGTACCTATTAGTAAAATATCAAATTCTAGAGGGGCTGATCAGAAATATAAATTGAATTTTAATGGAAAGACCGTGCAAAAACTTAAATAATCATGTGATGCCGCGCGGCCTGCCGTAATCGGGATTCTCGAGAAAGATAAGATAACAGCGACAACAATACCGACCGCAATACCTGGAAATGCTTGTTGATTGATGGAATGTTAGTTCTGTTACTCAACTACATCGTTTTATAACGTTCTAAGTTCATTGAAAAAAGTTTAAGTGTTGGGGGCATATAACGGAATCTGACCCTTGTATTTGATATATAGGTACAGCATATTTTTGGAATAATATGCTGTATAAAGCTATAATTTTGGAACACAATATGTTGAACTAATTTGTCAAAACTCAGTCAGAAACGTTTGTGATAACATTTACCAAACGTTAGTATTCCAGATACCTAAAATGTTCGAAATTACTTTTTAACATATATAAAACAGTAATGCTACAAATTTTAATGGGAACGGCACTTGGCGTTAGATCAGTTAGATCGAGTTTTAAGTAGTATCAAAATCGCCTATATCCATCTCGAACGTCAAATCAATTCCTTTATTTGAGATCGACAATGGCACGAGGGCGACAATCCGGTCATCAAAACAGCATTGAGGGAGTGAATGTGAGATCTGGAGTACAATGGCTAATTACGTTGCGACATCTGTCGGGAGCTCTGAGAAGCTCAGGAGTCACGTGACCTTGGCGTGGACTCGGTGAGGCAACGTCCGCGCGATGAAGGCTACGCTAGCCGACCGTGTACGCTGATACCGAGACGCGGAGGGTTCTGCGTAGATGAGTATCCGGTATGTGTAGCTAGCTGCAGTCGAGTGCATATTTCTACAGAGAAACGAGACTGGAAAGGAAGAAGGAGCTGTTTTCCCAAGGCCTTCGCACGGTCAACTCATTACCTGGGAGTACATTGATTTTATTATCCCTCGTCTGTTACCTCCGTGTTTCCGTCTGAAGATTCCCTTGCAACGAGTACTTTGACTGCGTACCTTTAATGTTGTATAACACACACAGTGAGACCTATGTATACATACATACAAATTATGGTTCAAGGATATATATTTTTTTAATGTGATTTAAGAAAATGAGAAAATTTTTATTTACTTATTACGGAAATATACTATAAAGGGTGTCATAAAAGTCTCCCCCTATTAACTTTCTTATGAATAGAAATGGAGTGATTTACTTTGGGGGATGTTTATATGATGTTTATGTATTAGAATGTTTTACTTCCTCCCAAAATGGGGTATTTTGGGGGAAAATGAAAGGTTTTAATCAGGAACCACTAGCAAGCACTCTAAAACATGCACTTAATAATCCATCATAGGTGGTTGGTCGACGAATGCAGACCTATTATGACCTGTATTCTATAGTTCTGTTTTATTAATTAGTGTTGTGTTTACTTTTTTATTAAGTGCATGTTTTAGATTTAATGAATTTGTCACACAACGCTCTGGCATGATTTGTTTATTTTAACCTAGTTTATAATTATGTGTTAGGTTAGTTATTTGCCTGAAAATCAGATCAGATTGCAGATCTCGAAACGTAGTGTTTTATTGTTTTTTTTGTTTTACTGAACGACGGCAAATGTCCGGAAAATCTTGTTTCCTTCAATTTCTCGTGGAATCATCAACCAAATTTTCCAATTTTCCCGTCTTTCTTTAAAGCTGGTATCAGGGCTGTAACTAAAATATCTTTAGTATAAAAATAACAAAAAACTAAAACTATTTGTACCGCATTTTTGTAAGAAGATTCTTTCAACCCTATTGGCATTTTTAATCACCACTCCAAACGTTTTGCGGAAAACTGTTCCAAGCACACTTTCAAATTGTATTGACCTCCCAGAGACCTCAAGGTTGGAAAACCGTAGCCTTACCTCTACGCTACGCTGAATGTCTCATTTGAGTATTTTCAGTTTAAATGATTCGAAAAATTATTATTTAGTACCGGTAATTAAACAACTTGGCTTGCTTTACGTTGTTACACACACACACACACACACACACACACACACACACACACACACACACACACACACACACACACACACACACACACCGTGTTACGTTGACGGATTACCTGAGACATTTTTAGACGGTGATGTGTACGTTATGTGAGAAAGTGTGCCAGTTGCACCACAACACACTAATACCTCCATGGCCCTCAGTTTACGAGCCGCGTACCGTACAGAAGCGGACACATTAGCAGTACACGGCAGAGGCAGCTCCTGCTCAAATTACTCCCGATCCCACATCTGTTTGTACTCTAGTAGTTTACTTTGTGCTCGGTTTGTTAATTTACACGCCACTCCTGTTACGGTTGACCTCCAAGTAGCTATAAAACGTTCACTCGTACTTCAAACTAACGCTGCTATGTGGGAAGGGTTGATTCAATGTGAATGTTGAGTTTGGTTCCAGTTCACCTTCCTCTTAGTGCAGCTTTTGGAATCTGATGCTGTCGCAGACTTGACTCCTGAAAGTTGGTTCGTCTGAAGGGATCCTAAAATAGTCGGCGATGAAGAAGCTTAACGAACTCTTTGTTAATTATTTTTATTTTTCTTGATGACGAAGTTCTTGCCTTGACCATTTTTAAAAATTGTTTCGTACTAGGCTCAGACAACTATATATTGGCGTGTAAAAATACCGCTCAAATCGGAATTCGAATACCGAAGTGTGGGGTGATTAGCTGAAGTGCAAACCACTCAGCTACCAAAAAGACTTCTGCATTATGAGGAGTAGGCCTTTGATTTAAAAAAAGAAATACGTATATACTCGAAATAGCAGTAGCAAGCATCAAGGTAAAATATTTATTTATATTTTGTGCCCAATGCTATGAATAAATGTTTTATTTTGGTTCAAACTTCCTATTCTTTTATTTAAAATTTCAAACATTTTAAATATGCTGAGTAGCAAAACTGTAGATACCAAATTGATTCGGCTTTTTTCACATAGGTCCAACAAAGTATTGCGGGGCTTTTTTAGACTAGATTGTTTATTTTCATGCCAGATGCTTTATTCGAAGTTTAGTTAACTGGGTAAGATAATCTTGTAATTCCTGTTAGGTTGGCAAGAAACAATAAAGAGTAGCTGCTTATTGGAAGGACTATCATGGAGCGAACATGTTTTGCATCCAGCCCGCCTCCCTGGCATTTAGTGATAGTTTGGAAGTTATCTCTTAACTGTCAGGTTAAGTGGAAAAAACCTCAATAAACCTTTACCTTTCAGCATTTACAGAGCACACCATTGGTGTGGCTGGGAACTCTTGCATCGAAGTATCAAAAAATAAGTATAAGATCACCATCTGAGAGCTGCTGCGTTATCAGTTGTAAAATGTAGGTAATTTATTAATAAACGTAAACAAGAGATTATCCACTAACTGCGTTAAAGTCATAGTTATCGTGCAATATTCTGTTACAAACTGTATTAGCATGATAACTTTCAAACGGTAACTTTCAAACGGATAGTTTCCATCGTTAGGTGTTACAAAATATTGAACATTAATTTTGAGAACTCTTCTTCTCAAAACAGATTCTATCGTTTTCTGGAAGTGTCAGAAGATTAACACATATGGTTATGCAGAAACGTTATAAACGAATCTGAGCTGGCGATGAATTCGCAAAGTAAATCATGACAACAGAACATTGGTATGTCAAAAGTCAAGCAAATATTTGAAAGCCCAGAGTAATAAGGAGAAGCGCTAGGACTGCTCCATCACCAACTGTTCTGGTCCAACTGCTTTCTCATTGGCGTATTGAGCCGTAGCACTGCAAAGCACATGCTGGACACACCAGATAAGGAAAGATACGACTGAGCATGACGTGTTGTATAGCGACCTTTCCTGTACAGAAGCATGGGTCTTGCATTGTATAGCAAAACAAAAAAATGTTTTGCCACCTGGAGTAGAGGATAGATAACAAGCCCCTAAACATAATGCTCAATACAATACCATAGTCATGTGCTCCGTACTATACCATTGTCATATGCTCCATACTATACCATTGTCACGTGCTCCATACTATACCATAGTTATGTGCTCCATACTATACCATAGTCATGTGCTCCATACTATATCATTATCATGTGCTCCATACTATACCATTGTCATGTGCTCCATACTATACCATTGTCATGTGCATGTGCTCCATACTATACCATTGTCATGTGCTCCATGCTATACTAGTCATGTGCTCCATATTGTACCACAGTAATGTTCTCCATACTATACTATACCATAGACATGTTCTTCATACTATGCCATAGTCATGTGCTCCATACTATACCATTGTCATGTGCTCCATACCATACCCATGTGCTACACACTATACCATAGTAATGTTCTCCATACTATACCATAGACATGTTCTTCATATTATGCCATAGTCATGTGTTCCATACCATACCCATGTGCTGCATACTATACCAATTAGGGTTTAGATCTAAAATATGTGTGTTCAAACTGAATAGCCAGTTAAATTAAATTTACCTCTGAGAAGCGTGGCTTCCTACTTCGGAATGTATCATTCACAAACTGAGTACAAAATGTGGTATTATTCAACGGTCCAATCTTGATTTTGATAATGTTGTAGGAAAGCTCATTTCGCGTGGGTATCTCGGTGCAATACGAGGAATTAAACCATTGTTGACCGAGCGGGATCGTTTCTCAGGCAGAACAAAAACAGTAGGGTCCAGTGAAGTAACAGTCACACGTTCCCTGGCTCCTGGGAACCTGCTGGACGTGCGGGAGTGCGGCTGTGGACTGTCTGGGGCAGGTAGTGTTCGAGTCACTGATGAGGCGTAACTGACATTATGGACTAGATAGATATACACTTAATACCGGCACTGAATAATTCATGATCTGACTTCAGACTATGTAAATCCGTTCGTTGGTCACTTTACATACTGAAGTGTGTTCTGTTACTGAAGGTATGAATTACGAGATATCATTGTAAGAATCAACGTAGGATCACCTGCACAGATTTTTTTAAATAAATAATGATTATAACGGATTTCACTCAAGCACGATGTCTTGACACGAATATTCTTATATAAATGTATTACTGAACTACGCGAGTCGTTCAGGAAAATAATTAAAAAACAAACTCATCTTCTAGTTTGTAATTCGAAGTCGTGTCAATGGAAATATGATAGTTTATCAGAAAAATTGGTCTATATGAATTAGAATTATTAGTATAATCTATTACGATCCGGGCGTGATAAAATGGTTTAATACTCATTCCCTCTTAAAAGGTTGACCAATATTTTGAATGTAACTTGTTTGCCTCTAATTTTCACCTCTTTCAATTCCAATTACAATATTTGTATGAATTAACAGGAAATCGTTTTCATAAAAACTATACAAGTGATATATTTGTACAAAATTTACTTTTCTGATTAAGTTTCCTCATCACATCTGAACTTATAAAGTAGTAACAGTTATAAAAGTAGTACAAAACCTTTAATTTAATAGTTCATCCGTATCAAAAATTTCAAAAGTTGATCTTGAGGGATAGTTTTATGATGGCGATATGAATAAGTTTACCCAAAATCAGAATCAAAAAGGGAGAGGGCCAATGGTGGCTTCCCTTCCTTAATGATCAACCATGAATGAATGAATAAATGAAACAATTGGTAACTCTCAGTATGACTCATTGTATCAACCAACGTGATTCCTTGATAGGGAGTCCTAAGCTTGTTTCTTCCACGAGTAGGAGGATGGTTTGACGTCCTCCAGATATTAAACTTCCAGCAACGTTCTTCTCTTCGATTCTAGCGCTACACGTTCACAGAGGATATACTCAGCAGTTTTAGTTCCTGGCTCCAAAGACGACATAAAGGCTCATATTTATAGAACTCTTTCTTTTTTTTAAGTGGTCATGTCCAGTAAGAAAAGTAATTACACTACTAGGGTTATCTATGCCCAAGCCACACAAGGACCTGGCAAGCGTGGCATTGGGGCTCCGGAAAAGTTTCATGCACAGTTTACAGCCAGATTGACACTGCCTTCAATATGATCCAATTTTTAACTGCGCTAGCAGCCTGGATAGGGCTAATCCTGCAGACTACCTTAACACCAACTAATAGCTGGACTCCTTTTTTAGCCAAGAGGTCAGCTGCCTCAATACCTGAGATCAATACCTGTTTGAAGAGCCGAGCGCCGGCAAGGTTTAGAAACAATCCCAGACAAATTTTGAAGTGATCTTAGTAAAATCAAGCTTAGCTGTTCAGCTGTCAGAGAATATCAGGATGTGCTTATTGTGGTAGTTCCTACTTAATCCTACTGTGAAACACAAATGAAGAAGTAGCACACACTTCCTCCTGGAATATAGAGAAGCAACGGCTAAGAAATTCCAAAATGCGTGTCCCTGGACCAACTACACCCATACCTGAATTGCCGTTCATGTCAGAGTTATCTGTGTACCAACCCAGCTACCACCTGAGAAGTAACAGGAATATATGTGCCAAGCGGGTGTGTATACTATCTGCGCCACATGGTTAGAATTTAAATCAAGGTTTATGGCCATTCCAACCGAAAGAGCGCACAGTTGTATTGTTGTCACAATAGATCGAGTGCGAAGCCTCATACCTTTTCCATCGCGGTGTGGCCGCGATATGATAAGGGTTACCCCAATACACACTGATTACTTAAATATTTTGGTTCAGGTACATAAGTTGTTTGTTTGTGCAGTTGTAACAATATGGATCAACATGATAAAAATGTGTGGATTACCGATTTCCCTCTGTAATATTAAAAGAGGAAAATCTTACGATGATTATGAAATAAAACCATGAAAATCAAGCTTAAATATGAATAATTACGTGCTAATAATATAGTACAATTTTACATTAGTGCTACGTTCATGTTGCTTTACATGCTACGTAATTATTTTAAATTAAGATAACAGTAGTAACATAAATGTTTAAGTGACCATATTCTATTTTCATAATTAGTGGAAGTAATACTGCAAATTAGGACAAAATACGGATGGAATGGATCGGATCAGGTGGTTTTAGAGCTGTGTTTGAGTAACTTAGAGCAGAGCGAATGAACTATCTAGCGTTCAATTAGAGACAACTCAGATATTCATAATATTTTAATTCACTACTTATGGTGAATACTTGTATACAATTTACCATTAAATTTATACAGTATTATCGCTAAAATAAAGTAATTTTATTTAAAAACATCGAGAAGGTACTATTAGCCAGACTTTACGAAGAATACCTAGAGAAAAAGTTTGACATATAGAATGTAAATCTTTAACGTTTCCTTATCACTCTGAAAACTAAGAAATTTTCTCTCCTGCGTCAATATCTAGTTTGATGATTATGAGGATAATGAAGCCTATCGTCCATGGAGCTTGAAACATTTCTCTTGTAAGCTTATTTGCCTGCGGGTTATTTATAAAATGAACTGAGTGAAAAATATATTTTATATTTTGCATGAAACGTCTGCCTGCAGGTGAGTTTAAAGCTCAAACATATAATATGGATGCTTTATGAATACATAGCTACAAGCAGATAAATAGTCAAGAAGGTTATGGCATGGAGCAAATAGGCTAATCTTACGGGGAAGGGAAATGTCCAAAGTCCAGATCTCCCTGTCATCGGAAGCTACCAAAGACAGGAAGCTTATAGGTACTGAAATCTTACAGAGGATGGGATATTGGAGCTTATAGAAGTTGCAAGCTTCCGGAGGGCGAATGCTTTAATATGCTAGGAGCTCTCAAGGACCAAAATCCTATATAGTCCCAAAAGTTCAAAACTCTCAGTCCCAAGAACTTCTAGATGTTACTATAGACCTCAGGCTAAAGAAAGTAAGTGAATTCTTTCAGATTTACTGCTCCTAAATATTGTTTTCCTATACAGTCTCTCCAGACAGAGATACATTACTAGTCGTTATATTACTATTAGTCGTAGCTTCCAGAGAAAATAAACTAATCTCAGCTGGAAATCTCCAAATCCTTAGTAGAGGAATGCTGATTGATACTACAAAAATTATTTACGGACACTGAAAGCATAAGAATAAGCGAAGAGGAAATGAATACTGAACACTGACGAACATTTATTTATTTTGACACATAATGTCACGTAGCAATTTTGGATCAAGACAACATGTTATTCTCGTTCACGTTTAAAACTGTTACTTCCAAATAGGTCGCCACACATTTATTCAAAGCTGCCATAACCTGCGGAAATGACTTCTGCGACGCGGGTGCACCTGTTAAAATGAGACTGAGGTAAAGCGAGGAAATAATTAGAAAAGAACTGGCACAGACATCACTGACCTCTTTTACTTGACTAGTATTTCCACACAAGACGGTGGAAAGCTGCCAAGTTCTGGTCATCTTGAACCATCTATCATGCTCTCCAAGGCCATAGTTGTCATATATGACAACTACGTGCTTGATTCTTCCAAGCAACTTGGCTGTTGGTAAAAGAATAATTCACTAAATGATTTTGCATTATGAAAAAAGTTTAAATTATGGTATTGGTCTCAGCGTTATTATTAGCAAGAAGAATTTGTTTGTCACGGTTTATCGCAGTATTATTTAGTTTCTCTAGCAGTCCACAAACTTCTTAATGTTAGTCTAGACGTACTATTAGTTTTATTTGAACAAGTAATACTAAAGCTGTCGCCACCAATAGACAGTAATAAAATAAAATAGATACCCTTTGAGCAAGTTGAAAAGATACAAAACGTATTTAAAATCTAATGCCAGTTTATAATGGACTCAGTCACCACCAAACAGAATTTTCCTCATCATCTTGAAAACAGCGAGGAAATCTACCAAAGTGGATAGTACGAGCTGAAACTACATATGCGTATTTTAATAATTCAGTTGTATATAAAGTGTGTGGTTAACTGAAAGTTAGAAATATTTGCTAGCAATGCATCCTTAAATTTCTAAGCCACCGGACCTAGAAGTAGCCAGGACCGGTAGTCCAGGCAACTGGTATTGCAAGTGACATTGAAAGGACTCTCTGGCTATAATACACAGTGCAAATCCGTACTCGTTGGCATCGCCTGGTTCTGCTACTAGACAAGGATCGTTAGTACCGGAATGGTAGTGAAAGTAAGATGTACAGATTTTGCGTTTATTATATTTTCCATTAATAACCGCATGGTACGCCCCCAGGAGGGTTTATTTCTGGCTGGTTTATACCTTCCAGTTAAACCTACGCTGGGTACAGCAAAAACCGATTTGTCCCTTAAATCTGGTCAACTCAAGGATATCCAGGATTGGCTAGCCGTAAATTTCGAGATATTGAGGATAAGGGAAGATCGATAAGTCTAGTGTAGTGTGGGAATGCTTGTTGGACCTGGTGGGTCCTTAAGTGTTAAATCCTAGACATAAGGGCATGCCACCCCTGGCAGCTTTAACTGAAGAGGCTGACACAGAACTGGCCTCCCCTTCTTCGAATAAGACGTGACTGAGGTTAATGCCCAAAATCCTTCCTCATGGATCTCGACAGGAGGCGGCCCCTACCTCAACTTTACTCATCCATAATATCCTGTCACTCCGGAAGCAGCGCAAAGGTCCTTTTAGGACTAAGTGCAATTTCTTAGCTTCTTGTTCTAAGAGAACAAAAACACCTCAAGATGCCTAGGAAATGTTCATGAAAGGTAAAAATATAAAGCTGACAAAACTGTTATAATCAATTTGTTTTAAATCCTATTTTTAATTGATAAATTATACCTACCATAAGTGCCTCCTACCTAACTGTATTTACTCTGCAACATTTCTACCCACTTGAAAAATATCTTCTGCGAGTTTTATTATAAAACCCTATAAATAATAATTTCAAACGAATAAACTAAATTGGTGTTATTGAACCACTCGCTTTGAGAAAGTTTTAAAGTCAAATGTTAGCACCCACTAATACGAGTACATACTGGGAGTGATTGCAAATAATTGCTATTCGGATTTACTGAAATCTAAAATTACTCATTTCCTGTTACATCTCATTTAAAGTAAATACAATAAAGGAATGCACTATTGGATTGCTATTTCAGAGAAATATAAGTTTATTGGCTCTACCACGACGTACAGCTGGTTAGGAAAATACTGTCAAACCGGTCAAATGCAATATGAGCGCAAAGCCAGTTGAATTCGTTCGGATTTATATGAAAATAATATCAGAATCAGAAATATCAGAGTAAAAACATCAGTGGTAGTACAATATTAACAGTTTAATGACCACTATAATTGGCTACGTACAACGAGCAGAGCAGTCCAATCCATTTTTTGTTATGGTATACAGCATAAAAATTCAGTATTTATTAACATCTCACAGTTGAGAAGCATTTATTGCTCCCGGCTTGGGCAAGCGTACTTTTAAAATGGTCGGGCTCGCTTATGCGTTGACGGATTTCGTTAAAAAAGGTACAGTTGGAATTGCTAAAAAATTTCAAAATAGGTAGTATCTTGTAAAATATTTATAACTATACTTTTTTGTTGTTTGGCTTTTAACGCTTTCATCAGGGGCTTTTGTTAATATTAAAGCAAATAACACAATTATGTTTTTGAGTTTTCCTCTTATTTGTCATAACCTATGTGAACAGTTTTGTATTCGTAGCTTTTCTAGTTCTAACTATATTTTTTTTTAAATACAAAATTGGTGGCTAGCGGCTAAACGGCACATTTCTCGTCCAATGTATGTAGAACATTTTGTGTTTGGAATCATAAGTACTATCAGCCACAGACAATTGTGACACCATTTAGTGCACACCCTGTATACATATATGATTCTGACTGAGCTTTGCATGGATCTAGAGCCTTCAAGACGTAAAAAAGTCCTGTCAAATAGTTTATACTTTACGGAGTATTGTTTCACATTCCACAATATCGGTTCGTGCATCTGGTGTTATTATTAGGCGCTTACCTATGGGTCCTTGGAATCGAACATTTACATCCGGGCAGGACTGCCGGACTTGTAAAGTGTAATCTATATTTCAGCAGGCAGTTCAAGCTGTGAGGAGTTCCCGGCCTAGCAGTACCCGGATCACGCTGCGGCCAGGGCAGGGCTGCCAGACGGAAGCGCGCGGTGAAGGGATTTGCCTCGGCCTTTGGAAAGTGATTTATGAAAACAGTCTAGGCATTGACTTTCGGAAAAAATAGGTCATAAACATAGATTGATAACAGTCTTAGATTATTTTTCTACCTACTTGTTATATTTACTGGGGCGCTGAAATATTAACAACTTGTTGTGACCTACTTCTAACAATTTTGAAAGATACATTAAACTTGGCATTCTTCCATGGTGGTTTACAATCTGATGTTCATAAACATCTCACCATAATTTGTAAAGGAGTACTGACAGATTTTCAATCCATCGAGTCTATGAATTCGGATTGGATTTTCAGTTTAACATTCGACAATTGTTGACACAATTAATGTGAACGATATTTCCGTAGCACATGCTATCCCGCTTGTATTCTTGCAGAATTTTAGTGCCTCTTTCCTCACTAATCAATCGCTTTAGATGAACAATCGTGTAGATTATAGGGATTAAAATACGTTTTGACCACACTCGTTTAATGTTCAACAAGATGCTGGTTAATTAGTCATCTTTTTATTGCTTTCAAACAATTTACATTGTATTTGAAAACTATTTTACTATCGTAATACTCTTTTGTCTCCCCAGTACTACAACGGATTCATATTATTCATTTATGCATTAAACTAGTGTAGGCTACTCTCCTCTTCCCGTAATATCTAAATTATCGTATTATCATCATTAAAATTATACATAGTTTACTTTAATTGTTTTAGTAATAGTTTCAGCTGAAATTTTCACTTTAGTAGAGTCTAATTCCGCCAAATTGGAAGGAACCAGACTTATTTGAATTAATGTGATCAGGTTAATGTGACATAATATACAAAATCATTCTTTGGACATATATTAAGCTTTGTTTTAAACTATGTTATTGTTAGGTAATTTAGTTATTTATTCAATTGAAGAATTGAATTGGGCAAGTTGATTTAGTAAAGAATCAATTTGGCTGATATGGAAATTTAGTTAATCACGTTTCAGTTAATCGAAATTCTATTGTTTATCAAGAATAAAGGACCAAGCATGTTAAAGGTGTGCTTAAATATTGAAGTATTATGAATATAGTAACATGTACTACGAATAATTCGGTTGTTTGATCGATCGCAAGAGAAAAAACGTATATAAACCACCAATCATGATAAAAACCCCTAATTTTGGAAAGTAAAGAGATTACAATAAGTAGAATACAAGTACTATAACTTGAATACTGATCGCAATGATGGCAAAGCCCTCATTCGCTTACTTACTTATCCCGATATCAAAGAAAGTAGAAATTTGGCATACGTATGCCTCGTGGCTTGAATAGAACACCTAAAACATTTTCAAAAAGATAACTAGACGTTGAACAAGACTTATGTGTTGTCTATGTCTTAGAAAGACGGTGCACGCACGCGCGCGCGCACACACACACACACACACACACACACACACACACACACACACACACACACACACACACACACACACACACACACACACACACACACACACACACACACACATGTATTATGCTCTCAGCAGAAAAAATTAATAATTTTCACGAAGATCTACCACCCACAGGGATTGAAATGGGATTGCAGGTCATAGAAGAGCTAAATTTGTATTTTTAAAATTTCCCAATGTCCTAAAAAGATGAAATTTTACACGCACGTGCATCATTACTTAAATACCAAAAATAAAGTATATTTATGACGATCATTTACCTATATATCTATTCTTTTTAACTTCCCGCTGTTCTAGAAATACTAAATTCAACACATACTAAGAACACTTACACAAAGAAACAAAAAGCATTTGAATTAAGATCAACATCTCATAGGACTTTAATACTAGCAAAACTATATTATTGTTGTTTAATTACCCGATATCTTACTATGATTAATGTGTCTGGCACTCATGTGCCTCATACTCTGAAAAGAAAAAATTGTATTATTTTTTTACTGACCAACCACTAATAGGTGCTGAAATAAATTGCTACCTATAAAAGATCTATATTTCTATTTTTAACTTACGAATATGTGCCTCATGCTCTCAAAATAAAAACAAAATTTTTCTTTAAGATCAATCACCCATATGGTTTTCTACTTCCCTGACAGGCTAGGACGATCAAATTTGAATCACACGTTCCTTATCCTCTTAAAAGACACTTTTACATTAAACATTTTCATGAATTTCAAATAACCCTACGATTGTTTAGTTGTTACCGAAACTGTTGTATTAAAGGAATGGTGCAGTGAAATTGGTGTATTTGATTGGTACTCATAAAAGCATTTTTACTCTCAGCCTTCCAGTGACCATCACTTAGTTTCAGGAGTTGTTTATTAAGCCATTTAAAATTAAATGCTTATGACGTACCTTTTATATAATAGGAAATCGCGTGCAAAGCCGCATTTGACATAATTTATGCATTTCATATACATACAAACTGTTTAAAGAACTTTTAATACAGACCAACAAAGAGATGTAAATTGTATATGAGCAGCTCTCATAATACCAAATATTTTGTTTTCTATGTCAGCCGTCAGATGCTTTTGCAACCCGCTATAATGGCCGAGAGGCATTCATAATCAGGCCTTCTAGAATTTTAACTTCTCCATCCCGCTATGATGGCGAGAGGCATTCATGATCAAAATCTGAATTATGATCTTTTACCTAATTGGTACTATCTCCAGAGATATTTTTCCGCTTCGTTACCATCAGTGCTACATAAGGTGCTAACAAAGACTTTAACGAAATTAATTTATGGCTACAAGAAAATGAATATATTTAAATCATGTTCAGTACTTCAGCACATCAAATTGTTCTTAAGAATCCAGAAATTTCCATTCAACTTTTAAACCTAATGTTTGTTCATACCTACAATTTTTTCTTGTTCATAAATTATTATTTACTCAAATTTGTCCACTCTAGCACCTAAGTATGTGCCAAGAACTCGTCTCTCTTGTACAATGCTTCGGTGGTTATGGTGGTTTTTGCCGAGTTTTAAAATCCTCTTCACTCAGGTGCTAGCTTAACCGTTGAGTTCATAAAAGAAAATATACTGGTGATTAAAATTTATTTTATTACTATCAATTTAAAAAGAGTATTACTCGATTCTTCAATAATAAGCCAAATGCAACGATTATCCATATAGCGTTTTTCGTAACTTCAATCCTCTACCACCAAGTAGCCGAACCCCCTAGAGCTAGAGGGTGATGGCATGCTCATTTAAAACTCGCTGGTGACTCCTTTACAATAATCAAAAGTCAAAATTTCTTCCCTTTTCAGTGCATACTCAATGTAAGCTAGCGGCTGGGCTACTTAGTGATTGAAGTATTTTTAACGGATTATGGCAGTTCAATGACAAATCGAGCTCTGTTCGAGATAGTGCTCTCTGTATCCAGTTACAAAAAAAAGAAGTACGTCAGCAGACGTCAACGCATTTTGACACGGAAAAGGCAAAGTTTCCAGTGCAAGGCCAGTGTTGTCCCAACAATTTCAGATGTATAGATGTGATCCCCATAGCATAAGACAATTACTCACTGTATCAAGCAAAATATGCTAAGAAAATATGACCTGAGAAAAGATTATGTTTGAAATTTTTTAACCTTTCGATACCTCGATCATGTTTTTTTTTAGCTTTGACACAGTAAATCTCAAACATCAGATACATAAATAATAGTTAAGTTATATCTCTGTCAGACAACTAGATAAAGAAACTACCATTCACCACATTCAGCGTCCAAATAAACGGTCTGCATATGGCTGGTTCACGGAGAATTCATTTTCGTGTTTGTTTTCTACTCTTATTAATATTTTTACTTCCATCAAAACTCGCCCGGCTAGCAATAAAGCCTTGAATAAGAGAAATGTATCCAGAAATTTCACGAAAAACCTGAGTGTGAGCTTATAAAATGTAAATTGGTTCTCGGCTTTATTACTAAATAATGTTTTTTATTGTAATAGATAGACATATTGCTCTATTTTTATTAAATATACATTTCTGGATTACTACTATTGTAAAAAAATAAGAAACAAAATACACGTTCCTCAATTAGCTACGATTTTAGATGAAAAAATTTGAAAGATTGAAAAACTTTTGAACTTAAATTTCGTAGCCCATTGAGTCATTAGGGCGTTATGAAAATATATTATAAGGGATGTCTGTCTTCACTATACTACCATAAGGAGTAAATATTCAAAAATTTTTAAATGTGTGACTGTAACTAATATTTGAATCAAAAATATAAATCAGAATTTCAAAATTGTTATGCCATTTTCCATTATGAAGGCCAGGTAACAAATTTATTTGGTAACACACAGTATTTAAAATAAAAGTTTTACTCTTGACATATGAACTTTAGACTACTATGTAATTTTTTGTAATGACAAGATTTGTAAGGTTTAAGGACTATTGTGGAAGTAATTTAAAACTTAATTTAAAAGCGGATAATGTTATTGTTATGTAAAGTATTTGTATTGTAAAGTAAAATCTTATTTTAGTTACAAAGAACCGAAACGAGTATAAAAGTAAAATACTAAGGATATGACGGGCTGAATTGTTTGTCGGCTATGATGTCGGTAATTAATTTTACAGTATTCTATTTTTATACTCATGAATGGTAAGTTTAAATATTTAAAGAATAAACACATTTAAAAAAATAATTTTTAATTGTAAATACAAGAAAATAAAGGGAGTTCCATAAGAAATTGTAAAGTAGAACATCATTCTATGAAATGGCACACTACATAAAGTAGGACAAGGACGTAACCAGCGAAGGGGTTCAGGGGCTCCGGACCCCCAAATTTTCAATTTCTTTAATTAGGTTTTAACGAACGATTATTATTATTTAAATAATTCAGTATTACTGACATGTACAGCTGAAAGATCGTTCTCAACAAAGAAACAGATCAAGAACTTTTTGAGGAACAAAATGGGGCCTTACTCTCTCTCTACTACGGGAAAAAAAATATCAGTTGCATGTACCCCTCCAAAGGTTTTTCCTAGCTACGATCTTGTAAATAGGTGAGATCTTCCTTTTAAACTTTTCGGTAAATTTACTCGATTTTGAGATGATAATGATTGCACAGATAAGATGGACTGTCCATCAAAAGTCCAGCCCACAGAGCAAAGATCATTGACACACTACACGTCTAGTTAGCGCTGAGCTGTCACCGGCGCCACCCACAGCGGCAATAACAATAGCGTAGAAATTCGCTACACTGATTGGGCGTTATTTTCTTAATAGAATCATCTGATCGCTCGGCAGTGACAATGGACCTTGTGACAAGTGACGGGAACATTCTGCGGCTGATTGGGCGAGGTCCTTGCCCGGTAAAACAATAGTTGCGTCACACAACGCGTTAAGTAACGCAGTACGAGCGCGTAGAGTGCAGTGAGCGTGCGTTATCAGTGACCTTGCTTCTCTCTCCCCCCTCCCCTCTAGTGAGTGGACAATACTGCCCCCCCGTGACCGCAGATATAAGCAAACTTCGGCCCACCGGACTTCAGTGACCAGTGACTCGTACACCATGGCTGCCCTTACTCAGGTAATCATTCTCTAATTACTTATTTATTATTCTATACGTTATTAATTTGTTTCAGTTTATCAGTTCATTAAATCGCACATTAGTGCATAATCCTAAAAAATGGAAAATAAAAAATACAAATAAAATAAAACAAAATTATTTTTTTATATTATAGTATTTAATTGCTAAAATAAAAACAATATTGTTTTTTTATTAGGAAAATAACATTTTTGCATTTTATTTATTGTGAAATTATTCTACAAAATCAGAATTAAACTTCACAATCATAAATTAATCTTTTGTTTTTAAACTTGATCAGGGGGTTTTCATCGTCTTTATAAAGTTATACAATTAATCGTAATTAGAATTACTATGAACTAAAAGTTATATAACTGTAAAATTATTCTATAAAAACAACTAATATTGAATATAATTAATTTTTTATTACTAAAATTTATCGGTTTTTTATCACCATCGGCTTTATAAACTTGAACAATTCATCGTAATTACAATATATTATGCACTAAAAGTATATAATAATATAACTGTAAACATATTCTACGAAAAACAGTTAGTATTGAATCATCACAGTCTTATAAATTAATTTTTGTTTAGTAAACTTGATTAGGCTTTTTGTCACCATCTACCTTAAAAAGTTGAAGAATTAATCCTAATTAGAATATATTATAATCTAAAAGTAATATAATATGGAAAATATCTCTATGGACTTTTAAAAAATTTGTCTTAGTTATCATACATTATTGTTCATTATGTCTTGCTTTTCATTAGCTTGTAGTACAATATTGTTTATACTCGTATTCAAGTTATAAACAAATATTTGAAATTCCAAAAAATTTTTAAACATTAAAAATCATACCTAATAATCAGTAGGTATTTATTTATTCGTTAACATTAAATGAAAATCCGATAAAACACCTTTTGCAGTCTTTTAAATGACTCAACCCGTGGTGAAATAAAAATACAGCAATAGTAAAACTGAACTAACACAAAGAAAAAATTATGAAATTACATTAATCTGTAAATCATATTGTAATCACTTTTACAGAGGCTAATAATATCATCAAGTAAATGTAATATTCCCTTTCATTAGGCCTTCAGTGATCTAACTTATTATAAATATATTTTAAAATGTGCAAAAAGAGTTTATATAGCTTGTTTTAAATCTTCTTTGAAATTATTAAAAGTTTTTGTAATAGGAAAATAGTAAAGCTATAGGACTTGACACATTTGTGTTTATTGTAAATATACTAAGTCAATGTATATATTATTAGAAATTTAAAAAAATTTAATAATTCTATTAATGGATTTCGTTAAAAGCCTATCGTGCATATCCTATCTGCACTCACCATTATTCTCCTATAAGTGTATAAACATATAACAAAAACACACATAAAAACACACACACACACACACACACACACACACACACACACACACGACCACATGACACATGATTTTAAACATGATCACTTTATTTTAAAGCAAATTCGGTAATAATTCGCAATGTACGATCATGTTCTAGAAAATAAAGGACTAACTGAGCACTACATACATACATTTGATTCACAAAATGCTTACAATAGTGGGCTACAATGCTATTGGGACAAGAAATCTCACCTAAAATGTATATGCAGAATTTTAATGGAATGCATAATTTTTTTATAAACAACCGTTCTTCGATTATCTGCCAAATAATGTTAACCAATGAACTAATAACGAAATGAGTGATGGACAGAAGCCACAGACATGATAGTGTACATACAATATAGTGTGCAACTATTGAGAAGTGTGCATAATCATATAAAATTAACATTAAATAGTCTAGGTGCAAATAGCTTGTCAATCAGATCTAATGGTTCTATTGTTGTCTAATCTATATATATAAAAATGAAACTGTTCGTGTGTAACAGCATCACTCACAAACGGCTGGACGGATTCGCCTAATTTTTTTTTTAATTTGTTCGTCTTGATCTGTAGAAGGTTATAGGATACTTTTTTATCCCTTTCCCGATTCAGGATTCCGCCCCACTGGTTACAGAAATACCCGTAAGAAATGCATTGCAGCAAACATATGTTATTAAGTGAAAGAGTCTTTTCAAATTTTTAATCAGCTGTTCTTTGTAAACATACAAGGACAATCACTTAACGTCGCAGGAATCCATCTGGAACCCTCATGTTTCTCGCACGGTCAATTATACGTCGCTTGCTCAAGAGTCGGAAACCCGAAGAACCTTTATATTTATGCTCCAAATAATACAACTAATAACGTTGTTTACCAAAACGCATTAAAATAAACAAAAAAACTTTTATAATAGATTTTATGATATGCTACGATGTATTAGTAGAGCAATAAATTAATTGGAAAAACGTATAATAAAATTAGTATTTCTTTTCGATGCTTGATTGATGTAGCCCTCTCTACTGCCACGCGAGCGGAGCCGCGGGTTTAGGCTAGTTTTAATTAATTATTAATTAGATGCATGGATAGCTTAAAATGATTTGAAGCAATGAAATTAGCATATTTATTTCAAACGTAGAATAAACAGCTTATTGCTTTAAGACATAACTACTAGTTGCAATTTTGTTTATAAACACTATACGATATGGTGTTGCATAGTGAGAGCAATATGAATCCAATTTTTCTCAACAAGAATAGAAATATATAATTCAACATGTCAAACATTTCGTCAAACGTGGAACACCATTTTGGAATCCGATAAATAGAGGTAACACCTTAGTACTTTTAGTATTGGACGAGGTTTTTCATTTTATTCCAATCTAGATTTGATTTCCTTCTGATAAAAACGTGTTAAACTTGTATGCAAGAACAATGGCTGGTACTATATTTGCATTATTGATATACCAATTTAATTATTTTTTCAAAGATATAATTTTGAGTATGTTTTCTATGTGCGTAGACGCATATTGTTTATCGTGTAATGTTTATTCTTTTACGATTAATCACACAATGACGGCATGTTTTGGGTATTTTTTAGTATGTACTTTTTCAAAATCACATATAAGCATTTTTATTATACGGAAAACGTAAAATAATGATAACATCTGAATTTTCAGATTTATGTAAAGGACATAAAATTGATAACAAAATAGTTTGCTCCAACTTTGTGACTTTAACACGAAGTATCCAGATCTGAAGGTGAAGAAATATCATTACCGTCCCAGATGCCATATTAATCAAGTAGAATTCTCGCGTATACGACGTCTTTTCTTAATTATTGCATAAGTACTATTCATCTCGTGTTCAAATCACATACCGAAATCTCCACGGTAATGGCGAGAATTTTCCCAACATCTTTGAGGCAAGCATTTGGGAAATCTCTTTATGTCTCAATATATTGTTCGTCCCATACATTCCACTAAGATAATTATTGGACATTGCTATGTGGTCCATGAATTGATCCAAATATTTGCTGAGTTAATTAACGGTGGTGTTTTTAGGAAAAAATCATATTACCTTACACTTTTTTACCTACTGCATCAGATATGGAAGTTAAGTAAAATAGTCTTTGTGCATTCTTACCTAGATGGTGAGGCAAACGACCAAGCGTTTTTTAGATAAATATGACTTTTTTGGGGGCAGGGGAACCCCTTTCAGCCAATTACTTCTTCTCCATTTATTAACCTCAGAAAGTAATATACTCAAAAAGGACATTATAAGGTACTTTTAACACGAAAGCGAAACGTCCCTAGTTATTTATTAGATTTCCGGCGGCCTGGAAAGAAATTCTTACATTTTCCTCTCATTCTTGCAGCATCAGACCCAGAACGATAGCCGAATCACTGGGAAATCATTAGGCACTCTTATCAGTATTAGCAAAAGCATGGTATCGTAATGGTACTGTAATTGTGAAGAATTTATGAACGTTAAGAATATCCCATATGGGATTAAACAGTCATTAACATTAAATAATAACGAATTATTACATAAATAACGAATACGTAAAAAGAACAGTTATCAATGAGCACATTGTTGTGAACTGCATTTCAGTAATAAATTAAAATGATGGACACAACATTGTTTTCCAAAAGTTCCATTCGTTTCCATATACTCCTCGAGTATTATAGGCATGATTAACAAACTCTTAACAAACTGTCACCGCATTAAATTCTTACCGTCTTTATATGTCTTGCAATTTATTACAGAGTCCAATTTAAATTTATATATAAGTTACTTGATTGATGTCTTTTTCCTAAATTGCTTTAAGGTTTCAATATAACTCACCAATATTTGAAGAGACACACTTTTTCAAATATTTTTGCGAAACGAAGACCTGTAAACCCATTCTCCATTCCATCGCGTTCGTCCAGCTACTTGACACCCAAACCAGTGCTCGACATTGGACGGGTGCCTAACACCTATGATTAATGCAAGTACCAATCAGCACATCCGCTGTATCTGTGCTCCACCCACTGTATCCATTACAAGGCGATTTGCACACAATGATGCCAACAGACTAACATCTAATTACTCTATTATCAATCTATTACCAGCACATTATGTTGTTGACAGTGATTTACTGCCTTGGACATCCTGTGGATATGGTAACAAATTTTCACTTAGAGTTGTGTAAATTTGGAATTGCCATAAAGATGCGTGTTTAGGTACAATGTTTATTCAAAATGTTAAAAAATGAGTTCTAAAATAAAAAAAATGGATTTTTTTCGATTATATTATAATATTTATTTATATTATCACAATTCTTGATACAGCGTAATTGTTTAAAGCGCAATTGTTTAATAAAGCTGAAGGAGAGAGATTACAGTAATTCTGTCTATATTCTTTAATAAATAATGTCTAAAATGGTTATTAAAGTTTAGAACTATTTAGTTGAACTTCAAGATCAATAATAAACCGCCAATATTATTTTTAAAATTGAAATTATAAACTATTTTGTCGTAATAAACTGGTATGATGGTCGTAATATTATTAGTATTTCATGAAACAAACTGACATGAAAAAAATAATTTGTTTAAATTTAAGGTTTTTCTATCCATGATTTATAGCAATTAAAAAAATCAAATTAAGAGCTAAAACTCAAGTGTAAGTCACATTTACGATTTTTAGAACGTATAAAACTGTCTTAAAAGTTTCATCCTCCAGTAGTTCTGCAAGAAGTTAGGAAATGGTGGCATGTCGCATGTTGCTTTGTAAAGAGGTTAGGTTAGCGCACATCTGGGTCGGGTTACAAAACACATGTTTACAAGGAATAACAATCAAGCGAGTGAGCTGAGCAGTGACAACATCCGTCTGAGCGGACTTCCGCTACAATCACGCCATCTTGTCTGGCCGCCAAGTCGTCTGGAATGTTAAACAGTTATGTCACAGTCACGGTTACCATGGTGACGTGCGCCTCAGTCGTAAACTAATCACTTGTACCGGCAATCCTCTTCACTGGAGCATGGCCTTGGACTTCTTGCACTTGTATACTTTGCGACAGAAAAGTAGCCATTTCCCACAATAGTCTGATTAACATTTTTAAACATTTAAGCTTAAATAATTTTGAAAACTTGCAAAAAGTGAGATACCATTATATAGTTACGTTTTCGTACGCCTTTTACTTATTTCTCCTTTTTCTTTCTGGTAAAATTAATTTTGCAGTTTTTAATAATTGCCTTTATTATGAATCAATTCGAATATTTTTTAGATAATCTGTACAACTCTATTTGTTTTGAAAATTCACACTGCTGGTGTTGGGAGTTGGAAACAATTGGCGAATGAAAGAGTTGTACGAGTGCAAAATCCTATGTTTGAATGTTTATTGTGTTATGAGACCCACACTTTTTATCAAACAGGATGACTTTTGCCATACAATGTAAACTATTATCGGGAGTAAAAAGTTCGAATTTGAAATCTGTAATTGTAATGTTCAAACAACGGGAGATTTTTTAAAAAGATTTCTTTCTTACATCTAAATTTCAGTAGCCCACTCCATGTCAGTCAGTTTGGCGTAACAATTGGCGAATGAACGATTTGTACGAGTGCATAATCATGTTTGATTGTTTATTGTGGTATAAGAGCCACACTTTTTACCTTACAGAATGACTTTTGTCTTATAATATAAAATATTATCGGCAGTAAACAGATTGAATTTGAACTCTCTAATTGTAATGTTCAAACAACGAGAGCTTTTAAAAAAATTGTTCCCTTTCTTGCATCAGAATTTTAGTAACCAAGTCTTTGTTAGTCAGTTTGGCTTAGAATCAAATGCCTGTTTTGAAATTTTGAAAAGACAGTGTTGTCTCAACATCCCAAAATTGACAATCTACCAAGAGTCCCAGTAATGTTCCCAAGATAACCACACCGGAAGTAGCTGGCCACACTAAACTGTGATGGGTCCATTGCGCTCGACAGATGATGGCACTTTCTACAAGCGGGTTGGGTCAGAGTAGCTACGAGGCGTGCACTACAAGCGTCATCTTGTGACGAGGCATCTTGGCTCGCCCCGGGAAAGTTCCCAGTGAAAGTACAACACGTGAATAACCTTGACACACGACCGCAAGAAAATTGGTGCTGCGGATTATACTTGGGTACCTTGTAGGAAGTAGAGTATTAGACAGTGGTCACAGTAGACCGGGGACACGTAATTAGGTACATCCTCACAAGCACACAGAATCGGTAATTTGCTAGGAAGAAATGATTGGATTACGCATGCGTTGTAAATTCAAATAATGTATTATTATTGGGAAAGATTACTAAATATAATTTTCTTGTTGTTTTGGGTTATTTGGAATTAGTTAGACCCATAATGTTTTCACTTTTTTGCAAAGGAACTTTGCAAAAAAATTAAACTAATTAATTACTTGAACCTACCTTTTTCAGACCAATACACACGAGGAAGTTATATTTGAATATTAATGAAGCAAAGTGATAATTCTCAAATTTTAACTCTGTATTCCTCGATTTTGCTTTAGCATGGTGACATCAGTGCTACGCCTTTCGGCATGCATTCTCTTTATGCAACAATAATAATAATTTATTTAAACAATTTGTACGCGGAAAAGTCTTTAGGAAAATGGCGCCTGTTTAACCCCGTGAGGCAATATAACTACTGCAGCTACTTTGCATTTTCTTCATGCAGGCGTTGGGGCCTCTCCACTACATGTTATGTCACCAACATGGTAACACTCAGTGTCTTCAGTAATGTTGCCATAGAATACTTATTATAAAAAAAAATTATGGTTGCCTGTAAAGTCGGTTTTACGGGCGAAGATTTTACGTGACAACGTCTTTTTCTCGGTAGAATATTTATTGATATGAATATTATTAAATTGCACAATAGGAACAAGGAATTGAATGAAAATAAGAATTGCACAAATTTTAACTATAGAAATATATTTTGTTTACTAAAACATTGTACATAATTTGAAATTAATTAAAATTTGTTATTGTAAATGGTAAAGTTGAATAAAACATTTACTAAAATTGGAATTTGAAATTCTTGCTAAACACAGTTAAATTCTAACTCCGCGCGTGGTGATTGGTCGGTTTAGTTCGTTTGTTTGGTCGCACTGTTTATGACAGGTTAGAGGTTATAATTTGTTATTTTAAATGTTTGACTAGCAATACGCGCTGTTTCTTCTCAATCGACTGAATTGCGATTGATTGCAGAGTGATTTAAACTAATAATTTACTTAACACTATCAACATTTGTCAATAGTATGACATAACCTATAAACTCAGTTTCTCAACTTTTGTGTCAATCTAACAATTAATCAATCAATCATAGTTTACGATAATGAAATATCAGTGTACAATTATTTACCTTTATTGTTGTAGTTGTTGTAAATGACGAATCTAAGCACTCCACATTTTCACGAATAAACATAGTTATCTGCTTTATCCCGTGCGGCGGACCCACAGTTATCTGCTTTATCCCGTGCGGATCCCGTGCGGCGGACCCACTGGACGGGCATCGTAACGTTACCGGGCGTTACACTTTTTCATGAGTGACTCCGAGCCGCAACCTAATGACGTTGTCACGTTAAAAACTAAAATTTAAATTTTAAAAATTATTAATAACAATAAGAATTTTATTTGACGTAAGACTGAATAGTAATTATTTGTTAGAATTTCAATTAATAATTTGGTAGGAAACATTGCTCTAGGATTATGCATTACACATTTGCAATTTTAAAGCAAATATTTGTACATGTTCCAGATGTTGTGTGTTTTGTCTGTGGCTGTAGCTGCTCAGGCCGGGTACCTCGGTGGATACGCCGCCCCCGCCATCAGTTATGCCGCCCCCGTCGCTTACGCCGCCCCCCTGCCCTACGTCAAACACGCACCAGTAGACTACTACGTAAGTAAATACACCTTTAAACTCCTCTTAGATATTACGGGTAATAACGTATACTTCATCGAATAAGGGCGATTGTATTTGTAATCTTTTCTATATTTAGATAAAGGTAACTGCTTATTTAAAAAACTGAAACACTTGAAATTAATTTAAAGATTCAGTGATAGTGACTTTCGTTAATTCTGATACCTTAGAATAGAAAGAATGTTTTCGAGCATACTTGACATTATTTGTTGAATGAACTATTTAAGTAGTATTCAGTATTAGGTTGTAAAGAGTGTATTTTTAGTAAAAATATTCTTTTTATTTGAAATTAACTCTTAAATTGATTATCATCGGTTAACAACAATTAACGTCACGTTATAATATTTTATATTAACGTAAAACAATACAGTGCTTTAGGATTATAGTAGTTCCAACTTTTTTCTAGTTCAAATTTTAAAAGTATTATTTTTGTAGTTACATTATAAATAATTAAGTCGTAATTGCGCTTAAAAATAATTTGGGACTATTGCATTTGTATTTTTATTTCTAATAGTTAGATGCAGTACAAATGTAATCAGAAACATGTCCCTATATCATATTGTCAGTGAATACTGAATTATGAACAATCATTATAAATTATGATTTTGGGCCAATATATAAATACAATTCCAAGTATAAATAAATCTCTAACTTTCGGGTTGTCACGTATCGATTTTTGAGTGTTCACTTTTTATTTTCACATCAAAACTCGCCATAATAACTGAATCTTTCCCCAGGCTCACCCCAAGTACGCGTACAACTACGGAGTGAAGGACTACCACACCGGAGATGTCAAGAACCAATGGGAGGAGCGAGACGGTGACGTAGTGAAGGGAGAGTACAGTCTGGTGGAGGCTGACGGAACCATCCGTACAGTCACGTACACTGCCGATGACCACAATGGATTCAACGCCGTTGTACACAAGACAGGACATGCCGTCCACCCTGCTCCCGCGCCAGTCCATGTGCCGGTCTACCACGCTCCTGCCCCCCTTTACCACCACTAGCACCAACCCTGTCTCAGCTGAGGGCATTCCTAGCACCTTTAAACATCTGATTTAACCGCTGTCTCAGGAATTTGTTAGGGCCGAGAGGAAACTATCTAAAACGAAAATGCGTCACGTATAAAAAATAATATAACTTAATTTTGCCTAGAAGCTTTTACTTATTTATGGAAGGGCCGGGTGAGAGGATAGACATGCTTGATTGTTTCTTTATTTTATTTATTTCTAAACTCGTAGGTGTTAGTAACAAAATTTCTCATGTTAGAAACCTACTTAGTCACCACAGAAATTACGAAGAAAAAGTCAAATGCGTCTAGGCTTACAACCTGAGAGATATAGGGGTAGTTTTTTCAAGTTAAGATATGTCATTACCAAAGTTCAGCCACTGCGTGCCAACTTGATATGAAGTGTTTTATACCTTTCTTTGTATACTTTGCTCTGTCTGAACCTCTTGCATGGTGCTACGACTCACTGCTACTCTTTCTTCTTTTTCCTTTCGAATTCCCAGATGCCCAAGGCTAGTCGAGAACGGTCCAAGCGTACCTGTGTTCATTGAAGGAGTACTTTAAACTTGTACATAGTAATTAATTTAGCTGTGTTTTATATTTGCATATTAGCTTGCTCATTTTGTATCTTTCAAGTACTGAATAAAGTATTATTGAAATAAATCCAGACTCAGTTTGTTACCCGTCATTTATAGGATGAATAATTTGAGTAGTAATTGCGGCTTGAACTCTATCGCAACAGAAAATCGAATAACACTCATTCCTGATACATGATACACCCCAAATTCACTACAAAACTACAACAAACAAAAAAGACATAATTTGGTTGGGTTCATGTATCTGTACAATTTATTGTAAAATGAATTGAAACATGTAAATATGTACACACAATTGCTCTAAAATGACCATCTAAACCAAACTCTGACAATGAAATAACCAACTGTATTTTATGTGTGGTTTAATTAACACAATAAACACACACACAACACAAGTAACACTATGAAGATATGAATTCTTGTTTGTAAATAAGTGAAAAATCAAGTATTTTTCTTTAATAAGGGAATTATATATTTCGTGTACTATACAGTACCATATGATTGGCATTTAAGATAATGAAAATTTTTGAACTGATTTCGATGGTTTTGATGCTGATCTTTAAATCTTTCCAGACATGTACAAATGGATAATACCGATGTTTCCCAATTAAGTTGTGCAATGATAATTGGATTAACCTAACTAAGCTTAATCTAATCTAACAGTTACGGAACGAAAAATAAATAAATTATAATTTGCCTGGGTAAAATAAAAGAATACTAACATTTTAAATTATTATGACTGAACATTCTATTCGTTAGAATGTCAAATAAGGAAAATAAATACAAAAAGATCAATAACTACATTTTTAAGTTGGTGCAATATTGCTTTCAGTATTTCTTTCATAAGTTCTATTTTTGAGAAGAGATAAAATAATTAGTTTGTTGGTGTTTGTTGTGGTTTGTAATTACTTTGGCAAATACAGAGCAATTTACATGATAGGCTACCTAGCAAATATCTATGTATTTTTCTAACATCCGTCGACTAGTCATTAAAGCCATTAAAGTTAACATGAACTTTTGGTTAACCATCCACATGATATATCTTTATTTCCGTTATGGTTATTAGACCTGGAATTTTCATACTTTCTAACACTGAATCACCTGGCTCTTGAATTCAAAAAGTTGAATCTATAGTAAATTTCAATTGGAAACCCACGGTATATACTACCTACTTATTATTTAAATCGCCAGGATATATCTAAGAAAACCAGAACTCCGGTTGGTTCAGGTAGTAGGATGCTCCCTCAGCCTTTTTAAGTTTCGCCACTGAAATTATACCGCTTCAAGAAACATTCTTCAGAAGCTCCAGAAAATGTGGAGCTTCCAGCCTGTGTATACTGCCTTACGATACAACAAGCTCCTGATCTCTGGAAGTCTCCATGACAAAGTACATACATTTGGAAGATTTATACTTCTAGAAGTTATTAGAGCCCGAAAAGTCCCTGCACATTGACTAAGAGTGTTGTAAAGTGTTTAAGGATTCAAGCTTTCAGGAACTCTCATAATGGAAAGATGTAGTCTCTGGGAGAGAGAGAGCTGCCATTCTCTGCAGGTTTTGACCATTCAGAGCTGATTTACTTTGAAACATGAACTTTGAAGATGCAAATTTTTGTTGAAATCCATAGATAACTTGTAAATTGAATAGGAAATTGTTGCAACATTGGACTGCGCCCCCTTCAGTTCGACTAGTTCCAGCAACAAACTTGACCTTATCATTTACTCGTAGATCATAAATGCAATTTTTTTTTTGAAATCCATAGATCACTAGCAAATTGAGTAGGAAATGTTTGTGACATGGGACTGCGTTTCCTTCGGTCCGATTGGCTCATACAACAAAATTGACCTTACCATTTACTCCTTCAGTATCCGTGCCAATTTTAGTAAGTATCCGTTAAGAACTGCGGCGAAATCGTGAAAGACGTAGTATTACTTAAAAAAATAATTTCAATAAGAAGTTTAGAAATCTGCAGTATTCGTGTGTGAACGACTGTTAATTAATTATGATATTCATCTTCTAAAACACTCTGATGACCAAAATTTTGATATCTGATTGGATATTTATCTCGTTCTACATAAGGATTTGTGTGCTACCTCACTATTTTCTGTTATTTAGAACTGAGTATTTAGGTACATGCAACATTTTCTTCTTAAAAAATGGATAAATACATCAACAACTTTTATTTATTTATTTAATTAACGGAAACCATTACATGTGAGTACATTACAACACGCATTCAATATTTGAAAAAATATTACACAATAGCCATACATTACACGGATGGCAGGAGGTTAATTAACAACATTAATTAAGCAATAATACATTGTTCATGAGAGGCATTCAAATAAAAAAGAGACAGCGTATACAACCAATGACAATACTATAATTAATATCAATAACAATAATAATAATAAGACTATATATCAAATACAAACCAAAAAAACCATTAACGTAAATATATCTATAAGCATTAACAAAATAGAGTGTGCAACATTTAATAATTCATTACAACTAACAATCGTGCACAAAACACAACCACGTCCAAACTAAATCCAGCTTATTAAAAACAATATTATCAATGCAAGAAGTAATATCAATACTATAACAATAATAACGTGATAACAAGAAAAATAATAGAAACCATAACAACGACTAACATAAATTATCGGTAAGCATTTACAAAAAAATAAACCATGCAACATACAACAACAAACCATTACATAGCCATAACATCGAATAAACAACTCTGTAGCAATAATTCATTGCAACAATCCCAACCACTCCAAAATACCTATGTGGTCCTCTAAGTGCACCGCCATTCGCAATACTGGCACTGATCACAGTGAGACATCAGTAGGACTACTGATAATACGTGATACTGTGGTCCTTTAAGGGCCCAACCAATTAGACATCTACAGAAAAGCACCACTGCTAATGATCACCAGAGAAGTGGAAGTCCTTGACTGATCTTCGGAAAGTAGCCGCCGACATGATGAAGTCCACCTTTTGATGAGTTTTCAAGACGTTGCATCCTGCCCATGGCGCTGTTCATTTCATAATTAGTCACATGATGGAATCTATCAAAAAGTTCTATGGATCTTGTATGAGAAGGCAGACGAAAAAACACACGTTCCAGCATCTCAGGGAAATCAAGGTTTGTTGATAATTTTATAAACAAACATTAGATCTTGGATATTTCTTCTGGCTGCCAATGGTGGAAGACACAGCGTTTCAGCCAAACGGTCTGCAGATACCCCTCTCTATACAGGAAACCAGTTCGGACGCCCAGATAACGTAAAAACTTTGGTTTGAATCCTTTGGAAGTCACTTATCATTGACTGGTGCGGGGTCCACACTACAAAGGCATATTCGACAATTTTGTATGGACTGGAACAGTTTCTCTGTTAACGTACGGATTTTTCAGCTAGTTCAAATTAGTTAAAAGTTGATAGTATTTTTTATAAGTAAACTTTCTCCTCACGAGTCCTAACAGTATTGCCCAATTATATCTAATAGGGGAGCGAAAGTTCTCGAGCGTTGGACCAACAGCAGGACCCAAGAAGTAACCGTCACTTCAGTTCACGAACGTTAGCTCCCATGTTTACTTACTGTACTACCCCAACGTACAATATCATGATGATACGTACAATATAGTCATGACAGTACCAATATACATTTGAGGGACAGAGTTTTACATACAAGCTATATGGTACAATTCATATGTCAACTGTAATAGTTTATTGTCACTTCAATAAATTGAATACAGCTTTGTATAATTTTTGAGTATTTAAAAAACTGCCTATTTCAATCATATATATTATAACACTTCACAATGTAATGTTTGTATTTTCACCGATAATAGTTCCCAGAGCCTAAAACTCACCATAATCCAAACTAAAACTGGTACTGAGCCAGCCTCGACCAGTTTAATGATGTCGATCGTTTGCATCTCTGTAAAGAATTTATCACGATTATGTCACATTACAGAAAGCAAATAAAACACAGTGAGCGATTAAAAAAAAATTTATACTTAAAGATGTACTTCTTTAGGTTTCAAGGTTACATCCGTTTAAAGTTTCAAAAAGTTATGTTTACGTCTTGGTTAGTATGTGTCTGGATAGCAATGGAGGTTTTTACAAGCATTTTTGTTTCGTATGGTTTGAAGTACCGGCTCACAAAGTTTTTAAAACTGTACAATAACGTATTAATATTATATTAATACGTTAAATTTTAAAGGCTCGTTTCGCCATGAACGTCCGATTGAACGACGAGATACTTCTTAAAAGAACAAATAATTAAAAAAACAAAAAAATAACACAAAATACCAACATTTCTCTATTTTACGTATTTTAACTAGAACAAAGTTTGAGTATTTTGGTACAATTTAGAGAATGAATAATCATTAACCTTTTCAAAAGCTTGTATCTACGTAAATAGTAGATATAAATGTCTTAAGAAGGTTCAAGTTAGCACCTAAAATACAATTCTTAATGGTTTTATCTTTATTTGAACAATAAAACCCAATCTAAAGAAATCGAAAAGGAATGAAATTCCATCCACATATTCAGTTAAATTCTTAACTGCTTTTTAATAACGTATTTCGGGTCTAAAATATGTTTTGTACATATGGTTGTTGTTCCCCACAGGAAAATGATATGAGTGTCTTTGTGAACCCGGAAATAATGGCTACATATACATACCTTCTAAGCAGCTGATAAGCAACTGTAAACCCAGAACTTTAAAACAATACAAAATTCGTAACCAGTGACAAACGTAATGCGTGCTACATAATCGTTCACGATGTTATGAGCTTCAATGAGACGTAGATGTGAGGTAGAACAAGTCATAACGATGGGTTATATCGATCCCTGGCCATTACCGTAGTGTCCACTTGAAAATGGAAGTGAATAACAAACGTATAATTAATACACTTAACGATTGCCCCTGCCCCTGTATTGGGCATCTAAACGTCGAATTTTTCACAGGCTACTTGCGGGAAAATTGATTTAAACATGAAGGAACTGAATAGGAGCTTGAACCGTACGTAACCCGAGACTCTAGTCTGGGGTGAAGAGTCCATCTGTTGAGGTAGTGGCGTTCGTTGGTTAAACGTTAAAGAAGGCAGTAGAAGAGTAGTTGCGGGAAAGTTGATTCAAACATGAAGGAACTGAATAGGAGCTTGAACCGTACGTAACCCGAGACTCTAGTCTGGGGTGAAGAGTCCATCTGTTGAGGTAGTGGCGTTCGTTGGTTAAACGTTAAAGAAGGCAGTAGAAGAGTAGTTGCGGGAAAGTTGATTCAAACATGAAGGAACTGAATAGGAGCTTGAACCGTACGTAACCCGAGACTCTAGTCTGGGGTGAAGAGTTCATCTGTTGAGGTAGTGGCGTTCGTTGGTTAAACGTTACAGAAGGCAGTAGAAGAGTAGTTGCGGGAAAGTTGATTCAAACATGAAGGAACTGAATAGGAGCTTGAAACCGTACGTAACCCGAGACTCTAGTCTGGGGTGAAGAGTCCATCTGTTGAGGTAGTGGCGTTCGTTGGTTAAACGTTAAAGAAGGCAGTAGAAGAGTAGTTGCGGGAAAGTTGATTCAAACATGAAGGAACATAATAGGAGCTTGAACCGTACGTAACCCGAGACTCTAGTCTGGGGTGAAGAGTTCCATCTGTTGAGGTAGTGGCGTTCGTTGGTTAAACGTTAAAGAAGGCAGTAGAAGAGTAGTTGCGGGAAAGTTGATTTCAAACATGAAGGAACTGAATAGGAGCTTGAACCGTACGTAACCCGAGACTCTAGTCTGGGGTGAAGAGTCCATCTGTTGAGGTAGTGGCGTTCGTTGGTTAAACGTTAAAGAACGCAGTAGAAGAGTAGTTGCGGGAAAGTTGATTCAAACATGAAGGAACTGAATAGGAGCTTGAACCGTACGTAACCCGAGACTCTAGTCTGGGGTGAAGAGTTCCATCTGTTGAGGTAGTGGCGTTCGTTGGTTAAACGTTAAACGTTAAAGAAGGCAGTAAAAGAAGAGTAGTTGCGGGAAAGTTGATTCAAACATGAAGGAACTGAATAGGAGCTTGAACCGTACGTAACCCGAGACTCTAGTCTGGGGTGAAGAGTCCATCTGTTGAGGTAGTGGCGTTCGTTGGTTAAACGTTACAGAAGGCAGTAGAAGAGTAGTTGCGGGAAAGTTGATTCAAACATGAAGGAACTGAATAGGAGCTTGAACCGTACGTAACCCGAGACTCTAGTCTGGGGTGAAGAGTCCATCTGTTGAGGTAGTGGTGTTCGTTGGTTAAACGTTAAAGAAGGCAGTAGAAGAGTAGTTGCGGGAAAGTTGATTCAAACATGAAGGAACTGAATAGGAGCTTGAACCGTACGTAACCCGAGACTCTAGTCTGGGGTGAAGAGTCCATCTGTTGAGGTAGTGGTGTTCGTTGGTTAAACGTTAAAGAAGGCAGTAGAAGAGTAGTTGCGGGAAAGTTGATTCAAACATGAAGGAACTGAATAGGAGCTTGAACCGTACGTAACCCGAGACTCTAGTCTGGGGTGAAGAGTCCATCTGTTGAGGTAGTGGTGTTCGTTGGTTAAACGTTAAAGAAGGCAGTAGAAGATTAGTTTATAAATCTAATGCGTCTTTCAGTTTACACGATTTATCAAGAGACATTCAATATAAACTATTTAGTATGCATATATGCCATTAGAATAGCAAAATAGCAATTGATTTGTAGCATCCATGCACTCCTACAGAACAAGCTCATGTGGAGTAACAAGCCATCTGAAATTGCTAGTTACATTCTTCAGGTAAGTCCGAGTAGAGTTTGGTGAATAGGCAGAGAATGATCAATGCAAATATAAATACCACTTTAAATCAAAATTAAAAATAATAAAGAAACAAAATGTTGCCGGGTATTCAAACTGAATGAATGTATTTGATCTTTCGATCATATGTTAGTTTTGTTATTTGAACACATTTGAAAATAATTTAAACGTAAAAAGTAAGGGCTCTGTGGTGTAGTGGTAGCGCACTCACCCGGGGAGTGAGAGATCCTAGTTCGAGTCCCGGTGGAGAAAGTACATTTTGCGATTCAATCTTTATTTAAATTAAATTAGGCTATTGCCGTGTACATACATTTAATGAACTTTAAAGTCGCTTGACAGGTATTTGGCCTTCCGATCATATGTTAGTTCGATTATTTAAACACATATGTGACAGAAACGGTAAAATACAGAATAATTGAACCGTAAAAAGAAAGGGCTCTTTGATGTGGTGGTAACATCTCGCCCGTCAAGTGAGGGAACCTGGTTTGGAGCAAGAACTTTTGTTTTATTTAGTGTGAATTGCAAGGAACAGAATAAAAATACTAACATGAAAAACGAAAAACTATGGTTACAATTTTCCATTTTTTTGCACAAATTTCTGAGTGTTTAAACTAAATGTAAGAACTGAGTAACAGCAAAACAGCTTTTTCTTTGACACAATCTATATTAGGTTAAAATGATCGCATGCGTGCTGTAATGTACGTAAAACTATTTTCCAGAAATTTGCCTAAATGGAGTTCTTAATCAAACAATCTCAATGAGCTTTTGTACTGATATCAGTGTTACCTGAGAGAAGCACACTTTGAAATAGTTTCGCTATCTTGCTTCTGGCTTTGAGATTCAATCAGTGAAGACGCTCAACATGCAGAGTTTCAAAAATTGCAGCAATTTTGATTCTAGCCTCAAAGAACAATGATAAATCTCAGTAACTGTAGGCCCTTTCTTTTTGTTAAAGAACTGCGAAGATGTTCTGTTAAAAAATATTAACTGTTTACATAACGTGTATTAGGTACATAATCATGACTGTATTTACTGTTATTAGTGTGACTCACTCACTATACAAAGTCTGTCAAGTAAAGAGTTAATACGAACTAAATTAAAGATTTTTTATATCAATATTGGTTATTCAAAATATTAAGAACATTTTAACTTCCGCTTTTAAATGTTCAGAACGATCATGAATATATTACACAGAAATAGTAAACTCCATCGAAGCAAAAAAATACGCAACATCTTTAATTTAATGAGGTCATTACCACTATATCACTAAAAGTGATTCAAAAGTGATTACCACTCAAAAAAAAAGTTTATGGTGGCAATATTACGCGTTGCCAAACAGATCTAGGTTAATGGGACAAGATTTATGTCACACAATTCTTATATTTATGCGAGTATTATTCTCTTTTGAAGTTAAAATCATAATTAAAAAGTAAATTAGCACTGGTATCAACACAGAGTAGCAAGTCAGTCATCTGTACTGTTATAAAGTGCCTGCAATATCTCTTACCACAATTCCATTACAGCAATGGCAGGTGAAAGTATGGACAGAATGAAGGCAAAATGAACGGTTTTGTTTTGAAACTTTATATGAAACTTATAAAGATATAGTAGTAGTCACATTGTCTATCTCTTTAAGTGGCCGTTAACCGTAGCTTCGCAAGAAATTTTAAAAATCCAAGAGCGTAGCCTTCTTAGTGAAAACATTTACGATGTAACATGATGGAGTCCTATAATAATTTATAACAGAAGTAGACAATTGGTACTTGTTATTTTTTTGTTCATGATTAAGAAAAGTTGAATAACATTTTTACTGGTTGTATGTGGCTTTACCTGTGGACGATCATAAATTTCTGATTTGAATCAATTACATTCCTGACGCCATAGTTGAGTTTGCCATTTTATAATGATTTAACGAACTGAAAAGTTATTTCGTTCAAAAGGTTCAAGGCACAATAAATTCACGTCATGTCTATTTTATTTACGGTTCCACAATAGAGTTTGCGTTGTTGCCCCAAACAAGAATATATATTTTTTACGTAACATTTAGGTCTCGGAAGCCAACTTAATTTAAAATCATGTATTCCTAGTATACGATATTTCAGATAATAATAATATATTTGGATTTTTACCCTGTTTAAGGAAATATGTGCCTAAGTCAGCTGAGCTTAGTAAGACAACTTGAGTGCATTTACTTCCGTCGCCTGTGCTCTGCTTCCGGTATAAAGGGGAAAGTGGACAATCCTTGTAACTAAATTTAATTAATGTTTCAAAATAGTCGTTTATAATAAGTATTACGTGATAGACGTTTTGTTGTATTTCGTATAATATTCTATTCGTATTATAGAGATTAAGTAGAATTTCTAATCCATTAGATAGTTTTAACTTGTCACTGATTCAATGTGTTTAAATAATGATAATATAGTAATTTATTCTTTGCAATATGCATTACATTACTGATCAAGCGATGTATGTTTAATACTTTCTGACAATTAAATCCAAACGAATCTTTCTGCCTCTTTGGTGAATTCAGTTGAGTGTCGACAGCTGTTTAGTGTCAGTTATATTATCACAATTTTTTAGATTTTAAAAATATTCTGGAAAACTTATAAACATTTTCTTTTCATAAAAATGTTCCTTTAACATGTTAAAAATTAGCAGTCGTGGGACTGCAGATAGAAGTGAAAACGGAACTATTAAGTTGAGAGTAATTAAAACTTAGAGATTTTAATTATGTTACAATATTTTTTCTAATAGTGAAATTAAATTATATAAGTTCGTAAATAGTTATTTGGCAAAAAAATAACAAAGCACGTATTTTATATCTAACAAATTACACAAACAAACAATAACTTCGTAAAATTGAATTTTACAATAAATGAACATATTTCATAAAATCTAAAATTATTATAACATTTTTTTAATTTTTCCAATTTTAAAATCCACGAAAAAATATTATCAAATAACTAGAAATCTATTTTACCACGCTAGTAAGATAAATCTTATACCGTAATAATACTCATTTCATGATGAAGAGGTTAAATATTAAAAACATAATTAAAATGAATAATGCTAAATTTTAAATACAAATATTCGTACAAATATTAAAAATGTTTAAAAATATATTCGTTGTTTTCATTATTCATTTATCTGTATAAAAATATTAATATGTTTCATACTCACTTTTATCTTGAAGTCAATGAATTTAAATTCAATAAATAAACAGTAATCCTTCAATTAAATAATTACAATAATAGTCAAATTAAAAATTCACTTAAATAAACAAAATCCAGTACACACAAGTTGAACTTCCCACGTGGTCAATTTAACTTTACTTATGTATTCTACACTCTAATACTTAATGTACAACGTAGGCGTTTAATATATATCATAAATAGCACAAAGTGACTAAAATAGAATAAACAAATTTTCCAAAGATTATTAACGTTTCCATGGAAACCACTTGGAATTTTCGATATATTTGTGATTCTTAGATTTGTATTAATTGTAATGTTTTTAGCATGTCGGTGACGCGAACCGAGGATTTTACCCTCTACCAAAACGCTCAACGCGCCTAAAGAAGTTTTCACTTCAAAAAAAAGAATTGGTCCAGTTGGTCCAACCGTTCCCGAGATTAGCTTTTAGTTACACATTTATAGATTTATTTCTATACAAGCAATTACCCGCCGCTTTGCACGCAATTTTGCAGATTTCGCACCTGTTTGAGCATTTCTGGTTCGAGAGAATTATAATTCCGACGCTAATGGTGAGTCTGCCTTCCTGCCACGATCAAGAAACTTTGTTAAAAAGTGTATATTTATAGCTATTGTTATTTATTCCAGTCTGTCATTTTTGTTCTATAGTTATTTTGCCCTTTTCAGATCAAGAACACCTCTGATAAGCCTACTTCTGTCAAAAGACAATTCAGGTATCATAACATAACGTCTTTACACGTATAGTAAAAGTTAGACGATTTGACTTTTATATCTGCACTGCTTAGCAGTTATCCACTGTTTTACACGTAGTTTAGCAGGCTTTGTACGTATATGACTGGTACTCTTGTAGTCACAATCAATTAAATAAACCACAAAGTGTTTATTTATAACAGTTTTAATTTACTTCGTTTTTAAAATTGCTTGTTCAATAGTTGATTTCCCCTTGTTCCCCGACCTATAAAATATATATCACAGATTAGAGAAGCCTATATCTGTTGAAATATAACTAATATGGGTTTTAACCCATTAGCCACTCAATATTCTTGCGCCTAACCCCCTTGCACAAATCCAATTAAATATGCAAAACATGCAAGGGTTCAGCAAAACTGTCACAAAATATTCAATTTTTTTATTGCTATTTGGTTGACTGAGCCATTATGTTTTAGCTAATGAAACACGTTATAATTGCTGTCATTTATAAGTAAAGTATATCAAAATTATTAATTTCAAGAATAATTTAAAAAATGTTTTTTGTGTAAATTTTGAAATCAAGAAATAGTTTTAGTGCAAAACAGATATAATCTATGATATTTGGTGTAGTTTTATAAGAAATTTAATTCTTTAAGTGGAAAATTTTATTTAATTGATTTATCGTAATTTTTTTAAATTACGTATGTTTTTTGTAAAATGTGACATTTGTGTACTCCTTACACAAATCCTAGCATACATGCAAAAATCGCGAGGGTGTATACCTTGATTCCCATTCTTTTCTGGGGTCAGTACATATGTATATGTATCGTATATGTTCTTTTGTTTAGTTTTAATAAATCAACTTTATTATTTGAGCCCATACTAATGTTTAAACAAACATTTAATAACGTAGGTTTTCATCACTGTACCGTCTCCTGACGGTCGACGCGGTACCGATCACGTTCATATTTTTATGGGATTAATACAAATTGATATGTTATTTAGTTTAATTTTAATATATATAATTTATTATTTGAGACCATACTAATGTTTAAACAAATATTTAATAACGTATGTTGTCATCACTGTACCGTCTCCTGACGGTCGACGCGGTACCGATCACGTTCATATTTTTATGGGATTAATACATATTGATATGTTATTTAGTTTAATTTTAATATATATAATTTATTATTTGAGCCCATACTAATGTTTAAACAAATATTTAATAACGTATGTTGTCATCACTGTACCGTCTCCTGACGGTCGACGCGCGGTACCGATCACGTTCATATTTTTATGGGATTAATACATATTGATATGTTATTTAGTTTAATTTTAATATATATAATTTATTATTTGAGCCCATACTAATGTTTAAACAAATATTTAATAACGTATGTTGTCATCACTGTACCGTCTCCTGACGGTCGACGCGCGGTACCGATCACGTTCATATTTTTATGGGATTAATACATATTGATATGTTATTTAGTTTAATTTTAATATATATAATTTATTATTTGAGCCCATACTAATGTTTAAACAAATATTTAATAACGTATGTTGTCATCACTGTACCGTCTCCTGACGGTCGACGCGGTACCCATCACGTTCATATTTTTATGAGATTAATACATATTGATATGTTATTTAGTTTAATTTTAATATATATAATTTATTATTTGAGCCCATACTAATGTTTAAACAAATATTTAATAACGTATGTTGTCATCACTGTACCGTCTCCTGACGGTCGACGCGGTACCCATCACGTTCATATTTTTATGTGATTAATACATATTGATATGTTATTTAGTTTAATTTTAATATATATAATTTATTATTTGAGCCCATACTAATGTTTAAACAAATATTTAATAACGTATGTTGTCATCACTGTACCGTCTCCTGACGGTCGACGCGGTACCCATCACGTTCATATTTTTATGGGATTAATACATATTGATATGTTATTTAGTTTAATTTTAATATATATAATTTATTATTTGAGCCCATACTAATATTTAAACAAATATTTAATAACGTATGTTATCATCACTGTACCGTCTCCTGACGGTCGACGCGGTACCCATCACGTTCATATTTTTATGGGATTAATACATATTGATATATTATTTAGTTTAATTTTAATATATATAATTTATTATTTGAGCCCATACTAATGTTTAAACAAATATTTAATAACGTATGTTGTCATCACGGTACCGTCTCGTGATCGGTGTTTTGGTACTGCGTCGGCCGTCACGAGAGACAGTACCGTGATAAGTGGTTAATGGGAAACAGTCTTTAAATATATAGTAACAGTTAGAAAGTAACTTTGTCTTTTATATCTAATAATTAATTTTTTCTAAAAATGTACGGTTAAAATTGCGTTAACCACGACAGTATTTACGTAATTGTTTCTTTATAACCCAAAAAAGATGTTTTAAATATTTTAGAACAGATCTGGTATTAGTAGCCTACATTAGTTCAAAAGCACATTCTAGCAAACATTCATCTAGTCATAGTTCTCACCGACTACTTCAAAGGGAGGCTTCAGAGTTAAATTCTGACAATAATATTAATGACCAATATTGGATTTTTGCTACTTTAAAGATTAGTAGGGCGTTCTCCGTAGTGATTTTCGAAATAATAATAGCCTATATAGGTCTATATTCATGCCAACGACGATAAGAATATCCACGCAAAATTTTAGTACAATCGGTTGAATAGTTTTCGCGTAAAATTAACAAACAAAGGCACTATAGCGTTTGTAATATTATTAGGATATAAGAAGATAATAATTAAATATAAATTTTAGTTTTACCTAGTGTTCTACCTTCCTTCCAAAGTGTACACAGAAATAAAGAAATATTTTTTATTATCATTTCAATAACTCCAGCATATGACCATGTTTACGTATAGGAAAACTAACCATAACATACAGGTTATAATTACAGAATGAAGAATATTTTTCAACCCATGTAATTGTAAACAAATCATTATCTTCTTCAGAAGGATTCATTTCTGATTGGGTTTTACCTGAAAAGGCTGGTACAAAGTTGGCTTCCTCTTCTTTCAAAAAGACATGACTGAGATTAGTGCCCAAACCCCTTCCTCATGGATCCAGAATATCCTGTCACTCCGGATGCAGCGCAATGATCCTTTTAGAACTGGGTACAATTCCTAAGAGATATATAAAAAGGAAACTAATAATTAATAAACCGTATATTTGAAGATTTTTTACTACCTTATAACGCATTTCGAATCTTAAAATATTTCGGTCCCGCTTAGAGATCCAGAGTTTTTATCTGAAACTAAGGGAAAATCATCTCAAGGTATTTTTCTAGAATTTACTATTGTTTATGATGTTTTTAAGACAGTCATCCCAACAGTGTTGTAAACCCAATAAATAAGATTATTATTTTATTTCGTTGATGTAATGTAAACTGATCAAATTAATAAAATATGTACCATTACATATTTTATAAATAATTGCATCAGGATATACCTCAGACATTATTGCGCCATTCCATACTGAATGCTGCACATCTTTCACTAGTATAAGAAAATAGTGTCAAGCTTTAGAAGGCGTTTCATAACAACAAAGATACTATAACCACCGTGCTCAACTATATAAAATTCCACTTTTGAAGAAATATGTATGTATAACATATTCGTACCTGCAAACTGAGCACTAACTTATTTTTTACCCATGTCAATAATTTTGTGTACAGAAATTTATTCTTGTATCATATTTTATGATTAAAACCTCGTCCGAAATACTTTCAATAAATGTCCATCATTAATACTACTGTTCCATTACGTTTATTATTTTACAATACAGCATTTACGTTAGAATCCGTGTTCATTCTTTTGCTTTAACTATTTCAAAAAAGGGGCTTTAGGGATAGGAATTGTAAATCAGTAAATTCGTTGTTGTATTGGAAGCAGTTTCGTACTACTAGGACTTCTTATTAATTAATTTGCTTTTTTTTCAAATAAATATAGCGATAGTGATTTAAATTGTATGTTAAGTAAGCATACACATTTATTCTCAGTTCAGAAGCATGGATGAGATTTGAGCAGATTTCTAAACATAATCTGGGATCAAAAAGTTTGGATATCCGAGTATAAAAGTTAACAGCACACTAACCAGTAGAGCTACAATGACGGGAGTTACATTATAATTTAGCTACGTTTAATTCTGCTTTTAGGGATACATAACAAATTATTCCAGTTTTTATATCGGTAATAACATAAACATACCGGTCTTTGGCACTGTTCAACCGAACTGCAACTTTGAAAATTCATAACTCGGAAACATGTGATCCGTTTGACCGCCAGATTTTTTTAATACAAGATAGGTACCCGTATACCGTAAATGATTATACAACTGTACAAAGTTAAAACTATAAACGGTTCAAACAGTTCTGAATGCTTTTCTCGTTAATCTCTATGCACCAGCATTCATATTACATCAGCCTTGCGTATGTATTTATGTATGCTGGTACTAAAGTTAGTGATTTAAAAGTAGTATGGTAACTTTTAGAATAAATTCTAATTATTTTATTTTTACATACGATACTTTATATAGCAAAGGTATCAGAACAGGTGAATTCATCCTTTCCACGTAAACTATAATTAACGTATCAATACGTAATATGGTATAAAAATATTAATTAATTCAGAATCCCGCGATTTCAGACGTTCGATTCCTCACTAAATGATTATACATACCGAAAACACACGATTTTTTAAAATTCAATATAGTACTTCCGAGAGAGAGAGTGAGTGTGTGTGTGTGTGTGTGTGTGTGTGTGTGTGTGTGTGAGAGAGAGAGAGAGAGAGAGAGAGAGAGAGAGAGAGAGAGAGAGAGAGAGAGAGAGAGAGAGAGAGAGAGAGATGCACAACTGGTTATCTAGTGCTTACACTTTATAGCTTTGAAATCACTCAGCGTACAAACCCCAATGACACACAGGTCGTGTCCTCCGATTACAGTTCATCAGAATCGCGTTTGAAGTTCTCTCAATAACAATCAAAATGATTCTCACGAAATACTTAGCGATTAACAGCTATCAGGTAAAAATGTCAGGAATATGGAAAATATTGTTGTTGGATAACAGTGCAATTCATATCTCTATTTTTTATAAGAAATTTATATAAGAATCTCAGTTTCTAAAAAAAAGGTGCAGAATCTGATTTGGAAATATACATTGTCAACTGTTTTTACTCACCATTCATCGTAAAACCACACAAGGTCACGTGTCGCGTAACAGGCTCGTTGATGTTGCTTGAAAAATTTCAAATCTACAGCTTAAGATGTCCTGAGGACAGAAGATCACGCAGAAAAGACATTGTTACATTCCTTGACAGACAAAAGAGGAATTGTGCTAACCTCAGTAAAATCTTAGTAATGACTTGTACCATCCATAGAACTCATTCACTCACTGTTCTAGAATTTTCTCGTTGCCGTAATAGTTACTCATAAGGCCAATATAACATTTATCGCCACAAATCAGCGATATCCCATGGAGTGACATGCACCATCATCGAATTCGATTGAAATATATAGAAATTAAGTTAAATGCAAAATTTCAAGACTATAGGCTAGGTATTTCTCGTGATATCATGTATACATTCAGGCAGGCGGAAATTAAATTTATCCAGCCCATCGAGTGCTTTGCAAACGCTCAGACAATTAAAATTGGCATATTCTTAAAAGCATTAATTTGAAAATGAATTTTATTATTTTACTATTTTTCGTCATCAAAGTACTTAGTGTAGACTGCAATTATTTGGTACAGAAAGAAATAAAAATCAAGTGTCAATTAATTATATATAATTATAATCATCCTAGTTAAAAAATACTGAAAAAACCATAGTTAATGAATCCTTATTATGATAAATCTATTTTATGAGAAGTGTCAAAGGTGCAGGTTGAAATGAACAATAGTAATTATTCTTCAATAAACTTAACTCCTTAACATAAATCACCATTATGGATCAATTTATATAGTTTCATTAAACGTGCCATTAACACGCGAGAGGCCGCATCTCCTTCTTGAACCTGAAAGGTCGCAAGAAGGAAATTTGCTCACGCTATAACCTTTTATTATTTCCCTTCAATAAGAAATCTTCTAAAAAATTGATTTGCCTTATTGTGTCTCAGAATATATTAATTTAAATGATATGCATATAAAACTGTGTAAATTGAAACATTAAAAGTACTGTACAATTAGCCGTAAAATTTAGACTACGCGGGAAGTCTGTGAGCAAATTGCAGCAAGCACTTTTTAAGCATACAGATAAAAAATTGTTTCTACTTCAAAAGATCGTGTGTCTAATAAAATATATAAGTATAAGTATACAATATATAAAGAATATAATATATAAGTTAGTGATTGTAACTATAAATTTAAGTGCCGAATTTGGTGCAGGGGACAACAAAATAATCATTGTTTTGAAAACCAAATGAGTAAAAGACTAAAAGACGTTAAAGGCTTATGAAGAAACATATGCGAAGAGACATGACGGATTCCCAAACTGATGATATCTTTAATCACTATAATACTAGATAATTTCAAGAAATGCGATAAATTGACGCGAATTCGACCTCTCACTTTTACTACATTGAAGTTCCTGCAAATAAAAGATGCAAAATACGCTAGTGATTAGTAAATGGTATTTGTTAACGTACGGCGTCGAAACAACGCGTAAAAAATCATTCCTCACTTGGTTTCGATTTATTTGCTCAAAATTGTAAATACAAGTTTTGTAAATCAACTTCTATTAAAATGTAATCAGACTATTGCGATTTATTCAAATTTAATGAATACTGAAAGTCGTTTGTCAGGTATTCAGTTGAAACACGTGTGACAGAAATCACCAAATAAAAAATAATAATATCACAAAAGTGAAGCATTTGTTGTTTAGTGGTAACAAACTCGCCAAATAAATTAGAGATGCGGGTTTTAGTCCCGACAGAGCAAGTGCTTTTGTAAATGAATCTCTATTAAAATTACGATATATAAGTCTAACGAGTACTACTTTATTTAATGGAAACTTTATATTTATTTATTGATCAAGGGGACTTACGAGTGTTGGCGTAGATTTAGATATAGGTGATGAGCCAGAAATAGATGTTCTACTCTTATGCGTAACGGAAAGAGGTAAGTGCTACGCCCCTAACAGTCGCGTACTTAGTCCTCAGCAGCATAGGAACAAAAGTACGACCACTCTTGATATTTTCAGCGTATCTGCGATATTTTCAAGAGTAGATTCACATAATCGTAACCTTCATATTTATTCTCTTGACTTATCTCTTCACCGCCTTTAGGAGGTGACACCATGATTATCTGGCGCTTCTTTCCAAGTTTTCTCTTTATTTTTTTAGAGTTTGTGTTTTTTCCAGTTCAATGATGGCTCTCGTGTTAAAAATGTATTATGGCATACCGTATTATTTATTGTATCACTGTTCTATTACATTTGTTATGTTATTACACTACATGCTTATATTTATATCTACGTATATATAAATACGTATATATAATATATACAAATACCATTCAAAGGTAATAATAATATTGTTACCTTTGAATGGTTAACTATCGCGTTTTCTTAATAGTTTATCTTGTAACACTTTTTTTGTTACTTGTGTATTTATTTCTCAATGGTTTTCGTTACCACAAGGATCATTTGCATATATTTATATTATATTTTTTTATTTTATATGTAGCTTGTTTATGTGTAATATTTTTAACTGCAAGATATTAAATTCAAAATATTCTCATTATATTAGTTACACCTTAGTTTAAATGGTTATTGCGTACAAATATAGAAATATTGTTTCTTTTATTTTTAAGACAAACTTTTAAATAATTTAATAGGTACCTATGTAATTTATTTAATCATTTTATTGTAACTTAATACTAGCGAATTGCTTGTATTACAACTTTTAATGCATCTATTTCTTTCAGAACCGAAGAACCCGAAGACATATTGGAAATATCTATAAAACAGACTTGTATTTCATAAATTTGTATTGGGTAAGCGTGATTTAATAGGCTAATGGATCGCATTTAATAGACTAATTTAGATCAGCCTTCCTATAAAATTTCGCAATGACAAACACGCTCTCGACATACTCAGTTCCAGCCCCCGTAAATGTCCAAGACTGGAACTAGGGTGATCTCTCGCACACAAGTACGCACTAAGTTAACTTAATTGCGATTCTGTGTAGAGATTGTGAGCCATGCCAAGATCTGCTCACATCTCTATAAATTCAGTAATCCGGAATGGCTTATCTGCATCTAACCTATTTCTGCAGTAATGACTCTCATTATTGAGAAACGTTCACATCGATAAGTAATAATTCAACTTCGATATAACTTGCTAAGTTAGTTAAAAGAGGTTAGGTTCTACATACTTCATTTAACATTTTAAGCACTTACGTTTCTGAAGTTTTGTCGAGTTAATAGCTACTTTTATTGTTCTTAACAGAAGTTAAAGGGTGTTTAAAATATTGAGCTTTTACGTTAGATGGTATTCTTTCATTACTCAAGATGATGTTTATTTTTGAAATGTTTTCATTTACGTAGGTATAAGCAAGTGGGTTAAATAGGTATATTCAAAATCTGTTATGAAGTTATAACAAATATAAATGTTTAAACTATAGGTTTTTGTATTCTATGAAATGGAGCGCAATAGAAAATATATTTTGCATAAAACCAGACATCTTCAACCTACTAAGATAAAAGCGGAGGGTCTAGTAACATATTCCATATGGACTAGTTGGATTAAAGCCTTTTATGGCTTATTGAATTTACATTGCATTATCAGATTAGCCATATAAGGATTTAACGCAACTGGTTTATAAAACATCTGACTAGATCTTCCGTTTTTTTTATCTAAGATGTTTGGTTTCATGTAAAAATATAGCAGTTACCCGCGGCTTCGCACGCGATTTCGTAGGCTCTAGCAAATGGTATAAAACACCTACAAAGCCCATCAGCATTTTACATTTAGCAGTAATTAGCAACTATTAATAAATGTCTTAAACGACGTCAGACCAGTTGCAATTAGAGTACACATAAAGTAGAATGGATGACTGTGGAATGGATGTATGAATGAATGGATAAGAATGGATGTCTTTAATGTAATTAATTTAATATTCCTTATAGTTTACTCATTATGATCAATTTAACTTCAGACAATGAGTAAACACTGATTAAATGCCTGTATTGGTGATATCAACACCGTATTTGACTATTATAGAATGTTTAAACTCGATATGACACGTTATTTGTGTATAAGATGTGAATGTAATATAGAGTTCTAACAATAATATAGAATAAGTGGTTAAATTAAGAATCATTTACTGCATGTGAGTGGACTGTGTTATCTGGATTTGTTCAAGGCTGATGAGAAACTTCATAAATCCAAGACCATCAGAAGGTGAAAATTTACACATATACAGTAGAATTTAAATATAATACAGTAAATACACTAATTCTTATTCATATTTAAGCGACGTGATTAATGCAGATATTTTATTCAATGCTGCAAAAAGCCTAATATGGTTTTTAAAGCGATCTTCACATAGACTAGTGGTAAAAACATGTCTCTTAAACCGAGAGGTTATGAGTTCGATTCTCGAGGAAGTCAACAAAAAATTTCAAGAGAGCTTAGGCTTTTTTTAAGAAACATTGGGTTTAATTATAAATTATATTGGTGTAGTAAAAACTCTTGAAACAAATGCTGCGACTTAAATATCATTGAAAATAACAAAGTGCAGCATTACTTGATATGGTCTTCTCGAAGTACGGAATTCCGGGTCTCAAATCTCAACTGCCTAGGAGAATCGTCACAAAAGAGAGGTCACTCTAAATTCCAGGAGTCGTGTGTGACAGCATCAGGTTTCAGACGCTGCACTAAGGTGAACTGAAACTAAAGTCAACACTCAGACTATATCACGCTATATGAAGAGTTCTTTGTAGCACAAGATGGTCATAAAAACTCGAGATTTGTGGGGACAAGAAGTCATCACAGTTTATCCATTCTGCTTATCGGAGTTGGATGAATTAATGTTATTCCTTTTTTCATTTGCGCCCGCTTATGTTGATGGAAATAAAATAATAGACATGATATAGGAAGGGACGTGGTCTGCACGTTTTGTTTACTTTTTGAGTGTCTTTCTAGTTCCAATGGTTTGTTAGTAAGGGTATATCTGAGTCATTCACGTTCTTCTAAGGTGACATTTTGTCAAGGTCAAATTATCCAAGGATCCCTTTATAACCTCTATTTAATAGGATGACTCTAACGTATCATGAGGTCCTTTTCCCTCAGAAGCACAGTAAAAAGCCTTTTGGGTTTAGCATAGATTTTAATTTCTTCTTTACAGATTAACCAATGAATGCTTCTGAGATAGTCTATGTACCAGACTATCTACGCAAGTAACTGATCGGGTATACATGCAACTACATGACTTTTAAAAAGATAAAGAACTATTTCTGCAGATACTGGGTGAACAGTGTGGGAATAGGTTTAAACTAAGAATTTCCCTCTTAATTTCCTCTTAAGAATTGCAAGCAAGGTGAAAAACGTTGTCTGTACTAGAAGTAACAGAGATTTAAGCTTTCAGCTTCATAATTTCTGAACCTTTTGTTTTGTCGTAGGCCTCTCATTTATGGTACCCCACACAAGAGACATGAAGAGCATGTTGGAAAAAGGTATTGGGGGAAAGATTATGATAAGCCATACTTACACAAGTCAATATTTTCTGCTGAATTGTTATAGTACCTACAATTTTAGTTCTAGGATTAGTTTTAATGTGTATAAATACAGAACTTGAGTACAAAAACCTTTTCTAACTGGGCAAGTACAAAGTAAATTCAAGTCGAAACGTCTTATTGAAGTTAGTAATTAGTACAAATAGAAGTCCCTTTAATTTTATTGCTTGGATCCCAACAACGGTAGAAATATAACGCAATACTAAAATATGTCGTTATCCGGCAGTCGGATAACGTGTGAACGGTATTTATCAAGGATACTGTTTAGTACCAATCCTCTTTTTGTCCATCTCTACAATCTAGTATTTCAAATACAGTTGGATTAATTTAAGCAAAGTTTTTTTAATAAATAACATATGTAATTAATACGGAAACACTAAATACAACAAATGCAGATTAAATATCTATGCAGATGCACTTTGTTCTTTTGTTAAAAAAAGAAAGACGTCAATCACAGGTTTTGTGCAACTATACAGGGTATGGTTTTTAAGAAACAAATAAAAATTGACTTAAATTTGAAACACTTTACATTTCTTATACTTAGTACTTAGCGTGAAATAAGAACTAATCTAAATGAAGAATTTTGAAGTAGTACATCGTATTAACGTACTAAGTTGGTAATTAGCCAACTAGGTGATTGTTGTCAATAGAAACAAAATTGATATAGAACATGTTATTATTTTGCGTGTGAGTATGTGATTATAAATATGTTTATATACCTTTTTATCGTTATACATTTTTTTATTTTATATTCTTAAATAAAGTTGTACTTATTGTTCATATTGAAAATGTTTACAATACAATATTTAGTTTTATTATTATTTAGAAATGAAAATATTTTGTTCTAGTTTGTATATGAGGTTAAATGTAAGAAAGGGCCATGAGGCCCTAATTTCGCCTCAAATAAAGAAATATTTCATTTCATTTCATGATGTAAATACTGATAATTTACTCAAATATAACTGATATAAATACATTTATCTATTTTTTAAATTACATTTGTCATGCATGCTTGAGCAAACAGTTCTCGATTTTCAAATGTATGTTCTTTCTCTTTATTTTAATAGGTGAAATATAACACAAGAGCACCTTTAGGAATCAGCTGCTCAACATTCCTTAAAATTCGTGGTCGATGCAAACAGTTCCAGTACAAGTATAGCAAACAATTGGCCATTACCGAGACCCAACCGTAAATATGTCATTGATATTACTGTTATACCTCGTGTAGTGGTCACCTTATTTCTTTAAGATGACTGGTACGGCTATTCAATTGAGGGAAACAATGTGCAATAATAGAAACTACAATCGTGTGTCGTGATGTAACAGTTAAAGTAAAAGGTTAGCTGCTAAATGGGTTGAATTCCAAGGTGCAAATAACGGAGCCCCGGGGGCTAGCCAGTGAGTCGGCGGCGCCGCATGCGCAGTAATCTTTATTAAAATATCTGCGCAAACATAGAGACCGGTCATGAGCGCACAAATCAGTGCGCAGGCGCTAACAGGTCAGGGGTTACTTGCGCCATGCGCACTGTATCGCGCATATTTAACTCTAATGACGATTGCTGTGTGGAGAACGTGGTGCGTTGCTTCTGCACCTAATGAACAAGGTGTTGATGAACATTGATTTGTAGGAGAGAATAATGGCAGAAAGTGATGATGGAGAAGCACAACTCAAGTTGTTTATTCTGATGTATAATTTCCGTACTGGAAAATTGAATTTTGAGTACTCGGTTACAACATATGGTGGCAAATGATTAGAGTTCAGACTTATTTGCCTGATTCGGATTTAATGCCGGGTCATTTGGAAATTACGGGTTATGTTGGTTAAACACGCTTTTTGTAATACTAAACCTTGAGACTTGCGAATGTGTAACAATGTGTATGTAAGTAACAATGAATCATTTTAAATTTGAATAATGATCTTTTTCGTTCATTGAGAGTAACAATGGATAGAAGATGACCAATAAATCATAGCCTAAAATTATTTCCCAGTGATACTAAGTGACAAAATATTTTAGTCGAATATGTTACTCAATATAGTTTTACAATATGCAAGGCTGTCAGATGGATTATTGTTCGATTGGAAATCGTTAAAACCTTAATAAAAGGCCCATATCAAGAGTAGTTTAATTTAAATTGAGCTACGATACCATGGTGCAAAATTAAATTGCTTCGAATAATTTATGTCTGATTTTTAACTTGATAATACTTATTGGCCGAAAAACCGACGGCAGTTTAAACAAAACTGCAAATTCCGGTAAAAATCTCTAGTACATCTGTGAGTAAGTGTCCTCTTTAGAAATCTTAGCTTTTTGTGATGGCAACTTAGGAGCGGTGAAGGAAACAGGATTTTCCGGACATTTGCCATCGTTCAGTGAAACAAGAAAACAGTAACACTACGTTTCGAGATCTGCAATCTGATCTCTTCTTCAGGTAAAGAACTAACCTAATACATAATTACAAACTAGGTTAAAATAAACAAATCTTACTAAAGCGTTGTGGCACGCCTAAGTTAGGAATCACAACCTACATGTTGTTTGTCAACTCTAAAGACATGCACTTAATACAAAACTATACCAAACACTAATCATTAAAACTAAACTACGGAATACAGGTCACAATACGTCTTCACTCGTCTACTAACCACCTACGACTGACCAGAGGGTCCGGAAAAATCATGTTTCCTTCACAATCCTTCCATCGTCAAAAATAACTTTCAAACAAAGAATTAGTACCGGTACTGAAAAATAATAACATAAATATAATTTTTGAAATATATAAATATAAAACTTTATTATTTCCTCATGGTAGATGACGGGTATACAAAATATGATAACACATCATATGTATTTGGCGGAACCATAGCGTGCATAATACTCGTATCGGCGGAAAGATCTTTATAAATTACTGGAGTCTTTAGTAGCGGTTTTGATGCAATAGATATATAAAAATATAAAAATGTTGGAACTATTAAAGTGTCATTAAATAACACCTACCATTTGTTTGTGTTAATTGGGATTGTTAGTTACCAATTAGTGACGGGGGGGGGGGGTGAGTTTGAAATCATAATGTCGTTAGAATCGTCTTAATGAGAACTGTAATCTTTAATGATTACTTGTTGATAGCTGTTTAAGACTGATACTTCAAATACGTTGAGATATTAACTTAGAATACACATATAAGCGCTATGTCATATTGAGAGGCTACACAAAAAAAGGTATATAAAGTAAAAAAATCTAAATATACCTCAGCCTGTAGGTTATGTAGAATGAATTTGTTCAATTTTATACATAAAACGAATAAATTCGGAATACATGTTTAATATTATACAAATGATACCGCAAAATAAATAAAATTTAAACATATGTATAACTGGAAATATGTGTGATATGGTCTACTACTTATAATTGTTCAAAGTTTAATAAATAACTGGAGGACACACTCTTATCCGCTTGCCAAGCTTCTTTCGGCTCCACCATTGATGTCGAAAAACTTTAGCACGTTAGAAAATATTTTAAATACGAGTATCTCTAACATGTGGGATAAAGAGGTAAAATCTACGTTGATTAAATTCATAGATTTAATATTAGATTAAGAAACTAAAATTGTAAATAATGTAATGTAATGTGTGTGTGTGTGTGTGTGTGTGTGTGTGTGTTTTGTTACTAATAGACATATTGAGGTTAAACGGAAACAAATATATAAGTAAAAGATCAGCTTTACAGTAATTAAGTACATCTAAAGTGTTGTTTACAAATTTTTATAAATATTCAAAATGTGTCTTTTAATATACAAATATATACAGTACACTATTCACCGGTTATTTGATGTAATAGCTTCTTAAACACTCGATTTGAAAGTTTTCTTCAGGTATAAATGATGAATGGCCAGCAGAAACTAGGCCAGTTTAGGGTAAATAGTGCTAGAGCCGGTGCACTGCGGTTAAACCAGTGTAGCCCGGAGGAAGAGCTGTGTGTTTGTGCGCTTTATGTAACTGATCCGTGGAATTGGAGCGGCGACCGCGACGCGCCGTCCACCCAGCTACCGATACTAGGGATTATTACAAAATATGCGCGCATTATGTAAGTCGTGGACCAAATTGTTGCAGCCGGTGAATAGCTGCCCGAAGGCCATTTCAATAAATCTACATTCCAAACGAGTTGACAGCAGCGCTGGTGGTGGAAAGTGGTACTAGAGTTATACAATTCTGCGCATAACCGCTCATGACTCAATCCATAACCTTTAATTAGTCGGGTTCGTCCGAAGTAGCTGTCAACAAAACGGTACTTACACGGGTAGCGTTGGAGCGTAAACGTGGGAGCTGAAAGCTGACAAGTAGTGTTAGAGGAGTGGCTGTCAGCAAACGTGTACTTACACGGGTAGCATTGGAGCGTAAACGTGGGAGCTGAAAGCTGACAAGTAGTGTTAGAGGAGTGGCTGTCAGCAAACCTGTACTTACACGAGTAGCGTTGGCGAGTAAACGTGAGAGCTGAAAGCTGACAAGTAGTGTTAGAGGAGTGGCTGTCAGCAAACATGTACTTACACGGAGTAGCATTGGCGAGTACACGTGAGAGCTGAAAGCTGACAAGTAGTGTTAGAGGAGTGGCTGTCAGCAAACCTGTACTTCCATGAGTAGCATTGGCGAGTAAACGTGAGAGCTGAAAGCTGACAAGTAGTGTTAGAGAGTGGCTGTCAGCAAACCTGTACTTCCATGAGTAGCATTGGCGAGTACACGTGAGAGCTGATCGCTGACAAATTCTGTTAGAGAAAATTCTGGCAACAAACTTCTACTTCCATGAGTAGCATTGGCGAGTACACGTGAGAGCTGATCTCTGACAAATTCTGTTAGAGAATATTCTGTCAGCAAACCTGAACTTCCATGAGTAGCATTGGCGAGTACACGCGAGAGCTGATCGCTGACAAATTCTGTTAGAGAATATTCTGTCAGCAAACCTGAACTTCCGTGAGTAGCATTGGCGAGTACACGTGAGAGCTGATCTCTGACAAATTCTGTTAGAGAATATTCTGTCAGCAAACCTGAAACTTCCGTGAGTAGCATTGGCGAGTACACGTGAGAGCTGATCGCTGACAAATTCTGTTAGAGAAAATTCTGTCAGCAAACCTGAACTTCCATGAGTAGCATTGGCGAGTACACGTGAGAGCTGATCGCTGACAAATTCTGTTAGAGAAAATTCTGTCAGCAAACCTGAACTTCCGTGAGTAGCATTGGCGAGTACACGTGAGAGCTGATCTCTGACAAATTCTGTTAGAGAAGATTCTGTCAGCAAACCTGAACTTCCATAAGTAGCATTGGCGAGTACACGTGAGAGCTGATCTCTGACAAATTCTGTTAGAGAATATTCTGTCAGCAAACCTGAACTTCCGTGAGTAGCATTGGCGAGTACACGCGAGAGCTGATCGTTGACAAATTCTGTTAGAGAAAATTCTGGCAACAAACTTCTACTTCCATGAGTAGCATTGGCGAGTACACGCGAGAGCTGATCGTTGACAAATTTTGTTAGAGAAGATTCTGCCAGCAAACCTGCACTTCCATAAGTAGCATTGGCGAGTACACGTGAGGGCTGATCGCTGACAAGTTCTGTTATAGAGAAGATTCTGCCAGCAAACCTGCACTTCCATAAGTAGCATTGGCGAGTACACGTGAGGGCTGATCGCTGACAAATTCTGTTAGAGAAGATTCTGCCAGCAAACCTGCACTTCCATAAGTAGCATTGGCAACTACACGTAAGGGCTGATCGCTAAAAAATTCTGTTAGAAAAGACTGTGACAGCAAATCTGGACTTCAACGAGTAGCATAAGAGAGTATAGATAGGAGCTGATCGCTGATTGAATTATGGAAATTCTTATGAGTACACAGCAAAACGATATCTTGTTATATGTATTAACAACGTGTAGATGGAATACGATTGCGCACGCGGTACATTTGTGCAATAGAATCATTATATGGTTTAATCTTCATATATTTATTTCTCGAGGAAAGCATGATGTTGAAGAAACCTTGATTACACTTAAATTTACAAGTTTTTTGCGCAGCTTCCGGAGTGGCAGGATATACAACATGGAATAGTTGGTGTCAACCAGGCTGCCTCTTGCTGAAAGCATTAAGAGGATAGTGGTTAGTATTTCCTCAGCCATGCAATCTCAGGAGAGGCTAGGCTTCTTCTGTTACAGGTTCTATTGATCAAAATAATTTTTTAACCGTGATTCGTGAGCATATTTCAACAAACAACTGTTGTTCAAATCACCTCAGGTCAACACTAAAACTAACAAAAACTACCTATATCACAGCTCAGTTTTATCTTTAACAGACGAACAAGATATAATATTTGTCATATATTCGGGTAGCCAAGCTGGGACCAAAATAAGAGAAGCCTCTTCTTCCAAGTTCCAGCCTCTTTTTCGGAAAGTAAAGCCTTCCATTTTGGCGGTTGCTTCGTTGATAGACCTCCCCCCGTACAAGAGGTTCTTGCTGAGATACTGTGGTTCTCTAAACTTGGCAGCATCCCGATAAGAAGAGATGTGATCAACCCGTCTCAGGTTAAAAATTAACCTGATGGCTGAGTTCTTTTTTTTTTGGATTCTGCCAACGTCCTCTCTCGAAATGTTCCCATAAAGCAGGTAGATATTAGTACAAGACTGACAAGACTAACGTCTGCATAAGTCTCAGCTTCGCAGTTTCCGACAGTAACATTCTGAATCTACACAAACCTTTCAATCTGCCGATCACACGCTGGGTGACGTCAGAAATGTGGTCGAAAAAGGTGAGGCCACGATCCAACACGACGCCAAGTGTATTAACCCTTGCCTGTAACATATTGTGCGGAGCAATATGCAGGACTGTGCATTTGCTTTATTAAGCCTGAACCCATTTTGGATTGACCAAGTTGGCAAGTGGTAGAGGTCAGCATTGGCGTGACGGATGGCCATTTCTATCATATCCGGCTCACAGGCGAGATTCAGCTGACAGTCATATGCATACAAATGGATGATGCAACTTTGCGGGATGTCTGATTTTACAAGCTGAACAAAATTGGGCCGACGAATCTGCCTTGAGGTACACCACGCAATTTGAAAAGGGGCTGAGATGTCTCATTGCCAAATTTTGTGACCTGCCGTCTTTCTTCCAGATATGATCTTATCCATGAAATCACACCCTCACCAAAGCCATAATAGTTCATCTTAGTAAGGAGCATTTCATGACTGATTACATCGAAGGCTTGAGAATAATCTATCATTACAAGAGCGGTTATGGAGATGCCTTCCTTACTTTAAGGTTTCTTAAAACCTCCAATGCCTTAAACGGAGCCCCACCAACTCCATCCATCATCCGCATTAAAATAGGCTTCCAAATTTCTCTACATTTACAGTTCGTGAAGTGCAGCTTCTAGAATTTGATGTGTCACTAAGATGTTTTTAGATTTAAGAGACATCATTAGTTATTTTTACACGGTTAATTTTATACGGTCAGGTATAAACCAGCCAAAATGAATCCCTTCTGGGGACAATAATAATATAATGTTTAGGTGCGGTTCAAAGTACATGAAGTAATATAATAGTGTATTTGTTCTCAAAGCTGCAGAAATTTTTAAAATTGCAATATACTAACAAATTCCTAAAAACACTATTTCTTAATATACAGAGTTCTAAAAAGTTGCATTTAATTGGATAAGTTTTTACTTTCAAAAAGAAAGAAATTGACCCGAAATGAATTTTATCGCAGACACTTTTTTCAATTGTGCTCCATATGTTAGTATACACAATTAAAAAGGGATTAATAATTAAGGTCATCGATTCTCGTACACACTACGCCCTACCAATTCATGATTCAAGTTGGCCACATTGCCGCTTGGAACTGTCAAGGGCGGTTGCGCAAGGTATGATGAGGCTATTTGTCAACGTTAGACCGAGCCTTTTCACCTGGCTGGTTAGAGCAGACCTGCTCACAGTAACTGGCAAAACGTCGCTGTTATTGTCCCCTTAGTTAGTGAATGTGTCAATCCTACTGGACTACCTTGACTGACCTCGCTATAGTCCGTGTTGCTGTCTTTACTGCTCTGCCCCTCTGGCAGCTGACCTACTCCGTCAAGCTCTAGTTGCTCCTAACCACCCGGAGATCACGGACGCTCTCTGGGCACGGCCCTCCGTCCTACCTCAAATAGACTTTTTCATTTTCTATATGCTCTTTAAAGTATACAAACTCTTTGGATTCAACGAGAAACATTTGCTTTTATACACAATATCAATATAAGGACGTTAAGGAATGTTATGAGTATCACCACCTTCGACGATAAGGAAAGGTGAATTTTGCAAGCAGTTTTTCTGATGAACAAAGAGTTGCACCAAGGCCTGTTCGTGATCTTGGTCTTTGACAGTTGGTAGTTTTGTCATTCTAATAATAATTTCCACTCACTTACTTCATATAAATAAATTCTCACTTTAATTTTATTTAATTTTACTAATTTTATTATTTTTTTCATTTCTATACAAAATTATTTTGACTTTATTTTATTTTTAATTAATTTCCTTTAAGATATACTAACATTTTTATGGTTTGGAATACCAACTGAGTACTATGTGGTGAGTTGTTTTCACGCACAGGCTTTAGTAGCCCATGTGAGAATATTTTTCACGTAATTAAATTATACATATAAATTTATTTTACACATTACAGTTTAAAAAACCAAATATTTAATTTAATTATATATTTTGTAAGACAAAGAATATATACATTCTTGTTCTTGGAGATACATAGTTTGTTTGATATAATTATGTATCTTTTGATAATTTTTCGGAGAATAAACGATTTTGATTTAATTTTAATAAAGAAAGTCCCAGAATTTTCAATGGCCTCCCCTAGCATATTACTAATATTGTATCTTGCTCGTATTTAAAGATAAGACTAATCAATGCCACCTAGATTATGGGTGCTGGCTGTGATTTAGGTAGCTCTGACCACTTATTATATATAATATTGTTTCGTTTTTCGACTGTCTGTCTGTTTGCGGTCTAATAATCATAGCTAATAAACCACATATGTTAAAAGTGGATTGTATGAGTTTCTAAAAACTATGATGATCTAAAAATAGTTTCAAACTATGATCTAAAAATGTCTAAACAATTACGAAAACAGACATAAGATGTAACAAAAGACTAAGATGAAACAGAAAAACAAAGTATAACGTAACATCCCAAAAAAGTAACATGCTAATTTGTACTGAACTTTTGATATCCATTTAAATGCTTTACACAAGTAAATACTTATCTTTCAGCATACATAACAATTCATATGATTTTCTTTTTTAGTAGCAACAATTTCGATGTTCGTAGTTTTTACTGACATGTGATAGGATTTATTTTAAATTTTCAACCTTTTTGATTATTTTGCATTAAGTTATTAATTGGTCAAATAGCTATAAAAATTACAATTCTCAAGTATTTTGATTATAACTTTACTTGCTTATTGGGAACTGTATGTACTAATGGAACAAGTCACGAACAAAACATCTAGACTAGAAAACAATATTGTAATTTCGTGAGAAATTTTGATAGTCACTAAATTGTGTACAATTTGTACCTACTATTTATACAAGATAAATAGTACGAAATGTTGAAAAAGAAATTTGTGTCGTAAATAGTGTTCTAAAAATTATAGAAAACTCTTTGTTGGCTATAATAGGTAAATAGTAAAATAAAAAACCATTTTACCTTTACCTTTGTTGCTTAGGTAAAGGTAAAATTAATGGTGGTGGAAGATAAAAATGGACGACTGCAAAATGTTTCAAAACTTGTAACATGTTAACTGTCAACTACTTTTCCCGCACGCGCCCTGTGAGGCGCATTTGGATCTATGAGATTTATGTAGTGAAATGTTGACCTGAATAAAGTTTTGACCTTGAACTTAAATAGCAGTTTTGGTAGGGCAAAGACAAACTTTTTTATAAGAAGCATTGAGTATTTAGGGTTTTTCTAAGTAGGCTTTCGTTTCGATCAATGCACCAATTAGGCACGAACGCAAACAAATATGTTCCAGAGATGTTAGTTTAAATTACATCATTATTCAATTGCGTTTCATTCAGGATGTAGCCCATTTGTATTCTGAAAATATTCAAACTGTTAAACATAACATAAAATAATATTTGTTGCTTTTTGTACGGAGTGCATAGGTGATAAAATATGTTACAATCTTAAACTGAAAGTATCAAAATTATCGCTTATCAATTTTAATGTAACAAAATAGTAAAATGATTGTAAATTTCGAAATTGTAGTTGAGTAATTTATATTGAGCTTTCAACTTGTGTAACGTAATGTAATTGAACATTTAAACATAAATAATTTTGAGCTGCACCATCACAATTACATTTTTTAAGGAGAGACCGATCCCCTTTTAAGCCTTATTCTGACCGTCCTGATGGTCCACTGGCCTGTGCGAGGATCTTATCAAACAGAATAAAGGGGAGAGTCGATACAATACAAGATCGAAGGTACTGATAAGAAGTGCAACGGTCACAGACAGGATTTGAACTCGCGTTATCTCTAACTCAGATCCAAAAAATGTTAACTCATAGTCATATCCAATAAAAAAGTATAATGCAATAAAATTGTATACAATATATCCAATATACTTTTGGGAAGAATAATTATTCAAGAAATCTTAGTGTAAAAGTCTTTCAAAACATGTTCATTCCGATGTAAACAATACCAAGCTTGTTCTATGTGTAATTAGAATGCAGTTAATGCAACAGCTACATTACCACTGTATCAGAACTAAATCTCCTGTTGAAGTTACAATAGATAACGTATTATTAGCGTGACCTAACTAACATGAGTTACGGTGTGGACAGAGGCCGGCCTGCTGGCCAGAGGCAACGGAGTGTATCCGAGCCTGCGCCCGAGACTGTTTAACATACAATCAGATATATGACGGAGACTGCCCCGCTCTTGCCAATAATTTATGAATCCCAGCAATATTTCAAACTAAATACTAATCTAGATCAGGCTTCACCCTCAGTGCCATTGGAACTGATAATCGTCAAGTGATTTATCGTTGTTCCGAGAATACTAAAGGATCACTATCTACCTAAATCTTTGAGTGCTATTTATTCGTTGATTAATGGATGCAATGAACTATTAATCAGTCAGTGCTCGTTGCGGAGGAGTTTTTAAAGCTATAAGATCTTCATAGCAACCTACGAAATCAACATTGGTCTACACTGAGTTTAACGTAATTTCAAACTATTTAACTATTGCCTAAGGGATATGCTGCTCTATTAGTTACAGATGAGCATTTAATATGCTTACTAATGAAGATCTAACTAACTAACTACCTATTGTAATTCAAGAAAAATATGCTGATTGTAAAGTTATTCTTTGTTCGAAGTTTGTTTTTGACGATGGAAGGATTTTTGAAGAACAGGATTTTCCGGGCATTTGCCATTGTTTAGTGATACAAAAAATCAGTAACGTTACGTTTTGAGATCTGCAATCTGATCTCTTCTTCAGGTAAATAACTAACCCCGGTTAAGGTCAGATTGCAGATGTCGAAACGTAGTGTTACTGGTAAAGTTATTATTTGGTTAAAATTGTGATCATTTTCAAAATTCCATAATTGCAATAATCCGAGTTTATCACACCATAAGCTTGTGAAGGGTGAGTTCAATAACATAAATTAATACTTTGGTCATCAATGCATTTTATTATATAAATATAGTATGGAATTCAGAGTGAACGAATTAACTAACTGACTATTGTAACTCATGGAAAATGCATGGCTGATTGTGAAGTTATTCTTAGTTTGAAGATTGATTTTGGCAATGGAAGGATTGTAAAGGAAACAGGATTTTCCCGGACACTTGCCATCGTTACGTAATAACTAATGCAACAAGGTAAATAACTAACCTTATCCAGGGTTAGTTACCTGAAGAAGAGATCAGATTGCAGATCTCGAAACGTAGTGTTACTGGTGAAGTTATTCTTTGGTTGTAAAGCAAATCTGATATGAGTTGTATTAGCTTTAAAATATATCCAGGTTATTACTTTCCTACATTTTGTAAGGACCGTAAAATATTAAGGGTTTAATTAAAAAAAATTGTAAGAATTATAAAAAAACAGCTATTTCTTCAAACGGATAGGTTATTTCAGCAAAGTCACATGGAGAGTGGATGTTGTATTTGGAACATTATTATATAAAACACTTATGCTTTTTACTTCAGTGTTGTAGCCATTCACAAGAACAAGATGACTGGGATTTGCAAACTGTCTGCAGAAACCAGGCGGTGGCGGAAAAAGAACGATGTCACGCCTCATAATGTCACCAAAGTGAGGTCCGAGATTAGTAGCCCGTGAGGCGAGGCCGAGGCCCACTGTCGCCGCCACCGGTCGAGCGTGTCCAAGCGTGTCCGAGATTAACACACAATCAAAGTAATGGAGATAATCTAATAAACCCAAGCGCCATTCGGTCCGGGATAAGGGCTCCAGTCCGTGGCGCGGCAACTGTAACTCAAGGATTGGTTCTGCAATCAGACCGCCTTGTTTGCTTTTAACCTTTCAGCCTGTCCGTGCTATTGCCAAGCGTCTGTGCTAACTGCGAATATGGGGATTTTGCAGGTACCAAAACTGTATAAGCAGGTGCTTGTGCAGCTATAGTTGATTGTTATTCCTTAATAATACATACGAGTATATTCCTTAAGACATAATATTACTTCCGGCTACGTTTGCTTCTAATCTTTCAGCGTTTCCGTGGTATTACTAAGAGTCTGTGCTAACTGAGAATAGAGAGACTTTGCTGACACCAAACTGAGCAAGCAGGTGCTTGTGTAGCTATAGTTGACTGTTATTCCTTAATAATACATACGAGTATATTCCTTAAGACATAATATTACTTCCGGCTACGTTTCTTCTAATCTTTCAGCGTCTCCGTGGTATTACTAACAGTTTGTGCTAACTGCGAATATAAGGATTTTGCAGGTACCAAACTGAATAAGCAGGTGTTTGTGTAGCTATAGTTGACTGTTATTCCTTAATAATACATAATATTCCTTAAGACATAATATTCCTTCCGGCTACGTCGCTTCTAATCTTTCAGCGTCTCCATGGTATTGCTAAGAGTCTGTGCTAACTGCGAATAGAAGGATTTTGCTTGTACCAAAGTGTGCAAGCTGGTGCTTTTGTAGTTATAGTTTAATATTCCTTCCGGCTACGTTGCTTCTAACTTTTCAGCCAGTATTGCACAAGAGTTTGTGCAAATTGAGAATACGTGGATTTTGCTGGTAAAAAACTGGGGAAGCAGGTGCTTGTGTAGTCATATTTTAATACTCGTATTCCTTCCGACTACCTTTCAGCCAACCTGCACAATTGCATACCCGAAACAATTCTATTTCTTCCTGTCTTCCTCTTTGTCCGTATGTTCGCACAGTGTCTTGAAAACAATCTGACCCACAGACTTGCAAATGTGCTCATGATGCTTCATTTCTATAGAGGCAACACTAGTTTTGTCACGATGTCTCGTGTGTAGTGCATGTCCCTCCATAAGATTTGGCTGAGCGTTAGCGAATATTTTCACATTAAAGCTAACAAGAAAGTAGTAGAATAAATAAATAAAAAACACCGAGTACCATCATATGATATTTCAATAATGTAGTCACAGACATGAAAGTTTGCATGCAACTTCAGCGAAGCTTGTTACGCGATACGTGGTGTGGCGTAGTTGTATCTCAGAAAGAAAGTGTTCACTTGTTAATTTTTACCCCTCTTCAAATGCAGTCTTTCTTGGTAATGGACCCTTGGGAGTTTCCTTGGGAGGTGTTCCTTTGCAGGTTTCAGACACAGTAAAAATCCTTGGCGTTACTTTTGACAAGCAGTTAACCTTCTTGAACCATGTTCAAAATATCAATCGTGGTGTAATGAATAGGTTAAGAGTGTTGTTTAGGTTTAAGGGGTTACACGAGGAGGAAGTGAAACTGAAGATTGTCAAAGCTGTGGTTTTCCCAGTTATTGTTTATGCTCTTCCTGTATTTGGGGGAAGATTGACCCTTGAGGGTGCGGTCCTGATTGATAGGTTACAGAACTCTGCTGTAAGATTTGTGTACGGCCTGAGAAAATTTGATCACGTTAGCCAGTATCGCCGTACAGCAAGGATCCTCCCGATAAAGTACATTTTCAAACTCCAGGTGGCTTGCCTTGTTCACAAGGTGTTGCTGACGGGAAAACCCTCTTACCTCAGGGGGATGCTACAGACCCGGGCTGAGATTAGGGACTGTCACACTCGGCAGGACGCCATGCTGGAGGTGCCCAGGGTCAGGCTGGAGATGGGGAGGAATGGATTTCGATACTTTGGCCCCCAGATATACAACAGTGTCCCTCACAGTCTAAAGGCTTATGGATATTCCTCGTTTAAGGACAATCTGAGACTGGCTTTGGAGGAGGAGTGTTTCACCTCTAAATAGCTGTGTAATGTATTAGATTAGTTTAAGTTAGGTTAGATTAGTTTAATTTTATATTTCTCGGATGATGATATAGATTTGTATGTGCCTTGATTAAAAATGTATGACTTCAGTTATTTTGAAAAACAACAATGTAATGTTGAAAATCGCTGCAAATAAAGACGTTATTATTATTATTATCTTGTATTAATAAAGATTGGTTCACAAAATTACCCGTTATTATACTCACGTTAAAATAATCTTTTTTGGGCTTATTCAAAATATAGACTATAGCTACGAGATGAAGTTATATGTTTCGAGGTCAAGATGACTCCACGTTTCGGATAATTTTGACTAACTATATTCCCGTGCCATCAATAAGTGCAAACACGCCATCCATTGACTTTTTATCCGAAAACGTTTACAAATAAACAACCGATACACTGGAGTATCGAAGGATTTGAATGACGTAACGAGAGCGGAAATACAGATCGTCTTAGGACCCTAAAGTCAATACGGTTCTCCTTTAGCCCAAGTGGAACCTATATATATAATTTTCAAGTGTGTATGAAATTTCTGTCAAGAGTTTATGTAAAGCTTACAAGGTTTTTTCACCAGTAAACAAAGAAAGCCCCCAGCACTGGGAGGGACCCGGACAGCCTGCAATAACCGGTCATTACACTAACCGACATGTGACTGAGTAATTGTATATTTCATGAAGTGGTACATAAATTAAAGAAAGTGCAACTCGATCTCGTTATATTGACCCGTTCCCCATGTCACGCGGTAGGCATTGTACAACACTTCGTAAAACAACAAGGAAGTCGTTGACTGCATAAAAATGTAGGTAAAGAATATATAATATATGTCACACGACCCTCTTCCGACTTTAAAATTTTGCTATTTTTAACACTTATATATAAAATCACCAAAAAAGTGTTATTTATTTTAGTTCAAAATTGACTGAATATGTTTAATGACTAATTCATATTGGGTTCATGTTTCTGTTCTAACAAATAATAATAAAAGTCAACAATAGGTATAGTTTTAATCTGCTGCGATCTTTTTTCCTTGTTATTTATATATACTATTGTATTTACAATAGTATATATAAATTGAAGCTATTTAGCTTCAAAACTAATAATTCTTCTCGTTTTAACACTTACAAATTAAATTTAAATTTTTTTTACCATTTTCATTACATTTTCAATTTACAAATGTGAAAATTCAGTCCTATATTAATTTTAGCAAGAGCGAATCCAGTCTGCGCACAGGTATTATATCCCATGCAGGCCTTTCCTGGGACAATGCTCTCCTATATGGTACTTATTTTTTCCTTACTTACTTACTTATTTTAAGCTACTTTCTGTTAAAAAAATTTTTTTTTCAAATATAAGTTTATTTGTTAAGATTGAAGTATTGTACATATATCTGGGTATTAAGAATCAATTCAATTTAGTTTTTATAACAGCTAATTTTTTAGATATGGCTTTCTTTGGTTGACTAGATTGTTATTATTTCCTCTTTTAAGAAATTCTCATTAGATTGAACTGAGAATTTATCAAAAATTGAAGATTCATCTTAATAAAATCTGATAATTTTTACTGAGTTAAAAAATTATAAATACATTTGAAACCACACTTTCTTAGAAAATGCTGAAGCACTTAAGATAATAATATAGAAATAATGTATTGTTTAGTATAAACTAATTAAAATCCGCTTTATAACAAATCTAGAGCGTAAGATAAAAAACCATGCAACATTTTACTCTTATTGATATATTTATTTGTTGTAAGTGGCATCGTTGTAAAATTTATATATACACTTTACTAAACTTTTTCAAGCTTCATCCTAAAACAATTGCAACTATAGAAAGGCTAATAGACATCGTTAAATGTATTTTAAAATTGTACTAGTCGAGCCAAACAATCAGAACAACTATCACCTTTTGTACTAATTTAGTTTTAATTTCAAATTGATTACAGCGTTATTTAGTGTAATAAATTTGTGATCATTTTGGACTTAACAGTTTTAATAGCTTAATATAATGGCTTACCGAGATTGGGTCAATCTTTCACAAATATTAAACATTAACCTTCCAGTGAAGGACGAATGTCCAGCACCTACAGCTAATAGCAAGCAAGAAAGTGAAAAGGTCAAGGTCATCATTCACTTTTCACTGATTTACATGGCTTTGAAAGGAACAAGATATCCCAAAATAAAATTTCAATGTTTAATGTTTTCCAGTACTTTTCTTTACAGTAGTTTTATTTTTCTATCAATGCACAGTAAATTAAGTAGTGTTCTATATAATTCTAAGCAAGTGCGAATTTATTTAAAGATGTTGAAATACTCTGTATTTAAAGCAAAACACTAGCTCTAGAGTTCGGAATGATTCACCTCTCACAACAGATATGCCTCCTATCAGCACATCTCCCCCCACACGAAACATATGTCCGAGGATCAGCTGATCACGTGACCGTGTCCGACATCGTACAGTTACGTTCGAGAAAGCGGTCGAGCGTAGCCGAGCGTGTCCGAGCTAAACAAACCAAGAAATAGAGATAATTAATAAAATATATCTGATAAAACGTTTTTGGCTGAGCGCACACGATGCCTTTTCAACAATTTAATTGGGAGTCTAGACTTCTACAGCTCAATATTGCCCCCCCCTTTTATATGCCCTCAATATTGGCATACTGTGTTGAGATTTTTAACTGTTATGGAATGATTAATGTAAAATTAATACTGGAATATGGCAGATACAGATGTATGCTAAGAGGACACTTTTAGGCCAAGTATCGCCCAAATGTGTATAAACTGGTACCTACTATACACCTAAAATGTCGAAGTATGCATTTTCATATACAATAGAGGTTTAAGGTAAAAAAACTTATTTTATGCATTGAAATTGGTAAATAACAACAAATTCATTCAACAAGTATACACAATTAGTCAAAACGTTGCTAATAAATGTATTTAGCATCCCAACATATATGCGGGTTGTAACAAAAAGGGCTGGCTATGCATTTTCAGATTTTATGTGTGATTCTAAGCTAGAGATGAAGAATAACTTTTTTCCAATTTCCATTTCGTTTGGCCTCTAGCCACCGTTTTGTATTTTTTATTAAAAATTATTATCTCTAAAACTAGTAAAGCTGAAGAAACCAAATTTGGCATATAGGTTTGAGTAGGTAAGAGGAAAATGAAATAATTGTGTATTTTCTTTAATATTAACAAAATGGCGTCCGTTGAAAATTGTTTAACAAAAAAATAATAACATAAATAAATAACAAAAAAATCAGTATAGTTATAAAAACTTTACTAGACACCAGCTATTTGGAGAACTTTATTGCAATTCCAACGGTACTAGTTTAAACGGAATCCGTCAAGGCATACGCGAGAAATACAACGTTAAAGGTACGCTTGAGAGCAGCAAACATTTAGTCTTTTGATAGGTGTCAACTGTATTACATTTAAAATTTTAAAAGATACCAACTATTTTAACATTTTTATAACAATTACAACGATTCTAGTTTCAGCGGAATCCATCAACGCATAAGTGAGCTCAGCCACTTTAAAGATAGTCGTGTAGAAGCCAGGAGCAACTAACATCTGATAACTCTCAACTATGACATGTTTGGCGATTCCAGCGTTAGGGTGGTTTTTTTGAACCGTGATATTTGTTTGTAACAATATGCGTGATTTTGGACCCTAAACGTTACCTGTCTTAATGAACCACAGATTAACATTTGGTTAAAGATTAATAATCTGTTTCCAGCCTTGTAACATTCTTATACTTCAGGTAACGTAACGACTTAAGAATATATAGGCGTAGGTTATCTATTTTCAGATTTACAATATTCTATTATGGCCCAAAAATATTTAATTCTCTCCCAACACTACATAAAACGGTATCAACGATAAAATCGTCCAAAAAAGTGTTAAAGGCTACGTGACTAGAAGGCTTTCTATTTTTAAGTGCTTTTTTACAGCTTAGATACATTGTTTATAGGCATATGAATGTTTTTGAGCTGTATGTGTTTAGTTTTCATTTGATGACCACAAAAAACAATACGTTACCTACGTACAACAAAGATTCCGTAATAATATTATTACGCATTGTAAGGTTTTTCAATGGTGTAGTGTAGCGGGTACAGCGATTATCGCAAGATAACCGGATAAATCAACGTCGAGCGTGGCTGCTGCTTGGATGGGTGACCGCTGAGCAAGCCTATCTTTGCAAGCAGCCCGCTTGCCCGGCCATTGGTGGTAGTTCGGAAGTCACCTTTTAAGCCGTTGGTCCCCAGGTTAAGTGTTAGAGAGGCCTTCTTAGCCCTAACTTCGCCTGATAAAATAAGACATCTTTACTTGACTTATAGTTTTAAGTTCGATTCCTTGCCAAGATGATGCACACTTGAAGTCTCATCGCAAGTTACCAAAGGCCAGAGTTTACCAGTGAATGTCATGGAGCTAATGTCTGGTACCACCATTCCTAGAGTTGCGGGCACTCTGAGGGTCTTGTGTGGATAACTCATATTTTAAGAAATAGGTAGATATCAGTTTGCTGAGGGTTGGTTGTATGTCCATAAGTTGCAGAATTATAAATAATTGTGTTTCACAACGATGTGGAGCTTATCTTCTACTTTATAAATGACAGAACGTAAGAACACGTGTTCAGAGTATCAAATAAAGTTATTATTTATCTTATTAATGGCACAAAAGTAACAAGTCTAAATAGTTGAAGGTCATCTTGATTTATTATGTGTATCTAATATACATGTTGATGTAATCTCAGTTATCGTCCAGAAACACTAGCAACAATAATTTCTCTGTAATCGGCTAACATCAAGATCTAGGTTAACGATTAGCCAGAATAGAGAAGTACAAAAAAATTATATAGACGCTAAGAACTGTGTGCATTCACGTTTACCTATTCCTGGAACAAGCAGACTTGTAGGTGTAGAGGCTCCAGTGTTTGCACTTGTGTAACAGGTGTGGTTGTATAACAGGTGTCCGCCCCAACATGAATTATAGGTTCTCGCCTTCCGCCACACCTGTTAACTACCCTCTATACACCGGTCACCGGTCCACGGGACCTGCCTGTTATACACAACGTGGTCAATGTTACCAATCGTTAAAAACTAAAACCAAATTTTATACAAATTTTCCCCTTGAAAAGGACTATGATGGATTACTCCATATTGCTTCGAACAAGTTTAAACTCCAAATTGTAATGTGAAATACCACTTTCATAATTAATTTATTGTTTACATTCAAATCACAACACAGAAATAATATATATATATATATATATATATATTTTATATATATATATATATATATAGGGTTTATTCATAATTATGTTTGGTTTCGTTTATTATTTCTGTGTTGTGATTTTAATGTAAACAATAAATTAATTATGAAGGTGGTATTTCGTATTACAAAATATATTACTATATTTATATATATATATATATATAGTCCTGTATCTTATTTTTGATCACGTAACTGGTCGGTACTAAAGATGTAATCCTGGGGCAAGCAAGATTTTTTTAAATATGTTTGGTAAAATGTATCAACAACGATGTGCGGAAACGTTTAAAGTGTCACTTTATCGCCAGATTTCTATTTTGTATACAAGAGACGTTTTGTACTTGTTTTACTTTTTTTCATAAAATGTGTATATCAAACATTAATTTTACTTCAATCCAATGCTCAATTAGTAAGATAGGTAAATAAAAACCATTTCAGGTGAACGTTTCTACGTTTATTAGTATAAAACTGCGTGCCAAAAATGTGAAAATGTGTTTAGACAGTGACGTAGTAATATGTGTGATAAATCAGTTAAGCCAACGGGACAAGTACTCATTTCATTGCTGTATTAGGTAATAAAAGCGTAGCACATGAAATATCAATGCAAACAAGACATATGTTCCGGTTATCTTTCAATCAAAGAAATAAAGCCATAACCACAACAAATATTTATTGAAATGGGGTTTAGATTCCTAATTAAATCACGGGTTAAGCTAAAAACTAACTGAGAATCCTGGAGTAATTCATAAAAAGTTTTGAATTTATAAGATTAATTACAGTTTATTAATTATCTTTACAAAATATTGCCTACTCAAATAGCTGAGTTGATAGATATACTCGTATTCAGGAAGAGAATCATTGTCCTCAAAATGCTTAGAGAAAAGATAAGACACCAAGCTTTCATTATTCATTCATCGACATACCATTTGTACTGATAGTACTCTTCGATATTGACGAACACAAACCTACCGACATGACAAATGTTATCACATTTGCTAACAATAATTGTGTTTAGAACAAAGTGAGTAAAATGAATAATAATCCTGACATTACAAAACATCTGATTCGCTATTTCCAATAAAGGGAAAGTATTGTTTACTGCTACGTTATTATTGATTTAAAAAGAGATATTTGATAATGGTTCCGTTTTTTAAAAGTACATTATTACACATCTTGGAGAGTCACGATACTTTAATTTAGTTATTTAATGAGATATGTAATTAATTAGTATTTAGTTAACTGTAGTTGACAGAATCGTCTGGTTTGAAACGTACACGTTATAGCTGATGTCAATCACAAATATCTACGAGGACCATACATATTAATACTGAAGTTCTGTTATTTTCCACGCTTGTATTTCCCCAAGAAAATTATACTCATTAATCCTGCAATTAAGAATCTTATTCACTCTGTTTCAATAAGCTCTACTGTAATATATTGTATATATGAGTGACAAATATAAAAAGATCTACATACATAATACTGTACAACCCTTACAAAACGCATTGTGGCAGAAAGATCTGTAAATCCCAAAAAAAGCAGAACCAGATCCAGATGAAAGACAGACAGAAACAAATCTCGCGACCATTAAACCGGCAGCAGATCTCCAGGGAATGTAAACCTGGTTGTGATTTGCATATGTGTCGGCAGCAAAGACCAGTAGCAGGGACAAACACAGACACACGCACACACTCACACACGCAGACACGCACGCTGCTGGAAACATAAGGTAATTAGATGAATAATTCAACCCGATGTTTGCGATTGAATTAGGCTCTCCGTATATAAGATAAATTGAGCGAACCTATGTTAGTAATTAAGGCCCAGTTATCAATCACTAAAGGCCATTAAAATCGCTAAAGTGGATCGCCTTATCGCTCTGTTTACTGACCACTTCGGTTTCACCGAATTCCTGTTTCGCCCGGTGAGTTAATGTGCCGTTGTCAGGCTGGTGGATGTTTTCGTGTGCATAACTGTCACCTACCTCAGTGGACATTCCAAAAAATAATGAGTGTGTCACAATATTTCATGTCCTGTGATAACTGTTTTAAATCCACTCAAGGACAGAAAGAATTTACATAAAGGAAAACAAATGTGGTAATACAATGTTGTAATTACTTTTTGTCCAATTAGAGCGTTTTGGAGACTTCTGGTGAAGAGGAAACAGAAGTAAACTTCTAACTTTCTATTCTCTTTAGTTCTTCCAATCCAACGCCACCGATCTTCCTTTACCCTGAGAATAGTTTCATCGTGATAAATATTATTTTGCAGGAATTTAACCTCAAGGATTTTAAGACGACCAAACATACGTTTGATCTAGGAATAGACCGTTATTTGAGCTTCAAGATCAATTGCGTCAGCATCATTTCAACAAATTTACTTTGAAATCACTTTAAACACAAACGATAAAATAAATGAGCTCGTATAACGCTACAATTTTAATGCTAATTTTTATTTAGTACTTTATTTTATTCAACTAATTTGCTTTGATTAAAATGTAATACGTGCTGTCTACAGCATCATCAGGGTACGAAGACATCCAAAATATATGTTTGATCTAGGACTAAACCATTATTGAACCTCAAGAGCACTCGTTATGTCATCATCATTTTCACAAATTCACTCAAGATCACTTTGAACAGAAACAATAAAATGAATGAGCACGTTTAACGCTACAATTTTAATTCTCATTTTCATTTAGTACTTTATTCAACTAATTTGCTGCAATTAAAATGTCACACATGCTGTCTACAGCATCATTAGACTTCCAAGAATATATATGGAACAAGAGTTACTATTTGTTCTAAGTATGTCAAGTAAGCCTTCGAGTTTGATGTCTTACCATAACGGACTCGCTTATAACCAAATCTTTCATTGGGCCCATTGTTGTATTGTTTCCTAGTCCGAAGTCACGGACATGCGAACGGAAAGGAGAACCTTGAACCGCAGAAACAGGAGGTAATCGGGACCTAGTGGCGATGATTACGTCATTGTGGGTTCCCGAATGTGGCGAATCTGGCTGCGGAATGTTGGCGACACTGTCCCCGTCACATTCCTGTCGGTATCGCCTTGGTACTCGTCTGCAATTACCTGCAGGCATCGGCTGTCCGCGGACAATTGGTAATTAGAAAGTGTCCGTGCAAAAACTACCCTTACACAACCGTATGGCCGATACTTGAATCATTTTAGGCATTTTTGTTGGTAATACCGACTCTAAAACTGGTTGGAATCTGTGAGGCACTAAGTAAAAATACTTGCTTGCAACTATAATTGTGTCTATATTAAATATAATCACATATTAGGCTAGACTGGGATTAGAATAATTCACATAAGAAGGACAGATTCTAAATTTGGAACATGTGAGTATTACGAAGAAGGTTACAGTGTTCCATCAATTACGTTAACCTGTGCAAATTATATTAATAACAACATTACGTTATCATTTGGGAGTACCGATGGCCGAGAGGTCTAAAACGTTGGACTTTGAGTCTGAGTTAGAGATAGCGCAAGTTCGAGTCCTATCTGTGACCTTTGCACTTTTTATCAGTACCATCGACCTTGTACACTGTAAAAATGAAGACGGAGAGAATAAGGCTTAAAAGAGGATCGGCTACTCCTTTAACAAAACATTGTACCGCCAATGTATGGGTAAAAATCTAAATTGGTTGCACCAACAGTCCTTGATTTGAAATTTCCAGGTTCAACAAATATTTTTACCTTATGTTCCTACTGTCAATCCAATTGATTTCTTAGAATTTTAAACTTAGGAGTTCGCATAGAACTAACTATATTCTGTTATTCAGGAAGGTAGCAGACAGATATGAAAACCTGGAAAGGGCTGTGTTATTTATATTTGAGTTGATCAATAAGAGCAAGATATGAGCTATTTCATGGTCGAACATAGATTATATGGAGGTGTGGAGAGACCTTAACCAGGACTCAAGTCTGAGACAGCGTCAGATACTATCGCTGCAATAAAAGGAAGGTGAACTGGAGCTAAACTCAAAATTCAATTGAATTAACTCTTCCTTCCATAACTCTGTTAGATAAATTCAATTTATTATCCGATTAGTCAATCAATTCAGAAGCTGAAAAGAAATGTTAGGAGGTGTAAAACAAACACTCGGAGGTAAGACAGAAGGGCATTAAATTTATATGAGAGAAATGTTAATGCTGTTGAATGTTAACAATAGTATTTAAAATACCATTTCACACGCCATGGCTAGTTATTCCGCAAAAGTTACGAAATGCCTACGATAGTAACTGTACAATCGACTAGCCCAGCGCTCAGGAGGTATTATTTATCTTCCATCGGAATAACAATCAATAAAACCCAGCCTTCATCGAAGGTGTTGAAACCCGATACTATAGTCCCCTCCTGTGACACCGCGCTGCAGGCGGGATTTATGAAGTCCTTTTCGAAATCACAATGCTCGAAGAGAGATTGGCCGTGATTTGTTGTCGGAGGAGCCGAAACGCCGCGTATAAATCACAATTCGCAGTCGGATGGCCCACACGGCGAACCTCTACGCCGCGCCACGCCGCCGTGCAGAGCTGCCAGCCTGTGCTAATGGGCGCTATTGTGTGCTCGATAATACGGCGGCCCATGTAGATCCGTGGGCGTATTTTGAAATGTAGAGCGGCTACCATATGGTAGCAATCATACCAGTCGTGGTCGTGACCGGCCCGGGAGGGCGCTGCTGTACCAAATTTGGTATCAGGAAATCCAGACGCCCGGAGTTTTATTGGTTTATAACCAATTAATTATCGTTATCCACCGAATAGGTTATCAAGATAATACACACATTATGTGTTCGCTCGGAGAACAATTACTAGCCTGGCCATTGAAAAATTAACAATCAATTATATCTTTCTGCGTTATCTATACTCGTAGGTCGTTACGGCTAGTTCTGTTTTCTCTGGCATTTCATGCTTCAGTCTTTAGACGTATCTTATTTTTTTTCTTTCTTGTATGTAACTGATTTTATTGGGTGGGCGATTTTCTTAGAGCACTCTTAACCAGCTAACCCTTAATGTAGGTTAAGAAATTTGTTATGCGACATAATTTCCTTATTTTTTTTCTTTGCACATTTATTAAGCTTATACGGTCACTGTTTATTTGTTTCTAGGTAATTTTAAAGTAATGTCTATTCATTAATTCATGTTAAACTGTCTGCATTTAACTACCGATTTTATTTGAGTAGTATTATATTTATAAAAATATTTATTTTAATAATTTTTCTTTTGATATAAAATAGTATTTTTACTTAGTTTATTTAGCTGATTAACATTTGTAATTTTAAACATTTTAAGTATCATTTTTTGACAGATTTTATTGAGTAGCTGCTTGGAGTCTAGTCCGGCTTTTGGTAATCCAGAGTCCAAAAGAGCTTTTGTGTATGTTTGAACCCTTTTATTTCCCTTCTTTACTTCTTTCTGTTCGTTATTTTTGTATTTACGGTATTAATACCTTCCCCACCTGACGAAGAGGATAGATTTCAATCCTCGAAACGTTGTGTTATACCTTTTATAAGCTATAACGATGTCCGAAATCCTGTTAACCTTTCACCCATTATAGTTAAACGCTGTTGCTAGCTAAAACATGAGGACCTTTCCTCCTGTCCGTTTTGACTGGAAGAAGCTGGAGCAGAGCTAGTCTTCCTTCATTCAAAGTAACAAGACTGAGATGTAGGGCCTCCTATTCCTCCCTACTCTTGTGGATCTCAACAGGATGCGGCCCCTACCACCAACCTCACCCATCCTGAAAATCCTATAACTCCGGAAGCAAGCGCAAAATTAGTTTTAGACTACTGGAATTGAGGGTTTCGTAACCTTCTTGTACAAAGTAAAACATGTGAATAAGGTTATTTGTCCTCCTTCTATAAAAAAACATCCCTCCTGTAGCTAAGAACCGCTTCATATCATCCTCAGTGAAGATTCGGTTAGCACTGAGATTTGCCAAACCTGTGGCCGTCGTTTTCGTTGATACATTTTTCAAATCCAGTTTTATTCTCTTATATTCTGTGCCTTCACTGAGTACGCTTTATAACTAAAAAACCATAAATAACCAAATTTTAGAAATTAGAATTTATTTAGTTAATTATTAAAGTTTGGGAAAGCCGATGGACGTACGGTCTGAGACGTTTGCTTTTGGTATGAGTTAGGGATAGCATACGTTCAAATTCTGCCGTGACGGTAGGATTTTTAATCAGTATATCGATATTGTACATTTTTGACTCTGGTATTTGTTGTGTTTGATAGAACTCCAGCACAGGTAAGAGTCCCTTGGATTGTATGAGGGGATTATGAGGACTGCACAATAATCAGTAGTGCGCAGAAATAGGATTTAAGTGTTTTGACTGCAGCAGACATACTGGAATTGACACAAGTGGTCTCACTCAGTACAGAGCCGGAGTGAAGGTGTTAATACATTTTCAATAAAAAATTAAATAAATTAGAAATTGTTTATCATTGAACGGACAAGATTTGCTACCAACACTCCATTGGTGACATGTGTAAATGGGCTTTACAGTTGTTTTCTTGCTTGTGATAATTAATCACGCTTCAAGAGCGAGCTGACCTCTCGCCGAGTCCGCAGTGAATAAATCTCCTCGAATGGCAAACTTTGCTTGTCGGGACGAAAAATAGGCGATAAAAATAATAAATAGTTCGGACTGTGTCACCTGACTAGCCGTTAATACTTGTCCCATTAGAAAATACAACTCACGCGCGCATTATACGGTACAAGCCACATTTCTCAACTCCGGCGCTGGCATTTGGGTCTCATTTAGGCAAGATATTGAGTCATTATTTCCGAGTCCGAGATGAAGTTGTACAATGGGCACGACCCGAGAGTTGACATAATGGGCCGAGTCCCACGCAGTGGATAACAGTGTCACCGGCACAGGCACAGGCCCGGGTCTGACCTGTTGGTTTTCGGGTTGGAGTGGAATGGCACCGGTTTTGGACCAAACGGAAATTATGATGTTTTAGCCGAATGTGTTGCAACAACGGGGGACCAAGAAGTGGCGTCACTATCGTCAACTACCGAGTGGTAGTATCGGAGTCTCGGAAGTATCGTATGAATCTAAGGAAATAACGACTAATCCTGAAACTGTTGCATGTTGAGGACTAAGACTGCAGAAACTGTACGAATGTACAATGCCGCGTTATCTGCCATCAGATCCTCCTGTGGGAGTCGTAGAAACTGAGTTTTTCCTACCATTCTTTTACCACAATAGTTCCCAAGTCGTTTCCGTTTATGTTACTAGTAATTCCGAAACATTCTGAAGAAACTGAATAGATGTCCTTTATCCCACCTGTCAGTGGTTTATCACACTCACCACGACAATCTTATGATGAATGACTAATAAATAGTAAGCATCCTACAACGCTTTGGATACTGAATTTAATTCAAATGTTATGTCTAAAGAGACGACTGCTTATTATTATTCCTTTTTCATCATTTATCCCTTTTTAAAACAATATAAAACACAAACTATACTTAAGTTTTTATTGTCTAGGTAGTCGAAGTGTTATCTCTTTAATTGGCTGAGCGTTAGCGAAGATCCTGGAAAAATATAATTTCTGCCTTTCTTCCACACGATATCTAGTAAACGAACTGACCTATAGCATTGATATTGTGCTCGAAGCTTCATTTCTATATTAGGAACAGTGACTTTGATGATGGTGTGTGTCACTCCATAGGTTTTGGTAGAGCGTTAGTGAATATTTTTACATTGGTCTTATGAGTAGCCATGATAGCAACAAAAATAGTGAAATAAATAAATAAAGTTGTAAACAAATTCAGTGTAATCATAAGCGATTTTTAGATGTGAAACGTGAAGCCATAATTATCCCAACACACACAAGATCATGGCTCGGTGAATGGATTTTATTATTTAAACACTGATATTAAACCCAGATTAATGGTCAAAATATAACTCGAAAAACATTTCATCTGTAGATTTGATTTTGTCATGAAACTTTATATGTACATAGAAAAGAACGAGTTTCGACGATGTTGCATGTCCAAACTAAGGAATTTGACTGAAGCGTCGTTGAAATCTGTCGTGATACAATTTCCGTTTTGTTAGCCGAGCTGAGTAAAATTTTCTTCACCTTATGATTGTCTATCGTTCTAACTGTCAATAGTGAAATGAGCTACAGAGTTGAACTTTTGCATTGAACCTCAGTAGAGCATATTACGCAACATGTAGTGTGGCGTACTAATACCTTGATTAAAACCCTTGGTCTAGGAAACCACTTTCCAATTTAACGGTTAGCACGTGGGCACAAATCACATTCACAAAATATTCGCTAACGCTCAGCGAAATTCCATGGAGTGACATACACCATCATCGAACTCAGTGTTACTTATAAACAAATGAAGCTTCACGCACAATTTCTAGTCTTTAGGTCAGTTCATTTTCGAGATATCGTGCTGACAGACGGACATCAGAAATAGAATATCTTATCCCCACAAGTGACAGGTTTCACTAAAGCTCAGCCAATCATATGTGGCTCAATTATAACTAACCTGGAAAGCCGATACTTCCAATATTGAGGCTTGAGGCTGGCATGGAAGTGACGCTGGCAAAACAGTGCCAGTCAGTGCTGCAATGAAACTGATAAAGTAAATTTTCCGATTGAGGTGGATTATTTCCATTACTATAATTAGATCGGTGAATCTGATTCGTAGGAAAGTTGCTGTATTAATTTGAATAATAATAATTTACTACCAAGAGTAGAAGGCTACTCGAAAAATCTTGATTGTGTCTAGGTCAATAAAGTCAATAATTTAGACATCAATCACAGTCATAGACAATTATAGGAGTGTTTTTGGTTTTAAATGTCGATTGGATGACGATTCGTGTCACCATATGTACCAGTTATTCGTGGACTACGAATTTTAACACTGTCGAAACCCTTATTATGAATTCAGATAACTTAGCGTTCAGTAGGCCACAAACAAGATTCTCTAATAGATCTGTCGGCCACATTAAGTAGTTCTTGGGACCGGTAATGTATGCTAATAACATTCTAATTGAAAGATGACAACTTATTACGAGCTGTAATTGCCCGACTATTACGGCATACCGTGCCCCGCCTCGTTCTCTGCTAATTCTGAAATTGCCACCGGCCGTTATGCAATTATTGTATTATATTTAGCCGGCATAAAGTGTGTATGGTTATGTAAAGTGTCTTACTTTGTAGTAGATTAGGTAGAAAGTACTGGAAACAAATAATTGATCATACGTGTACAACAGAATATTTTAATCAATACCAGTTCTAAAAGAACAAAATCCATGTCCTGGATGTACTTTTAAAAATATATGCAAATATTTATTGATTATATAGTGTATTAAATTTGGTTAGATTAGGTAGAAAGTACTGAAAAAAATTGATCATACGTGTACCAGAGAATATTTTAATCAATACCAGTTCTAAAGGAACAGAGTCTATGTCCTGGAAGTTCTTTAAAAATATATGCAAAAAGTATTGCTAATAGTGCATTCCATTAGGTTAGATTAGGTAGAAAGTAGTGAAAACAAATAATTTGACCATATGTGTACAAGAGAATATTTTATCCAGTACCAGTTCTAAAACGAACAGAGTCCATGTCTGGAAGTACTTTAAAAATGTATAAACAAATTATTATTTATATAGTGTATTCCATTAGGTTAGATTAGATAGAAAATACTGAAAACAAATAATTGATCACACGTATACAACAGAATATTGTAATCGATACCAGTTCTAAAAGAACAGAGTCCATGTCTGGAAGTACTTTAAAAATGTATAAAAAAATTATTATTTATATAGTGTATTCCATTAGGTTAGATTAGATAGAAAATACTGAAAACAAATAATTGATCACACGTATACAACAGAATATTGTAATCGATACCAGTTCTAAAAAACAGAGTCCATGTCTGGAAGTACTTTAAAAATGTATAAAAAAATTATTATTTATATAGTGTATTCCATTAGGTTAGATTAGGTAGAAAATACTGAAAACAAATAATTGATCACACGTATACAACAGAATATTGTAATCGATACCAGTTCTAAAAAACAGAATCCATGACTGGAAGTAAAAAATATATGCAAAACATTATCGTTTATATAGTGTATTCCTTTAGATTAGATTAGGTAGAAAGTACTAAAAAGAAATTTTATCTCTTCCATCTGAGCAACCCAATACATATCCAGAAGTGGCACTACCAGGATATGTCCATATATTGAGGTTCTATGGAGAACTTGATCGATAGGTTGATTGTTGGACTGGACGGAGTTTCCCCAGTGTTATAGGTTTTAGCAAGCCTAAACTTGAAAGCCCCTCTCTTACCCGCTTTGACTGATGGAGGTTGGAACAGAGAAAGCCTTCTCTCCTTCTATGGTGGAATGATTGAGATAGTACCCACCACCCTGCCTAATGATGGCTGCACCGTGGGATCTCGGCATGAGGCTGCTCTTATCCTTCATCCTTACCATCCTGAATATCCTGTCACTTCTGAACCCGCGTTTAAAATCTTATAGGGTTAAGTGCAGTTAGAGCTTTTTGTCCTAGAACACATTTAAGGCATTACTAAATGACATAATACCACTTCAAGATTGTCTCAGCATAAAAGTCCTCAATTTTGTTGCATCTTGTTTACTTGTATAGTGTTAAAGAGTATAGCGAGATATCATTTTGTTTAATTGTAAACAAATAAAAACGACTTACTGAATGTTATTAGAATATTTACCTACTTAATGCGTATAAGACAATAAGCAGTATGATATTAAAGTACCTAAAGTTACGATTGGGTCTACGTTGAAGTAATATTACTATAAAGTAGGTACCGTATAATGTTCAGGAAGTAGATTAAGTTATAAACAGTTTTTTTCATTTGAGAGAATTTTAAGAAAATTTCTTTATTCTAAGGTGCAGACTTCTTCTTGTATGAGGCGGCCTATTTCCATGCAATTAAGCCACAAAGGGCCTTTTGTGCACCCCGGAAGCACACCATGAACGAGGCCTACTAGTCTATGATTTCAGCAGTTCTACAAACCACCGAAAACAACCTATCAGGTCCTCCCGGTGAAATTCACCACCCTTGTCCAAACTATCAAAGATGGCATACCGCTCCCTTACTCTGCGACCTAACCTTTAAGGTGTAATATTGGTCAGACAAATTATTTGGAGACGCTAATATAGAATAACGCCCTTTTTTAATTTCCAAAGTTTACCAGTAATACAACAAACCAGATGTCATGCCTTGGAAGAAGATTCGGTTATAAAAGGCCTTTCTGTTAATCAATCAAGCAAAGAATCTGTTATGAAAATGTTTTAATTTGGAAGGGAAGGTTTACTCTTCAACTTAACCTCTATTGTCTAATTGAGGTCAGAAGAATATTTGAAGATGTTGAATTTTAGTGGGTTGGTCAATCATTCGTGTTCCCAGTCATTAAAACAGTCTCTGGAAATTTTGTTGAGAGAATTAGTATTTCATCAATCCACTCATTAACGCCATTTCGGACCAGAGATCCTCGTGCGTGGACCGTGACAGTATACGTTGTACAGATAACAGTCGCAGTAACAGGCTCAGGCCTCGGCTGCCGCAGTGATTCGTGATTACAACAGGCCGACGGCCAAAGGGAAGTTGGCCTTAATCTGTTTGAACTATTAAGTGATTCGACCACCGACCAGTTGCAATAAGTTGGTGGTTAGCTATTGTTGAATTTTTCGAAATTCCTATTGAAGTGGGCTGACGCAATGCCCTGACAATGGATTAGATCGCTGCCCAGATATCGCTGCTGCTCGATAATAGTGGTGTAGCCGCGCACGAATTCTAACGCACGTGCGTGCCATGCTGTTTAGAATAGGTAAATGTCTGTGTTTTTTGTTTACAACCTGCACCATTAGAACATGTTTCCTATATTTTATCTGTACTATTGACTTACAGGAATTATTTAAAACAAAATTTTCAAAGATTTTTATAATAAATCTCTTTTTGAAATAAAATTCCAACTGTTCTCTTTGTTAAATATTATATTTGAAAAAAATTCAATTGCTTAAACTAAGTCCGTTTCGAATTTTTTTAAAATAAAATACATCTTTTAGTCTCAACTAGGCTTATCACACAAACAGTTAGAAATTACAGTTTATATCCAAATAAATTCTTATATATGTTCTTAATTAAATAATATAATACTAACTCAAAATATATAACTTCTACATCAAAACGTGTTAAAAGAATTGGTAACCAGAACGAACAAATCTAAAACAGGAACAGTTAATATAATTTAGCTTCTTGAATCAAAATAAAGGAAAGGTCATAATTAAAATTTACTATAAATCGTAAAATGATAGACGTCACTTGGAAATAAATAAAAGTTAATGGGTGATTATTCTAAATTATAAAATACGTTCTGAATTCAACATCACGCTTCAACTATACAATTTTGTATTACGCTATACAGTTTAAAATTTAGAAACAATTAATATTTAAAATTTTTACAAATATTTAAAAATGCTATAAATAAATAAAAATAAGATTACACTGATTATAAACATTTTAAAACAAACGAATAATGTTTTATAATTTTTACATAAAACACGATGTGTGTATGGTTAGATATCCTAATAAAATGCGTGTCATGAATAAAAAAGTACTGAAAATTGAAAATGAAACAGTATGGAATATTTTAAATTTTGATGCGAAATTCATAACCAACCAGTTTTAAGTATATCAGTTTTAAGTATTACCTAAAAAATCGTCGCCTTACCGATATCTAAATAACTTCTGGAACGCTATTTATTTCATCAATCTTTATGAGTAATTTTGGTAAAATCGAATCATCATTAGTTTTTTGTAGCTACCTCTATCCCAAATAGGTCCAAAAATATTTTTACGAGACCAAATGTGTTCCACGGGTTTACATGGCACTCGGTATAGATAATTGTAAAAGTTTTTAGTTCCGTTCTGTATTCGATATTGTATAGTATTTAATAATTTCTCAATTGCTCCAAATCTGTATATAGTAAATATAGAATACGTTTAACTAACAAAATGAATGATCAAATTTAAAGTCTATACCACATATTGAAATGATGCAACTTTTGTGTGAGTGATTGGGTGAGTTGTTCGGACAGTTACTGCGTTTACATATTATTAAAGTACACATTAAATGGCTTTTAGTATAGTAGTGTTATCCTTACCTATAGTATAACATGAAAATATAACAAATGAAGGTTAGAAGCAGACTATACAGTCTGTACAAACTGAAAGCTTTTCAATAAGAAACACAATAGTATTTGATTTGACATTTTTTTTAAGGAGAAGCTGATCTCCTTTTATGCCTTATTCTGTCCGTCCTCATACACCACTGGCCTGTGCGAGGATCTTATCAAACAGAATAAGGGGGAGAGTCGATACAGTACAAGGTCGATGGTACTGATAAAAAGTGCAACAGTCACAGACAGGATTCGAACCTGCGCTGTCTCTAACTCAGATTCTAAGTCCAACGTCTTAGACTGCTCGACCATCGGCACTCCCATTTGGTTAGTTGTAATATTGCATTTGAAATACAATGTTGAAACTTTTTATATTTTATATAATATAAAACTTGAAGTTAGTATTTCTATAAATATTTAAAGAATATTCTACCTCACAAATTTAGGTTCAACTAAATAAACTCTTAGGAAAAGTAGAGAAAGTTAATGTTGTCATTTTTATTTCATCACGTAATGCTTATAAAATATCATAAAACATTTATCGTGTGATGCATTCATTTTTTGTCCACATTTAATTTGTTTTACGCTGAGTTTAACGTAACTGTGTTACTCGTAGTTTATTCTAGCAGTTTTATATTTGTTTTGTGAAACAGGAATTCTTTTATTTCTTATTATTATTAAAATTTCTTGGGTCCTTTATATTTTTTTTTGTTTGTTTTAGATTTACTTTTGAATTTTATCACTCAGACAGTCGGATTCTCTATGGTTGTAAGAATGACTGTACCACTTACCTCCTGTTATGGTCAAAGTCATTAGAATATACCAGTATAGCCTGCAACCTCATTATAATTTAATAAAAATTCCCACACACGATAATAATCTTAGCCACAACACGTGTCACGTAACAGGTTCCGCCGAGGTTGCATGAAAAATTTCAAGTCTGTAGCTACATGTGTTACCGTGTCACTAGTATGATTCATTTTGTACAGATTAACTGGAATCGAGTCAAAGTTGTTTTACATAAGACTCCTAAACTAAGATATTAACTTCAGCCAGGCACTGATGAAATACCACAAAACCTACAAGACACCATGTCGAGTTTTTCTGATAGGCGTTTATCAATTTAAAGTAGTGGTAAGATTTATTAGATTGTACAGATCAGTATGTGCCACTAGTGGAACTAATTTGCCAGTCTGTCTGTCTGTCTGTCTGGCGATAAAAATCAGCTGGCAGCTCCGACACCTCTCGATATACGCACGCGAGCGGGCCAATCCAAGTAAAACACGTCACAAGAACTCAGATATTTCAGCTTTATCAGATTTCCGCGTTCGAACTGCTAAATTATGCGGTTAAAATCTTTCGCCCTGTCAGTTTTAAAAAGCCGTCTATTTGGTTGTTTGTTATCAAACTAATTAACTCTCTTATTTATTTGCGCAATTTACCTGACTTATCCCGTAAATTCCTGAAAGGTACTTAGCGAATTTATACAGAAATCGTGTCTGTCAGTAAGATGTATCGTGTATCGTGTGTGCGGTCGGATGATAGCTTCGACAACTATATAGCTTCGATATAGTTATATCACCGTCATCCAACTGGATAAAGGGGCTTAAAGTCACATTCATCCAAATGGTTGATATTGATATGGTTAGCTGACGCTCGCTTAACAATTATTTACGCGTGAGATAATTAATACTGTTTAGAGTCAACATACACCATTATTCCAGATTATTCCATTATATATTAAACGTGCTATGACTAGCAGTCCAGACATTCATACTTACGAAACACGAGGCAGAGATAACTACCGGACTGGGAGACACAGGACGGGGGTTTATGAACTCCTCACAGACTTCACAGACAGAGGTTCGCCTTATCAACAAATGCCCTGATGCAATAAAAAAATGCTGCAACGCCCAAGGCGTTAAAATCTCTTTTGCAACGCTTTTTAGTGTCTCAGTGCTGGCGAGTTTATAGAATACGACTGGGTAACCGCACAATTACCGGACTGACAATCAACGTTGGAAGTGGGAAAAGTTGGCATTATTGAAAGAAGTATGATAGATAAATTGTATGCTTGACTGGGGTTTCAATGCAGTGTGACTGTGCAGCCTATATTGCTATACATTATCTTATTTTTCTGGCAATAAAATATTTCATTTGATTTAAAAAGTATTTAAAGCTAAAAAAATATGATCCAAGAAATCCTTTCTTCCACACTTTAACATTTTTAATAACACCCCATTTCAACCTCTGAAAAAATGCGCATGACATGATTGGCTTCTCTCTTAAGAGAAATTAACAAGAGAGAAATTTGAGAAATACTACTCGTAGATTGTGTGCTTATAAAATACAAGTTAACTCTAGGCTGCTGGACTAATAAAGAAATTGACAGAACCAATTTCACGATTTTGGGAACCTTAAAGCAGATACACCTGAACAAAACTCAAAATTCATATCGTGGTGGGTAGAAATGTTATTTATTTACGTTATGTACAGAACATCTTTGTACAAGTAAAAAAATATGATCGTAATTTGAATGTAATTTTTTATTGTAACACTAGCTATTTGAGTGTTTCAGTACAATCAGTTTGTAGGGCACCTGACTTCATATACCATCATATACTTTTCCGTTTCCAGCCAACACATTTACAAAATATTTTAACTCATGAAAACTACGCCCTTCTTCTTTTCCACTTTCAGAGTTTTAACTCTAGTCACCCAATATATTTCCATCTTCAAAGTTTAAATTTCTTTCCATCTTTTTCTGGGTCTTTCTATATTTCGTTGGCCATCTTAAATGAGAAAGTTGACATACAGTACCTAACAATATATTTTAGAGAAAATATCAATAAATGATGAAGGCGTTGAATGTAATGAGTTGCACGTACTTCATAAAATGAGATAAGTGTTCAGAATTTAGTTTAGGTTTTCTTGTGTGAGTCATTACAATAGTAACTGGGGGTCTCCAGAGTTTTTATTATTCCTGTGTTACGTACGTTCTGTTATAGGTTTCGTCAGCTGTTTATCTAATGTATTTATTTATACGGTTTTCTTGATGAAATTCTGGCTGTCTTCAACATTTTGCATTTATAATAAGTATTTATACACATGTGAATATATGTGTCATGTGAAAAAATTTAACTAATATTAGAATAACATGAAGATTTGTAATTATATAAATTGAGGAGCGTTAAATTTTTTAGCCTTAAATATATCAAGACAATATTTCTCAACTTCAATGATAGTACTTGTCCCTTTTAGTTTTTGGCTGTGGGTTAGCAAATATGTTTACATTGTTCATATACTTAGTCGTATATCTCAAATCCACCACGTGATAGAAAAGCGAAGTATTCAAAAAGTCGTAATATTAGCCGGCTGCCTTAGTCCCTTTCTGCGCAATAGGAAAATGACACGACGTTGTTTGGATCATAGTGGAGCCTTGGAGAACACGAATCTCATAATTTTCCAATTTTTATAAAATAACCTTTTTGTTGCTAAAAGATGGCAAGTTTAAAAAAAGAAAGTAATTAAAGTATCGTTAATTATACATTTTAGAAACCTGCCGTTTATTCAGTTTTTGAATTGTTGGCTATTCGCGAAGAACCTCAACGTGGGCCATGTGTTGTCGCAGAAAATCTGTTCAAAATCAATTATTTAATATTAGGTTTAAATAATTTTTTTATCATTTGTTAAAATCTCTAAAACTGTTATTCCTGTAATTCTTGAGCAAAATTGCTTGTTTTCAAGATATGCCAAGTTAAAAAGTTTTAATGGCCGCCATTTTGAAAATAATAAAGATAATTTCATGGTATTTTTTTAGTAATTGGCCTTGTTATTCTAAATATTTGAGCCAAATTTTATATTATTTCATTTATTCGTTGATTATTTCATTGATAAGTCTGACAGTAACTTGTGATGGCAATCGCTCGAAAACGGCAGTTCTGTTGGTGAATTGTGAAGTTGTCCCTCCATCTAGTCTGGTAATGGTGAAAATCCCTGCCCTGTATAAAAATATACACTTCAAATTTCAGTACACAATCACCTCGAAGAGATTGAGGCAGGAGAAAATCAGCTATCCTAGTTCCCTAAAAGCATTTTACACGACTCTCTAGGTTTAAATATTGAGATGATTCAAACAGCTAGCTTTTAAAGTCTAAAAACTCTCTCAATATTGTATTTAGCACAACTACCACAAAGTCTTATCCCATATGGAAAATTAGCATAGGTCAACAAGCCAAAGTATTCCATTCTCTTCATTGAGATGTTGGTCAAAACAAGTTGAAAGCAATTTATAAACAGATTTTCGTTGAATTCTACAAGTTAGTTTTAGTATCTGCAAGTGCATAGTTTTAGTTAGGCTAAGTAATGTGCAGTACTAATAAATACCAAGCACCATTTAATTAAGTGTATAACCTATTATCTGACAGAATGATAGCTTGGCGACAGTCTCTCTCAACCATACCTATAATGAACGTATAATGAAGGTCCAATAAGAGTACATTTGGAGAAGTTGACTACCAAGTAGGGCTCAAGGCAGTAGATTTGCGCTGGTCTACATAGATTAGCTAGTCAAGCCGAGCTAGCATGTCACGCTCGCTAATGGTACACTTCCACCGTGTTAGTGTTGTACCTCTTATAAATCTTCCATCCAGGTGACCTTCTGCTACCCTCTCTAAATCTACTCTAAAATAATAAGCCTGCAGTCCTTGATTCTAACAGACCAATCACTCAGGTTGTTACATTTCATTGGATAAATTTGTATGAGCTCAATATTAAAAGCTTATAATTACACTCTGCAGTAAAAGAACTATTACTATTCCGGTAAAAATTATGAGTGAATTGTGCTTAAGTATTTTTGGAACTTCCTCTTGGTCATGTCTGCGCTTCGAAACGGCGAGACGCAAATTCAATGTCATGGCTGCCGCAAAACGTAGAAATAAGTAATTATAATAATCTTTAAAAGCAAAAGTCGTACGGAATCATAATTTAATACTATAATACAATTATTTGCTGTGATATTTTAAATTGTAAGATTAAATTACTAGGCGTTCTTACGTTGTTACTGGTCGAAGTAGCCACAATTAGAAAAGTTCCACACAGGTATTTGGTTTTCCGATCATATGTTAGTTTGCTTATTTAAATGCATGAGTGACAGATACGGCCAAATACAAAATAATTGAATCGTAAAAAGTAAGGGCTCTGTGGTGTAATGGTAGAACATTCACCCGGCAAGTGAGAGATCCGGGTTGAGTCCCTGCGGAGCAAATACTGTGATTCAATGTTTATTTAAAAATTATATATAAGTAATTGTTGTTACATCTTGAGTTTTGTGTAAGTTAGCTTTAGAAAACTATTTCAGTTTTGTCTTTTATTTACTACAAGATATGCTTATTCATGTACTTAGTTCTAAAATTGTTTTATCGTACATGCACAAACCAAAATTCGTAGTGGATACATTATTAGTTAACGGCGTACAAAGTTTACACAAGTAAGACGTGAGGATCAGCGTAGACAAAAGGTAATAAATTCAACATCCCAACGTTCTTTATTATCATTAGTAGAGGATAAGTGAGTAAGTAACAGGCCATTTGATTCAGCCAGTGATTCAGAATTTTTTATTGTATAAATGTCAATGTATAAATTAAACTTATCGCAGTCCTTCTGGAACTGATGTAAGCGCATCCTATTCAGAGTCGAATCATGAACTTCCATGAATTGAATATTGACCGAACTTGGAGTAAGTCGACAAAATAGAAAGTGGTGAGGCAATGCACTTGTCAAAGATATCAAATTGCCCGCCTACCATGTGCGGCTTCTGAGGAGAGCATGGGGACAATTTGACATGCACGTCATGCACCAGTCGGATCCAGTTTTTTCCCTCTCAGGTGTTCCGGAGTTTATGATTAATTAGCGAACACGTCAAATAGTTGGTCTGTGAGTGACAGCTCTACACTGATTATTGCTGACTACCCGCCCATGGCCAGCCTGGCTCCGGTGTTTTCCCACCTATCTAGTTACTTATGTTAAGCTGATAATTCCTTAGAATTTCCAATCCACTATCTGCAGCAAATGTAAACAACTGACAACCATTTGCCGTTTTTACTCCTTATCATACAGCTGTAGGATCAACTTTTTTCACTTGTGTTCTTCTTCCTAATCCGTAACGATCGCTTATAACCTTTACTTCTTATCTCTACAGATTTCTGGTCACTTGCAACATTCTGACTTTTGTTCCAATTAATGGCACATTATTCCACTTTCCGAGAAATTCACCCCTTCTTCTGATGAATGGATATGTTGAATGTTCCAACCTTCGAAAATTCTTAGAATGATCGACTTTTTCAAACCATTTATATACCTTAGTACTATAATTTCCATTATTACAATATTAAAGTTTGTTTTTGATGATGGAAGGATTGTTTGAAGGAAACAGGACATGCTGTTACCGATTTAATTGTATAGATGAACATGAGAAACCCTCCAATAAAACGTGTTTTGTTTAGGAAAAGAATTATTCTAATTAAACTAAAATAAATTCGCGCTATAAAAATGATGCTCAAACCGTCTGTTTTGTTGTACTATCCAGAGTACAAAGCATATTTTTAGAAAAAAAGTCAACTGAGAAGTTTTTTTCACAGCACAGCAAACAGGAAAATCCAAAATCGGTTGAACGTATTTTTTTACTATCAATAATAGTAAATGATAATGTAAATTGTTAATGAAACAACAAACTGATTCCTGAGAATTTTTAGTTTCTACGAATAAACGCAAATGTTTCATTCAAATTCTGACTCGGTTACCATTTTTTTAATCACTAAAACATTGTTTGTATTTTTCACATTTCCTACATGAGTTACTTAGCATATTTTAAATGAATCAATTGAATAATTAGAAAATTATCCTTTGTAAGACGTTAAGTGAAGTTGCACAAAAACAAACTAAAGTTCTGCAAGAAACAAAAGGTACAAGAAAACTTTTACGAAACTAAATTCATGAACCAACTAGCGTCTCATACTCGCTAGTCTATTATCTCGTATTCTTGCTTGAAAATTGTTTTGGACGAACACATGTTTCTAGTTACTGAAAGAATTAGTTACTGTACCTAACAAAATTAAACACGGCTTCATTCAAATTGAAGCAAGAGCACCGATAGTTCTTTCCTTCATCAACCCATGGCTTGTAATTCAAATCAATAAAATATGGACGTGTTTTGAATCCCACATCATATCATGGAAATCTTGCATATATACTGAACCAAGTGCATATATACCTCCCTACACTCTGAATCAAACTCTATATAAATATTTATTAAAACTTTATTCTCTGTTACCAGAGAGGTTATATCCTCATACGGTTATGAGGATATAACTTTATATAACTTTATATATAACTTTATAAATCATTGTGTTCGGTAACACAATGATTTATAATTTTCTGTGAAAACTCATAAAGTAGACGTTGTTGGCTTAAATCAAATACCTTTTTAAATATACTTTTCATTTATTTTTAGTCAGTAAAATATGGAACATTTGAAATAATGTTTTTAAATATATGTCATTTCATGAAATGACCAAACACTAATTATATGGTTTTAGTTTACACATAACCATTGAACATGATTACTTCTACACGTGAGTACCTTCATGTTAGCATAAAAAGGTACTACTTTGTATCAAGAGGTATTTTATTATTTTTAGTGCATGGATCCAAACCCGATTAATTATTAATTTTAGTAGTTTAAATTTTTTAGCAAAATTAAGTAATATATGCATGAATAATACTGAAAGGAACATTTCTGGCAAGTACTTTATCTTCAGCTTTCTACAGCAAAAGAAGCTGTATATAGCACAGTAATCTGTACATAACCAGTCTCGGGTATATAGGGTGTGGCATAAGTCAGTTAACCATTGCAGGTCGATGATCGACTTTGTTTATATATCAGTCTTATCTGATCTTCTTTTTATATTTTTGACGCAATGTCTCAGGACAGCTTGGCCCCACATTTGCAGTGATTATATTATATTACACTACTAACATTTCGGGACCCGCTGCTCGAGAAATCCAGCACTCGAACTTGGTGTAAATTTTGAAATTTTGTTTATAAATAAGGCAATATATTCATCTATTTGTATAACCTTTATCCTTTTCAAGTAGATAAAATAATTTAAATTGCTCAGTATAAATCTTTTATCTGACGAAAGTAAAAGTCTCAGTTCAAAAAACATACACAAAGAAACTTTTAGATTTTCTTATTAATATAAATATTAGAATATAATAACAACTTTTATAAGACCCATATTTATTTAAAATCTAATATTTTAAAATGAGCAAATAAACTAAAAACTAAGAAAACAAAATAAATTAAAAATAATTATTAAAAACAGAACTTTTTTATTAAAGTATAATTATATTTCAAATGTATCTTTTCCTTTTACTTTATAAATAAATGTTTGAAACAAATTGACTCAGGCCAGTGCTGTAAAGTTGATAATGTGGAAAAAAAGGATTTCGGGATGTGTACATCAATCTTGGAAAGTGATAGTCCTTAAGTTTTCTTATAAGTTATTGAAAAGTTTATTTACATTTAAATGATAATCACTTACTTCTATAACATTCCTGTTCAGGTAAGTTTATATTAGTTTGCATTAATTTTTTACTTTCAACTCTCTTCATCCAAGAGTATATAGGTCATACAAAAATCCCTCATCGTTAACGCATTTTTTTCTAAAAGCGTATAATAAAAATGCCTGGGGGGGGCTCGTGTTCTGATTATATAATGGAAGTTCGTTGTATAGCTCATCTTCAAATTTTGACTTTTTATTTATAAAATAATGCTCTTTTCCGATAGTAATTAACATGCCCACTATGTAATGACAAGTTGGTTGAAATTTATCACATTGTTGAATCTTGAGTTGAGTCAAAATTTTTCGCTGTAAGCTCGACCTTCAACTTGAGTCAACCGTCGGAACCAATCCTGATTCCTAAGAAAAAAATAGAGGATGTGGCATTGGGTTCACTCCTGAACAAATGAGGTAGCTCTCTTTCTGGTGCGATGTTTGTTTCCTTCACTAGCGATCTACCCTCAGACTTTAATTGAGCGTATAGATTAATCTGCTCTAATATATTAAAAGAACAGTTCTTTACCTGAAGAAGAGATCAGATTTCAGATCTCGAAACGTAGTGTTACTGATTTCTTGTTTCACTGAACGATGGCAAATGTCCGGAAAAATCCTGTTTCCTTCACAATCCTTCCATCGTCTAAAATAACCTTCAAACAAAGAATTCAGTGAAAAGTTTAATTTTCTTTTATGAACACGTATTTGTTTTGACTCTTTTGTGTTATGAAAGTAAATTTTGAAATGATTCATAAACATTTGAAGTTATTCCAATTTTGTGGTAAACTTGACTATTATCCAAATATGTATAATGTATCTTGTATTCGTCCAAATATATTATCTGGCAGTAACTTTGCCATGGAATGTTATAAATTCTTACATTTCACTGGAAATTCTAATGATTAATTTCCAATCATTAAAACTTATAATCTTTTGTACAAAAATATTTATATCAATAACCATCGATATTTACCACAATTTTTAAGTAACACATTTTGTTATTGTTTATCTGTTTGTCAATGAACGAAAAGTTATTTTTTAGAACGGAACTGAAGTAGAACAAATTCGGTTATTGCCTCAGGGTACTTCTTCAGGGTTACTCTTCGGGTACTTCATGTATGTGACTGTGATTGTTGCTTACCTGCATTTCACTGAATAGAGAGCTGTTTTAGAATACAAGTTATGTAAAATTGATCTCTATTTTGTTTTTACAGAGAAACTAAACTTGCAATCTTTTTGCAACCTCAATCGTTAAAGTTCCTTCATAAATAACGAATTAGTTGTGTTGACATTATATATAGCTATACAACTCATATCAAAGCTTTATTTTTTGTGAATTGACCAATGCCAAACTTTGTATTTTGGCTTAGAATGCGGAATTAGTTTATTTTCTATTGCGCAACTGAGTCTTGTAATAAAAGTTGTTTGATATAATATTGATTCATATTAGCTCTTTACAGCTATTAAGGTTCTCAGTTTACCGAAAGATCTTCAGGAAATAGTATGCCTATATCAAGTTAATGTAACGATCATGTCTAGCTTATGAATCGGGCTGATGACCATTGGATATATGGATGATTATTGGATGATAGCAAGACTAAAACATGGCTGTCTGTTGACCGATGTCAAAACAACCTGACTGTGGTTAGGCTGATGACGTGATTGGTAGATAACCTGAATATCTGTAAAGTCAATGACGTAACTTCTGATCACATATATTTCAGTCGAACTAATGGTATGCTGACTGATTTGCATTTACAAGTAAACCTAAATAAACGTGAAACCAAACGATATATTCCTAAATAATCCGAGATCTAATCACCGTTTCCAGATTTTAAAAAGGTAAGACATTTTAAATTTTAACCTTCTGTTACCATCTCATTTCGAGTCTTCGCCAGCACTAGAATGGCTGATGATCTATTATTTTCATAAGAGGAATTCTTCTGTCAGTTTTATGACAACGTATTGTGACAATTGTCAAAGGTAGGTTGAATTCTTATACAAGCAAATTGGACCTTGACAAGGTATTGACCGTTTTCAAGGACTTAACGAAGTTTACAAGGATGACTTGATAGTAGATCAGATATGTACCATTGAGTATGTGTCTATAACCGTTTGTGTGTCAGTACGCATGTTTGTACATGTGCGTGTTGAAATTGACTGCAGTCGAGCTATACTATAGCGTTATCTTTTCAAATAACTTTGTTGATAACTACTGAGTGAGGACTTAAAATAAATAACACGACGTTTCGAGGATTGGTATCTATCCTCTTCGTCAGGTGTGGAAGATATTAATAATAGATTCCTATCCTCGAAACGTCGTGTTATACCTTTTATAACCTGTAATGTCCGAAAGCCTGTTATCCTTTTAAACCTTCCATCGTCAATAACAAACTTTTAAACAAAAATAGAAGAAAATAAATATCAGCTTTTGTTTTTCCTTGTGGGTTAATAATATGCCACAGAAATATGGTTTTACTATAGATTAGGATGGCAATTAGGATTATTAATAAATTCAGCAATAATTAGGAAGACTTTTAGAAGTAATGGGATGAAGAAAGATATGTTTTTACCATATACACTGGGTTGTGCATAAACACAAAGGACTGTTTCAGTAACAATTATTTCAATTTCTATCGGTCTGATGACATGCCTGCTTATTGACCGGTTATAGGACTACTGGACAGCACGGCTGGTCGATGACATCAGGAGCATTGACAGAGAGAGAGAGGCAGGAAGGGAAGGGAATGGAAACCAGTCAGTCTGCAGAGGCAGATCTAAGCTCAGATACACCACGGACACCTCATCAATCCCCTCATAGTCGCAGGTGTGACCAGTAGCGGCTCTCTGTACTCGCCTTTTCACAATTATCTGTTAGTAGAGGTGGATCTCTAATACCCCCCCCCCCCACCGCCACCTCCCTTCCGGCATTCCTACTGCAGCGTAGTGATACTTCAAATATAAATATAACTGAATGAGAATAGACGCTAGAGATAGAACGCTATGCTATATTTAGATTTGGTGTACTTTGTATGCCATCTAATTCTAAGAAGAGCACACGTTTAATTGGAAACCCACTTTCGTAGAACCGTAAAACAACATATATACATAATGGATATAGATACATATCAATTATCAATGAATGTGTATTATAGCTTAACCCACTGTTCTATACTACGTGCAGCGGCGGTTAATGGACTATTTCGGTTAAAAGCTGTCAAATAAAATTTGTGTTAAAGTTTGTTTTTCAGAATCATTGTATTCAAAACTAGTTTTCGGTGCTTTTGAGAACAAGTCACGGGATGCACTGCACCTTCTCCTCATCAAAGTCTGTTTCCTTTGCATACTGACCGTGCAAATCTTACCTACAATAATTTTTCAAAGTAATTTAGCCTCTTTTACCCTAAGAAAGAATTATCTTTGGTTAATCTATATGACATACAGGGTGTTTGAAAAGTATGGGTACGGCTTAATATTTTAAAAACCATAGGAGATAACATCTATAAACTTTGCACAGTGTTATATGGCTATGTAAACTATTTTTCCTTGCTATTACCATGACATGCCAACTATGGGGGGACGGCCCACAGAGGAAAACATGGAAATCTTAAATTGAAGCATGGGTCGAGTGATACCTCATTTGAAAGAGCTCACTTAGTAGAGTTGAATTCCGCAAACCGCATTTTAAAAGGTTTATCCAATCAGAAATGGCGGGATGTTTTAGGTAAATATTGTGAAGTACATTATGCGCTGCCATTTCTGACTGGATCGTCGTATTCTGATGCGGTTGGCGGCGTTTCACTCTACTAACCAATGTGTTTTCACTGACTTTTTTTAATTATCAAATTATGTCGTAAATTTATAACACAATAAATAAGACACAATAAATACCGATGTTTTTTAGTTTTATTTATTGTTATATGAACGCTGTTAAATGACAACTTCGGTTAAAATCCATGAATAATTTATAGTTTCCATGTATTTTTGTGGCAACATTTTATACCATTGAGCTCCGTCTTTTTGGTTTTAAAAGGAAATTACGGTTTTGAGCCAGTTCAATGGAAGTTTGTGCTAATTTTCGTGTAAATTTATGTATCTAATGTCCTTGATGGTAATTTCGTGGAACACTAAATAATCAGGGGTCCTTTTGGTTCAGAAAGCACTTAATAATTAATTACTCTTGGTTAGTAATCGTTGCATAGAATGGCCTTCTGACTTTAATTAATAAACATTAAACGTGCAGTGAGAAAACGGTTTCTGGCTCCGGAATCACCTCCGTCTCAGCTTAATACGTATACGCAAAATAACCTCGTCTTCATGTAATTTGTTGTTCTGTAAAATGTTTGTCAGTTTTCTTTTTATTATTATATACATCAAAACTTCCATGAGGTACTAAAACTATAAAGCCCAAATTGGGTTGGTATTCGACAAGAGTTACTTAACTGTTGTAAAGGAAACATGTTTGGCCATTCTGTACATCAAATTAGCTTTGAGAGTACATACCAACCCCCTATTGGAAGAGTCCGAATGTTTTGAGTGGAAGTAGAGATATCGCTGATTTATCACATGGCAGTGTCTCAAGATGAGATGATCCTTTATAGTTGTTTTTGGATATTTCTGATTTTTGGTTGGTTTTTTATATGTACCACAAGATATAGGCTTTAAGATTGACATCCAGTGGAAGAATTCATTGGCTTTTATTGGTGACTTCTTCAAACCATGGAAGACTGAATTAGATGAAGTAGCTATAGTTAGTTCCTACGGATAAAGAAAAATCTATTAAAATCCATCAGAACCTCTAATGTTTGAACCTCTATTTCCTTCACACAACGTATATTGTATGGTAATATAAAGTTGGAAAAGTTTAAATGTTTGACCGCCCTTAAAATGTTCCACCAGAAATGTCAAATAATCTTGATTCGGGATTTTCCTCAAATCAGTTGAGAATCTAAAAAAACTTTCCTTACTCACATCAGAGTGAAGCAAATATTTACAAAACACTTGTGAGAAAGTAATAGAACTTCTGCAACAATTAATGAGGATTGATGAAATTCCACTTAGCCTGGGTCATCCAATTTTTTTCAGTCTACAGTCACCTGTAACCAGTGCCCATGATGTGATCAGTGTAATCAAGATCGATATGATGGCAGTCAATGTAGACTGGTTCATCCAGCCTGATGCAGCCTGCAATGACAGTGACCAGCGACCAGCTAGCTGCCAGTGACCAGGGACCAGCGAACAAGACCAGGGAGATAGTTATAAATAGATTCATGTCAGTGTTGGACAATCAGGACAATATACGGATTAGTTAATCAAGATCGATATGATGGCATTCAATGTAGACTGGTTCATCCAGCCTGATGCAGTCTGCAATGACAGTGACCAGCGACCAGCTAGCTGCCGGTGACCAGGGACCAGCGAACAAGACCAGGGAGATAGTTATAAATAGATTCATGTCAGTGTTGGACAATCAGGACAATATACGGATTAGTTAATCATGATCGGTATGATGGCATTCAATGTAGACTGATTCCTCCAGCCTGATGCAGCCTGCAATGACAGTGACCAGCGACTAGCTAGCTGCCAGTGACCAGGGACCAGCGAACAAGACCAGGGAGATAGTTATAAATAGATTCATGTCAGTGTTGGACAATCAGGACAATATACGGATTAGTTAATCATGATCGGTATGATGGCATTCAATGTAGACTGGTTCCTCCAGCCTGTTGCAGCCTGCAATGACAGTGACCAGCGACCAGCTAGCTGCCGGTGACCAGGGACCAGCGAGCAGGACCAGGGACGCGGTGAGAGGCAGGCTTGTGTAACCGTGTGACAATCAGGTCACTTTCTGTAATAATTAATCATGGGCGCTGTGATGGCATTCCACCTCAACTGGTTCACCCCGCTTCCTGCAGTCCGTAGTCTGCTGTGACCAGCTCTACTTGACGTGGTCTCGTCTTTGGGCAGCCAAAACGTGTATGTTATAGATATATAATTTAAATAAATAAATATGCATACACGCATAGATACATATGTAAGTATGTGCATGTCATTATTTCACCCGGTGACCACTCACGTAAAGTATGGCTGTATGTAACGGTTCAAAGAATGTACAAGGAATTCTAATACAATACTAAATACTAATGTGTTTAGCACATTTTATTTCTATTTATCTCAATCGCATTAGGGTTATCGCAGAAGAAACTAAGAGTACTGACTTTTACGATCAAATTAGCCCGTTCCTCTCTCCTCTAAATGGTATATAAATTAGGATAACTGTACCATATTTGTAAATTATCACAAACCTTTTACAACGAATGTTGAAAAAAATAATGGACTATTAAACATACATAGTTCTGAAAATTGCCCTAATTTTAAAATTATGATCACTTTTTTCACTTATTTCCTTTATAAGAGGAAAAAAGGACAAAATCACATGAGTCAGTGTTAAAATGGGTTATGCTAACAAATCGACGTTCTTATGATGAAAAGCATTAAAACCATACTCATATTTCAAAAAAGATAAGAATAATTAACTAGTACCACGAAACGAGCTCTATTCTCCTTTCCAAAGATTAAAAGTAAATATTTTAAAAAATTTCTTTTTTATAAACTGTAACCAGCAGTAATTAAACTGCCAGGGTGTAGTTTTATTTACATGTAGTTGTAGATCTGACTCTAATTATTTTGGAATATTGTTTACATTGGCCATTTAATAAAGAAGTTGCAGACAAAAAATTAATGTTTTAAGTCCAAAAACTAGATACAATGTTTACAAATTCAAACCGAACAATGTTATGTAAAATGTTAAGAATAAACTAGATGCATCGTTGCATATTATGAATACAGCCTTTTTGCCTTTAGAGAGATATTATTAAAAGTAGTACTTTTTTATTCATACCTACAAAAACCTTTAAATTGGTTTACTCTTATTGTTATTTCCTAACTGAATTTAACCCCCCCCCCCCCCCCCCCCCCCCCCCCCCCCCCCCCCCCCCCCCCCCCCCCCCCCCCCCCCCCCCCCCCCCCCCCCCCCCCCCCCCCCCCCCCCCCCCCCCCCCCCCCCCCCCCCCCCCCCCCCCCCCCCCCCCCCCCCCCCCCCCCCCCCCCCCCCCCCCCCCCCCCCCCCCCCCCCCCCCCCCCCCCCCCCCCCCCCCCCCCCCCCCCCCCCCCCCCCCCCCCCCCCCCCCCCCCCCCCCCCCCCCCCCCCCCCCCCCCCCCCCCCCCCCCCCCCCCCCCCCCCCCCCCCCCCCCCCCCCCCCCCCCCCCCCCCCCCCCCCCCCCCCCCCCCCCCCCCCCCCCCCCCCCCCCCCCCCCCCCCCCCCCCCCCCCCCCCCCCCCCCCCCCCCCCCCCCCCCCCCCCCCCCCCCCCCCCCCCCCCCCCCCCCCCCCCCCCCCCCCCCCCCCCCCCCCCCCCCCCCCCCCCCCCCCCCCCCCCCCCCCCCCCCCCCCCCCCCCCCCCCCCCCCCCCCCCCCCCCCCCCCCCCCCCCCCCCCCCCCCCCCCCCCCCCCCCCCCCCCCCCCCCCCCCCCCCCCCCCCCCCCCCCCCCCCCCCCCCCCCCCCCCCCCCCCCCCCCCCCCCCCCCCCCCCCCCCCCCCCCCCCCCCCCCCCCCCCCCCCCCCCCCCCCCCCCCCCCCCCCCCCCCCCCCCCCCCCCCCCCCCCCCCCCCCCCCCCCCCCCCCCCCCCCCCCCCCCCCCCCCCCCCCCCCCCCCCCCCCCCCCCCCCCCCCCCCCCCCCCCCCCCCCCCCCCCCCCCCCCCCCCCCCCCCCCCCCCCCCCCCCCCCCCCCCCCCCCCCCCCCCCCCCCCCCCCCCCCCCCCCCCCCCCCCCCCCCCCCCCCCCCCCCCCCCCCCCCCCCCCCCCCCCCCCCCCCCCCCCCCCCCCCCCCCCCCCCCCCCCCCCCCCCCCCCCCCCCCCCCCCCCCCCCCCCCCCCCCCCCCCCCCCCCCCCCCCCCCCCCCCCCCCCCCCCCCCCCCCCCCCCCCCCCCCCCCCCCCCCCCCCCCCCCCCCCCCCCCCCCCCCCCCCCCCCCCCCCCCCCCCCCCCCCCCCCCCCCCCCCCCCCCCCCCCCCCCCCCCCCCCCCCCCCCCCCCCCCCCCCCCCCCCCCCCCCCCCCCCCCCCCCCCCCCCCCCCCCCCCCCCCCCCCCCCCCCCCCCCCCCCCCCCCCCCCCCCCCCCCCCCCCCCCCCCCCCCCCCCCCCCCCCCCCCCCCCCCCCCCCCCCCCCCCCCCCCCCCCCCCCCCCCCCCCCCCCCCCCCCCCCCCCCCCCCCCCCCCCCCCCCCCCCCCCCCCCCCCCCCCCCCCCCCCCCCCCCCCCCCCCCCCCCCCCCCCTTAAAAAGGGTTAAATGTTGATTATATTATAGGCCATACCTTCATTACAATAAAATACCACAGATATCTAGCATTGTCTGACTGAAAAGAGCTTACACCACACACATACCGATGGTATGACTAAATTTCAGAGGCATAATTAAGTTTCGTAACTTGAACAACAAAAGTGTCCCAATTGGTCAGCGGTAGGCGAGTTGCTCATTATGGCGCCGGGTAGGGCAGGTGGGAGGCAGTGTGGAGGACGTGGACATTGGACACCGTAGCTCGGTCACTTGACTCGTCATACTGTACACGTTCACATACACTTTCGTTATAAACAACCAAGGTGTCCCAGCTGGTCAGGGATAGGCGAATTTGTCAATATATCGCCAAGTATTGCAGGTGGGTGGCAGTGGGGAGGACGTGGACATTGGACACCGTAGCTCGGTCACTTGACTCGTCATACTGTACACGTTCACATACACTTTCGTTATAAACAAGTAAGGTGTCCCAACTGGTCAGGGATAGTCGAATTTGTCAATATATCGCCAAGTATTGCAGGTGGGAGGCAGTGTGGAGGACGTGGACATTGGACACCGTAGCTCGGTCACTTGACTCGTCATACTGTACACGTTCACATACACTTTCGTTATAAACAAGTAAGGTGTCCCAACTGGTCAGGGATAGGCGAATTTGTCAACATATCGCCAAGTATTGCAGGTGGGAGGCAGTGAGGAGGACGTGGACATTGGACACCGTAGCTCGGTCACTTGACTCGTCATACTGTACACGTTCACATACACTTTCGTTATAAACAACCAAGGTGTCCCAACTGGTCAGGGATAGGCGAATTTGTCAATATAGCGCCAAGTATTGCAGGTGGGAGGCAGTGTGGAGGACGTGGACATTGGACACCGTAGCTCGGTCACTTGACTCGTCATACTGTACACGTTCACAAAAATACACTTTCGTTATAAACAACCAAGGTGTCCCAACTGGTCAGGGATAGGCGAATTTGTCAATATATCGCCAAGTATTGCAGGTGGGAGGCAGTGTGGAGGACGTGGACATTGGACACCGTAGCTCGGTCACTTGACTCGTCATACTGTACACGTTCACATACACTTTCGTTATAAACAAGTAAGGTGTCCCAACTGGTCAGGGATAGGCGAATTTGTCAATATATCGCCAAGTATTGCAGGTGGGAGGCAGTGTGGAGGACGTGGACATTGGACACCGTAGCTCGGTCACTTGACTCGTCATACTGTACACGTTCACATACACTTTCGTTATAAACAAGTAAGGTGTCCCAACTGGTCAGGGATAGGCGAGTTTGTCAATATAGCGTCAAGTATTGCAGGTGGGAGGCAGTGTGGAGGACGTGGACATTGGACACCGTAGCTCGGTCACTTGACTCGTCACACTGTACACGTTCACAAAAATACACTTTCGTTATAAACAACCAAGGTGTCCCAACTGGTCAGGGATAGACGAGGTGCTCATTATTGCGCTAAGTAATTTTCATGTCTTTTCTATGGTTACGTTGATTCCATGTTCACTGCCCTGTGTTTATTGTTATTAGTACAATACAACGTCATAAATTAAGTAATTTTTGTGAAGAAATTCTTTTTTGTAGATCTTATCATCCCAACGCCAGATTTCCAAGTACATCTCTGCAGAAAAACCTCCTTAAATGATTTATAAATGATCATGCAAATTTGTACTACAACTTCGTAAAGTGTTAAGAAGAAAATTAATTTTTGTATACAGCATTCTTGGCTCCTTAGTAACATGCTATTGGACCGATGTATTTTTTTAACTCTTAAAATGTTTCTTGACATCGTAATTCCGTCTCACGATCATAATGAAGAAACTTGCAAGAACACTTACACCGCTGTCAGCGACAAAGAGAGAGAGAGAGGTTTGTAGCTGTAGTCGGCGTGTGCAGGACTCAGTGCATTATCGTAATTCACAAACTTACTGTAACGCACTTGTGGGAGAGATTAACGACATCTGATGCCGATATTCTGTACAATAGATCAAAGACCACGTGGACCGACTGCCAGTCTCTGACCTCACACGGTCAGCATCAACTTCCCTATAAAATCCGACGATAGCTCGCTGTCTCTACCCAGCCGACCTGATTACCCAGAGTTCCGCATTACCATAAATCAGCGCTCGGCGAGTACGTGCCCCCGCTTCCGAGAGAAACCAGTCGTAGTGGACACATATAGTATTACAGTCTAATTGTAAGGCGTGTAATTATACCGGGGGATGATGGAAGCACAATGCGAGATAGCGATCATAGGCCTGCGGCCGCGGCTCGGGTTGCGTCACTGTACACCGCACCGCCCTCCACACCGCCCTCCACACCGCCTGGATACAGGAGGGATGTCATAGCGTTGGGCAAGCGAACTGCTCGCTAATTAATTGCCTAAGCTTGTGAGCCTCTAAAATGAACAGTGTATCCCACTTAGGCAATACTCATCTCACTCGGACTTTGAATTTTGAAGCAAAATCTTTATTGACTTACTGGTTACAATATGATTAAAATTGAGTTTTGGATATTTGCCCTTGTAGTGACAAGGATAGAACATTAGTTTCGAATGCTGAAATGTAACATCTTCTTCAGTTTAAAATTACTTTAAAACATTTCAATTCTGAATCAAAATTTGTATTGAATTATTGTTTAAAATGTGCTATTGACGGTGGTCATTTGAAAGAAAAACTTGGTTTTGGACATTTGCCATTGTAATGACAAGAATAGAACATTACGTTTCGAATACTGGAATCTAACATCTTCTTCAGGGCCCTTAAAGTAAAACGACTTTAAGGGCTTCATGACCCAAACCAATAAATAGCGACTTATCCTGCTTAGAGAAGACTCAACTCACACGTAATTTCAATTTTTAAGCAGAATTTGTAGTGACTTATTGATTAAAATATGCTGTTGACGACGGTTCATTTGAAAGAAAACTGGGGTTTGGACATTTGCCATTGTAATGGCAAGAATAGAACATTACTTTTTTATATTGGAGTCTAACATCCTCTTCAGGAGACTTATATGAAAATGTTGAATGCTTACCTTAGCCAATAAATAGCTAATTATCCTACAGTGAAAAGACTCAACTCACTCGGACTTTGAAGCAGAATTTGAAGTGACTTATTGGTTAAAATATGACGACTGTTCGTTTGAAAGAAAAACTGGATTTTGGACATTTATCATTGTAATGAATGGCAAGGATAGAACGTTACGTTTCGTATAATGGAATCTAACATTTTCTTCAAGTGTAAAATATATATAATATAATGTGTAACATTAAGCATGCTCAAACCAATAAATAAAAATAGCGATGATTCATCCAAAGTCAAGAAAACTGACGACTGATTAATTCGCACGTCTAAAACAAAGCTCAAGCATGTACCTGAGGTACAAAGCATGGACAACACATTGCACAATACGGGCGCACTACATATAAATGCGCTCCGCAAAACGCAAGGTGAGACTGAGAAAATCACCTGAAAAGGAGGGCGGATTCTAATATTCGAAACGTCGTGTTCTAGCTTTGTAAAAAAACTATTTCAAATGTGGGAAATCATGTTTTGGCTGGTTTTTATTTGCTTTTTATTCCTGAAAAGGGTTCAGTTTATTATTACACAATATAAAATCGTCTAAAGCAACAGAAATGGTAATAGTTTACTAAGGTATTTAAGGAAGATAAGGCAGTATTTAATGCGTCTTTATATGGCAGAGAAGATGAAAGGACATTTATGCATTAAAAGGTGATGCATAAGTATGGAATAATATCTTCTTAAACTGTCTAAGGATGATGGATGCCATGTTTTTCATCAGTATTTTTTAACACCCTCACAATATTTTGCATAATACGTACTCAGCATAAATTATATTTTTTGGGAAAAAACATAGATTTGAGTTATAATACATTTTGGTATAATATATTCTAATCTACTAGAAATATTGTATCAGTTGATTCGAGAAATATGCGTGATCCATATTCAGCAATAATTGGTTGAACAATATTACTTATGCATTTATAATCTTGAAGTTTAAGATTGCAGAATGCTAACACAATTTAATACGAGTCTGCTCGGTTTTAAATACCTTGCAAAAATACCACTTAGTAATATTATACGTTGAAAGGAAATATAGCCATTGCTCTAGTAATTTAGAGGTGGAGCCTGAGTCCTATAAACAACGGAATCAGATATCGGCGGACTCCTGTATCTACCAGCCTCACAATCTACTGTATATAAACACAATGCTGTCTCGCAGATCATGAGTCACAATTGTTTATTATTTAGATAACCACTACTCCGCTTTCCCCTGGAGAACGTTACTCTAGTTTTTAACGCCATAAAACAATACGCACGACCTGGGGCGTTCTTCATGTTTACACTATTGTCCCGTTCTCCCGCGTATGTATACTGCTTATCTTCCCGTGTTTGCTGGCGTCCTGTTGAATGATGGACCCCACTGAGGTACACTATGTTCGCTACAACCATAAACAATGACATGACATAATAGTCTTTCTATAACGATCCATTTATCAGAATAAAACTCCTAAAGTAGGTGTGATCAATTCATCTGTGACGTGTCTGTTATGGTTGTGGGTGGGTATCCCAACCATATATCATCTACAGTTCCAAGTATCTCATAACATTAATTCAATATCATGGAAGGTACTCACAGACTTTATAGAAAAGAAGTTACATTCAGTCTGTCTCGCATTGAGAACTATCTCTCATGTGGCTAGTTTAGATACTGTGAAAGCAGTTTACTATGGTTATGTTTACTCGCATCTGAGGTATGGGGTGGTATTTTCGGTGGGGTGGGAAATTCGGTTTTATAAAAAATGTTCAAAACTCAAAATACATCATTCGAATCATGTTCAAACTCAAAAAGAGACAATCCTGCTAACTACTTTTTAAGCCCATAACATTCTCACTTTACCATCTCTATATTTTCTAGAAAACCCTATTACTATTTAAGACTAATAACAACTCTTTACAAAAAAATCAAGTATTGGACTATTGTAACATCAGAAATCAACCCTTGCAATACCTTATACACTGATTAAAACTATTCGAGAAGGGTCCTTTTATTCAGCTCTTAAAATCTATAATAAATTGCCTCAAAATCTAAAGAGGGAGAATTCCATACATGCATTTAAAACTTCCCTAAAATGCTACCTCATTAACCGGGCATACTATACAGTTGATGAATGCTTAAATGAATAACAGCTGTTTACGAGTACTTATTTTTAGACTAAGCTCACTAAGCTTTGCAAATATGTAAATATTTCTTGATTGGTTTAGTTAAGTTTACTTTTAAACATTGACAATAATTCACATGTTTATCTTTAGCTATGCTGAAAATTATAAACCTATGTGAAGCTTATATTAAATAAAAATAAATAAAAGAATTACAATTTACAAATGCAGTCTAAATTTTCAAACACTGACAATTGAATGGCATAAATTGTGCAACTTTTACTGTTATTATAAGGTGTTCCACTAGGTAAAGGAGACGAACATCCCTATTGCACTTAATTTTTAAAAGGACCTTTGCACTTCTTCCGGAATGACAGGATATTCGGGATGGTAAAATTGGAGATATTAGCCGCATCTTTTCGAAATCCCATGTTACATCAGCAATAACGAGCACAATTCCCATCATGTTAATTTGGGAGAAGGAGGAGACTAGGTCTGCTCCAGACTCTTCCAGTCAAATCAGTCAGGGGGTAAATTACTCCCTCATGGTTAGGCTTGCAACAGCTAACATTTAGGGGGGTCCACCCTCTCCAACAGCTATCCTCCACAGTAATCTAGACCAGTCAATTATCCCAACATTTGAGCATTTGCAGCAAGTGATGTGGCATTTCTGGACATCCATTCGGTTGCCCAGATTTAAGTGACACGTCGGGTTTTGCTATATCCAATGTAGGTTTAACTAGCCAGATGTGACACTTTTTGAGGGCACTTGGCTATACGTTAATCATACTTTTCATTTTCACAAAGGAAAGAACTTTAGTCGATATCCTATATTTTTTTACTTTCACTGCAACCCTTGTAATAAAATTAGATCCTTCATCAGTCACCAAAAATATATTTTGAGAGCCACCAGGAGGAAACTCTCACAACTCACTACTACTATTGAAAAAACCTAGCCTACCTCACAATGTCCATTGTTTGTATACCTCATAATATAACATTACTAGATTTTTATGAAATAGGTAACGGTTATACATTCAAGCAAACATATCAACTATAAGTGTGGGCACGCTAAAATAGGCTCGGTTGAATCACTAAGTTGACTGCCCCTTTGTTCATAACCCTTATTAGGCTATGGGCGCTCGTATCATGCAAAAAGTACGATTATTCAAGTTCAACTTATTCAACTCGTTTAGTAAGTTACGCAAAAAGATTCATTATATTTCAAACATGGTTTTAATATACTCATTTACTAAAGTTCTATTAAATTTAAATATAATCTGCTGCATAAGATTGTACGATCGATTATTCAGTCTAAGACTACTTATACTGAGTGTATTTATAATCATGGAAAAATTAGCAAATTGCCATATTGTAACTTTGAGAAAATGGGTTTAAAAATTTGAGAGCAATACTTGCAGATCGGTTAAAAAAATTAATTAAAAAAAAATATTTAAGTATTGATGGATTTAACATTGTAGGTTCCATGTAGTTGATGCCGTACACTTATACCTCCTATTTCTGGAGAGGTAGGGAGGGTTCAAAATGCGAGAGCGAATTTTAGCTAAATGTCTTCATTACTTTTACCATGGACACTAACTTCAGATTGTCTTTGATGTTAAAAACATAATAGCCGGGGGTGTGTGACAACAGCTGATCTGTTTGACACCGACTCTGATCAGATAAAACCGCCCAACTAATGGTGTAAACACTATAGTCGCCCGCTACTGTCGCAGTGCACACTGTAATCATCCACCGCCACTACGCAATCTGTAATCAAACTCCCCTATCTGGGCCAAACGCTTCATTCCCCGAAAGCCTTGTAGAGTTTGACACGCACGTATCGCGATTTGTTCCCGATTTAGAGCTCCAAATTAGCACTTTGGGCTCGATGTTTACTTTTACCCGAAATTACCACCAAAGTACCGCTATTAATCGCAATAGAAGCAAAACAAATCAAAGGATTTAATTTACCATTTTATTAATGTTTTAATTTATTTATTTTAAAACGTGATAGAATGAAATCCAATACACGTGAAAATATAACATAACAGGATGTTAAGAAGTGAACTGAAGAGTATAGCTCAGAAAATAAACGTAAAACAAAACAATTTTCTTTTTTATTAATTTTCCATTGATTGATTGCATATGACTTGAAAAACTAAATGAGCTCATTTTAATTCAAGTTCGATTTTATTCGGTACATATTTGTAAAATATTCCTCAAATAAAAAATGAAATTTAAATAATTTATTTACCATAATAAAATTAATAATATCTACTATTTTACTAAAGCTACAACGAAGGGTATCCCGGTAGAACCGCTTTTTCACAAAAATTGCTATTTTGAAAGACATATAACTTACAAGTCTAAATATAGATATATTGTTTTAAAGTCAGTGATGCTTTGACTACAACAAATGGATTAGGTCATGTATATGCCGGACTCAATATTACAGTTGTTGTGTTTTTAAGATAATGATGTAACACAAACTGAAATAGGCAATATTGGAACAACGCAATGAAGGATTCAAAAACAAAAAAACCATAATTTGGTGAAATTAGAAGACAGGATAGATAATAGTAGTTAAGTTGTAAGCATGCAAGAACGAATCCAAAATATCATTATCGTCACTACAGGATGCACTGCACAGGTAATCGTAATTTTGTGCTCGAGACTGCATCGTGTGCAGTGACAACTCCTGGACTGGACTCCAAGCAGCTTTAGGGTATGTTTGAACCCTTTCCTTTCCCTTCTTTACTACTTTCTATTCATTATTTTGGTATGTATTAATACCTCCCCCAACTGAGGAAGATGATAGATTCCAATCCTCGTAACGTTGTGTTATACCTTTTATAACCTATAACGATGGCAAATGTCCGTAATCCTGTTATCCTTTAAAACCGTCCATCGTCAATAACAAACTTTAAACAAAGAATGAAGTAGATATTCATAATAATCTACACTAGGTATATCAATCCATGATATTAAGGAACGCTTCCGCTACTATACTTCAAATCAGTATAAATAAAAAATCACACTCATTATAAGTTAATTTTGGCAAATTGTAATAAAAAGTACGTTTTTGGATGTTTTAGGAGTTAAAGCCACTAGTGGGTATCTTAAAAAAGCAGATGAAGGATAACTCCAGCACTTTTCTTTACTCCAGTTTACACCGCTGCAAAGTGAAGTCTTCCTAACATAGCGTTTACAAGGCACGTACATGACCTCTCCACAGTGCTGAGATAATGGTACAGATATTTTAGCAGGATCACTTAACGCCAGCGTCGGCAGATATTCACACAAGATTGTTTTTGCTCACGTGCTCGTATTGGGCGTTACGTCAGCAAACGGTATCAACTTTCTTAACTCACGTCCTACGTTGGGCAACACATCAAAAGTAATCGCCAAGTAAAAAGGTCCACTTTTTCTGACTAAATGTTACACGAAGTGAGAATACTCTAAGTTTAACTTCAAGCAGTTGTTTCAGAAACATTTTATTTGCACCTATTTTTATTAAAATTATCTGTTTCCCACTGCATTGTTCAGATTAATGTTATTTTCTTGCATATACACGTGAAGAAAACTGGGGAGATTCGTGGTCTTACGCGACCGGCATTGCTAACTCTATTAAAACCTTGAGATGTATCGCATTCTGTGAGGGAGTCCACATTCATTACACAACTATGTAATCAAACTTCAATATAAAATTTCTTGGTTTAAAACTTCTTGGGTGAGAATGGTTCAAGAAAATTCCGGCACGGTTAGAACTTGAAAATTTGGATGATAGCAAGGAAATTAACGATGGATAAAACCGTTCCACAATTACAATTCTCTTCAATTATATGGTATATTTGCAGTGGTGTTTAGTGGCCTAACTTTCGTGCTGATTTTCAATCATGGAGTGAAGTACGGTACTACATTTATTTTGTAAACAACACTTGCGGACTTAAATATCATGTTTTTTATTTGTAATTTTCGTGAACGCTTAAACCTCATGTCTCACAGTTTTGGACACCCTCATAACCAGTTCTTTTGCCGAAAGAAGGGGACCACGCCGTATGCAAAACTTGTGGTAAGGGTTATCACGGGTAGGGTAAGATAAGCGGACTCGGTTTTTTATTTCGAAGCATATAGTCATCGATAGCTACTATTCGCATCTCAAATCCTAGACTATCAATCGATATAAAAGTACCTATAGTCCTCAATAACAATCATTTATTTTAAATTAAAATATGAATTTAATATTTACAGTGATCAAACAAATTATAACCAAAATTAGGAAAACTGAAGACGACCATATTTACTCCTCTCACAGTGACAGTTGTTTCTTTCCCACAAATTTCACATAATGGGTTTTTCGGTACCAGTCCAACATGTTGAAGCCACGAAAAAGCAACGTCGTGTGTACTTTTCTAAAATTGACTGCCATTTTTAATAATCAGAATTACTTATGTAAAATTTAAATATTATCCTACGTGTATTATTTTAGAGTGTTTACAGCTGTTTATATAGATTATTTAAGTTAATAGTTCAAAATAATTGATTGGTCGATTGATTATATCGATGGTTATGATTAAGTAATATCGTTTGCCAATTTCGATATAAAAAAACCGGGTCCGCTTATCGTACCCTACCTTTTATCACAAGTATACAAGAAAGTTGGAACTGTAAATCTTGCAGAAAGTACAAGAAGGAAATCGAACCAGTAGTATCCAACATAAATACAGAAGATCTGTTAAACCTAACGTCAAATGATCATGCTGATTGCTCATTAGTAGCTTAAGGGTATCTATGACAGTCTTGGAAAAGTTGAATACTTACGTCTAAACGTTTTTATTGCATTGTAATACAGAGTAGATGTTTAACAACACTTTTTAACAGGAGAACAACAAACCCAATTGACTGACCTGAAAGAAGTTCTGAAGTAGTTCTTTTTCACTTTTTGTAACATATAAGAAGGTGAATTTACTAATTCTTACAACCCTTTCAAACCATCTAATTTCGGGATCTGTTGATTTCCAATGTCTTATATCTGCATTAGAGGTCCGGCTCGTATATAAAGTATATAACTTTCAACTCATTGTGCATTGCTTAGTTGCACCAATTTTTATGATGCTTTAATCCCTCCCGACGCATCTCCTAGTTCTTATCTGCATAGTGATTCCTTTACGCTACGATGCTTGTAGACCTTTCTTTATTTAGATCTCCAGCATGTATTTCGAATTTCTTCCAATATGTATACTAGTCACATTGCACAACTAACACAAAAAAGGCCTACATATAATTTAAACATACATCTAAATTACTCACGCAAAATTGCCTATTTTAAAGTGGCAGGCGCTTAATTTCGAATCAGCTCATACTTCTCGTTTGAGACAAAATTTATGCACTTTCAACACGGATGCGCTTTTTCCTGTTTGTGCAACCCAACTTCCTACCTTGTAAGTATCAACTAAAGTACGCAGTCAGAGTCGTTCGCCAGCAGCCTTCTCGCTCTCCCTGGCTCTACTTGCTAGCTTTCTCTGGTAGTTGTGTCTCATCGGCAAGAAGACTACCTCTGAATTCAAATATGTTTTGTGTTCATTTCAAAGATTTTTAGCACCACTCCTGACACCGATTCTCTGTTGATTTCAAGTTGTATTATTATCAAATAGTTAAACTTTAGTAAAACAATACATGTGTCATATTTTCAATACTTATATTATATTTTTATATATATTTATATATATTACTAGCAATTTGTTAATTTTGAAAACTATGTTTATAAATATTTTACTTTCCAGAAATAAAGAAAACGTTCTTGACATTTAACTTGCATTTTTTCTTAGTAAAACTGTCAATATTTCTAAATATGTCAAAATTTGCGGCTCCAGCAATGTACACGCTCACCATACAATATTCATGTAGGTAGTTTCAGGATATTCAGTCCTCGCAATCTCAAAGTATTCAAGGACATTTAGAAAATTCAAAGCCACTGAGTCCAAGAACGTAGCCAGGAAACAATTCTGTGTGGGGCAGTCAAGACGACTAATATTTTTCTGTAGTGGACACAAACAGTTTACAGGCTGTGGTATTTATCTCCAACATACCATAATATTTGAATGAATAGATTCAACAATTTCAGTAATACTTGAAATATTTAAGACCAGATCGGATAAATACTAAGTCCGTAGTAATCTTAGTGAAAGGACTTATGATATAATATAATGGAGCGCTATAATAATTTAGAATTGGAAGTAGATATGTTTATGGTACGTATTATTTCAGTGTTAATTGCTAAGACTCTTAAAATATAAACAGAATTTCCACTGCCTCTTATTCCTGGTGTAACGTGTGAAGAAGCATTTCTGGATCGGATCATTTATATTACACACACACGTATGTATATATATATATATATATATATATATAGGTCTTAAATGTCATACATTTAAAATAATCTTTTTTCCTGTCTAAGGTATTTCATTTGCTATGGTAGCGTATTTTGGTTAAGGAAGTTTGTTTGAAAATTCCATTTTGTACAAAAAATTCCGCTACGTTAGTAGCGCTTGCATTGATGCTCCTGATAAGAAAATACATATTAAGTTGTTATAAACTATCAACTTCATTTACACAGCGAATACTTCCGGTAGTAGTCAGACTACCGGAAGTGCAGACTATTGGTATTCCTAGTATCGGTAGTTGGCATAATACACTTGTGTGTCAAATTTAATTTTTCTGGGACAACTGAATGTTTAAACAAAAAATATAATTTTTCTAGGAGTTCCAACCCCATTTCTGTATGCGAGGTTGATGATGGCATTGATTAAGGGTTTCTACATAAGTGATGAGGAACGTGTGTCAAAGTTGGTCTTTTTAGGATATTAAATTTGCAAGCAATATAGCTCTTGTAGTCGTTGCAACCCCATTTCACCCCTCTGAATGATTTATATTATATAATGAAATTTCTTTAGATTTTCTATGTAATTAGGGAATTGTGTGTCACATTTCACTCCTCAAGGACATATAAAATTTGTAAAAACCAAAATATAGTTATTGTAAAGTTTGCAACTCCATTACAACCCCTACGTGTGGTAGACTTTCATTAACATGTTTTATGTCTATTTAAGGTATGCGGAAACGTGTGTGTCAAATTTCATGTCTCTGGAACATCAAAAAGTCAAAAAACGAAATATTGCTAGTTGAAACCCCATTTCAGTCATGGAGCACACGAGTGCCAAATTTCAACTTTCTAGGATATCGGAAGTAGATAATTAGTGATGAGTGAGTGAAAGCCTTTTATATATTGATAAGATCACACACACACACACACACACACACACACACACACACACACACACACACACACACACACACACACACACACACACACACACACACACACACACACACACACACACACACACAACACACACACACACATGTACGTTAAGTTTTAGATATAATGAATACAAATATATACCTGTTCCTCGAGCTATCGCCACTTATAAAAATTTTATGAATATATGAAAGAAAAATATATATGAAGGAAGATAATTCTACAAATATCAAAGTATCCATTCATCAAAGAAACGTAACTGAAGAACTATTATATGTAGGTATCCAGCCACCGCATTAATCCTTCATTATTTATTACCAAATTTATTAATTAAAATACGCGTCTGTCCTTATTCCTAAAGGTAATTAACAATAAATCGCTAAAAAATTAATTACTAAGTGTACTATATATTAAAAGATTTTTCTTTTCAGTATTAATTCTTTTAAATCTGTTCCTATAAATTAGGTGAGAATGATTTCAGTTCGTGATAAAGTGTACGTCATATTCTCGGAAAGTGACAGCAGGGCCTGAGAGTGACTGGAAGGACAAAATGACCGGGCCAATCAATAATTGGAGAACTGGCAGGGACCAGCGGCGACTATGATTGAGTGGACAAGCAGCGGTGTTTTGACAGACTTCAATCTGCTCATTAGACCGCATTGTGTCTCGGCCGACCAACAACACGCTGACATATTGAGACGAGCCCGTCTGCTCAATGACTTTGGTGGCCTGGTCACCCACTTTGACAATGTTGTCACCACAGTCCTGCTAGAACATAACTGTTTAACATATCATTGTGTCTCGGCCGACCAACAACACGCTGACATATTGAGACGAGCCCGTCTGCTCAATGACTTTGGTGGCCTGGTCACCCACTTTGACAATGTTGTCACCACAGTCCTGCCAGAACATAACCGTGTTTAACAATCATTGTGTCTCGGCCGACCAACAACACGCTGACATATTGAGACGAGCCCGTCTGCTCAATGACTTTGGTGGCCTGGTCACCCACTTTGACAATGTTGTCACCACAGTCCTGCTAGAACATAACCGTGTTTAACAATCATTGTGTCTCGGCCGACCAACAACACGCTGACATATTGAGACGAGCCCGTCTGCTCAATGACTTTGGTGGCCTGGTCACCCACTTTGACAATGTTGTCACCACAGTCCTGCTAGAACATAACCGTGTTTAACAATCATTGTGTCTCGGCCGACCAACAACACGCTGACATATTGAGACGAGCCAGTCTGCTCAATGACTTTGGTGGCCTGGTCACCCACTTTGACAATGTTGGTTACACCACAGTCCTGCCAGAACATAACCGTGTTTAACAATCATTGTGTCTCGGCCGACCAACATCACGCTGACACATTGAGACGAGCCCGTCTGCCCAATGACTTTGGTGGCCTGGTCACCCATTTTGACAATGTTGTCACCACAGTCCTGCCAGAACATGAATCTGTTTAACTTATGGAGTGAGAGCTCGAAATAATCAGTCCTGATTATATTTTTTTCTCAAATATTATTGTTTGAGTTTAATTAGTGTAACGCACAACACGATAAATCAAAAGTGAAGGTAGTGTAAATGGCATATTTAGTAATTGATTGATAATAAATTTTGCTTTAAAGGTTTTGGAAGTTTAACATTGTTGTTATGGAATAAATTCGAGATTGCTGCCAGTGCAGATGGCTCTTAATCTAATGTCATAATCGTTTGATAGATTTCACCAATTTTCCTTGATTGATAAATAATCGAAGGTCCTCACAGACATCAGGGCATATGCTGAACCAATAATGTTGATCGATAATTAGAGAAACTAACCCAATCTTGTTTGTATCGTCAAATTAGCAAATCCAAAATTGCCTTCTATATTCACCGCAAATCGTCCACGCAGATTGCATCATGTTTGTTGGTCTATCACAGTTCCGTGTCCAACCATCTGTTTCTAACCCGAATCCCACAATATCCAGTGAGAATTACTTTCTTTTTACAAGCCCAAAACCTGAGCGCCAATCGCAAATATTTGAAAGATTTACAAAACATATGAATGAGTATGAAAAGGATATCTAAACCTCCTTAAATACATATTGCTCCTAATGTTAACAATTATTTCTTTAAGATTAACCGAATTTCATACTTGTAAATACTGATACAACGGAACATAGAAGAACCAGACAGATCACATACAAAATCTAAGGTCAAAGAGATGTTTTAACCCTTTCAATCCCAAAATCAGTAGAGGTTCTTTGACTAGGAGAAACCAATGTATAAAATTTCATGTTTCTAAGAAACGCCTGCTGGATCCATAATAATGCACACATTTCATGTGCATATTAGGTACAGCATACCTTAAACATAAATACAGATTTTTATTCTAGATTTTTTTCAACAAGATGAATTTAACTGCATAAGCTGGTAAAAATAAGCGTGAACGCTTGTGGGTTTTATCTATTATTACAAAGTGGGAGTATTTCAAAGGAAAGATATTTTTGTTTCTTTATCTTTTCGGAGATTTATAACCTCCTACATAAACGTGTGTGTGCATTAACACATACTTAAGATATAACTTACATATTCATTAGGTTGTTGTTCCTTTTGAAAATTACGAAGGTTGCTGTATTCTCTCCCCCCCCCCCCAATTATATGTAGAATATTGCCATTTCCAAGCAAAATAGTTCAAAGTTTTTGAGCACTATACTATGCATAGTTCAAAATAACTTATCATTTAACACTAATATTTATCATAACATCCAAAAACTAAATTGAGAAAAATAAAATAGAAATAAACACAAATAAACTAATAATCATATAATAATAATATAGTTTGGGATTTCTGCAACAAAAAGCATAAATATATGGTATCCTGTTAAACCGACAGCTGATGTCGTGCGATGACGTTATCTGGGTTAAAGTGGGCTTGGTGACACCCAAAAATGGGTTTATGAGTGTGTTCCACCCACGTACGGTGACAGTGGACCTGCCCTCCTCTCCCCTCGCCTTTCTGCTGCTGGCACAGCACCGTGTAACTATATCACTTTACCTTAGCGCTGCCAGCTCACTCCAGCTGGGAGACAAGCATTCTGTCTGTGACTAGGACCGGCCAGTTGGATGCGCTAGTGTTGCTTTTATAAGCAGTTATTCCACCAGGAGATTTGTAATTGTTGAGTAGTTACCAATAGAATTCTCTTTGATTTTGAATTTAAAATATTTGATATTATTCTCAATATTTGAATAATATTATTTTATCTTAAATAGATTTAATTTCCACTGTATAAAGGTGTTCCTGAAAGTTTCCTTCAATGTGATTTTAATTTAATATGTATTCTGTTTCAGTTGCTACTAGCAAAGTGCTAAATTTAATAAAAATATGAATACTTTTGGTTCCAGCCTTTTGAAAGTAAAACATTTTGACAGTTTCAAAAATGTATTGTGGTGGTAGTGCGAATGTTGAGTTTAGCTCCAGTTCACCTTCCTCTTACGAGCAACATCTGAGATCCGACGCTGTTGCAGACTTGACTACAAAATCGTGTCTCTAATGTTGAAACGATGCGGAGGGGGTTTCGTTTTGAGCTTCTTCGTTCTTTTTGGATCCCTTCAGACCTACATGACTAGATTTCAGGAGTCAAGTCTGCAACAGGATCAAATCTCGGATGCTGCACGTAAGAGGTAGGTGAACTGAAGGTAAATTCAACATTCGCATTGAATCAACCCTTCCCACCATAACTTAACGCAACACACACATTTAAGCCTTTGAAAGCATTTTTACATTGATCTTAGGGTGAACTATAATGCCAACGAGAAAATCGCAGAGTGAATAAATTTGTAAACAAACTAAGTACAATCATATGGCATTTTAATATGTTACGTAGCAACAACATATGTAGCTATAGTCTTAACATTTTGAATGCAGCCTCAGAGGAGACTGTTACGCGATACGATTTGTTCGACTGAGGTGAGGAACTTCCGATGTAGCGTCATAAAGAAACGACGGCCTGTTTGTATATTATTAAGGACCTGACATGTCCTTTTTAAGTTACGTCCGTCCCTTCGTTACTCAGTTCAGTTGGGAGTGCCGGTGGCCGAGCGGTCTAAATCGTTGGACTTTGGGTCTGAGTTAGAGATAGCGCAGGTTCAAATCCTGTCTGTGACCGTTGCACTTTTTATCAGTACAATCAACCACGTAATGTATCGACTCTCCCCCTTATTCTGTTTGATCAGATCCTCGCACAGGCCAGTGGCCCATGAGGACGGACAGTATAAGGCTTAAAAGGTGATCGGCCTCTCCTCTTTTTATACAAAAAAAAGGTTCAAGCTGTTTAATTGTACACAACATTTACATATTTTCCTGCAATTTAAAAGTGCCTAATTCACTTTGATAACGGCATTAGGTAAGATGGCAATCCACCATCAGTAGTATTAGGTGAGTACATGCTCAAGTGGGTGCGTGTGCGTGTGCGTGTGTGTAGACAAACTGGGTGACACGCTCCAGGCCAGTCGCTAACAAGGTGGGACTCCCTCTCAACGTGTTGAACAATAACTGATAAGCCCCGTGATTTATCGTCGTGCATGCTGCGGCCTATTTAATAAATTAAACTGCATTTGTGTCCGTATGTGCTAATCTCTCTACTCTATAATTCGACCGATGAAAGAAGTTCTACAGGTACACCCCCCAACCACGATCGCGAGATAGCGGACACTCTCTGTTCTGCAATGGTTGTGTAAAAGTCACTTGCTTTCTAGTGTTGTAGGTTTCCTTCATAACATACTTATCGTCTAGGAAGAGAAATCGCTTAGAGAAACAATATGCAGACTATCACTTTATACTTTACCTCTCCAAATCTCTTCGGGCGAGGGCTAAACTGGGCCAAGTACTTTAACACGTATTTTATTAAGAAGCAATATGTTTAGATACGTATACTAACTACCATGAATTAAATTTTGTAAATTATGTAAACCAATCAATAAGGTTTTTTAAAAAAGATCAAAAATTTGCATACAAAAAACATACACTTATTTACTAAAATTAATATTCTTTACATTAGTTGACAAAATGTTAGTCACATTTTTTATTGAGCCATCACACGTTTTTGCTTGTGTGAAGGAGAGATTCAAAAACGTACATGTAAAAAAAGATAAGTTTTCATATGCATCATGTTCAAGGGCATTAGTTGAAGTTCCAAGGGCATATTTTCAATTTCAATTTTTAACATAACTTTACGATTTTGAAATAGCTTTGTATTTTTTTTTAGTGATGCATCATCGAAGTCAGTTTGAAATTCCACCATTAGTTTCGCATTATTGTCAACTGCATAATGTTACAAGAAAGACACAAAGGCGTTTCAGACTTCTTGCATATTCAAAGTAGTCCAAAAACTTTCCCCCCACTCATTTTTAAAGAGAGAAAGTTTTGTTTTAAAAACTTTCACTTACTTTTGTTTACAAAAGATCTTTTGCTTTGGAGTTTCAAGTTCAATAAATAACATTATTGGTAAAACCTACTGCATATTCAAGCTTCCAAAGCTATTTATCATATGAAATCTCTTCTACTCTTGACCAAAAAGTTGTCGTTTTCAACCATAAATAATTCATCATTCCATTTATAATTAAAACACGAAACTCTCTTGTTTGTCTTGTTTCTCTTTTTGGCATGGACATGACTGAACAAACATACCAATTAAAACTGCAGAAGTAGCGTTTATGTACGGCAAAAACAGCACGGAAACGGATTCTGAGAGTGAGAAGTTAAAGCTGGGTTAGGCGTTTGTTTGGTGCCAATAACAACTTGTGGTACAGACCGATCCATTTAGCTCAAGCTGTGGCCAGCGCATGCGTATAAGCCATCCTTCACTCCACATCAGAGCACAGTACATTCCACGTCAAACAAGTTTTATCACTATCAGTTGATTCTTCTAAAACGTATTGCATTGTTCAGTGGCGCTTTTTCTGTTAAGTGGTCTTTTTCTTTTTTTTTCTTTATTTAGAAAAGGAGAGGCCGATCCCCTTTTAAGCTTTATTCTGTCCGTCCGCATGGGCCACTGGCCTGTGCGAGGGTCTTATCAAACAGAATAAGGGGGAGAGTCGATACCGTACAAGGTCGATTGTACTGATCGACTTTGACCGCTCGGCCATCGGCACTCCCCAAAGCCATCGTTTGAGCGGGGTAGGCTACTGTTGAGAGGTGGAGACTGCGATGCAGACTGTCCCCTCCCCTCTCAAGGTTTCATGCTGTCTGCATCAGTCTTTACAAGGAATAATTGGGCAAGTTTCCGCAAAACAAGAATTCGTCGCCTAACCTTGGGCTCGTCGGTGCACTGTCTTCTTTCCTTTTCTATGGCTGAGAGCCTAATTTCTCAACTTTATTGTGGTGACTAATTGCTTCCTAAAACCATCGTCAGAAACTGAGTTATAGAAAGGCTTATATTTGCAAGGTTTTATCACTTAGCAATGACCAATATTAAAGTTAAATACACTTTTGTAGTTTAATATAATAATAACTTATATTAGAAATAATATTACAAATGTTAATTAAAAATAAGCAGTAAATAATAGTTAAGTCGACCTAGCTAGCTCGAATCTCTTACTTACAGTATTAAAATACATCGTCGCTTCCCTATTGACGAAACTTAAATTTTGATGACTGGTCGTGGCGTGGGTCGGTTGAAACTTTCTCGTGGGCCAAATCTGGCCCACGGCCCGTGAACACTGACTTAGAGAGTTAAATCGATAACTAAATTAGCCTCCATTACGTGATTATGAATTAAAGATTTTTACCATTTGTTTATAAAATGGACCATTAATTGTCTAAGAGTATTTCTGTGAAGTATTAAAGTACTGTATAATAGTATAAACGTAATCGGTTATTGAGTTCAAAAAGTTTTACTCATATTATTATTTACCATTTTGTTAATGTGTAGCTACTTTCATTAGTCTATGAATCCATAAAGCATAATTCTTTTAAAACTAAATATACTAAGAAAATCATGTTTAAAGATTACCAGGTTTACTAAAATACATTACACTATTGCAAGTTATATATTGATCCGATAAAAAATGTAAATTCCACATTCATTTGATTTGTATCAACTAAATAGTTTAGCCTTTTAAGTTTAAATAAGATTATGTTTTCAATCAAGATTCTTATTAATCTTATTTTATCACTTTGTAGTTTATATGATTCATTAAAATCAATTTTTCTAAAAGGGTGTATGAACATGAATTTGTAATATCTTTAATAGGTATACAAAGAGTTAAAGGATTTGAAAAATATGTTGTATTATGATAACATTTTTGATAATCTCCTAATGTATTTTAGTTTAAAGGTAAAAGACCTAAGGGAGAAACCTAGACCTAGGGGGAACCTAGGGGGAGTGGGAGGTGTGCGGGATTTTGGGAGGAAATCAAAAATTTTGAAGAGAGGAGCTCACCCTACACTTGACTCACTTCCAAATAGTAGAAGGATTTCAGTTTGAACATTTGATTTGACTTGGCAACGTGGTGAGTTTTAAAAAATTATTGTTCTGGCAACTCTGGTTATTATGTTGGATGGGAAAGAGATAGCAATATCTATTTTACATAGTTCGTTAAGTTTTTATGCTCTTCAAAATGAGGTGTCACTTTTGAGGTGTTTAAATTTACAATTTTTTAGTTTCCCACCAAAATCCCGCATTTTCGGGAAACACAAAAGACTTTAATCGACATAAAAATCACCAAATGAGACTTCCTTTCCACATTGCCCATTACCCAAAAAGGATATTTCCTTATATACACTTTAGAACAAAAAAGAGGGGGGATGGTCTTGACACTTTATTCACCCTGTATAGTCTTAGAAGACTATTATACGTTCTCCAGAGGTAACACGTGGCCTCTGTTATACCATGTAACCTTGTTTAACATAAGCGCTCCCGGACATGCATTCACTACTCTAAGCTATTATAAATATGTTCTATCAGTATCATCGAATGTATTACCAATATTTATTTACATGTTTTATTAATTTTGAATTAATTAATTTTAATATATTACAAGTAATATAACATTTATGCCAAATTAATGAAAACGAGTTTACTTACGGCGTTAGAAGTAGCATTTAAATTTATTAGGCTATCAAGCCATATTAATATTGCCATTTCTCTACATGTCACTTTTATTCGATACTAGACACATTTTCTTCAATTTTTCTTGTAGATAACATATTTTATTAATTTGGGTCTTGTATAAGCTAAATACGTTAAAATGCTTATTGACCATAGCGTCTGTAAATTCTACAAAAGGATGTATCTGTAATTCAGGTTTAATATAGCAATAAAATCAGGAAGGCCGCCAGTAAAGGACGCTCTTGAGACTAAGTAAGGACAAGTTAAAGCAGCGATATCACTTTACTTCAGTGACGTCATATCGCCATGACGTAACCACAGTCGACCCCTCTTGGAGATAGCGTGAACCACGTTATACATCGTGGCCTCCAGTCTGTACGTGGGTGCGCGAAAATTAAATTTGAGACTAAACGGTCCACAAGGCACATAATTCATGCACATAATGAGCCTGAAGCGTGACAAATTCTTCACTGGTGAAACCAACTGACGCCTCTTCTGACCGGTTTTTGTTTATGTGCCACCCGCGACTTAATTTGAACTCAACCCGTCGTATATATTTTGAATTGATATATTTATCGGTTTCAGAAGGTAGGAAGTTGTAGCGAGAAATGGGATTATTTAATTGGCTCAGATATCATTGACAGAGCGTATAAATTATATGATAGGGATATCCGGTGTGTAAAAATAATACGTAATATAAACTTAATGAGCAGATTGGTTTATGTGGTACTGGGTTTATTATTTAGTAGTGTTATTTAGGATTGAAACTACAAAATAATGACTAGAAGCACTGAATAAGCGCACCTGATTTTTCATTTAATCAACAAAGGGTTTTTTTCTAAGAAAGAAATTGATCGTGAGCCGCGTCAATTATGGTCGAAGTGAAAGGGTACCAAAAGGGTTAAAAATACGAGACGACAAATTTTTCTCATATTATATTTTTATATTTTTTCTAGCTTATACACTTAAAACTGACAGTAAAATAAACAAATAATATGTGAATGTTGAATTTAGTTCCAGTTCACCTTCCTCTTACGGTACGTGCAGCATCTGAAATCTGATGCTGTTCAGACTTGACTCCTATCTGGAGTCATGTTCGTCTGAAGGGATCCAAAAATAGTCGGCGACGAAGAAGCTCAAAACGAACCCCACGCATCGTTTTGACATCAGAGACACCCAGATTACAAAAAGCAGTGCAATATAGATGAAGAGACAATTCTATTGTCTCATCAGGTGCACAGTTGAGCGCATTTCATTTCAATCCCCTGTTATGAAAATCCTTGTAAGATGTATATAATTATAAGAATAGAAGTGATTGAATTTCTAAAAATATTTGTATAGGCATACCAAAACGTGCATTACATTATAATCGTGCAATATGTATAATAATATATTGATATGTAAGCTAATTTTACATTTTACACCATACATGAAAGACAGTTTTTTTACAAGAAATAAATTTAATTATTACTTTAGAATTGTTGACATAGGCCATTTTCTAAAGGACAGTTGGGGCATTTCTTTGTTGATGCTTTCTTGAAAAGTCCGTAAAATTTCAAGAGTGGTGTCGTCAATCAAATTAAGTTTTTTTTATTAAGGCACGATTTCTTTGTAATCTTAAATCTTTCAAATACATTTAATAATACTTTTTGAACCAAATCTGTTGAAATTAGAAAACCCGAAGTTGCTGTTTATATTTAAAGACCCCTGATAATTTAACTTTGCATACATTTAAAAACTACTGCAACTACGAGCAATTACGATCACTGTGTTTGTGTGAATTCTTAAAATTTAATTACACTGAGTTCGGTGGTGGTGCTTTTCACTCAAAAGGATGTCGCTGAGCGTTAGCGAATATTTTTGCATTAGATTTATGGGAACCATAATAGCATCGATGAAATAGTAGAATAAATACATATGAATCAAACCGAGTACAATTATAAGAGGTTTTAACATGTAAATTTTAATTTATAAAGTAAAAAAAAAACAAACAAAACAATACAATATACAGTAGAAAGTCAATGTTAAAGTCTGTCACAAGCGTTTTCAGCGCACCCTGGCCTAGCCCACTGGAACTATTATTATTTGAACTCTGCTATGAAACGTAAACTAATTAACACAAACGTGAATGTATCATATGACAAGATACCTTGAGAAAGGTTTTATCTGCAGCTTTAAATTTTGCCTGAACCTTCATTTCTACATAGATGAGAATGGATCTATATTGGAGCGAGCATGTGTAACTATGGAAAGTTTGGCTTAGTGTCATTTACGTTTATCAATAGACTAACACAATTTCTCTTCAATATGTCGGGGGAAATTAAAATGTCTATTGTATTATTTATTGTCTCTCTATGTGTCCGCAGGACAATTCGAGAGTGAAATAAATTTGAAATTTTGCACACGGCCTCAGCACAACCTGTTACGCGACACGTAATGTGGCGTACTTTAAATACATGATTATAATATTAAAGGAAATTCATGACGAACGTAAAATAAAGCACGCCACATGAAACCTTTAATGCCCGTAGCACAATTTATCCTAACCAGTGTAGATTTGTATCTGCAATGCCTTTCTCAACGTTTTCGTAAACAAGATTAAATTTTGTTGCCAATAAACAAAATAAGCCAATTAAGAAAAGAAAGCAATCAGCCACGCCACACATTTATGTAGCGGTCGTGCCGCGATAACATCAGGCCTAGGGCGCGACTTTACAATCCAATTATAGCAATGGGCAAGTTTAACGAGCGTACGACAGTAGCCCAACAATGACGGCGGCGCGGCGCGGCGGTGACCTCGCTCCCACTCACCCACATGATCGATGTCCACCTGAGTCCAACAGAGGAATTTCGGACTGCAGCGACCTTGCAGTGTAAAAGCCGCCGACCTTCCACTCCCTGGCGCCCGCCCGCCTCAGTACACACAGCACACCTCATTTGATTCATTAGGTGCGACCTCATTCCTGGTCGCTATAACATGATTCCTTCTACGTAACTCATTTCTCTGAACCGGCAAACTTTGTTTACTTTGGGTCATGAGTGCCTTGCCGGCGTTGCGGTTCCTTGGAGATCGAAACGGGTGCTCAGGAAGTGAACCAAGGTTTGCGACCAACCGTGACCGATTTGTTTTACATTTGATCAGCCGTTTACCTTACACCGAGTAAACAGATTAGAATTCTGTAAACATTGAGTGTAGAAAAAAGTGGTCAAATTACCAATTAATGAATACACAGCATTTAAGGCACGCCCGAGCTGGCATGGATTAAATAAGGATATGCGGTATCGGATTTCTGAACAACTCACGGAATGCAAGAAATGCACTGTAACAGTCCGTCTACTTGCGACATGGCGCGGAGCGGAGCGGGGCGCTCTCATGTTCTACAATCTGCTCCTTTGGTGCAGGGAAATTATTAGATCACGACAACAATGTTATGGCCGGCCATATATCGCGTGGGTCGACTGGACGTATGGCCGTGATATGTACAAAGGGTGATTTATCCAAAAGTGCGGAAAGTGAGGTGACCCTGGCCCGGATCCTGCAGTCCGCGCCTTATACAGCAGAGCCACTGCCCTCTGTATTGTCCGGCAAGAGCTTCCTGGTCGAAGGCCGTCTCGGGTATTGTCCATGCAGTATCGGGTATTTGTCAGTTCCCGGGCGTGGCGACTTTATCGGTTGTTGCTTCTACCGACCGATTTCACTCTTTTAAACTCTTTCAAAATGTACCGTTTTTAGAAGTAGCGTAATTTGCATTGTTCATTATCCAAACAGTACAGGACCCATTATTTCACATTTATATGATATCTATTAATGTGATGTTTTCAGGACTGGAGAAGTCAATGTGTGGTCTTCTGGCACCGACACCACCACTGGAATTTTAGGGTCTAAAATGTGGTTCTCCGGTTTTACCCGGATACCTGCGCAAACTTAAACTGTTGTGCAATAACTGTCTAATTACAATTCATCTAGTTATTGCATGTACTGCGATTCTATATAATTTTTTTCTCATTACAGAATTAATTCTTTAAATTGCTCTTGTGCTGGCTACATTGTTTTAAACCTTTTTTCAGACAGTCAAAAGTCAAGCCCTGTGTACTCTAAATAACCACATGCAAACCTTGTTTGACATAAATTACTTTATGATTAGATACTTTTACCACGCCCTCCACTATATTGCATGAGATATGGCGAGAGCGAGTTCATTTATGATACATTTCTGATTCCTTCCCGCTGGGATTCAGGCTGTTTCTTGCCTGAGTGTTGGGTGCAGTAAAGTTATTATGTTAAATCGGTAGCCTACTGTGTCGCTTTATAGCTATCCACGTTAACAACATGAAATTTCCCTCCATCCTTCTTAAAATAAAGTCTAACGTAACAGACCGTTTCATTGACAAGCTTTGACACCTAATATAGGAGTACTACTATTGAAAAGGTGGCCATCAACAAACCTGGCATCTGGCAAAGATTTGGTAAGAGGGCTCTTCTCACAATACCAGTCTCAATACTGAAATTGACCTCTTGCTTTGGTAATTGGAGTTAATAAAATTTTGAAAAATTGTAAACTGTTCCTTCTTTCTTGCAAGTAGCTCAGTGTTCAGTAAAGCCCACTCCTCATATAATAATGATACATCTCTCGTACATACAACGAAGTAGTAAATAGTATTAGAGGCAGCTAAAATCTAAAAGCTACTTATCATACTAGATATCAATAACAGGCAACTCGCGAACAGGTTTTGGCCAATGATGCAATATATTACACCGCAGAACTTATTCATACAGATAAATATAGAGCATATATCAACATTTACTCGCAAATTTGTCTTTTTCCTCAATTCCTACTATTAGCATATGTTTATATTCAAACTCTCTCCGTGTATGAATCGCCATGACGCAAAGATACATTTCTTACATTGAACTAATTTTCATAACTCGATCGAGCTGAAATTTTGCATATAAACTCAAATCCCTTGACATTCTTTTGCGTTGACACCCTGGGTAGCTCACCCCTCACCCAGGAACTTTTATTATTTAAACTCAGTTATTGAACGTAAACTCAATGAATAAAAATTTGAATGTGCCCTGTGACAAGATACCTCGAGAAATGTTTCATTTGTATACTTCAAACTTTGCTGGAAATTTTATGCATAGATGAAAATGAGGTTTATGGTGGTACATGTTAAACTATGAAGTTTGGCCGAGTGCCAGTGGTAGACTATAACTCAGTAGGGTTTTTGTCTTCCGGTGAAATTTAAATTTTTATTTGCAAAATGATTGTCTGTATATTTGTTCACAGGACATCTCGAGAACGAAAAGAGCTACAGAATTGAAATTCTGCACGCAACCTCAGCGAAGCCTGTACACGAAACGTGCAAAATCAACAAGGAAAACCCCCATTGAGAAATATATTTTTATCTCACTTAGTTTATTGCATGTCTGTGTTTATTTGTGTCTTTCCTAGAACAGTTGATAGCTTTGAAATGGTTTGAGGCATATTAGTATTGATGCTGTAACTAGTTGTATCTTATATAGCTTTTTTTAAGGAGAAGCCGATCTCCTTTTATGCCTTATTCTGCCGTCCTCATGGCCTACTGGCCTGTGCGAGGATCTTATCAAACAGAATAAGGGGGAGAGTCGATACAGTACAAGGTCGGTGGTACTGATAAAAAGTGCAATGGTCACAGACAGGATTCGAACCTGCGCTATCTCTAACTCAGACTCAAAGTCCAACGTCTTAGACCAATCGGCCATCGGCACTCCCCGTTCGTAACCGTATTCGATATTTTCGGACGTTGCCGGGTTTCTGGAATAACTGGAGGTTCTTTTCAATTCTTCTGTTGGAGGTTCTTATAAGTAGTCATAATTGATAGATGAATGTAAGGAAAGCCAAGATTTAAAAGTAAGAAAGTGAAGTGAAGCTGTAATCTGTTTTTGGTTCATGCAAGCACGCTGAGTGCAAAATTGAGTTTAGAAAGTGTATAGTTAAAAGGGATTTAAATACTTAACTCACTACAACTTTATTTATATTAATGTAATATATAATCAACTTACCACATTTCTGGCAAAAGGGTTAACTTAGTCCAAGGTAATTCTCAAAATGTAAAATTATGGAGGAATAACACCATTACCATTATTGTTATTAATATCAAGTACATTTTTATTTAATTCCTACCATTAGTTTGTAAACTCTCTCTCTCTGTGTGTTTATCGTCATGATGCAGAAATGCACTGCTTAAATTGAACCACTTATCATCACTCGATCGAGCTGAAATTTTGCATATAAACTCAAATTCCGTAACGTGTTGTTAACAAACACTTTAGGACAATTAATTACAGTAATGAATACGTGAAAGCAATTCGTTTCTTAGTTCTCATTAAAGAATGATTTTATTAAGACATGTTCTGAAAATCTCCCAACACCCACAGTTCCGGAGCGAGGCCCTGTCTCCCTGTGGCTTACCAAACTGTACAGTACCTGGCATCAATCTAGATTGCTGTTCCATAAGAATAACTTATCACATGAACCATATTGTTGCAGATTTATGAGAAATGTTTCATTTTAAAGATTAATTAATGCCCACCCGCCCGCTTTGTACTTTTTTCAATATTTTTGTAGGTTAACCAGAAAAATCTCAAACATTTTGTAGGGAAGTGATTGTTTAAATATTTAAAAATTCCAGACACTTGCCAAAAAACTAAAAAACCTATTAGTTATATATATTTAAAATGAGTCACATCCCATAAAGCTACGATCAGAAATAAGAACATAAAAGTGCATAGCGTATAACATTATTCTTATGGGGAAAACTCAAGGTCGTGTTAATACACCTGGCTCTTAACAGTGTACCCGACTTTAAGTCGTTTGCCTCAGTATTTTACTTCTTTATTTGATATAAAATATAGATTTCGGACAGGTGCAATAAAAACACATTAATCCGTTGTCAGTAACATAATAAATTAAAATATGATTGCTTACAAAATATGGGATATTTATGATAAATTAATATTCTAAATATTAGATATTTGTATAAAAAAATTATTGTTTCTTTCCTTTTTAACCCTTTTAGTGCCAGGGATCTCGCACGACTGAGTGCCGAGAGTCTCGCTCCGAAACGGTACGTTCCTACGCGAAAAGTGACAGATTCTCGGAAGATTTCCCGTTATATTTTTAGTACCTCTATGACTTAATAAGAAAACTGTTAGAAGATGTTTGTGCAGGTGAAATGTCCGGGTGTCCATGAAGACAGTGTTGTAAAGTTTGTTTGAAAATTGCCGGAGTAAGGTAATGTTTTTGTTTTGAGTCTAGTTTTAGTAAGTAATGTTACACATTACACATTATTTTGCATTGTTTTTAAAATATTTTTTATCATTAAAGTATTAAAATTTCGAACAGAATTAAAAAAAGAGCTTTTGATGGTAAAAAATAAACTTTAACTGAATGTTTTACAAAACCCTGTACTTTTTCAGCAAAACAAACCTCCAGCGTTTGACTAATTTTGAATAATTGTATTGTACAATATTAGGTTATTACACAGGTTTGTTTTATAGATTTAGGTTGTTTTATATGCTCTTTATCACAAAAGTATTAAAGTTTCAAAATACACTTTTCTTATAGTAGTTATTTTACTTTAAATTGGGTTTTCATTTAGTTTCCGTAGACAATCACTGCCTAAAGTGATTTTTATTTTTTTTTTAGTTATGCAAATATCTTATTGTTATATGTTTTCTAAAGGAAAATTCATTTAACTTTAAAAAGCATGCAAAAGTAACATTTTATGATCAAAAATAAATTGTAGGTAATTTTGTTTTCTAAAACTTTGCATTTTTCCAAAACCTTCTGGTACTTTTCGCATAGTCACATTTAAAAATAACTCTTCTGAAAGGTTATTTAAAGCAGTTTTCATCGTGGATTTGTTTTTATCTCTGGCACTAACAGGGAAAAAACGTCAGGTTTTTGTTCAAAAAGGTGTACAAATTTATTTTGTATATAAGAACTCATCAAACCAAATTTTATATTTCATAGCAGGCATTATTAACTCTTTAAGATTACTATTAAAACTTTCGAAGACCGGTAATAGTTTAAAAACATATAAGAGACGAGTGAACGAAGCAGTTTGGGACTGGCCTGAGACGGTGGCGGCGCTGAATCTCTTGACGCCTCCTCTCTTACATCACTTTGACTTGACTAGTATTTTATGACTTGACTTTATAAGCACCGGCCGCCTAGATTGTCCTGCTCCATCCGGAACGCAGTCCTGGACTCTTGTCACATATGCATTATAATCCTTAATAGGAATAACGACCTTTATGCATAATACACAAATAACGTTTTTCTCAAATAACATAAGGCTTAATGACAGCATTTGATAGTTTAAGGATTATGTAATGGTGATTATCTTTTTAACCCACTTTTACCTAACCCGATCAAGCTTGAATTCCTTGGTCGGTTAAGAGGGCACCTACCTTTTAATGGACTTCCTGAAGCCAACTTTTGCCGTAAAACGAAATAAAATGTTACACATAACGTAGCTATGGTAGGAATGGTTGATTCAAATGAATATTGAGTTCAGCTCTATTTAACCTTCCTTTCATTGCAGTGTCTGGTACCTGACGCTGTCTCAGACTTGACTCCTGGAATCTGGAGTCATGTTCGTCTGAATATATCCAAAGAAAGTCGACGAAAACGTTTATAGGTGTCTCTGATATCAAAACAATGCAAATGTTTCGTTTTGAGCTTCTTCGTTGTCGACTGGACCTCTTCAGACGAACATGACCCCAGATTCCAGGAATCAAATTTGAGACATCTTCAGAAACCAGACGCTGCAATAAAAAGAGGGTGAACTGGAGTTAAACTCAAAATTCAAAATTTTACATTTTGGTCCGTGTGGGTTGTGACAAACTATACAAATCCTTTGAAATAGGTGTAGCCGTTTCCCTCATCTTTATTACATTGCTGATCGAAAACTAGCTGTTGTACATTAAATTTTGCATTGACCTTAAGAGTATATTTTCACTTTACTGTTGTTTTCATTCATTTTAACCTTTCATTTTCAATGGCCATTTTCATTGAGTTACTAACGGGGTTTTGATTCTAACAATAATTTAAAAAAACTTTGTTACAAAGTGTGATGGGATTAGAGTGTTATTACCTAAAACCCTTCATCAAATTTAAGTTATTCCTTCAAGCAATGTAGTAGTGCCCAGTATGTTACACACTAATCGCCCGTGAGTTTATTGCTCCATTAGGAAATCGAACGCAAACAGCAACAGTAATATAACACTTCTGTACTGTTCACACCTAATTATTTACGATTATAGTCCGCGCACAGCAGCGCACAAGGGCGAGAGGTGTTAACTCAACTCGGAACCTTGGTCCATATTGTGATTTCATCGTGAAAAAACTAGCATTAGCGTAGGTGTAGTGCTTTAGTGAAATATTGCCCGGACCTTCGCACAGTAAAAGTGACACTTACTCTCCTTCATTTCTGGAGCAAAACTAATGGATTACGTGAACACACTGGGCTCGGTGTAATATCAAACATTACGGGAGCCCGAGGCTGGCATAAACCACGCCACTTGCCGGACAAAGGTTACAGTCGTGAACTACCCCGAGAGCGCCGGGAGCGGCCGCCACCGTCCAGTCGAGCTCGGAGACACTTAGCGCCGTCGTATCTTGTCCTACAAGGTTCCCTCTCCTTAATCCTGAGTCACCCACAACTAAGCCGGGGTACCGGGGCAAGGGCGATCTAGTTCATACTTACCCTGCGGTCACCTGTGTGATCTAGTGTCATCCAATTCCCCACTGAAGTCCATGACTTGACGCGTTCTTGACTTCATAACAAAATTATCGTTCCTAGACTCTTAAAAACTTCTAACATCATCTCACTATATTGCTCATATAATTTTCTCAAAATTACCAAACTTTATAAGAAACCCAAGGCCTTCCACTATTAGAACGTACACAACATTAGTCAAAAAATGGTTAGTAGAAGCTGGGCGAAATGGGTTTCGTCAGTATTTTTCTTCAATCTACACCTAGGTATGCAGTTTGTTATGTATTAAATTTCTGTTATATATTTTTGTAATACATTTAATGTTAGTCCGAGTGTGTGGTGAGTTTGTATAATCTTTCGAGAGCTGGCCAATAGGGTGCGTGCAAGTGTGCGTGTGCGTGTGTGTGTGCAAGATGTGCAGGTGTGATCCAAGTCTCTCTCTCTACTTAGATTGATTAATTTGTAATTAAAGTCTTTCTGTTTGCTCTTTTTACATTTTCTTCTTAAGTTTTCAAATTTTATTTCCTACATAAGTTATATTCCTTTCTAATTTTAGATTTTTTATTAACTAAATGTACTCAGGTATTCCATTATCCAGTCTTGTACGGTTTATTTTAGAGTTTAAATCTTTTTTCATTTGTTAACGAAAAGTTTGTTAACAATGTTAATTAATTCCATTATTTTAATTTATATTTTTGAGTGTTATTGGTAAAGTGCAGACTGATGAACTCGTTTCCCCACACACAGGCTTATGCCCATGTGGGGATAATTTCCTAGAACGATATTTTTTTATATATTTTAATTACTCTGTATGTAAATTTTGGAAATAAACGCAATCAATCAATCAATCTAATTTTTTTACAACTGTTAATAAACCATTAGTTTGGATAATAACTGAACACCGCAATTATAGCAGATATTACGTGTGTTCAGTAAAGAAAATATTATAAAATTTCCCTTATTTATTAAAATATTTTTGAGTTTTGTACCTTGTGATTCCAGAAACTAAACCCAGTTTCCGTTGTGGTTTTTAACGCAGCCTACTTTGTTGACATACTTATGTAAACGATGTCAAAAATATGAAGAATAAAAAATGTCTACAAGGTATACATGTACATTCTAGAAGCTCTTTACTTATTGGATTCTTAATTAATTTGAAAACAAACATTCCAATAATACACTTTTTATTTGTTACGCCTTTTGTGTTGAATGAATACATCATCAAATTCACATAACTGAATAATAGTGGGTACACAATTTTAAACAATTTTGTTCATATTATTGTAATTAACCTATTATTCAGTTATGTGGGTCTTATGATGTGTTTCTTGAACACGAAAGGCCTCACAATAATAAAAAGTGTATTATTGGAGTGTTTGTTTTCAAATTAATTTAAAAAAAGGTAAACTACTGTACATATTAACAAGGAGAAGAGTAAGGTTTAGAGACAATCTATGTATAAGAAAAACAAAACATTTCGAAATAGTCTTCCCCGCCTTAATCGGAAGAAGTAGGTAGAATTTGTGACATCAAAAATATAATGAAATGCATTCATTATAGGATTTACGTGTAATACATATTCAAAAATATTTCGAGATAATAGTCTTAATAATAAACCGTTTAGGAAATGGTAGAAGCATCCCGGAATACTTTGAATTTTTCTGTATGGTGTATTAACAACGGATTTAGGGATCTAAAACGGTTTAATCTGTGTATTGGAACAACATGTACCGAACTGATCAGTGGAACCTAGGTGAGATAATTATAAGATAAATATTTTGTCAAAGTTTCAACATATTTGTTGTTTTTCCATTGTGCAGTTACCGTTTCCACATACCATGTATATCTAGCTTATCTATATACCTAAATTTGAATAAAAATGAACTATGATTATGAGAAGGAGAATTTTGAGAACCTGACTTACATACGAAACTGATTTAGTAATATTTGGATACTGAATTGAATGATGATAATAATTAATAAAAAAAAAATGTTAATGATGAAATGAAATGAAAAATCTCTGTATTAGAGGCGAAGTTAGGACTATAAAGTCCTCTCTACCACTTAACCTGTGATGTGATGTGATGATGTGTGTGTGATGTATGTGTGTGTCATGTGTGTGTGTTGTGATGTGTGTGTGTTGTGATGTGTTGTAGATGTTCATTTTGTTTATGTTGTTGTAATTTCGAAGAATATGTGGTACTGATGACAACAAAACTGACACGGCGATAGCGACTGTTCATGTACGGAAATAATAATAAAGATGGTTACAAAACTAACAAGTGGTATATTGCGTTATGCATTTTATCAGATAATACATATTCTATCGTAGCAAGTTTTGGTTATGTTTATTAGTATGCAAAAAGTACAACAATTTTACTGGATTTCCTATCTCCTTAACTGAAAGTAGAAATCACTCAACATATTGTCATACATGCACGACTGTTACAGTATGAGACTTTGCCTCAGAACCAATTAGGCAGAGCTGCTACTGGTTATGGTAATCTGCAGAAATCGTAACAGAAAGTAAATATTTACCGAGACGGCTAAATTACCGGTTGTTGACATGTTAGCAATGACATTTTCATCATCGACCGGATATCGTGTATTATCGATGGCTTGCGCAGAAGTGCGGCGTGTGGGTAGATCTAATCTAGTTGTTTGTGTTTGTGAAATACTATCAAGGATTACTTCATTGCTAACGAGTCTCTGGAACGGTAAAAAGTAATTTTGCAATCAGACTTTTCAATGTTTTTGGGACACGCAATACTATATAGCGAGTTAAAAAAGTCCCGCACGGGCTTGATAATTCCCGAAAGATTACAGGTAAAGCAACAAAACTTGGTACATCATTACTTTTTGAAGAAACAACCCTTTTTTGTCATGTAAGTGGGATGGCCCGCAAGGAGTCAGAATGGAATCTTAAATTAGAGCATAAGTCGAGTAGTACATAAAATTAAAAGTCTTTATTAGTAGAGTACAATGCTGCAAATTCGACGTCAAAACGCCACTCTCTAAAACATTACGCTGGTTTAAGGTTTGAAAAAATTACAAACTAGGTCCTTTCTAGATGGTTTAATATTCTTGTCTTGGCTCAAGTTTTGAAATTTACATTTAGTAAATGAATACTGGACTTAAAAGTAGTTTTTAAGGTAGTTAGTGACTCTTCACTAATGGAGGATGGTCTATAAGGAGTTCAACAAACTCATTTAAGCATAGCTCAAGGTATACATCACTATAAAGTGATTGTTTAGCAGAGATGAATGATAAAGCGAAAATCCCGGTGTGACTAACTACAACAGAAAGTTCTTATTTTGAAGTTGAGCTTTAGACTTAACTGGATGTACATCTTATATTACACTACCAGATCTCTGATGACTCTCCTGTTGTAAGACCCGAATTTACACGTTTAGATCAGGGAAATGGAGTGAATTCTGGCGATGGATCAATCGTCATATCAATGTGTGTGTGCGCGCGTGTGTGTGTGTGTGTGTGTGTGTGTGTGTGTGTGTGTGTGTGTGTGTGTGTGTGTGTGTGTGTGTGTGCGCGTGTGTGTGTGTGCGTGTGTGTGTGTGTGTGTGTGTGTGTGTGTGTGTGTGTGTGTGTGTGTGTGTGTGTGTGTGTGTGTGTCATTGCGAATGTTGATTTCAGCTCCAGTTCACGTTCCTATTAGCTTCTTGATCCACTCTGTCACAGACTAGTTGAATTAGTACTTTTTCACCTAGATTGCATTACATTTGTATATGTTGTAGTGTAGGTGTCTCTGTCTATGTCGAAACTATATTCAGTTCGTTTTGAGCTTCCTTGTCACCGAATGTTTTTTATCTATTCAGACGAATATGACTCCAGAATCCAGGAGTCACGTCTGTGACAGCATCAAATTCCAGACGCTGCGCTGAGAGGAAGATGAACTGGAACTGAACTCAACATTCGCATTCAATAAACCAACCTTTCCCCACCATAGTTACGTTATGTGTCTGTAACATTGTTATTTTACAAGAGAAAGCTTCAATTTACCGAACTTAAAAAAGTTTTGGGGGGAAGGCTTATTAGTGTATATAGCGTTACACAAGCTTATCCCTTATAAGCCCATAATTAAAGTGAGAGCACCACATTACGATGTGTATACGTATATATAACGATATGTACTATCACACATATCGACTCGTGTGATATTTTATATATATATATATATATATATATATATATATCTTATATATATAAAAAATCTTGAGTCACGATGTATGTTGCCAATAAACTCCAAAACGACTGAACCAATTTCAATCAAATTTCACATGTATCCGTAATTTAGTCTAACTTAGAAGATAGGATAGTTATTATCTGAATTATTCGCTTATGTCGTGAATATAAACGAATAAAATGAAGAAAAGTTTTCAAAGCGCCTGCACATTATAACCTGCAATTACGAGATAGATACGTATATTAAACAGTGAAACACTATTTGAAGGCGCTAAGTTATGATGTATAATTGTCTAAAACTAAATTTTTGGTTGAACTTAAAGGTTGAGTGGTAGACCACTTTGTAATAAAATACATTATGCATGTACAATACATTTTTGACATATTTTCTTGATCGTGACATCAAGGTAAAATCTACATCGGGGTTGGAAATATAATTTACTTCAACCAGAAATGCTCATACGCGGGCAAAACTTACGAAAAGCGTGCTAAGCCGCGGGAAACAGCTAGTATATATATATATATATATATATATATATATATTATATATATATATATATATATATATATATATATATATATATATATATATAATTAATAATAATGCGTTTAAATAAGCAAACTAACATATGATCGGAAGACCAAATACCTGTCAAACGACTTTTATTTACATTAAATTGTATAAATGACAATAGCCTTATTTAATTTCAATAAACATTGAATCACAAAAAGTACTTGCTCCGCCGGGAGTATCTATCACATATGCGTTTAAATAAGCAAACTAACATATGATCGGAAGACCAAATACCTGTCAAACTCCCGTAGGAGCAAGTACTTTTTGTGATTCAATGTTTATTGAAATTAAATAAGGCTATTGTCATTTATACAATTTAATGTATATATATATATATATATATATCTTATATATATAAAAATCTTGAGTCACGATGTATGTTGCCAATAAACTCCAAAACGACTGAACCAATTTCAATCAAATTTCACATGTATCCGTAATTTAGTCTAACTTAGAAAATAGGATAGTTATTATCTGAATTATTCGCTTATGTCGTGAATATAAACGAATAAAATGAAGAAAAGTTTTCAAAGCGCCTGCACATTATAACCTGCAATTACGAGATAGATACGTATATTAAACAGTGAAACACTATTTGAAGGCGCTAAGTTATGATGTATAATTGTCTAAACTAAATTTTTGGTTGAACTTAAAGGTTGAGTGGTAGACCACTTTGTAATAAAATACATTATGCATGTACAATACATTGTTGACATATTTTCTTGATCGTGACATCAAGGTAAAATCTACATCGGGGTTGGAAATATAATTTACTTCAACCAGAAATGCTCATACGCGGGCAAAAACTTACGAAAAGCGTGCGAAACCGCGGGAAACAGCTAGTATATATATATATATATATATATATATATATATATATATATATTATATATATAGACTTATCTATTTCTATACACATCTATGTACTAGATTGGCTTACATTATTACACATTCATAACATACTATTCTACGTGCATTTTGTGTGTTTTTTTATGATTTGATATTAAAATAATTATATTAGGCTATAGTATTGTGGCATAATTTATGAGGTATGTGGCCAACAAATTACAGTTGTTTATTTTTATTTTAGATTTAAGATACAGTAATTATTTTCACAATATACAAAAATTGTTTATTATTTTTAATATATTAATTATTATAATACTGCTGTGCACATCAACAAGATATCGACCCGTCACCACGTACAAGCCTCTGGCCCATGTGGAACTAATTTCGTGTATGTAAAGTGTACTATATACGTTTGTAAGCTCTGAGATAAATTTTATTTTGAATTGATTTGAAATATTGTGTCCATTTGGCTACATTAGGCTGTTACATGTTAATTTCAATTGCTGATATGAATTGACTTCCATTTATTTATATTTAGTTTGCAATTTGTAGTCATTTCTTAAAGCAGAAGCAGTTTAAACTGCATATAAATGTCGGGTTTTTAAAACCAAACTCTCTTAAATCTGTACAGGTTCAACCTTACCGGTACGTATTTATTGGTTTGCCAACGGCCACGTTCAGCCATGGAAACCCGATTCGGCATGTTTCAGAGTTTACATCTGACAGATCTCGGGCAGTCAGGGACGAGGATACGGAGTCAAGGGTGTTGACCCTCAGATCTTGCGGTTGCACAGCCCGATAATATTGTAGTCAGCTGATTTCTAGCCACTACCACATATTTGGTTTCTCCACTACACATGGAAACCTAGGTGGGCTAATAACCGAGCTGAAATAATTTATTTCTCAATCGAGTGTGAGTTGCCCAACCTCAATATGGACCTTATAAATAGGAGCCTTTAACAAAGGGAACGAAATTCTTTACCTCATGAGTATTTTTCGGAACATGAGTGTAGTGATTTTTATGCGATGGAAGTGACCCTTATTATAATTATTATAAGTGTTTTTATAAGTAAACACCTGAGGAGAAAATAGTAATTCTCGGTTAAGAATTCAAAATATTTCTTAAAGAAAAATCTGCCGTGTAATGTATTATTGAAAAGTGTAAAAAGATAGCCAACAAATTTTGATATAAAACTGTTTATTATCTCAATTTATTCAAGTTTTACTTTGAATTGGTCTGTTAAAATTTGCTATACATCAGATTATTTAGTATCTCTATCTCAGTAACTTTTCAGCGATTCCAGTCTAGTTACGTATCATTAGAAAGTGATTTTCCAACGAATCTGTATCTATTTTACAGATACTAACTTCACCAATTTTTAAATAATAGTTCTGATATAGCTTTTTAATAATTATTATAGGTGAAATGGAATCAAATTGTGGATAGCTGAAGTGAAGTAGTGATACGTGGGTGGCTGAAATAAAAAGAGGTGTTAGGAAGCTATGGGTACCTGAAGTGAAATGCAATGGAATTATCGATAGTTGAAGTGAAGTAGTGATACGTGGGTGGCTGAAATAAAAAGAGGTGTTAGGAAGCTATGGGTACCTGAAGTGAAATGCAATGGAATTATCGATGGTTGAAGTGAAGTAGTGATACGTGGGTGGCTGAAATAAAAAGAGGTGTTAGGAAGCTATGGGTACCTGCAGTGAAATGCAATGGAATTATCGATAGTTGAAGTGAAGTAGTGATACGTGGGTGGCTGAAATAAAAAGAGGTGTTAGGAAGCTATGGGTACCTGAAGTGAAATGCAATGGAATTATCGATGGTTGAAGTGAAGTAGTGATACGTGGGTGGCTGAAATAAAAAGAGTTGTTAGGAAGGTATGGGTACCTGAAGTGAAATGCAATGGAATTATCGATGGTTGAAGTGAAGTAGTGATACGTGGGTGGCTGAAATAAAAAGAGTTGTTAGGAAGCTATGGGTACCTGAAGTGAAATGCAATGGAATTATCGATGGTTGAATTGAAGTAGTGATACGTGGGTGGCTGAAATAAAAAGAGGTGTTAGGAAGCTATGGGTACCTGAAGTGAAATGCAATGGAATTATCGATGGTTGAAGTGAAGAAGTAGTGATACGTGGGTGCCTGAAACAAAAAGAGGTGTTAAGAAGCTATTGGTAGCTGAAGTTTAATTGTACTCTTTGTATTATATACCACCACCGGTTTTCTCTTCAGGACTCATGCCTATAGTCATTGTTCAGAGTATATAAAACTGCTACCAATTTGTATCACCTTCTCGCCTTAACAGAAAACAGAAAACAATTGAAACGTAAGCTATAAACATGTTTTTAGAAATATTAGCGGGATAAAACTTTATAACTGCAAAAAAATGTTAAACGTATACAAGAGGCCTGCTTCATAATCTCGTATTTGTAAATATTATAGAAACGTATAAAAAAGATTATAAGTATGGGTTTACATGCTTTTACATTTGCATTTGCATTTACATTTGCTTTTACAAGGAGTCTTAGTGAATAAAAAACGCATGGTCTTATAAAATTAATGTGAATTCTGTTTTTTTTTTTAAATAAAATCCATATCTCATCGCTCACAAACTAAGCTCCGACAAACTAGAATGTTTTAGTCCCGTACTGTATCCATATATTTGTTTGCCGAAAACAATGATATCACCAGTTTGTAGAAAGTTGAAAATGCAGATCGAATGCTTCTGTTTTGATTTATTTGTGGATATCATTAACTTTCCTATAGAGTTACAATCTCATATCATTTACAAGAAGGAAGAAAGTACTTAAAGTATTATATATTTTACTAGTACTAGCACAAGGTGAAATGTATCGGTGAAGTTATACATTTCTATTCACTCCAGCGACGTGGATGTAGGTGAGGCTGACTTGTGACGTCACATTAGTAGATAACGAGACTATAAGATCCCAGCTGCCGTGTCCCATCTGTTATGTCTAATCACACTGTGTATTAGTGTGGTCAAGTAGTGAGCAGCGTGAACGCAACGCTGCGCCCGCGCCACCGCGCGTGTGGGTGCGTGTCCGTATAACCTGTGACAGTCGCTATTATAACCTGTGACACCACAGCCTCGCCGAGTGGGTGACAGACACCGAGCACCGCTTGCTCCACTGTCCATAACCTCGACACATATATCATACTGTTCGATATGAAATGCATACATTACGACGCATATTGCAAGTCTATTAATAGAAAAGTTGTTCGCCATGGAAGGCGAATTCAATTAGCAAACTATATAATGGAACTGCATACCGATAACGGAACGAACGTTACTCTCGACTAGCTCTATTCCAATGACCACTTACAATGTGTTGTCCAGCGGTCTGAAAATAATGCATTGTAGTTTTAAAAAATGTTATTATTATAAGATGTTCTACAATGAGATCATCTTAAATTACAATTTTGACAATTATATTCAGTAGATTCGTAGGGCTAAACGTAGATTCCATAGATACAAGGGCATTATGATTTATCACCGTGTATACTCAGTGATAACAGAGAAATTTGTGAAGATTCAGAAATACACAAGTAAAAAATAAATTTGAGGTCCTTTCATAGCAAATATTCTTCAGGAAATGTCCAAATTAACTTTTTTTTCCCGTAAAGGTGCTGAGCGCTTACATGACTCGAACGGGAAATAGACGTGGACTTAAAGCTGAAAGACGATCTTGTAATGTATCCAAGTTCATAAAAATACACATATATAATCTAATTTGATTTAATCCATAAAATATTTTCTAAGACACCATCCACATTTTAAATTTTAACTTCTCTTTTCTTATAGATATAGGTGCAGAATACAGGAAGAGTAAGGGTGAAGCGCCAACACAGTCCAGAGCGGATAGAGCAAATCTATACTTCTCCCGGTCAAGGCAGGATTTTAACCTCTGATTTCTCTAATACAGATCTAAGATCGGTCTCTTGAACCGTGTGTCCACCGGCTGTCCCAAAAACTGCAGATTTTTCAACATCCAAACAAGCAGTTCCTTTCAACAGTCATTTTTCAACTTTTTATCCTGCAGAGTACGAGCACGATCTCCGGTGTGCAAAAGAACCACAATGGGCGTATGAAAGCCCTTCAAACTTCTTTCATAACCAATTAGCCGAGACACGCATGGCACTGAATGGTCGGTTTCGCAAGGTGTTGACAACGTTGCCAGCACTTGAGCCACGCCGGACAATGCCGTATTGTTTACCGTAGTTCTGCATACTGTCAGCTGACATTGGGCGGAAACTTTATAAGAGGGGCAAGGTGGTGGTGGACTGGACTGGACAGATGACCACCGGTGAGAGGGACCATGACCTGAATACCTCACACTCCCTCACACCACCGCCTCACCGGCCACTGGCCGCTACCTTTCACGGCAGTGGCCACCCCTACTCCGTGAGCAATCCTATGCACCGTCAACCAACAAGAATCTTCTCACTGCGGCTGTGGCTACCTCTGATCCGTGTACATTCTTGTGCACCTTCCACCTACACGGGTCTTCCTAATACGGCAGTGGCCACCTGTGATCCAATCTTATGGACCATCCAACATGGATCTTCTCACCACGGCTATGCCAACGCTGATCCATGTGCAATCTTATGCACCATCCAACACGGGTCTTCTCACTACGGTTGTGGCGACACTGATCCATGTGCAATCTTATGCACCATCCAACATGGATCTTCTCACCACGGCTATGCCAACCCTGATCCATGTGCAATCTTATGCAGCATCCAACACGGGTCTTCTCACTACGGCTGTGGCGATGCTGACCCATGTGCAATCTTATGCACAATCCAACATGGATCTTCTCACCACGGCTATGCCAACGCTGATCCATGTGCATGCACCATCCAACACGGGTCTTCTCACTACGGCTATGGCGACCTCTGATCCGTGTACATTCTTATGCAACTTCCACCAACATGGATCTTCTCAATACGGCAGTGGTCCCTCTGATCCGTGAGCATTCCTCACCTAGAACGTATGATGGATGTTGGGTTGTGGTTTTTTTTATTTCCTGCACAACCCTTTACAATAAATTTTCTAAAGACGTGGAAGATACTTTTTTAATAACATTTCGAGGAATTGTAGGCATACACAGTAGTTATTAACCTTCATGAAGAAAATAAAAAATGTTTTTTAGTAATTCCTTGACGAACAAATAACATTTAAAGTTAAGCTATCTCTTAAATCAGGCGCACGGAAAAAACGATTAACATAGACTAAAGTAGGGCCAGCAGCAGCACGAAAGGAACAACACTGTTTGATTCCATTTACGTATAGTATTTTGCATTACTTCTTATTTAATTTTCTTATTACTGTAATACGAGTAATTATGTAATAAACATATTTTGATATCTCCCACAAATTGAAATACCCCACATGTTATTGCAGCCTCAAATGGAGTACCAGTGTCGTACTCAATACAAATCTTGTGAGATACAGAGTTCATTGCCTTTTCACGCATTTCACATCCATGAACGCCACACCTTTTTCTCTCCAATCCACATGGAACTCCTCAATGTAAAATATTTTCATCTCCGTTATGTCACTTCAACACCTAGAACCTTACTTTAGTTGTTCCTCTCGCTTTCCATGTTTTACTTTCAAGTTTAAAACGCAAAGTGTTATTCTCAAATTTTAAGACAGCTATTGATGAAATATATTATTATTTTACTATACGTCAAAGAAAAACAAAATATTTTTTGAAATTCTATTACCAGTTTCAATTCATAGTAGATATTTAATATTAGTGTTAGATCAAAATTTATGATTCATTATTACCCTTCACAAAAATGTACGTTATATTTCTGACAGAAAGCTGATAATCTACTATTATCAACTGCCCATAACCAAAGCATAAACAATTTTAAACTGAATAATTTTAACAGCTTAACTTTGTGACAAGAGGATGTATAAGAAAGAAATTCTACGTTTTTCTTATAAATTTTAAAGGTATTCAACCGTGTTGATACTAATTCCTAAATTAAAGACATTCACTAAGTACGTTATAATAACAAAAATTACTTAATTTGAAATAAATTAAGAAATTTCAGCTTAAAACCTTCTCACAATCCGAGCAAGCGATCCTACAGAGAGGAAACTACTGGAATCTGCTGAAACTGAAAAAGCATTGGGAAATGACATATATCATTATAATTATTACTGTAGGTCAAACCACTTAAACAAGCCCGATCTAACACCTTCCTGCTCCGATACTATGCAGAATCGAAATTAGTTACTCCAGGTGTTAAATTGAAAGTTAAATTAGAATGTGTTTAAATTACACAGTTGTTTATAATGAGAATGAGTTGAGCAACGATTGGCGCCGGCCGGTGTCCGCGCAGGCGCCGTCACAGAGCACGCAGGCAGGCAGGCACAGCGCAGGCGCCGTCACAGCGCAGGCGCAGTCCACAGATGAGCCACAAACATCCCGCCCGGTAACACGACCCGGATCAGGTCGCGGTCCTGTAATCTAGTTTGTAATAATGCGCCTGGTTTCTGTTATTTGAGCTATTTACCTTATATGGGCATGGAGATTTATCTTACCAGCTTAAGTGTAACGAGGTCTAGAGAATTAGATGCCTTAAAGTGCCAAGAAAGGAATATAATGTTTATGCTTCTGAAGGATAATAGTATTAAGTAGTGTTGAGAAGTAGCTGAAAGTGGTTCAAAACAGTGCTGACGGTTATAGCCATTTTATCCCAAAAGAGTAATGACGGGAGTAACTGTCCATCATCATGAGCTTTTTCAAATAATATATTATAACTTTCTTACATTCTCTAGCGGTGTTTTTTTCAGTACTATTTTGACTGTGAAATATTCACAAACTAATTATTGCTGTAAGGTGCTGGCTCCTAGTTTTACAGTACGGTAGTATACAGTTTTTTTTCCGCCAATGTTCTGTAATTTTCTTGTGCAATTCACTGATCAATGATGAACGGTGCTGACTCCTAGTGACAGAATGGTTATAATAATACAATAATTAATCAAAACGCTGCTTTACGTCCTCAAATACAACATGGAGTTAGGAAGAATAAAAGAAAATAAGCTGCTTATGAGTGCACTAAATGTGAAGTAGCACTTCGCATGTGCCTTGGGTTTAAAAAATTATTATACTTTACCAAAAATCTAAAGAAACAGAAGTTTTAAAGCCAAGAAAGTGATATAAGGCAATAGGAATAATAATGTGATAAATGTTGATCTTTTATAATGTTTCAATATATTTTGAATAAGTATACAAACAAAAAAGTGTTCTTTACTGCTTAGAGTCCATTATTGATACTTTTGCTTACTCTAGTAGACCCTAGGCAGGTTGACGGTTATAGCCGTCAGTACTTTTCAACAAGTTAAAGTGCATTCATAAACAAGGTGCCGCTGTCACTAACTACACGTTCTACCGTATACACAGAAATGTGTATAAATTCTCTAGAATTGTTGGCGAAGTTTTTTATATATTCGCAGTGTTCTGAATTTTTAATCTGTGCCGAAAACAGGAATATTAAAGCAAATTTATTGAATCCATTTTAATTTCTTATTCCATTGATATTTAATTTCTTATCCAATTCATAAAGTTATATATTATATTTCTAACACAGACAGCTAGGTCTGAAAATTTACCTAAGGTATTTATCGGAGAAAGAAATTATATCTGTGTTGTCCTGCTCTTCCGATAATTATTCAACATAATGTATTTATGCTTGAACGTATTTGTTACAATAATAATCTGACTGTGGTAATATTGATTTTTAACGTGTCGATTATAATTCTATATACTGATCGGTCATTTTTCCCGAAAACCCAAGATCTTCTCTCGTCAATTAAATCTCACGAGAATATTTTCAATGTGGTTTAATTAAAATGCGATCAGATTCTATCAAAACTTTTGCTCACCGAATAATAAAGTGATCCGATGGTGGTGGCGGCTATTGTTATTTGAACACCATGAGAACAATATTAAATTTTACCGCCTACATTTTATCCTTTAAATTGCGAAAGATATGACTCGTTTCAAAAATATAATTAAATCAGATTCAAACTCTTTTTAGCATTTACGTAGGATTTTTAGCTGTGTAGGAAAGCAACGTCCAAAGTCATTGTACTGCAAGAAGTGGATATTCATAAATGATACCAACTTTACGGTAAAACTAAAAAGAGTTTGGATGTTTATTAATCTAACCTTTAAAATTATACATGTTCCATAACCATGTCAAAAATAAAGATGTAACGTAAACTCTTTCACCACATCCGTTTCTTAATCTCGATTAATTTCCTTGTGTTTTATGAAATCAAGCTTGATAATGATATAAAGTAGGTTTCAATTTTGGTAAGAATATCCTATAACTTAACTATCCTCAGTTTTTTTATAAAAAATGAATTAAGTTATTTCATTGGTGTGCTAAGACCATGTTAGACATGGTTATATTTTCAGAGACTTATTCGGAAGATTTGTTCTAGTTTGTATTGAAGATGAAGTATGGAATTCATTAGTGTAATATAAAATTTATAAAACTAACATAGTAAATCTGTAATCAGTCAGATAACGTTATATATTTGGCCCTGGAAGAGAGTTTTCCCTCAAGAACGCTCCAGATCAAGCAGTATTGCTACCAAAGATTATTAATCGAAGCTTTAAAATTACACGTGTTCCATAACTATACCAGAGAATACAGATGTAAAGTAAACTCAGGGTCTTTCACCACAACTGTCTCTTAATCTCGATCCATTTATTAAAAAATGTTTCCTTTTTTTTACGAAATCAAACTTGGTAATGATATAAAATAGGTTTCAAGTTTAATGTAAGAATTTCCAATAACTACGCTTATTTTTTTTTAAAAAAAAAAACAAATCAAGTTATTTTCATTGGTGTTCTTACACAAAATATATACGTTATGTTTTCAGAGACTTTATCGGAAGATTTTTGTTTCTAATTGTATTGAGGATGAAGTCCGGCATTCATTAGTGTAATATAAAATCGCTAAAAGTAACGTTGTAATCTGTAATCAGTCAGATAACGTTATACTTGGCCCTGGAAGAGAGTTTTCCCTCAAGAACGCTCCATATCGAGCAGTGCTGCTACCAACGCTTGTCCTCAGATAACGAGAGTCGTGATTGAACACACCAGCTGACCTTATTTCCCTAAACCGACCAAAACACTTGTTCGCCCCCGCGGCGCGGAGGCCTGACCCATATCACGTGACCTCTGGGGTCGCCGCGATTAATTAACGGCTATCCGCGGCGCGGCGTGACGCAGCTCTGTAAGCCGTCCTGGGGCCCAGTTTACCTGAATTCCTTCGATACGATCTGCGACCTTCGGCCGCTGCCTTGATACAATAAAACAGTGTGGGCGTAGTTAAACTAAATTGTGACCTTGATCTAATTAATTACCAATTAACGATTGAAATATATCCGTCTCATTTGTCATTACGTTACTGAGCCGATCGGTTCAGATTAGATTGGCGTTTTATACGAAGCGAATTATTTCAGAAATGTCGTTCCACATCGGTTGGTGATACGTAGATGTTTTTCTGAACCTTATTTCATATATTGCACACATATAGATTTAAGCACAATGTGAGAAATTAAATACCAATCCACAACCATAACGCTCACCGAAAGTTGTACGTGAGGAGAAACAAAAACTCTCATAGAATAATCGTCATTCAAGAGTTGGTAATCGTAACTCTATTAAAAATTCTCTGAAAAAATAAAGTCCTGGCAATTGTGCTTTTTCACTTCCAAAGTACTTTCATGTTTTTGTTATGAGAATAAAACCTCCCAGAACAACTTTCGTTAAACGCTCTTCGACTAACGATATTAGAGGACACCGATACGTTTATTTCCTAGCGTTAACACCTTCCAGGCTGGTTTCGTAAAAAGAATCGTAATTAAGAAAAGCAACGCTTTTCATGTATTCTGCTCTTTAGAAAATTTCTCATAAAAGCGTTTACCTGCTGGAAGAAAGGAAAAATTTTCAAACATTCAGATCTAACCAAATCTTCCTAGGTACTTCCAAATTCTTGAAGCCTAACAGACATATTAATCCTTAAGGCTAGGATAAAAACACAATTATCTACTTTATTTTTGTGCTATGATCTCCAAGAATAAGTGCAAATAATGAAAAATACAAAACGAGGGTAATGGAAACTATACCAACCAAATCCCCTGATAGAACGTTTTAGGATAAGAATTATGAAAAATATTTCAAACTTAAACTTTATCTATGTACCTTATACACCCGGGTGAGCAGACCAGCCTTGCATATGTATAATGCGGAGAAGCGGTTCATGTGTATTGACGTAACGCAATATTAAATGTATAGCATAGAGCAAATCTATTTAAATTAAGGTATTATATGCAAGGTATAATACATTGCATGGTTTTAACAGTTAGGGGATAAAATTTAAATATATGATTTATAAATATATAATCGTCTCAGTTTCAGATAAATATGTCACAGTCAGATTACTTATATCGTCCCTCAGTGCTAATGAATGATTAGATTAGCACACTTAGTGGTTATATAACTATAATAAACATACGATTTATTATATTACTATTAAGTTTTTCCATAATTTAAACCTGTATCTAGAAATTTTTACCCATAACAAACTTGGTTTTTGAATATAAATTTATTAAACCGTATAAATCCAACTTTCTAATGTTAAAACGTTTATGGATTTGGAACTTGATTCCGCATTTATTTAATCGCAGTTTGTTAACTTAATCCCACATTATATCTAAAAGTGGAGTGGTTCAGAATCGCCGGTCAGCAGCCAACTAGCGTGTTCCCTATTTAAATAGCTTCATGGTTTTTGACCATATAACCCTTTTAATTATAATCATTAGTTACGAAGCGGCGATAGGATTATATAATACTACATTACCAAAAAATAATATATTTGTAATGCAATATTAATATAACTAACCAGTAAGTGCCTAGAGGTGTCACGTTGGGACATATCAGTACACACAGGAATTTTTTTTAACTTTTGAAATGGTGTAATTCTCTCTTTATTACCTGGGCCTAATAAGGATTTGAGGAAATATTAAATTTTTATACAACTTTTTGTGGCATCCGCTTTTAAATTTATATTTGATAGAGTTGACAAGTTTGTGGGAATTAGAATGATCGTCATTCTATGTTTCTACCCAACGTTAAAGTCACCATGCGGGTGGATATGTGGAGAATATATCCCAACCATGCCTTTTTTAAGAAGAGGAGGAGTTCTTCTTGTACAGCTTTTATCTGCTAAACGCGTACGGTTTGTTTTTTTTACAATCGATGGTAGCTCCACCCAAACCTGCTGCAGCATCCTTCGTCGTAAGCATATACGTTTCGATCAAGGCCATGATCCCTTGCCATAATAACCGGGAGTTTAGTGATGTGCAAACTTCCTGGACATCCATATGGTGTGAGTCACATCTCTTATTTTCTGTGGCTCAGCTGTAGGTTCAACTCGCAGAAAAGTGGCCCAAAGTGTACTTCCTTGAGCACTTTATACCATGTTGTAATCCTAAGAAAAAGTCTTTAATCTTTGTTACTGATGTGTTGTAGTTCATTACAGTAACTGAACAAACACTGTTTGCAGAGATGATTGTCCGGTGGGATGTGGGGCTTTGCTATTATAACCCTCGTTTTTCCACCGGAGGTAATAAAAATTTAAATTTTAACAATCCACTGACCTCCTGTTTCCTCATTTAGTATGAGATGGCAAATCCGTTTGTGATATTAGAAGTAACTCACTAACATTTTCCGACTGGTACGGGATATTGCTGCTTATTATATAATCCAAACTAATGGTACCTACATCGGCCTGAAACGATAATGTGAGGTCCAGTTTTTTGGTTCGCGAGAACTTTACAAGTTGCATAATTGTTCCTTCTATTAATTTTATTTTCTTCTCCTCACACATTTTTGTATGGATCGGAACGGATTCGGTATCTATGACATTGTCCATAGCGATCATTACTAGTGTGTAACAAGTAAATGTAGCTACAATATTCATAAGGAAAAAATATGTTAAAATATCTAAGCGTAATAATTAAGCCAGTTGTTTTTTTAATTGAAGATCTTTGATTTATTACATGGGTAATCAAGTTTATGGCAACAGCCTTAATTCATTTTCCTCAATTACCTAACCACATTCTCCATAAATTTTATGGAATCTGTATACGCTACACGTACTCTTAAAAAGTTTTTTCTAACTTTTAAAAAGGAATTACAAGATTATAATAATACGAAACTAATACCAAAATGTTTTGAAATGTGCACTTCCATTAGGCCCTTTATACACTATGTTTGTGAAATTATGAATTGGCCTAAAAAAAGAATGTTTAAGTAAACTTTTGGAATTAATTACACTCTGTATAAAGTATAAAGTAGATTTTCCTAATCCTCCTCCAAACTCATTAGGTCCATTTTGTTATTTTCCAGCCCATGGACACAACAAATTTGACCCAATGGGCAACTAGTTGCAATGAAATATAAGTATAAAGTTATATATTAGAGCAAATAGTTTATCCTTAGCCAAAAACAAACTTTATCCTATTTTTTAAAATATTTTCAAACTAATTTTTACTAATACAAAGTACGTAAAACGTTTTAATAATGTCATAATATGCTTATAGAATACAATAACCTAAATCACTCCTAAATTTTTGGTTTACCATGAGTCACTTGAAATAAATTTATATTTATTGGTGGGTAACAAAACTTAATTTCCAAATTATGCAACTTGTACTTATTAAAATTACGCTCATGCATGTAAAAATCCTGAATTAAACGGGAAAATTGATGTAATTACAGTTATTTCTGTGATTTTCCTCGTATTATAGCTCCTCTGTGTTTATATTAGTTACTTGAAAATACATTCCCACGTTTTATAAATACGAGGAAAAACAAGCACAATTACTTGGGAATTACTCCGTATAACCCTCCCCTTCTTTTGTAATGTTTATTGGTTTATACTAACAGATTAAACTTTAGTTGGCCCTGTGTGTTTGCTTTTTTTTTAAAATTTCCCCCCCCCACCCCCCCCCCCCCCCACCCCCCCCCCCCCCCACCCCCCCCCCCCCCCACCCCCCCCCCCCCCCACCCCCCCCCCCCCCCACCCCCCCCCACTTGTTTAACATAAGCGCTCCCGGACATGCATTCACTACTCTAAGCTATTTATAAATATGTTGTCAGTATCATCGAATGTATTACCAATATTTATTTACATGTTTTATTAATTTTGAATTAATTAATTTCAATATATTACAAGTAATATAACATTTATGCCAAATTAATGAAAACGAGTTTACTTACGGCGTTAGAAGTAGCATTTAAATTTATTAGGCAATCAAGCTATATTAATATTGCCATTTCTCTACATGTCACTTTTATTCGATACTAGACACATTTTCTTCAATTTTTCTTGTAGATAACATATTTTATTAATTTGGGTCTTGTATAAGCTAAATACGTTAAAATGCTTATTGACCATAGCGTCTGTAAATTCTACAAAAGGATGTATCTGTAATTCAGGTTTAATATAGCAATAAAATCAGGAAGGCCGCCAGTAAAGGACGCTCTTGAGACTAAGTAAGGACAAGTTAAAGCAGCGATATCACTTTACTTCAGTGACGTCATATCGCCATGACGTAACCACAGTCGACCCCTCTTGGAGATAGCGTGAACCACGTTATACATCGTGGCCTCCAGTCTGTACGTGGGTGCGCGAAAATTAAATTTGAGACTAAACGGTCCACAAGGCACATAATTCATGCACATAATGAGCCTGAAGCGTGACAAATTCTTCACTGGTGAAACCAACTGACGCCTCTTCTGACCGGTTTTTGTTTATGTGCCACCCGCGACTTAATTTGAACTCAACCCGTCGTATATATTTTGAATTGATATATTTATCGGTTTCAGAAGGTAGGAAGTTGTAGCGAGAAATGGGATTATTTAATTGGCTCAGATATCATTGACAGAGCGTATAAATTATATGATAGGGATATCCGGTGTGTAAAAATAATACGTAATATAAACTTAATGAGCAGATTGGTTTATGTGGTACTGGGTTTATTATTTAGTAGTGTTATTTAGGATTGAAACTACAAAATAATGACTAGAAGCACTGAATAAGCGCACCTGATTTTTCATTTAATCAACAAAGGGTTTTTTTCTAAGAAAGAAATTGATCGTGAGCCGCGTCAATTATGGTCGAAGTGAAAGGGTACCAAAAGGGTTAAAAATACGAGACTACAAATTTTTCTCATATTATATTTTTATATTTTTTCTAGCTTATACACTTAAAACTGACAGTAAAATAAACAAATAATATGTGAATGTTGAATTTAGTTCCAGTTCACCTTCCTCTTACGGTACGTGCAGCATCTGAAATCTGATGCTGTTCAGACTTGACTCCTATCTGGAGTCATGTTCGTCTGAAGGGATCCAAAAATAGTCGGCGACGAAGAAGCTCAAAACGAACCCCACGCATCGTTTTGACATCAGAGACACCCAGATTACAAAAAGCAGTGCAATATAGATGAAGAGACAATTCTATTGTCTCATCAGGTGCACAGTTGAGCGCATTTCATTTCAATCCCCTGTCATGAAAATCCTTGTAAGATGTATATAATTATAAGAATAGAAGTGATTGAATTTCTAAAAATATTTGTATAGGCATACCAAAACGTGCATTACATTATAATCGTGCAATATGTATAATAATATATTGATATGTAAGCTAATTTTACATTTTACACCATACATGAAAGACAGTTTTTTTTACAAGAAATAAATTTAATTATTACTTTAGAATTGTTGACATAGGCCATTTTCTAAAGGACAGTTGGGGCATTTCTTTGTTGATGCTTTCTTGAAAAGTCCGTAAAATTTCAAGAGTGGTGTCGTCAATCAAATTAAGTTTTTTTTATTAAGGCACGATTTTCTTTGTAATCTTAAATCTTTCAAATACATTTAATAATACTTTTTGAACCAAATCTGTTGAAATTAGAAAACCCGAAGTTGCTGTTTATATTTTAAAGACCCCTGATAATTTAACTTTGCATACATTTAAAAACTACTGCAACTACGAGCAATTACGATCACTGTGTTTGTGTGATTTCTTAAAATTTAATTACACTGAGTTCGGTGGTGGTGCTTTTCACTCAAAAGGATGTCGCTGAGCGTTAGCGAATATTTTTGCATTAGATTTATGGGAACCATAATAGCATCGATGAAATAGTAGAATAAATACATATGAATCAAACCGAGTACAATTATAAGAGGTTTTAACATGTAAATTTTAATTTATAAAGTAAAAAAAAAAACAAAACAAAACAATACAATATACAGTAGAAAGTCAATGTTAAAGTCTGTCACAAGCGTTTTCAGCGCACCCTGGCCTAGCCCACTGGAACTATTATTATTTGAACTCTGCTATGAAACGTAAACTAATTAACACAAACGTGAATGTATCATATGACAAGATACCTTGAGAAAGGTTTTATCTGCAGCTTTAAATTTTGCCTGAACCTTCATTTCTACATAGATGAGAATGGATCTATATTGGAGCGAGCATGTGTAACTATGGAAAGTTTGGCTTAGTGTCATTTACGTTTATCAATAGACTAACACAATTTCTCTTCAATATGTCGGGGGAAATTAAAATGTCTATTGTATTATTTATTGTCTCTCTATGTGTCCGCAGGACAATTCGAGAGTGAAATAAATTTGAAATTTTGCACACGGCCTCAGCACAACCTGTTACGCGACACGTAATGTGGCGTACTTTAAATACATGATTATAATATTAAAGGAAATTCATGACGAACGTAAAATAAAGCACGCCACATGAAACCTTTAATGCCCGTAGCACAATTTATCCTAACCAGTGTAGATTTGTATCTGCAATGCCTTTCTCAACGTTTTCGTAAACAAGATTAAATTTTGTTGCCAATAAACAAAATAAGCCAATTAAGAAAAGAAAGCAATCAGCCACGCCACACATTTATGTAGCGGTCGTGCCGCGATAACATCAGGCCTAGGGCGCGACTTTACAATCCAATTATAGCAATGGGCAAGTTTAACGAGCGTACGACAGTAGCCCAACAATGACGGCGGCGCGGCGCGGCGGTGACCTCGCTCCCACTCACCCACATGATCGATGTCCACCTGAGTCCAACAGAGGAATTTCGGACTGCAGCGACCTTGCAGTGTAAAAGCCGCCGACCTTCCACTCCCTGGCGCCCGCCCGCCTCAGTACACACAGCACACCTCATTTGATTCATTAGGTGCGACCTCATTCCTGGTCGCTATAACATGATTCCTTCTACGTAACTCATTTCTCTGAACCGGCAAACTTTGTTTACTTTGGGTCATGAGTGCCTTGCCGGCGTTGCGGTTCCTTGGAGATCGAAACGGGTGCTCAGGAAGTGAACCAAGGTTTGCGACCAACCGTGACCGATTTGTTTTACATTTGATCAGCCGTTTACCTTACACCGAGTAAACAGATTAGAATTCTGTAAACATTGAGTGTAGAAAAAAAGTGGTCAAATTACCAATTAATGAATACACAGCATTTAAGGCACGCCCGAGCTGGCATGGATTAAATAAGGATATGCGGTATCGGATTTCTGAACAACTCACGGAATGCAAGAAATGCACTGTAACAGTCCGTCTACTTGCGACATGGCGCGGAGCGGAGCGGGGCGCTCTCATGTTCTACAATCTGCTCCTTTGGTGCAGGGAAATTATTAGATCACGACAACAATGTTATGGCCGGCCATATATCGCGTGGGTCGACTGGACGTATGGCCGTGATATGTACAAAGGGTGATTTATCCAAAAGTGCGGAAAGTGAGGTGACCCTGGCCCGGATCCTGCAGTCCGCGCCTTATACAGCAGAGCCACTGCCCTCTGTATTGTCCGGCAAGAGCTTCCTGGTCGAAGGCCGTCTCGGGTATTGTCCATGCAGTATCGGGTATTTGTCAGTTCCCGGGCGTGGCGACTTTATCGGTTGTTGCTTCTACCGACCGATTTCACTCTTTTAAACTCTTTCAAAATGTACCGTTTTTAGAAGTAGCGTAATTTGCATTGTTCATTATCCAAACAGTACAGGACCCATTATTTCACATTTATATGATATCTATTAATGTGATGTTTTCAGGACTGGAGAAGTCAATGTGTGGTCTTCTGGCACCGACACCACCACTGGAATTTTAGGGTCTAAAATGTGGTTCTCCGGTTTTACCCGGATACCTGCGCAAACTTAAACTGTTGTGCAATAACTGTCTAATTACAATTCATCTAGTTATTGCATGTACTGCGATTCTATATAATTTTTTTCTCATTACAGAATTAATTCTTTAAATTGCTCTTGTGCTGGCTACATTGTTTTTAAACCTTTTTTTCAGACAGTCAAAAGTCAAGCCCTGTGTACTCTAAATAACCACATGCAAACCTTGTTTGACATAAATTACTTTATGATTAGATACTTTTACCACGCCCTCCACTATATTGCATGAGATATGGCGAGAGCGAGTTCATTTATGATACATTTCTGATTCCTTCCCGCTGGGATTCAGGCTGTTTCTTGCCTGAGTGTTGGGTGCAGTAAAGTTATTATGTTAAATCGGTAGCCTACTGTGTCGCTTTATAGCTATCCACGTTAACAACATGAAATTTCCCTCCATCCTTCTTAAAATAAAGTCTAACGTAACAGACCGTTTCATTGACAAGCTTTGACACCTAATATAGGAGTACTACTATTGAAAAGGTGGCCATCAACAAACCTGGCATCTGGCAAAGATTTGGTAAGAGGGCTCTTCTCACAATACCAGTCTCAATACTGAAATTGACCTCTTGCTTTGGTAATTGGAGTTAATAAAATTTTGAAAAATTGTAAAACTGTTCCTTCTTTCTTGCAAGTAGCTCAGTGTTCAGTAAAGCCCACTCCTCATATAATAATGATACATCTCTCGTACATACAACGAAGTAGTAAATAGTATTAGAGGCAGCTAAAATCTAAAAGCTACTTATCATACTAGATATCAATAACAGGCAACTCGCGAACAGGTTTTGGCCAATGATGCAATATATTACACCGCAGAACTTATTCATACAGATAAATATAGAGCATATATCAACATTTACTCGCAAATTTGTCTTTTTCCTCAATTCCTACTATTAGCATATGTTTATATTCAAACTCTCTCCGTGTATGAATCGCCATGACGCAAAGATACATTTCTTACATTGAACTAATTTTCATAACTCGATCGAGCTGAAATTTTGCATATAAACTCAAATCCCTTGACATTCTTTTGCGTTGACACCCTGGGTAGCTCACCCCTCACCCAGGAACTTTTATTATTTAAACTCAGTTATTGAACGTAAACTCAATGAATAAAAATTTGAATGTGCCCTGTGACAAGATACCTCGAGAAATGTTTCATTTGTATACTTCAAACTTTGCTGGAAATTTTATGCATAGATGAAAATGAGGTTTATGGTGGTACATGTTAAACTTAAACTATGAAGTTTGGCCGAGTGCCAGTGGTAGACTATAACTCAGTAGGTTTTTGTCTTCCGGTGAAATTTAAATTTTTATTTGCAAAATGATTGTCTGTATATTTGTTCACAGGACATCTCGAGAACGAAAAGAGCTACAGAATTGAAATTCTGCACGCAACCTCAGCGAAGCCTGTACACGAAACGTGCAAAATCAACAAGGAAAACCCCCATTGAGAAATATATTTTTATCTCACTTAGTTTATTGCATGTCTGTGTTTATTTGTGTCTTTCCTAGAACAGTTGATAGCTTTGAAATGGTTTGAGGCATATTAGTATTGATGCTGTAACTAGTTGTATCTTATATAGCTTTTTTTAAGGAGAAGCCGATCTCCTTTTATGCCTTATTCTGCCGTCCTCATGGCCTACTGGCCTGTGCGAGGATCTTATCAAACAGAATAAGGGGGAGAGTCGATACAGTACAAGGTCGGTGGTACTGATAAAAAGTGCAATGGTCACAGACAGGATTCGAACCTGCGCTATCTCTAACTCAGACTCAAAGTCCAACGTCTTAGACCAATCGGCCATCGGCACTCCCCGTTCGTAACCGTATTCGATATTTTCGGACGTTGCCGGGTTTTCTGGAATAACTGGAGGTTCTTTTCAATTCTTCTGTTGGAGGATCTTATAAATAGTCATAATGGTTAGATGAATGTAAGGAAAGCCAAGATTTAAAAGTAAGAAAGTGAAGTGAAGCTGTAATCTGTTTTTGGTTCATGCAAGCACGCTGAGTGCAAAATTGAGTTTAGAAAGTGTATAGTTAAAAGGGATTTAAATACTTAACTCACTACAACTTTATTTATATTAATGTAATATATAATCAACTTACCACATTTCTGGCAAAAGGGTTAACTTAGTCCAAGGTAATTCTCAAAATGTAAAATTATGGAGGAATAACACCATTACCATTATTGTTATTAATATCAAGTACATTTTTATTTAATTCCTACCATTAGTTTGTAAACTCTCTCTGTGTGTTTATCGTCATGATGCAGAAATGCACTGCTTAAATTGAACCACTTATCATCACTCGATCGAGCTGAAATTTTGCATATAAACTCAAATTCCGTAACGTGTTGTTAACAACACTTTAGGACAATTAATTACAGTAATGAATACGTGAAAGCAATTCGTTTCTTAGTTCTCATTAAAGAATGATTTTATTAAGACATGTTCTGAAAATCTCCCAACACCCACAGTTCCGGAGCGAGGCCCTGTCTCCCTGTGGCTTACAAACTGTACAGTACTGGCAACAATCTAGATTGCTGTTCCATAAGAATAACTTATCACATGAACCATATTGTTGCAGATTTATGAGAAATGTTTCATTTTAAAGATTAATTAATGCCCACCCGCCCGCTTTGTACTTTTTTCAATATTTTTGTAGGTTAACCAGAAAAATCTCAAACATTTTGTAGGGAAGTGATTGTTTAAATATTTAAAAATTCCAGACACTTGCCAAAAAACTAAAAAACCTATTAGTTATATATATTTAAAATGAGTCACATCCCATAAAGCTACGATCAGAAATAAGAACATAAAAGTGCATAGCGTATAACATTATTCTTATAGGGAAAACTCAAGGTCGTGTTAATACACCTGGCTCTTAACAGTGTACCCGACTTAAGTCGTTTGCCTCAGTATTTTACTTCTTTATTTGATATAAAATATAGATTTCGGACAGGTGCAATAAAAACACATTAATCCGTTGTCAGTAACATAAGAAAGTAAATTAAAATATGATTGCTTACAAAATATGGGATATTTATGATAAATTAATATTCTAAATATTAGATATTTGTATAAAAAAATTATTGTTTCTTTCCTTTTGAACCCTTTTAGTGCCAGGGATCTCGCACGACTGAGTGCCGAGAGTCTCGCTCCGAAACGGTACGTTCCTACGCGAAAAGTGACAGATTCTCGGAAGATTCCCGTTATATTTTTAGTACCTCTATGACTTAATAAGAAAACTGTTAGAAGATGTTTGTGCAGGTGAAATGTCCGGGTGTCCATGAAGACAGTGTTGTAAAGTTTGTTTGGAAATTGCCGGAGTAAGGTAATGTTTTTGTTTTGAGTCTAGTTTTAGTAAGTAATGTTTACACATTACACATTATTTTGCATTGTTTTAAAATATTTTTTACCATTAAAGTATTAAAATTTCGAACAGAATTAAAAAAAGAGCTTTTGATGGTAAAAAATAAACTTTAACTGAATGTTTTACAAAACCCTGTACTTTTTCAGCAAAACAAACCTCCAGCGTTTGACTAATTTTGAATAATTGTATTGTACAATATTAGGTTATTACACAGGTTTGTTTTATAGATTTAGGTTGTTTTATATGCTCTTTATCACAAAAGTATTAAAGTTTCAAAATACACTTTTCTTATAGTAGTTATTTTACTTTAAATTGGGTTTTCATTTAGTTTCCGTAGACAATCACTGCCTAAAGTGATTTTTATTTTTTTTAGTTATGCAAATATCTTATTGTTATATGTTTTCTAAAGGAAAATTCATTTAACTTTAAAAAGCATGCAAAAGTAACATTTTATGATCAAAAATAAATTGTAGGTAATTTTGTTTTCTAAAACTTTGCATTTTTCCAAAACCTTCTGGTACTTTTCGCATAGTCACATTTAAAAATAACTCTTCTGAAAGGTTATTTAAAGCAGTTTTCATCGTGGATTTGTTTTTATCTCTGGCACTAACAGGGAAAAAAACGTCAGGTTTTTGTTCAAAAAGGTGTACAAATTTATTTTGTATATAAGAACTCATCAAACCAATTTTATATTTCATAGCAGGCATTATTAACTCTTTAAGATTACTATTAAAACTTTCGAAGACCGGTAATAGTTTAAAAACATATAAGAGACGAGTGAACGAAGCAGTTTGGGACTGGCCTGAGACGGTGGCGGCGCTGAATCTCTTGACGCCTCCTCTCTTACATCACTTTGACTTGACTAGTATTTTATGACTTGACTTTATAAGCACCGGCCGCCTAGATTGTCCTGCTCCATCCGGAACGCAGTCCTGGACTCTTGTCACATATGCATTATAATCCTTAATAGGAATAACGACCTTTATGCATAATACACAAATAACGTTTTTCTCAAATAACATAAGGCTTAATGACAGCATTTGATAGTTTAAGGATTATGTAATGGTGATTATCTTTTTAACCCACTTTTACCTAACCCGATCAAGCTTGAATTCCTTGGTCGGTTAAGAGGGCACCTACCTTTTAATGGACTTCCTGAAGCCAACTTTTGCCGTAAAACGAAATAAAATGTTACACATAACGTAGCTATGGTAGGAATGGTTGATTCAAATGAATATTGAGTTCAGCTCTATTTAACCTTCCTTTCATTGCAGTGTCTGGTACCTGACGCTGTCTCAGACTTGACTCCTGGAATCTGGAGTCATGTTCGTCTGAATATATCCAAAGAAAGTCGACGAAAACGTTTATAGGTGTCTCTGATATCAAAACAATGCAAATGTTTCGTTTTGAGCTTCTTCGTTGTCGACTGGACCTCTTCAGACGAACATGACCCCAGATTCCAGGAATCAAATTTGAGACATCTTCAGAAACCAGACGCTGCAATAAAAAGAGGGTGAACTGGAGTTAAACTCAAAATTCAAAATTTTACATTTTGGTCCGTGTGGGTTGTGACAAACTATACAAATCCTTTGAAATAGGTGTAGCCGTTTCCCTCATCTTTATTACATTGCTGATCGAAAACTAGCTGTTGTACATTAAATTTTGCATTGACCTTAAGAGTATATTTTCACTTTACTGTTGTTTTCATTCATTTTAACCTTTCATTTTCAATGGCCATTTTCATTGAGTTACTAACGGGGTTTTGATTCTAACAATAATTTTAAAAAACTTTGTTACAAAGTGTGATGGGATTAGAGTGTTATTACCTAAAACCCTTCATCAAATTTAAGTTATTCCTTCAAGCAATGTAGTAGTGCCCAGTATGTTACACACTAATCGCCCGTGAGTTTATTGCTCCATTAGGAAATCGAACGCAAACAGCAACAGTAATATAACACTTCTGTACTGTTCACACCTAATTATTTACGATTATAGTCCGCGCACAGCAGCGCACAAGGGCGAGAGGTGTTAACTCAACTCGGAACCTTGGTCCATATTGTGATTTCATCGTGAAAAAACTAGCATTAGCGTAGGTGTAGTGCTTTAGTGAAATATTGCCCGGACCTTCGCACAGTAAAAGTGACACTTACTCTCCTTCATTTCTGGAGCAAAACTAATGGATTACGTGAACACACTGGGCTCGGTGTAATATCAAACATTACGGGAGCCCGAGGCTGGCATAAACCACGCCACTTGCCGGACAAAGGTTACAGTCGTGAACTACCCCGGGAGCGCCGGGAGCGGCCGCCACCGTCCAGTCGAGCTCGGAGACACTTAGCGCCGTCGTATCTTGTTCTACAAGGTTCCCTCTCCTTAATCCTGAGTCACCCACAACTAAGCTGGGGTACCGGGGCAAGGGCGATCTAGTTCATACTTACCCTGCGGTCACCTGTGTGATCTAGTGTCATCCAATTCCCCACTGAAGTCCATGACTTGACGCGTTCTTGACTTCATAACAAAATTATCGTTCCTAGACTCTTAAAAACTTCTAACATCATCTCACTATATTGCTCATATAATTTTCTCAAAATTACCAAACTTTATAAGAAACCCAAGGCCTTCCACTATTAGAACGTACACAACATTAGTCAAAAAATGGTTAGTAGAAGCTGGGCGAAATGGGTTTCGTCAGTATTTTTCTTCAATCTACACCTAGGTATGCAGTTTGTTATGTATTAAATTTCTGTTATATATTTTTGTAATACATTTAATGTTAGTCCGAGTGTGTGGTGAGTTTGTATAATCTTTCGAGAGCTGGCCAATAGGGTGCGTGCAAGTGTGCGTGTGCGTGTGTGTGCAAGATGTGCAGGTGTGATCCAAGTCTCTCTCTCTACTTAGATTGATTAATTTGTAATTAAAGTCTTTCTGTTTGCTCTTTTTACATTTTCTTCTTAAGTTTTCAAATTTTATTTCCTACATAAGTTATATTCCTTTCTAATTTTAGATTTTTTATTAACTAAATGTACTCAGGTATTCCATTATCCAGTCTTGTACGGTTTATTTTAGAGTTTAAATCTTTTTTCATTTGTTAACGAAAATTTTGTTAACAATGTTAATTAATTCCATTATTTTAATTTATATTTTTGAGTGTTATTGGTAAAGTGCAGACTGATGAACTCGTTTCCCCACACACAGGCTTATGCCCATGTGGGGATAATTTCCTAGAAAGATATTTTTTTATGTATTTTAATTACTCTGTATGTAAATTTTGGAAATAAATGCAATCAATCAATCAATCAAATTTTATTACAACTGTTAATAAACCATTAGTTTGGATAATAACTGAACACCGCAATTATAGCAGATATTACGTGTGTTCAGTAAAGAAAATATTATAAAATTTCCCTTATTTATTAAAATATTTTTGAGTTTTGTACCTTGTGATTCCAGAAACTAAACCCAGTTTCCGTTGTGGTTTTTAACGCAGCCTACTTTGTTGACATACTTATGTAAACGATGTCAAAAATATGAAGAATAAAAATGTCTACAGGTATACGATGTACATTCTAGAAGCTCTTTACTTATTGGATTCTTAATTAATTTGAAAACAAACATTCCAATAATACACTTTTTATTTGTTACGCCTTTTGTGTTGAATGAATACATCATCAAATTCACATAACTGAATAATAGTGGGTACACAATTTTAAACAATTTTGTTCATATTATTGTAATTACTATTATTCAGTTATGTGGGTCTTATGATGTGTTCCTTGAACACGAAAGGCCTCACAATAATAAAAAGTGTATAATTGGAGTGTTTGTTTTCAAATTAATTTAAAAAAGGTAAACTACTGTACATATTAACAAGGAGAAGAGTAAGGTTTAGAGACAATCTATGTATAAGAAAAACAAAACATTTCGAAATAGTCTTCCCCGCCTTAATCGGAAGAAGTAGGTAGAATTTGTGACATCAAAAATATAATGAAAGCATTCATTATAGGATTTACGTGTAATACATATTCAAAAATATTTCGAGATAATAGTCTTAATAACAACCAGTTTAGGAAATGGTAGAAGCATCCCGGAATAATTTGAATTTTTCTGTATGGTGTATAAACAACGGATTAGGGGATCTAAAACGGTTTAAACTGTGTATTGGAACAACATGTACCGAACTGATCAGTGGAACCTAGGTGAGATACTTATAAGATAAATATTTTGTCAAAGTTTTCAACATATTTGATGTTTTTCCATTGTGCAGTTATCGTTTCCACATACCATGTATATCTAGCTTATCTATATACCTAAAATTGAATAAAAATGAACTATGATTATGAGAAGGAGAATTTTGAGAACCTGGCTTGCATACGAAACCAATTCAGTAATATTTGGAAACTGAAATAAATGGTGATAATAATGATAAAAAAGGATGTTAATGATGAAATGAAATTAAAAATCTCTTTATTAGAGGCGAAGTTAGGACTATAAAGTCCTCTCTACCACTTAACCTGTGATGTGATGTGATGATGTGTGTGTGATGTATGTGTGTGTCATGTGTGTGTGTTGTGATGTGTGTGTGTTGTGATGTGTTGTAGATGTTCATTTTGTTTATGTTGTTGTAATTTCGAAGAATATGTGGTACTGATGACAACAAAACTAACATTGATGTAGCGACTGTTTATGTAATGGGAATAATAATAAAGAAGATTACAAAATTAACAAATAGTGTATTAATTTAGGCATTTTATCAGATAGTACATATTATATCGTAGCAAGTCTTGGTTATGTTTATTAGTATGCAAAAAGTACAACAATTTTACTGGATTTCCTATCTCCTTAACTGAAAGTAGAAATCACTCAACATATTGTCATACATGCACGACTGTTACAGTATGAGACTTTGCCTCAGAACCAATTAGGCAGAGCTGCTACTGGTTATGGTAATCTGCAGAAATCGTAACAGAAAGTAAATATTTACCGAGACGGCTAAATTACCGGTTGTTGACATGTTAGCAATGACATTTTCATCATCGACCGGATATCGTGTATTATCGATGGCTTGCGCAGAAGTGCGGCGTGTGGGTAGATCTAATCTAGTTGTTTGTGTTTGTGAAATACTATCAAGGATTACTTCATTGCTAACGAGTCTCTGGAACGGTAAAAAGTAATTTTGCAATCAGACTTTTCAATGTTTTTGGGACACGCAATACTATATAGCGAGTTAAAAAAGTCCCGCACGGGCTTGATAATTCCCGAAAGATTACAGGTAAAGCAACAAAACTTGGTACATCATTACTTTTTGAAGAAACATCCCTTTTTTGTCATGTAAGTGGGATGGCCCGCAAGGAGTCAGAATGGAATCTTAAATTAGAGCATAAGTCGAGTAGTACATAAAATTAAAAGTCTTTATTAGTAGAGTACAATGCTGCAAATTCGACGTCAAAACGCCACTCTCTAAAACATTACGCTGGTTTAAGGTTTGAAAAAATTACAAACTAGGTCCTTTCTAGATGGTTTAATATTCTTGTCTTGGCTCAAGTTTTGAAATTTACATTTAGTAAATGAATACTGGACTTAAAAGTAGTTTTTAAGGTAGTTAGTGACTCTTCACTAATGGAGGATGGTCTATAAGGAGTTCAACAAAATCAATATTAACGTGAGTATAGCTCAAGGTATACATCACTATAAAGTGATTGTTTAGCAGAGATGAATGATAAAGCGAAAATCCCGGTGTGACTAACTACAACAGAAAGTTCTCATTTTGAAGTTGAGCTTTAGACTTAACTGGATGTACATCTTATATTACACTACCAGATCTCTGATGACTCTCCTGTTGTAAGACCCGAATTTACACGTTTAGATCAGGGAAATGGAGTGAATTCTGGCGATGGATCAATCGTCATATCAATGTGTGTGTGTGTGTGCGCGCGTGTGTGTGTGTGTGTGTGTGTGTGTGTGTGTGTGTGTGTGTGTGTGTGTGTGTGTGTGCGCGTGTGTGTGCGTGTGTGTGTGTGTGTGTGTGTGTGTGTGTGTGTGTGTGTGTGTGTGTGTGTGTGTGTGTGTCATTGCGAATGTTGATTTCAGCTCCAGTTCACGTTCCTATTAGCTTCTTGATCCACTCTGTCACAGACTAGTTGAATTAGTACTTTTTCACCTAGATTGCATTACATTTGTATATGTTGTAGTGTAGGTGTCTCTGTCTATGTCGAAACTATATTCAGTTCGTTTTGAGCTTCCTTGTCACCGAATGTTTTTTATCTATTCAGACGAATATGACTCCAGAATCCAGGAGTCACGTCTGTGACAGCATCAAATTCCAGACGCTGCGCTGAGAGGAAGATGAACTGGAAATGAACTCAACATTCGCATTCAATAAACCAACCTTCCCCACCATAGTTACGTTATGTGTCTGTAACATTGTTATTTTACAAGAGAAAGCTTCAATTTACCGAACTTAAAAAAGTTTTGGGGAGAAGGTTTATAAGCTATATATTTGTAATACCATAGCGTTACACAAGCTTATCCCTTATAAGCCCATAATTAAAGTGAGAGCACCACATTACGATGTGTATACGTATATATAACGATATGTACTATCACACATATCGACTCGTGTGATATTTTATATATATATATATATATATATATAATTATAATAATTAATGCGTTTAAATAACAAACTAACATATGATCGGAAGACCAAATACCTGTCAAACGACTTTTATTTACATTAAATTGTATAAATGACAATAGCCTTATTTAATTTCAATAAACATTGAATCACAAAAAGTACTTGCTCCGCCGGGAGTATCTATCACATATGCGTTTTAAATAAGCAAACTAACATATGATCGGATACCTGTCAAACGACTTTTATTTACATTAAATTGTATAAATGACAATAGCCTTATTTAATTTCAATAAACATTGAATCACAAAAAGTACTTGCTCCGCCGGGAGTATCTATCACATATGCGTTTAAATAAGCAAACTAACATATGATCGGAAGACCAAATACCTGTCAAACGACTTTTATTTACATTAAATTGTATAAATGACAATAGCCTTATTTAATTTCAATAAACATTGAATCACAAAAAGTACTTGCTCCGCCGGGAGTATCTATCACATATGCGTTTAAATAAGCAAACTAACATATGATCGGAAGACCAAATACCTGTCAAACGACTTTTATTACATTAAATTGTATAAATGACAATAGCCTTATTTAATTTCAATAAACATTATATCACAAAAAGTACTTGCTCCGCCGGGAGTATCTTATGCGTTTAAATAAGCAAATTAAATATGATCGGAAGACCAAACTGTCAAACTCCCGTAGGAGCAAGTACTTTTGTGATTCAATGTTTATTGAAATTAAATAAGGCTATTGTCATTTATACACTGTATATATATATATATTATATATATATATATATATATATATATATATATATAATATATATATATATATATATATATATAGACTTATCTATTTCTATACACATCTATGTACTAGACTGGCTTACATTATTACACATTCATAACATACTATTCTACGTGCATTTTGTGTGTTTTTTTTTTTTATGATTTGATATTAAAATAATTATATTAGGCTATAGTATTGTGGCATAATTTATGAGGTATGTGGCCAACAAATTACAGTTGTTTATTTTTATTTTAGATTTAAGATACAGTAATTATTTTCACAATATACAAAATTGTTTATTATTATTAATATATTAATTATTATAATACTGCTGTGCACATCAACAAGATATCGACCCGTCACCACGTACAAGCCTCTGGCCCATGTGGGACTAATTTCGTGTATGTAAAGTGTACTATATACGTTTGTAAGCTCTGAGATAAATTTTATTTTGAATTGATTTGAAATATTGTGTCCATTTGGCTACATTAGGCTGTTACATGTTAATTTCAATTGCTGATATGAATTGACTTCCATTTATTTATATTTAGTTTGCAATTTGTAGTCATTTCTTAAAGCAGAAGCAGTTTAAACTGCATATAAATGTCGGGTTTTTAAAACCAAACTCTCTTAAATCTGTACAGGTTCAACCTTACCGGTACGTATTTATTGGTTTGCCAACGGCCACGTTCAGCCATGGAAACCCGATTCGGCATGTTTCAGAGTTTACATCTGACAGATCTCGGGCAGTCAGGGACGAGGATACGGAGTCAAGGGTGTTGACCCTCAGATCTTGCGGTTGCACAGCCCGATAATATTGTAGTCAGCTGATTTCTAGCCACTACCACATATTTGGTTTCTCCACTACACATGGAAACCTAGGTGGGCTAATAACCGAGCTGAAATAATTTATTTCTCAATCGAGTGTGAGTTGCCCAACCTCAATATGGACCTTATAAATAGGAGCCTTTAACAAAGGGAACGAAATTCTTTACCTCATGAGTATTTTTCGGAACATGAGTGTAGTGATTTTTATGCGATGGAAGTGACCCTTATTATAATTATTATAAGTGTTTTTATAAGTACACCTGAGGAGAAAATAGTAATTCTCGGTTAAGAATTCAAAATATTTCTTAAAGAAAAATCTGCCGTGTAATGTATTATTGAAAAGTGTAAAAAGATAGCCAACAAATTTTGATATAAAACTGTTTATTATCTCAATTTATTCAAGTTTTACTTTGAATTGGTCTGTTAAAATTTGCTATACATCAGATTATTTAGTATCTCTATCTCAGTAACTTTTCAGCGATTCCAGTCTAGTTACGTATCATTAGAAAGTGATTTTCCAACGAATCTGTATCTATTTTACAGATACTAACTTCACCAATTTTTAAATAATAGTTCTGATATAGCTTTTTACTAATTACTATAGGTGAAATGCAATCAAATTGTGGATAGCTGAAGTGAAGTAGTGATACGTGGGTGGCTGAAATAAAAAGAGGTGTTAGGAAGCTATGGGTACCTGAAGTGAAATGCAATGGAATTATCGATGGTTGAAGTGAAGTAGTGATACGTGGGTGGCTGAAATAAAAAGAGGTGTTAGGAAGCTATGGGTACCTGAAGTGAAATGCAATGGAATTATCGATGGTTGAAGTGAAGTAGTGATACGTGGGTGGCTGAAATAAAAAGAGGTGTTAGGAAGCTATGGGTACCTGAAGTGAAATGCAATGGAATTATCGATGGTTGAAGTGAAGTAGTGATACGTGGGTGGCTGAAATAAAAAGAGGTGTTAGGAAGCTATGGGTACCTGAAGTGAAATGCAATGGAATTATCGATGGTTGAAGTGAAGTAGTGATACGTGGGTGGCTGAAATAAAAAGAGGTGTTAGGAAGCTATGGGTACCTGAAGTGAAATGCAATGGAATTATCGATGGTTGAAGTGAAGTAGTGATACGTGGGTGGCTGAAATAAAAAGAGGTGTTAGGAAGCTATGGGTACCTGAAGTGAAATGCAATGGAATTATCGATGGTTGAAGTGAAGTAGTGATACGTGGGTGGCTGAAATAAAAAGAGGTGTTAGGAAGCTATGGGTACCTGAAGTGAAATGCAATGGAATTATCGATGGTTGAAGTGAAGTAGTGATACGTGGGTGGCTGAAATAAAAAGAGGTGTTAGGAAGCTATGGGTACCTGAAGTGAAATGCAATGGAATTATCGATGGTTGAAGTGAAGTAGTGATACGTGGGTGGCTGAAATAAAAAGAGGTGTTAGGAAGCTATGGGTACCTGAAGTGAAATGCAATGGAATTATCGATGGTTGAAGTGAAGTAGTGATACGTGGGTGGCTGAAATAAAAAGAGGTGTTAGGAAGCTATGGGTACCTGAAGTGAAATGCAATGGAATTATCGATGGTTGAAGTGAAGTAGTGATACGTGGGTGCCTGAAACAAAAAGAGGTGTTAAGAAGCTATTGGTAGCTGAAGTTTAATTGTACTCTTTGTATTATATACCACCGGTTTCTCTTCAGGACTCATGCCTATAGTCATTGTTCAGAGTATATAAAACTGCTACCAATTTGTATCACCTTCTCGCCTTAACAGAAAACAGAAAACAATTGAATACGTAAGCTATAAACATGTTTTTAGAAATATTAGCGGGATAAAACTTTATAACTGCAAAAAAATGTTAAACGTATACAAGAGGCCTGCTTCATAATCTCGTATTTGTAAATATTATAGAAACGTATAAAAAAGATTATAAGTATGGGTTTACATGCTTTTACATTTGCATTTGCATTTACATTTGCTTTTACAAGGAGTCTTAGTGAATAAAAAACGCATGGTCTTATAAAATTAATGTGAATTCTGTTTTTTAAATAAAATCCATATCTCATCGCTCACAAACTAAGCTCCGACAAACTAGAATGTTTTAGTCCCGTACTGTATCCATATATTTGTTTGCCGAAAACAATGATATCACCAGTTTGTAGAAAGTTGAAAATGCAGATCGAATGCTTCTGTTTTGATTTATTTGTGGATATCATTAACTTTCCTATAGAGTTACAATCTCATATCATTTACAAGAAGGAAGAAAGTACTTAAAGTATTATATATTTTACTAGTACTAGCACAAGGTGAAATGTATCGGTGAAGTTATACATTTCTATTCACTCCAGCGACGTGGATGTAGGTGAGGCTGACTTGTGACGTCAAATTAGTAGATAACGAGACTATAAGATCCCAGCTGCCGTGTCCCATCTGTTATGTCTAATCACACTGTGTATTAGTGTGGTCAAGTAGTGAGCAGCGTGAACGCAGCGCTGCGCCCGCGCCACCGCGCGTGTGGGTGCGTGTCCGTATAACCTGTGACAGTCGCTATTATAACCTGTGACACCACAGCCTCGCCGAGTGGGTGACAGACACCGAGCACCGCTTGCTCCACTGTCCATAACCTCGACACATATATCATCACACTGTTCGATATGAAATGCATACATTACGACGCATATTGCAAGTCTATTAATAGAAAAGTTGTTCGCCATGGAAGGCGAATTCAATTAGCAAACTATATAATGGAACTGCATACCGATAACGGAACGAACGTTACTCTCGACTAGCTCTATTCCAATGACCACTTACAATGTGTTGTCCAGCGGTCTGAAAATAATGCATTGTAGTTTTAAAAATGTTATTATAAGATGTTCTACAATGAGACCATCTTAAATTACAATTTTGACAATTATATTCAGTAGATTCGTAGGGCTAAACGTAGATTCCATAGATACAAGGGCATTATGATTTATCACCGTGTATACTCAGTGATAACAGAGAAATTTGTGAAGATTCAGAAATACACAAGTAAAAAATAAATTTGAGGTCCTTTCATAGCAAATATTCTTCAGGAAATGTCCAAATTAACTTTTTTTCCCGTAAAGGTGCTGAGCGCTTACATGACTCGAACGGGAAATAGACGTGGACTTAAAGCTGAAAGACGATCTTGTAATGTATCCAAGTTCATAAAAATACACATATATAATCTAATTTGATTTAATCCATAAAATATTTTCTAAGACACCATCCACATTTTAAATTTTAACTTCTCTTTTCTTATAGATATAGGTGCAGAATACAGGAAGAGTAAGGGTGAAGCGCCAACACAGTCCAGAGCGGATAGAGCAAATCTATACTTCTCCGGTCAAGGCAGGATTTTAACCTCTGATTTCTCTAATACAGATCTAAGATCGGTCTCTTGAACCGTGTGTCCACCGGCTGTCCCAAAAACTGCAGATTTTTCAACATCCAAACAAGCAGTTCCTTTCAACAGTCATTTTTCAACTTTTTATCCTGCAGAGTACGAGCACGATCTCCGGTGTGCAAAAGAACCACAATGGGCGTATGAAAGCCCTTCAAACTTCTTTCATAACCAATTAGCCGAGACACGCATGGCACTGAATGGTCGGTTTCGCAAGGTGTTGACAACGTTGCCAGCACTTGAGCCACGCCGGACAATGCCGTATTGTTTACCGTAGTTCTGCATACTGTCAGCTGACATTGGGCGGAAACTTTATAAGAGGGGCAAGGTGGTGGTGGACTGGACTGGACAGATGACCACCGGTGAGAGGGACCATGACCTGAATACCTCACACTCCCTCACACCACCGCCTCACCGGCCACTGGCCGCTACCTTTCACGGCAGTGGCCACCCCTACTCCGTGAGCAATCCTATGCACCGTCAACCAACAAGAATCTTCTCACTACGGCTGTGGCGACCTCTGATCCGTGTACATTCTTGTGCACCTTCCACCAACACGGGTCTTCCTAATACGGCAGTGGCCACCTGTGATCCAATCTTATGGACCATCCAACATGGATCTTCTCACCACGGCTATGCCAACGCTGATCCATGTGCAATCTTATGCACCATCCAACACGGGTCTTCTCACTACGGTTGTGGCGACGCTGATCCATGTGCAATCTTATGCACCATCCAACATGGATCTTCTCACCACGGCTATGCCAAACCTGATCCATGTGCAATCTTATGCAGCATCCAACACGGGTCTTCTCACTACGGCTGTGGCGACGCTGACCCATGTGCAATCTTATGCACAATCCAACATGGATCTTCTCACCACGGCTATGCCAACGCTGATCCATGTGCATGCACCATCCAACACGGGTCTTCTCACTACGGCTATGGCGACCTCTGATCCGTGTACATTCTTATGCAACTTCCACCAACATGGATCTTCTCAATACGGCAGTGGTCCCTCTGATCCGTGAGCATTCCTCACCTAGAACGTATGATGGATGTTGGGTTGTGGTTTTTTTTATTTCCTGCACAACCCTTTACAATAAATTTTCTAAAGACGTGGAAGATACTTTTTTAATAACATTTCGAGGAATTGTAGGCATACACAGTAGTACTAACCTTCATGAAGAAAATAAAAAAAATTTTTAGTAATTCCTTGACGAACAAATAACATTTAAAGTTAAGCTATCTCTTAAATCAGGCGCACGGAAAAACGATTAACATAGACTAAAGTAGGCCAGCAGCACGAAAGGAACAACACTGTTTGATTCCATTTACGTATAGTATTTTGCATTACTTCTTATTTAATTTTCTTATTACTGTAATAATTATGTAATAAACATATTTTGATATCTCCCACAAATTGAAATACCCCACATGTTATTGCAGCCTCAAATGGAGTACCAGTGTCGTACTCAATACAAATCTTGTGAGATACAGAGTTCATTGCCTTTTCACGCATTTCACATCCATGAACGCCACACCTTTTTCTCTCCAATCCACATGGAACTCCTCAATGTAAAATATTTTCATCTCCGTTATGTCACTTCAACACCTAGAACCTTACTTTAGTTGTTCCTCTCGCTTTCCATGTTTTACTTTCAAGTTTAAAACGCAAAGTGTTATTCTCAAAATTTTTAAGACAGCTATTGATGAAATATATTATTATTTTACTATACGTCAAAGAAAAACAAAATATTTTGAAATTCTATTACCAGTTTCAATTCATAGTAGATATTTAATATTAGTGTTAGATCAAAATTTATGATTCATTATTACCCTTCATAAAAATGTATGTTATATTTCTGACAGAAAGCTGATAATCTACTATTATCAACTGCCCATAACCAAAGCATAAACAATTTAAACTGAATAATTTTAACAGCTTAACTTTGTGACAAGAGGATGTATAAGAAAGAATTCTACGTTTTCTTATAAATTTTAAAGGTATTCAACCGTGTTGATACTAATTCCTAAATTAAAGACATTCACTAAGTACGTTATAATAACAAAAATTACTTAATTTGAAATAAATTAAGAAATTTCAGCTTAAACCTTCTCACAATCCGAGCAAGCGATCCTACAGAGAGGAAACTACTGGAATCTCGCTGAAACTGAAAAAGCATTGGGAAATGACATATATCATTATAATTATTACTGTAGGTCAAACCACTTAAACAAGCCCGATCTAACACCTTCCTGCTCCGATACTATGCAGAATCGAAATTAGTTACTCCAGGTGTTAAATTGAAAGTTAAATTAGAATGTGTTTAAATTACACAGTTGTTTATAATGAGAATGAGTTGAGCAACGATTGGCGCCGGCCGGTGTCCGCGCAGGCGCCGTCACAGAGCACGCAGGCAGGCAGGCACAGCGCAGGCGCCGTCACAGCGCAGGCGCAGTCCACAGATGAGCCACAAACATCCCGCCCGGTAACACGACCCGGATCAGGTCGCGGTCCTGTAATCTAGTTTGTAATAATGCGCCTGGTTTCTGTTATTTGAGCTATTTACCTTATATGGGCATGGAGATTTATCTTACCAGCTTAAGTGTAACGAGGTCTAGAGAATTAGATGCCTTAAAGTGCCAAGAAAGGAATATAATGTTTATGCTTCTGAAGGATAATAGTATTAACCTGATGAGAAGTAGCTGAAAGTGGTTCCAAAAGAGTGCTGACTGTTATAGCCATTTTATCCCAAAAGAGCAATGACGGGAGTAACCGTCCATCATCATGAGCTTTTTCAAATAATATAATATAGCTGTTTACATTCTCTAGTGGCGTTTTTTCAGTACTATTTTGACTGTAAAATATTCAAACTAATTATTGCTGTAAGGTACTGGCTCCTAGTTTGACAGTACGTATACAGTTTTTTCCGCCAATGTTCTGTAATTTTCTTGTGCAATTCATTGATCAATGATGAACGGTGCTGACTCCTAGTGACAGAATGGTTATAATAATACAATAATTAATCAAAACTCTGCTTTACGTCCTCAAATACAACATGGAGTTAGGAAGAATAAAAGAAAATAAGCTGCTTATGAGTGCACTAAATGTGAAGTAGCACTTCGCATGTGCCTGGGTTTAAAAAATTATTATACTTTACCAAAATTCTAAAGAAACAGAAGTTTTAAAGCCAAGAAAGTGATATAAGGCAATAGGAATAATAATGTAATAAATGTTGATCTTTTATAATGTTTCAATATATTTTGAATAAGTATACAACAAAAAAGTGTTCTTTACTGCTTAGAGTCCATTATTGATACTTTTGCTTACTCTAGTAGACCCTAGGCAGGTTGACGGTTATAGCCGTCAGTACTTTTCAACAAGTTAAAGTGCATTCATAAACAAGGTGCCGCTGTCACTAACTACACGTTCTACCGTATACAGAAATGTGTATAAATTCTCTAGAATTGTTGGCGAAGTTTTTTATATATTCGCAGTGTTCTGAATTTTTAATCTGTGCCGAAAACAGGAATATTAAAGCAAATTTATTGAATCCATTTTATTTCTTATTCCATTGATATTTATTTCTTATCCAATTCATAATGTTATATATTATATTTCTAACACAGACAGCTAGGTCTGAAAATTTACCTAAGTTATTTATCGGAGAAGAATTATATCTGTGTTGTCTGCTCTTCCGATAATTATTCAACATAATGTATTATGCTTGAACGTATTTGTTACAATAATAATCTGACTGTGGTAATATTGATTTTTAACGTGTCGATTATAATTCTATATACTGATCGGTCATTTTCCGAAAACCCAAGATCTTCTCTCGTCAATTAAATCTCACGAGAATATTTTCAATGTGGTTTAATTAAAATGCGATCAGATTCTATCAAAACTTTTGCTCACCGAATAATAAAGTGAGCCGATGGTGGTGGCGGCTATTGTTATTTGAACACCATGAGAACAATATTAAATTTTACCGCCTACATTTTATCCTTTAAATTGCGAAAGATATGACTCGTTTCAAAAATATAATTAAATCAGATTCAAACTCTTTTTAGCATTTACGTAGGATTTTTAGCTGTGTAGGAAAGCAACGTCAAAGTCATTGTACTGCAAGAAGTGGATATTCATAAATGATACCAACTTTACGGTAAAACTAAAAAGAGTTTGGATGCTTATTAATCTAACCTTTAAAATTATACATGTTCCATAACCATGCCAAAAATAAAGATGTAAAGTAAACTCTGTATTTTTTTGCCACATCCGTCTCTTAATCTCAATTAATTTCCTTGTGTTTTATGAAATCAAGCTTGATAATGATATAAAGTAGGTTTCAATTTTGGTAAGAATATCCTATAACTATCCTCAGTTTTTTATAAAAAATGAATTAAGTTATTTCATTGGTGTGCTAAGACCATGTTAGACATGGTTATATTTTCAGAGACTTATTCGGAAGATTTGTTCTAGTTTGTATTGAAGATGAAGTATGGAATTCATTAGTGTAATATAAAATTTATAAAACTAACATAGTAATCTGTAATCAGTCAGATAACGTTATATTTGGCCCTGGAAGAGAGTTTTCCCTCAAGAACGCTCCAGATCAAGCAGTATTGCTACCAAAGATTATTAATCGAAGCTTTAAAATTACACGTGTTCCATAACTATACCAGAGAATACAGATGTAAAGTAAACTCAGGGTCTTTCACCACATCTGTCTCTTAATCTCGATCCATTTATAAAAATGTTTCTCATTTTTTACGAAATCAAACTTGGTAATGATATAAAATAGGTTTCAAGTTTAATGTAAGAATTTCCAATAACTACGCTTCAATATTTTTATCATAAACAAACGAAGTTACTTTATTGGTTTTCTGAAAAAAAAAAAAAAATATATATAACGTATATATATATATATATATGTATATATATATATATATATATATATATATATATATATAGAGAGAGAGAGAGAGAGAGAGAGAGAGAGATATTACTATGTTATTTTTAGCTATATTTTATTACATGAATGAATGCCGGACTTCATCTTCATACAAATTTTTTTAAACAACATAAAAACATGAAAACACAACATATATAATATCTTCCGATAAGTTTCTGAAAACACAACATATATATATATATATAACATAATATATATATACACACACAGACACAGACACACACACACAAACATTGCGGTATTCATTAGTGTAATTAAAAATCGCTAAAAGTAACGTAGTAATCTGTAATCAGTCAGATAACGTTATACTTGGCCCTGGAAGAGAGTTTTCCCTCAAGAACGCTCCATATCGAGCAGTGCTGCTACCAACGCTTGTCCTCAGATAACGAGAGTCGTGATTGAACACACCAGCTGACCTTATTTCCCTAAACCGACCAAAACACTTGTTCGCCCCCGCGGCGCGGAGGCCTGACCCATATCACGTGACCTCTGGGTCGCCGCGATTAATTAACGGCTATCCGCGGCGCGGCGTGACGCAGCTCTGTAAGCCGTCCTGGGGCCCAGTTTACCTGAATTCCTTCGATACGATCTGCGACCTTCGGCCGCTGCCTTGATACAATAAAACAGTGTGGGCGTAGTTAAACTAAATTGTGACCTTGATCTAATTAATTACCAATTAACGATTGAAATATATCCGTCTCATTTGTCATTACGTTACTGAGCCGATCGGTGCAGATTAGATTGGCGTTTTATACGAAGCGAATTATTTGAGAAATGTCGTTCCACATCGGTTGGTGATACGTAGATGTTTTTCTGACCTTATTTCATATATTGCACACATATAGATTTAAGCACATTGTGAGAAATTAAATACAATCCACAACCATAACGCTGACCGAAAGTCGTACGTGAGGAGAAACAAAACTCTCATAGAATAATCGTCATTCAAGAGTTGGTAATCGTAACTCTATAAAGATTCTCTGAAAAAATAAAGTCCTGGCATTGTGCTTTTTCACTTCCAAAGTACTTTCATTTTTGTTATGAGAATAAAACTCCCAGAAGTTTCGTTAAACGCTCTTCGACTAACGTATAAGGACACAACTTCATTCTTAGTTAACACCTTCCAAGGACTGTTTGTAGAATCGTAATTAAGAAAAGCAACGCTTTTCATTATTCTGCTCTTTAGAAAATTTCTCAAAAACGTTCCTGCTGGAACATTCTAACCAAATCTTCCTTCCTTTCAGATTCTAACCAGATTTTCCTCAAAGTAGGTACTTTCAAATTCTTGAAGCTGACAGGCAATTAATCTTAGGTAGGTTAAAACACAAACATCGATCTACTTTATTTTTGCTCTGATCTACAAGAATAAGTGCAAATAATGAAAAATACAAAACAGGATAATGAAACTATACCAACCAAATCCTGATAGAACATTAGGATAAGCATTATGAAAAATATTCAAACATTTCTATGTACCTTATACACCGGGTGAGGCAGACCAGCCGTGCAGTATGTATAGCAGGAGAACGGTTCAGTGTATTGACGTAACGCATAGTGTTTCCCCATAAAACGCCCTTGGGGAGTCAATCTGTATCAAAATCTATGTACAAGGTGTTCCAAAATTAATAGTCGAGTGTTCGAATCTAAAATATTTTAAATGTAAGCATAGAGCAAATCATATTTAATTATTTATTTATAAGATTTAATAATAGGTTTAACGTTGGGGATAAAATTTAAATATATGTTATAAATATATAATCGTCTCAGTTTCATAAATATGTCACATCAGATACTTATATCGTCTCAGTGCTAATGAATGATTAGATTAGCACACTTAGTGGTTATAGTAATATAATAAACATACGATTATTATATTACTACTAAGTTTTCATAATTTAAACCTGTATAGAATTTCCCATAACAAACTCTGTTTTGAATATAAATTTTAAACCATATAAATCCAACTTTCTAATGTTAAACGTTTATGGATTTGGAACTTGTTCCGCATTTTTACGCAGTTTTTAACTTAATCCACATATTAAAAGTGGAGGTTCAGATCCGCGGTCAGCAGCCAACTAGCGTTCCCTTTTAAATAGCTGGTTTTGACCATATAAGTTTTAATTATAATCATTAGTTACGAAGCGGCGATAGTATATAATACTACATTACAAAAATATATATTTGTAATGCAATATAATATAACTAACCAGTAAGTGCCTAGAGGTGTCACGTGGACATATCAGTACACACAGGAATTACTTTTGAATGTGTAATTCTCTCTTTATTACCTGGCCTAATAAGGATTGAGGAAATATTAAATTTTATACAACTTTTTGTGACAGCTTTTATTTATTGATAGGATTGACAAGTTTGTGGAATTAGAGTCGCATTCTGTTCTACCCAACGTTAAAGTCACCATGCGGGTGGATAGTGGAAATTATCCCAACCATGCTTTTTAGAAGAGGAGGACTTCTCTTGTACAGCTTTTATCTGCTAACGCGTACGGTTGTTTTTTTACATCATGGTAGCTCCACCCAAACCTGGCAGCATCCTTCGTCGTAAGCTATACGTTTCGATCAAGGCATTCCTTGCCATAATAACCGGGAGGTTAGTGATGTGCCACTCCTGGACATCCATTGGTGTGAGTCACATCTCTTATTTCTGTGCTCAGTGTAGGTTCAACTCGCAGAAAGTGGCCCAAAGTGTACTTCCTTGAGCACTTATACATGTTGTAATCCTAAGATCTTTAATCTTTGTTACGTGTGTTGTAGTTCATTACAGTAACTGAACAACACTGTTGCAGAATGATTGTCCGGGGGATGTGGGGCTTTGCTATTAACCCTGTTTCCACCGGAGGTAATAAAATTTAATTTTAACAATCCACTGACCTCCTGTTTCATGTTAGTATGATGGCAAATCGTTTGTGATGAAGTAACTCCTACATTTCGACTGTACGGGATATTGCTATTATATAATCCAAACTATGGTACCTACATCGGCTGAAACGATAATGGGTCAGTTTGGTCGCGAACTTTACAAGTTGCATAATTTCTTCTATTAATTTTATTTCTTCTCCTCACACAATTTGTATGGATCAGAACGAGGTATTATGACATTCCAAGATCATTAATATAACAAGTAAATAGCTACAATTCATAAGAAAAATTGTTAAAATATCTAAGCGTAATAATTAAGCCGTTGTTTTTTTAATGAAGATCTTTGATTTATTACATGGTAATCAAGTTTATGGCAACAGCCTTAATTCTTTCCTCAATTACCTACCACATGTCTCATAATTTTGAATTGTATACGCTACACGTACTCTTAAAAAGTTTTTCTACTTTTAAAAGGTATTACAAGATTATAATAATTCGAAACTAAACCAAATGTCTTGAAATGTGCACTTCCATTAGGCCTTTATACACTATGTTTGTGAAATTTTGAATTTGGCCTAAAAAGAATGTTTAAGAACTTTTGGATTATTACAAGCAGTATAAAGTATAAAGTAGTTTTCCTAATACTCCTCCAAACTCATTAGGTCCTTTTGTTTTTCCACCCAATGGACAAAATAATTGACGCAATGGCAACTAGTTGCAATGAAATTAGTATAAAGTATATTAGAGCAAATAGTTATCCTTAGCCAAAAACTTTTATCTCTTTAAATATATGCAAACTATTTACTATACAAGTACGAAACTTTTTATAATGCATAATTGCTTATAGATACAATAACTTAAATACTCTAAATTTGTTCCATGAGTCTTGAAATAATTATATTTATTGTGTAAAAACTTAATTACAAATTATGCAACTTGTACTTATAAAATTACGCTCTGCATGCTAAACCTGAATTAACGGAAATATGTAATTACATATTTCTGTGATTTCTCGTATTACCTCTCTGTGTTTATTAGTTACTTGAAATACATTCCCACGTTTTATGAATACAAGGAAAACAGCGACAGTAACGCACAATTACTGGAATTACTCGTATACTCTCTTTGTATGTTATTGTTATATAACAGATTAACTTTAGTGACCCTGTGTAGTTTGCATTTGTATTATTTATTGCATTCATTCATTTATTATTTATTGTATTGCTTACTGAAGTTCCTATTATTTTTTAATTATTACTATTTTATATATGTTATGTACACTATTTATAAAAATTAGTTGCTGTTGAATATTTATGTAGCATTAGTAAATGCTTTCCTACTATTTATTAACTGCCACCTATATTATATTAGGTATAGCACCACGGCCACTCAAATCTCGTTATCACTCTCATTAAATTTAAAGTATATATTAATGAAATTATAGATGTGATGAACTTTTTCTTCAACTCTTTGTCCTCACTGAGTCATGTCACCAAATAAAATTTTCTGGCACACTCAAGTTGTAATAGATTACAATAATGCTAAAACAAAGAAAATAAACGTGTTACGTTTATTTAACAAGACGAAATTGGATCCAAGAACCTGGGGGTTCACAAATTAAACTGGGGACCAACAGATTTAAAGTGACTTCCGAACCACAATGGTCGTGTGGGTGGGTACAAGGACAAGATCACTCAGCGGTTACCATGCAAGGAGCCGCCATCATTCTCAACTCTCAGCTCATTATGTTACTCATAACCGCTATACAATCTAGTCAAGGCTAGCGGTAGTAAACAGATATACATTCCGATGTTAGAAGCTATTGTCATCCCTTTGGCAAGACACCTTTACCCGTGGGAGTAGTGGTTATAATTTGTAATAATTACAATTTAAACAATCTAATAAAGTAATTTAAGTGGTTTTTGTGAACATCGGAATTAGTTCAGAAAAATTTGAAATATTTTCTTTTTTGGAAATGGTGACTGAATGAAAAAGTGCATCTCTATTGGAATACACAGTGTAAAATACGTAGATAATCACGATTACGGCCAAAATGCTCAGCGCACCTTGGCGTAGACGTTCTACAATTGAATGGCAAGGTTGGTTCGTTTTGGGGACCAGTATGACCAAGAGGAGAGGCACCCTAAACCATTTCTATACAACTACTGTAGATACTTGTGGTTGGATGGAAAATTAAAAAGTTGTTAAAATTAATTTACTTGATATATGTTTGCCCTTGGTGGTGTTTCGGTGCGTTTTCGAAGCAAGGTTGGGAAGTTGCCAGAGACCGGGTCTCTAAGGGCCGGGGCCTACTGGAGTCTGAGGTCCGCGAGAGACTGGGGCCTGCAAAAGGTAAGGAACTACCAAAGTTGGGGAGTTGCCAGACACCGGAACTCTCTATGGACCGGGGCCTGCTGGAGTCTGAGGTCCGCGAGAGGCTGAAGCCTGCAAAAGGTAAGAAACTAACAAAGGTAGGGAGTTGCCAGAGACCGGGACTCTCTAGGGACCGGGGCCTGCTGGAGTCGGAAGTCCGCGAGAGATTGAGGCCTGTCAAAGGCAAGGAACTACCAATGGTAGGGAGTTGCCAGAGACTGGGACTCTCTAGAGGCCGGGGCCTACTAGAGTTTGTGGTCCGTGAGAGGCTGAGGCCTGCAAAAGGTAAGAAACTAACAAAGGTAGGGAGTTGCCAGAGACCGGGACTGTCTAGGGGCCGGGGCCTACTAGATTCTGTAGTCCGCGAGAGGCTGAGGCCTGCAAAAGGTAAGAAACTAACAAAGGTAGGGAGTTGCCAGGGACTGGGACTCTCTAGGGGCCGGGGCCTACTAGAGTCTGTGGTCCTCGAGAGGCTGGGGCCTACCAAAGGTAAAACATTTTACAATAAGTATGTAAAATTACTTAGGCCATATGATTTCATTTACAAAATATTGACTTATATATTGTATAAGACAAGTCATTACTAAGGTGAGCCTACAGCCGGTTATTGGTCGCTAGATCAAAATCGTTTTATCCGCACATAAGTCTTGCGGAAATATATATTTCACTACATTGGAAAGATTACTTTATATGGTAAAGACCAGTTGAGGATGATTTTAAGCACCTTATGAGACAAGTGGAAGGGACACTAGAACCAAATTTATACAAATTCTATAGATATAGTATGTACAATTACTCTAAACACCGTGTGGTCGATCGTTTATAACCACTGAAATGTACTTTTATATAACAATTGTTAACCGAATATATATTTTGGCACAATTTGATACAATAGGATAGAGCCCTAGGATCAAAATCATCACATACACTATTTTATTCTACACACTGTGGGATAGCAGATCTCATCAAGACTAGAAACTACAAGAGACCTGGACCTACCAGAGGCTGAGAGCTTTCAGAGTCGATATACATTCTAGAAGTTGACTCCTACAAGCTGTCAGGGCATGTTAAAAGCTGGATGCTGCCAGAAGAGGGGAGATCCTTGAGATTAAGAGTTCACAGAGTCAGAGGCCAAGACCTACCAGGGACCTGAGGCTGCCAAATGTTAGGTCGTGCCTGAGGCTTGGAGATCCTAGAGTTTGAGAGCTCCCATAGGTCGAGAGTTGTCGGAAACCGGGACCTATCATATACCGGGATCTACCAGAAACCGGGACTTACCAGAGGCCGAGATTTTAAAGAAGTCAGAAGGTCCTAGAGGCTGAGAACTGGGCATACTAGAGGCCGTGGCCTGCCAGAGACCAAGTTCTACTAGAGGTCGGGCGGAGACTCCTGGTGGTTGAAAGCTTCCAAAGGCCAAGAACTTCTAAAAGTGTGGAGCTGCCTATCACTTAGGATTTAGAAGCCTGGGAACTGTCAGGAGACGGGAGGTCCTGGAGGCTAAGGTCTCCCAGAGAGCGAGAGGAGCCAGCGGCTGAGGTCTACTGGTGGCCAGGGTCAGCTAGATACCGGAGGATCTAGGTGCTCAGAGCTTTCAGAGGCTGAGAGGATAAATGCTCCCACAGTCTAAGAGATTGACAGAAACCAGGAACTACCAGAGGAGGAGGACTACAAGAGGCTTGAAGGCGCTCAAAGGCCAGGAACCACCAAATGTGGAAAGGTGTAAGAGGCCGGAGGCTTCAGAAGGAGACCCAGAGGGTCTAGAGGCTGGAAACTCTCGAAGCCTTAATTACAAACCAGCCCTTTTCAGTAGAATGTCTCCTGAACGTGTATCGTCAACCACCACACAAAATGACCAGAAGTACTATCATAAAATATTGTTGCAACGATCTTATTACATTAAAAGTAAAATTCACAGAACAATTTACATTTAATAAGCAAGGACATTAAAATAATTTGTGGGCTCCTTAAAAGTTTGTAATTTAAATATTTAGCACGAAATCACCTTAACTGGAAATGATCAGAAAGGTCTCGTTAGTGAAGTTAAAAGCTATCGGAATTAAACGTTTTCCTCCCAATAAGGAAGCGGTCTGTGAAATTCTTTAATGAAACGGCGTGTATGTCCTGTAGTCGTATTATATAAGAGGTGCTGATGGATAGCCGGGCCCAGAGCTACTATACTTACACCACTTGTAATAACAGAGCCCGCCTGCCTACCCTGCAGTCGGTTTTACATCGGATCCCGATATCGACTCGACTAAAGGTTCCGGTTGCCTGTACAATCCGACCTCAGGTAACCTGTTACAAAATCGATATCGTAAATCGTTCAGTTAATACAACTGGTTTCTACAATTCGGTATCGGTCGGTGTCGGGGATTTTCAATGACAATATTAAATTGGAATAAACTGTGAACACGTGGTCAAAAACATTGAGTTAGAAGTCTGAAAAGATTGAACCGACATTTATATAAGTACTTGGTAGTACTTAATAATTGGTACTACTTCCAAATGGATCTTAGGCGTTTTAGTATCAATATGCCCATCGGGTCATATAAGACTGTACAGTTCATTTTTATTGTATGTGTAGTTTTGGCAGAGATGTCATGGAAGGTTTACTCTTGATTTCGAAGCATTCTGCCAAAAAGTAGAAACTGTAATGTATTTATATAACCTTTTGAAACATGATCAAATTTGAATTTTTCTAACTTTGCCTGGAATCTTAGTCCAGTAGAAAATGCTGTGAAAACTGCAGAAATGTGTATTTTTACAACAAACTAATAGCACACTTTTGTTAAATACATCATAACTACATTTCTTTTTAATATTCCGGACCAAAATATTCCATTAGGAGATAAAGGGAGGGGGTTGTTTAGTGGGAAAACTGTTTTATTTCAATTTCTGGCTAAACAGTGCGTCCTATTAAAAAAGTTAAATATAAAAGTTGTCGGCGATGAAAAACTCATGTAGTGATCATTCTTACCCTAATCTCAAAACTTTCGAACAAAATTCAACTAACCGTTATTATTTCAATTCTTTTCTTCAACAAAAATGGTTTGATTACCTATATTTTTTATTTATTTATTTCCAACGGACATACTTCTCCATTTTTATATTCACGATCCATATAATTAACTTATAACAACTTAACCTAAACAAGAATTTCTACAACTAAACACCTGTGAAAGGCCCAATACTGACGATGTAGATAATGAAGGTGCAGAAATCGGAGAAGAAACTGACAGTTCAGCTGAAAGTGAAAATTACGAAGAAGAATAATCAAACTTTGTTCACACCCAATATTATGTCGATTTATGTAGATTTTTTTATCTAAAAGGGTCCGCCTAGCGTTCATTTTTTGTCTAATTGTAATAAATAAAATAAAAAGTATATAGTTTGATTTTTTTTAATTGGCTTTTTCATTATAGATTGTATTATTTTCATCGAAAATTGTTATTATTTATTTAAATTTATATTTTTCATAGTAGTGCCTTCTGTAAATATTAATCAATCATGTATATTTAACAATTGCGTGAAAATCTTTAAATAAACAAAAAGAGTAAGATTGAGTCATTGAAATTGTTACATTCTTTTTAAGTCGTATATTTTTTATTTACATTAAATCGACATAATATTGTGTTTGAACGAAGTTTGATTGTTCTTCTTCGTAATTTTCACTTTCAGCTGAACTGTCAGTTTCTTCTTCGATTTCTGCACCTTCATTATCTTCATCGTCAGTATTGGGCTCTTCTATTTCTTCTATGTCTCAATCGTCGATTCTCATTGGTAAAACTACTAAGTTACTACAACTCGTGACAATTAACTTATTTATTACATAACTATCTGTAAATTGTGCTTGTCCAACTTCGATCTCTTTCGTAAAGAACTTCTTCTTCTTACAGCCTGAAGCATCTCACATTATTCTTTAAACAAGCTTTACAATATTATAACTTTTATATAGTTAATTTTATTTAATTACTGTATTTTGCATCATTTTTAAAATTCATAATAGTTATACCGTTGGAAGTAACAAACATGAAATGAAAACTGCCAATAATAAACAGTCGCCTGTACAGGCGAGTTGAAGGGGCGGAGCTTTCTCGTGATTGGCTGAAACTTAACCAATCACCTTCCAATTATGGTTAATATGCCCTCTAATATAGCATGTTGCTTTTATACAATTTCACGCTATCATCTTTGTTGAAGTTGAATAATAAAAAGGATTTTCGCAAGTACTTCTTATTCTATGATACTATTTTTTTCGTTTGGTCTTAAAACCGTGTTCTGCTATAACCGATTTCCCTGTATTTCAGCGTTGCGCGTATTTAATTAGTTCACTCACTGGAGTGCATATTAAACATTTTGTCTCCAATATTTATCGAGCCACAATTACATGGGAATTCGTAGAGTCCAAGCGTACACAATGGAATCTTGTCAAGGCCAATGAAGACATTTCTTTAACAGTTATTATTTATTTATTTATTTATTCACGGCAATACGCCAATTACAAAACTAAACACAGTTTGCAGATTTGGTTCTTAATCTTTTTGGATTGCTCGAATATAGTTGTTATTGTATCCTGACTATGTTATCGGTCGCTCTTTGAATATAAGGAAAATACGCTAGTTTTGGGTCTGATTTGTAAGTCACCCAGCTTCGGAACATATCTATATTATCCTGCTTATGAATGCTTTTCCTATTTCCTTCTCTGGACGCCTGTAAAATATTTTGATTTGAATTTATTTTTGATTCACTATTTTTATATTATCATTGTTTATGTTATGATTGTCACTTATTTATTGTGTTATTACTCTTTAATTTAATGTTAGAATGCAATTATTGATATCTAAGTTAAAATCACAACGTTTCGAGGATCGGAATCCATCCTCTTCGTCAGGTGGGAGAGGTATATCTGACGAAGAGGATAGATTCCAATTCTCGAAACGTTGTGTTATACCTTTTATAACCTTTAACGATGGTAAATGTCCGAAAACCTGTTATCCTTTCAAACCTTCCATCGTAAACAACAAACGAAGTGTTACTTTAACTGTATTTTACACCGTTAAACTGTTGTTGGCAGGATTGTACTAAAGAAATGTGGTAGCTTACAGATTCGGGATCATATTTAGTGTCGGGGAGAAACCTCGACATGACTAATTAGTCCTCTTGCTTAAGTCAGCCGATGGACCTTAATAAAGACATAAACAAATGCTATAAAATAAGGTCCGGTTTCCAAAAGTTGGGTAAGTGGCGGAGGTGCCCTGCCCTAGACTCCTTTCACCGCTGAGACAGGTACCATTCACCCTCCCCTCCCCTCACTGCTTGCTGACCAGTCGAGTACACGGCTGTGGGGCAGGCCTTAGCTCCGATATATTGCAACGGTTCCGGCTTAGTCTCCTAGTATATACTCTAATTCCAAAATAATAAGTTACATTTTAATATCACTTTAACGAGTTTGTTATATAAAATATTTAACACTAATTTTAATCTGAATCCTGCTTCTTTGAAATAAAAAAAATATACTTAGCATATTTCTTACTGGAGACTAATACAAAAGAGAAAGTGTACCTCGTACATCTGTATGATGTGAAAATAAAATTTACAGTTTCAAATCTCTACATTATTATAACAAAAAAAATATTCTATAAATAAAATACGGTTGCTAAGAACCTAGAAACAAGGAATATTACCTAGAATTCTAAAGTCTGTATTTCACATGAAACCATACAGGCGTTATCGTTATATTATTGTCACAGATTATGTTTACACGCATGTTATATTATTTACATATTTTCTTGAGCAATTTACTCACTTTCGATGTTAAAAAACCTTGTGAATATAACTGAAAGTGCCTTAATTTAAAATCCATTTGGCTTAATTAGTGTACCCACTTTTGGTCAACATCGTAAATGAACCCACGGTTACGTTTAAAATATACCATTCATATTGTTCATAGGAAGGACTTTATTGATAAGTAAAAGTCCTTATCATTAATGATAATAATGATACATACTCCGTATGTAAAACAAGTGTAAGCTATTTTGATAATATGTAAACAATTGGTACAGTAATGAATTCAGTAAGTCTGGGTAGACACAAATCACAAAAGCTTATGGTTTAGTCGTGGAAGTAAGCATACATAATACTTGGACATTGTCGTTTGGACAGTGTTAAAATAATACTCAACAAAAGAACATTTATTTAGGATTATATTTATAATAAATTCAAAATGTAAAACTACCTTTTAAAATAATAACCTCTCAGAGTTGTGAATTTATTTATTTATTTTATTTTATTCCAATTGACATTACAACATCTATTATATAAAGATTAATACTCCATTATACAAAACAGTAAATATGACAAAATAAACTATTTTGATATCATTGGTAAATGAATACCATGTAATGGTTTTCATTTACCAGTGATATCAAATTATACTTTTTCCAATGCTCCAAGATTCTTCATTTATAATAAACTATGCTATAACCACAACAACAAAAAAGACTAGCACTCTAGACATGAATAATAATTTTATAGCATTCATTGGGTTACGAGTATCAGAACAGTGGTTAAAATAATGAATGTTTAACAATTTTATGCAAAGAACCAAGTTTTATATTTTATGCTAAAATAAGTTAATAGTAAACAAAGTGACGGAGATAAATTGTATGGCTAAGATAGGAATTAATGTGTAGTTTAACATTCATATAACAAACAATAAATAAATGAATAACAAGCAAAAACGAGAAAAATAGACTTCGATCAAAATAACATTAATAATTATAACAGGTAGGAATCTTAGAAAAATGATCATTATGTGAGTAAAAATAATATAATTTAAGCTGGTGAACATACAATATTCTTCTAATGCATCTTTTAAAGCTGGAGAGGAAACATGAGAACAAGTCCAGATCCGGATGGGTGGAGATTGCATAACCCAGTCTCTGCGCACGAAACAATGGCACTGTTGCTTCTTAATTGGTTGCATGATGTTTAGATAGATATTAAATTGGAACAACAATATCGTGTAGATTAAACTAGGGCTTAAATTATTTCTGGACATTTTCCATTGTTCAGTGATACAGAAAATCAGTAACACTACGTTTCGAGATCTGCAATCCGATCTCTTCCTCAGTTACACATTACCTAACAAGGTAATGTGTAGGTTAACTAACCTGACAAATTACTAGATTAAAATAAACAAATTATACCCGAGCATTGTGACACGCATAAGTCACGAACCACAACAACTATGTTGTTTACTCCCTTTATGCCGGTTTCTGTAGTTCAGTTTTAATAATTAGTGCTGTGTTTTGTGTTTATTAAATGTGTGTGTGTGTTTTTGTTTTTTTTTTTTTAGAGTTATTGAGGATGACGCTAATATACAATATGGTTGTTGTGTTTCTTGACTAATACTGTCATAACATTCTAGTATGATTTGTTTATTTTAACCTAGATTGTAGTTACGTGTTAAGTTAGTTATTCACCTGAGGAAGAGATCAGATTGCAAATCTCGAAACGTAGAGTTACTGATTTTTTGTATCACTGAACCATGGGAAATGTCCGGAAATATCATGTTTCCTTCACAATGCTTCCATCGCCAAAACAAACTTCAAACGAAGAATTAAACTATTTCTTTATACCTACTCGTAATCTTTTAACTTATATGAGTAGAACACTGGATAATGTAGCCTCTTAAAATTAAATTCAGGAAAAGATTAAATATAACCCAGTCATGGCAAACCTTTGGAAATATGAGTATCTAATATAAAGTTTTGAAAATCGCAAAACAACGCCATGAGTCTGAAAATGCAGAAAAGAGAGAATACACGAGATGGAAACGATTAGGAATCCTGACAAGAACATGTTATCAACTTGTGTAAATTAAGAAAACCAATACAATGTGACTAAGTTAGCCACATTAATACTTACTTATATAAACACTGAAAAATAATGAACCGCTTATTTGATCTTCGTATTGTACTATCGTCATACCAAAATGATCAAATGATTTTAAACTTTATTTGTTTTGATCTCGCAAAACTGAATTAGTGCGTTCTACTCGACATCTTGATCATTGATAATCATTTTTCTAACCTATCAGGGTATAAGGTGTCTTTTAAACTTGACGATCATAGTGGATTCTGGCAAAATAATCCTTCTGGTGATTCTTAAGCTTGTACTATTTCCCTAAAACATTTAGGCTGAGTTAGTTTTTTTTAATATACGTTTAAAATAAAGCATCACCTGAATATATCCATATCATTAAAATAATAAAATATTTTTGGACATTTAAAATGATTAATGTTCGAAAAATGTAACACTAAGTTTCAAGAATCGGAGAATATCCTTTTCTTCACTTGGAAAGAAAAATGACCTTGTAAATAACTGCTAGTCACCGTGCGTTGTAACATTAATGATTGCAAACGTCCGTAAAGCAACATAATTTAGAAACCTTTGAAATCATCCATCATCAATTATAAATTTCAAACAAAGAATTAATTTAAGTGTAAATGATATTCTTCAAGAAAGGAGAACGTGACAGTACACATGGACGAGCTTCAAGTGTGAAGCAGAACTAACGGTGAACACTTACTAATGTTTTATCAATTTTAAAATCATTACATGAAACAGTTACACTCAATTTAGCAGTGGTTAAGTTGATTTTCTCTTCCACAAAATATTAAGAAGGATCATTACATTAGATCATCATTAGATAAAAATACGGTTATTGATACCATGACTGAGTATTGAAATGCGAAAAGTGTAGAGTAGTGCGGTAAAGTATGCTCCCACTTGAACATTTATAAACTCCAAAAGGCATGTAATAGTTATTATTTCAATGCTGAGGCACGTATACTAAGGGGACACCTTTCCTAATACATACCCTCTCCTATTTATTACATTGGATTCATCGATGTACTAAATAGCCAAGGCATATTTGCTGCATGTCCATACTAAGAAGTCAAGGTATGTTTGCTGCATATCCGTACTAAGTAGCCAAGGCATGTTTGCTGCATATCCATACTAAGAAGCTAAGGTATGTTTGCTGCATATCCATACTAAGTAGCCAAGGTATGTTTGCTGCATTTTTATACTAAGTAGCCAAGGTATGTTTGCTGCATATCCATACTAAGAAGCCAAGGTATGTTTGCTGCATATCCATACTAAGTAGCCAAGGCAAGTTTGCTGCATGTCCATACTAAGTATCCAAGGTATTTTTGCTTCATTTTTATACTAAGAAGCCAAGGCATGTTTGCTGTATATCCGCATAAAAAGCCAAGGTATGTTTGCTGCATATCCATACTAAGTAGCTAAGGTAAGTTCTGCTGCATATCCATACTAAGTAGCCAAGGTATTTTTGCTTCATTTTATACTAAGCAGACAAGGAAAAGTTTGCTGCATATCCATAATAAGTAAAGGCATGTTTGTTGCATGTCTATACTAAGTAGCCAAGGCATGTTTGATGCATGTCCATGCTAAGTAGCTAAGGTAAGTTTAATGTATATTCGTACAGCAAACAGACCTTAGCTACTTAGTACATCATTCAGTTATTCTTTACAAACATCTTATAAAGGAAAAATAAAAAAAACTTCTTTCAAAGTTTTTGCGACATTAGCAAAATAGTAAAGTTAATGTACGTTATGTAACCTTAGTTTCTATAAAGAACTGTAATTTGTATTCACCGGACATAAAAAATAAAGTTTTGTTTACATGTTTGGACAAAATTAAAGATTTCAAACCTTATATGTATAAAGATTTTTGTAATAATAAAAAAAAAAACAATCTCCCTATCATAATATTTTCATAAAACCAAAATACTTGATGCCACTAAAGGCGAGCTTTATTACTTTTATACGGAGAAAACACTTAAAGGTAGAAAGTTAGTAATTTTGGATTTCATAGAACGAGAATACAAACTATTAAATAGATCCCATCCCCAAGAAATATTATCTACTTTATAAAATACATAAGACATTATATTAAATTATCTCATTTATTCTGATGAATAATTAAGAACATTAACCCCACAACTGTCTAACTGAATTCAAACCACCATCTTTCTCTCTAAAATATATCCACAAAAAACCCTAATGTAATCCTAACTGAAATCGCTCGATTGCTTCGGACTGAGAGTGATATTGCGTATTCTGTGGACTTGTTCAGCAGTTCTTAAGTTAAATTATTTTAATCTAGTGTATCTAGATTTTTAAATGAATTAATAATCTTATTTCTACTTTTTTGCTGCTGTTGGTTATGTTGTTATTGTTATTTATCATATTGTATTCAATAAAAAGTTGTTAATTGTAAGCGCCTCATCTTGTTGTAAGGTTATATATTAAGTTTTCTTTGCTAGTATAGTAATTATAAAATGGTAGAACTGATGGAATAGATAAACGAATCTAGATTACTTCACTTCTGAGGCTGAGGGCTGCACAAACTCGATTTAGGCTTGCGCTTGGGTGTTCTATAATATAAAATATACGAGCTTGAACGTCGAGGAGAGAATAATAGATCTAGTAAATATTAAACAGCTTTACGACATCCACTTTTAGAGCATAAATTATTATTCTGTTAAACCCCTCGAAAGACTCAATGGCCGAGTGATTTATGCCTGTATCACATGCGCGATCGTTTACAGGGCTCTCCACCTGGGCTCGGCGCGGGCCCTGAGTAGTGGCGCCCTACGCCGCCGCGCCGTGCCGTGATTTATATGGTCTGGTTACCAAGGGTGGCGCACTGACGGTGACACAAACTCACATTCCTTTCAGAAATGTTGACCTTCATCATTAAAGTCTTAAATATAAAGCACATAAAACTATATTCTACTATGCTTTTATTTTTATTCTCTTAGGCCAAGAAGCTTGTAAATTGCACTTTGTCATATAAGAACCTTAGCGCTGCTTCCGGACTGACAGGATATTCAGGATGGGTAAGTTTAGGGGGAGGGGCCGCCTCCTATCGAGATCCATGAGAAAGAATTAGAGCACTAATCTCATGTATTAGTGCTAATAAGTTATGTCCCCCCCGGAAGAAGGGGAGGCCAGCTCTGAACCAGCCTCTCCAGTCAAAGCACGCAAGGGGTGGCACACCTTATGTCTAGGCTGGCACGAACCTTTGCCTCTTAGGGAACGAACCCTACCAACTCCAACAGTCATCTCACTCAGTATATTAGACCTATAGAATTACCTTGCACCCCAGAAGCTCACATTTGCGGTTAGTGATGTGCCGCTCCTGGACATCCATAAGGATGCTGAGATTTAAATGACACATTGGATTTTGCTGTGCCCATTGGTAGGTTTACCTGGAAGATATAAACCAGCCAGAAGTGATCCCTGCTGGATATACTTAGTATAAATGTATTAATTCATATAGTTTTTCTAAAATATTTATTAAATCGGCTTGACGTTTGTGCATACCCAAGCAATACACTTGCCAACCTCACAAATACTCATAAAACTCACAAATATAAACAACATTGTGATAATAAATCCAAAGGTGAATAAAAAAGGAATGCATAACAAAATATATAACACCACATAAATACACGCGCTTGGGTATTCGAATAATTGAACTTGCATACGAACTGAACAAGATAATCACTCAATTATTGTTATTACAGACAATCCTGCTTGTTGAAGTCCATGCAAGGGTAACCTAAAGTGATTGTTTCTATTTAACGAATTGTAAAAAATGTATAATGTAAGATATAACACGTATATGTATATATCTACTGCTTTTGTACCCTGTATCTTGGCACCAAACTTCGAAGTGTATCTTGATGCCCTAGCAATTATGATCTTTGTTACCATTATAACTGTATACACATAAGGTAGCTATGATGGAAAGGGTTGATTCCTTGTGAATGTTGAATTAAGCTCAAATTCACCTTCCTCTTAGTGCAGCGTCTGGTATCTGACGATGTTACACTCTATTGCTTGACTCTGTTGTTCACCTGATGAGACAATGAGAATACCTCTTCTCCTTTATTAAACTATATCTTGTGGTTTAGGTGCCTCTGATATAAAAACGATGCAATAAGTACATTTTGAGCTTCTTCGTCCCCGATTCTTGTATGTGTCCAGACGAATACGACATCAGATTTCAGAAGTCAAGTCTATGTGTGCTTGATTGTAAAAACATTCCAATGGTATTGGATAAAATATTTATATTAATTATCTTCGTGTAAAATAAAATTTTCCCGAATATTTTGAGTAGAATATGAACTAGTTTAAGAGAAAATCTGACCCAGAAGGGATCACTTCCGGCTGGTTTATACCTTCCAGTTGAATTTACCGCTGGGCACGGCAAAAACCGATATGTACTGAAGTCTGGGTAGCCTTATGGATGTCCAGGAGCGGCACATCACTAACCGCAAATGTTAAGATTCTGGGGTTCAAGGATAATTCGATAGATCTAGTCTACTGCGGGAGATGACTGTTGGAGTTGGTGGGTTCGTTCCTTAAGTGTCAAAGGCTCTCGGTAGCTTAGACATAAAAGTGTGCCACCCCATGCCTGCTGTGACTGGAGAGGGTGATTCAGAGCTGGTCTCCCCTTCTCTCGAGGGGACATGACGAGATTAGTGCCCTAAATTCTTCCTCATGGATATCGATAGGAGGCGACCCCTATCCCCAACCTTACCCATCCAAAATATCCTGTCACTCCGGAAGCAGCGCAAAGGTAATTATAGGACTAGGTGCAGTTTATAATCTTTATGTCCTAAGAGGACAAGAAAAGAGAAAATCTTAAGAGTATATCAATAGAAAGAGAATAAATAACAATTATTATTGAATATCGAATGGTTATACACCAACTATCAGTGCTGTAGCTCTACAAGGGCTCTATTAAGGGTTCCGGTTTCCTAAAACGACCTGCGTCGTGAAAGGTATTTTTAATGCGGCATCAGTCTTCCTTATGCATACAGAGTATGGCTGGTTTCCTAATAAAGTGCGCACTAGTGTGGCGATTTCCATGACGGTAATTGGTCCCAGCCATGCCCTTTCAGGACCAATACTATTTGGAACCGATTTCCGCACTGTGGGTCTAAATTGGTCTGTATTTTAAACGATCTTTAAAGCCAGATTATTAATGAGTTCCGTTTTCAAATGGATTAAATGTAATTTTAAACTGCAGGTAATGGTCTTCAAACCAATTTCATATCTGAGATTATTTACAGCCCCACATAGTGATTAATAAAATTCCAGTTTGGAACTCTTCCACTTGACATACATCATAGTTATAAGTACTAAAATTTCAGAACAACTCTGATAACTAGTTTGAACGATTAATATTTGACAAATTTGTTTACCAACTACTACTTTGGTAGTAGTTGGTATCTATATCAACTGGTTCCTTAAATTTGTTAATCCAACTGGATTATTAACTAGTTAATTACGTTAGTTAACCATGTCATATCCAGAAGTGTCATGTTAGTATTCACTTATAATTCAATTATTTGTGAAGATGAAAGAATAAATCGTATTCATTTTAAAGTGTAAAACAATGAATTTTTGAAAAGTAACGCAGAAAACTTTTTAAAGTTGGCAGAAACTTTTTAATGTGTTTTATGATACATAAAAACAAAACTTATACAATAATTAGTAATAAGGAATTAATAATAAGGAACAAAGAGAACAAATTTTTGTAATCAATTGTGTTTTTCACGTCAACAAGTTTAAAAATGAAATTTCTGAAAGAAGCGACAATGTTTACTGCAATGTTATTACGCAGTTCTATGCAAATAAGTTTCATAGCTCTTCTTAGTTTTCATGAAAGCACTATTCATTTAACTTTAATATTGTACATTATTTATTTATTTTTTATAATAACAAATTATTAAGAAACATTCAAGCATCATATATAACGTACATTCACTCTATTCAATTTCCTCTGTAATTTTGGAGACTTTAACGATGGGTTGCTAAGTAAACGTTGAGTGGCTCTGTTCAAAAATTCAACAAACATTAATAATAACTTACTTATTATACCCTTCAATCGATTGTTGGTAGCAGGGGTTAATTTAAAACGTACGAATCTCGTTTATTCTAAAAGAAAGTGCTTTATCAGGAGCTAAATATCAAGAGAAAGACTAAACTGATTCTGATTATTTCTTTAATGTTCTTTCCACCCCACGGCAGACAAACATACCCATGCCTCTTTGGTACAAGGTCATAAACATTATATATATGTCCAGAGATAATGTTATTACTACTCGAGCATCTCAATTTTTCAGAAATTGCTTTATTCTGTTTCTTTAATTATTGTATACCACTTTAAAATCAACTCATTATTTTTCAATGAAAAGAGTGAATTTCGTAAGTTATAATGTTTTTATTGATTATTGTACGTAAAAGTATCTCGTATAAATGGATTGTTTTTTTTTCAGTTTAGTGTCTCCCAATCAAATCAATCTAAACCATCCTAAAGCACCAACATGGGATAATACACAATCTTTCATAAATAGAGGGATAGAGCTCACCTTAATGATAATGAGGTTTAATGAAGTTAGTGTTAATGAGGCCTACTTGGCCTCTTCATTGAAAACAGTCATTACTGGAACTCCAGTTACAACATCAACGCTCAATTTCAACAAAACGTCGGCATCTCTTTTACAAATCATATCGGGTATTAATCCTTATCTAGTGTCGAACTGCAGATATGGCTGTGATAGCCACAGTGTCACAAACGGAATCACCAATCGGACGTTGGATGCGGTCATCAGTTCGATGGCAATTTGTATCACTTGATATGTAGCGCATTGCATTAGGCTACATTTGTTACATATTAAAACTTTTAACACGGTTTTTTACACGGTACATAATTGCCTTTCCATTACAATTCAATTTATATTTCTAATCAGCCCCTCTAGAATTTGATATTTTACTAATTGGTACTATCTCGAGGAATGTTTTTTTTTTTTCGGTGATATCAGCGCGGGCTTCGGCAGCACCTTCGGAGGCACTCGCATTTTGAGTGGCGGAGTGTGATCAAGAATAAAAACAAGTTTTGTTTTTTTTTCAATAAAGAGTTTAGTTTTTGTTTGGTAATGTTTGTTTTTGTTAAATTTTTGTGTTTGAAGAAATGTGGGGGTGTGGTCGATATAATACGTAAGTACCCTTTTTTCTTAGCTAGTAACCAATTGTAATTCAATATAATCATCCTTAAATGAAAAATCAGCGTTGAGGGCATAATGTTAGTTCTGTTACTCTACTACATCGTTTTATAACGTTCTAAGTTCATTGAAAAAGTTCAAGCGTTAGTGGCATATAACGGAATCTGACCGCTCAGGCAAATCCCATGGAGTGACATGTACCAACATGCAACTCGGTGTTGATTATACAGAACGAAAAATTAGGAAAGTTCTTCTCACGATAGGTCAGTTCGTTCTCGAAATACTGCGAGGACAGAGATAGACAGACAGTAAGACAGAAATTAAAATTTAAAATCCTTCTAGTAACAGGCATCACTAATGATCAGCCAATAACGTACCATCACACCATATTCTGTTGAAATCAATTTAGAATTACGGCAGTTGTGTCCATACGTAAAGCTGAAATTATATTTTGAAACTTTATGATGCGCCATCTTAAAAGTATTGTATACGAGAAAAACGATCTAGAATTTTGAATTTTTGGCTTTGTAACTGAAATGAAGTGAATTGAAATTTACAAATTACAAATACAATAATTTTTTAAAGACACGCAAGTATAGAAAAAAAAGTATAATAAAGGTAAGAAAAGAAAAATACCTGAGGAAATCTTTAATATGTTGAGGTAGAAGCGAAATCGAGCCTTAAAGGATTGCGTTGCATGATTTTTAGCAAATGGGAACAAATCTAACAGCTGTTTGATCTAGTGATGTTTAGTAAATGATATCCTACATACGGTATTTGCGTGTAAACGCAGCCAGGCTAGTTACTGAGGTAGTTGTGCACACTATCCACACATAGAGGTACTATTTTACAATACAAGCGGCCTCAGGCGGTGAGTCGCGTGCGCAGTTTGTCGACACGAGTCGCGCGTGCGCGTGCACTTCGCTAGCGTTTCTCAAATATTGCGAACGATGCAGTCATCTACATCCCAGGGCTATCCGCCAAGGCCGAGACGTAGCGTAATCTTGGTCTGAACTTTCGTGGATGGATGACCAATGTAGGCCAAAGTTTATAGCCCAATACTACACAACTTGTGCTGCGAAATTGAAACCAGTTGCCTACCAGTTCCCATTTGGAAGGAGATTAGTGTATGGCACGTAAATTACAAATAACAATTTTAAGTAATAAGTTTTTTCTAAGTACTGTGTACCCTAAATTTCTTATTTGGCTGTGTTTTCTACTTTTCTCTATACAAGTTAAATATATTATTATATATGTAGTCCATTTAACTCCCAGATGCAGTGTTTAGGAACGGTTTTAAAGCATCATACAATTCAAATTTAACTAAAACAATATTAATAGATAAATATTAATAATGTATATAGCCTAAAAGTAAATTAAACAGTAAAAGTTACCATTATTATTAACAAATTATATTACTAAGGACAGAGTAGAAGACTAATATAAAGAAATGTTGTTGCCTGAGTTAGCGAAGCCTATCATTTGAGAGGCTAGAACATTTTAATTTGAGTCTGCCTGTGCGCTCGATATATCATTTGTTTATAGACAACACTCTGCATGGGATTTGGTTGGTTTTTGAAAAATATTTGACATTAGTCTTACGGGTAACCCATGATGGTAATGAGAAAATAGATAATAAATGAATTTGTAAACAAGCTGAGTACAATCATATGAGGATTTTAACATGTGACACACACACACACACACACACACACACACACACACACACACACACACATATATATATATATATATATATATCTTATTCATAGAGTAAAATAATAGAGTGAAATTTCAATGTTAAACGTTGGTGACAATATTTGATTTCAGCCCACTCTTGCAATGTAGTCCTCTCTCTAGTTCACCGGAACAGATATCTCGAGAAAGATTTCTTTCACCTGCACATTAATATTATTAATAAGTAGTTTATTAGATAAATTTCAAAAAAAAATGTTTTATTGGAATCACCCTTTAGAAAGCATTTCCGGTAAATTGCAAAGTGTCATCAAGGGTTCTTAACCGCATCAACTTCCTGTCAAAAGTTCATAATTATTTTGTTCAAAAAAATCCAGAAAAAGCATGGTAACTCTTAACGGTTCAATTTATAAAACCTGAACTCTACTCATATCTATAAAATCTTAAAAAAACATATCTGTGCATCATAAAATCTTTCTAAACCTCCTCAGATTGTCCACCCTTCAAAACATGGGAAATTTTTAATATGAGCACAGCTCAAATTATATATCATAATAAACGTATTGATATGCCAAAAAAACTATTATGTGCAAAAATAGTGTTTGAAAAACCAAAGGAAGATGACGTGGAGTTTTTAACTTTTTTAACATTACATAATAATTAGCCCAAATACTTACGAGATTTATCAAAAGCAAACTCAAATAATGTTTTAGGATGAAGAGAACTAAAACAGTCCAACATAAAAAATTTCTGTGATCCTTGTTGGAGTAAAACTAAAAAAATGTGTATTATATATAGGCTACGTCTTTGTAGGTAGCGTACAAATTATGTCTCATTGAGTACAAGCACAATTGAGTACAGTAATTCTTCAAAAGATTCAATATTATAAACAACTCAATGAAACTCTATACATGTTTTATTATATTTGAATCAAAGTTTACTATAATTATAAATTTATGATAACAATATCATATGGCAAAATGCCAAATGGTTGTTGTACCATATGGCCGTGTAGGTAATGTGTAGGTGTTCCTAGATCGACATTAAACCATCATGGGACATATCACGTCAGTAAAGGGAATAAAACAAACATAGACACACGTAAAGTCCAGTTACACAAGACATCGAGACCAATAAGGCATAAAACAACAGCGGAACCTATAAAAGGGTGCACGCAATAAGCATCGCCCTCGCTGGGCTTTCACCTAAGTGCGAGAACTGGAGCTTATTGCAGACAAGTGTGCCTGTACCAGGTGTTCCTTATTGATTTCAAATGTCCGAGCAGCAATAACACTCGCTGCATCCATGTAACAACAAGTACACGGTGTAGGTTATGGTCACACATAAATAATGTAAAAATATCAGATGTCTTCTAAACACATTTTTCTTTGTAAACATGGCAGTGATTTTATAGACCCGTTTCAATAAATGCATGCTTATACCTCACTACCTTATTTCAGAATACTGTGTCATTTTTCATCAGATGTTTCATAAACGTTTCTATAATTAAATTGTTGATTTAGGGTTACATTGTTATGATTAGTGTTTGTTGATATTTGTTCTATGGAGCAAAATTGTTTAGCAAACAATATAATAAATATTATGCCTTTCAGATTAGTGTAAAAAGGTATATTTCATATGTGACTGTAATAATAATCAAGAAATCTCAAACTAAAGATGCATTATGAGCTTAGATTTTTCATTTACACAACACCGACGGTTTGATGACTCTCAAGTTTGTCATCTTATTAAACTAAAACATTTTCAAATATTTAATAATCATACAAGACAAAAATCGTTATAACCATATAGATTTGATAGTAAAATCGTGGGATTAATCTATTTATAATCAATCTTAAATTGCGTTTGTAGACATATTGACTTACAATAAATCAATATAATAAATTTTTAATGGTTGCCATCTTGTAAACTTAAAGATTGTTCAAAAATCAAAGGTGCTTGAAATTAAAAAAATATATAGAAAAAAGATATTATAAAAGTTTGAAAATAATGGTGTTTAGACGATATTCATTTAAACAGTGTACAGCGTCCACAATACATAAATCTTGCGCTTTCACAAAAGAAACCCACAAAATGAATAAAGGACAAACAAGAAATGTACAGAAAAACAATAAAAGCAGCAATGCCACAAAGTCAGTTTTCACTTAAAACATCTATTCAAAGAAACTTGGTCTGCATTTTAAAGCAATGTTCTCAGAATACTTGCGACGTTTCTATTGGGAGGGAGGAGTTTTTCAAAGGAATTGTGACAAGAGGAGAAATTTGATATACTTAGTGGTATGGCACATTTAAATTCACAAAGGAAGAACATTTAGAGACTTGAAAGTTATGGGGATTTTCAAAATCTTCAGGGAAGAAGAGGGTGTGATTATGGTTGAAGCAAAGAAACAAAGAATCACATTAAATTCTGTTCTGTTCGTCACAATCATCAAAATGTTTAAAGCACGTCTTAAGATAAGTTTGCACATGTTCTTCTATTGCATGAAAATGGAAGACCGCACACCAGTCACCACACTACTAGAGATGTTGTTAAATTCTTATGTATAGTTTTGCCTTATCCCCGTACGCCTTGACTTGGCACCATCAGACCATATGTTTGGAGCTCCAAAGAAAGGCCATCATGGGATTCTCTTCTAAGATGAGAAGGTCTTAGAAATTTGCGAACGTCAATTGCTTAGGAATCAAGAACATTTTTATATTATACACATTTATGCTATTGACAAAGACTGTGGAAATGGATTAAAATATCTATATTGGCAAGTGACATAAATCATCAAGTATGTTTGGTACGCAATTACATTTCAATTTCTAGACATATGAAAGAAGAGATTAATCGAACCAAATCCGGATTAAGACCGGTTATCAACTCATCCTCGCGGTATAAAACTGACAAGTGAACTCAAAATATGACATCTGGGATTGTCTGTGCCGAGCGGTCCAGACGGCGGATCTGAATTAGAGATAGCGCAGGTTAAATTCTGTCTGTGATCGTTGCAATTTTTTTCAGTAGCATAGACTTTGCACTGTATCGACTCTTTCTGTTTGATAAGATCCTCGCACAAGCCGGTAGCCTATGAGGACGGGCAGAATAAGGCTTAAAAAAGGATAGGCCTTTCCTTTTCTTAAAAGGAAAACTGAATAATTTATATACAAACGGGGTGACTAAATTCAGGACTGTCACGAACTTAGTTTTCATTCCCGTGACGGAGGTGGTTTCCAATGATTCGGTGACCCCAACCATATAGATTCCGGACATTTCCACAACTCTCGGTAAAGAAACCAAGTTAGACTACATCAGAATAGCTTATAACAACTCCAAGGAGAAAATTATATTCTCTAATGGAATTAATCATTTAGTACACGTGTTTACCTCCCAGCTAGTAGTTCCAAGAATAATTACAACCCAATTACACTATAAGTCCCCCTCCACGTATTTTAACGACGTTGCGTAAAAGTTTACTAAACTTTCCAGATTGATACGTTTCAATCTTAGCTATCTAAAAATCTGATTTAGGAAGGATATCAGGAAAAGTGATTATATTACGATCATTACAGCAAATTAGTATCGTTCTTCAGGACTTGAATATCAAACACCCTTTGCAAAGCCGTGGACTACGATGACCATTATACTATTCTCAAAAAATTAAAAAATAACAGAAATTAAGTTTGGCAACTAGATTTTCTTTGAATGTGTATTTCGTGATTTTTCATATATTTTACATAACTTCGATGACGGCTAAGGCCACGAATTGTAGTTTGTAGTATTATCTGTTTTGGAGACAGGGTTCTTATGCCTAAAATCAACTGAGGTATTTGAAATATGCTTGAAATGCTGACTAAAGGTATATTATGACATCAATTTATAAATATTTCAGAGTCAATTCAATAATCATTATCATAAAAGAATAGTAGTCACCACGTAATTATTCTCGAGGAAAGCTAATTCAACGAGTATTTATTACTCTAGATAATCATTATGTACTTGTGTTATGCTTAACCATTACAGCTGCTGTTAGTACGTAACTTTTTTATTTTCTTAAGACCACTCATATTCTATTTAATCCAGAGAAATGAGAATTGCCCATAGAAATGGATTATCTGGAAAATTAACACTATTGAAGACTGATTGATCTTACATGAGTAACAACGTAATAGGACTTAAGGTTTATAGTGTAATGTGGAATCCGAACCAGCGACAATCGAGTCGGTATATTGTAGTGTTCAGGAATGATGGTTGTGTCGGCCTGTCCCTCGACGGATGCCACGAGTACCGGAGTGGTGGAGGGTGGAGGCGGTGGACGGGCAGAGTAAGCGGTCAGCGGTCAGCGGTAAGCGGTAAGCGGTGAGTGGAACGGTGTGGCAGTATATGAAAGTAGCCACCGGGTCCAGGCCCGGGCGGGGGTGAGCAGTTCATCACGATACCGGTCAGCCGGCGGCCAGCGGGCTGCATGAAGTGTAACATACAGACAGCGTGACCGCAACCATGTCCAGCGTCTGCACTCTTGTGTAACACTTACTCTCCGCTGATCCACGGATATTGATAACTCCGCCTGAGACGAATCAAACGACACAGGAGGTTAGAGTTGCTGTAGGTGTGGGACGTCGATTAGAGCTGTAACTTTCAAACCAATAACTGGCACTTGGTTCCGGGTAAATGTTGGATTATACTTTCTGAGATAACCTATTCAGGACACGCGTGGAAATTTATTTATTTATTCTTCCGACGGAATTACACCAGTAGTATACATAAATAAGTTTAAAAGAGTCTAAACAATTAATAGCACTAATAATATTTACTTATATAATTAAATAACAAACAGTGTTAAAAATAACTAATCAACAAAACAACGAATAAGTAAGAAATATGTTAGTTAACAAATAATCGACAAAAAGTTAAAAAATACAAAGACCATAATAGAATAATCATCACATTACATAAAATGCGGAAATAACACAGTTGGATGTTAAAAAAATTAGCGGTGACACTTATGCCAATTTAAAAAAAGCAAATCATGTTATTGTACGTACCCTATGCCTGTTCTATGAAAACACAACTAATCGTGATAGGGACATAGAAATAAATAAATATTAAAGGATAATTTTGAAAATCGGGTGAAGAAAGTAACTGCAGTCTTTTTCTTTAGCGAATGAAGTTCCTATGGGTAGACTTTACTACGCAACCTACACTCGTTATTCGATTTTTATTATCGAATGAATGGATTGTTTTTATACGAATGAATAATTCAATATTATAATTTATAAATATATGATTTGAACTTACTTATACTCATTTTTAATGTAAGCAATAAACACCAAGAAGTAACTAATTGTTGGAGAATTTACAACTAGCGATCAATATAAGGAAATTGTGTGTGATATTTCTATATACAAATGTGGGGTTGGCACCTGATTACCCATGGGGAGAATACTTTCCTCCATTTCACAAAAGCGGTAGCTCACTGTTTGCAATCCGGGCAAGCTGTAAGTATTGTAACTTTTTTAATATGTAGGCCATAGTTGGTTTTGTTATTTTGTAATGTTACTGTTAAATTTATGTTATTAAAATTGTAATTTATTATTCTTGTTTTTTAATGTATTGTAACTATTGTTACGTACGATTATTATACAATATCGAAGTTTCATGATATATCGAATCGTTCGATAAGAACAATTGGATAACGAGTGTAGGCCGCTTATTAAAGCCTCCCCGTTCATATGCCAAATGTTTTAATCCTTGACTATCATTAGTTTCCAGCGAAAAATTAGTCCGCTGAGATGAAAAATTGGGAGAGGTGGTGATGCGCTTTCTCTTCAATGTGCCAAAATGACTTAATCATCAATTAAAGATGATCCAGAGCTCGGCAATGAGTTGGAACACATAACTATGCAATTCAGTGTTGCTTAGTGGTATGAGCAAACATAAACAAGGTGAGCTAAAAGACAAAACCCCGGATCGCAGGGTTGGCCATTGAAAAAATAAATATTAAAGGATAATTTTGAAAATCAGGTGAAGAAAGTAACTGAGGTATTTTTTACCGCATAGAAGCTCATATGCTAAGTGTTTTGATCCTTGACTATCATTATTTGCCATCTAGTATCCGTTGGGATGGAAAATTGGGAGAGGTGTGATGTGCTTTCACTTTAATATGCCAAAATTACTAAATCATCATTTATAGATGATCCAGAGGTCGGCAAAGAGTTGAATCACATAACTACGCCATTCACTGTTGCTCAGTGGTATGAGCGAACGTGGGCAAGGTGAGCTAAAGGACAACACCCCAGATCGCGACACGACGCAGCGGTGAGCGGATGACCCCATCTGACCACTGGTCACTCAGTGAAATGTACAGTCCACAGTCTCCTTCGTGGAACCTGCCGCGAGCCGAGAGCCGCCCGAGCAGCGCCCCAGATCCCAGTCCCCCATTGGCCAACACCGCGTCAACAGCGGGTCGCGGAATTGTCTCAAGTTTACCAAACACTTGTACAATCCCACTAGGCAAACCATGCACAAGTTCACTCTGCAAACCAGTCACTGTTGGAAGAATTGAAGGGAGGAAACTAAGATTGTAAGAAATGGGGTGAATTAAAATTCAAATCTTTATTTTCACACAACGTTACATATTATAGCAGTGCTATAGTAACAGGTGATATTGTCCACTATTATAAACTGTATTAATCATACAAGGTAGTATTTTTCGATATAATATTATTCAATTCAAGTGCTAGTATAAAAATTATATTGTTATTAGTGATACTGAATAAATATGCAACAGATAAAATTACTTCCGTAATACTTCCATTACTGGAATATTATGGAATTAAATAATAAATATAAAATTCAGACAAACTTAATGAACTTAACAATAATAATTAATTAAACAATAAACTTAACAAATTATACATATTTCCCTGCAACAGATAAAAGTATTGGAATATTATGGTATTCAATAATAAATATACAATTCAGATAAACTTAACAATAAATTTAACCAATTCTACATATTTGCCAAATTTTTACAAACTTCAGGTATGACATTTGATGTACCGGAAAACCCCACCAGCGCCATTCGAAAAACATTAGAGAAATTAGTCTACTGAGTAGAACATGCCCCCCATGAGGAGCTCACGGAGCCTCTTTCTCAAGATTGTTATTGATGGTTCGTTTTTAAGGAATATTGGGAGTTTATTGTGGGAGAATTATGTAGAATATTTATTTATAGAAGTAAATGCACTGGTGACAGAAGATGAACGTAATGAATTAAACTCCTGTGATATCACAATTCACAAAAAGTATTACAATCATATTTTATTTCTGTTTTAAGAATGGAACATTGAAATTAATTAGTACTAGAGTACACTCCTATAAAAAGTATGAAATTCTACAAGTAATTGGGCAAGAACTAACCAGGTGGTGTGTTTACTTGCGCGTAACCATTAGATTAGACCTTTTAATAGCATTGCTGTTGAGAATAATAAATCAAAGTGAATGTTATGGTTGTAAATTATAGGATTGTTGAGTGGTGGACATTCTAGGTAAAGCAAATATTTATGGATTTTTAGATTGGTTTAAAAAACATTTTAATTATTTAACCTTCTATAGGCATGTTTGATTTTTTTAATCCATGAACAGGTACAAAAAATAGAATATTCCATGAGGACTTGTAGACATTAAATTTAGTAAGTAATTAGGGCCATATTTAGATTCAGGCTTCCAAAAATCTGTTGAAGATGTGAATACTTTATGTAGGTACTCAAAATATGGTTGAAGAATCGGCTTCTAGGTAGACTTAGTATATTAACTAGGCCTATCATTTATATTTCTCATGGTATAACTCTAGGAAAATTGCGACATAAATTTAATGGACATGATACTCAGGGGACAAAACCACTCGCCATTTACATGTATCTCAGTCAGTGGTCAAATGGTGTCATTGCACCAGGGGATTCCTGGATACTATATAACGATCCTTGTGAAAAAGATAGACATTGGGATATATGTCCCAAACGAGTTGAAACGCTGACGAAAATTGATCTTATAAATATCTCTGTTAAGTTCATTGGACAGATTGGTACGCCATTTCCTAGTAATAAATTCATATTGTGCTAAAAATGTTTAATAATAAAGTACTTAAGTACGAAAATAATTAGACAACAAAGCCTTGGTGTAATAAGTGTAATAATCTCAAACATGTGATGCAAGGTTGGAGATTATTTATGGGCCAATTATATGTTTTTCTCCGTTAAAAAGGGTTCTCGAATTTTTATATGGTAAATTATTTATTAATGATATTACTTTGAAATTAAATTAAAATTCGTGATAGTGATCGTTCATTTTAATACACGTACAACAAGGTCGTGACCTGCAAGAACACCCAAGTTCTAGGTGACATGGACACCAAAACAATCTAATGTCGTGCAGTTATTATATGCAAATATGTGATCTTGTTTTACAAAATGGCCAGTGGTGACAGTGAAGTAGCCTCAGTCCAAGGCTTGTGCACACAATGGCCAGGCGATTGTGATACTTTCCAATCACCTGCTCTGACCTGCCCGTTGTCACTGACCGTACTGTGCAGTGCCGTGGTCTCCGTGCCGCTCCCAGTGGAACTGGGCTACCCGTATTGCTATGGTCATGAGTACTCGTACTTGCGCAATACAAGCTTGTCTCTTCTGATCTGATCATCCGCACTAAACATCGACATCAGCAGTGGAACTGGGCTACCCGTATTGCTATGGTCATGAGTACTCGTACTTGCGCAATACAGGCTTGTCTCTTCTGATCTGATCATCCGCACTCAACATCGACATCAGCAGTGGAACTGGACTACCCGTATTGCTATGGTCATGAGTAATAGTACTTGCGCAATACAGGCTTGTCTCTTCTGATCTGATCATCCGCACTCAACATCGACATCAGCAGTGGAACTCAAAACTGTTTAATGCTACGCAAGTTTATATTTCTCATACAGAAGGAAAAGCTTGGTGACCTGTGGTCATCGAAATGTGTCCCAATGATTGTTTTTGTCTGAGCGTCAGCGAAGCATATCACTCGAGGTGCTGGAAAAATTTATTTGTCTGTCTGTCCGCACTATATATCGAAAAAGAACCGACGTATAAACATAATATCGTGCTTGAAATTCCATTTCTATATGAGGAACGCTGAGCATGTACATGTCATTTCATGGAACTTGGCTGAGCATTAGTGAATATTTTTTCATTGGCCTTATGAGTAGCAAGCCAATTTCAAAATAAACACATCCGTAATACATACTCAGTACACTCATGAGAGATTTTAACATGTGACATAGTAACTCATGTGGCCTAACGATCACAATGCATACAACATCATTTTAAGGTACCGTGATGTACAGACTATTATTATTAAAACACTGATGTGGACCAAGTTTAATAAAAAAAATGCAATGTTTCATGTGATAATATATCCTGAAAGAAATGACAAGAATGACTTATAGGATGTTGCTTGTACATCAAACCATTCAATTTGGCTGAGCGTCATTGAAGCTTATCACTCTGAAGGATGACACAATTTCTCTTTTGGTTGTCCCAGAAAGTAAAAGTTTTTTTCCGCTTGATTTTCGTTCTATCCGTCAACAGTGAAATGAGCTATAGAATTTAAATCTAGAATTAACCTTAGTGAGGCCTGTTACGTGATATCTAGTATGTCGTCTTTTTGTTTATTTTGAAAAAATAAAATGTTAACAGTTAAGATTAAGATAAACAGTTACGATTAGCTCCATGTCCATAATCAAAAGAGTTTTAAATATACATATTTGAACATATCTTGTTAAAAAAATATATACTCCGTTTTAAAACAACGTCATTAATGAACAAAAAACCATGTATTTATCAAAATGTCAATATATAAAGTATTAAAAAACAAAAACCCTAAAGATAAAGATATTGTTGTCTTACAAAATATGGTATATCTCTTTTAATTTAATTTTTTAATAGATTTTCTTAGTGAATGTATCTAAAAATCCAGCAAATTGATTTATTCGAATACTACAATATTCAGCTCAAATTTATCTAGAATTCATTCTTAATTCAAACTATAAATAGAGCATGGTAATTTTTAATATTGCTATAAATTCAATTTTATTAACAAAATTTTGAATATATGCTCATAACGTCCTCGACATTTGTTTCTTTGGAAATTTATAGTGGTTCTTTGAGACATCACGACTGCAAGCTACTTGTTTTTTTTTGTTCCGCGCTGTTCTATAATATTACCGAGTGTACCAAAAACAGATTAAAGACATTAATACAAAATTTTATTTATATAAAGGTCATTGGAAGATACCTTAATATATCATTGTATACTGCCTCGCCATTCCATCCCAGCTATGCCTAATTCCGAATCCTTGCATGAAAAGTGAATAATAGTCTTGTATCACTCGGATAAGTTGACACTGGAAGAAAATCGAATCTCGGCAATCTATCTGTCTAGCCGCTCCACTACGGGTTTCACGTGACTTCCGAAAGTAGGCATCGCCTGGATTTGTGACGAGAATGGCAAATGTTCTCTAATACTAGTCTTGTTCTTTTACAGATAATCCAATCTCTTCTCATTACTCTGTCTGGCTGCTCAAGGACAGACCCCATATAGCTCCCGATACTGACGTCATCCGGTACATGAACACCAAACTTTTCTTAATACTTGAGGAAATCTTGACCTTCGGAAGAAAACCACATCCCTACACCCTTATCTCGTTGGTTTATGACAGATTACAACGACATTTGAAGGGGACCGGTGAAACTTACAGTTCTCTGAAATGTAATATGTTTAATGAATTGCTAAGCAATATAAAGGCCCTTTTATGTAGTCTTATATGGACCTCCTGTATTTTTCTGTACATCATTAAATAATAAACAAAGATATGCAGTTTTACATTTTTACAGAACACCTTGTGTATTTTAATGTTGAGTTAAGCTCTATTTAACCTTCCTCTGTATGCAGCGTCTGAAAGTTAACACCTTTATAGACTTTTCTCTTGGAATTTAGAGTACTCTTTACATTGTTTTGACACTAGGTACACCTAGACTACAAAAGAGGTCTGTCTGGTTTACCTAGTAGCAATCCAGTGCAATATAGATGAAGAGGGATTCTCATTGTCTCATCAGATGCTGTGATGTTTTAGACACAACGCCAAATCACGGTGGAGCAACCAAGTATTCTATTGGTCTAAGTGTGTAATACTAGGATAGAATCACACACAGTATAGTGTGTAAATATTATGATTAAACTAATATTTTTGACACTTTGGATACGCTTCCATTTTGTTCTTCAAAATTAGCGTTGCTGACGATCGATTTATTTCTTAGGGCCCTTCTTAGAATTCTTAGGGAGTACATCTTCTTTGAAAGAACCTAGCTACTTCAAAGAAGCTAGGTTGTGTTCTTGGGGTAGACTTTAATAAGCAGTCTACACCATTGTTCGGTTGTTTTTATCGAATGGTTCGATGTTTTTATCCAAATGAATAATTTGATATTAAAATTTACTTAACTTAGCATATGTTCAACTTATTAGTTACAGTAATTTTAATGTAAACAGTATGTGAGGAAAATACGTGAGATATTTCTCTCAAGTATCGAGATTTGTTTGTTTAAGTGGTTTCAACATGTGGGTTTGGCTTCTGGTAACCCATAGGGAGGATCCTTTCCACCGTTTCACAAAAGCTTAATGACATCAAGCTGGGAAAATTATAAATATTGTAAAGTTTCTTTGATATCTAGGCCATAGTTGGTTATGATTTTTTTGTAATGTTAGTGTTAAATTTACGTCTTTAAAATTGTAATGTACGAGATTTTTCTTGTTATGGTAATTTATTATAACTCTTATTGTGCACGATTTTTACCTATCGAATTGTTCGATAAAAACAACCGAATAACGAGTGTAGCCTGCTGTCGGCTGCTGGAATATCGTATTTTAAGATAAGGGGTAAATATTAAATAACCTCTTTGCTGATTTCAAGCTACACAATCGATCCATAATCTCTCCCTTCACTTCCACTAATAACACAACACTTCTTTTATGAGTAACATTATTGTACTAGGCCAAAGAGATAATATCTCTTTCAGATCCGTGCTCATTACAGAATACGTGTGTTATATCTAGGCTACTATGCGAGACCTGTACAACCTGCTGTGTCCTGATCATGACTATGTCTCTCCCACGTGATTTACAAGGGGCTAGCACTCAAACAGCCCACCTCGCTCAACAAGTAATCAGGACCTGTTAGTAGCCCAACCATAATGCACTCTACTCTACTCTCACCTGTACCCTGTACAGTATAACGAACTCACTATGATACTTTCTTACCGACCGACTTTATTAGTTTACACCTCAATATAAATGTACGGTTCAATACGCAACTAATGGGACTACTAAATCTCTGAAATTATGGTTTACACTTTACGATCGTATGTAACTTGCGAGGAATGGTGGATAATATAATAATATATATTAGAATAAGATAAATTAGAATTCTTAGTATAAATTTCCTCTAAAATTTCGGCATTTACCGTTTTCAAAAAGGATGATAGTTTTGAACTTTTGGAAGTCTTTTGGAAAAATGTAAAACAAATTCTCCATTTTGAAATTTACCTGGACGTTTTGTAAATAAATCGCAACATTCATGGATGTAGATATTTTTATTAAGCCTGGATTTCTGAAAACAAAAATTCGTATTAAAAACACTAACACAATGGATTATCTACATTTTAACAGTTGCAATAGGTTTGTCAGTTAGTGTCAAAAAATTATGTACTGATAGAGTATTTATGTACTTAAAACAATATCTATAAAAACTCAGTAATGCCTTAGTCGAAAGAAAATGTCCTTCGGAATTCATAAATAATCAAATTAAACACTCTAATGTTCATAAAACCACAAAAACGATTATGTAAAAATTTTAAAAAATTAAAAGTTTTTGCTTGCTGTATTATTTTATTTGACTATTTTAATATTCTTTATAAATACTTTTTGAAAATTTCTGTAATATGTAACAGAAGTTATGTATTATGCATTTAACTATTTAACTGAAGTATATATTTGAGCATAATTGAATTGAATGAAAATTCAGTGAGAGGTTTGAATTTAGCTTTATTTTACTGCTAATGGTTCCTCCTTGTCTCCACGATTGAAAATTCTCCGATGGACGTCGAGGCAGTATTACAAATGAAGTAATTCGAGATTATATGCTAAATGCAAAACTTAACGGCCCTCTGTACTAACAGACATATTGATTTTTACCCCATATGAAACATTTTGAACCATTTGGAAAATTATTTGAAATCGTATTATTTATATATTATAACTATATATATATATATATATATAATATATATATATTCTATAATTCTACGGTCAACAGTATAATATTGTTCGTCAGAAGTAAAACAGAAGTGCATACAATATCTTATTTGGCGCATTCGGAAGACGGGCATATTTCCTGGCAGCTATTTTGAAATATTTATCTAAATATATATTTATTATCGGTTTTTAACGATATGAAACTTATGTTACGTGACGACCCTTTTATTATTGGCATGTATAGAATGTTTATACTCGTAATACTTCCAACGATTTCGATTTTTGTGTGTACAATCATCTTCAAAACGAAAAAGGCTTAAATAGCTTCAAGCATAACCGTGTTTCATTTTATAAAAACACAGACCTCATTTTTAGTTGTACAACCACGGATATTTAAAAATATAATCAATCACTTATCAATCGATGTTATTGTGTACATCTGAAAGGTTTGTACAGTAACCATGTGGAAACCTTACGATTTATAAGAAGAGGTTTTAAATAACCTCAGAATTCAGTTTTCTTTTACAATACCTATTTCTGCCTAATAACTGGGATATACCCATTCTTTTTCGAAACTGTTATCTCATCTTGAAACTTCAGGCGGTATTAAAAAAATGTGTAAGTACAATACTTTTAGAAATTCCCCAAATTTTCTAAATGATTTTTCCGCTTTTTTCTTTCTAAGCAACAGGCGAGCCAAAACTTTTTCAAGATGTAAAGGCCGACATCTTAAAAAGATTTATTTGTTTACACTGACTAACGAATTTGATCAAGCCACTGGTAAGGATTATCTTTGTACCAATTATCGTTAAATTAACTATTGTCGTATTGATCATGTTTACTAATTTTGCTAATGTCTTTGTAGTTTTCAAAATTTTGTTTCCTCACTTTCTTGAAATCCTAAAAGAGATGAAAATATGAGGGAATAAACATTTTTTTGAAAATAACATGGGTTTTCGATTTATTGTCTTTTTAAGTATAGGGAATGCTTGTAAGATATCCGGGATATTCTACTATGAAGGCTACAATAGACAAATTTATATTAAATCTACCTATTATTTCAGGCTAAAATTCATTAACTCATTGCTTATATCGTTGTGTAGTTCTCCTAAAGGATCTATCTAAAATGTGAATGGAACGACAAGGAAGTTGTATTTTGTGTGAAATACATTACTAAAACCTACGAAAGCGTAAGTACTTAGACGTTGGAACACACAACAATGACAAAGTTGGTATGAGACAAAAATAATATATAACCAAAATGGTCAGCACTTATCACAATTATTGAAGTAGAGACAGAAGCAACGGTCATAGTCATTGACTCCAGCCGGCTATGGCAAATTGATTGTTGTACTGCGAGGCCTGGCCATTCCATTTTAGGCGCGGCGACTAGATGTTGCCTTGCGAAGACCACCCGCGACTGCCGTTCACTGCTTTGTTGTACAGGTGTGTAGGAATGCTCACTGATTGCTGCTTCCTTCCGCAAGAAGATTGACAACACAAAACTACTAACACTAAACAACTGTAACTATTAAACTATTTACACTTCAAACGATGGTCATTTGCTCAAAGAGTGCGCCTGTTTATTGGTAAAATAGTACAGTTGAGGTACATCTTAAGGACAACATCTTTTGGTAGTCTCTCATTCAAATCTGGTTTTAAAGGTGCAACTCATGAATGAAACCACTGTATATTTTTGTTACTTTGCAAATCAACGGTGTCAAAACTTAGTTCACTGCTTAAAGACAGGGATTATTGGGGTTTTCCCGAGGTATCTCACCTCCACTCCTGACTATAGCCTTCTTAGTCAGATCCGTGAGCCAATATTTGTCTCATCCTTCCCGCTTTTGGCTTAGATTCTTCTTCACCTCTCACCGTTCCTTGTCTTCAGAATTGCCACCTTCTGCACCGTGAAGCCTCCATTTGAATGTAAGGGCGTATCAGAATTCTCTGATCCTTATCCGCGCCCCCCTCCCTTGATATAGACCTACTTGTTATTAAATTTAAAAAAATACGGAATAGGTGGCAGGGCTCTATCTTGGTTGGAATCGTTTTGTAGAGGAAGAAATCAAAATTGTTAAAATCAACAATGTACATAGTGAGATGGTTGAGCTAAAGTATGGCACATCACACGGGTGGTGTCCTTGGGCCAATGCTATTTTTGATCTACATTAATGATCTATTAAGTTTACAGTTAAACGCTAACATATTCGCGTTATGCCGACGACACGGCACTAGTCTGTTCTGCCTACAATAGAGAAGCTCTCAAGGTTAGAGTTCGTAGCGACCTGGAGAGGATTTCGACATGGCTTATTAATAATAAATTACTAATAAACGCAAAAAAATCGAAATGTTTAATGTTTTTTGACTGTAGTCAGCAGAAAGATAAATTGGAGCAGGATTTTGAATTTTAATGTCATATACATAGATGCAATTATGAATGCACATGTTTCTAGTATTGAAATTGTAGCTTCGGTTAAATATCTTGGTTTGTATATAGATCAGCACTTGAAATGGGACCAACATGTTGATTATGTTGTCAAAAAAATTAAGAAGAATAAATTACTCACTATATCACATGAGAAACTGCTTGTATAGCCAACATTTGAGACAATTGTATCTGACATGGTTCGAGAGTACGTTGCGATATGCAATAATTCATTATGGTGGGGGCTTACCCTACGGTATTGCGTCCTGTAATAATGTGTCAAAGACAGGCCTTGAGGATAATTTTTGGAATCTTCGTCGGGAAAAGAATGAGTTATATATTTAATAAATACAAATATTTTAACATTTTTTCAGATCCACAAGTTTTGTTGTTTGCAATATGTGCACAAACATTTTAATAACTATCCCTTAAGACAATATCAAAAATCAACTAGAGCTGCACAGTATATTACACTACAGGTTTAAAAAGATGGAACAAAGAAATAGTAAACACCAGTTCTGTTACTTAGGTCCAAAAACTGTATAATGCAGTTGTAGAACATTTTGGCAATGAAATAGTATTTGTCGGTAAACCTAAATTCAAAATGAAAATAATCCAATATATAACAGACTGGCAGACTTAATTAACCACAATCTGTTGTACTGTAAGTTTTTCTCTGTTAACTGTTTCATCAGTTATCATTTTATAGTATTGTATATGTTATATCGCTGTAGTCTATCTGTTGTTATAACTTATAGATTATGTCCTGTTATTCATTATATAGTCTATCTGTTGTTATAACTTTTATAGTTTATGCCCTGTTATTCATTATACGAGTATAGTCTATCTGTTGTTATCACTTTATAGTTTTATGTCTTGTTATATTGTTATATTACATTTCCTTGTTATTTTATTACATAGTCTAACTGATTTTATTACTTTAGCTTATGTCCCTGTTATCACATTATAGAATATATCCTTGTTATTTAATATAAAGTCTACAGATTGTGTTTTATAAAAATTATTTTTAAGAGAGTGTGGAGCATACTCCTAGTGCATGGTCTAGAACAGGATGTTGGCTCGGTTATGGGGGTATAAATTATATATAACCTATAAATAATTGTTTAATGTTACTATTTAGTAGTCTGTTTCTGGTTGTTTTGTATTGTTAAATTTTATTTTCCTTGTTATTTAGTACTATTTAACTTTATAGGCAAAAATGTTCTATAGCACGTTGTTGGTGTCAGTTTGATGTTGTGTGTTTGTTTATGATTCTTATATAAGGTGATATTTGCATGTTGGTTGTGTTGTTGAGTTTTGGCATATTTGTAAAATTTTAAAGATCTAGTAGTAATCTAAATACGATAAAAATAACTAGCTGCCACGAAGATTAAATAGATATGGTATTTGTATATTCATATTGCCCTAACCCTCGCGCGCCCTTTTGGGCGCTTGGGAGTAGGAAACATTGTGAGTTTTGTAAATTTTTTTGAATAAAAGCTTTTTGACTTTTTGACTTTTGACTTGCGGATCGTCTGGATATTTTGACAAACCAAAATGTTTTCCTATAATTTTTTTTCTTATCCCAGAGGTACAGATAACGGAAGCCAATGCCCCCTCCTTCTGTGGTCTCTCCATTTATATAGGAATTCCTAAAGAGGTAGAAAAAACGCCAGAGTGACCAGCACCTTGACCTGTACTCTAAAGCCAGCTTTCATCGGCATATCCCCAGAGATACAGGATACATCTAAGTATGTACTCATCTGACGAGGTGGTACTGAACAGAGCTTTAGCAACAGCCCAGAGCAGCATATCCCCATCGGGAAGCCCACCTCGTTGCCCAGTTCACCGTGGACATAAATGCCTCTCGAGGACCGAGGTCACACCGTCCTTAGGGTTGCAACCACCAGCACTTCGTGGGCCACTGCTTAAAGACAATCCAGACCCAAACGTATCCTTTAAATTAGCACCAGTCAAATGGAATTTTATGCTGTACCACGTATAAATGGTCGTCCTAAGTCCGGCCGTAATATCGCGCTGTGAATAGTGTTCCAGTGAGACTTCTGTGTCCTCTCTTTCTGTGCTTTGCTTCTCTAAATTCCTGTCAGGTTAATTTATGTTAATTAAAAAAAGAATACGGGGAATGTGTTAATGTCTAGAGCGAGGGACATTGTTATTTGGTCTACCACTGTCGAGTACATAACGTTGAATCACTACAGATCTCATAGTATTTGCATTAAGACAGTTACAGTCGATAAATTCCTAAGTTTTCATGAGGAGCACAAATTTTAAAGAATAAGAGGATAATTCCAATCCTCGAAATGTATTTTTATATTTTAGTAACATGAAATTACGGCAAATTAAATTGAAATACAGTGTTAGGAGAATCCTATTCGAAATCCTATTCCGTTACGAAGTTGAAATTTCAGTTACATTTTACCAAGAGACTCCGCGGTCTCAAAAAAAATGTCACTACAATAAATTATTGTGCACAGTAATTTCATTGCACTTTTGAATTGTTACAACCTTTATTACTAATACTTGGTTCTAAATCTTCTTTAGTCAAGAGTGAATGAAACTATCATCCGTCTAGCTTCAGTACAGCCACGTTCACAATATTGTACGGAATGTGATGCACCTAGCGCGTTTTTTATATAGTATAGCATAGTAACCTACATTAGTATGAAACACACTACATTTGGACACTCTCCAAATTCAAATGGTTAATAAACTATTTTTAATGCACATAGGCTTGTTGAGATATATTGGTTTAAACTTTGCATGAGTATAAACGATTCGTTTCATGTAAGTGATAACGCTAGTTTAAAATTAATATTTTAGATTCCTTTAATTAATAAATAATTCAGTTAAATGTCCAGGTTATATGAATGGCTCAATAGGATTTTTCAGGATAGGCAAGACAAATACTATGTTAAAAGATTTCTCATTTAAAATTCACCTTTAAGCTATACTATACATTCTTCAACAAAATCGTTAATTGATTGAGCGTTATTGAATGTTATGGCTCACGGGGCTGGAAAAAAATTTCATTTTTGTCTGTCTGTATATCTGTCTTTCTATCCACATGATATCTGAGAAACTAACCTATGCACTTGAAAGTTTGCATAAAGCTTTATTTCTATACAGCTAACACCGAGTTCGATAATGGTGCATGTTAGCCGGTAGGTAACATGAGACCTGGCTGAGCCAATATTTCTACATTCGTTTTATAGGTAATCATGATGGAAACGAGAAATTAGCATAATAAATAAATGTTTAAGCAAACATAGCACAATCATATGAGACATTTGCATTCATAGAGTATTATTGTTGAAAAAATAATACTTTGGAAAGTTAAAAGTCTGTGTCAAGTTTTATTTATTGTTTAAACTCTGCTATGAAACCTAACTTCATGATTTAAAATGTCAGTTGTATCTTTGGAAATATATCTTTTTTTGCAATAGGAGAAGCCGAACTCCTTTTTATACCTTATTCTGCCCATCCTCATGGGCCACTGGCCTGTGCGAGGATCTTATCAAACACAGTAAGGGGGAGAGTCGATAGGCCTACAGTACAAGGTCAATGGTACTGATAAAAAGTGCAACGGACACAGACAGGATTCGAAACTACGTTTTCTCTAACTCAGACTCCAGTCCAACGTCTTAGACCACTCGGCCATCGGCACTCCCATCACGAGAAAGGTTTAATTAATAGACTTTAAAATTTTTATGAAACTTCATTTCTACACAGACGATAATGACTTCTATGATGCTGCATATGAAACCATGAATTTGGCTGAACATCAATTGAAGCCAACCACTTAGTAGTCTGATATAATTTCTTTTGTTTTGCAGTCGGTATTATTTTACTGTATGACTGTATGTCAGTCTATCTGATCGCAGGACATTGAGAATGAAATGAGCTTCAAGTCTAAAATTGTACAAGCAATTTCAGGAAGCCTTTTAGCTACACGCGCTGTATTAAACTTAAAAGTTTCTAAGTTTTAAGTTTAAAAGTTTAAATAGTTTAATAGTTTAACAGTTTAAAAATCTCTTTCGATCTATAGGATCTTTTGGAAGGTTTTTACGAACCTTCTAACGCCAGCATACCATTAACATCAACATCACAGAAAATTGTTCAAATTGAAGGCCACAAAAAATGGAATTGTATCCTATCCTGTTCCTATGTTCGTAAAAGAATTTTGAAACTTTATGATTTTTTATCCCAGCGGTTACTTGGTAAAAGGAACACGATACAGAATTTGATTAATTCCATCAGTATAATTAATACATTTTATAAATGTTCTTGATCCTTGCTAAATATTATAACAATTGCAAAAAAAATGTCCACTGCATGTTTACTGACCTTTCATCTAATGCACTCGACCTTCTCTGGACGGTGTCCTAGGGAAAGTCATCGACTATAATCAAGAATTAATTGGTTACCGAGCCACATACATAAAGTAAGAGTGACCTTCTGCATGCTGATCAGGCGCGCGTGGCCGGCAGAGGATAAATAACGGTGAAAAAATGGCCAGGGTTCTTGTTATGAAGCTATTACACAAATTCGACCCTTGGCCCGAGACTCCCCGCTGACTCGGTTGATGAATGACTTCTCGAACACGGCCTCATCTACGTGCAGTCCACTAGTAGCCTGTTCTACATTAGCTGAATTCTATATCGCCAATATATTCGTATTTAGGATTATATAGAGCGTTTGAAGACCTTTTCAAGCCGTTTTCGGGCAGGGTACGATAAGCGGACGGCTTATTATATCGAAATTGGCAAACGATATTACTTAATCATAACCATCGATATAATCAATCGATACTGATTAATTATTTTGAACAATTGACTTAAATAATCTATATTTAACAGCTGTAAACACTTTCAAATGATACTCGTAATGTAATATTTCAATTTTATATAACTAGCCTAACATTTGATTATTAAAATTGGCAGTACATTTTAGTAAACTACATGACAATGCTTTGAAAGATGATAAACATGTTCTTCAACATGTTGGACTCGTACCGAAAAAACGTGTGTGAAATTTGTGGGAAAGAAACAACTGTAACTGTGAGAGGAGCAAATATGATTGTCTTCAGTTTTCCTAATTTTTGTTATAATAATTTGTTTGATCACTGTAAATATTAAATTCATATTTTAATTTAAAACATATGATTGTTATTGAGGACTATAGATACTTTTATATCGACTGATAGTTTAGGATTTGTGATGCGAATATTCGGTATCGATGACTACATTCTTCGATATAAAAAAACCGGGTCCGCTTATCGTACCCTACCCCCGTTTTCAATTAAGGGTAGCGATTTCAACAATACAGTAGCTGACAACAATACAATAGAGGTTAAATAATCAAACTAAAATGAATGTATTATATTTATGATTTATGAGTAATGATCACAAAACTACTATAGAGGACGTGAAAATGTGAGAGGTAAGAAACGTCAAAAACCAAATATAAGAACAAATTCTACTTTCTGAAAAAGGCGTATATTTAAACAAATGCAGTTGACGAAACAAATTTCATAATTTACCAGTACAATTAGTTTATGTTTTGTTTTTTGATACTATTTTTCATTTTAAACTAACAAAAGTAAAACGTGAGGTTTACTGTTAGGAAAGAAATAAATTGTTGAGCAGTTCTCGTTGTGCAGCTCAAAAATTCTAAGAGGTCGAACAGAGTTTTTAAACTTACTAAAACATCTCGTTATTCGTTTGACTAATACAGAAGTGGCTTTTTGGTTTAAAATAATTAATCAACCTGCTCCCAAAGTACTCAACATAGATTCCATTCAATAAAGGCAAATAATTTAAAATTTAGAACTATTTCTAGAATTAGGAGAGTATGTGCCAAATGTAAAGATAATCTGTTCAAAATGAATCATGTACCGGTACGTATCTATATTTAAAAACTTTATAAAACTACATAAAATATAATTTATGATAGGTACACACATCACTATGCCTTACTTGAGTGTTATAACGAGATCTAGAATATTTATTTTCCGTCCTGTAAATTCACTACTTAGTAAGACCATCCATTGGATATGATAAGACACACTGATATGATCCTCTGCACCGTATACAAATCATATGACATAGAAATCAAGAACGCATATCAATGTAATAGATGATTGTATAAGTATGTTAATATTCAAGAATAACAAAATGATTTGCTAGAGTTATGGTCATAGGTTACATAAAAGATATACATTTTCATCTTTTAAAAAAGCTTCAGTTTTGCAGTAAATAGCAAACAATGTATTAATTAACTGACGTGTAACTCATCTCGTGTAATTCTTTTATTTTGAGTTCAAATATTTTACTGCCTAAGTGAAAGTGCCAAAGCTGTTAATATTTATTATATAACCAATCTTCAAATAGGTTCTATTTCCTTTTGCTTTTTTAGTCAATGTTTTCGACTTATTTAGAACTTGCAGTTGATATAAAACTTCACAGACTTTTTTGGAGCACAATACAGAGTTATCAGATTGCTGAAAGCACTAACTTTTCAAACATACAAAGATTAAGATTTCAATAACTCACATTGTTTTGAATATATTCAGACACACTGATAGACGTTTTTAAAATTTCTACGTATTTAATCTTTATTATTGAATTAATATTACATGAAAACTTTTGGGACTTGTAGTGACTATAAACCGTGGTGGCTTACACTTTCTTTACTAACTATTATTACTCTGTAACTTTCGTTATGTTTTAAAACTCCTTAATGGCATCGTCAGAGTTCATGTCAGATAACACGTATGCACCTGCCGTTTCTGCAGTTACATAAACAACTGGGAAAACAGTTGATTTAAATATTAACAGAGCAAACTAATCGACTATAAATATCTATACACTACAATCGTATTTATGCAACCTGCCATTGGTGTTTACATTATGTATATTTTACATAAAAAAGAACAGTGCAAATGGAGGAAATGATTAACTACTTTTTCATTTGTGAAAATATATTTATTACCCACAAACATGTTTACGAGAACTTGGTTTGTTAGCTAAGTCGACATAGTACAAAATATGAAATGACGACATGAAAAAAATGAGAAAATATATTGCGTTTCACAGCTGAAAAACTGAGAATACATGTGAAGTTTCCCTAAAAAACATTTGTGTTTTGTGAAGTTTCCCTTAGTGCGTTTTCTGAAGGTTCTCAATTTGAGTTGAGATATACAATTAAGTATTTTTTTTCAGTGTAAATATGATAAATTATGACTTACATGGAGTGAAATCATATAATTAACTTATTAAGTACTTTTTTATTATAGTTGTTTTCACAATCATTTCACTACGATAAACCCAACATCGCTCGGCTCTGGTGGGTGGACTGCCTCAAAACTCAGGGGCTAAGTTGTTTTGGAAACTCCCCAGTCATTAAAAAAATGTAACAGAAAAAACAATTTTTAAAAAAACGAAAAGAATACCTATTAGAGGGTTGTTTTTAGTCGGTTGGGGAATTTCTAGCCTAAAAATTATTGTATTAATCATTTGTATTGTTTTATTATTTAATGTAATTTAGTTTCTTATTCTTCTTGAATTACGTACGAATATTGTATTTTTATATTTTAAGTTACAATAATATGCTACTGACATTTGTCATACATGTAATAAATATATGTCTACGACTGTAAAAAGATTTAAATTAAAATTGAAACTATTTTATTGTGAATTCCTCGTTTAATAACGTGTAATATCGATGTTAACCTTTGCAATATAGATATCAAAATTTATAATCCATATTTATTACGAATGTTTTTATGGCATCTTGATGAAGTGCAAGCTTCCGATGAAACTGGTTAGACATTATAATTTTATTACACTAGCTGGAACATCGTCCCATTGGGCCTCTAGATCTGGGCCTTTTTGTAATTCCTTGCTGATTAAAAATATAAATAGATTTAAACTGAAATAAATCTTAGCATTTTTTTCATTTATAAGGATCCGTGTTTTTAAAAATAATTTAGTGATAAACGACCGCCAAATGTATCTTCATTGGTTTTATGGACAAAAACACAATTTTGTACGAACCTCATCACGGCAGTGGGTGAGAACGGGCTGAGAGAATGTAAATTTTTATATGATTATAGCCTGGCTAAATTCATTGCCGAACACAGTGGCAATTATTCGTCAGGCACTATAAAGAGAACGCTAATTTTAAGTGTACACAGTTTTACTCTTGTGTTTAACGTGTAGTAGGCAAATCTGATAGTAGAAAAGTGGCGGTGTTGTGAGGCACTCGCAATATATCACGCCTCCGTAGCGTGGTTACCAGTGGATAATTACCCAGCAACAACCATCTGTTGCTTCTGTCAGTCCGGATTCAGAGTGATCTCACCTTAACAATAGTGTCTTAACACAACTGTATACTGTCTCTTTCAGCTATCTTTCATCACATTTGGATTATTTTGCTAGTCTACGTTGACTCGAATTTAATTTTGAACCGTTTTACAATATATCATGTAGGTATTGAGAAGTCTTAATGACACAATGTGTAGCGCCCAATCATTTACCATGACTTTAGAACTTTGTTAGTCCCGATCCTCCATTACTTAATTTTGAACTGTAAATAACACATTTTTATTTTTTGTACTGTTATACTCGAGAACACTCACAAATTGTATTGCTGAATTTTGAGCCGCGTTTAAAATAAAATTATTTTACTGTAAAAATAAAATTTTGGGCATACGTTGTATTATTATTTTCTTTAGATGACCTAGACCATCCCTGACATTTCGGTCACCCGTTACGTATTCTATAAAAGATAGAAACTTTTGTGTGAGTAATAAATGTTTAACTTTATTCAATGCCTTAATAGATGCATTTTTATTACATTTAGAATTTATTAGTTTATTGAGAAGTTAAACGGAATTTTGTTAACTTATTCAAGGTCATGCAAAAATTATGTGGCTTGTCACTAAAAGATCTTTAATTTTAATTTTATTCAATGCCTTAATAGATGCATTTTATTATATTTAGAATTAATTAGTTTATTGAGAAGTTAAACGAAAATTTGTTAACTTATTCAAGGTTATGTAAAAATTATGTGGCGTGTCACTAAAAGATCTTTGATTTTAAGAGTAGTTAGGATTCTGAAATCGGGTAACAAAAATGTTCATATTATTTCTATTCTATCAATATAAAACCTGCAAGTGTTATACCTGATTAAACTCTAATAATCGAAAAGTGGCCTGCAAAACCGAAAGGAAGTACAATATGCTTCTCTGTATGTTCTAGTTTATTAATTACTTACATTGTACCGTTTAATTTCCTAGAAGTTCGTTAAAGAAGTTAAAGAATACAGCTTTATTCTAATGTAAACCTTGTTTAACGGTTGATGTTTTTGAAATATTAAACGAAATTAATGTAAAGCTGAAGCACCGTATCGTTTAAGGTGGTACACAAACACTGATTTTAATTAAGGTGAGACAGCCGTAGGTGTAAAACCTTTAAAGGATATTAAAAAGCAAAATTTTTAATGCGACAGAAAACTGTAAACATAAATATCTCAAATTTGTGTTTTTGGACTTAACCCACTTCACGCACGTGGCACTAAATTGTAAACAACCGTTTCCAGGTCAAATAGGAATAGTAATTTAACTCCTACACTTTGCTTGTGTTTCGTAAACAAATACTTTAGCAAGAGCCCTGAGGCGGAGGTCGGGGTATGTTGTCAGTGGTTTGATATCGCGCCCGTACAGTTCGCCCACGGGCAGGTCTGTACAACAGAGATCTTCAGTGGTCAGTAGTTCTACCCCTGGATTGCCGCAGCCCCTAGGGGCTCACGGCCTCGGTTGCGTCAGAATACTGCCTGCCTCCCCCCCTTCCATACCCACAAGATTAGAGGCCTATAATTTTAATTTATTCTAAACCAGTTTAATTCTGTTGGCCTGTTTAAAACTTTTGATCAAGCAACAAATTAAATTTGGAACAAAGAGGCAATCGTTCACATAACTAGAGTCTGCTTGTTATGTAAGACCTGGTATTCATGTTATTTTGAAGATTTAATTTGATCAGTAAAATACAAATAACTGTACATATAAGTATGTACGAAAGGGTACATAATAAAGGTGGGTGACCAATTCCCTCTGCATGGCCCAACATGCAAATCTACCTTACTTAAGTTAAAATTCCGGAACAACTGCTGTAGCTGTTCACCTATAATTTAATGCATACAGCCCTTTTTTCTCAAAATGTTAGTACATTTTCTACACAAAAAGACTACAAATTTTAGTAAATGTCCTTTACATTAATCAAATTCAACGTATAAACTATAGGAATAGTATATAATCCGGAATATATAAAATATAAATTATCTAAATATACTATATTTTCAAATAAGAAAATCAAATCTTTTTAAAAATATATTCTAAGCTTCAAAATGTTATAATAATTCATCACGTCAGTTTAATGCCAACTTTTTTACGAAATGGAGGGATCGGAGTCTTAAAATTATTCATAATAACAAAACTCACTTCATATTGAGCAAAATATTCTGATAGCTTTTCTAATACGAATGTTTTAGCTTCTTAACAAATAAATCATCTTTCAAAAGAACAATCTTGTTCAGAAAGGACAGATCGACGATAGATGCCGAGATGTATCTCGACTTATCTAAAGTATTCGATTGTGTAGATCACCTCACGGAATCCCATGGCATTCGAGGCGTGTCTCTCTTGTAGAGAAACGTTCATTCACATTGAAAATGACCTTTGGAGTCCCTGAAGGATCTGTTCTCAGTCCTGTTCTCTTTCTGCTCTATTTCTATGACAAAATTATGACTATCACACGGAAGAATCCTGTAGTATACGGATGATAAGACTTTTTTTCAATGAAATTACAAAATTATATGGAAATCAAAAAGTATTTTGTTGCCTCAAAAGAGTTGTGTCAAAGTCGTGTATCACAGCGCCAATCTGAAAATGAATTCCACGTTCTAAGTTTTATCTTTGCGCTCAGTGGACTAGGAATGATGGTATGACATTTCTTCCTAGAAGAAGTCTGCTCATTGAAATTCCTTGAAATTTTACCTCGATCAAAGTTTGACATGGAATGCTTACATCGATTACGTTTGCTCCAGATTCGCCACAGACACTTATGTTTTGAGGTATCTATATAAATACCGCCCTCGTCAGTTTCTGATGTCGGCTTATTATGGCATGATTTGTTAATTTTAACCTAATTTGTAGTTATGTATTAGTTTAGTTATTTACCTGAAGAAATCATATTTCAGATCTCGAAACGTGGTGTAACTTTTTTTCACTGAACGGTGGCAAATGTCCGGAACATCCTGTTTCCTTTGTCAAACGTAGATTATATAGTCCATCTGTTTATGTTATTGCTACCAACCCAACCTTTTTCGGTCCTCAAAAGTAAAAAAAGAATATATGCGCCGGAGTTGAATGCCCAGCGACAGATGTTAAAGTTTTAAAATTCCTCTCACTGGCGCGATATATGAGTACTATGTTACCTTAAATAGCGTGTCAGATAATTCCTCGTCTCCTGACAGCTCCAACTATCGCTGCATTTATCTTTTCGAGCAAAACAGCCTGCCTGTCTCGTGTGTAACTTGTGGTATAACGTTTCGATTACTCAACTCTGCACACTTCGTGCTGCACTGCATGATTTATAAGCTTCCAATGAAGAGGGGGATGTTATTTATTTCAATCTCATATACCGTATAATCCATATCAAATGGTAATATATCAACGGCTCATGAAGATAATTTTTTTGTACTTAACTGATAAATTACTTTTAGTCAATAGTTATGTACATAACGTAGGCAGCTCACTTTTTACAAACATTTTAATGAATGCAACACATTAATAGTTTATCAGCGAAGTGTCTGAGAAATGTTGGGTAGTTTTAGTGTTTAACACGTGTACCTATAGTTACAATATTAGGCAGCAGAAAATACCAGCAGGTTGCTCTTTACGTCTTGGATTTACATCTATTTTTTTTTTATTTAAAAAATGACTAAACAAAATTTATATTTCAGAAGAATCCTGGAATAGTATGTTGCAATATCCAAGAGTTGTTATCCTATAACAATAATTTGATTTCTTATTTTGTTATCTTAAATTTCATACGACGTTTTATTAAGGCATCTATTTATTCTACTTAGTACTCAATGAAATGATGTTTTCTAATATGCATCTATAATAAAGGATCACTTATAAAGATAAAAAAATTGTACGATTATTAGTATAATGCTATACACATACATATATACACGACTTCATTCATTTTAAAAACATGTTTGGTTATTCTTTTATGGATAGTTAAAACTTGTGTTAAAATATATATTTACAGATACAACGGATGTTTAAGTTATGACAGTAAAAAGTATAATTTTGGTAAGTTTTATATGTTTTATTTTAAATAATCTGGTTATTTACTAAACATTATATTATAATTTAACATAATTAGGTCAGATTACTTAGCACAGCCAATGCTCCCAAGAATGAATGCTTTTTATGGAAAATACATCAACAGTGTGGTGCTTAACCAAATACTTTCGTTGGAACCATACTGCAATCTCTTGACACCGTAACAATACTTTTTCTGTGACATCTTTCAGAAAGACCCATTCAATTGCCCAACGAATTCAATTGCGTTATTAAAAGTGTGGTGATATCAGCTGATCAAATCACACATAGCTATTTGCAATAGACATTTTTTGCTTTATCAAAATATTCTTGTTTACTCCGTTTTAATATACTTATGTACACTGTTTGTCTTTTAGTGTAATAAATCATAAGTTGTAACAATTACTCTACGTTACACAATAGTTGTTTGTTTGTACTAATTTGCTAAACTAAAAATCCTGATACTCTAAAACATGAACACATTTTTGACACCGGTCAGATTTGACGTAGATCCACCAGCACAACTTGGAAGAAAACGTTCGAATAATTCCTGTCACATCCTGACCAATCACGTGGCTCCAAAATTCCTACTCCTAAATTGCTGATAGCACTATCTACGGCTACGGAGACGCATTCCCTACTCTTGAAGCAATGGCACGTGAAACCAAATAACGTGATTATTTGTTCGAAACAAGGAATATTTGTCATTTTATTTGATAACCAATGATTCGATAAATGCTCCAGTTGGGAAAATACAGAGCTGAAGCACTTAGACTTAGTAAAAAAGTTATTAATTTGTTTTGAAACATTTAAATTGTTGTATTTTGAACTATTGAAACGTTAGACATTAATTGCTGGGGTGTGTGCTAGATTGATATAGTGTTATTTATTTATAAACAATGTAAAAGTGCAACAACATCCGGTTTGTCGGCAGCCGGTAAAAATGTTGATCGGGGACTGTTTCAACATCTGTTATTCGGTTTTAATATGTCCATAAAATGCTCGCGTGTTCCCCAGGGCGGCCACGCGGCCAATGAGGAAACCCGGACTTGCCGTGTTGGGACATCCGTAGTCCGCACACGCAAACCACCAGATTTGAGTCTTGCTCTCCTTACCCCAGATACCTACGAAAGCAATTGGCCTCTTGAAACTTCCGCCCTTTGGAATTCTTATCTTCTATGATCCTATAGAATATTATGGGAATTTTTAATGTTGCTTAGACCGCACATAATATTAATGAAAATGTTGAGTTCAGCTCCAGTTTTATCTTCCTCTTACTGCAGCATCTGAAATCTGATGCTCCCACAGCTTCACTCCTGAAAGCTGGGAGTCTGAAGAGATCAAAAAAATCTGTGAAGAAAAAACTCCTTGCTCCTTGCATCGGAAACACTCTGTAGGCAATCAAGACCAAAATATAGACGAAGACGCAGTTGTGCTCCCAAGGAGAACACCTCTTGGTCTAGATTACACTTTGTAGTTCCTTTTGGACTTCTGGAGGCTCCTGGACTTTGGAGACTTCTGACGACTGGTAGCTTCCAGAATTTGGAAGGAAGACCTTTCCTCTAATAAATCATAGTTTCTAAAATGTCTTGTATTCGTGGTAAACGACTGCAGGCTACAGGGCTGCAGGCTTCTGACAGGTTTCGGTCACAGACAGCACTTGACTTAAGAAGTGTTAAGACAAATCTTTGATAAATATTGATTCCAATTTTGATTAAATATTTACAGCACCACTAAAACTCCACTGTAGGTCAAGAATTAAAACTTTTCCATAGTTATGAATTGATTAGTTGCTATTTATTTACAAAAATATCCACCCTAAATATTGGATACATCCAATGGATTCCACATTTTCTTGTGAATCCATCCTGGACTCTTCCAGGATTGTTGGGAAGGAATGGACTTGACTCTGAGGGGTTCGTTCTTTTGGCTCCAAGGTACTTTTACGAACTGCTCTTAGTTGCTATCCTAGATGATCATTTGTTCATGCCAATTTTGGTCAAAATCTATCTGTACGACAATGCTTCTGGAGTAGTAAAAAACTTTTTGGTTCTCAGATTTCACCTCTTCTATTTGATTGGCCCCGAAAACAAAATTAACTTATAAACCGACTTTCTTAATGGTCCTACAAATAATGATATTGTAATCGTGATGACATATAAATACATGTTTTTAACAATGCGCAAAACATCCTAAACCTGTTCAATATATATTAATTTTTTAATATGTTGTACATTATTTTTCTCATGACATTTTAAGAAAAAGTTACTATAAATTGTAAATGTAGTCTACACATTTTAGTCTACAGATGGAATCGTTCTCGAGTTATCTTGCCACATATCACATTCACATTGTTTTTAATTAAATTTGGTGTCATATGGTTGTTGAAATAATAAAATTTGATACTATAAAGTCACCATAAAATTGTTTTCGATGTGTTGAGATACATAGGTAGGGGGGTGGGGGGTAGGGTGTTGGGATAACACTTATGATGTATAAAATATGGAAATTAAGTCCCGATACGCTTGGATATATTCCAAACGGATTGAGATATCGATGTAAAATCTTAACCATATCTATTAGAAAATTTTTTTGGACTTTTTCAAGGGTTAAAAATATTTCCCGCCCTTCCTCAGAGTGGAAGAGGAAGGTCACTTTAATTTTTTAGATTGCATCCCCTATCTTGTGAGATGTCATTTGAAAGGTAAATTCAAAAGAAACACAATGACGAACAAAACGTCTCTACGGCGATCCTAGCAAAATTTATGGTAAACAACCCCTTACATCTAAGGGTGTAAATTAAGTCCTGATACGCCGGGGTATATTCCAAACGGATTCAGAAATCAATGTACAAGCTTTTATATACATAAATTTTGACAGACCGATAGAAATTAAATGTTTCTCGACTGTAGGCTTCGCTATCGCTCACCCAATAAACCTGTAATGCAAAAGTCAAGTAGACATAAATTCCAAATTAATTCCTCATTCTTCAATAAGTATAACGCTGTTCTTTTCGTACTCGACTTTACCTCATCGTCTTTATCATTTTTCTGATTTCAGTCAGAGTAGTCTGGACGAAATCGTGGCTCGTACGTCAGAACCCCCCTTCCCCCCACGTACAGTCAGCACACACACTGCTGCCATTTATTCCTGTTCGGAAAAGTACTGATCCGCAGGCCCGGTTAACTCACATGTGACCGGAGCGATGACTCATACCTTCTTCTTCGTTTATGGGCGCTAGCTGGATACCACTCCGAAAGGGGCGTTAGTAATAGGACACCGTCTCTGATTGGCTGAGAGTTTATACTGCAGTATTAATATCAAAATAAATTCATGTGGTCATTCACATTATTTATGTTATTTACTGCTTTACGTTGAGTTAGCAAGATTTATACACATTGCCACACTTGTTCATGTTTAATTTAATTTATTAAAACTGTGTTTAAGATACTCACAGACTGTTTCATGTTGCATGGCATTTGGATGTTGTATGTTTATAATATATTGAAATCTAAATCAGATAGAACGATTTTTTTAACCCAGTAGAAAATGTATTGATAGTTTTGATAGTATATATGGTAATAATATACTTGAAATTGGCGCCACGCGTAAAGTTCCGGGAAGTAAGGCTTCCGGTATCCGGTACGCTAGGCTGGGTACTAAAACGCGAAAGTGCGTTTAAATCAAAACTCTGCTACTACTTTCTTTCCACAATATAGTTTTTTTCCTTTTTACTATACTCGTATGCTAATCTGTCTCAACATCGTCTGCTGTTTTTGTAAACAAATACACGTACATTTAATTTCATTCATTTGTTATGTACACAACATGTAAATCAAGCGGGTAATAGTTGACTGTAGCTGCGTCATAACAGGAACAGCTGGTAGTCAGCAGCGATTGGCGACACCGCATCTAATTTCTTCTACTATTGTGCGGATTACAATGGCATTTATGTTGCTTTTGAACATTTACTCTTTCGCACGATAACCGGAAAGTTTATTTCTGGTCTACTTACAACAATATAATAAGAAAAGTGGTTTCAAGACATAATCATTCTAGTTTGAAATAATGCAGAATCATATGAAATAAATCGATTGATTTTCGTATCTTTAAGTTCATCTGAAGATCATTTTGAAGTGTTGTGTTGCAAAATTAAGTGGAAGTACTTAAAACATTTTTGCAAAATTACAATTTTGATTTGTACCTATTTCTAAATTATTAAGGTTGTAAAAGAATGAAGCCAGACAAAATGCCTAAGATATAAGTAAAATAATTAATTTTTGTTTCAGAAAAATTAGTAACCTTATCAGTGTGGGCAAAGATGTACAGCAAATAGTAAATTAATAAAACTGTATAACAAGAAACATTTACAAAACATTTTCCATTCAATTAATCCTTCCTCTGCTAACAGCGTCTAAGAACAAATGTTGGAGGACTTTCAAACTGCTGTAGGATAAGTAAATTTCATTAGATTTTCTTATAATTCATAATATCATAATACAATTTTTTAACTTTCGATTGCTAAAAGTGTGCTCAGAAATATTAAAAACTGTGCAATAAGTTTAAAAAAAAAATTGTTCTATTTGTCTTTTCATGTAATATGAAAAGTTTCATCTGTTGTAGACGTGTTTTTTTTTTTTTTTTTTTTTTTTTTTTTTTTTTTTTTTTTTTTTTTTTGCCATGACATATCTTAAACCAAATATTGAAACCTGCAAATATGCCTGCACACACATTTCACTCCAGTCTTACAGTCTTAACATTTGTCATAAACCTTCGTTTCTATAAAAGCAACACCGAGTTAGATAATGGTGCATATCACTCCATGGGTTTTGACTGATCATTAAGCGAGTATCTTTACATTGCTCTTAAGAGTATCGATGATGTCAACGAGAAAATAGCTGAATAAACAAACTTGTAGATACTTCAGTATAATTATAACTGGTATATTAAAAGTCCCCTCCCCCATGTTAACTTTTTTATGAATAGAGATGAATTTATTTACTTTGGGGGTATTTATATGACCAACTGAGGAGGTTTTCGACGTAAGAAAACTTTTGACTCATCCCCCTCCCTAAAATGGGGTATTTTGGGGATAATTCAACATTTTTAAATAATAACCACTGGCAACCTCATTTTAAAGGTATTACCAAAGAAGAGGGAGTACGGCGCAAAACTCTCTAATGCTACTATATCAAATTTGGTGCCCAATTAATGTGTGAAATATATATCTTTTTTCTTAATTGCAGTATACCACTGTGTAAATATAAATACTCCAAACATGTATTGTCTATCTAGTTCACTACATTATACAACTATTAAATATAACAGTACAAGTGCTATTGTAACTGTAAATGTATGTTAGATCTTGTTACATTTTCTAAACTAAACCTTTCATTGCACAAGTTTTTCTCTGAAAGTAGTCTTCATGCTGAGGAGGTTTTCGACGTAAGAAAACTTTTGACTCATCCCCCTCCCTAAAATGGGGTATTTTGGGAGTAAGCCAACATTTTAAAATAATAACCCCTGGCAACCTCATTTTAAAGGTATTACGAAAGAAGAGGGAGTACGGCGCAAAACTCTCTAATGCTACTATATCAAATTTGGTGCCCAATTAAAGTGTGAAATATATATCTTTTTTCTTATTTGCAGTATACCACTGTATAAATATAAATACTCCAAACCTGTATTTTCTATCTAGTTCACTACATTATACAACTATTAAATATAACAGCACAAGTGCTAATGTTACTTAAAAACTGTAAATGTATGTTAGATCTAGTTACATTTTCTAAACTAAACTTTTCATTGCACAAGTTTTTCTCTGAAAGTAGTCTTCATGCTACCGTTACTAATATCAAATGACACCTTCCATGTATAAAGTATCTATTTCAAATTTAAGTATTAACTCTGTTTTGGTTTGCTGTTATCGTCTATATAGATTTTATACACAGATTTCGATTCTCCAACAAACCCGAGGCCACGTAATTCATTAAGCAACATTTGTTTATAAATCTCAAAGAAACTATGAAACTTTAGCTTTATCTTTAGCTGTGAAAATATGAAACTCACTCTGTGTGTTTGTATATTTTATAGAAAATTACTTTGAAATTCCAAAACACATATTTGGGGATAGAAAGTAACGAAGGAGAGACAGTTTTGTGATATGAGATTGGCGTGAGATTGGTGTGAGATTTCTCAAATATCATGAAACGAGTAAGAGAAATTCCAATATTCATTGTGTTATTCTCAAAACATATAATATTCCGCCAGAATACATCTGAGAAAACTAGAATAATATATTACAGTATTCTTTATTTGTCAAATAAAGAAACTTTTAATGAAAAATCTTTCAAAATAGAAAAATATGGGTAAATATAACTTTATGTTTCATAAAGGTGAAAGTTCTAAAGCAGAAACAAATGTATTGTGTTCTCTTCCATAAGTGTCATTTTCAATATAATTCAACTAAAAAATCTGGCTGTCTGATGGTAGAAGGATAGCTAAATATCTCTGATAAAGCACCATAATCTACTGGTGAGCTATAATCCGCTAAAACAGAAAACAAGCGCGCTGGCCAGTTTCATAGAATCGACTGATTTTCTAATTATGTCAGTAGGAATGCCAAAGACAATTTAGTGCCTATGAAAATCAGAAATATGATATAACTCATTGCAATGAATCATCCAGATCCTCTACAAGCAATTTTACCATAACTTTCTACACTATTTTTATCACTAGTACCCTTCGAATATTAGAAAATTCTACTTTACATGAGATGATTAAAATTCGCTGTATATTATTTGATATTACAAGTATGGTATTTTAACCTGGCTAATTTACATATAGCCTATTACTGCAAATAGAGTACACAAGGGTTCCAGAATAATATTTAAAAGCAAAAATCACTGAAATTATAACAAAAAATATTTTATTTACACCGATCGGATATTTTTGAAAATTCAGATAATAGCCCACCACATTTTACAAACTTTGCCACGGTTAATTCCAGGTACTATATTTACAGGTAATAATTTAACAGTATCCGTAAATGTGTACTCTAGTATATATAGTACAGTAGATAGTACTATATTTATTGCATAAGTAAGCCATTTTTACTAGAGCTGTATTGATAACTATATTTCATCCAATAACAAGAAGATACGCTATTGGAGACTTTAACGCATGATACTGATGATGCAGCCTTAATAACATTTCGAAATAAAATTATAAAACTATTTAGTTTTCCATCAATTATCTATAGATGTAGTCCTTAAAGAGTGATGGCGCAATGTTAGAGACTGAACTGTAGCAGAAAATATTAGCACGGGGTGAGATCCAGTATGCACTGTATGAATTGGCCATAACGAATTTTAGAAAAACCCATAAGAAATTCCTTTTAAGAAAGAAATCGAAAATCAGTCGCTCTATTGTTATGGACATTGGAATGTGAGAGGAGTAAAATGGTTCAAAATATACGAAGTAATACAATTTTTACTTTTTATTTTAAGTAATTTTGAAATTTGACGCCATTTTAAAATCAATATTTAGAAATCTAAGAAATAATTGCATCAGAGTTTTGAAACAGATAAAAAATTGAAAATTACCTGAAATTCACCATCTGTGATAACACTCCCCTCTAATACCTGATAAGTATTTAGGTTAAGTATCGCCTTATAATCCGTTACTAAGTTATCCCATTAAGCTGGCTGAGAAGCTTGAGTATAAGGGAGAAAGTTTGAGAATAAAGGAGTACGAGAGTCTTTAACTGAAGTAGATAGGTTATGCAGTATGTAATACATATACATATGTTAGTCTAATGTTAACGCTACCATTAGAAATATTTTTGGCCTGGATTTGAAACAACTAATTGCTTTTTAAGTGCAAATAAACTTAAATTTGTTATTGGATTTACTGCAATTAAATACAAGTTTAGTTAAAAATATTCTTTTTTTTTCAAGTTCCAAGCAAATTATATTGTGATAACATATTCGCTGTTGTGTATAGCTATAAAAACTAATTAAATTAATTTAGGTGTGTGGTGATCCAAAAAGATAGACGTAATGAATTAAATTTTAAATTAAATTAAAATCTACGTCACAAATTTAAATATTTAAGACTAAACGAAACGACAAAGTCAGTTATTCCTATGATAGTTACTTTACACCTGAAATCAATAAAATTCAATTATTTATTAAACTTAATAATTGTATGGAAATGTTTTAACCCTAATAATTTAACTCACTAAACACCTGTGCTCGATTAAGACGGAAACAATTTCCCTGGAATTCGGCGGGCACTTGGGATAATAGTTACGTGTGAGGTGCAATACAGAAGCTGTGATAGCTAATTGATAGCGACTGTAGTAGGGCCGGGGGAGGGGGAGGGGGGAGGACACACCCACTGGGGCGATATATAAGTGACAGTACACTGCTCCAGTGGCTTGGTTCCTAGTGTGTGTGTGTCGTGTCAGTGTTCAGTGCCTTCAACATGCCGGTTACTAAGGTAAAATCATCTTTTCAATTATAATAAACAATTATTAGTTTTATCAATTTTAAATAGTTAATCACAACATCCCCTAACCAATCACTGTTTTAGAGCACCGAAAAGAATTTATCATTTTATAAAACGGGGGGGTTCATTTATTTATTTCTTTATATGACTATAGAAACTCTTAAAAGCGTATACGTCAGTTGGCCAAACTTGAAACACCACATGCCATTTCATATTTTTCATTCCATGCACGTACTTAATGTATTTAAACCATACAATATTAGATCGCTTTATATATTTTATTTCTATTTAAAATTTAATCGGATATAAGCAATTTATTTGCCGTGACTTCGGTAGTTTCTGCAAATTTGATGATAAGAACTTACTTCTGAAACTTTGCACCATCGAAGTTACATTTCTTATATTGTTTTAAACTACAAAACATTACGAAGGATGAGCAAGATTAAAAATAATACTATTTATCAAGTTATGAGTATACTTTATAAACAATCGCTTCTAAAAGATATAAGAAATAATGTATGTAAATTAATTGTTTGCTCAAAAGTTTTAATTGCTGTGAACACTTTTCGTACTTTTCCTCCCTTTCTACCAGTTAAGATATTTTTAACCTACTGACATTTAATATAGATAAATGTACAAGTATTAACAACGCTCTACACCATAAAATGGTTACATTCTGTTCGTTTACAAAGAACCTATAAAATAAACATTCATTGTAGTGAGAAATGTTACAAAACAGAGACTTTAACGCTTGGTAGAACAGATGGTGTAGCTAAGTCATTATAAGTCTGTTTGACTAAATACAATTCAATCTCGAATATTTGCAACGTATATACTTAAGCTAACACATTGCTAGTTACACTTTTACACAATTTAGTCATTCTTATGATGTAATTTCAGCAACACAAACAATTACATTATGCTTATTTAAATATAAAAAAAGTTTAATTTCTATATTATTAGCGTCAAGTATATGAAACGAAATATACAAGGATAGGTGATTTTGTCTTGTCCTGAAGAAGTCATTAAAGCTTCACGTACCCCCTGGATGTTCTAACGGAGCAAAAACGTTCGGTAGGTGAGTCATCGCTTGTCTCTGATCTCTAGTTATGTCAGCTATTATAGCCGAGTCTCTCGCACACAATCTCTACATCCTGACACCTCTACAGTTCTTCTTGGATGTTAGTAAATATAATTTTAGTAACAATTATGCATCAAAATACATAATACATTGTTAAAATTGGTACAATATATAATAATGGATAAATTACCACGGCGCTCTAGGAATCTACCAAATCAATATGTGTAAATTGAAAACGTGTTAAAAGTATGAAAGATTTTTTAAAACCAATTTTAAGGTATGGTTCACTCAAATTAAGTTAACTTGTTCATATTTAACGCATCCAAGTTTATAATTTATATAAATTTCAAATTTTTTAAATAATGTAATATTATAAATTTTAAAAACAATTATATTTTTAAATTTTGTTTTAATTATTATGTAGGCAACTTTACATATTTCTCTACGAACCAAACTTATTCTAGTAATATTAGATCTAATAAAGGCATTATTTCGAAGTTGTACATTTCATAACCAATCAATCTGCGTTGCTTATAGTATACAATAGGAAAAGATTTACAGAATACCTCTAATCTCGACAGTGTGTTTAAATATTTATTTATAAAAATATACATTAAATTGTATTTCACAAGTCCAAAAATCCTCACACAACAATAAAGATTTCATGAAACGCTCGCTAATATAAAAGTTAGTTTTATCCAGGTTGTTTGATCAAAATATAATCTTTTCGACGTTTTTGCATTCAAAAAAAGAACTGACACCTTTGATTTATGCTGTATTAATTATAATTTGCATAGTATACTTGGATTCTACCTACCACAGTATTGTCTCTTTGTGTACCAATTTTTATTATCTGAATATATTTTTTATAAATTATTTCAAAAGTTTTGAAGTGTTTTAGATGCAAACACGTGTATGAAAGAACAGTAATTTCTAATGGTTGACCACATAGTTTAAACTCCCGCCTCAGGTGGTTACATGGCACTCGCACCAGCTCACATCTGGCATGTAACGTTATGGTTAGTGGCATTGAATAGTTATTACGGCATCTGGCGAACGAGTTAATTTTAATATTTCGGTTAGAGGCCACAAGCTGTATTACATAAGGAAGTGACCCACTTACAACAAGTCATAATAACGGTAATAACTTACAATGACTATCTTATTATATTACGTGAGCCGAAAGAATGTTGTTCTCGGTTATAAAGTACCTGTTCCCGTACAACAAAGTGAACTTTAAGGGTGAACTAAAACATTATAATTTCAAATTGTTATCTTAAATATTTAAATATATTGTCAACGGAGATTCTACTCTCGTCTCATCTATAAATAATATATTGTTTGGATAATTGTTAGATTAACTTTATTAGTCACAATATTATTATTATTTTTTTTTTAATTTTAATGCAGACAGATGTATAACTTAGTTTTTTAGAACTTTGTAATATTTTTATTACATCATTGGGTAGCAAACAGTTGATATTATAAATAATTAACAACAGAAAAGTTTTAAAACTTTTCAAGAACTATCCTATATTACAATTAAAAGTTGCTTGGATGTTTTAAAGTATAATTATTGTATACTCACAAGTAATAAGTTAACAAAAATTATATAATTATATGATAAAATAAGTAAGTTAAAATAAAAAAATTTATTGCTGTTACACTCCATAAAAACTTGAAGAATTTAATTTTTTCTTTATTTTTTAGAATTTTATTATGTTATAATTGCAGGCTATACAATCTCACTTACTGCCTATAAATGTTATGTTTTTATAAATTCTAAATAAATTCTTTTTATCTACAGTTAATTTATTTTATATAATACTTTATTGGAACTTTTAAAAATATATCGACATACGATTTGAAAGTTGTTGTTAGTTATTAAATTTTATTAAAAATTAAATAATGTAACAATCGAATATTAAAAAAATATTGTGCTAGGTAGTTTAATACTAGTGACCCTATAAATATAATTAATATATTTTCTTTAAAATAAATAATTTTATTACTAATACTTTATTGAATAAATGTATTAATAACTTTAATAAATAATAGATAATTTGTTGAAGACTCTTGGAGCAATTTGAAAAAAAAATTTAAATACCAGTAAATATTATTAAAACAATACTTATTCAATATAGTTTATTATTTAAACGAGGCTTTCGAATCAAAAGGTTTTATTTGTGGAGTCACCTTATGATGAAATCTTTGGTTTCGAAAGACCTGGTCCAAAAAATAAACAATATTGGAAAAGTATTGTTTTAATAACATTTACTACTAGTTTAGACAATTTATTACTTTTTGCTACTGAGAACTCTGAAAACACTATAGGTCTCCACTGAAACATTTTAGTTAATATGAAGTGCATTAAAATTTTTTGTTTTATTCGTCTGCGATACTCGTAAATTCCCGAGTATATCGATCGCAAATGACCGAACAGTTGAACCGCACAACTCGTACCCGGTGAAAGCCCGTGCTCGCGTCCGGTTTGATTCATTGTAGGGAGTCGTAACCGGACAGGCTGGACACAAATCCGCCTACGGGCGAAAGATATACGAGTGACGGGACCGATTAGCCGTGGCCAGGCCATCAGGGGCGAATTACCGCCGCTGGATTGGCAAATTAGGCATTGAAGACAGGAATGTGCGTTGCTCCGGGAAGGCATATATTAAGATGATTGGACCCGACGAGTCGGCCTGATTTATTGGGGTAATGCGAACGAACTCGTGGAAATTAATCAGTTCGGAACCCGCGTTCACACGTAGATCGGCGCTTCGTGCCAGGTGGAAGGGCAGGATCGGTGCCGTAACAGTTCAGCCTGTGGCTAGAAATACTCGTATCATTACGGACCGGTGTGGATAACAGATTGTTATTTATTAAATCAACATGCATATTGTTCTTCAGTAGCAATTTTGGCATCTGCTGACCAATACACTCTGTGGTTGCTTCCGCCAAGATGAAAGACGCTTTCGCTGTACTCAGGACCTAATGTCGATTTTAGGAATAAGCTGTACATCTTTGAAATTAAACACACTAAATGCAGCTATATTTTTCCACTGTTTATTATTAGAAGATTAGATTAGGCGTTAATCTATGCTTACTACTCATTGCTCGCCCTAGATACTGTTAGCAGAATATGCCTAATAAACCTGCACCTTCAACGACGTCTATGCAATTCTGCTTCCAGAGTCTTCCTCCTAACTTTTACCCTGTCACAGTCCAAAATTATGTGGTTATAACTTGCGTATTTTTAAGCGTCTTCGATGGCATACTCGTAAACTAGCAGGCACTTTTACTAGTGTTATAAATGAAGTGGAGGCTCGTACATTTCTTTATATAACTCAAAGATGTTCAAGATTGCCCGAAAAATTGCATCAAAGTATTTTAGGCCTGCAAAATTTTACTTTGCCAAGAAGATATTAGGTCTATCTGTCCTTTTGGTGTCTTTGAAATTACAAAACGTTCCTCCATATTCTCAATTAAAGTATACACATCGACAATCCTCGGGAAAATTATATTACAGGACTAATAATTACTTATTAATAACAAACGCACTCTTAAATTAATGTCACTATTAAAGAAAATGTTATTAAAAGGTTAAAACTGTTGTTATTCACTATTTTTCCCACTAGATTTCTCCTGTTGGTTATGTTTGTTCGATAAGAAAATGTTTGATTTCAAGACCAGTATTCAATTTTATTTTATTTAACCATTTAGAATTTCATTTAGAATGTCTACTACTAACATGATCTCAATATATGAAATCAGAATTTTATATTCCTTTAACTTACATGAGAACCTGGGAAAACATCGCTAACAGTTTTTCATATATTTAACAGTCTTTGAACACGTTGTAGACTCACCTTCAGATAACTACCATAAATTAATCGTTAAAATTAATGATCGTATGTTTCAATCTGATATATTCTCCACAACGTATTACAGTGTTTATGGGTTTATTACAACGTTTCTGTGTTCATTTAATATTTATGATTATATTCATTATTTATTGACTAATACATTGTTGATTGCTGATCATAAATGAACTATTAAATATATAAATATTTTAATTACCTGTAGTATTTCGTACCTATAGAAATATTTATTATCATAATTAAGTATATCCTATATCTGTTCTAAGTCCAATAAAATATATTACTACTAAGAATAATAGTTAAAATCAGCTGTTTATAACTATCTAATTAATTTTGTTTGGATATATAAAACTATTTCATTAACATTATAACGATCAAACACACCTTTCTATTCGTGTGCACACTCCTAACCAATGACCATTAAAAGTATTCATTGCTTCCAGCTTATATACACTCATTACAGTTGTTTCTTCAGGTTATATTATTACTAATTACAACTGGAATTAATAATCAATATTCTCAACATCATTAAAATCACTGATTACAACAGGGTGTACTACTCCAGTTTCTCAAAATCATATATTTATATTTTTAATTGTTTTACTGTTTAATATCACTTATTAAAACAGGGTATACTACTGTTCCTCAACATCACTTATTTACATTCTATAGTTGTCTGCTCTGCTTAACATCACAAATTAAATAAAAAATTACTACCCGAGCTCCTCAATGTCATATATTTACTTGCATGGTTGTCTGCTTTGGTTAACATCACTAATTACATCAAAGATTACTAAGCGAGCTTCTAACATCATTTATTTACATTCACAGCTGTTCTGGTTACATCAATGTTTACTACAGGGCTTAAACCTAATACTCGAGCTTCTCAACATCATGTGCTTACTGTTAAGGATATGAATAAACTAAAAAAATAATACATTGATTTTATAAAATATTTTTAGGCGTAGCAATTTTAATCCGAAATGTCTTGTTTCGAAACTTACCTATGTAAAAATAATATGTACCCACTGTATTCCGTGTAAATTATAATAACTACTTAGTTTTTTTTCTCCTCACGAAGGAAGAAATATATTAAGTATCTTACATGATCCAAAGCATACCAAACATCCTACACACTTAGCTGTCAGGGAAAGTTACCAGTTGCAAGCTGCTCCAAAAATTCTTCGTTTCCAGTTTCGCTAAAAAACTCGATCTCGCTTTAGATCGAAAGTTAATCTGCTTCCTCCTAAATGAAACTTGCACTTGCACTCAGCTCGACAGGAAATCGTTATATATCGATCAGCGGAGTTCACGTAATCTCGGCCAGACCGGTCCTGCAGGACAAATCCTTCCCTCTCGTCTCGATCGGTTCATTCCCAGACGATCATCCTATTAGAGTAATGTTTATACTTTTAATATGATTACAGCTACGTATCTTGTACATAAAATTGATTCATTATTGTAACTCTGCTACAAAGTTCATACCACACAATGAATAGATGAACTTAAATATTAACTCTTAAGAAAGAGTCCAATTAAGCTTTATATAATTTTTATTTATTTTTTTTTCAAGTTTCCAATTTTATTTTTTGTATGCAGTTGCTCTAATTAATAATTTATATTTTGACAAAAATAGTTGGATGCTGTATTTGGGTTTAGCAAAAGAATTATATTTTACATATTTAAAAGGTGTATGAGTTGGTTGTATTATTCTATCTGACTGTATTATGCTCTCTAAGAAGGATTATGAAGCGGTTGGACACAATTGTACCGATGCATTCATGTTCTTCAACTATCATTTAATAGTAAGTAATAGCTAAAGTTGCAGCGATGTAATGAAATCATAAATTAATGTAACGTTGGCATTTGAATCTTTTATTTAAATGGTTACAAATCATCCCAAACTACTCTTTGTTTCGTACAATATTCGTATGTTTCAATCTTGTCATGCTGAAAAATTTCTAAAGGCAAGAAAAAAGATTAAAGTTTCAAAACAAATAACGACTGTGATAACAATTATTATTTACTTTTATGATTTTCATTATGCAATATCATGTATTTTCGGAACTGCTTAATAAGACTCTTGAATCTGCTTAACCATACTTAATCTAGCACATGAAAGCACATGAACTTTGTGAATCGCATAGAAGTCACGTGCTTTTGATATTCTAAGTTAATGTGGGAGAATATTACATTCATATGAGGCCTATTACTCAAAGAGCTAAACAATCTTGTTTTCATCAGTCAGACTGCACGATATCTCGAGAAAAATCTAACCTAGGATTCGATGGTGGTGCTTGGCATTCCATAGGATTTTAGGAAACCATACATGATGTCAAGAGAAAATGTCAAAATAAATAATTTTGTAAAACCCTTGGTACAATCATGAAGTTTTAACATCTGACATAGTAACACATTTAACCTAAGCAAATGAGCTATAGACATGAATTGTAAAAGTATGCAACACCCATGAAGCCTGTCACGCGATACCTGTGGTGGCATATATCGTATAACCTTGTATAATATCTAGGAAAACATAGTACAATTAAGGTTATCAACCTTTCAATCTATTATCACTGTTGATAAAAATATGTCTTTCTGTAGATTATCTAAGTTTCAGTTAAACGATCTAAAGTCAGTACAGTGCTATCTGAAAGACTACTAGTGATTTGCACCTTAGAGAGATTTTTGTGGAACAATTAAATTTATCCATGTTTATAAAAGTATATAAATGTTGAAGCCCTGATGGTAGTATATTACATTTATATAAAATATATGACATGAAAGTAAGTTTCATTAATGGCAATTCCGTTATGATAGAGAAACCATAACAAAATAAAATGAACATTTCAACGAACCTGTTATATGCGATCCATCTACCAATCGACGCGTTATAGAATGTTTCAATCTTTTAGTGCTTTACTCTGCTTGAAGATTTCTAGATGACCAGCGATTACAAAGCGATCTTTGTCTAATTCCATATATTCTAAAGTTATTGATAACAAATAGTTGCATACCTGTTATTTTGATGTTATAGGCAGAACTGTGTGAATTCATCAACTTTAAGTGTGTATAATTATTAAATATTTTTAATTTCTCGTACTATCTGGCGACTGGCTGACGGACAGACATACTGAGACCAACTCTAACTTAAATATCATAGAGAAACCTAAGTATATAACAGTGAGGTAACTATATTATACCAGATTCTTATTATTGCAATTAAATTCTCACTTTATGAGCAATAAATATCCAATAAACAGAAATTACTAAAAGTTTTAAAAATCATGCCAATATAAAGGCGTCCTCAAAGTCCAAAATCAAACTAAAAACCATATTAGGAAATCCAAAGAATAAAATAGATAACGATGAAAAATCTGGAATCTATCAAATTAATTGTGACAACTGTAATTTAAAATACATTGGCCAAACTAAAAGATAAAAAAGAGAGTCAAGGAACATAAGGCATGTCTGAAATATCAACAAGAGGAAAGATCGGCAATGGTAAAACATGTACAAACTGGACACTGCTTTTTGCAAGACAAATCATTAAAAGAAATACAAAATTCCATACGAATTCGCATACGAGACGATTTTTATACAGAAGAACCAAAATTATTTAGTAAATAATGAGCCTGGACCTTCCAAAAAATCCCCGTTACTGTCTTTAATCTAACTAAATATTAATTTTTTATAGTAGTTAGACATATTTCCTGGTCTTGAAAATTTTATCTCTTTGTATTTTAATGACATGTATTTTTATTGTTTGTATTATTACTTTACTTTTATTTCAGTTATGTGGGTCTGATGTGCTCATTGAACACGAAAAGCCTCACAAAAATAAAATTTCATAATTATTTGAGTGTTTGTTCATATATTAAGTGAGGTAACTGTTTTAAAATCTGCATCCTGGTGGTCCTCTCTGTGTCTCTGGGAATGTTTGAGTAAATCCATACTTCTCAACTGACTTCACTATGGAAGTGAAGTCAGTCGAGAAGTATTGCTGCCAGCTTGACCATGTGACCTGCAGTCACCGACCTGATTATTCACCCCAGTCTGCAGTCATTCTAGCCGCCGGTCAAGGCTCGGTCTATGTCCTGTGTGCCCCACACTTTTTGTCCCTGGTGCACTTTTTGTTCTCGAGTTCGGGTAACGTCCTTGCAATACAGTTGCATCTCAAATTCACTCCACTTTTTCTATTGTTTGTTTCGCCAATGATGTTGTCCTACTTTCACCTCATACCTTTCCCAGCCACCAAAGTGGTCAAAATTTCATTTATGGTTTTGCCACTAACTCATAAATATTTCTCAAATACTTTAAAAAATTAATATGAGGAATAAATATATAAGGCAACAAGCTGTCTCAAACACAAGAAATAAAATTAACATATCATTTCCATTCTACCAGCTTCTTCTTATTGGAATATTTTACTTAATTTTAAAACAAACAATAATCATAGAATTTTAATTCTCTGAGGCCTTCAAGGAAGACATCAATCAGACCCACATAACTGAAATAAAACTAGCACAATTTAGTACATAAAAACACATGTCGTTTTTAATAACACAGAAATGACATTCAATGATTATTAGATTGTTTGTTTTCAAAGTATATCATTTCCATTTTAAGATCACCTATTATTTCGCGTCGGAGATTCACTAAAGATTAATAATCTATATAATTAATAATAAGAACAAAACCCTTGAGAAAGGTTCAATACACAAACCAATATATTGTTGAGGAACCACAAGTTTTACTCGCTACATTGGCGTAAGTAGCAGTAAAGTTGGTAATCTAGAAGTTAATATTTTATAAAAACATTGGAAACTATTAGCTTTACAAGTTTGCGGAGAATCTTAACCAACTTTACATTTAAGTGTGGAGTTATATGATCATTAGTGGTATGACTGAATTACATTTTCGTGTTACATTTATCTATATTAAGAACGCCGATTAGGACGTAGACACGGGATTCCGCTACAAACTAGATCTCGCTGACCAGCAGATTATCGCAGATCCCGCTGAGCCTCACTTCAACTCGCGTAACCGGGGCTGGCAGCTGTGCGAATCCACATCACTAAATTAATATCGGATGATCTCATAAATCAGATAACAGCAACAGTCATGCTTAATGAGTCGACGATTATAACTCTTTTCCCGCCCGACTTTTTACCTTTTTTACTATTGTATTTTTTATCAAATTTTGAGAGACTGAGCAGTATGGAAATAAAATAATTATGTGAAAAGGTTTTATTAAAATTATATTGCGTTACTGTACATACAGTGTATTTAATACCTCCCAGCATTAATGTTATAATGGATTAGACAATTATACGCTTTAAAGAAATTGTGTGCATCAGTTAAGAATATTATGAATTTTTTTTTAATGGTTTCCAATATAACTTCCCCGCCTGTTGCTACTTCACTATTAGTGTAATATAAGTGTTATCATTAGAGTCGTAGTGTTTGTTGATTTACACTGAAACACTGAATCGATGCTACATTTCACACCTGTTGATACTTCACTATTAGTGTAATTTTAGTGTCGTCTTTAGATTCGCAGTGTTTATTGATGTACATACTGAACACTGACTCGGTGCTAAAATTCACACCTGTTAATTACTTCACTATTAGTGTTGTTATTAGAGTAGCAGTGTTTATTGATGTACACTGAACACTGACTCGGTGCTACATCTCCCAACTATTGATACTTCACTATTATTGTAATATTAGTGTTATTAGAGTAGCAGTGTTTATTGATGTACACTGAACACTGACTCGGTGCTACATTTCCCAACTATTGATACTTCACTATTAGTGTAATATTAGTGTTATTAGAGTAGCAGTGTTTATTGATGCACACTGAACACTGACTCGGTGCTACATTTCCCAACTATTGATACTTCACTATTATTGTAATATTAGTGTTATTAGAGTAGCAGTGTTTATTGATGTACACTGAAACACTGACTCGGTGCTACATTTCCCAACTATTGATACTTCACTATTAGTGTAATATTAGTGGTTGTTATAAGAGTTTCGCAGTGTTGGTTTATTTACACTGAACACTGACTCGGTGCTACATTTCATACCTGTTGATACTTCACTATTAGTGTTGTCATTAGAGTCGCAGTGTTTGTTGATGTACACTGAAACTTTGACTCGGTGCTAAATTTCCCAACTATTGTTGTTACTTCACTATTAGTGTAATATTAGTGTCGTCTTTAGATTCGCAGTGTTTATTGATGTACATTGAACACTGACTCGGTGCTAAATTCACACCTGTTGATTACTTCACTATTAGTGTTGTTATTAGAGTAGCTGAGTGTTTTTATTGATGTACACTGAACACTCTGACTCGGTGCTACATTTCCCAACTATTGATACTTCACTATTAGTGTAATATTAGTGTTGTCATTAGAGTCGCAGTGTTTGTTGATGTACACTGAACTTTGACACTGAACTTTGACTCGGTGCTAAAATTTCCCAACTGTTGTTTACTTCACTTATTAGTGTAATATCAGTCAGTGATATGATTCGGTGCTAAATTTTCCCAACTTTTGATACTTTCACTATTTAGTGTAAAATCAGTGTCCTTGTCATTAAAGTCGCAGTGTTTGGTTGATGTACACTGAACTTTGACTCGGTGTTAGAATTTCCCAACTGTTGTTACTTCACTATTAGTGTAATATCAGTGATATGATTCGGTGCTAAATTTCCAACTATTGATACTTCACTATTAGTGTAAATATCAGTGTGTCATTAGAGTCACAGTGAGCATTGTTGACATACCACTGAACACACTACCAACATTTATTCAAGTTACTCTGTTATTCCTTTAGAGTAATAAAGGGGATGAGTGTGCTCTCTCCGGGAGACATCGAGGTACTTTACATTTTGACCAGGAAACAAGCGCTGCATTTGAAAGAATTTCCATTAGGAGGTATACGCGGATTTGCTTCAAACTAGATCTCACACTGCATATAAGTGATCAGTTGATATCGCAAGTCCCAGACTGAGCTTCAGCTCTGCACGCTTCACACGACTGGGCTGTCAGCCAAACGAAATCCATCAGCTTCGCCTATTAACGTCAGATTATCTCCTAATTCAGACAACTTCTGCAGTCTTGTTGTGGGAACATAATAAACTATCATATGAATGTACACGAATTTGACAATAAACCCATGACATATTTTTGAACAACAACAAACTTAAAAGTAAATTAGTAAATTAAGAGTTAAGAAGCAATATACCATGAACTTGAACAAGGAACACCATGGGTGCTCTTGGTATTCACTCATACCTTTATTTGAATTATTATGTTGTTAATTTAAATAAAAGTTTCTTCGTAATGGGTCAAAATAATTATGAGTATCCAGTGAATTACGCGGTTTGTTTGGGACAAAAACTATTATATGTCCAATGTATTTGTTTTTCTGATCTTGTCTTCGAAACCTACATCAGTAATGTGTTCGGGATCGGATTTCGGCTGATTTCTTTCTTTATTTCTTTTTTTTCGTAGTCACATTTTTTAAAGATACCTTCTATGATGGCAGACAAAAAAATAAAAAAACACGTGACATAATCACTTTTCGAGTAAAAAATATGAATAGCATTTAAATAGTATTTTGGAAGATCCTGTAACTAGATCTCAAGCAAACACTACTGAAATAACAGTAAAAATCCGGTAATCCGTTTTCTGCTATAAAGAAAAGTTTCTTAAAGGGCGCCAATCTAAAACTGGTTAGATCACTTTTAAACTGGAGCTCTCTCCGTGCATCTACTTCATATTTGAAGTATTTTACTTAACCACCATCTATCTCCATGAGAAGAAGAGGACAGCTGTTCTTGGAATCAAATCTCAAACCATTACAAATAATATCGTTCAGATAATAAATTAAAACCAATCCCAATAAAATTATATAAACATTATTTTTCATTAAAAGACGACAGAAAATACTTTAAAAACTCATCTTATATACTTGTATATAATAACGTTTATTATCAAAAAACACCGTGAAAAGTATCAATTTCGATTACAAAGCATACCTACTACGTAATGCATTCCTATTTAGTTTACCACTAAATAGAAAGTATATATCTCTACCAAGTTTGTAAGACTTTACTTTTATTAATTGTCAAAGAAACCGTTCTACGGACATTTCTACTAGATAACTCCCTAGCATAACTTTAACTTCGTTATTCCTCCCCAATGTATCATATTGGTGATTACTTCTAAATATAATGTATAAATCTCGTTTAATTATGCCTAGTTCGTTATAAAATTTATATTCAATACTAACAGAAATGGTTCGACATTACGATATCTGGGGATCAATTGGAAAGAGTTCAAAAGTTTTACCCACCATCATGATTAGCTTTTTTATAAATATTTGTCTACATTTGTATAACTGCTTTACCATTTTTATTTGTTTTGTTACAAAAAACTAAATAAATAAAAAAACGTATTAGTCAAAATTAATAAACTTACTTCTCAAGGCCAGGGCTGATATCATGCTTAGACTATATTATCTATAATTTTCACTTCAGATCGCGTTGAAACATTGCGAAACATCTGAAATATTTCGGCCGTACTTAACTTGGCGGGTCTTGGTATTTTCACCGGAGATCGATCTGAATCGACAATAATGAGAACCAAGACACTGATGATATTAAAGTGGTAACATTATTTCGAGTGAACTAGTTCTTCAGTCAGTCATGATCATCTTTATTACGTACAAAACGAAGAAGACCAGAGATAACGGATGACTCAGCTGTACTTTCCCTGATGTTCCTCAGACCGGGGCCGTGATCGTGACAGTGAGGCAGAGTGCGCGGGCGGAGAAGAGCGGCAGCGCCGCGGCGGGCCGTGACGGACAGACAGACAGACAGGGCCAAGTTCGCGTCTTTGTCCGGGTGAAGGCCGCCACGAATCGCTAGATACGAGTCAGTGGTTCCGGAGGTCCTGAATCGGGTGGGACTTGTTTCTCAAACTCATCTTCTTTTCTTGCTATTATTTTGTTGTGGTCCTTGTATCGGGTGAGATCGTTTCCCAAAACGATCTTCTTTTATTGGTATTATTTTGTTGTGATCCCTGTATCGGGTGGTACTGTTTCCAAAACTCATCTTCTTTTCTTGGTTTTATTTTATTGCGAGTCTCTGTATCGGGTGGGGACTGTTTCTCAAACTCATCCCAAAACGATCTTTTTTTACTGGTATTATTTTGTTGTGGTCCTTGTATCGGGTGAGATCGTTTCCCAAAACGATCTTCTTTTTATTGGTATTATTTTGTTGTGATCCCTGTATCGGGTGGGACTGTTTCCAAAACTCATCTTCTTTTCTTGGTTTTATTTTATTGTGGTCCTTGGTATATCGCGTGAGATTGTTTCCCAAAACGATCTTTTTTACTTTGGTATTATTTTATTGTGATTCCCTGTGTTGGGTGAGACCGATTCTGAAATTCTTTTTTTTATTTTGGTATTATTTTATTGTGAGTTCCTGTATCGATAAGATTGGTTCCAAACTTATCTGTTTTCTTTTATGTTGTGTAAGTAACTGTTCCGGGAGGAGACCTTTCCTTACTTTTTCTTAGCATTATTTTAAAGTGCTTTCAGCATATTTGGCATTTCATAAACAATAGTGAAATATCCATGGACGGTCACATCCGGGGGTGGAATATGCCTTCCAGTTGAACCTACGCTGGATACAGCAAAAGCCAACTGTCACTTACATCTGGGCCACCCTATGGATGTCCAGGAGCGGCACATCACCAACCGCAAAATACTGAGATATTGGATGCAAATCGATAAGTCTAATATACTGCAGGGGGTGACTTGGAGTTGATAGGGGCTCCCTAAGTGTTAAGGGGCTGTTGCTAGCCGTACCATATGGCCGTACCAACCCTGCCTGCTTTGCCTGGAGAGCTGATACAGAGCTCCTTCTTTCAAAGAGACCTGACCCAGATCATACCCAAAATTCTTCCTAATGGATCTCGACAGGAGGCGATTGGTATGGGCCCCATACCTTACCTATACTGAATATTCCTTTCACTCCGGAAGCAGCACAAAGGTTGTTTTAGGACTAATTGCAGCTTCTAAACTTCTTGGCCTAATAGAACAAAAATAAATATTGATCTGTCCTCCTAGATCTTGAGGTTAGATTAGTCTTTCTATTTGAAATGACAATAACGTTCTTTCACCAATACCAGCAATACAAGAAGCTGGATTACATCTATAAAACACTAGTTACATCTAAACTATGTAAACTAGTTACAATTAATAGCATAGTTTGGTTTGAACGTTTGGTTTTCGACCGTTCAACTCTTGCATAATCAATATCGGTACACATAGTTTTATTAACTATGGTGGCGTATCGTGAAAGACCTAACTGCTAATTATAGAGTATCAATTTTTGAGTAAATTCATTAGAAATGGTTGTTTAATCAAACTTTATAGAAAGAAGCGTTAATAAAACCTGAGGAGTTCATGGGAACGAAAATCGAAACAAAAATGTTTGGGTTATTAAGTATATACGACAGCTTACTTTGCTTAGTCAATAACATACTAACCTAACTCTATTTCAAGTTATTCTAAATTACCGCTTAACCATTATCAATATCAAGGTCGTCTTTTTAATTAGTTTAGTTTGCAGTTTTTTGTTGAAAAACAGCCATACATTTCCAAACGTACATTTTCTTAAAAAATTGTGTTTCTTTAAGAGATTATATGAGCAAATGAAGTTTGTAACAGCCCAAGAGGAATTATGAAGTACGATTAACCATGATCAGTTTTCGTATCACTCAATAAATCAGAATCACGGAACAGAATTTAATAAGATATTTCCAAGTTATGCATCAACGTAAATACATGTTGTAACATTATTTGGCACCCTGCGACTAAAAGAATGTATAAGTTCTAAGAAGCATGAAAATAATAGTTTAAGAACCAAGTCAATTCTTCGAACTTTAGTTTCTAAGACTCTAGAGATAAACGCACAATTAACCGTAAAGTTTTTAATAATTTAATTCATGGCGTTACTAAATATTAATCTTCGTTTCATAAATTTTGGGGGAATATTACGACAGGAAAAATAACTAACAACCGAACAGATTACTAATTCTTGCCCGGAATTGAGGCAATCCCCGCTGTCATTTAAATTTCGCTCCAATGAGGGTAGACACCCCTAAAATCCTAGAGGTTACTGATAATAAATGTTACCAATCTCCAACAAATCGAATTTCTTCTTAAATAATCAACAGCGCAGGTTCTACTCAACTAACATGCTTTCATAAAATAGCTGAATTGAAACGTTATCTTCTATTGAGCATTAGTTCAGAGGTATATAACAAGTACAAATTTGTGAGACACCGTAATAGAATGATGAAAGATTAATTTTAAAAACCGAATGAAAATAAAAGTGGTGTGTTGTAAACAGTGTGAAACCTTCTAATATTGAATGACCATCAAAACCGAGACAGTTAACCCACATGTAAATCGCATGAACACCGGCCAGCCGCGGCCGCGACGGATTGCACAAGACATCGGGATCTCATCTTTAACTCCACAATATCGCGGTTCTGGCGACCGGCCGACACCTCGTCCCGGGTAATTATACGCTAAACCGCAGACAAAAACCCGCCCTACATTCCGCCCCACAGCCCCGGGGCCGCTGCTCCACATGTTTACTGGATGGTATAATGAGTTGCGCAAGGCGCTAATGTTTTGCAAATTGTGGAGGGATGCCAGCAGCTGCACTGCGACTTTCAAACCTGCCCGAGGTCCTGCCGGATACGGAAGTTTTACGCTCGACAAATGCAACTTTTTCACTACAACTTTTACAGCACGCCTCTGCTGACGTTCCGTGAGCCTGCCCTTGTACGGCATCGTCGCAGATAACTTGCAAGACTAGTTACTGTTGGTCGATTCAGCAAATGTGACATGTAATTAACTAAATCTACTCAAGCCTTCGAATTTTAAAGGATAACTGATAGTGTCGTTTCTCACATAAACGTGTTATAACCACTCAGAGAAGCGTTTCGTAACAATGGCATGTGCTTCGCCAAATGATTTGTGTGAAGTTTTTCAAACAATTAGGTAACATAACAAACTTTCAAACATTAGTTATAAAGTTTGGATTCTAGCATACGTTATCTTCTGCACTGAGTTGTATGTGATTTTGCACACATGCAATATGTCTAACATTACTTACAAGTCCACAATAATTACCTCGAAGGCGGCAAGAAAGGAAAAACAAAGAATAGGATTTCACAAAATTATAAATTCGGTTAAAAAAAAAATATTTTTACATAATTTACCACCATTTATCCACCTTTCTCGACCTATCCCGATTCAACCTTGTTCTCCAGTGCTGAACACCTGAAGAAAAAAACATACTTTCTCCCAAGGTGAACTTGGAATTTGGAATTTTATATAATAGGTTTCCTTCCTTACTGTGACAACGGTCACTACTCTTGCCCGGAATGATGCAATTCCCCTATGCTGTCATAAAATTCCACTCCAATGGGGGTAGACACCCCTAAAATCCTAGAGGTTACTGATAATCAATGTTACCAATCTCCAACAAATCACATTTCTTCGTACCATGTTGGAAAGCAAGCAGCCCTCATCAGAAACATAGCCTTGCATTATCTGATGAATTTTTAAGTACCCATTCTGCTCACCGCATAGGTCTGAAAACCTGCAAATTCCAGCAGGGTCGTCATAGGAACTTAATTTCTATAAAAACTTAACATTCTTAAACCTTTTGGACGTTTATATACGATGATAACTTTATATTATTATTTGCTGGATAGCCCTCTGAGACCATGTATTTTTTTTTTAACTTATGGTCGAGCATCACTAAAACTTATGTTATTAAGCTTAATTAAACTCATGAATGGGTCTAGACTTCTAGGTCTAGGGAAGGGAGCCTTGAGTTCAACTTAGCCAAAACCTCAGCTTCATTGGTTTACTGGGAAAAAACTTAATCGAATACTTTTGCAGCATTTCGCTGATTAAGTCAAATGGTTTTACAACCAGTTTATTCATCAGCTTAGTCATCTAAGAAGTATTTCCAGCATTTTTACATAACTCGTTTAAGTGATATAACCTAAACCTAAATCTTAAATTGGTTTTTTGGTCAAATAGTTGTCCTACAAAACTTGAAAATTATTTATTTGTGAAATCGTCTTAAATGATAGATTTATTTTAAACTCGGTAAGAATCTTGATTATAATACTTTAATATTTTTCCCCTCGAATGTTGAAGAGCCAACCTCATTATTTATCTTCGGAGCCAAAATAAACCCCGTTTTATTTAAAAAAAAATTAATAATTCTAAATACCAGCTCTAACATCGAAATTATTTTATAATCTTTGTCTTTAGCAACGTAAAAAGTAATATTTTTGTGACTCTGTGATGCAAATTTTCAAACAAACCTACCATAATAATAAGAGCTTTTTAAAAGTATTGAAAAACTTAATATTTTATTGCAAGACCCGAAGAATGGCGTCTAATTTCTTTGCCTAATATCTTCTAACCATTAAGTCCACACTTAAAACAAAACTATGTACTGCTGCCTTTACAATGACCTTGACCTGAAAGAGATGTGAGTAGTTAGTACCATACGAAGATATCTTTTTAAGATGACTCGTTTAAGCTCATCATAACTAACATATACCACTTTTTCTATCTTACCAACGAAAACTCATTATGTTTTGAATTTATTATACAAGGGAGTATTTTTATTATTTCCCGTATCGATGATAACAGAGTTATACTTACTGAAAACATAAAGGAACGATCACATGAACGATGAGTAAGAAACACATCGATACCCATAACACTGAGCTCTTCAATCTTTACTCAGCTCAAACCCGTGAAACCTGAGATTATTTTAGTCATGAATAAAAACACACATTAAATTAATAAGGTTATAATTGAAACCACTTTAGCTGTTAATGCTTCGTAGTGTATATTTTTAGAAGTTGTGTTTTTCAACCTTGTTATACTTATTAAAACTGTTTTCATTCTCACAATGTCAGGCCTCTGGACAATCTCTGTTATTGTCCGTTAGTTTTGCTTGTGGCTGTAATCAGGGCCTTAAAATCACTGATCTCTGAAAAAAATCAAATTATTCTGAAAAGAATCAAGAGATTGGAATATCTTCCAGTGAACGTTAACAATTTTTGAACATTTGTCATTTAGAAAGGATATGCTCAGCTGTACCTATTACTCAATAAGAAATCGGCTGCTAAGGCCGTGGGTAACTGCTAGTTATTTATATAACACATTTCCCCTAATAGCACATAACACACATTTCAAATAAATAGTTTTATGACAATTAAAATGTCTACAAAGAAAATAGCTTATACGGTAGATTTACACGATTTGTATTAACGTTTATCTACTATACGTTGATGTGTTTGTACTAATTTTATGTTTCATTATGTCATTTTCATTTTGTTTATCATGTTTTGTTTTGTTGCAGGTTAGTATGGCTGGTCATTGGACCTTAAGGACAAATACGTGAGTTATTACTATACATTTCTATTCCCATTTGTGCAGAATTATTGGAAAATATTAGTGAGATGTCGTAGAAATATTAGAAGCAAATCTACTATTAGTGTTATGTAGTTCTGCAAGTAGAACATTTTTTACCAATTACATTATTTAACATTTTATTTATTTTTTCGAAATCATTTAATTAATTACGCTCAATATTAGTGATTTGTTAATCAATTGAATGAATAGCTAATTTTTTAATTCAGTTTCACACTAATAAATATTATTGCATTATTTTTTAGGGCTTATATAATCTGTGGGTTAATTTAGTGAGTGCTTCTGTAGGATGAATTTATATTGAATACTTTGTGATGTACTGAAGCTCTTATCCTACACTCTGACTAATCATTGCCAACTAAATATTTACACGTTAATGTTTTAAGTAGTAAAGAGCTTCAGGTGGTCTAATAATATAAAACTAATTATTAAAAATTTAAAAAACTTAAATTAAAATTGATTGGAATTTTGATTGGAAACATTTATTTTATTTTAACTCATAGTTAATGAACTTCTAGTGACATGACTCTTTTATTGGCTGAGCTTTAGTGAAGCCTCGTGGGGCTGGAAAATTTCATATCTGTATGTATGTCTGCAATATCTAGAAAACAAACTCCTCCTTTAGATGTAGAATGGTACATGAACCTTCATGTCTCGTTTGGGGAACTCTGAGTTCGATTGTGATGCATGTCATTCCTTGGGATTTGGGCTGAGCGTTAGCAATTATTTTCACATTGGTATTATGAGTTACCATGATGGCAACGAGAAAACAGCAGAATAGCTAAATTTGTAAACAAACTCGGTACACTAATAAGAGATTTAACATATTACACGTAAAAAACATAGTAGCCTAATTGCTCTAACACATCCAATATCATTTTATGGTAACTTGGTGTGTGGACATTTAGTATTTAAATACTGGTATCATCCCAATTTAATGAAAAAAGTGCGAATATATCATGTGACAATATATCTATAGAAAAATTTTAACCGGAGACTTGAAACTTCATTTGTACATAAGAAAGAATGATTTCATGATATTGCACGCCCCAACTGAGCGTCGTTGAAGCCTATCGCTCAGTAAGGCTGACACAATATCTCTCTTTTTGATTGCGAGGAGATGTAAACATAGCTTTGCTGGATCAATAATTAAATGAGCTGTAAAACTTTAAATTTTACCTCCACATAACTGTTATACATTTGGTTGAGGCGCACTCCTACGATTTCTTTAGAGAAAATAAAAAATAAAAAATATTTACTACATATTGTCCCCACATTTTAGATTTATTTGTAACTAGAGTTACATTGTCAACTGAAGTATGTGATGATTAGATTCATTCCACATTTATTTGGATGATACTTGGACAATATTCGTAAATAATCATGAATTTACTTATAATAATAATAATGTGCTGAGGAATACCAGGACACCATGCGGTGATCCTAAATGTTATTATTATTGCCTTTGCCACTGAATAATGTACATAGCTCAATGGCACATTTCTCTGAAGTCGGAGAGTAAAACTATTTCCCACAATTCATTTAAAAGTGGATTAATACCTGTGCATAAGTTGACGAGATTTTATTTTAGTGGTTATAGAATATATATTCATTTTGTTGCGTTTAACCTATAACAAGGCTAGTTCATTTCTCACTGTATTATCTGGATGATACGGGCTAAATGATAGTAGAACAAATCATTGATCTTTATATAAACCCCGTAATATTTATATGTTTCGTGAGTTTTCCTAATTTTTAGTCTGATCAAATGAGAATAAATTCACGGGGTTTACTCATTCATACATCCTATTCAATAGTAAATGTACACCTATAAACATATAAGCGCTGAATTTTTAAAAGAACATCTCAAGGTTTCTGTTACTGTTTTATTATTTAGAACATACATGAAACTATAAAATGTAGAATATACCTATTATTATTAGTAAAATAAGTTCATATCTCAAATTATAGTTTCAGTTTCAAGCTGTGTGTATGAAAATTTCAAGTACACAGGTTATTTCTTTCTCGAGATATACCCTGTTATGGTTTTTGCTAACGCTCAGCTAAATCCTATGAAAGAATATAACACCATTTCTATATATTTGACAAAATCGTAATGAAATGCTTGCCAACTTATCAAACAAAATAACCTAATTGCATATGTTGATGTTAACAATACCTTTATATATGTACATTTCAAATAACTTTATTTGATTTGTATTACAAATTTGTTTATTCTACGATATTTAATTGTTGCCATCAATGATTACCCGTAAGACCAATGAAAAAGTTTTTCGCTAAACGTTAAACCCAATCCCATGAAGTGGTCTGTACCAACATTCAATTCAATGTTGTCTATGTAGAAATATACGCTTAAGCTTCCAAAATCCAAAATTCAAAAATTTTCCAAAATTCAAAATTCAAAATCCAAAATTCCCAAATTTAAATTCTTTTAGATCATTCCTGTTCTTCAGATGATCGTTCGGGACTTATAGACAGACAGAAATTAACTTTCTCCAGCCTCTCGAGTGATTTCGCTTTGCTGACTCTCGGCCAATAATTATGGAATGTTATTAAATAACTACTTTTTATAGATGTGTTCAAACATATGAGAGTTATTATTGTGAATTGTGAAAAAAATAAAAATTTGCAGTTATATGAGTAATTTGCTGTTTCTATCCACAAATATGAATCTTAACTACCATCTTTATTTAGTCAGTTTATACAGCATTTTGCATTACATTATTGTTATTTTGTAAATTTAACTTTTCGAATTTAAATAGAAAACTTTCAATTTAAGTACAAGTATTAAACTTACCATAAATCCAGGAACTCCCTCGGTCTCTTAAGAAACAGATGGATGAAAGGTTAGTCCTTGGGGGAAAAATAAGGGAAAAGATCGAATACTCATGTTTTATTATAAGGAATTAAAAAAAGTCAATTAATATTCTAATTAATTTAAAATTGATGGAAATCATTATAAACTTTAGTAAAAGTTGAGCTAATAAAACAATCTAATCGGTTTTCTCATGATACAATTTAGGAAATTTAGACAACCAAATAGGCTATTCCGAGTGCTTAAAGACTGCAACTGTATACGTTAAAAAAGGTTTGATCAAAGAGACATGTTAATGCAACCGTCTTGGCTTTAAGTCTTCAAGACCCATACGTCTTACAATCGTGTTAGTACAATTTGCTGTTATTATCTTGCTCAAGTGTGCTATTTGTATAGAACAATTCTCAAACTCATACCATGGCAAAATCCACACTTCAATTGCAACGCATTCCAAAGTAATAAGGAGAAAATCTCATACCCTTTCTGCTGACACATCTTCCCTTCAAGGCAAACATTACCGACAGAATATTTGAAATAAAGAATTTAAATTAAATTTCTTAACTACATTAAATCTCAGTCAGGTTAGAACTCTAATCTAAAACCATCTTGTACAGCTGGTTTTAAGTATTATAATTGCATGTATTCCAAGAAAGGGGTAGAACGCCCACTTTAAACCCTTGTTCAACAACCTAAAGGTTGGGACACACATAACCGCACCGCGCCCGACACGTCAGTCGGCCGTAATGCTGACCGTCAATACGGTGAAAGAATTTGCAGCCGCAGTATTCAACCTGCAAAGTCCAATTCATAATGTCCGCTTACCGACACCAGAACCACACGTGGCTCGCACCGTGCCCGCAACCGTCACCGATATATTATTAGTTTGAATTTTTGACGGGCTACGGTGCGGTCTTCGAAGCCCAATACATAAACTTTGTTTTTCCTGTGAGTTCATTCTTTTTTAAAAAATTTGAAGTAGTCTACACGTTCTATTTTAGACAGTGAATTATTTAGTATAGCCTACTAATTCTTAATTCCCTGTGTTCGCGATTATGATAATATAGCCTTAAATTTACTTGGCTTAAAATATTACATTTTCATAGATTTTGTTACCTTAGTAATAACTAGTCATATATTCTTATTGTCCTTATTTTCTTAGTTACAAATTATTTGAAAACCATATTCGTAACCTTAAGTGATTTTAAACAACAAGATTCGAATTATGAAAAATCTACAAACAGTTTTCATTAAATTAAAACATAACAAGCATGTAATTATTTGCGGCGAAAATCTATTTTTCTTTGATGTATTGAAGTTACATTGATAAATTTATTCGGTATTTTGTAAGTGTCATATTTAGATATGTTTCTATGGTCTTTTTTTATTTTTTTATCCTTTTCACTTCAATAAAGTAAAAATAAAAATATTTTATTTACAATAAGATTTTCAAGCAATGAAAAACCCATGTTAGAAAATAAATAATAATAAATAATTGATTTCCCCCCAATTATAACAAACTGAATGGATTACAAATAAATATTATTGCAGTGCTTAATAATAAATAATACTATGATATAACGTATTTACAATAGCAGTAAATTCAAATAAAAAAATGTTTTATACCGTGATTACTTTTTTCAAATTTATGCACTTAGAGTAATAAATATAAAAAAGTAGGTTACATCCTTTTAGATTTTTTCTTTCTTTTTTTAAACTAATAATTAGGCCAATATATTTACAGAAATAAGGGAAATGTTATGAGGTACCCGGAAGCAGGCTGATTAGCCTGTGTTTGGTTGGGATATCCTATATACAAAAAGGGTAAAAAATAAACCATACGATAATCGAGCAAGGAATGAAATGATAGAAAAATGTATTTATTGTAGCTTATGTAGTAAACAACTAATGTACTCTTACGTTTCAAAGTTTAAATTTAGTATAACCTGTGTGCTGTATTAAACTAAAAAGATTTGGCATGATTTACTTCACAATATTAGGCTTTACACATGTAGCATTAAAATATTACTACTATAAATAATTATTTTATAATGCTCTTACGTGTCTATTTAAATATTAAGGTTATAACTTAGCAGACAAGACTAACCATACACTAATGTATTATCTTAAACAAATATTCAATATCATTTTGACCGATTAACCATACTCCTATCTTTTTTTTTAGAAAATAATTATTTGTGTTTCTACTATTTTTTACTAATTCTGGCAATAAATTATTTGTCCTCGGAGCTATTTAAAGAAAAACGTTTTGTAAAAAATCTGTTTTTTGTAAGTTCTCCCAGTAATATATTTTACAAATATTTTACTATGTTTTAACAAATTATTATAAAAGGGCTTGCGACATGGCAAACTCTGTCTGGCATCCACACTATAGCTTTTGGGTTTTAACACAAAAAAACACTAATATAATTGAATAGTGTATTTGACCGAAATTTCATTGCAATGAAACACAATAAACAAGAAGTTTAAGGGGATAAAAATATAACCAAGTCTTTGTAATGATATTTACAAATTTTACATACTAGCTGATTGTACAAAGCTTTACTGTAGCATTACAATGTTTCATTCATCACAGCGATTAATAAAATAAAACAATGATATTACAATTTTTCTCAAGCAATACTTAATCTTCCGAATATTAATTTTTAAAGTAATCTGTCACTTCGAATTCAAAAGAAACATGCTCTAGTACAAACAGTGAGATTGTTGCGTATTCTCCGGACTGCATACGGACATGTGTGGCCTCCACGGTAACCGAGCCGAGCCCGCACCGTGACAATAACGGCCGACTCACGTGTCGGGCACGGTCATTATGTGTATCCCAATTAAAGCGGACTTATTATAGAACTATGGTTGGGTGACAGTAACCATATAAACTTTGTTATATAGAAATATTATAATTCATAATTTGTTTTCAGCTACTTACGAGCCAAAGGTTAGAACACAAATTTTTATCAACTTAACTTATCCACCATGTCTTTAAGATCTATATATCTATACCTTAACGGGCAATCTAGACACTCTATGAAAACTAAGGTTCTTACCAAGCCACTTGAGCTTTCACTTTACATACAACTTATTTAACGTGAGTTCATTGAACTCCTTCGTTAAAAATAGGCTGTCCACATGTATAATACAAATGCTACACCTAAGACAGCATTGATCGTCTGTAATTCCTAGAGGTTGGAATGTTTTGGATGATAACGTTAAATTGAACTGGCTTGAACATATTCGGATGTGAAATGAAACCATAGATTTTTTTACCTTAGTAATAAGTTAAAACTGCTATCAGTGCCTCGATTGTTTAGTTCATAATATTAATAGAGGATATTCGTAACTAGCTCGGATTTGGTGGTTAAAAGAAAATTCGTTCCCAACAGGATCGACTATGAAACGACTAATTAAGGGAAATCCATAATTTTAATGAGTAATTTAAAATGTTCAAACTTGTTCAAAATATAAAATTGTACAAAATATTCCAATTAAGAAACACATTTTTAATTTTTAATTCATGTTTCTTGTGTAAAAAACAAAAATATGATTTTTGGCTATAATGGCTAAATATGAAGTTTTGTTTCAATCTATTTCTACGACTAGTTTTGACAAAACCCCGCAAGTAGAAAGAATCTTTTCAGACGGGATTGAAATTAGCAAGTAAACAAATTTTTTTCTGAAAGTTCATAAATCATGACGGCATGACACGTTTGTAGGAGAAACAAAAAAAGGAAAAGTATATTTTCCCACCCTTTTTGGCAGATCAATTCCAAACAACCAAGGAAACTATAGATGTTACGGGAAGGAAGTAAGACAGTCAAGGCTTGTCTGTTTTTAAAATACTTAACACAGATGAAAATATTCGAATCATATGTATACTGTATTAGATTCTTTTAATATAGTCGATTTCCCCTATCACTAGTTCTGTAGGGCCAAGTGGTCTGTCAGACCAATGGTCAGTCTAAATTCAATTAAGAACGCGGGGCGCTATTCAAGAGTTCCACAATTTTGGGAAAATCTTGTGGTATCAGAAATCAGATTTTATGAGACACCCCGGAAGCATGCAGATTAGATGGTTCAGGTTGGGAATATCTTAAAAAGGTACACTAATATAAACCAACGATAAGAGAGCATTCCAACCTGATTGACTCTGTAAGCGTACCAAGGTATTAAAACTAGGTAGAGCTTTGGTATTTTGCTAATTTTGGTAGTTGGTATTTACTAATTTTGGGGGACCCAACGAGTCACCAAAATAGTTCAGTATCAGAAGTCAAATAAAATACTCCAATTTTTAACTCTTATTCTATTCAAGATTAAGATGTCTTACAAATTCGGACAAAAACACTGACAAATCGGTAGACGAAAACATTATCTTGTCACAAAATTAAAGGGCATTAAACAATGTACACCTTCTATGCTATGGACTTGACGTAAATTAACGAACATAATTACTGTTTTACTGATTATAAAATTCAATGAGAAATAGGTAGATTACATTTTGATCTCGGATATTTCATACCATAGGATTCAAAATGAGCACTTTTCTTAAAGTTTGTCAAGCATTTTACGCAATTTTCAGATTCATACTTATTGTTTTTTAATAACTCTTAAGGACAATTTCAAGATGTTAATCCTTTTACAGATATTATAGGTAGACAATTGAACCGTTATAAAAACTGAAATGTTTACAAGCATTAATTTCGGATATAACTGAACTAAATTGAGTTCACGTTTATGTAATGAACTTTATATACTTATTAACCGTATTGGAACAAGGTTTAAGGTTTATGAAGATTCCTACAAAAAAGTAATGGCAAACTTGAAAATCCTATTTCCTTCACTAGTTTCAAATGTATTAAAAATATTACGACAATTTTAACATGCCTTTATTAACAATGATTTAAAAAGTTTTTAGAAGATATTCTCCTATAAATATTCAAGTATTTCAGTTTGACATTTAGAGGATGACGGTCATTTAAATTGTGTGAAATATACCTGACTTCCGACTGAGTCATTAATTTTATAATTGGCAATCAAATTTTGTTTGTCTTTGAGTTGGGTGACAGTAAACCAATGCTGATAATAAAAAATTTAAAATCGCTAGATTTCCAAATAAATATATAAATGTTTTAGTTGTTAAAGTCCTCCTTGGAGTCCCAGTTGTAGAACGATCGAGGAGTGGAAAAATTTTTATTTCATGTCAAACTATACTCTATGTCAGAGTATTTTTTTTTTTTTGTATCAGACGTTTAGGGGCAGCCCTTCTGAGATACTCTCCTAGATAAATCTACTGAAACCAGAGCTGTTTAGAAGTTCGATTACACTACAAATAAAATAGGGGACAGCCTTCTGAACTTCCTCTCCTAACTTAGAAAACTTCTGAATGTAACTAGAGCTGTTAAGGTAGATTAAAATAAACTCATAATAAACATTTAGTAAAGAGATTAGATATGTTTACGTGCCAGAGTTTTCAGAGGTCGAGGGTTTAATAACTACAAGGACAAATGTTATACCCGATGAGCCTAAAGATCCTTTTTTATTTACACGATACGGTACATCCTAGACGATAAAAATGCGGCGTCTCTACTTTAAATACAGGAAACTGCTGTATTACAGTTCAACCGGAATACGATACATCCGCACATATTGTGTCACTTATAATAACGTACTTTTTGTCATAAAATGAGTCGTTAACTTTACGATTAATATAGGTTGTAAGGACGGGGCAGTCATTGTACTTTCTCATAAAATACATAATTCAAAACTTATATTCTTTTTTTATTTAATAGTGTAGTACACTAAAAATGTACTTCAATTACATGTTAATGTCATGTTTTATACGATTTGTTTTGTTAAAGAAGATAAATATTTAAAAAACAAATTGTACATTTCAAAAGCTGCTGTTTTGTGTGTAGAATTAAGTGGGTCCGATTGCAAAGCAATAATGTAAACTTTAATTGGAAGAATCACAATTGCTATTGCATTTGATTTCTAGAATTCTAAACTAAGAGCGCAATTTTTGTCTCAGATAAAATAAACAAATATGCTAGATGTTACAATGAAGAAACATCAAGGCATTATGTTGCAAGCTAGATACAATTCTGTGTGAACGATAGAGAACTACATTATCATATGTTATGTATCTAAATACTAAGTTGAAATGAAATAGTACGTGTTTACTCTGCATAAAATGTAAATTCCTACACTGTATTAGAATTTAATTATTGATAGACCTATCAGAATAACGATTAATGCTAATAGATTTTAATTTTCAAATTTCTATCAATATCAAAACTTAGATAAACTCCACTGAATGTATTATCTTTTTATATGTTTGTGCAGTATGTTTTATATTGAACTCATTTGTTTTAAACACATATACAATATTTGCCATATAGTAAATTAGTAACACCATTATGTGATTACAGATAAGGAGTTTTAGGTAGCGAAATAAATGACCAATTGAGGCGATGCAAAATGTTTTGTAATTGTTATACAATTGCACGAGTAAGTAATTATGATTGCAGGGTTTTATATTAAAGAAAGTCAAAATGGCAAGTGTGCATACATCTTTTTTTAACTACTCTTTGATTCTTTTAAATTTCTGGACAATCAACTTCCCAAACCTATCAGCCAAAACATGTTGTCTGGCAACACAGTATAATAGCAATTTAACTGGACTTCATCTAGTCTTTAAAGAAATAAAGACAACAAAAGTTATAATTTCAGTGCGTTAAAAATATCCTAAGACAAAACCAAAAATCAAAGAACCCTCACTGTGAAGTATGATTGATGACTTCAGTTAGTGGACATGTTCTTTAAATTATTTTACTTAAGTAATTGAGATTTTGTAATGAACAGTAATTTAAGACATTTCATTTCTAGAATATAATCAAGGAAACTTAGTTTTTTTTTAATAAAAACATATCATTCTAATTCGTAATGTTTCATATACCTTACCATATATAATTTTAAAAATTTAATTTCGTTGTCATCAGTTTTTCTGTGGGGATCGTTACAAGATTTATCAAGTAATACTTTAAATTCCCACAGGTTGCTCCTGAAATAACCAAAATATCTGTTATCTTCTCTCCCAGAAAGGCATCTCAAAGAGCCGTGACTAAAATATTATTTTAAAACATATTTTTTATAACTTACCAATAATTTTATCAGCTACCAAAATTGAACCTCATAAGCGCAATAACTGAAATGCAATAAATCATTGTCTTCCCGTAAGTCGAAATCTCACTTACAACATCTCATTAATTTATTCTTGAATATAGGGGTTAACGCTCTTGGGGTAAAAACGTGTATAGTATGCGTGACATACATGACATGGTTAAATAGGGCAACAACCCACATGCAACCATTTTAGGTCCTCAGAATATAAAACAATTAAGTGCGTTATGCGATCATCCAAGAAAAAGTACCTATGTTTAAGCAAACGAACAAAAAATGTGTGCGCGCCCGTGTGCGTGCGTGTGAGTGGCTGCGACAAGCAGTAGACAAATGACTCAATATTAAATTCGTAGCTGTTAATTACTAAGAGATTATTTGCCTACGCCGCCGCTCCAGGAGGCGGTCTTCGCTCGGAAACCGAGAGGTGGTGTAGTCCGGTTCTTTATATGGCAGAGCCAGGAGGACAGTTGTGGAGTTACAGCTGCGATTGGCGTATAAACTCTGTTACTGGTGTTCTCCAGTTGTTACGGTACACTTAGACGAAAAAAATGCTTTCAGTCAAATGCAGATTCTGACTTTACACTTTATAAAATGCGTTTTAATTACAAACCGTATAAAAGATCCCGACAGGTATTTATGTAATAATTAAGATTATTTATTTATTTATGACCTAACTTTGAAAAGTAATAGTAAGAATGTAATTACCAAAAGGACATTTACAAAGATCGCTTTTCGACAAAATTACGTCCTTCACGTTAAAGGTGGACGAAAAATGCTTTAACTCAGTGCAGATTCTGACTTACAATTTTATTAAATGCTTTTTAATCGCAAACCCTACAAAAAGGAATGATTCCCACAAGCAACATGTATAATTAAAATTATTTGTTTATTAATTACCTAACTTATTAGGTAATAGCCAGAATGAATTTCAAAGGGACATCTTCAAGATCTTGCGACCGATATAAAATTACGTCCTTCCACATCCCACCTTTTTAGTTTGAAAATGTTACAAGTTTTTTATAATTGCATAGTATTAGTTCCCACTGTGACATTTCCATCAGTAACTGTGGACAAAGTCAAATTCGCGACAAAAGAAAACAATTCTAAATGTGTTAAATGAAATCAAGAGAATACGATTTTACTCTACAATACTTAGATATGTTTGTATCTTAACGGTGTTAAATAGTCCTAATAATTAAATTTAGTTTAGTAACTTAAAGTTCTTAAAGTAAGGTATTTTGGATTTAAGGCACTTCATTAATTAAAACGGCTTAAATTTACGTTTATCTTGAGTTTTGTCTCGTAGTACATAAACCATTTTGATTGACATTAGCAAAACTACCTAGGGGACTGCAAAATGTCTTTTTTCAATCTTTTTGCATGTCTATCTGCAAGGAATATCTCCAGTGAATTTGAGCTTAAAATTGTATATGTTCTCATACATACCTTGTATATATGAAAATCAAAGATATATGGATTTACTAAGATCACAAACTAAAGTTGTCTAGAATTAAAATATCTGCGCTTTAAATTAAGGCCATGAAATCTTTGTGATATTCTCATCAAATACATATGACCTTGTCTAACTAAATTCAAAAAGTAAAGGTAATTTTAACGTATCACTCTGCTCTTCTTTCATTTTTAAAGGTAAACCGACCTTTTTTAAAGTATAAAAATGTTTAAACTTGTCAAACAAGTACAAAATGAAACGTTTCATAGTTTTGGACTAAATGAATGCTATGATGAATTTATTAGGACTAAATCGATGAGTATTCGACATAAACAAAAGGGGTTCCTACGTTATTCTACAGTTATAGTTTTCAATATAAAAAATGACTAATTTGATTTATTAAAACACACCCACATAAAAAATTGTTTAAATAATAAATGACGAATAATTTCCTTTACATTATAATTTTTTTTACTTTTTTGTTATAAACGTGTTGTAAAACCAAAGTGTATAACACATTGATTGATAATACCAAATTATTACATACAAAATTACATAAATCAAATGGATTTTTCTATAAATCAGGTCATCCCGTCGAATCGGCTTAAATGCCACAAAAGACATTCATTCATGTCTTCCTGTCCTTATTACACAGGTTACACGCTGTTACATATTATTACAATGCTTATAGCAAATTTGCGAATTCTTGTATGGTAAAAAGAGCACTTAGGCCGGGAGATTGGAACTGTAAATATCGAAATCTAAGAACAAGATTTCTTGCACTCTAGAATTAATGTTCCCTTATTGTCCTCAGATGGCGTTCGCGACAAAAATCAAATTAAATTAGTTTCGTAAGTCTGTGTAATCTAAACTCCCAAATCTGACACCCAATCTCGATCTGCTGCCTTTCAACTCGGAAATCCAATGATGCGGAAGTTATTCCGCATATGATGATGTCTTTATATGACTTTGACATACCACAAAATGTTTGGATGCAGCTCAAAGAGGTATTCGTGTAGTGTCTCTGTTTACGCTGGGAGGAAATACCACGTGGTAAACAGAGTCGTATGTTAGGAAGTTAGCTCAGTCATGTCAGCGGACCTCTGAGCGAAGCGAGATTATTTGTTGTTTTATTATACTTTCATTCGTATTGGCTGAGCGTTAGCGAAAGTTTATCCACTGAAGGGACCTAAAAAATTCATGTTTACCTATTGAAAATTAACCAACCTAAATACGAACTGACCTGTAGACTAAAGTAATGTCTATATCTCTATATAGATTTGAAATTTTGAATTTGATGATGGTGCATGTCCCAACATCGGATTTGGCTGAGCGTTTAGCGGAACATTCTTTAATTTTATAAGACCAATGTTGACTACGAGACCACGAGAAAATAGCAGAATAAATACATTTGTAAAACATGAACACAAAAGCATTTGGATTTTAACATACGAACGAGTGTAGAGCCTTGTTTAAACACTCATATGAAACCTAAACTTAATGATCAATAACGTGAATGTAATGTGTGAAAAGATTTCCTCTGTAGGCGTTAAATTTTTTGAATTAAACCGTTAATTTTTACACCGTAGACAAGAATGATTTTCATGATGTATACAATTTTCTTGGCTGAGCGTCACTGAAGCTCCTATCTCAGTAGGCTCACATAACTTGTCTTTTGTCTGTTGAGGTAATGTTAAAAAAAGTATCTATATCTGTACACCTGTCTGTTTGTCCGCAGGATATCTCGTGAATAAAATGGCGTAATGGACTTGAAATTGTGTACACTACCTCAGCGAAGCATGTTTTTTTAAATAACATTTAAACAAAATAAATACCTTGTTGTTTACAACTTCGAAAATTTGATAAGCAGGCAGCACGGGTAGTTTAGTATATTGAATCATTTTCTAAATGCATTTAAAACTTTAATAACATTCAACGTGCATTCCAGCGCAATTTCTTTAAAGTAAAAAAAAATATTATTTCTCACTCTTTATTAAACCGTTTTAATGAATTTCATTAAAGATATATCCTAACACTACTGCAATACACACATGCTACTTAGTTTTGATTCATGCCGATTTGGTAAATATTTAACACTATTTGGTAAAAAAAATAAATGCACTCAAGTAAGATTTTAAAATGCATAAAAGTTTTTATACTTAATCTTTATGCCAAGGAATTGAACGAATACAGCGAGACGGGGGGTTGGTGGCAAAAGTATGATGTATTTAGTTTGGAAAAATATGTCATGATACTCCAAAATAATGAGCAAATCAAGCTTTAATGTTATTTTGCCCATAATAAAATGAATGATAGAAAACTATTAATCACTTACACACAATACATTATATTGTGAACACCCTGTTTCACAAGTTATACATACATTTTTCTAGCAATAAGTAAAATTTTTACATCTCAATATAACTATGACAAACTTTAATTATTATTAATATATTTAAGTATTTAACCTCCCGATTACTTTATTATTATATAAAATCTCCTGTTTTTATTAAAAAAATTCTCCAATTCTCCCAAACAGGATAATTCCTTCTCATTTTTTATGCCTACAATATGTACCATTTGGTTTGAAATTATAGTTTTTAATGCCTAGTTTAAAATTTCTCTTCATCCTTATAGGAATTTTTGTCATATACATTTTAACACCCCGTGTTTAAATATGGGGAATAATAAGATATTTTACTTAAATGATCCATATCATGTATCAGATCTGTTATTAACATAAAAAAAAAGAAAAATCTGTGTCTGAAAAATTATTTAATCCAATCTGATATTGCATATGTTTCATTAATTAAACTGTACCGATAGGTATCTCTAGCAAAGAACAGCCTTATCTTGATGACAAGATATCCTAGGCGTCCTTATCGAACAGGTCATTACGATCTGATATTATCATTTTTCACCGCGACTTCAGCTCACATCAGGATCTCACCGTATATCCTTAAACTTGATAGAAAGTAAACAATGTAGTAAAACCAACTAATAGAGTTTTTGCATAGATTTTGAAACATGCCTTATAATTGTTATGGTAGACATATATAATCACCACCAGCCATCTTCTATGTAATAATAAAGAAATCTTTTACCCGTCAAAAATTAAGCTGAAGAGCTCACTAATGATTACTGATACTATTTGTACTGATATTCATACTGATTTATATAAATTTGTATAAAATACACAAAGACACAAAAAGCAGCGTTTTTTTAACTTCCAGTTTTAACTATTTCAACCTCGTGTCGTCGCAACGGAAGAGGGCACCTTCCAGAGGAATAATAACCGTGGATCCGCACTAGATTCCCCCTATCCAAAAACCTATACCCAGCTTTGATGACTAGAAGATAAACTAATTAATTTAGATATGTCGAAAGGTTCCCTAACACTATTTATACTTTAAAAACTTAGACCACGTACACTCACTTCTACCCGTCCACTCTACCCGATCGCTGCACAACGACTCCACCCAACCTCCGATCTCAGCCTGCTAACCTAGCAGGAATCATCCTACCAGAACCTGTCAGAAGAATTCCTTATAGTTGGAAGCTCCTATTGTTTAAAGCTATGACCTAGAGGTCGGCGCAGCTGGCTAACGTGTTCGCGGGCTAACTGAAAGATTACGCGCTGCCAATTTCATTATTCTATAGAGGCACTCGCCGCAAAACTAATCTTAAGCTCTTCATGTCTAAGTCCCTCGAGTACACTGAGGTGTTTTAAAAAATGTATGATCATCACTCCTCCTACGTTTGGTGTCTCCTACGCCACCACAAAGATTTTAATTCCAAAGGTTAACTTGCAAATTTGCCTTTATAAGACGAAAAACCTATACTATGGAATTAAAGGAAAAGTAAAAAGCTTGGCCTTTTAGTATTCAATGTATGGACATTAAATAAGCCAATTCAGTTTTCACAGATTTCACCAAAATCTGGCTAAAAACTATTATTATAGACATCTTACTTGGAAAAAGACCCACACTATATTAGATAGGTGTACGACAATTTGTCACAAATTTAAATTCTTAAGCCTAAATTTTTAATAATGAATTTCTAATATTTCAATTTGGAATTTCAAAATAGACTTATAATTAGCATTAGGAAGGTGAATGTGATAACAAATTTTATATTAGTCTATGTCTTCATGCCCAAATTAATAATAAATATATAAAAAAACAACTACGTATAGTCATTATTAAAACCCCTCTTAAGTAAAACTAATTTTTATTTTTTAATACTAGCAAATTAATTAAAAGTGTGTGTAATTATGTTGCACATTAACATAAGCACCTTTTTCCTGATAACCTTTCTATAATAACGTCGCTGATTAATTATAATATGGACACTTCGATGAGTGGTCAGTGTACTTGTTCTCTAGCTATCTTGTGCACTGTTATGACATGGTTCTGTGTGTTGCAGGGGATAGTGGTGGCCGTACTGCTTGTGCTAGGCTCCGCGAGAGCTTACTACGACCCTGACTACCCTCAGTACAAACCGGCCGCAATCCTCCCCATCGGTTCTGCCCCCCTGTGCCCACGGTCACGGGTACGGCTATGGACCAGCTGTCTCCACCTACTCCACGGGGCCTGCATACTCCAGCCTGTCCGTTACTCCGAGCTACCAGAGCTACTCTGCCACACCCGGTGTCAAATACTCGTCTGTGACCCCGGGCTACTCCAGCGTGGCCATCGCTCCTCCCTCTGTCGGTGTCTCCTACTCCACCCCACAGTACTCGTCCAAGGTCTCTCCGGCGATTCCTGCCTACTCCGCCGCGGGGTACTCCAAGTATTCGGTCTCTCCTGCTGTCGCCTCCTACTCGGTCAGTCCTGGATATTCCTCCTACTCCTCTACACCCGGGTACAAGTACTCCTCAGTGAGTCCCGCCCTGTCAGCCTACGCTGTGAAGCCAGCTGCTAAGTATGTGGCTGCTGCCGCTGTCCCGACAGTGAAGTTCCCTACTCCGACATACGCTCCTGCTCCTGCCTACGCCCCTGCCCCCGTCTACGCACCTGCCCCTACGTACGCACCTGCCCCTGCCAAATCTGCTTATTCTGCCGGCGGATACTCCTCAGGAGGCTCTTATTCTTCTAGTTCATATTCTTCCGGAGGCTCTTACTCTTCAGGAGGATCCTACTCTGCCTACAGCGCTGCCCCCGCAGTTGCCACCTACTCTGCAGGACCTTCAGTTAAATATACCGCTTCCGCTCCGTCCTACTCTGCTTACTCCGCCGGCCCTGCCGTGAAATACTCTGCGGCTGCTCCCTCATACTCCGCCTACTCTGCTGCGCCCGCTGTGGCATCATACTCGGCCGGTCCTGCTGTTAAATACGCTTCAGCCGCTCCCGCATACTCGGCCTACTCTGCTGCACCCGCCGTCTCCACATACTCTGCCGGTCCCTCTGTCAAGTACACCGCCTCTGCTCCTGCTTATTCATCATACTCGGCCGGACAAGCCGTTAAATACTCTTCAGCCGCACCTTCATACTCTAGCTACTCCGCAGGTCCTTCTGTGTCGGCTTACTCGTCTGGATCGTCGGCATACTCCTCAGGAGCACATTCATCATCTTCATATTCATCAGGCTCTTCCTCCTCGGGGTACTCCTCCGGTTACAACGCTGGACCTGCCGTAGCTTCTTACAGCTCTGGACCTGCCGTGGCTTCTTACAGCTCTGGACCTGCCGTGGCTTCTTACAGCTCCGGACCTGCCGTTGCCTCCTACAGCTCTGGTCCAGCTCTTGCCTCTTACAGTGCCGGACCATCTGTCTCAGCGTACAGCGCGGCTCCCGCTAAGGCTGCTTACTCCTCCGGATCGTACTCAAGCTCTTCCTACTCGGGCGGTGCTGGCTACGCTGCTGCCCCCGCTGCTGGCTACAGGTATGCTTCAGCCGCTCCTGCGTACGCCACCGCTGCCTACGCCCCTGCTGTGAAGGTCGCTTCTGCCTACGCTGCCAAGCCTATCGCTTCGAAGCATAACGAATATTATGTAAGTTATATTTTTCAATCTTTATATTTTTATTTTAAATTATAATACGAGAATCATACGTTCCGACGTTAAAAAACTAAAGTTTCTTTGAGATTTACATTATATTCAAAGTTGCTATAGATATCACTATATTTTTTAGGAGTAAAAAACGATCCAATAATTAATTCTATTTCTTATGAATTGAATACTTATCAAGTTATAGATTGCAAATTTTATAATTGTGAGTATTGATGTACTAGTCATTCTAGGTCAAGGTACGGCCTTGAGATCAGCTGAGTCGGCGGTGCAGTGGCACGTCGAGGTGCTGTCAGTTCAATACTCGACTCTGACTGCCGACCAGTCATATTTCTACACGCATGATGTGGTCAATGTCATGTCTTATTGTCTATATCCTTAATAAGCAGATTTCTCAGCTCAGTACGTAGTTCTCGTGATCACTTCCATGGCCAAAATATTAATATAAGTTCAACTGAAGTTTTATGAGAACGGGTAAAATAACGAATTAACCAAGAAATTAAACTCCAGAAAGTTTAAATATATCCTATTTTATTGCAAGCTTATAATGAATGTATAAGGAAACATATCAAACATTTTTATCTTAACGTTCATTTCTAAGAGAAATTGAAACTGTTATGTTTTATATAATGGCATTTTACGCATTCACTTTGTTTAACTCATTCAGATCATTTAAGATATAATGTTGCAGGGCTAATGTTTTTATATTGATTTAAATAATCACCCTCAACAATGTTATTCCCACTTACACGCAAAATACTTAGGCATCTAAAATGTTATCTACATCTTTGTTTTTTTTTTATTCGTATACTTTCTTAACTAATTTGTCTTCATCGAGTAAGTAATAGGTTAACCTATAAAACTTATTACGGCTAATGATTCCAATTGTGTAAGCTTTAAAGTTGATCGATGATCAACTGATAGTCTGTTCGCACAAATAAACAACTTAGTGCGTTATTCTGCAAATATAGAAAATTTTTTGACGAATCTAGAATTGTTAGTGTATTGAAGATTATAATAAACTATTAATTAAGAATATTAAAAGAAATACACAGCCTAGTATAAACGTGAGTTTCAAAATTAATGCCTTGGAGAATTAGCGACAAACGGACACAGTGCACTACTGAGTTACTAGTATTGAGATCGTAATGCTACAGATTCCATTATTGTTATTATTAATACAATACTAGGTACTACCATAAGAATTGTAAATTGTAATTGTAAATTTTAATTGTAATTTTTAAAAAAGAACACTTAGTCTCCTGAAAGACGTAATGAGATAATTTTGGAATGGAATCTGCAATATTTTTAGAGATACATATTTCTCCCCTCATCTAATGACCGAATGCAGAAGACGTTGACGATTCGTGTCGTAGATCTTAATTTTCATTCTATCATCCAAAAACTTATATTTAAGTATTTTAAAATGCTATATTTGAATTATTGTTACAGGACGACCACCCAAGGTACGCTTTCGAGTACGGCGTGAAGGATCCTCACACCGGCGATCACAAGCACCAGTACGAAGAGCGCGATGGTGAAGTAGTCAAGGGCCAGTACAGTCTAGTTGAGCCCGATGGTTCCGTCAGGGTGGTGGACTATACCGCCGACTGGGATAACGGCTTCCATGCCGTCGTCACCAAGACCCACGACACCAAGTCTCTGGAGCCTGTCCTCAAGTCTTAGGGAAGCCAAAGTTCATCCTAGTCTGTAGTCTTCCCTTGTGGTCTTCTTAATGCGTGGGCAGGTTAGATCGGGCACCTTCAGTCCTACCATTCGTTTAAGTCACCAAGCACTCATCTTCGATCGCTATAAGATTCTTCAAGTTTTTCATGAATCATGAATTATTATTTCATGTGCACTCTATTATTCCTTTGCTTTCTTTAATCTGCCTTGTCAACTCATTAAAGACAACGGTCTAAACCTCTTTTACTTTCGAATTATCGTAGAGGAAGTTTCAATTTCAAAAACTTCAAGTGAGATGTGAATAAAGACGATAAAGTCCACCATGCCGGATGGACTTGGAAGTGTGAGTCACCATATCTTGCTGACCTACTCACTCGCTGTCGGACATCATTAGATATTATTTATGTTGTGTCGATAGATATGCAGATGTGTGCCGACATCCGTCATGTGCCGCCAGGTCACCGCGTGTTGACGCCGACATCACTGCCTAACAAGGGCCGGCCAGCCGGTCCCGTGATGCAATTTCGGATCAAGTATTGGTAAATTGTCGGTTTTATTTGCAAATAAGAGCAAGTGACCGACTCGGGCACGGGCCTGGTTACCTAACCGGCAGGAACGGGTTCGCGATCCACTTCCTGGCCCATACCTCCCTCTGACTACTTCATAAATTCCTAGTATATCAAATGTCCACTGGCCCATTATCTCCTCTCACTCGCTTTATGAGGCGGTACCTGCAGGCCGGTGGTCATTGCTTCATTGGCGCAGGTGCTGGGGTTGCCAATCCAATTATTATTATTTTCTTATTTCTTTGTTCAATACTTTGTCCATAAATGTGATCGATTCAACCCTTCAATATTGCAGACCCCAACACAATGAAACCAATACGCTTTTAAATATTTGTGTTCGTTTTCTTCAAATTAATTAACTGATTTTCTTATGAAATTTTTAATTTCCTCTGTACACAACAAAGTACTTTTTCACGAATAAGATTCGTCATCGATAATATTTTCTTTTGCACACTTGTTTTGATTTCTAATTGAGAAACTTTTATTCTATTCTGTCATAAATGTTCAGTTATTTCCTTCATTTTCTTAGTATGCATCTTTATTCAGTTTTTTATTTTGCAAATGCAAAATTCTTTACTGCACAAAACATTTGACACCGTGTGTGTCTCCAGCTACTCACAATTTCGAATCGCCATCACTCATTCCTCCATCTATCCTCACATCGCACCCCCTCCCCCATCACTCAGCGCCCCCGCTAGCTTCTGCCTGGCATTGACTGACCACGATCATCTGTACAGTATCTCAACCGGCAACCTCTTATCCGGTCCCTCTTCGTATTCTTTGTAAAAACTGTACTGTCCTTTTTAATCATGTGTAAATATCATGAAGGGTATTGCAAGAGTGCTGCCTGATAGACGTTAGGGTGTGTTAGTTATCGTTTCATTTAGAGGAGAAATCTTTTTTATTTAATTTGCTTAACTTTTCATCTCAATTTCAATACCATTTCATCTTCCCAGCGATTCTATTACGGCCCATGAAATCACAGACAGCAAGAGTGCCATTCTTTTATCTACCATTGTTACCATTCGAAAATCGAATTACCACAATAATGTTACCATTAGACACGTAAGGCACGTTATTTCTTAGTACAAGTTTTGTATATAATTGTAACCAATTGTGATATACATTTTTATATACACATTTCTTATGGGAGTTTGTAAAACGTCAATTAGTATTTTTGTAATAAAATGTAATTATTATACTATTTCTGTTTATTTCTGATTACCCTTATACTATTCCAAAATCCTGTCACCTCTGACGTCAAATGTTTAATAAGGTTTTTGAAAACATAACTTATGCATCACATACATAATGCTACTTTTACAACAGCTTAACTTAGCTAATAGTATTAAATTCTACAATAGATTACCATACACGCAATTATGACACTACTGTATTTTTATTTCTCATAAAATATTTCGACGTCCTGCCACATTAAAACGTCCTAAATTATGTTGCATGTTCCTACTTGCAAATTTTAATTACGTTTATGTACAGTTTAACATGAAATTAGAAACTGCAGTTTTAATCGTAGTAATAGGGCCTACTACTTATGAATATTTATTCAATTATTTAACATTCTCATTAAATATAAAACACTATGTTTGAGTAAATACGCATAATAAATTCAAAGTAACCAAGAGAGAACCCCACCGAGAGAACATTAAAGCACAAGCTTGGGAGCGAGCCGGTCTCCGGGCGGGGCGTACCCGTTGACCATTAAAGGCTGCAACTTAATTACATCCGCAATATTTCAAGAATCAAAAATTCGTCTGCCGTTGAGAGCCATTGGCCATCATTGTGTAAGCGATTGGTCGGAGCCTGTCACTTATGTAAGAGGCCTAATTACCATAGGAAAGCGTGCAGAGTTGTATAATACCGGTCAGGTGTGGGGGAGGGGGAGGGGGGAGGACCTGGCCCCAATTAGGCCACTATTGCATAACCGCACTGACCACCTCTTCGGTAATTAAATTTGTAATTTCAGACCTGGAATTTTAATGGGTTTACACCGTCAGCCAGTCGCCAGGTTCAGTTTCTAGGCCGGACCACGCTGCAGCGGGGACGTGGGACATACTGTTGTCACCTCACAGTTGCTACTCGGCGGTTCTCAGCTTAGGAGCGTGTCTGACAGATACGAGTATGTCGCCCGCTTCGCTCTTAAACGGCATTGTTTCTCGGCGTTCACGCATTCTTAATGGGGTTTATTACAAATGTATTAATCAATCAGGAGAAATAAAAGCAATTAAAAGTTTAGAAAGAAACAAAACTTAGTTTTCAAGATGTATCACACTTATTACCGGTACTTATTACCAGTATCGTTCAATATGATGTTATTTGAGACACACACACACACACACACACACACACACACACACACACACACACACACACACACACACACACACACATACATTTTTTTACAGAAACAGGTTATTCTCTTCTAACAAATAAACCACGGTATATTGGTTCAATTATACATTCTATAAATTTATCGTGTATAAATATATAGGTACACTTCTTCAGACAAATATAACTTGTATAAATATTTACATAAATTGTTAAATTTAAAAAATATGGCAAGAACTCAAACAAGAAAATCAAACATTATAAATAAATACAGTAGATCAGCAGCTTGATGGTTCATGACATGACGTGTGTTAGAATAATAGAACGAAAAATAAATTTACCTTAAATTAAGACCCCTTGGATGTCTTGTCTGAAGGAACCCCCAATTGGTGTGCAGTTTCACTTTTTGTTTTCAAGCTATAAAATCTATTGAGGCTTTCGTTTGAATTTTCAGGGGATCTTAATTAGGAATATGCCAATATTGATGGTGTAACAATTTTCTATATGATTTTGTTTATGGACATTGAGAGCGTGACTGGCTAAAAGGTGTTTCTATATCGCTATGAACGTCAACTTTCAACTTATCGATGGCCAGTTACTCGTATCCAAAGATAAAGGATTACATTAAAAGGTTACACTTAGACTTGTAGATGTACACTGTGAATGATTGAGCGGATAAACCATTGTAATTTATGCTTACAGTTTCAATTACAAGATTAAATTATTCAACCTTAATATATGTTATTAATAATATTTACATCTCATTTATCTTACTACTTGTTTTACTATAGCCAGGCTTGTATTTAACAAAGAAATTCAACACACATTGCATAAGGTAGTGTAAATACTACTGGAATGTGCAACCGATCCATACAAAGTATTCGATTGTACCATCCGATTATACTTGGGCAGCATGGCCGTCACATCACGAATTGCATGTCGAGCTATCGATGGTATCACCAGACATAAATGCTCATTAAAGAAAATAAGTGGAAAATGGACTTAGTCTCTATTTGTATAATTATATTTGGAAATCAAATAGTGATTATCCATTCAGATGTAGAATAAAATATGAAACGTATTATACACAAATTAAAATACAATACGAAATGCGATATAACATACAAAGACCGGAATGAGAAGACTTCTGTTAATAAGCCAAACTAATAGTGTACTACTAGGTTGGCACAACAGCTAGTGTTAGGAATATATTTTGTTAGCCTACGTAATGTTGGAATTTAAATTCTGGCTATTTCTTCTAGAGATGATACTGGAATAGATTTTTACGTAGATTGGCCTACATCATGGAAGAATTTATTGCTAATTGTTTGCAGGATTTAAAATAAGAGTCTTGAATAATTATTTTAAAATAAAGCACAGCCCTATCAATTAGCACATCAGGTTCAAAGGGACGAACTTTAGGGAAGAAATAGATACCACAGTAACTACGACATAGCAAACTTTGGCTAGGGCCAAGCCACTCATTGCTTACTATATTCACAAGAAGTTGCAATTTTAAGTTTTGAGAAAAATTAACCTATAAGTCTAAAAGCCATGCTGTAGGATTATATTGTATTTTACAAGTACTGATTTTTGAACCAAAATTAGACTCATTACTGATTCTAAAGTTCCACCAATCTGTTACGGATACATCTTCACAATTAATATACAGTGTTTGTACCATAGCTCCAGGAAGTCGACCTCGGAATTTTGAAGATACAATTGTAAGTAGTATTAGTTATTCTTTTAAAAAACATACATGTTCATAATAAAGCATGAATAAAGTTTAGAATAATACGCAAATTTCAATATCCGTGCAATTCAATGCAACATTAGTGAAACAGATAGTGAAGTAGCCACGCCAGTAATGAACTGCACGGCCTTCAAGTCACCGACCTGACAGCTCAGCGCTAGAGGTCAGGATCAATGCCAAGGCCGTCCAGGCTCAGTACTGTTCCGAGTTCGCAGAGCACTGATTTGCAGAAAATTAGAGCAAACTAGCAGAAAATTTTCAACTACTTCCTGTTGTCTGTTAATGTAGGCTTAACTACAGAAGTGTGCCCGAGGTGATATGATCTTTAATCGGAGTTGAGGACTGTTTCATACCAATTTTAGAGCACACGGACCAATAACTAAGTGGCTCAAAGTCCACATAACACGTTGATTGTGACACTTAACTACAGAAGTGTGCCCGAGGTGATATGATGTTTAAATCGGAGTTGAGGACTGTTTCATACCAATTTTAGAAACACACGGACCAATAACTAAGTGGCTCAAAGTCCACATAACACGTTGATTGTGACACTTAACTTCAGAAGTGTGCCCGAGGTGATATGATGTTTAATCGGAGTTGAGGACTGTTTCATACCAATTTTAAAACACACGGACCAATAACTATAAGTTGCTCAAAGTCCACATAACACGTTGATTATGGCAGATGCAGTATTGCACGTGTTCTAGTGTTAGACTACTTAAGACTACTCAGTATAGAGCACCAGTGAATGTGATAATACTGTATATTCGCTATTTTTCCCTGGTCCAAGTCCAAGAACTGAGAGGTGATTTACATTGCATAGCATATAATTTATTTTATCAATAGAGAAATTTCCCGTAAGCAAGTATAACGATTATTAGCCACTAATTTTGGCGGAGGTCGAATGTGAAAGTCTCAAAAGTTGTTTAAATATCAAACGATAATTTTCTTTACCAGATCACATTTTTCTTAGCTTGCCAACGTTTTGTAAAACAAACCATCATACATGTGATTAAAATTCAAATAAGTGTCAGAAAACCATTTATTAAGACCGAATATTTAGCAGGAATTGACGATGACTTCCATCTTTTTCTAGTAGTCTCATGGCGATAAAACAATTATTCATGTATCTGGCGGTTTAAAGAGTGTCAGACTAGAAAAAAATGTGATTTGTGAAAAAATTAACGTATTATATCTATAACCGTTTCGAGGCACTCGAGCTGCTGACGGTTGATTTTCTGTATTAAGAAAATTTTTCTATCGATATCAAGAAAAACCAGGTTGTGTTATAGAATGCATATTTGTTCTCGGTTTCCTAGGCTCGACACTTTGTACGTATAATTTGATAATAACATAATTACTCAGAACATCTATGCCAATTCTAATTATTCACCTAATACATAGGGTAGACTATTCTCTTTCAGTGAAATATTTTTAAATCCTGCATGCCCTGAAGCGAAAATTAGGTTATTTTAACGGGAGGTACTGTTTAAAAAATGTTTGTGTTACGTTAAAATCTCACCTTTATGTTTTATGTAACTTTAAACAGGATGTCCGTCCGTGGCTACTCTATTTGGGTTTCAAATTGTCTTTAAGTAAAATAAGACCAGTGATAATAGTAGCAATGAGGAATGTCAAATTCATAATTCCATCAAGTTTCGCTGCACTACGCTCTATAAAATCAGAAATAGTTGACATTAACTACACTGTAATGAATGACAAGTTGTCTTTATGTACCTTCGACGACAGTGAGTTTTAGTACCCCATTTTGATTGGGATATCTTCTTGCAGCACAATTTTGGAACCTTCTGGACGCAACAAAAGGCATTGACGAGCTCTCTAAAATTGGTAACGACATAGTTATAGGCATAACATAATATCAGGCATTGGCTGAAACCCAATAAATGCACCAAACGTTCTGACCTCATTGAACATCATTGAACATCCACACGTTATTGTCTCCAAATTCCCCATGAGGACAATGCTGACATTCTGAAGAATCAATCGCATGTTATTTTATCTCACTGGAGTAAAGTAAAAGAAGTTTAGAATGACCTGAACCAAAACGTCACCAGACACCCTCACCTTGATGACACTATAACTAAAAATATATCTATGGTCAATTAGAACCATAAGGATTAGTCTCCATATTTTCAACCAACCCTATCTCACTACTCTAGGTACAAAGTTCAGGATCTTCATAGGTGCGTCATCAGACACTGTTACCTGGACGGCGCCATGTCTACAAGTATCACTATGGTCAATTAGGAAAATAAGGATCAATATCCATATCTTTAACAAAACCTATCTCACTATACTAGGAAGGATGTTTAATTTCTAAGAAAAAAGGATGTATCGAGAACCCTTACGTTGACAGCATTTGCACCATCAGATTAAATGTCAGAGACACGAAGCAACACGTGTTCTAAGATTACGTTGTTCTACGTAGTCGGTGTCGCGTAGCCACAGACATACGAAAACACACATCACTAGCGTTTACATAACTTAGCCAGTTATAAATGGGTGGGGTGGAAATTAACACGTATGATATTACAATAACAATAATTACAAGACGCGAGCTGCTTTTACCGTGTAATATTTAAATGTAATGCTTACCAGGATTAATTAATTATTAAATATTTGTATTTTCCAAAATATTAAAAGAAATCTCTTTACAAAAAGTACTTTAATCCATCTACAGAATGTGTTAGTTAACTTTAAATGTGTATAAATAATGTTATGTAAGAAAGTATAGATATTATAAAACGTCTGTGTCTAGGCAAGGACCAAAGAATTTCTAAATCTAGTTTTAAATTGCTCTTTGCTTTGTAGGAAATTTAACAATATTACGGTTCCGAAATAAAATTACACTTTCCACACTACTCTTATCGCAAACTCATTCCATACTTAAGTCCGCCATCTTTACTTAATCTATTTTCCAAATGTTAATCGACATGGTTAAGGTCTGAGTGATGTCCCTATTAGAGGTAATATGAAAAACCGTCTTGGAGCAACAGGACCGTATTCAGTACAAATATTTGTTCACTATAAGTTGTCTCAGAGTTTTACAATACGAAGTTTGCTAGTTTATTTCAAGATTCCAAAAAAACACCTGTAGGACGAGACAATGAGGATATCTCTTCGCCTGGATTGCACTACTTTTTATAGTCTGGATGTCTCTGATGTCGAAGTTATACGAGGGGAGGGGGTTCGTTTTGAGCTTCTTCGTTCTTCGTCGCCGACTATTTTAGGACCCCTTAAGACGACTCCAGATTTCAGGAGTCAAGTCGCAACAGCATCAAATTTCAGATGCTGTACTTAAGAAAAATGTGAACTGGAGCTGGACTCAACATTCGCATTGAATCAGCCCTTACCACTGTAGCTGCTTTATATGTAGAAGACATCTGTAGGAGTTCTTTGATAAATGACATGGTTTAATAAGAATATGAGATGTATTTTTCTTTCATCAGCTGCTTGAATAGTCATTGAGTAAGTTTAATATATTGCAACTAAACGTAATCTTAATTTTCACTTTAATAATGTTTCAATAAATTAGGAAGAATGTAATTTATTTTATTTAATGTTATTTAACTAAACACACATTGGGTTTAGCTTAGTAGCACTTTCCGTATATGAAGACAGAGTGAGAGAGAAAGAAGATCAGGCATTGCATAGCCCTATAGAAAGTAATATTTAAAATAACCAAGCGTCCCGAAGCCACCACACTCAGTCAGTCCTTCAGATGTCCAGCTATGGTATCTCTGCTGTAAGTAGTTCTTAACCCACCTCATGTGGCGGCTTTTGTGAGTTCTTTCTTTAAATAACAGTATTCTAATACCTCCCTCTATAATTTCATTACCAGTTTTATCTATAAAAATCTCTTTTTACCCCCTTTGCAGTGAATTTTTCAAGTGCTACAAGACGTATTGTGAAGACTTCCACCCGCGATTACCGCAGCTGTTTGGGAACTGGGAATGCGCGCTCCTAACGTAAACATCTCGTCAACCCTTTGGACACTCTCCCAGGCGTGGACTCGAACTCCCATTGGTGATAGCAGCAGAGTGATGTAATGATCCTCCGAAATAAGGTACCGCGAACCCACCACAACTTGAAAACAAGTATATTCAGTCTACGCTACTTGCAATATAATTGCGAATTGTTTATCAATCTTTATTCCATTACGTCACGAAACTCCGGCCATAACTGACCTGATAGACGTTAGGTAATGTGTGTATATATATATATATATATATATATATATATATATATATATATATATTCAAATGGCAATTTGACATGTTATACAAAAAATGTAGTATATAAAATTCAGTTTAAACAATGTCTTAAAGACTACATTGGCTCTACAACAAATAATTTAAGAATAAGAATGACAGGTCACCGTTATGATTTTAAGCATAATGATGAATCAAAACCACTAGTCATTCATAGTAAAATACACAAAGAATCTTTTGAAAATTTATATACAGTAAAACCAATACGATCAATAAAAAATAATTCAAATACATCAAAATTAAGAAATTTAGAACAAGCATGTCAAATTGTCACAAAATCTAAATTTCCATATAAATCTTCGATACATTTAAATCATCTGAACACTCATCACATCTTTACACCCACAGTTTGAACATATGTTTATCATTTCAAGAATATTATGCTTATTAATTTATTTATCTGTTTACATGTATGTTTTTAATTATTTTATGTGTTTCGTTATGTTGTTTTGACCTGAAGAAGCGTAATGCGAAATATAGTTAATTCATATTAATATGTTGGCCTTTTTCTACATATATATATATATATATATATATATATATATAATATTCTTTTATTATATATATATATACATACACATAACAATTTATAATAACAAGTTAGATTCCAATGATTCTAATATTAAAATTTGTACTTGAATATTATGCTTCAAATCGTTAATTTTCAGATAAATTCCATAAACATATTAAGCATGAAGAAATGTCTGTCTTTTAATATTACAAACAATTATATTTTACAAACTACTCGAGGAGAGATTTTTCTATTTAAATAACTAAACGACTACAATGATCAAACTATGCAAGGAAAGAATGTTCTCTTTAAATATTCGAACGTTAAATATTATATTTACGGTAATGGTATAATCCATTCTAGAGCATTAAAGATAGAAAGAAGACCGCAACGTAACGATTACTACTTGTTAACACAGCTTACCCCACAGACACTTGGGAAGTGTTTCTCCTTATGTCAGGATTCCTCGAGAAAGGCTTTAAAACTACATGTGATAATTACTCGCGTGCTGACGAGCAAGAAAGTAGAGTATACGTTGTTAGAGCCTTGTTCGTCAGTATAATATGTAAAAAGTCACAGTAGGAGGTGTCCGGAGACTTAATAGGCGCTCTCTTGAAAGTGGTTCCGGGCGATGCCTGGGCCGGTGAGGTTTTTGTGAGTGAGAGTCTCTGCTCTGCTGTGAACGCTGGCGGAGTATTGGTATTTTTACCCTCCAATAAAAACCCGCTCAGTTCCATGTGCTGGCCAGTATTTGAAAGGAAAATATATCTCGGCAACTTATCTTACTCGATGCTTCATGTCTTACCTTGGAAGCCTGGTGGATGACGATGTCTTTGGGAAGCTTCCCAAAGAACATCTCAGGTATGTTATGAATATTTTTTAAAATCCATCTTTGCATTTATCCTGTCTCGTTTCAGGACAGTTTTAGGTAGATTTCATAGAAATTGGCTTATTGCAATCGCCGTCCTAACGGAAATATATATATATATATATATATATATATATATATATATATATTAGTTGCTGTTTTTTTACTATGGAAAAATTTTGAAGTAAAACAGGATTTTCCGGACATTTTCCATCGTTCAGTGATAAAAAAAATAGTATCACTGTTTCGAGATCTGCAATCTGATCTCTTTTTCAGGTAAATAACTAACCTAACACATAATTACAAACTAGGTTAAAATAAACAAATAATACAAGAGCATTGTGACACGCGTGAGTCAGGAATCACACACCATGTTGTGTGTCAACTTCACTTCACAATTATTATATGTTAGGTTACTTAAATACCTGAAGAAGATATCAGATTGCAGATCTCGAAACGTACTGTTACTGATATTTTTTCAATGAGCAACGCCAAATGTCCGAAAAATCCTGTTTCCTTTATAATATTAGTTTAGCGACGATTCTCAAAACCACGAACATAGTTTATTTATTTTGTAATTATTTCAGTTAACACTTAAACCCGTATTAGTAACCAGTATAATGGTAATTACACGATTAGGTTTGCAACATAAAATGGCTGATAAAATTTGCAATAAAATACGAATAGTTGTAATAACCAATAAGACACAAAATTACTGTTTGAAAATAAAAAATGACTACAAAATATATTAATAGGGGACAAATATATCTGAGATCAGTATCTATAATTGACTGATTATTAAAATAGAGGTACTTCCAATAGATTGTTATAGCTGACTAATACAATAGGTCCCATTCAGTTAAATTGCAGTCTCCTCGGCAAACAATAATACTGTAATTCATAACAATGCGTATACATCTAGTAATACGCGAGCTGTAATAGGCTACTGCACGCGGTCCAATTCTGAGAGATCAAATCAGAGTGGCCTATATACATCAGACACTGAATTGTGCGCGTAACAATTCAGTCACAATCATGGACGGTTACAATATTCCAAATTAATTTGTTCTTTTTTCCAACAAATTTAAGACGCTTTGAAGGTTTAATGGTAATTTTGCACTGTACATAACAAAACGGAAAAATCAATTCCGTAATTACGACATCCAACTAGTGACTAGTATACTTAACTTTTCTTATCCTGTATAGGTACTTCCTTAAGCCCCGTCAGGAACTGACACAGGTAGAAATCTATCTCCCCGTGGCCACGATCTATCCAGGGTTGAAGCTCTCGAATGAGACGGAATGTCCAGCGACCGTCCGATCCTTCCGTCCACCTCTGCTGCCAAACCTGCAGAGTCTCCACCCTGGCAGCAGCCAAGGCATCCTCTCAACCCTGCTCGGCAGCCTCCCGAAAGACGGTCTGTCTCTCGATGGCCAGCAGATCAATAGGAATCACCCCAGCCACGACCACCACGGCCGAACCGGAAACGGTGCGGTAGGCGCAGGCAACCCTAAGGGAGTCCCACACTCTGTGCGCAAATGCATTCCCCCTACGTAAAGAAAAGTATACTTAACTCCAGTTACCCGGTAGATATTGAAATGTTCTATTTAAACAGACGAAGTTTGCATCATTGTCTGTCTAAATGTTCGACTAGAACATTTAAACAGGCAAGAACGTAGCCAGGAAAACTTTTGGGGGTCCAGACATCTGATATTTTCCCGTAGCGGACAGAGAGTAAGGCTCCATTTTCCCCCTTAAAAAGTTCTTGACCCTTTTCTTTGTTAAGAACGATCTTTCAGCAGTACATGTCAGTAATGCTGAATTATTTAAATAATAATAATCGTTTACTAAAAAGTAATTGAAAAAATTGAAAATTTTGGGATCCGGACCCTTTGGACGCTGGCTACGTCCTTGAGACAGGCATGGTTTACACTTGCCGTACCCTTTTTATGTAGAATTTGAACTATCCTTAACTTATTTTTAAAGTAGCTTTTAAATTCATATAAATCTCTATTGTATTAAATTTAGTGTTAAAATATAAAGAGCGGTCTAAGTCGTTGGACTTTGGGTCTGAGTTAGAGATAACGCAGGTTTAAATCCTGTCAGTGACCATTGCACTTTTTATCAGTACCATCGACCTTGTACTGTATCGACTCTCCCCCTTATTCTGTTTGATAAGATCCTCGCACAGGCCAGTGGCCCATGAGGGCGGACAGAATAAGGCTTATAAAAAGAAAAAAAAAAGAAAAAGAAAACAAACAACAACCCTTTCTCTTTATGTTTATGTTCAAATAATACTACTGCTCGATGGAAACATAACTTTCTGACTACATAATACTGGATTGAAAAACGCATGAATGTACGTTATTTATCTGTAATAATTTGCCGCTGTATAATTTTGACTCTAGCTCTGAATATTAATGCGAGTAAAATGAACGAATACGCATGATAGTTATGCTTTATTTACTAACGATAACAATATTATTGCTCCTTGACACTTACATAAATTTCTTTTTAAATTTTACAAACATTTTATAGGTTCGAGACAAAAAAATATTTTTACTTGTGTGTACTCTTAGATAGTCATTTAGTTTTTAGCTCAATCAATTTGAATTATTCAAGTATTTAATATGTTCAGGAAGTGTTGAAAAGCAACCACAATGAAGAAGCATACTGTAATTTAAATGGAACAACTTCATACATGTACTTAATTTTAAATAATGCGCCATAATAATGCACAATAGTTTCCTTACTTGCACACTAAAAACTTAAATATGGTTTTTTAACGTAACAAAAACTAACGTGTGTAATAATTAATTGAACACCTTTAATTTGAACAGGTCCCATACAAAGTGCATGTAAAATAAAGCTATCATATTGATGGGTTCACGCCACAAAGCCATTGCACAAAGCTTCGTGGTAGTGGATTATATTGGCGGCCATCATAATTTGAACCTCATAAGAGCGACGTAAAATCTCAACTCTTTTTACGCCCTTATTTGCAATCACATAATATAGAAGCTTTATCATTTTAAGACATACTTAACATGCATCCGAACACTTTTTAGTTTTTTAATATTTTTATTGATTATTAAAAATAACTTTTATAATTCATCGTGTGAATATTCTAAAAGTATGAAAAAGCTAAGAAGCGTTAGTATGCGTACTAATCACATATTTTAAATGAAACATTTATATCATAAATCTACAACCAAAGGTGAGCAAGTAATAATGTATATTTGAAGTATAACAATGTTGTTTGGACTTAAGATCGTTCGACTAAAACTCCCTAGTCATCTACCCTCTAATTCACCCTACCCTCTACTTCACCTGATCCCTAATTCTTCCAATCCCCCACGTGAAACAGATGGAGGGATTACCTGCTATAGTATAGTCTAGGGAAGACTATACTTAGTTTTCTAAATTATCATCTGTCAAAAAACTTATACTTCAAAATTCATTCAAAGGTAATGCCTCAAAAAGAACAAATGATCTTAGAACAATCTCTACAGTGTAATGTAAAATCCAACCACAGCAACATAATATCAAAACCAGTGTACGTTAATTTTTGTATCTTCTCTTGGGATTATAAGTTACTAACAGTAACAATAATGTTTACAGTGTTATCGATTGAACTTTAACCTTACAAAGAAAGAATAACAATCAAGTAATAATTCATTAATGAAAGGCCTCAGATTCAATAGCCAAATAATTAACCCTCCTCCGGAGTTGTCAGAGGGAACTGTGAATTGAACCGTGGCCGCGGTGGTCAATCCTTTCCTTTTACCGCCACGGCGCGGCGCACAGCCCAGGTCAAGGCCCGCGCCTCGGTCACAGTCAGAGCTCATTAGGGCTGTGCGGCTACTGTACGGTACGTAGCAGTGACGAGGCTCGCCCGCCCACCGCTATTAGCCGTTGTTTCTTGACCGACCGTGTTGACCTACTGATGTAATTTCGCAACGCTCCGAAATTTAGTTTGATCGGCGGGTACAGTTGTGATTCATTTGGTAATATGATTGAGGTCTTATTCGGTTGGGAATGCGAGGTCGAATTTCAACTGTGCCATTGGTCAGGCTGAGTCGGTTGTCGATCTTGTTGGGGGCCTTTCTTTATTTATGTTTCTAGCTGAGAATGGGTGTGCAAATAAAGCATTTGGTAACTTTGCACTGTGAACGGATAGGCCAGTATTTAGAAAATATGTGGTTGAAAGCAAAATGTACCCCATTCAAAATGAAAATGCATAAACAAAATACGGTACTTACAATCTGTCTCAATCCTCCTTTAAATGTTATGGGTGAGTTCTTCAGTTGGTCAACCAAACTAGGTGAAAGTGAAGGAAGTTTAAAAAGAACGTAAAGAAAAATTGCAGATAGTATAATATTTGTATTCTTAGAGAGATAAGTCCATATCGAAATATAGAGCTTGAATACTGAATTTATAAATATATATATATATATATATATATATATATATATATAAATTCATATATAAGTAGATAATAATATGGGGTTCCTGGCGCACTTTCGGAGCCGACCGAAAAAGTAATGTAAAATACTGTTCAATGTAACCATAAAGGAAGCTGAGAAATAACACAGCAAATCTCAATGAAAAATTAACCGAATCTACAGTCGTTCGTCTCCAAAAGCGATCGGTACATTACTAATCTACTCTGTGGAATGAAAAATTAACCAAATCTACAGCTGTTTGCTTCTACTTTCTTAAGCTGTGCTTTGTAAAATGTTGTCAAATCTGCTACGAATAAAGGAAAATCTTCGAAATCTTAATAAAATTTAATCAATTTAAAACATTTTTACTAAAAACATACTGTACTTTAATAAAAAACTTTTCTACTAAATAAACAACATGAACTCACCAAAGTCTCTACAATTTCTAGCATTAAAAAACAGTGCAACAAAGATGAATTCAGTGAATTGCGGTTTATGTTCAACAACAGTTGATACCGTCTTCGATACTTTCCTTAAATGATACAGAATTCAAAGAAACTTGTAAAGTCTTTTGCAGAAAAAATGTCTAATGGAGTGTTTTAACTATCGGCAAAAAAACTAAAAAAGTAAGGGATTACATATTTAATATAATTACGAAAGATATTGAAAAGAAAGTAAAAAAATAAAACAAACAGAGAGTTTTCATCGTTTTTTTATGAAATTTTTTCCCATATTATACGTCCTTTCAAGATAATCAAGACTTAATTGATGAATTTCTTAGGAATTTTTGTAAGTATCAAGATTTATCAAACACAATTCATTAAAGAGCATTATAGAATTTTTTCTTATAGAATATAGCCACATTTTGTGTGAAACAAAAGATATTACTGTAGATAATATTCCATGTGATTCCTATGAAGAAAGACACCAACTATGGTTATCAAAACAGTACTATGACGTGGGGAGGGACTGCAAGTTTTAGAGTTAAGACTTTATTCTACAAAGTTAATTGTTATAATTTCTTTATCTTTAATAGTCTTCTTTCCAGTAAACAACCAAGTGTAATTTTTCATTTTTGTTTAATTCTTTAATCTTTTCTCATCCACAAAACAGTCAAAAATCTGTTCGGCAAGTGTACTTTACAATCTTCCAACTCGGCAATTATTGTAAACCCGAATTTATCTTTCATTTTCTCCAAATTCAAGATTCTATGTTTCTTCCTTTCTTCCAATTCATTTAACTTCTTATACTCTTTAAACTTACATTCTCCAATATCATTTAACTCTTTCAAGAACTCCATTTTAAATAGAAAAAATTTAAAGACGGAAAAAATGAAATTTGCTAAACAATCACTCGAGAAGTCGAGGGAATTGCCAACATCTTCATTGTTTGACGAGGTTCTTCATTTACTTTTCTCCAAATGTACTATAAAATCATCGAGGATTTCTGGCTTAAAATCGTAGACAAATTCAACATCCAGATAATGAAAAAATACAGGTAATATCTTTTTCATAATAAACGTGTGTATCGATACCTACAAACCTAATGTATTCTTTGAAAAAGGAAAATAATTTTTGTCAAACGGTTCCAAGAGATAAGTAAAAAATTTTTATTCTGTTTTCTAAATTCTGTAACAAATTTTGTTTGTTTTTTCACCTCCGTATTGTAATTTTGTAAGCAGATTATTCAAATGTGTTAGTTTATTTCGAAATTTCCTAGGTTTAGGTCTTTCGTACAAAATTAAATTACAATCTCTACAAACTAAATATTTTTTATCAATAATTTCTCCTCTATTATAACACTTGTAACAGTTGGCATTATTACTCTTCCATTTAAAACAAAAAGATTTTTTTTATAAATGGAGATTATGGAACTAACTCTGCCGAGATATAAATTTTTCAGCGCAAATGTTTGTGTTTACATTTCTACAACAGAGATAAATAGAAATAATTTCATTTCTATTGTACAACTATTTAGGATATTTTGTCTATGATTACAAAGATTATTCCGGAAGAAATCGAGATTTTTCATCAACGAAAGAGTATATTTTTGAAGTTTTAGAATGAATGAAAGAGAATAATATGAACATCATCAATTATTGTAAAAGACAAGAATGATTGTGTCTTTGGGTGTAGTGTTGTTTAGTGTGCGTGTTTGCGCTATGGGGAATCACATCACATTCAACTTCTACGGTGTCTATTGTTTAGAGACTTGGCCCCTGCACTGCTACTGTCCAACCAAGTTAATGGCTAGGAGCTGTAATTCGGGTCTTAGACTCTGGAATTTTTTTGTTCCCCAAGTCTCAATTTTCTTTGGTAACTACTGTGTAGAAGTTGATGGAGAGATACAATTAGGGAATTTGTGTTGGGTGTTTTGTAAGTGTAATGTTGTATTAATGAACGATGTGAATGATGAATGTAATGAACGAATTAAGGAAGAGAAGGAATTAAGGAATGAAGTGGAAAGGTGAGGAAGCAAATGGCGCGCCAACCACAGTTGTCATTACTCGGCTTGTTCTATAGTCATTACACTATGGCCACTCGTGTAAAGACTTGTCCCCAACCACTGAACGACAAACCATGTCTTCCTCAATAAAAAGCGCGCCTGAAGCTCTGGGATTTGAAACCCAGAACCTCAGGCTTTGAAGGCAAGCGTCTTACCAACTGAGCTACGGAGAGTCTCGAAAGTTATAAGCTATATCTCTGCTATATAAGTTGTTCAATTAGGAGTGCTAGTTTACAAATTTATTAATAATTTTATATTTCAAAAACCACTCAACCGATTTTAATGAAATTTGGTACGCATATAGTAAATACTTAACTCTTTCGACTTAACTTATCCATAAGGGTGAAATCATCCCCTATTTCTTAATATTCATAAAAAAATTAAAAAAAAATTATCAGAAAAATCTGAAACTTCAAAAAAACAAGCGAGTTCAACTTAAAATTTCATGAAAATAACAAAATTTTCAAAAAACTACCCCAATCATCCCTTATCTTAAAAACTCTTATATCTCGAGAACTATTGGAGCTTTTTTGCTGAAATTTGGTATATAGGATCAGTAAATATTAAAGTATTTTTTAAAATCATAACTTCCGGTCCAACCCTTAAGATGACCTTGGAATAGTTTTTTGTTAATATCATCCCCATTTTTTAAGATATTCTTTTTGAAATTAAAAATGAATACTTATATCAATGTCTTTAACAATTCTGTAAAGTTTTAAAATTATCCGATGAAATAATAGTGAAAATAACGTGATTTTTACTGAATTTCTCTAATATCGTTCTTAATCACATCATAGGCTAAAAATTTCTCAGAAACCACAACCACAATAACAAAATCGCGTTTGTAACAGCTTTTTGAAAATCCATATTGATAATTATATCGTTCTTTGAACCAGAAATATTTGTCAAACTCTTTGTTGTATCAATGACATAAAATAGGTCTATTCGCTAAAAATTCTTTAGGATTGTAATACATTTCCTTATTATTACAGTAAACTTTCTTAAAATCTTGATACATCTGATACATGATTCTGAAAAAGACCTCCGGAAATGTTTAAAATTTTGTAATTCATCTGGATAATAAGAACCGTTCAATTTTACTCTGATATTTTTTTTACATCCAAACTATCAAAACTTTGAAGGATTTTTTTCTTGATTATTCTGTCTATCTGTTTGAAAACCTATAATAAACGAACTTGGGATTGAAGATATTTCTATAAATGTTTGTAATATCGAACGAATAAGTTGTTCCGGAAATACCTTTTTGTTCAATACATTGCCAATTCTAGAAAATTAAAACATAATGTTTTGACTTTTTGTAATTCATCAATCAACCTAATTTTACTCGTGGTTTTATAATCAATCATTGGAACTCTAATAAAAAAATCTGTAATTGTTATTTTTCCATCAACAGGCATAACATTTCAGTTGCAGTCTTCAGAATCACATCATCGTCTTCTGCTCTTATAAAACTTAGATAAAAATCCTCCTTTATAGATCGGAATAGTAACATTTTCAAAAAATCCTAATCCAAAATGAGATAAATTTCCAGCTGCTTCAAAAACACCAAATTTAAAATCTGATTCAAAGCCATTAGAAGTTGAGAAATAACATCACTTTTTGAATACGAAATAGTTCCTTTAATTGTGCTTAAATTGGCCACAGTTTTCGACTTCTTCTATCAATTTATTGTGTTTTCTTACTTCAATCTTAGAAAATAAAAAACGGTATAAAAATTATCGATTAATCTAACATTATCAGTTCCAAGATATGCTTGACCATCTTGTTTTGTTAAAGTTCCAGAAATATAAAAACTGGAAGTTAGACGAGCAAAAAGTTATCTCCAAAATCAATATTAAACTCAGTTCTTTTATTCGGTTCATTCAAATGTTGTTTACTAATTGGATAGAAAATTTTTAAAACTCCGCCCTTTCAATATCACTAGCATATTTTCTGTAGTCCGCCATTTAATAAGAGAAATTTTAAACATCGTGTATCATTTTTTCATCGATCTAATGTACGTTTTTATAAGAAAAGATATAAATTTTAGTAAAATAATTAAAAAGATTAGAGTCATTTTTAATGATCTACTTCGTCATATTCAGGATTCTCTTCCTTAAATTTTGCGATCTCGGTCACATATTTCAATAAAATCTGCACAGGATAGTAACCGCTATCTATAATATTGTTCCAATCAAACTGTATCTTTATTTTCATCCAAAAACTTTATACTCAAGTGTTGATAGAGACAAAGAACAGACATATGATCTTTTAATTGATAATGTATATTTTCTTGAATGAACTCTGATGATAAAGTTTGATATTTAGCAATGTTATACCAATTCAATTTGTTTACGTATAATCTCATCATATCTTCGGATAATTCATATTTTTGAGAAATGTCATCCCAATGTTCTTTTTTTCAAATCTCTTTCGTGTTGCATTATAAAAAGATCGAAAGCACTGTAATGTCCCGCCATCTCTATTTATTAAGAAAAAATTTCAAAATCAAGTTTTTATAAATTGGCTCTTTTTAGTGTTACATTCAGCACATTTTCCAGATATTCTCTCTTAACTCCAGTGATGTTTGCATAGTATTTTATATCATTTGTTGCAGTTTTTTCTTTACATCTCACACAATATATGAGCGCCATTTATATAAGGAAAATTAGTCATCATAGCCGCCTAATCCATTAAATCTGTTATCAATGTTTTCAAAAGATTTATTAACATCTTCTTTAAATTTATTAAAGTTTTCTTCTAGTTTATTTACTTTATCGAGATATAAAAGAGTATTGATCATCTATTCTTTTAAGTAATTCATTATTATGTGTTACATTCTCTCAGTGAAACGTGTACCTAAATTTTCAAAAAAGTTTTATTTTCTCATTGAAAATGTGTATCAAAATTTTCCAGAATTTTGTTAATTTACTTCACCAACTAATACATTAACATCATTTTTATATGTATTAAAGTTTTCTTCTAGTTTATTTACTTTATCAAGTAATTCACCAACTTCGTCTACTGATCTTCTATTTCTGGCTTCTAACTTGTCATAGACTTCTGTTGTTAAAATCTTTAACATGCTGTTTATGATTCTCATAATTTTGTTTTAGTTCATTAACATTTTAATAGGATCTTCTAATTGAATCATTACAACAACATCAAATGGATTAATTCCTTTACTAACACCGCTAATTCTTTTTCCTTTAAAATCTAAGGCATTTTTTAAACATTCGGATCATGTAAATCAACAATATCGATGTTTTCTGATAATTTTTAGAGGTTTTAAAATTTGTTCTTTAACAACAACAACATCATGTTTGTCAATACCAGGTCGAACACCGACAATTCTTTTTTTATTAGCTAAACTAACATAATTCTTTTCAACTTTGATCGCTTCAGTAAATTTTATCAGCTTTTTTCGATATGAGACATTAAATTGGTAAATAATTTTTTTTACACCATCATCAACTTCTTTTTCCAATGTTTTTATTTTATCAGCAACTTCATTTCAACTCATGAAATTTGCAAGTTGTGTTATCATATTCTGCTTTAAAATCTTCAATCTCGACAGCAAACATATCTGAATCTGGAAGGTTTTGTAATACATTTTCTAATTGTTATCAAACTCATTTCTCAAACTATCAAAATTCAAACTATTATCTACATTTTGAATAATTTGTGTTCCAAATACGTCAAAAATATTTTGTGAATCCATATTTATTAAGTAATAATTTGTTAACAACTTCTTTAAAATCTTTACCAGTACTCAGTTCATTCCAAACAAAAAACACATAAATGACCACAAATTGGGGGATCTTTATAGTCTTGAATCTGAGAATCATTGTAGTAGATGCTTGATTTTTTCAAATATTTAATCAATTCTATAGGTGGTTTGTCCTCAATTCTTCCATACGAATCAAAATAACATGCATTCTTATCATTTTTATAATAACAAATCCAATGCGTTTCCACTTCCCATAATCGAGTCTAAATTCACAATTCACATTCAAATTTCTTAACTTTTTCAGGTAATGTATCTCTCATGAAGATTCCTCTAAAATGTTTAATATTTTTGCAGATTTTCTTCCAATTCTCCGAATGTTAAAGGTTTAAATTTTTTTTTCAATGTTTGATTTCACGTAATTCAAAGTTTTTTCATCTAATCCAGATCCTGTAACATCTTCCAACTCTTTATCTAACCAATTTAAAATGTTTCGAACAATAGGAATCACATCTTTTTTAACGATTGGAGCAGCTTTACGAACATAAGGAACAACATTTTTAACAACTGGAATATTTTCTCCAAAATCTAATAAATCTTTCAAAAGTCCACCATTTTTAAGTTCTTTCAACTGATTATAAGAAAATTCTATTCTGGTTCCTTTATTGTTTTTCTTATGTTTTTCGAGTTTATTGTATTGTCTATTTGTTAAAAATATCCTTATCTTCGCCATTTTTTAGTTGATCTATTTTAAATTGAATACTAACGGGTATTTTCTTCTTATAAAAGCGGATTTTATTTTTTCTTTCTGATTTTTGCTGAAATTTACATTCACCTCCATTTATATAGTTAAAATTTCAAGTTCTCTTCAATTCCCATTCCTAGTTTTCTCTTCAAAAACATTGCTCCAGCTGTTGGAAAGCGCAACAAATCTTTCACCTAAACTAGCATCTTTTGATAAAAATCTATCCATTGGCCTTATCTTGCAAAATTTTTATCTGCTATATGTCTGGAATTTGTGTCTCTATGTTTTGCATAAAAAATATCGTGTTCCATAGGCAGCTTGATCTAATTTATTTATACCAGGATCTCACTCTTTTTAGTCTTTTTTCGAGTTTTGTGCCAGGCCCCAACTACTGATAAGTTGGTACGTGTAATTCAAAAGGTAAATTGTTGATAAAATCATTCAAAAGTCCACTACCCTCAATCATTGATGAACTTATTGCCGGCAAAACTCGTTTTAAAATATTTAATTCCATCAGGTTTTTCAAATCATTTCATCAAGTTTGTTCGAAATAAAATCTTTAATCGCTTTCTTTTCGTTCAAAAAATTGTTGTTTCCAGCCTTCTCTTGAGCATAAATATAATTAATAATTCCATCGAGTTTTATCAAATCGTCGTCTATATCTGTACTCAATCTTATTATCATTGTATTTTCTTACACCTGATCCTTCGATTCGTTTTTCCCAAATTGGTTTAATCAAATTGAGATATTTTTTACCTTTACTTGACTTTGGTTTTCTTAGTTGATGGATCATTATTTTTGTAAATTGAGTCAGATTCCCATAAAATTTCTGTATACTTTTTCAAATCTTCTTCAGAATATAAATTAACTTTTGGAACATCAGTGCCTGTTAATAATCTCCATAAACCTTGAGTTCCTTTATATGTTTTATCTTTAATAATGATATCATTATGTTCAAAATTCACGGGCAAATTTCCAATCATAAAAACTTTTCTTTTTTTTATCCCAATACAAACCAAATTTATCATCTTTTTACTCTAGGAAGGAATTTTTTACCAATTTTACCAATTATTATATCCGTCGTTCCAGGACTTATTGGTTCAACTATGGTAGAGTTTTCAATGATTTCGAGGTCTAAATGGTGTTGAAGATGGTAATTTTGGCAATTCAAACTCTTCTACTTCAGATTCTGGAATCGAAATATCAGCAAATTGTCGTACAACTGGAACCAAATTCATTAAATTTTGATTATCGCTTAAAACATTTTCAATTTTGCCCTCAACATTTTTTATTGCAGAAGTTACAGGTTGATTAATTTTTTGAATAAGTTCTTGTTCTTCTTCATCCATTCGAATCTGTTCTTTAAATTCTTTGATTAATTTCTTTTCGATTTGATTAAGTTTTTTCGCTTCTTCAGAAGTTACGTTCGCCATTTATTTAGGAAAATTTTTGAAACGTGGAACGTAAAAAACGTGAACGTGGAACGTAAAACGTGAACGTGGAACGTGAAACACGAAACGTGAAACACGAACGTGAAACGTAAAACACGAACGTAAAACATGAACGTGAAACGTAAAACACGAACGTGAAACATGAACGTGAAACATGAACGTGAAACATGAACGTGAAACATGAACGTGAACGTGGAACGTGAACAGATTTTACCGTTTTTCTGTTATTTTCATAATGTAAATAAAAATTAAAGATAATATAAAAATAATTGTAACAAATATTTTATCAAGTAGATTTGTCAGACCACATGAGCAGCATTTATATTAGAAAATTTATTCAGATATTTACCATTTTTAGGCTTCAAAGTTAGATTAATAGTTAAAAAATTCCGTAGTCTTCCTTCCAAATTTTATCACATAACTCAATAAAGTGGTTTTTAAAAACTCATATCAGATCCCACATAATTGTTATAAATCTTTCTCGAATAGTGATCATCTTGCTTAAAAATACACAACATATTCAGGTTATTTTCTTATAACTTGTTTATCAACCTTTGAAAAGCATTGAGAAAGATAGATACAAGAGATATTTTTGTGACGAGACATTACGAAATATTCTTTAATAACGTCTTGATTTTCTAAAATACAATCATCAAAAACGATTAACGAATTGGGGTTTACATTCGCTTAACGGAACTATGTCCTCAGAAGCATTATATAAAAATGTGATTTTTTTTGTTTAAGTTTTTCTCAATATTTTCAAATCTTTCTTGTAATTTTTATAGGCGTCTTGTTCTAAAGATTTACTAAAAACATACAAATTGGAATAAGGAATCAACCTATTGTAGATAAAATTCAATAATAAAGTTGTTTTTCCACATCCACTTGAACCAACAATTAACAATCTGATTGGTTTGATCTTTCTTATTTTCTTTCAAAACGTTTGATGTTTTATCTATTGATCTTTTTGCTTTAAAAATTTCTCCATTTAAATAGAAGATTTTCATCTTGAAGCATACGCTTGCGAAAATGAAGCTGTTCAAGTTGACTTCAGAAAGCTCTAAATTAGTTTTAAACTTGGAACATCCTATACACTTAGAGGAAGAATCAAATTATTTTATCGGTTTAAGCGGTTTTTATTCTGACAATTTTGTAATAAATATTAGTGAAAGTTCTCCTTATTGTATAGGATTTAGTGAGAAGAACATAACAAAATATTATGGTTTAAACAAAGGATATTATACTTTCGATCAAATTAAAAAATTCCCTTTAAAAATTATCTGAAAACATTCAAACAATCAGATAAATCTTTAAACTTTGACGACGAAAACAAGTTTGAATATGCAAAAAAATTATCTCTCTAATAAAATTCAAATAAAATCACCAGTAAGAATAATGTTTTCAGCAATTATTGTAGATTTGTTAGGGTTTGTTCAAGAAACTATTGAGCCCAAATCAGGTATATTTAGGAAATAAAACGCCAAAATTTAGACCGTTCGATGTAATTGAAGTGCACTGCAATCTCGTTGAAACCTAGTTTTGAAAATCATACCGAACATTTACACAAAGAATCTGAAATTTTGTACACTTTTTTCCCAAATGTTGCTTATGGATCAAAAATCAGTGAAAAAAACCGAATGAAAATCGATTATATTCCAATTAGAAAAAATATTAAAAGAATTAAAAAAATCGTTCTAACTATACAAGGACTCTGAGGGAAATTTATTAAATAATGAGAGTAAAACAACAATATATTTAAGATTGAAAAAGGAATAAAAATGAGTTGATGATGATGACAAAATTCAATATTTTTACTTAAAAAACAAGGGGCTATTCGAATGGCCCCTTAACAATCTTCATCCTGACACTGTTTTTATCAATGAATCTGGCCTTCATTCTCAAAATAAAAAATTACTAGTTAAATTTCTTTTCTATCTAAATGGAGTCAGTTGTAGACCTACTCAATAATCAACTTACATTCAATAATAAAGACATTTGCACGATTGTTGACGAAAATAATGAAATTTGGTTTAAGGCTAAAGATGTTGCAGAAATTTTACAATATGAAAATACTAGACAAGCTATCATAAATAATATTGATAATGACGAGGAAAAATAGCCTTTAAATATATAAATTACAAGAGTCTATGCCATAGACCCTTTCAAAATCTTCATCCTGACACTATTTTCATTAATGAATCTGGATTTTATTCTTTAATACTAAGATCTAATAAATTAGAAGCAAAAAACCTTTCAAAAGTGGGTTACAAAAGAAGTTTTGCCAAGTATTCGTAAATTTGGTGAGTACAAAACTTGAAAACAAGATTAAATATTTAGAGGACGAAGTTAAACACTTGCAAATTAAAGATGAAATAAAAAACGGAATTAATCACAAAACAAAGTGTAAAAAATTGACTTAATGAAACCAGACCTTGTTTGTAAAGATTTTGCTAAGAAAAAAACACCATGTTTTTGTATTAATTAAGAAGAATCACATGTGGGAATATCCTTATTACGTTATCAGAGCTCAAAAGAGAGAGAATACGAAAAGATTGAAAGAACTTGAAATTGATTACCAGAAATGGAAATTTTATTAAGACAAGGAGATCCAAATAGTATAAATCTCTACAACCAAATGAAAGAATCTTTGAATATTTTATACAACGGAAATCATTTTACTACAAATTATGGCAGAATCTCGACTGATTTATAGAATATCTAAATTACACGATGAAAATGTTTCTAAATTTTACTAAAAACTCTCGATTTATTATTTTATTTTGTTTGTAAATTGTTTAGCATAACTAGGTAACCATCGTAGAATTTTTTTTTCATATTCACAAGGCATTTCGTTTTTATAACTTTCGCTGGAAAATTTTTTTAGCACAATCTTTGCAAAAAGCATCTTTTCTATCTTTACTATAACTGCCAGTTATTAAATTCAGAAATATTTTTAATTTCTTTACAAAAAAGTAACACTTTTTCTCTTCTAAAGTTAATTTGTTCATTTTATCATATAATTCCTTACAATAACAGTCTTTTCTATTTCTTTCTTGACACTTTGTACATTTCTTTTGAGACTCCATTTATATAGAAAAAATTATTACACGATGAAAATGTTAAACTCTTAACTTATGATATTTTGGTTTGTAAATGTTTTTTGATAATTATTTAACCATTTTATAGTTCTTCTACATTCACATTGAGTATCTTCATAATATAATCTATGAAGATTCTTCTTTTCACATCTTTACAATATGAGTCTTTCTTATCTCTACTATAGTGATCACTATTAAACTCTGAAATTTTTTTAGTTTCTTTACATTTAAGACATTCTTTATCTTCCAAAGTTAATTTTTTCTATTTTATCATATAATTTCTTTATGATATTCCCTTTCTCAATCTTTGCAATTATAATGCATTCCATCTTTCCTATTTTTATCTTTATAAAATTCATTTAAATCTTTAAATTCTTTGCACTTTGTACATTTCTTTTGATGCGCCATTTATATATAGAAAATTTATATTACAGTTTTGACTTCTTCAATTCATATTCATAAAAACTTTCCGGTTATTTCTTCATTATTTAAAATCTTTTTTATACTATAAGTTACAGGATCTGTGTTATTAATTTGATAAATCACAAAGATTTCTCTTGACCAATTGTTCTTATATTTGTTCGAAAATGTTTGTTTTTTTACTAACAATTCTTACATGATCATTGACTTTAAATTTAGTTTTCGTTGTGAATTTCAGGTGGAACATACTTGAAAACGGTCTCTAATAACTCCTTTTTCTGCATCCTTATCTACGTTCTTTCGGTTTTAATTTTGATTGTGCTGTGAACTGTTATCGTTATAATTGTTTACGATTTTTTGAAGAATATCGATCCATTTAAAGTTTTTATTAATCTCAAAAATTACTTTCATTCTCTCATTTTGAGTTCTGTTATATCTCTCTACAATACTTGATTTCTCTTCGTTTTCAGTATGATAAATCTTAATGTTGTATTTCCTCAAAACATCGTTAAATTCTTTATTTTTAAACTCTAAACCCTTATCTGTATGAAGTAGGTTAGGAGGTTTGTGATTGATCCTTATGGCATCTTTTACTATATCTTCGAAAGCTTTTGAAATATCCTTGCCGTTTTTTTCTTTTGATAGCTCTTGACCAAGCATATTTTGAGAAAGTATCAATAACATTTAACATATACTTAAATCCATCATTTTGATCTGAATAGTTAGACATTATAACTAAATCTGCTGCCCATAAATCGTCAATTCCTAATGTTATAATTTTTCTCTTTTTAAACTTTTTTCGTAATGGTGCATGAATTTCTCTAGCTTCAATCTCGATTTCTTCCTTATTCTTAGATTCTTTCTTTACTTGTTTTTCATAAGGATTCTTTATAAATTTACTCTTATTTGTCTTACATTTTGAACATTTTGCTGCAATTCTATACAATCCGTTTTGAGTTTGAACAATTTTAGAATCTATATTTTTCGTTTTCTTTTTACACTTGTGGACAGTGAATTAAATCATCTTCCATTTACATATCAAAGTTTCCAAGTTTATTTAATTCGTCTAATATATCAGATTTTGCTTCATTTTTATAGACATACGGTACTGTATCGATCTTATTTTCTAGGACAATTCTCTTATCATCTTTAGCGTTCAGTGCCAGCTTGTTTATGGTAACAGTGTACAAACTCATGTTTATAACTTTTGATGACTGTCATCTCCCTAAATTCTTCTTTATCTTCGAAACAAACATTTCTTCAAGTTTTCGATATTTATTGTTTTATTTACAACGCTTCTCTTATAATCCCTTTGCATCTTACTGGATTTTTGTTCTAGATATTTGTACGAGTACATTTTCGATCTCAATCCACAAAATTCTTCTAAAAACTTCGCTATTTAACTCATCTTTGAATTTCCCTATTACCTTCTTATTTTTTAGTAGTGAAAACATTCATGATCTTTTGGATAATCACTTGTATCAAACACATCTAAATTTTCTTTAATAATTTTAAAAGGATCTCGTTTCAGTTCTAGGAAATAACTGTCTGTATCCATGTAACACAGATTCAAATCTGGATCAAAACTCTTTAATTTTTCATAATAAAATTTATACATTAACAACTTTGACAAATCAAGAACTGAAAACCCTATGTAAATCGGCTTGTTAAATTTTACCTTCTGTTTTGTACATGTGACTCGCTATTACAGTTGTCGTCAAAGATAGTGAAGCATTTGAAAATTTGTCTTCTTGGCATGTTTCATTGAAAATTCTTCATTATCGAGTTTGATATCACATCTATTTCGCACACTTTTTCCATACTTTTTCCAAAAACAGAGTTGTTCATTAACTTGTAAAAGTCCTTCTCAAAATCACTTGTAGCTTTGGTCCTCATATATTAGTATTAAAATCAATGTACTCTTTTCATAAAAAGGCTTCTGATCGAATGCAATAACTCTATTCACATGTTTTAACACCATTCCCTGTTCGAGATAGAATTTCAAATTTCTCGAATGAACAACGTATTCAGTTTTATCCAGTAGAGAGTTGTGCACAACTTGTTTTTAAAATGTTCAGGAGCAAGAGGCAAATCTTTATGATTTTCATGTAAATTTTGTTGGATATCCTAGATCAACTTCAAGAATATAGCCATAATCTTCGTCGCCAGCGAGTTCTAAAATTGTTTCTTGCCATTCTGCTGTTGTATATGTTTTCGGGTTCATCCACTTGATTTCGTTATATGGTAAATTTTTGCATAAGACCATAACCATAAAGATTATTGGCGTCGGACGTACAACAGATTAGCTTTCTGGTTTTGTCTTATCGAAATCTTTCAAATATTTGTTATTTGCTTTAACATATCGTTTAATACATTGAGAAATGCCTCCGCGAATACCTTTTTCAATCATTAAATACATATCGTTAATCGTTTATCAGCTGAAGCTCAATTTTCGTTAATTTTAACATTGCGTCCCAAGCAAGACTTGGAGCTGTTAGATAATGTGCCGGATCAAGTTTTATAGCAATTTAAGCAAATATTTCTGAAATTTTTCAAAATATATCAGCGAGCAATAGTACATCTTGGATATTGTACAAATCAGAGTAATTTCCAAGATTTTTCTCTTTTAATTTGTTCCAAGAAACGCTCAAGTAGTGTTGATAATCTTTCTCAGATATGCTCTCGTCTGTCAAAAGTGAATAGAAATCTTGAATTTTCAGCTCTTCTGTGTAAATCAAGTTTTTCAATACTATCGATAAATTCGTAAGGAAATATACCTTTCCCAGATAGAATTTTTAAAGATTTCTTCTTCGTCATTTGGTTGTCTTTCTAGAATTGCGTTCAATATTCGTCCATCTTGTAATAAAATGATTTGTATGTTTGAAGTCTTCTTTCTTTAGATTTTTAGCTAACTTTTCTATAGACGAGGCCATGAATCTGAACGTGTCTACGAACGAAAAACTTGATGAATTTTTCTTGGCTTATCACCTTTCGAATTTCATATCCATATCCTGAATTTACTGAATAATTTATATATTTTTCATCTGTGTTTGCGATCAAATCAACATTTCCATATTGTTTAGCCATCTCTTTTATGTACAAATGAGTATCGTAATTTGACATATTATGACAGAAAACTGGGATGTTCTGGGGAAAATTTCAAATTCAGATTACAACATGAATGAGCTGCGCCTCGAAACTTGCCGGTTAAATGGACAATGATCTCTCACTTTATTATAAACTCTTTATCTTTCCAAATATCAGGAGTAAAAACCATACTGAATTGACCAACATCATAAGCAGACCATTCGCAAATATGACAAACGTTTGCATTTTGGTATGAAATTTCTTCTTCTTCAGTCAATTTCATAGGTTTTTTGTTCTTAGAATTATATTTTGTAGCTATGTATTTTGATATTTTATTGAGTTCTTCAAACAATTTTGCAGGAACATTTGGCAAATCTTCTTCATTTTTTGCTCGATAACATATCGGCTTGTACATTACGATTGGTCACATTCGAAACTAAATATAGAGTAAAACCATAAGGAATATGCTTCTGAACCTTGGTTGTAGTCGATCTTTGTGGATTGTTTTTGCATGTGGGAATTTTTTCTAATATGCTCTCAAAGTCCATATAAATTACGTACGGATGGTTAAAATTTCTTTTGATAATTAGTAAATTTAGTTGTTTGACCTGGAAATGGCATTAATTGGCTTACAAACTTCATGATTTTTACAAATTTCTAAGTGATCTGTTAAATCTCCAGATTTGTAAAAAATGGCTTAAACATCTTCTACACAAAAATTTTCTTTCTTTATGTTTAGACAACTGCGAAGAAACAAGCTTATTTAAATCGGTTATCAAAACATAATGAGATTTTATCATCTTGTTTAACATACAATAAATTCAATGTTTGTTTCAGCGTCATATTTTTCAGAAATTTGTAACGGAACAATGTTAATATTTTCATCAAAAACTGTAGACATTGATAGACATTGTTGGATACTTATACTTGGAATTGTAGCTTCGTTTTTCAAATATTTGTATATCTTTCAGAGACATTGGATACTCAAAACCTGAAAATATTTCGTCATTCACAAATTTTTTCGTATTGCTTTACACGTTCACAGTCTCTTTCTGGTTTTTCAATAGCACATCTTATTGAGTAAATAAAAGCAAAAAATCATCTCTATTTTTTCTATTTATACAAGCTTTTTTATCTTTGATATTCTTTGGTAAATCGATGTATGATCCTGCATTCATCATTTCGTGTTTGTTAAGGCTCAAAACTAGTTGTTTACAAACTTTTAAATGTCCATCCGGAACCTTTATTTGGATTATTCGTTTGTTCTCGATGTGTGTTAATTTATTAAATTGCCTTTAGTAATAAAGTCGTTTACGTCAAAGATTTCGTCTGCTTTGATAGTAAAATACATTAGACATGTTTGCGGTTCACCATTCACTAAAGTTCGTTCGTATTCACATTCCAAAAGAGAGATAGCCCTTCATATTTTTAACATTTTCTTGAAATTTCTCGATTAATTAAACTTTTAATTTCTGACCGCATAATTGAAAGATATTTGTAAATTGACATGGAATTGTCGTTCAAGTTTGTTAAAATGTATTGCTTGAAAAGACCGTGTATTGAGGATAAAACTTCTACATCAATGATATTTTCGGATTTTACTTTAAGAGTTTTATCAATTTCTTCGATCATTTCAGACTTGGTTTTATCGTTAGTACCGATAGCCAACTTTTCAGCTATTGAATGAAGTTTTTCATCATTAAATAGGTCGAGATTTTTCTTTTCAACTTTGAAATTTCTCTTTAATTCACGTAATTTCTCAATATTAAACATGTTTTCGTGATCGGCAATTTTTATTTTCTCTAGCCCATTGTCTTAAATAATTTAGTTCATTATCGTAAATTTGCTTGTTTTTTTCGTGACTTTTAGAATTATAATGGCGATCATAGTTTTTTCTTAAAATTTCTTTTTTGCAGAACGGACATGATATTTTTTCGCGCTCCATTTAGATAGAAACAATTTATTTAACTAAATGGTGCTTGTAAAACCAACGATTGCGCCTCTCACGGGCGTGATATCACTACGGATATGACGCAGGCGAAGCGATTATCGTGATGGTCGGTCTGTAGTAGCACACCTCGACTGTCATTGAAGATTTTTCCTTTATTCGTAGCAGATTTGACAACATTTTACAAAGCACAGCTTAAGAAAGTAGAAGCAAACAGCTGTAGATTTGGTTAATTTTTTCATTCCACAGAGTAGATAGTAATGTACCGATCGCTTTTGGAGACGAAACGACTGTAGATTCGGTTAATTTTTCATTGAGATTTGCTGTGTTATTTCTCAGCTTCCTTTATGGTACATTGAACAGTATTTTACATTGCTTTTCGGTCGGCTCCGAAAGTGCGCCAGGAACCCCATATTATTATCTACTTATATATATATATATATATATATATATATATATATATATATATATATATATATATATATATATACATATATAGAAAACTACCATTTATTCAGTGTTTGTATTGTTGGCTATTTACTGAGAACCTTAATGTGGGCCAAGTCTTGTCACAGTCAATTTGCTCTAAATCAGTTATTTATTATTTGATTTACATAATTTTGGTGTCATTAGATTTGTGATAAAATCCTCTAAAAGCTGGTATGATTGTAATTATTGGGAAAAATTGCAGGTTTTTAAGATATTCAAAGTTTAAAAGTTTTAATGGCAGCAATCTTGAAAATACTTAATATAATTACATGATATATTTTTCAGTAACTAGCCTTGTTATCATAAACATTTGAGCCAAATTTGATATAATTTAATTGATTAGTTTTAAAGATATTAATTTTTTATAAAAAGACACAAACGGACAGATGGAAAACTTAGCATCAGAGACCCATGTTCTATGATGAAATATGTCTGTCTTGACCTGAGCAATAACGTGGTGGTATACCTTTGTCCAGAGAGTATGGGATACCCTATATAATTATGTCATATAAAAGTGTCATTTTTGTATTAATTCTAATTGTAGCCTAGGGTTTTTAAGTGCAGGACAAATTAATTTACTGTTAACATCATTCTTTATGTTACTGTTCAAGGTTAAACTTTGTTACCACACTAATATAATCGCAATAAACATCTAACCATTAAAAACTAATAAGTTTTCAATGCAACCGTAGTGGTGTAAAGTTTACTTTGACATGTAACTAAAATTCACACTATATATTTTGAATAGAAAATGAATTTCTTGTTGAGATTTCATTAACAGGCCAATGGGTCGGAGCCCAGGTAATTTAACAGTTCTATTATTTTAGTAACAAGTCATGAGATTTGAGTTGATGTGCAAAAATTTAAGCTCGATTGAGTAAATGAAAAGTGGTTCAATTTAAGCATGTATTTTGTGTTGTGATGACATATACACAGAAAGCTAATAGAAGGAAGTGAAAACCCTTATTTTGCTACATAATACATGCGTTTCAACATCAGTAATATACAACTATTATATTACGATTGCTAATCTGCAACTACAGTTTCTCTCATTCCTCAACATTACTGTCCAACGTCCAATACCATGATCTTTCAAGCCGTCATTCAAGACCTCATGAAATATTTTTTGGAATCAAAGATTATTTATTCTTCCTAGACCATTTAGCAGGACAGGTGATCATTCCAAGAACCCTTTCATATGTACTTTCAAAAAATATTACACACATAAAACCACATTTACGTGTATTTGCATGCTTACTACTCTTATGTAGAAAGTGTAATGGGTCTGCCCACTGATGAATTTACTGCAACCTTAAACAAGAACCAGGGAGGGTTCACTTCTGGCTGGTTTATACCTTCCAGTTGAATCCACACTGGTCACAGCAAAAACCGATGTGCAACCTTATGGATCTCCAGGAGTGGCACATTACTAACCGCAAACATCAAGATTCTGGGGTTCAGGGGTAATTTGATAGACCTAGTCTACAGTGGAGACGACTGTTGGAGTTGTGGGGTTCGTTACCTAGTCAAGGAGAGTCAAAGGTTCTTGCTAGCCTAGACATAAGGTAGTCCACCTCCTGCTTGCTTTGATTGGAGGGGTTGGTTCACAGCTGGTTTCCCTTCTTCCGAGGGGACATGAGGGGGCGGTCCGGTCCCCATTCAAAATATCCTGCCACTCCGGAAGCTGTGCAAAGGTCCTTATAGGTCTAGGTGCTTTTCTAAGTTTCTTGTCCAAAGGGAACAAAAAAAAACCATGATCAGAAATGAGCTGTGTGGTGGATGAACTTTTCTCCGAGTGTAAGCCAACTCGTTTAGAGGTACCAACGAATTGGAGAAAAATATTTAAATACTTTTTAGGATAAAAGACAAATGTCCCTTGATTACTTTTCTCTAAAATGTGTAAACAAATCCATTTAAACTCACCAGCTGCTCAACATCAACCTGGTATGTAAAATGCACTAGCAATAAGGATTCAAAGCTATTCAAACCAAATTACGATCCTTTCAACTGATTTATTGGAGATGGAAGCATTTACAACAGGTTATTTTAATCTAGTAACTTCCTTAATAATTCTTCAAGAACTTGAGATAGATCACTTCTGAGAAACAGATTACAAAAATGGCAACTTATTCAAGTTCTTATTAAAAAAGTTCAATATTTCACATAGTGTACATATCTAAAATGTGTAAATTTTGCTAAAATGCTCTACATAGACACGGTACCAAGAAAAATGGCCATATTCCAAGAACTGGACACCTCTCCTATGTTGTGGAAACTTGGAAGACTACAGTTTATCATTCTAAGTGAAGGTGGCATTACTTGTGATGTTGTAGTCAAGAATCTGAGTTTCTTCTACTGTAGCTGGCTTTCAAGCTCTTCAATAAACGTCTTTTATAAACTCATATACTGTATTAAAGGTTCCAATTTATTATTTACTAGTAGTTACCCGCGGCTTCGCACACAATTTTCTGTTGAAAAAGTGGACAATATATCTATGTATTCTTTTTCTATGACATAATAAACAGTCTAGAGATAATCGATAGTCACTCAAAGCTATTCCAATCTCCTGACCCAATTTAGATTTAAGTTTAAAGAACAGAGGTTTGGGATCCTGAAGTTATAAAGTGAAACAGTTTTTATAAGATTAGTATTTCCCTCCCACATTCCATGATAATTTATTGAAGTTCTTCGATGGCTTCAGTAACAATAAGAGTTAGCCTTTTTATCCCAATGACGAAAGTGTATTGGACAACTAAAAAGTTGCTGCGGTCAATATGGGTCTGTTCTGGTCGTTTAAATTCACCCCCGGTGTGTTTTAGCATAATAAGTCGCCCGGCCATTATCTTTTTATTTTCATTAGCAATGTAAACAGATGTTACAGAAAGTTTTTCGAATTATAGCTGTCAACAGTTGTTTAGTGCCAGTTTAATTTGAATTATGAAACATACATAATTATGTACGTAATAATTACAATAATTAATAATGTAATAATTGTGTACGTAATTTTGTATGTAATTATGTGTTATGTGTTTCGATTCGTTCTTATCGTAACATTCGAATGTAAACAAACTAATTTTTCAATTTGAATTCGACATTTGGTGAAATGAATGTGTTATGGGTGGTAAAAAGCACTCTAAATGTTAATTCAGACCAAAAGCTATACCTGTTCCAAATTTCAGCACAATCTCTATAGCAGTTTCAGCGTGATTCGAGGACAAACCTCCAAACATCAAAACATTCAAACTTTTGCATTTATAATATTAGTGGGATCTATATTGACATGTGTTAACATAGCATGTGTTTTTATGAGTTCATATTATGAATTTCCTGAGTCCTCTACTTGAGAAGGTATTCCATATCCCAAACCCCTAGGTACTATGGATCCCCTGAAACCATATTCCGGCTATGCCATTCATAGTGCCACATTAAACTGTAACGATCTTCTCATGTTACTGTATATTAAACGCATCATACTAATAATAGTTATACTGCCTCCTTGATTTTTTATCTTGGATTATAACTGTTTTCTGAACTGGTTTGGTATAGTAAGAAAATATTGGTCGTTTGTACATACAGTATTAGCCCATACATTACAATTTGTTTCTTGGTAATTAGACGAAATGATCTCCGACAAAATTGAAGAAATTGTAATATCAAAAACAAATATAAGAATGCCCTAATGGAATCAGAGTTATGAAATAATGGATTTTAGAAGGGGCCAGTTGAGGTGTGGTCAGCTTGCGTGGAAACCTGTTCTCAAAATGTGTACACAACAATAAAGTGAAGGACATGATGCAGTTGAGAAGAATGAAACCTGTTACTCGAACTATTGGCCTATTTCTCCAACAGAGACACCTTACATTATTTCCGAGATAGTGTTCGTTAGTTGGTTACTGAGATATAATTATAAGCTTTTCAAAAACTACATAACATTATGTCGTGTTTATTAAACGATAGAATTTATATTTAGTAACTAGGCGAAGTTATTTACAAAATTAATACACTATTATTAACAATGTGTAGAGAAATACTGTGTCTCAAGGATCTCACTTGGCTCAATTCTATTCAATCCTTACCTTAATGACATCGGTAGTGTGATGTGCTATTTGCAGATGGATGTCAAGGTTTACCTCAAAATGGTCTGTACGAATGATTGTCACCATCTGCAAACAACCTTGGATTCTCTCATGACATTGTGTGCTGAAAGCTATAGGTATCAACGCTTCTTAGTTGGGAACTCTTAGAGGCCAGGAGCTCCCAAACTCCAGGAGTTAGAAGGTCCCAGATGCAATAAAGCTTCTAGAGGCAAGAAACTTCCAAAGGCTTCTGAGAGCTTTAAGCCCAACAACTCCTAAGTCCTTTTGGGATCTAGTAGCTACCAGAGAATTGATGCTCACAGCCTACGAATTCATAAAACCAGAAGCTACCACAGGTTAAGGATTCTCTAGAAGTGATAAATTTTACAGACCAACAAATTCTAGGTAAAATATTTCACTGCACATGAGCTTTTTTGAAACTGTAAATTTTCAGAGGCTTGGATTTCCTAAGATTCTTAGGCTTAAGAATTTGGATTACTTATTAATACTACAGAAAAAAGCAATTAGAATAATGTTAGGCTTGGCTGGTAAAGAGTCAGTAAAAATGCATTTCCGAGAACTAGGAATTTTAACGGTATTTGATAGGTATATTTTAGAAACAGTTAAATATTGTAAACAAATTAATATTCCCACTATATCACAAAGTCACACATATAATACAAGGCATCATTTTATTAGTGATAGACATAATTTGGAACTCTACAAAAACAAAAAAAAAAACAACTTTTTCAGGACTAAAATTTATGCAGTACTTACCTCAAAACATTACCAATGAACAGAGTATGACAATACGAGTATTTATCAGAAAACTAAAGACATTTCTTACCACCATATCTTGCTACTCTCTAGAAGAGTTTTATAATCGTAGAAATAGTTAGTATTTGGGTCAACAAATTTATAAAGTATCTACTGAAAAAGTGTATGTTAGTTAAGAATGCATAATGGTTTGGAATGCATGTAAAAAATTTAACAATTAAAAATAATTTTATTTGGATCTGAACAATTATATATAATAAAAAGTCACATGTGTTCATGATTATCCCTCCTTATGTGATCTTGACAGGAGGGGACTCCTACCCCCTACCTTACCCATCCTAAATATCCCCTCACTCCGGTACCAGCACTTAGGTCCTTTTAGAACTAAGAGAAATGAGAGATTTTTATATCTTCTTTGCTAAGTGAACATAAAATAACAATTTAATCTTTGAACTGTACTCAAATAATCTGTATAATTGATGGGAATATAAGGGTTCTTAGGCTTATGAGCAGAGCCACAGCTACAAGGGTGCAGGGGAGAGGGGATTTGTTTGCCCCTCACAGCAAAATTGTAGGAACAGCAAAATTACAGAGAGTTGAGTCATTGCGTTACAACTACCGGTACTGTTTACGCTTAGTTTAGTCTATAAGCAAATCGCTTTACTACTGGGTAAAAAAATAAGTGTTATGCTTGTTTTCCTAGTTATTTGTTAACAATCCTTCAACTTTCTCCAAAATATTGTTAAAACAAGCTTTATTCCATTGTCATATGTGAAAAAATCCAACTTTGTGGAATTTTAATTGAGGAAATAAATTATATTATTTAAATAAACTTCTTTTTTTAATTGTTTTAATGTCCACCTATTTTCTATCAACCCCTTTCAACTTGACATACATAAGTACATATAGTACTTAACTAAGTCATAACTTGACAAAAACATCTTGACTAGCTCTCTCTGAAGTAACGAGGGTTATTCAAAAAGTAAGTTGTTTTAATAAATAAAAAGTTACATGCGACTTTTCCAATTTATTTATTAAATATACTCGTACTTGAAAGAACAACTCAAACTATTTATTTTCAACATAGTTATCATTAAATTTAAACTTTTGTCATATGTAGGTACAAACTTTCAATAGCTGTTGAATAATATTCTACCGCCTATGAACCTAACCAATCGCGATGTTTTAAGCAGTGACGAAGTGTGACCACACTCAATTAATTGTCTTTTTGTTTGACATCAACATAAGAAACCCACTACCAGTGACTATGTGGTCAAGAAATGCATCACCTTCATGACACCAGATAAGAAACTTAAGACATTTTCTTTGTTTTAAGCTTATCAGTCAAACATTTGGGTAATCTCTGGTACAAAATTTACGATAAGTTTCTTGGTCACAATTTCATGCACTAGAGTTCTTGATATCTGGGGAAAATGTTTTGAAAGATCTGTGATTGTGCAACTTCACTTTTCCATAACCTTATGATTGATTTAGTTGTACCCACAGATGGTTCATCTACTCTGCTTTTTGTCATGAACATCAATTAATTCTTCATGAAACTATTGCCTTCATGTTTAACTGCAGTATAGTTCATAATGTCTTATCAATATACAGGACACAATTCAAGATGAATTTCCATCGGATGGACTTTCTTCACCAAAAGCATGTATTTCACAGTCGGCCAGAAATTTGATTATGGTGGGCATTTTGAACACTAGTTTGGAGCACTTAAAATAACGTAGTGACCTTCAGAATGACATTGCCAGAGTCACTATACACACCCAATCGGTGATCAGATGCCTCGCCAACTTACTTTTTGAACGACCCTTGTATTTCCAGCTACATACACGAAATACCACAAACATTTACATGTGTTTAAAAGAGCTTGGATCAAGATGCGAGCTTGTAGCAACTTGCAGCCACCAGGTTTTTGTTACACGTCTAAACATGGGCAACTTATGGTAACTTTGTAAAAATTTGCTTTGGCTATAGAAAATACACACATATCAAAATGTAAAACTTTTTATTACAGTAAAGTGACATTGTGGTAAAATATGCATGTACTATAAATATCACAGCAGAGAATACACAGAACAGAAAGACCACACTTACCTTATATGTAAGTATATTCTAATATAAATTATATCTATAATTGTAAAAGATCACATTGTGCAGAATGTTCAACACCCATGTCTTGTTGCTTATTATTTATGTTATATCAACAACAATAGTTTGTTCTGAACCTAATCTCTTGCATGATAGTTGTGGCCAACCAAATTAGACTATGTAGGGGCCCAAGCTCAGTACAGCATATGACCAATAAATAATATTTTTTAATACAAATCAACACTTTCCTTTACATACATATTTAACTTACAAGGAAAAAAAATAATTAGACACAATATTTACAAGTTAATAGTTTAAATATATTGTTAGTAAAATGTTTAAATTTTCAATTGTAGAATAAAAATAATCTTTCAGACACAGAAGGCATGGAGAATCATCAAAGTGTCCTGTGAAACATTGAAGCAAATTAACTAACATATTATCAGCAATTTACAATTCAGAATATTTTAATTTATTGAGTTATGTTATTACATACAACAAATTAATGATCATTAAATGAGAATGATTAAATGATGTATTTAAGATAACTAAGACATTTGAAAATACATATTTTTTCATTCTTTATTTCTAATATAACATATTACTCTGCACATATTTTGGTAATAAAATATATATTTCTGTAAATACTTTTTAATCACAATGTGATATTAAGGCACAAGACTTCTTTCAGTCTATATTTTGAAATATAATTACTTAAAAATATTTAATTAAATATCCAAAAATGTTTCTATAGTGGGTATTTTATAAATTAGTCACTATAACATTTGGAGCTATTTTAAGTTTCTGAATAAACTATGTTATACCTTAATGCGATGGACAGATTCTTAAAACAATATCCATATAATGTAAAATGTACATAAATAAACATTTATTAAATAGAACAAACCTAATTTAGTACCATATTTTCTGTTGATAACAAAAAAAAATTGAATTTTCTTATTGGATTAAATAAATTAACTATTTAATAATACTCATTTTGTGGCGATTACGGGATAATGTAAATAGACCCACCCTACCACCATTTTGTAAATCATGACTTGAGACTTTTTTTTCACTTTTTATCATTTATTTTTGAATTTTATGCCATTCATATGCGCCATGCACAATGTCACGAGTACAGAGAATTCAGTTTATTTCAGCACAGCACTCTAAGGCCAAATCAGAGACAAAGTACATTTAGCTTTCACTTATAACTGTGAAATTCATTTTCAGGCAAGTAGAAAAATGCAGTATGAATTCCTACTTATATATATTGTTCTTTATGAAAGGAGAGACCAATCATACAGTTGTATTCTGCTTGCCCTCACAGGTCATTAAGATTTGGTGAATGAATCGGTTCAGCTTCCATAAAAAAACTTAAAAACCTTTGTCACTGTCTTAAAAAAAACAAGAGTGTTAATTCACTGGAATCCTTACACCACATCTGAGAAAGTTTGTGGAGTGTTAGTGTTAACATTTTTATCAAACACATAAGCTGCCTTGTCTGTACTAAGTGTACATGAGAGATTCTGAGTCACTACAGTAAAATAAACTGGACTTAATTACTTAAAACTTAAAATTACAAAAATTTAAACTCAAATTAACATTGAAGTTTCAGGAACTTTTATAAAATTTACATAACAGTTGATAAAACAATTTACAAAATCTTACTGCAATTTATATCTTAAGAGTTGATGTTTTGTGATGTTCAATACATCTGTGTGGAAGGAGGCTCAGTAACGCTTGGTGCAACCCCAGTGGCTGTCTGCTCTTCAGCTGACTTGGTCACCCATCCTCCCATCTCCAGGTCTTGTTCCTTCTTTAAAGCCTCCTCCTGCACCAGTAACAAACATACAATGCTTGGTTTTTAGGACTTTTCAATGAATTGCGTACCGTAGCTGTTTAAATGTTACAACAAAAAAAACAGCTAAGTAGTAAGTAAACTAGTCCTGCAGTAACAGACTTTGTATAAATTATCATTTTAAAAGATATTAAAAGGTGGATTAAACTGTCCGCACATAAACAAAACAAAAAAAACACTGAAAATTATTGGATTTAGTTAAATGTTTTCCCCGCTTTAACTATTGAACTTTTCAAATCATCACTAAACATTAATACTTTCTTAGCAATATATTTGAAGAAATCACACAAAAAACAACTCAATTCTAAAATTTATACAACTTACTATTATTAACAAAAAGTTTAATTCTAGAATTTTAAAGTTTAATTCTAAAGTACAAAAATGTCAGTAATTTGCCATCTAATAATAATAATTTTATTGCTTTAGAACATGTGCATGTTATAGAAATTGTCAAAGAAGAAAATAAGCTAAAATTTTGGATTCCTACATGACATCTAGGTTACTTTCATACATACAATTTATTCCATCCATCCTACTGCTCATTCATTTGAATTTCCCACTCTAGCACCAGCGTCAGTCACCAATTATGTGGTCACCCATACATGTGCCATGAACTCGTCTGTATTGTAAAAAGCTTCTGAGAGCAGTGCAGTTTTCAGTTGAGTTTTAAATGCCTTAGGCATTGCGGCACTTTTTATGAAATTTGGCAGTTTGTTGACAAACTGAGCTCCTGCCTGAGAAGGCAAACGCTCATGTACTACCGTCCTGTGTCTCCCAGTTCGGTAGTTGTCCCTGCCTCTAGTCTCATATGAGTGTATATCACTACCTCTGATGAGATTGCATTTTGACTTGAAAAACATAGACGTCTCTAGAAAGTAGAGGCAGGGAAATGCCAACAGTTTCAGATTTCTGAATGCTGGTCTGCACGACTCTCTCCATTGTAGTTTTGCAATTGTTCAAACAGCTTTTTTTTAGTGTAAACACTCTAGAGAAATGTGTATTTGCACAGCCTCCCCACAAGACCACTCCGTATGACAGGTGGGGGTATATCAATCCATAATACGCCGTCATCAGTACATGAGTTGGGCAGTATTTGGATAGCTGCCTCAAAACATAAATGCCTGAGGAAAATTTTGAACAAACGTTGTCTACATGACTATCCCATGTCAACCCTCGATCAAGGTGTATTCCAAGGAATTTAGTCGAGTAGACTTCTTCGATCTCAGCCTCCTCCAACATCACTATAGGACTTTGATCAGAGACGGTCGGCCGCAAACGAAATTGAACAAACACCGATTTTGACGGGTTTGTTTTAAGATTGAGCTCATTGAAATGTTGAATTAAGTTGTTGAGCTCAGTGAATGTTGTCATTTCAAGTTGTGTGTTTGATTTTCCTTTGAAACAGAGAGTATAACTTTGCTTTATGAATAGAACAAAAGTGAAAGTTCTATGATTAAGTCACAAACAAATTAAATGTACAAATTCATGAAATTTGGTAATATTCACTGTAACAGTATTATGGTTCTCTTACCTCAGCCACCAGCTGATTGAAGTGGTCTATCTCAAACTGGTACTTAGGGGTTGTAATGCCAAAAAATGAAGCCAACGATTCTCCCAGATAATCACAGACTTCCAGTGTCTTTGACCCAGCAGTAGTAGTCTGATACCATATCCAAGGACCCCATGTCAAGGATTTCTTAAGTTCAACAACAAAATCAATTAACATTCTACTAAATTAAAATTATTACTAAATGTGCTTCGTGAAACACATGAGTGTATTCCAGCTAATTCAAAAGAAGCAAGTTTGAATTAGCTGACAAAAATAAAATATCAACTAACAAAAACTAATATTTACTGCCATTAATTTAGTTAAGAATCAATAATTAAATAAAAAATTATTTTAAACTAGAAGTTTTACCCTAAAAAAATTATCACAAAGCAATGTTTAAAAATTGTGGGTAAAACTTTTATTCCAGTAAAAACTGTGACACTAACATTTAAAACATCAATTTTAATTTATCTGGCATATATGTCTGAATTAGGCGACTAAGAGCTCAAAATGTTTGAAATATCTATTATTTAGTTTTATTTTTTAACTTATCAAGTGAGCACTACTTTTACAAAAGGCTTCATAATTTACTTAGAAACATAGTGCAATGAAAGTTGGCTGATCTCTATGTAGAGATCCATGTCCAGATGGATGGCCATTAACCATTATCACACCTTATAATGCCTTATCAATAAGCCATTGGTGCCTATCATGGAATGTTCTATAACGGCTGGGACAATCCCAAAGACTTCAGCATCACGGAACCTTTCATGATAAGTACTACGAGTGTGTAAAAACATTTCCAAACTTGATTGAAATAGTCATATGAAATTTTTATATTGTATTAAAAGTAAAAAAAAATAATCGATTACCAATATATAATACTGAGTGTTTAAAAAGAACTCCTTAGTTTTAATGTGACATATACAAAATGACATACATTATTGTAATTAGTGGTGTTCGATTCATATAGTTTCGCTCCTGCAAATATGGAAATTTAGTTTTTGCAGTTGGCAAGCTTGCTTGATTTTGAGAATAACGGCACCAGAACTCAGTTCAGACATTCAGTGTCATGTATTGGTTATTACACAACAGTAGGTACAGTGTAATACTGAGTCTGTTACTCTTTTACTTTTACTACTTTTACGGTTACAGTACTAACCGTACTGTTAGAGTACGGTCCAATAAGCGGACCCGGTTTTTTATATCGAAATTGGCAAACGATATTACTTAATCATAACCATCGATATAATCAATCGATACTGATGAATTATTTTTAACAATTTAATAATAATCTATATGAACAGCTGTAAACACTTTCAAATAATACAATTAAGGTGATATTTTAAATTTCACGTAACATTGTGTATTAAAATGGCCGTCAATCTTAGGAAGCTTCACGAAATTGCTTTAAAAGACGATAAAATATGTTTTTTATGGCTTCAGGATGTTGGGGTTGGGTTAGTACCTATGAATCCATTATTTGATATTTGTGGAAAGGTAACAAATGTAACTGTCAGAGGAGCTAAACATGGTCGTCTTCAGATGCAAAAAAAAAAGAAGGTAATGGTGGACACAACTTTAGTAAAAACGTTTTCGTTCTGTTTCATTTAGTTAAAGTTATGAGTTTTCCCTGATTTTTGGTTATGTTCATTTATTATTTGTTATCATTCACATTTTAAATTTAAGGGGAGTCGGTTGACTATATAGCGCACATGTTAAATTAGATAAGGTTTAGGAACATGTTTCTCAATAACCAATAAACATATCAAGATAAGGTTTTGTTTTATTTGAATCTGCTATTTCTTACCTACATTTACAGCACAGCAAATTTCCATAGCATAAATTTAAATATATAAAATTTTTTTTTTTATAAAAGTCAATTTTTATCAATTTTTTTGCAAATAACTTTTTTTTTTATTATTAGACTACATACAACAATTTTCTGTGCTATAAACATTGCCCTAATTACGGGGAACAAAATTAAAAAATAATCATCAAAATATAATGAGTGGTGTTCTAGAGAAACGTGTTCCTAAATAAAGAAAAACAAGAATTTTCAGAAAACTCTTTTAAAGATTGCATATACATTAATCAGAAACATAACAACATTTAATGCATTCCAGGACCATAACTAGGGTTGTCAGGACCCTCCTCTTGTTCATGTAAGTCTTCTAAATGCCTTTTAGCTGCAGTTACTTTCTGGCGACACACTTTTTTCTCGATCTATTCCACAGCTTTCTGCGCTTTGTTGATTCGAGTGACATCAAATTTTTTCATTGTTTCACAACAATAGCATGCAGGTGTGATCCCTAGTTTGCTCAACACTTCACATTTTATTATGTTCCCTTTGTTGAAACTTGCCACAGCATCAAATACACCTAGTTCTAATGTTCCCTTCATCACGAAGGTTGATTTTGGAACTCACGAACAAATTATATTGTTCAGTGATTCACTGGGGTTTTGAGTACCACCGTGCAAACATATTGTTAACAATGATGGATCAGATAAATCTCTAAATATTTGTTTCGCCTCTTTCATGATAGCAGGAGCAATGTGATTGTGATTGTTGTGATCATAAGTTTCATCATTTATTTTAGCTAGTTGGTACTTACACCACGTATCTTGGCTAGTACTTATATCAGGCTAGTACTTGGTTCTGGTTCTTGATATTCACTAGGCACAATTACTTTTTTACCACCTGGATTTCTTGTCCCTGTAAAGCACTTTGCTTTGTTTTTGAAGGTTTTATGTGCTCTAGACATTTTCACAAACAATAAACTACACAGTATAACTAAATATTATAACTTAGACTGAATGAAAGCAAGAAACACAATGTATGTGACAATAATAAACAACAACAATTAGGGTTATGTCAAATCTCAACTGACTGTAAACAGATGGGGGTTGACAACCTTGTATGTTCAAAGCAGCATAAAGCAGGTTGGCCAACATAAGCCTAATAATAAATAGGATTATGTATGACAATGATGCAGAGTACATGAAATTTTACGAGCCAAAATATGCTGCAGCCATTTACATAATATTATATATGGGTGTGATATTGTTGGCCGATTTGAATAAAAATTACACCAAATTAAACAAGGAGAGTCTAAAGATTAATAAAAGCAAATAAAACTTTTTTTAATTTTTTTTAGATTTTTTTGTCAACTGACTCCTCTAAAACATATGATTGTTATTACTTTTATATCGATTGATAGTCTATGATTCGATATGCGAATATTAGGTATCGATGATTAATATTCTTCGATATAAAAAAACCGGGTCCGCTTATTGGACCGTACCCCTACAATGCAAATGTAATTTTGGATGTCAGTGTGATGGTGAACAGCCTACAGCAAATACTATCCCTGCAATTACTAAAACTTTCAAGGAAACTTTAACCAGGAAGGTGGATAGGCAGTGATAATATAATCTCTTGAACTTAATCATCAAAAACCAAAAAGCTTGAACTTAACCCCAATTGACCTTTTTTGGAGCCACATAAAAAATGTTGTGTATGCTGGTGTCAAGGTATATAATATCACCCATTTACGGGAAAGAATTACTAAAGCAGTCAAGGCAATTATACAATGATAGTGAATACCTGGTGAAAAGTGTAGTATTGTCTCGACATAGGGCAATAAATGGATCCCATGTTGATGTTTGCCATGTTTTAAACAACTTGGAAGAAGTAGACGTAAACAGATGCTAATTTTTTCAGGTTTGTTCAAAAGTCTATCAAATAAAACTTATGAACTTGACAAAGATGCTTTGTTTAAGATTGTTTATGGATTCCTCGTGGGCCAATACTCTAAGAATGTTAAAGATCATTGGTAGCATTAAATTAATTTTGAAATCCTATGCTGATGTGCAGAATTTAGGTTATAAATACATTTTTAATTTCACACAATAATCTTTGGACTAATTTATACAGAAGCTATTTAAAATCAGTTTTATCCCTGAAAAGTAACTGAGGCTAAAGTATTTTTCTAAGTACGAGACCTAGGTAATAATTACGCAGCTATACTCACCGGATCAACACTAAATCAACATTAAATTATTTTTGATATGGGGGTTCTGCAGTAATATAGATTAACTCTTATCATGGGATAATATGGCAGGTGTCCAGAGAGAGTATTCAAGACCTCTCAGGAAAGTGTACGGTGTCCCTCAAGGCAGCGGTTTGTGACCCATCCTGACAACGAGATATATTAATATTAATTTTGATAATATAATAAACTGTATTTAACGACTGAAAGTTATGTAGCTACGCGAATGCATGTAATTATTTGTATTAGTAATCTACTATATAAAAATTAATCGCTAAATGTATTGCAAATCTCGAGAACGATTGAAACGATTTGGCTATGTGTTAAATGTAATCCCGTGCTTAGATAAATACTATCGTACAGACTATCGTGTGTCCCGTCGGACGCACAATTACGGTACACAATTTTTAGGTTCACCTTGGGTTACAAAATGAAACGTTGAAAAACTCATTAAAATTAAACATTTAATTTAAAAAACGTATTACTGTTTTTTGCCAATATTATTGAAAAATTCGACGGCAAATAAAAAATTCCGGAAATAAGCCTTGTCGTGACCGTGTCAATAAAAATTAATTTTCTTGTACTTAAATTAAATAAAAGAACTATTAAGGCGTAAATTTACTCCTTGTTTTAAAATAATGGGTGCTTTCAATTAACTTATGATATGTTTGTTTAAAATAAAGTAATTTAAAGCGATTTCAAATTTGAAATTAAATGTTAATTTCAGAGTAATTCTTATTTATAATTGTTCCCTAATAACGCAACAGGCCAACATAATTCAACTATAGCAAAGCAAAATTTTAATAAAGAATTACTGCACGTAGCGTAGAGCATTCGTGGGAAGGATTGGTTCAAAGCAAAAGTTAAGTTCAGATCCATTTTACTTTCCACTAGGTACAGCGCAGCATCTGAAGTCTAACGCTGTGACAGACGTGATTCCTGGAAACGACATCCGATTGTGTGAAATACAATTTTTGACACGATCCCAAATCACGATGGTAATTGTGCACCAGATGAGACAATGAGAACACCATTCATTCATCTAGATTACATTAATTTTGTTTCTAGTCTTGGTATCTGTTATGTAGAAACCATGTAAAGAGTTCGTTTTGAGCTTGTTGATTCCAGATTCCAGGAGTAACAGCGTTAGACTTCAGACGCTGCAATGCTAGGAAAGTGAAATGAAGCTGAACTTAACATTCGTAACGAAGTACTTTAGAATGTTGTGGATTTTCTCTAAGACAAAAATAGTAGTATTTTTTATATCAGAGAGTAATTTACTGTAATTAGGACCCATAGTAAGTATCACGTATATACAACATGAATTTTCACGTCCGTGAGTCACAAAAAAGCCTAAAGCTCACTTATTTCATCTCATTATTTAATAATACGTTAAAATGCACGTCCTAAGTTTCATTAAACTCAACCCTAAATAATAAAGTATTTCAGATTTTAAAATTGAGTTTTTCTTCACAATCTTTTACCTCATTGATCCATATTCCGGTGATTATACTTGTGATTATATCTACGGTTTTACCTTCGAAGTTAATATTATAAGTAATATAAAATTAAATCTCACACGACCACATAAATATTTTAAATACTAAACTTAAAAATCCAAGACGGCTGCCTAGACTCAAAACTGTGCTAAATAAAAGAAGTAAACTTTATTATGGACACATACTAACAATTTATGGGTAATTCAGTATTGTACAACATATTTCATAGACTCGCTGTTTATTATATACATGTTAAGACTTTTATAATGTTTCAATTGAATGTATACATATTTCAAATATGTATGTATGTTAATTTATAATTTCACCAGCAATGCCATATGCAAGGACGCAGTGGCCATTTCCTTTGATTATATAACCTCTAACATTCCATAGACCATAACAACAATCATGTTGAAGTTACTTATCGATTAGTAAATGTTAGTAATATGTAATAATCTGTGACTATCCGATGCATTACTTACGGTGATAACTTTTATATCCAAATGAGTTGATGTTCACTCTACTTATCTAAACAAAAATAAACAGTCACTATAATATCACGATCTATTAACTTTGGTTTTGAGTCAGTACGTTATCTCGGATATGTCAAGTAAAATACATAATAGTGCGAAACACAGAGGTAATTATCTGCAAACTCTGCGGTTTAGGAACTCGTTGCCTCAAGTGAAATATTTAATATTGTTGATTGGATTGCCAACTCCACCCACCTCAACTTTAACAAGTTAGCAGTGGTAGATGAAATAATCTTAACTTTTTCCCAGTTGCGTTTTAATAATAAAAACCACTTTAGAAAACTTGCTGCACACTTTATATTCACTGTTTTACTTTTTCCAGGCTAGACACAATGATATACACACACACACACACACACACACACACACACACATATATATATATATATATATATATATATATATATATATATATATATATATATATATATATACTTTATGTCACTAGCAAAATTCTAAATAAAATTAGCTAAATTTATAAATTTTAATATTGTTCAGGAGAATATTCATCCTACTATCTGTTGACTAATTATATTTGTTTTACTGTGTAGTAGTCTTAATTTATGTCAGTATTAATTTTATTGCCATTCAAACAGAATGAATGGAATGTAGAATACTGTTTAGAAATACATTTATTTATATGAAACAATATTAAAACTAAATTTATTTTGTAAATAATTATGTAACCAAACCCATCAAACTGTACTAATTACATTTTTTCATCAAATTAGGCTCACTTCGGTGCATTGTACTATATTCGACGACGCTCATCCGGTTCAGTTCATTATACTATGTCAATCTAGGCTTTCCCACTTCATTATACTATGTTCGGCTAAGCTCGTCCGGTTCAGTTCATTATACTATGTCAATCTAGGCTTTCCCACTTCATTATACTATGTTCGGCTAAGCTCGTCCGGTTCAGTTCATTATACTATGTCAATCTAGGCTTTCCCACTTCATTATACTATATTCGGCTAAGCTCGTCCGGTTCAGTTCATTATACTATGTCAATCTAGGCTTTCCCACTTCATTATACTATATTCGGCTAAGGTCGTCCGGTTCAGTTTATTATACTATGTTAATCTAGGCTCTCCCACTTCAATTCATTGTACTACATTCTGATAAGCTCATCCGTTTTAGTTCATTATACTATGTTAAGCTAGGCTCTCCCACTTCAGTTCATTATACAGTAACATGACAGGCTGGTCTACTCCTGTTCAGTGCATTATATTATATCAAACTAGGCTTTTATGATTATTTGTCAGCGTCCGAGGATGGCGGGACAATTGTTGAATTTAAATTCTTATCTCTAGGGTGATAAGCTGACACGATAATCACTCAGTTGAAAAGCTGTTTATTACAGAACATATTCTCAGAAGGAGTAATCAAATCAGATTTCGTAGTCTTTTTAGTGAAAGCACTTATAATGTAGCACTTATGATGGAGTCCTGTGATGGTTAAAAAAGGAAATAGTCATGTATGAAGTATATTGTTCCAATGTTTGTGATTAGGAGGATCAGAGAATAAGCAAACTGGAAACTGACACTTATGTAAGATAGTTTACCACTTTTAGTTCGAAAGAATTATATTTTTGCCGCCGTAGCTTACCTCCTTGTTGTTCTGGTGAAGGAATATTACATATACGACTTAAGAAGCCACTATTTTCAAAAGGTGACAACTTCCGGCGCTTATAACCTGGTTCTGTATACGGGATAGAGAGGAAAACTAGCTTCCTCCGGATGTGTGTGTCACACACAGTAGACCACCGTTTGCTAATAAATGTCTCAACTTAACGTCAACGGTTCTCTAGATAATGTGCGTGCAGACACACACAATCACATACTAAGATCTATTTATACCGTTCCGATGTACTATTAATATTTATTATTGTTTTAATATCTAAGATGAAATGCATGCCTACTTTGCTGGCTACACAGTTCGATGTCTGCTTAGTCCTGTGTTATAAATTCTTCAAAGGTATGACAACCTACAATAACCAGTCTTGTTCGTTATATCATTCTATTTTCTTGGTTCAGTCTTGGAGTAAATATGTACATTGTTATATACATAATCAGTATCGTACCTATCTTCAGTGCAAAACAGAGCCACTGTCCCCTCGCTGGGTTTCTGCCATATTGCACTTTGTGTCACTGCGCTCGTTTGTTTCCTCAAATTGTAGTCACAGAGTCATTGCAGTCACTTTTTTGGTTTCTTCAGCTACTGTACATATATATCGTCCCATAATGTCAAAGGTAATTTTCAACATCTAAAACAAACTAAATTGTTCGAATTCATTCATCACTGCTGCCATCTATAGCAAAAGTTAAATAACATTATTGTCATATCTATTTGCAGCACAATATAAAAATGGTATTTGTTCAACAAAATATTAAAGTCTGAAATAAAATATTGTATAATAAGTATTATTTCAGAATAAAAATATGTCTATGTTTTATTCTCATATCTAAGCAATGGCCAAGCCAAATTTCGTTTAAATCCGTTCACTAGATTCTGTGTGATGGATTATCAAGCATCTGAACACTCAAACATAGAAATATCCACACTTTCAAACATTATTTTTCTCACAATTCCATTTGTTTAACATTTTCCTGTTTGCGGTCAAGTCAAGTCACTGTGACTGTGGGGGGGTGGATCCCCCACATCTTTCACGGCAGAGGCCTTGAGAGATGTGGGGGATCCACCACCCCCCCCCCCCACAGTCAACGACTTGACTTGACGCACAAACAGGAAAATGTTTACACAAACAGACAATTATAAAAATATAAATTACAATTCACACCGTAGTGCTACTATATTATATTATCTTCTGTATAAGTTATTATAAACGTTTTTGTGTAGTATATATCAAATTATTTTTAATCCTTACATATCCAGTATTTTAAGCATCATTTTAAGTAAATCGATGTTTAAATTCAATTAATAATTTCAGTGCAATGCTCGGATGCGTTGACGTGATGGGAAACAAGTGCCAAACATACACCTATAACAAAATCCTCTTTAATAAAATATTATGATGTATAAGAGTAAAAGTACATTTAAAAGACTATAATCTATACATAAGCTTCCAAACTTTAATCTGACGATAGAACAAGGCCAAGTAATTTGAAATCTAATACAATAATACATTACACAATACACAATATGTAATATGCAGTATTCTTATCGATAGTTAAAAACATTATTTTGTATAATCGCTTTCTTCTTGATTTAAATTTATGTCGGTCAAGTACGATTTACTAGTACTAAGCTCGTCCGGTTCAGTTCATTATACTATGTCAATCTAGGCTTTCCCACTTCATTATACTATATTCGGCTAAGCTCGTCCGGTTCAGTTCATTATACTATGTCAATCTAGGCTTTCCCACTTCACTATACTATATTCGGCTAAGCTCGTCCGGTTCAGTTCATTATACTATGTCAATCTAGGCTTTCCCTCTTCATTATACTATATTCGGCTATGGTCGTCCGGTTCAGTTTATTATACTATGTTAATCTAGGCTCTCCCACTTCAATTCATTGTACTACATTCTGATAAGCTCATCCGTTTTAGTTCATTATACTATGTTAAGCTAGGCTCTCCCACTTCAGTTCATTATACAGTAACATGACAGGCTGGTCTACTCCTGTTCAGTGCATTATATTATATCAAACTAGGCTTTTATGATTATTTGTCAGCGTCCGAGGATGGCGGGACAATTGTTGAATTTAAATTCTTATCTCTAGGGTGATAAGCTGACACGATAATCACTCAGTTGAAAAGCTGTTTATTACAGAACATATTCTCAGAAGGAGTAATCAAATCAGATTTCGTAGTCTTTTTAGTGAAAGCACTTATAATGTAGCACTTATGATGGAGTCCTGTGATGGTTAAAAAAAGGAAATAGTCATGTATGAAGTATATTGTTCCAATGTTTGTGATTAGGAGGATCAGAGAATAAGCAAACTGGAAACTGACACTTATGTAAGATAGTTTACCACTTTTAGTTCGAAAGAATTATATTTTTGCCGCCGTAGCTTACCTCCTTGTTGTTCTGGTGAAGGAATATTACATATACGACTTAAGAAGCCACTATTTTCAAAAGGTGACAACTTCCGGCGCTTATAACCTGGTTCTGTATACGGGATAGAGAGGAAAACTAGCTTCCTCCGGATGTGTGTGTCACACACAGTAGACCACCGTTTGCTAATAAATGTCTCAACTTAACGTCAACGGTTCTCTAGATAATGTGCGTGCAGACACACACAATCACATACTAAGATCTATTTATACCGTTCCGATGTACTATTAATATTTATTATTGTTTTAATATCTAAGATGAAATGCATGCCTACTTTGCTGGCTACACAGTTCGATGTCTGCTTAGTCCTGTGTTATAAATTCTTCAAAGGTATGACAACCTACAATAACCAGTCTTGTTCGTTATATCATTCTATTTTCTTGGTTCAGTCTTGGAGTAAATATGTACATTGTTATATACATAATCAGTATCGTACCTATCTTCAGTGCAAAACAGAGCCACTGTCCCCTCGCTGGGTTTCTGCCATATTGCACTTTGTGTCACTGCGCTCGTTTGTTTCCTCAAATTGTAGTCACAGAGTCATTGCAGTCACTTTTTTGGTTTCTTCAGCTACTGTACATATATATCGTCCCATAATGTCAAAGGTAATTTTCAACATCTAAAACAAACTAAATTGTTCGAATTCATTCATCACTGCTGCCATCTATAGCAAAAGTTAAATAACATTATTGTCATATCTATTTGCAGCACAATATAAAAATGGTATTTGTTCAACAAAATATTAAAGTCTGAAATAAAATATTGTATAATAAGTATTATTTCAGAATAAAAATATGTCTATGTTTTATTCTCATATCTAAGCAATGGCCAAGCCAAATTTCGTTTAAATCCGTTCACTAGATTCTGTGTGATGGATTATCAAGCATCTGAACACTCAAACATAGAAATATCCACACTTTCAAACATTATTTTTCTCACAATTCCATTTGTTTAACATTTTCCTGTTTGCGGTCAAGTCAAGTCACTGTGACTGTGGGGGGGTGGATCCCCCACATCTTTCACGGCAGAGGCCTTGAGAGATGTGGGGGATCCACCACCCCCCCCCCCCACAGTCAACGACTTGACTTGACGCACAAACAGGAAAATGTTTACACAAACAGACAATTATAAAAATATAAATTACAATTCACACCGTAGTGCTACTATATTATATTATCTTCTGTATAAGTTATTATAAACGTTTTTGTGTAGTATATATCAAATTATTTTTAATCCTTACATATCCAGTATTTTAAGCATCATTTTAAGTAAATCGATGTTTAAATTCAATTAATAATTTCAGTGCAATGCTCGGATGCGTTGACGTGATGGGAAACAAGTGCCAAACATACACCTATAACAAAATCCTCTTTAATAAAATATTATGATGTATAAGAGTAAAAGTACATTTAAAAGACTATAATCTATACATAAGCTTCCAAACTTTAATCTGACGATAGAACAAGGCCAAGTAATTTGAAATCTAATACAATAATACATTACACAATACACAATATGTAATATGCAGTATTCTTATCGATAGTTAAAAACATTATTTTGTATAATCGCTTTCTTCTTGATTTAAATTTATGTCGGTCAAGTACGATTTACTAGTACTAAGCTCGTCCGGTTCAGTTCATTATACTATGTCAATCTAGGCTTTCCCACTTCATTATACTATATTCGGCTAAGCTCGTCCGGTTCAGTTCATTATACTATGTCAATCTAGGCTTTCCCTCTTCATTATACTATATTCGGCTATGGTCGTCCGGTTCAGTTTATTATACTATGTTAATCTAGGCTCTCCCACTTCAATTCATTGTACTACATTCTGATAAGCTCATCCGTTTTAGTTCATTATACTATGTTAAGCTAGGCTCTCCCACTTCAGTTCATTATACAGTAACATGACAGGCTGGTCTACTCCTGTTCAGTGCATTATATTATATCAAACTAGGCTTTTATGATTATTTGTCAGCGTCCGAGGATGGCGGGACAATTGTTGAATTTAAATTCTTATCTCTAGGGTGATAAGCTGACACGATAATCACTCAGTTGAAAAGCTGTTTATTACAGAACATATTCTCAGAAGGAGTAATCAAATCAGATTTCGTAGTCTTTTTAGTGAAAGCACTTATAATGTAGCACTTATGATGGAGTCCTGTGATGGTTAAAAAAAAGGAAATAGTCATGTATGAAGTATATTGTTCCAATGTTTGTGATTAGGAGGATCAGAGAATAAGCAAACTGGAAACTGACACTTATGTAAGATAGTTTACCACTTTTAGTTCGAAAGAATTATATTTTTGCCGCCGTAGCTTACCTCCTTGTTGTTCTGGTGAAGGAATATTACATATACGACTTAAGAAGCCACTATTTTCAAAAGGTGACAACTTCCGGCGCTTATAACCTGGTTCTGTATACGGGATAGAGAGGAAAACTAGCTTCCTCCGGATGTGTGTGTCACACACAGTAGACCACCGTTTGCTAATAAATGTCTCAACTTAACGTCAACGGTTCTCTAGATAATGTGCGTGCAGACACACACAATCACATACTAAGATCTATTTATACCGTTCCGATGTACTATTAATATTTATTATTGTTTTAATATCTAAGATGAAATGCATGCCTACTTTGCTGGCTACACAGTTCGATGTCTGCTTAGTCCTGTGTTATAAATTCTTCAAAGGTATGACAACCTACAATAACCAGTCTTGTTCGTTATATCATTCTATTTTCTTGGTTCAGTCTTGGAGTAAATATGTACATTGTTATATACATAATCAGTATCGTACCTATCTTCAGTGCAAAACAGAGCCACTGTCCCCTCGCTGGGTTTCTGCCATATTGCACTTTGTGTCACTGCGCTCGTTTGTTTCCTCAAATTGTAGTCACAGAGTCATTGCAGTCACTTTTTTGGTTTCTTCAGCTACTGTACATATATATCGTCCCATAATGTCAAAGGTAATTTTCAACATCTAAAACAAACTAAATTGTTCGAATTCATTCATCACTGCTGCCATCTATAGCAAAAGTTAAATAACATTATTGTCATATCTATTTGCAGCACAATATAAAAATGGTATTTGTTCAACAAAATATTAAAGTCTGAAATAAAATATTGTATAATAAGTATTATTTCAGAATAAAAATATGTCTATGTTTTATTCTCATATCTAAGCAATGGCCAAGCCAAATTTCGTTTAAATCCGTTCACTAGATTCTGTGTGATGGATTATCAAGCATCTGAACACTCAAACATAGAAATATCCACACTTTCAAACATTATTTTTCTCACAATTCCATTTGTTTAACATTTTCCTGTTTGCGGTCAAGTCAAGTCACTGTGACTGTGGGGGGGTGGATCCCCCACATCTTTCACGGCAGAGGCCTTGAGAGATGTGGGGGATCCACCACCACCCCCCCCCCACAGTCAACGACTTGACTTGACGCACAAACAGGAAAATGTTTACACAAACAGACAATTATAAAAATATAAATTACAATTCACACCGTAGTGCTACTATATTATATTATCTTCTGTATAAGTTATTATAAACGTTTTTGTGTAGTATATATCAAATTATTTTTAATCCTTACATATCCAGTATTTTAAGCATCATTTTAAGTAAATCGATGTTTAAATTCAATTAATAATTTCAGTGCAATGCTCGGATGCGTTGACGTGATGGGAAACAAGTGCCAAACATACACCTATAACAAAATCCTCTTTAATAAAATATTATGATGTATAAGAGTAAAAGTACATTTAAAAGACTATAATCTATACATAAGCTTCCAAACTTTAATCTGACGATAGAACAAGGCCAAGTAATTTGAAATCTAATACAATAATACATTACACAATACACAATATGTAATATGCAGTATTCTTATCGATAGTTAAAAACATTATTTTGTATAATCGCTTTCTTCTTGATTTAAATTTATGTCGGTCAAGTACGATTTACTAGTACTAAGCTCGTCCGGTTCAGTTCATTATACTATGTCAATCTAGGCTTTCCCACTTCATTATACTATATTCGGCTAAGCTCGTCCGGTTCAGTTCATTATACTATGTCAATCTAGGCTTTCCCTCTTCATTATACTATATTCGGCTATGGTCGTCCGGTTCAGTTTATTATACTATGTTAATCTAGGCTCTCCCACTTCAATTCATTGTACTACATTCTGATAAGCTCATCCGTTTTAGTTCATTATACTATGTTAAGCTAGGCTCTCCCACTTCAGTTCATTATACAGTAACATGACAGGCTGGTCTACTCCTGTTCAGTGCATTATATTATATCAAACTAGGCTTTTATGATTATTTGTCAGCGTCCGAGGATGGCGGGACAATTGTTGAATTTAAATTCTTATCTCTAGGGTGATAAGCTGACACGATAATCACTCAGTTGAAAAGCTGTTTATTACAGAACATATTCTCAGAAGGAGTAATCAAATCAGATTTCGTAGTCTTTTTAGTGAAAGCACTTATAATGTAGCACTTATGATGGAGTCCTGTGATGGTTAAAAAGAGGAAATAGTCATGTATGAAGTATATTGTTCCAATGTTTGTGATTAGGAGGATCAGAGAATAAGCAAACTGGAAACTGACACTTATGTAAGATAGTTTACCACTTTTAGTTCGAAAGAATTATATTTTTGCCGCCGTAGCTTACCTCCTTGTTGTTCTGGTGAAGGAATATTACATATACGACTTAAGAAGCCACTATTTTCAAAAGGTGACAACTTCCGGCGCTTATAACCTGGTTCTGTATACGGGATAGAGAGGAAAACTAGCTTCCTCCGGATGTGTGTGTCACACACAGTAGACCACCGTTTGCTAATAAATGTCTCAACTTAACGTCAACGGTTCTCTAGATAATGTGCGTGCAGACACACACAATCACATACTAAGATCTATTTATACCGTTCCGATGTACTATTAATATTTATTATTGTTTTAATATCTAAGATGAAATGCATGCCTACTTTGCTGGCTACACAGTTCGATGTCTGCTTAGTCCTGTGTTATAAATTCTTCAAAGGTATGACAACCTACAATAACCAGTCTTGTTCGTTATATCATTCTATTTTCTTGGTTCAGTCTTGGAGTAAATATGTACATTGTTATATACATAATCAGTATCGTACCTATCTTCAGTGCAAAACAGAGCCACTGTCCCCTCGCTGGGTTTCTGCCATATTGCACTTTGTGTCACTGCGCTCGTTTGTTTCCTCAAATTGTAGTCACAGAGTCATTGCAGTCACTTTTTTGGTTTCTTCAGCTACTGTACATATATATCGTCCCATAATGTCAAAGGTAATTTTCAACATCTAAAACAAACTAAATTGTTCGAATTCATTCATCACTGCTGCCATCTATAGCAAAAGTTAAATAACATTATTGTCATATCTATTTGCAGCACAATATAAAAATGGTATTTGTTCAACAAAATATTAAAGTCTGAAATAAAATATTGTATAATAAGTATTATTTCAGAATAAAAATATGTCTATGTTTTATTCTCATATCTAAGCAATGGCCAAGCCAAATTTCGTTTAAATCCGTTCACTAGATTCTGTGTGATGGATTATCAAGCATCTGAACACTCAAACATAGAAATATCCACACTTTCAAACATTATTTTTCTCACAATTCCATTTGTTTAACATTTTCCTGTTTGCGGTCAAGTCAAGTCACTGTGACTGTGGGGGGGTGGATCCCCCACATCTTTCACGGCAGAGGCCTTGAGAGATGTGGGGGATCCACCACCCCACCCCCCACAGTCAACGACTTGACTTGACGCACAAACAGGAAAATGTTTACACAAACAGACAATTATAAAAATATAAATTACAATTCACACCGTAGTGCTACTATATTATATTATCTTCTGTATAAGTTATTATAAACGTTTTTGTGTAGTATATATCAAATTATTTTTAATCCTTACATATCCAGTATTTTAAGCATCATTTTAAGTAAATCGATGTTTAAATTCAATTAATAATTTCAGTGCAATGCTCGGATGCGTTGACGTGATGGGAAACAAGTGCCAAACATACACCTATAACAAAATCCTCTTTAATAAAATATTATGATGTATAAGAGTAAAAGTACATTTAAAAGACTATAATCTATACATAAGCTTCCAAACTTTAATCTGACGATAGAACAAGGCCAAGTAATTTGAAATCTAATACAATAATACATTACACAATACACAATATGTAATATGCAGTATTCTTATCGATAGTTAAAAACATTATTTTGTATAATCGCTTTCTTCTTGATTTAAATTTATGTCGGTCAAGTACGATTTACTAGTACTAAGCTCGTCCGGTTCAGTTCATTATACTATGTCAATCTAGGCTTTCCCACTTCATTATACTATATTCGGCTAAGCTCGTCCGGTTCAGTTCATTATACTATGTCAATCTAGGCTTTCCCACTTCATTATACTATATTCGGCTAAGCTCGTCCGGTTCAGTTCATTATACTATGTCAATCTAGGCTTTCACTTCATTATACTATATTCGGCTAAGCTCGGCTATGTCGCATTCGGCTAAGCTCGTCTGGTTCAGTTCATTATACTATGTCAATCTAGGCTTTCCCTCTTCATTATACTATATTCGGCTATGGTCGTCCGGTTCAGTTTATTATACTATGTTAATCTAGGCTCTCCCACTTCAATTCATTGTACTACATTCTGATAAGCTCATCCGTTTTAGTTCATTATACTATGTTAAGCTAGGCTCTCCCACTTCAGTTCATTATACAGTAACATGACAGGCTGGTCTACTCCTGTTCAGTGCATTATATTATATCAAACTAGGCTTTTATGATTATTTGTCAGCGTCCGAGGATGGCGGGACAATTGTTGAATTTAAATTCTTATCTCTAGGGTGATAAGCTGACACGATAATCACTCAGTTGAAAAGCTGTTTATTACAGAACATATTCTCAGAAGGAGTAATCAAATCAGATTTCGTAGTCTTTTTAGTGAAAGCACTTATAATGTAGCACTTATGATGGAGTCCTGTGATGGTTAAAAAAAGGAAATAGTCATGTATGAAGTATATTGTTCCAATGTTTGTGATTAGGAGGATCAGAGAATAAGCAAACTGGAAACTGACACTTATGTAAGATAGTTTACCACTTTTAGTTCGAAAGAATTATATTTTTGCCGCCGTAGCTTACCTCCTTGTTGTTCTGGTGAAGGAATATTACATATACGACTTAAGAAGCCACTATTTTCAAAAGGTGACAACTTCCGGCGCTTATAACCTGGTTCTGTATACGGGATAGAGAGGAAAACTAGCTTCCTCCGGATGTGTGTGTCACACACAGTAGACCACCGTTTGCTAATAAATGTCTCAACTTAACGTCAACGGTTCTCTAGATAATGTGCGTGCAGACACACACAATCACATACTAAGATCTATTTATACCGTTCCGATGTACTATTAATATTTATTATTGTTTTAATATCTAAGATGAAATGCATGCCTACTTTGCTGGCTACACAGTTCGATGTCTGCTTAGTCCTGTGTTATAAATTCTTCAAAGGTATGACAACCTACAATAACCAGTCTTGTTCGTTATATCATTCTATTTTCTTGGTTCAGTCTTGGAGTAAATATGTACATTGTTATATACATAATCAGTATCGTACCTATCTTCAGTGCAAAACAGAGCCACTGTCCCCTCGCTGGGTTTCTGCCATATTGCACTTTGTGTCACTGCGCTCGTTTGTTTCCTCAAATTGTAGTCACAGAGTCATTGCAGTCACTTTTTTGGTTTCTTCAGCTACTGTACATATATATCGTCCCATAATGTCAAAGGTAATTTTCAACATCTAAAACAAACTAAATTGTTCGAATTCATTCATCACTGCTGCCATCTATAGCAAAAGTTAAATAACATTATTGTCATATCTATTTGCAGCACAATATAAAAATGGTATTTGTTCAACAAAATATTAAAGTCTGAAATAAAATATTGTATAATAAGTATTATTTCAGAATAAAAATATGTCTATGTTTTATTCTCATATCTAAGCAATGGCCAAGCCAAATTTCGTTTAAATCCGTTCACTAGATTCTGTGTGATGGATTATCAAGCATCTGAACACTCAAACATAGAAATATCCACACTTTCAAACATTATTTTTCTCACAATTCCATTTGTTTAACATTTTCCTGTTTGCGGTCAAGTCAAGTCACTGTGACTGTGGGGGGGTGGATCCCCCACATCTTTCACGGCAGAGGCCTTGAGAGATGTGGGGGATCCACCACCCCCCCCCCACAGTCAACGACTTGACTTGACGCACAAACAGGAAAATGTTTACACAAACAGACAATTATAAAAATATAAATTACAATTCACACCGTAGTGCTACTATATTATATTATCTTCTGTATAAGTTATTATAAACGTTTTTGTGTAGTATATATCAAATTATTTTTAATCCTTACATATCCAGTATTTTAAGCATCATTTTAAGTAAATCGATGTTTAAATTCAATTAATAATTTCAGTGCAATGCTCGGATGCGTTGACGTGATGGGAAACAAGTGCCAAACATACACCTATAACAAAATCCTCTTTAATAAAATATTATGATGTATAAGAGTAAAAGTACATTTAAAAGACTATAATCTATACATAAGCTTCCAAAGTTTAAACTGACGATAGAACAAGGCCAAGTAATTTGAAATCTAATACAATAATACATTACACAATACACAATATGTAATATGCAGTATTCTTATCGATAGTTAAAAACATTATTTTGTATAATCGCTTTCTTCTTGATTTAAATTTATGTCGGTCAAGTACGATTTCGAATAAAATAAAAACTAATATTCAGTATGTAAGTAAATTGAGAGATTTAACGGACGCTACGTGTTTAATTGATTATGGTGACCAGTTTCGTTTGTGTGTAAGAGAGATAGTACAAACAATGGTTATTCATTTTACAACACAAGCTGGAAATTTTTAAATGACAAAATAATGGCTATCCACCATTATACACTCTTTATTGGGGTAAACTTTTATCTCGGTAAAATCCAATACTGAAGTAATTTAACAATAGAATCCATTTGAATAACAGATACGCCCCGCCCATTGTATGTTGGCGTTTGTTTGTTTTAATACAGTTTGATGGTGGGCGGCCATAACGGTTCACAGGAAGTGGACAATTCCAATCAAGCCAATTGATTGCCAATCAATTCTGATACAGTCAGACAGTAAGTAACCGCACAAGCCATAACTAACTACCTCTGACGCCACCACGCCATCACGCCTGGTTTAGAGTTCGGGCTAGCCAGAATGGTTTTAATAATTTTCATACAGCGGTAGGCTCGGTGGCGTGTAACTTATTTGTGTAGACATTGAAATTGTAGGTTTGGGCATCAATTTCTTCTAATAGGTGGTTATAAAATGTGGTATTAATAATTAATGTTTTATTTGTCTCTGTCTGTTTTTAAAAACTTGTGGTATGTTGTGCTCAATGCGGTAGTTTACCAGTATAAGATATTTTTGATCATTACTTAGAGTTTGTTTACAGTTTTTGACCACAGCCTTTATGATTCAGGTAGACTTCCATTAAAGGATGTAATGTTTAGTATTTTGAAACTTGCCTAGAAGAATCGAGGAAACCCGTTTTGACCACCTCCTTATCCCAAAAGGAACCGAAAACCATCATAGGGTATTTATTTTAGAGACATTTTCATGCCAATTTTGGTTCCAATCTATCCGACCACAACTCGTCTAGAATACTAGTGTAAAATACTGTTTGATCATGGAGCTACACCCCTAAAATATTAATGTACATCTACGTTCATATAAAGTTAGTATAGCTACAAGATACATTTGTGAGGTTTTAAAAGTCAACAATTTTCAAAGGAAGGATAAACATACACAAATATATGTTGTGTCAACCCAAAGTGTCCGACCACTTTCAAATAAATGTCTACATAGGCCAATGGTTCTTCATAGTCAAACCATTACAACTAAAATATATTTACTATTTATTTTATCCTAAAAGCAAAACTTTTGTATTACAAAACTTTTATGAGTGAAATTCTGTGCTTAATATATGTTGTGTCAACCCAAAGTGTCCGACCACTTTCAAATAAATGTCTACATAGGCCAATGGTTCTTCATAGTCAAACCATTACAACTAAAATATATTTACTATTTATTTTATCCTAAAAGCAAAACTTTTGTATTACAAAACTTTTATGAGTGAAATTCTGTGCTTAATAGTCAATTGATTTACTGTTTAAACCTTAAAAAATATAAAAGTATTTTAATAACTAGCCTGGGTTCTTAAATGGCAGATGTTAACAGAAAAACACCGTTGTAAAATAATCAGCAGTAAGGGTTTAAACTTCAATACAGTTAATATCAGATAAACCCATCATGTTTGCTTATCTATTATTTGTTATCCAAGTGGATGTTGTAACCCTTCAATTAAGAATCGGAATTTTAATGACCCAAACTTCTCCAATTCTTGCAAACAACGCTCGCGAGGACTTTAACCTCTCGTGTCCGTTTGGGCTTCACATTTTATCTGTCGGACACACAACTTGCGCAATTTCTTTCCAATGTAAAGGTAGCTTTTACCACCACTAACACGCACTGAAAGAGCCCTGTCTGTTCACGAGGTCATCATGGGCCACCTGGATGGGGTGATCATACACCGCAGCCCTTGAGGAGCTCGTCTGTCATGAGTTCGCCATCAAGTTAACGGTCGTTCTAGTTCTGTCCTTGTCCGCCAGGTAGCAGCCGACAATGTTAGTTTATGCGTACTTTGTGTGCCGCTGTTTGGTCTTCTGATGTAAATGAATAATTATAATTTAAAATACAACATGTCTACCTTAATTCGTCATTTAAAATGTACATGCGTCTGTGACATTGTAATTGGAAGACCATGACTATATAATACTATAAAATTCACAGAAACAAGATTATTTTACCTTTCCTTCCTGTTTATAAAATAAATCTAATTGTTTATTATAACATTAAATATAAATTTTGAGACATGTTACCCGTGGCTTCGCACGCATATAACTTATTGTTTGGGAACTTCACATCAGTCAATCTCACCTGAATGTTGATGTGCAGTTTGTTAGTTGTCTAATGGTAATGAAGTAGTGATGAACATATCATAGATGATCAAGTATCACTGATTTATATCAGTTGCCTACGGTGTTATCTGTGTCACTTATCTATAAGCGCCGTTCCGATTGAAATATCAATAAAGATTTTCAATAATTTACTATCATGGGCTTATGCTATAACAATTTACAAAGTAATATTATTAGATCAATCCGTACGGAATTTCAATGCGGGTACAACAATACAGACTAGACATTTCAATATCAATATTTTGAAATGTCTCCATTTAATTAATAGCAATTGTTACATTTGTCATATAACAATACCCATACTAAGAGACAAAATACAGGATACAATGTCATTGCACCACATTGTAATATGTCCGTTGTCTATAATTGGCGTTAAAAATTACCAAAGAGTTCTACTTAGAGATTTTATTTGTCTTGGGTTATCTATGAAACAGAAATAGAAAAACCCGATTCTACACGGGATACAAAAGCGTCCTTCCGTTACTACCTCATGTTTCAATCACAGCAACAATGCGAATTCATACAATAAAATTATTGATATATAACTTGTATGAAAATCGCTGTTATTATAACTAGTTTTAATAACATTATTTACCTCTTCAGGCTAATCATGTTTTAGTACAGCTCGCCTCTTCTACACGTTATCCTTATCCTTCGTTTTCTTCCATCACTGTTCCTTCATTATCCTCCAAAAAAATTTGACTTTTAATAGTTGTATGTGGTACCTACTAATTTCAAGGGGAAAACAAAGAATGTTTTTAATTCAAAGAATTAAAAATTATTTATATTTGCATGTATGTTTAAATTGTTATAAAATGAGTTAAGTAGTTTTACAATTTTAGTTTTGTTTGAAACTTAAGAAAATATATGTAGCGTTTCCAAATAAAGTTTTAATATAAATAGAATAAACGTGTTGGGGAAAATAAAGCTCAAACAAAAAATACAAGCTTTTTCCGGGAGAAGCATAACAATCATTGTTGCCGCTTTTTCATAATAGTAGAGGATAATGGAGATCAATCTAAGTGGTTTTAGTATAAATCTGATTTCTGTCGGTTTGTTCCATTGATCACAGCACGCAAGATAGACCCAGAGGGTTGAAATTGCTGTGAAATTCTCTACCTTTACTACCTGTACATCCATTTTTATTTGATGAACATTGGTACAAATAGACAAGGAAGCCTAACTCCTGTCTAGCACTGGTTACACTAGCCTATTACGTTAGCGACGAAAAAACAAGATAAACAAATTAGTAAACTGAGTACATAGTGAGTGTTAATCGTATGATATTTTTCTGTAACATCAATAAGTGTGGTGAAGTTACTTGATTTTATTTGCTGGTTTCATATAAAACTTCAATATATTATCTGCAATGTTATCTCCATAGCAAGCTAAAATGGTAACAGGCTTTTTGGTGCGTTTTGTTGACTGCGACTACCAACTAAAAATGGGATAGACACGAAGTATAGACCTCGTGTAAGGTTATTCTAACTGTTATTACCTTACTTTCTTGTCTGTTAAGAACATATATTTATCGATTGTAAGCTTATTTTGTAAATATTTAGAGTTTTAAAATTTTAAACACGGCTCAGAACTCCATAACAGTTTTATAATTTGGAATTACCTATATGTACAGGTATGTTTTTACTCATAATAGTGTTTGCATATGCCTACAGACATTGGTACATTATTCATTATAAAATAAATTAGATACACAATTTTAAATAAAAAATGCAAAAACCATATTAAAAATACCTCGGAGTAAGTTTCCAGGGCTGCAGTTGGTATATGAAAAGCAATGGGGCTAAAGCACGGTGCCCACTGCGACCGGCCCGCTCAGCCCAGCCCGGACCGGCCTTTTTGTGAAGTCGAAATACACGCAATCAAATGGACACCCGACAAATGCGACCGGACCAGCCTTTTATACTCTGTCAAAATGCATACGATCAAATGGACAACTGCGACCGGTCCTGGCTGGAATGCTTCATGATAAAGACCAAAATGACACGTTATAGAAATTTTAAGCAGTTTAATATGGAACTTGCGGTTTTAAGATGGTTAACATATCAATATAATTGAATATATTTAAAATCAACTAATTTAATACCAAACCAAGTACATTTTAGAAATAACTTTGAATGTTATTAAAACCAATTTAATCTTATAAGAGTTCAAGATTATTGGAGTTTTAAAACTTTTACAAGTGCTACAAGTTTATTAAACTTCCAAGTTGCTAGAATAAAACTACAATAGCAAGTGGTTTGTTTTTTTTTTCTAAATGTAAATATTTCTTCAAAACTTAATGGAAAAATGTATTTGTTACTTGCATATAGGCAAACACATTATTTTGAATAAAAGGGCAAAATGAAATCACACAAAACACGAAATAATATATTCTGAAATAAATATCTGTATTCTGTTTTATATTATTCAGAATATAAATATTCTTTTTTATTCTGAAATTTATGACAGACTAAAAAGAGTCACTTGTGTTAATCTTGATTAGGTCTAAGTTAGTTATCAAGGGTGATTGGCGTACCTTTATATCAATATTTTCATTGGCACAATAATATAAGTATTTATAATATTTACAATATAATTTGACACTATTCTGTACAACATGTGTATACAAATGAATAAAGAATATTGTGAATTTGAATTTGAAGGTAACACAGGCAGAAGTGCTAAGAGGCTATTATATTCTTGAAATGAGATTCTGCCAGAGATAGAAAACTTACAGAATCAAGCTGGAATTTTCAGATACCAAGTGCTTCCTAAAATAGAAGCTTCCAAAGCTGAAAATGTACTCAAAAGTTTCAAAAAGCCAAAATGCATTTCCCTGTTGTAGACAGTAGATTGTCATGCTTACCTTTTGTATTTTTTATGCAGTTTTGACATCAAAATCCTCGTGTGAACCATAATCATTTAGCTCTTACTAAAACCATGATTTTTACGTAATCACTAGTATCATTTGTCATTCAGAATCTCCCACTTAATTTCTCACTGACCACACAAGAGCTTGATCAGCTTTCTCTATAAACTAATGCCATTTCTTACTATATTTTATGTTATTCACAACATCCAGTACCCTTAAACACAGTACAAAATCTACACTTCATTGTGAGCTTTTGGATCAAGGTATTTCTAATTTGTGCAGTTAAGTGCAAAGAAACTTAACAGATAGTTTACACTTTCAGGATCACAAATGTTGTAGACCTGTAGTAAGCCTTCTTCAGATAAATCCCAGCCCAAGGTCTACAGAAAGTAAAAACAACAACATGCACTTCACAATATAAGTTTATTTATTCAATTATACATTCATTTGTGGATTATTTAGTGAGCAAACAGGAAATTTAAAAAGATTTAGTGTACAAGCCAGATTTGGTGTATTTATTTTAAGTAAAATTGTATTCATACTGGTAAAAATCATTATTAACTTGTTCTACAACAAAAATAAATCTTAACATTTTAACAAGGCTTTATAAAATATAGTTCTCAAATATCAGAACTATATTAAATCAACATTTCCAGAGTCAAATAAATAATATTTAAATCCACCTGTCATTAATATTGATCCACACTATTCCATTTCATATGTTTTCCATTTATTCCACATCAAATTAATACTGTTATCAATGTTTAAATTTAAATAAACAACAATATAAATGTTATAGATATGTTTATAACCAGCACAGAAACAGACGACAGAAAAATACCATAAGCAGATAACTAAAAGTTATTAATGAGATTACATTGCATTGTTTACTTCATGAATAACTCTTAAATAGTAAATATTTCTTAACTAATAATAAAGTCTATGATTTGGTATTTTCATTAGGTCAAACCACTCCAGTGCAGTTTCTTGGTTGTGAGACAGCTCAAACTCTCCTCCTATATTGAATTCAAATAGAACTGGCAGGTAACGTTAAGCATTGAAACAATTCAACTTTTCTTTCTTCGTAATATTACATTATTTTCAAATCTTGACCTTAACCCACCAGTTCTATTTGAGTTCAGTGTAATCTTGTGCCAGCATCTGTACAAGAAGCACAATTGCTCACCTTTTATGCTGACATTGTTTAGTATTGGCTAGTGAAGCTTGAGTCAAGATAGCCAAACCTCTATAGGTTGTAGTTTAGGTTTGTTGTAATACCTATTCAACAAAGGAAATAAAAATATACCACATTCCAACTAAATATTTATTATATCAGTGGGTATGTAAAAGTATTTTTAATAAAGCATATTCAGTTTACTTTCGCAAAATAAATCAACAGTACACAAAATAATCTTAAAGTCAACAAATGATTTGGAAGACTATAAAAACCATCAATAACCATAAAAATGTCCATAAGCAACAAAAATACTGTTACAGTTTAGATAACAAAAATGTTCTGTGCATTCCCTTCTAAATTTGAATTTAAAATGTGTTATGTTATTGCCAAAATTGGAAAAAATTGATAATTATACGTAAAAGACAATTCAGTTGTAGGCAAAAAATATTATCAGATGGTCGAATATTAACACTCTATGACACAAGATTTTCCGCTTTTAATGTATTTTTCTGTAGTGTGGCAGAACACGTAGTTATTGGAGGACCTTTAGGATATATTTTCCTATCTTTCCCATGCACAAATATTACACTTTCAGTTGATCTTGAATATTTAGTTAACAAGTGGACGTTCATTTGTCATTTAGCAGGGTTTCTCCACCTGTTCATGTTATAGTGTAAAGTTTTAAAAGTTTGGACTTTTAAGTTGCTTTAATGGTTTTGGTGGCTTTCTGTTTTGAAGTTAACGTGAAATTAAAAAGAAATAAATTCATATCAGACATTGAATTATACAATTAGACAGCGAAAGTGCATCAAAGAAATTTGACATTGAATAATATGAAAGATATGAGGGTTCCCCATCTGTGTGTGTTGTGTTGCTAATCGTAACTGAGAATAAAATGGTATTTTAATGTATTTTATTTAATAATTTTACTTGCTCTAAAAACTAAAGTAAATATCTTTATACATAAACTATACTGTAATATAAAAAAGGTTTATTTTACTATTTTATTACCTTTTATTTTTAATACCAAACAAGCAAAAAAACAAAGTGAGGGAATCCCCGCTGCACATGGCAGTATGAAACTATTTTTATGCGTGTCACAGAGTGTAAATTAAGTTAATGAGGTAGATAACAAAAGCAATATACAATATAACAGATTTAAATTTGGTGATAAAACACTAAAAAATTGTAACCACTTGTTAATTGTATGCATATGAGTCATTGAGTTAAATTCATCACTAGTAAATGATCTCAAAAAGGTAAAACAACCAAAACCAGTCTGTCTGTCATTCAACATTTTCCTTGTTATGAAATCATCTGTTCCAATTATTATATGTTAAAAGTAAATTCTTGAGTTCTTCAATGGTTTAAAAACTACAATATCAAAGTAATACATGCTGTATCTGTTAACTAATATGGTTCATTTTCTAAATTTTGGGTATGTCGTGATTAATTTAACTCCTGCTTAATGGATTTACATGATTCTGAGGTTTAATTTTTTCCCCATAAAAGATAAAATAACAAAGTTTGTATTGTATTAAAAATTTAAATTTTACGTAAATATACAAAATTTTAAAACTCTGATGTAGCTTAATACATATTTTTATTAAAAAGTATATAAAAAATGTAATTTAAAAGATCTATTAATATAAAAAGGCATTTTAAATTAAAGTTGAAAAATCAATTATTTAGAAATACAAATTTTTTACTTACAAAGTAGTTTTATTCATTCTGTTGTCAAAACCAAAAACAGCAACATTAAGGGGGGTCGGGAGGTGAAATGGGTCAAAAATTACTTTTTTTGTGTTTTTATTGAATATTATTCTGCTTTTCATAGCGGTTAATTCAAGACCAATTTCATGAAAATCGGTCAAGTAGTTCTTGAATAAATTTTTTTTTTCTAAAGGCTGTACCTCAAATTTTTGGTGAGAGTTTCAGCATTGAGGAGACAGTATTTTATATTGTACTATAACTCTTTATGCAAAATAGAGCTCTATTACTGTTACGTTTTTTGCTATTGGTACAGTTGTTTGTCACCTGTTTTTTCTTTCATTACCTTGTTTGTTATTGTTTTCTTCTGTTTATAACCAAGAATAACATTTCAAATGTCACAGTTTATTTTCTGAAGTTCCTGGTGTTTTCTGTGTGTTAGAAGTTTTATTTCAAAGGTATTGCAATGCCTAGATTTTGTAACAAAGTCTTTAAAAGCGTCAGCAAGTAGGGAAGCCTAAAGTGGTGTTTGTAGATAGTGACTGTGTGAGAAGCCTAGAATCTAGGCCTAGTACACAAAGCCCAGAACCTAGGACTAGTGCACTAAGCCCAATTCCTCCAGAGCCTCAAAAGGAGAGTTTGTCTAGTAAGAAAATTAGTTCTTGTCTTGCAGATTACAATAAGTACTAAGGTAACTGTGGCACTAATGACATTGTAAATTTGCAAATTCTTCAAAACCTGCTTGAACAGAACCAAAGTGAATCGCTCAATAACATGATTTGGGCTCGTGTTCTCAAGCGAACTTTTGTCATGCTATCAACTCTAGAATTAGGGGTATATGATGCTATTGCTGTCTTCAACAAAGGCAATATAGTCAGATGCGAAGTGTTTGCTAAATTAGGGATTGTACCTGGGGTAAACTGTGTATATGTGCTTCAAGACATGGACATGCTACGCATCAAAAAAAGCGAATAAAGCCGTCGATGAAATAGAAAAAAAAGTGTCGAAGACAGACTACACTGGCAAAAAAGAGGCTACAAGACGACTATGACGCAGAGGAAGCAGACAATCCCTCATTTGGTGCAGAAATGCATTTATAAAGCAAGTTTAGTTGCTAAGCTAATGGATGTTCCAAATAAATGGCTTTTTCCGAAAATGAATTTTTTCGGTAAATAAGGAACATTATCTCCAAAACTATAAATGATAGATCAATAATTTTTTTTTATCTTGGAGAGGGCATTATTCTACACATTTTAACACATGGATTTAATAAAATTTCAATCAGAAAATTTTTTATTGCGACTAATTTATAAAAATTACTGGTAATTTTTAGAGTATTTTTTTTTTTAATTGCCAAAAATCCAAAAAATATTTTTTTACAAAAATCTTGTGTTAAAATATGTATATTGTTGTGCTTTATCAAGAAAAAAAAAAGTTCTAAGTGCTATCATTTATAGTTTTTTGGTAAATGTTCCTTAAAGTTTGAGAATTTAACATGGGCTTAAATGGAGCTCCCGACCCCCCTTAACAGACTGCATTATGCAACAGTAGTTCATTGGAAAAGCAAACAGCTGACAGTGAGTAAACAAACATCTGATTGGATTGTTGCAACCAAACACAAGCAACAAACAATCAATGCTATTCAACTTTTGATGTCTAGCAACAGCATGCCAGCCATTACTATCTGCAGAAAATGTTCAGGATATCTGCATTGTAAGGAAAATTATCCAAGCTCACCTTTCAGCACTCAATCCATAGGGTTATTTTAATTCAATCTAATCAAATGTGCATTCCGAATCTGTTTGTAGTTATCAATTTTTGACTTGATTTCAAAATGAAGAAAGGTAATAGCATTGCCAACAAAGAATAACTTAAATGAAACATGAAGAAACTATAATTCCTTGTAATATTGTAATAAAGTAATGTTACATTCCATTCCTGCAACATATACACTTCCCATGACGTGACCATACAATAAGAAGTTATTTACTGCAAATTAACGGAATTACAGATACAAGATAAAACTTCAAGGACTAATTGAAACAATAAATTAGTTTTGATGACTACAATTAATGGAAATCAGTCACAATGTAATACTAATGATTTTGTCAACAGATATTACTGCCATGATTTTTTGAACCAAATTCTACATTCAATATTTAGTACAAATTTAAAAAAACTAATTTTTTACAAATAAATTTACAGAACAGATAAGAGCCAAGCACAGATTTGTTTTACTGTTTTGTGATTTCTAGTTGTAGAAAACAATAAAATATAGAAAAAAAAAAAACATGTACTGCCTCCACGATCATACCAGCTACTCGCCAAATTAGTTTTATCCATTTCTTCTTCACTCCTGCAGCACTGTAATCTCTTTATACTAAGAAGTTGACACTTTCATGTATCTCCATATTTTTTTTATTCTATATTTTATTGTTTTTTACCAATGAATATTTCATCAAGCATTTATTTAAGACTGGCGCTTCCAGAAAATATTTTACAGATTCTCAAATAACCCAGCCTTCTGCCACAGGCTGTATCCCAGTATTCTAGAACTATATTAGCAAATTTGCAGTGTTTCAGTTATAAATTTATATTTAATTGATTTATAATCCAATTTTCATCACATTTTGTATTATGTTTTGAATAAACTGTACTATACACTAATGTACTAAAACAATTTTGAGAAATAATGAAATTTATTTTTAATTGATACAATGTATTATGAAATAACAATAGTAAAATAATTACCAGGGCATTTATATTGATTTTCCTTAAAATGCTATTTAATAATGAACATATATACAGAAAATCAAGTAAATACATACAAAAATACTTGCTATATAAGAATTTATTTTAAATACATTTCAATAACATATTTATAAACTGTTGTACAGGTTGTATACACCACCGCTATATTATATACTACTATTTACCACATAAAATACTCTTAACATACCCATGTGATAAACATCGCAATACAAAAATTAAAATTTGAGTAATTTTTTTTCTCAGCACAAAACACTTTGGACGTCTGGAGCGAAATGGTTAAAAACAATAATTTTTTGAAACGGTAAGCAGTTCAGTGATTCATTGATTTTGGCGAGAAGGAAATCAAACTCATTGTTGCTATGGAAACATTCTGAAGTACAAAGAAGGGAATTTTTTTAATGTACAGCTGCAGAGAATACTTTACTTTCTTCTCTGTGGTGTACGTCAGTTCCTACTTAATATTACTCTACTCGTACATTGTTACATCAATGGAATGAAATAGACCACACCTTTTCTTTCTTCTGAATATTATAAACAGTGACACATTTAGCACGATCAAAAAACAATATAAATTACTTGAAAACACAACTGTAAAAACTGTGTAAAACATATGATAACACTCAGAATGTGTCTACATTTTACATACTACATAAGGCACAAAAGACATGGAAGAAACAAATATTATGAAATATTAATAAAAATGTCAAACTTTGACTGCAGCTACAACAAAAACAATTAAATCAATAAAAAGAGAAAATACCGACTGATTCATAAATTAAAGTACATCAAACAATACTCAAAGTTTTAAAACTATATAAAATTATCAACTATTCCTTAAAATCTAAATAAAATTACTAAGGAAAATTCTATAAAGAAAAAATTATGAAAGACCGATGTTTGAAATCACTTCAACATTAACTTTACTCTTGAAGTCAGGTAAATTAAACTATTTCAGCCATAATCACAGATCAACAACGCTTCGCAACATACACAAGCGCATACAGGACGTATTCTAAGCAGTTACCTTATGCATCAAAATATAAGATATGTTAACACACACAAAACTTGTATAATATAAATATCTTGTAGTTAATTTTAGAAATGTCTTCCTTATATTTCCTTACAAAGACTGTTTTAACCCTTTTAGGACAATAAATTGTGTTATAACTTTTGAACTTAATACTTTTTTTATGAAAGGTGCACTGAAGAAGACAAAAGTGAAAATAATGAAATTGCAAATTTTATATACATAAATTATAAGTATAGATAGTACTAAAAAACATATTTTTTGTACCCTACCATTCATAATAAAATTGTCTACAATATAAAACTAGTTTAAAATAACGTGATTGGGGGTACAAAATAAAATAAATTTATAGTCTTTTCGTTTTAATTTGTTTGTTTACTTGTAGTTCATAAAAAAACAAAAAATAATTTTAGCATGGGAAACAATATTGTTTTACTTTTTTACGTTATTTTCTTTAAGAGTACTAAATTTTATGATGATTGGTTTGAAAATAAGGATAAAAAACAAACAACACAAACGACTGTCTGACGTTGTTGTTGTCTGAACAGCTTAAAGTGACATGATGTGTGACAGATGTTATGGAATAAAAAAGATGTAGATGACACATTATCATGACTGCATAAAATATTTGAGGAAAGGTCATAGAACAAATTTTAGCAGAGAGAATCATGATTTTACAATGTTTCCTGACTCATAATCAATAATACAAAAGCCGACTACAGATAGCTTGCTAGTTTTTTTAGGCAAGTCTAGTAAGCTACATATAAACTTCTTGGACAACATATTTTTGCGGGCCATAAATGACCTGCTTCTTTTTTTCGGCATGACTAGTGCGAACTACATAGTCTTCTTCGACAACATACTTTGCGGGCCATAAATAATCCACTCCTCTTTTTCAGCACGACTAGTGCAAGCTACATAGTCTTCTTCGATAATGTACTTTGCGGGCCATAAATAACCCGCTCCTCTTTTTCAGCATGACTAGTGCGAGCTACATAGTCTTCTTCGATAATGTACTTTGCGGGCCATAAATAATCCGCTCCTCTTTTTCAGCATGACTAGTGCGAGCTACATAGTCTTCTTCGATAATGTACTTTGCGGGCCATAAATAATCCACTCCTCTTTTTCAGCACGACTAGTGGGAGCTACATAGTCTTCTTCGATAATGTACTTTGCGGGCCATAAATAACCCGCTCCTCTTTTTCAGCATGACTAGTGCGAGCTACATAGTCTTCTTCGATAATGTACTTTGCGGGCCATAAATAACCCGCTCCTCTTTTTCAGCATGACTAGTGCAAGCCACATAGTCTTCTTCGATAATGTACTTTGCGGGCCATAAATAACCCGCTCCTCTTTTTTCAGCATGACTAGTGCAAGCACATAGTCTTCTTCGATAATGTACTTTGCGGGCCATAAATAACCCGCTCCTCTTTTTCAGCATGACTAGTGCGAGCTACATAGTCTTCTTCGACAACATACTTTGCGGGCCATAAATAATCCACTCCTCTTTTTCAGCACGACTAGTGCGAGCTACATAGTCTTCTTCGATAACGTACTTTGCGGGCCATAAATAATCCGCTCCTCTTTTTCAGCATGACTAGTGCGAGCCACATAGTCTTCTTCGATAATGTACTTTGCGGGCCATAAATAATCCACTCCTCTTTTTCAGCACGACTAGTGCGAGCTACATAGTCTTCTTCGATAATGTACTTTGCGGGCCATAAATAACCCGCTCCTCTTTTTCAGCATGACTAGTGCGAGCTACATAGTCTTCTTCGATAATGTACTTTGCGGGCCATAAATAACCCGCTCCTCTTTTTCAGCATGACTAGTGCAAGCCACATAGTCTTCTTCGATAATGTACTTTGCGGGCCATAAATAACCCGCTCCTCTTTTTCAGCATGACTAGTGCAAGCTACATAGTCTTCTTCGATAATGTACTTTGCGGGCCATAAATAACCCGCTCCTCTTTTTCAGCATGACTAGTGCGAGCTACATAGTCTTCTTCGACAACATACTTTGCGGGCCATAAATAATCCACTCCTCTTTTTCAGCACGACTAGTGCGAGCTACATAGTCTTCTTCGATAACGTACTTTGCGGGCCATAAATAATCCGCTCCTCTTTTTCAGCATGACTAGTGCGAGCTACATAGTCTTCTTCGATAATGTACTTTACAGGCCATAAATAATCCGCTCCTCTTTTTCGGCATGACTAGTGTAAGCCACATAGTCTTCTTCGATAACATACTTTGCGGGCCATAAATGACCTGCTCCTCTTTTTCAGCATGACTAGTGCAAGCTACATAGTCTTCTTCGATATCGTACTTTGCGAGCCATACTCATCCTAAAAGGGTTAAATAGTTTTATACACAATCTGACTTAACACAGAAAACAGAATGATTCATACGTTGAACTGAAACTACCATAAACATAAAGAACTAAAAAATTACCTTTATGTGAAATACTGATGTTAACTAAATTGTGATATATTAAATATAATTGCATTTTAGTAAAAGTATTTTAAACAAAAGTTCATTTAATTTTCATCAAAATATTTCAGTGTAATATTAACACCAAACTTGAAGGTTCAAAAGAATAATTCCTACACCCACAAAGATTTTACAATAGGTTATCTTTAAATAAACTTATAATGGCTACAATATATTAGGACTATGTTTTTAATTATTTATTAATTAATTAATAAAACCTTATGTATAACTTACTGTGTGACAAATTAATATGTTTATCACAGGAAAAGATGGTGGAAATACTACTTTACTTAACACAGTGTGTTGCAGAGCAGAAAGTACAGTTGTTTTCCACTGCTCTTAGCACCAAGTTAGACCATTTAAATAAACATAGGCCTGAAAGAGATTCAATACAAATAGGTATTTATTCATAAAAACCATTACTAATTCATATAACATTAAAATAAATTTCCAACAATACAGTACTACCATACACACACCAAACTACACAAACTTTTATAGTGAACTAATGCAATATTATACACATTATAACTTATTACATTTAATTAAGTGGAATGGAATCATTATACATTTGGAAAAGTATCAATAGACTAATTTTTGTTGTTGATTGGAACGGAAGCCTGATAATTTAAATAATGTTTAAAACGGAAATCGTTTTCATAAATATTTTACTCAGTGCAAATCAATGGATGCTTAGCTTTAAAGTGTCATTCACTGAATGATTGACACTCTTTCTGTTGTACCAGTTCTTTATTAATACAAATGGAGAATGTTTTCAAATCATTTCGGTGGAGGATCGTTTGACTTGGATGTAATTAATGTGACAAGGGTTTTCGACTCTTTGGCTATGGATATTAGTTGGGTATCATAAAAAAAGTAAAAATGGAAAATATGCCTCTTTTTATATGCTGAGGGCTAATTTTTGGAACATAATAAAACGATAAACTGTCATTACATTTTCTCACTCTACATCGAAAATATAATCTTTGGTCATACTAGAATTGTGATTGTGTTATTATTGAATACTTTGTTAAATATAAAACTACTACTCATTTAGAAAATATTTCTATAAAATATATTTAGGAAAAAACCAATTTATTTTGAATTATTAAAAAATGTATTATACTGTACAATAATTAATAGGTTTACTGTAGCAACATTTTATATATGATACAACTGTTACTTTTTTGATGATATGCATACATTTACCAAAAAATGACCGCCTATTTTACGATTTCCATTTTAACTAGCTGTCTATTCCTATCCTCAGGGTATAGTTAACAAATTATGTAAACTAGCTACAAACACTTTTAATGATAAAGTTAGGTAAAAATTAACTCAGGATTTTATCTGGGTTATAAAATACATTTACATCTACAAGGATCAATGTCTTGTGTTTAATTTATTATTACAAAACATGTACATTAAAACAATAATTTTACTGTATTAAACAAGCCACAGAGTTTGTTATAAAAACACAATCTTATTGTTACAATTTTCTTATTATTAAGGATTAAATTTTAAGTGATAGATTACATTTTGAATTTGGACACCACTTCAATGTTTTTTGTAGAGGTTTCAATGTATCTTAAGTGGTCTGTACAATTTATAACATATCCACGCATGAACATTTGAGAGCAAGTTTATTTTCTCAAGTTCAACATTGAATTAGTTCTACAAACCAATAGCACCAAATAGATTTTTGTCCAGCTTGCAGTCCAGTGAAACAATTCATCAAATTAAACAAGTCTGTGGATGACTGTACGATTATTGAACTGGCTCAAAACAGAGTGATTGACCAAATCAATCTAATCGATCTTCACGAGCATGCACGAGTGGGATACATGATACTGTATAATACAGATCTGAAATCAATTGCGCAAACAACAGGCAATGTAGGGAATAAAATGCATTGCAGTATAGCATCGTGACACTCTTCTGTAGACACTGAATTAAAGACGTACAATCAAGTCAGAAATCTCTTTGTTCAACTTTAGGTAAGTTTTATATTACTGGGCTCAATACATTAAAATTTACTAAATAACTACCTATGGCGTACACTTATAAAAGCTACATTTTGTATAGATTTCCTTCAATTCTAAGACTATATATCCGATATCCTTGGAAAATGTTCAAAAAGAAGATTATGGTTATGGCTATATTTTTTAGTGTCATTACAATACAAGATGATTCCTTGGTTGATCCTGGTACTTTTAGGAATACCAGAGATATCAAACCATTTTAAAGTGACTTACACATGATTACTTACGTCGCTAAAAACCAAGAAGATTTAGAACAGCGATGTGCTAATAATTATAATATATTTGCAATAATGTTGATGTTGCTAATGTTGGAGAACATAATAACTGAAAATGCTTGAGACCTAAAATCAATACGTAACAAGAGTACAATACATAAGCAAACAATTATGCACCGATCTTTACCCATCTGGTAAAGAAAGATAGGCCAGGCCAAATATACAGCATTTTTCATAAAACGCCATCTTGCATGTTAAAATCACATAGTTTTAATGGCACGTTTTCTTTTGATACCTATTTGCCTATAACCTTTTTTCCATTGTGACATTTAGGCCAATTAAATGACAGAGGACTTGAAATCGGTCAATCATCTCCACAGATGTCAATCACTGGATTTCCTCTTAAGGTGTTCAATTCTTAATTTCAGTACTTTTCAAAGTACTGAGTTATACTTTTCTGAAGTTCCAAAAATAATTACTAAGAGTTCAAACATCTACTAGTATACATTTTACTAGGACTTAGCAGATAAATGATGCAAAAAAAATACCTTTAATATTTAAACATAAGACAGTAGGTAAAAAAGTTAAACATAATAATGTCTAAAAATAATCTCTTTCCTGTATACATCACTACTGATAACTAAATATGTGGTGTGCGTATACTGAAATTTGAAATCAAACTGAATACAGATTAATGTTAATATAAATTCAGTTATAGAACAAAAAATTTGTTTCAATTAGAAAAACAATTTGATAGCTAAGGAATGATTTTGTATCGGTGTAAAAATAAAACTGTAAGGATTAAACACTTTTTTAATACAAGAACTATTTTAAATATTGATAATATTATTGTTAAAAACAATTAAGATTTATAATTGAAACTTTATTTACAACTTTTAACATTTTTTAATGTAAATTATAACATATTTAAAACTTCTAAAGCATTTTGTTAAAATAGCTCAACATCATAGATTAAAACATTGCTTTATCAGCACTACATTTTAAAAATGTCCAAGTTTACTGTTAACGGGCTGTTGTATTTTACTTTATTATTCTGTTATAATAAAACACATTTGATGACAAAAATAGCATTTTTAATTGGCACAAAATTATAATAAACTTGACATAAAGATACCTCTAATTTTACTATCACACATGTAGGGAACATACATTACAATGTGTTGGATACACATAGTATTGGATAAAATCTTTTTAGGGTTCAAAATCCTGTATAAGTTATTCTTGTTGTTATCTGTATTATCTATCACACCTCGTAGGGCCCAATGAGTGAATCTCTAATTGTTGACAATCATCCCAGCAAAAATCTATTTCCACACAAAAATATATGTATAATGTGGTATGTACGTATTTAGTGCACTGTGTTGGGTTTCTATTATTTTTATTGTAACGTTAATTGTTTCTTATATTCCATACTGATTTCATCTTGTATGGAATACAAAAAACACAGCACTATTTGTATTCAATTTGATTGTTCAGATATTCGCACACCTCTAAATAAATTGAATAACATAGTCAATATTGATATCAAAGCACTAACTTCTAGTTCCAATTCATTGGCCTCCAGCTACTTAAAATCTAACATAACTAAAATATTTTATAAACTCAACATGATACAAACTTTGTCAACTACGTAACAATGGCATCAAAACATGACTCTATTCTTAAAATATCTAATACATTTATTTTTTAATCTAAGTTCACTTTTGCCACTGATACTTTGCAGCCACACTTCATTAAAACTGTTAAAAGAAATAAAACTGTACATATAGAAGAGACTTTGTGTGATGTTAGTCTCTACAAAATACTATATATTATACTAAAAATAATACAATTCCAGCAAACAATGAAAAGCCATCAAGCTAAATAAGATTTGAATCTTTACTCATATTTTTAAAAACTCTATCGAAAAATAAAACAATAAAAAAGTGTATGGTAACTATTAAAAGCTTTATATAAAAATAGTATTAATTTGTTTATATAATACTAGTACAGAACATTAAAAGACGAGTGGATGCCTGAAGATCACACCTAGGTATTACAGTTGGCATCTAAGGCCAGCAGATCACCCAACCTCTGAATACATTTCTTTGACGCCTCAAAAGCTTCCTTGCTCAGCTGAAAAAAACATTAAAACACATTTTTATATAAAACTGTAACATTTGTTGCCTTTCTAATATGAAAAATAAAGTAAATTTAAATCAAACACAATACCTCAATATTGATTTTCATCTTTATATTTCTAAAGAAGATTAGTACTGATTTGTTCTTACATTTTATAGATAAAAATTAATTTCAAAACCTTAACATTCAAATCTGGAGTCAAAGTCCATCTGAAGAGATCCAAAAAAGTTAACAAACAAAAAAGTTCAAAACAAACTCTTTGCATCGTTTTGACATCGGAGACACCTAGACTACAAAATCAAATGCAATCTAGATGAACAGGTATTCTCACAGTCTAGATTCCAGGAGCCAAATCTGTGGCAGTGTCAGATTTCAGATGCTGCACTAAAAGGAAAGTGAAATGGAGCTGAAATCAACATTCACATTGACTCAACCCTACCACCATAGCTAAGTTATGTGTATTTAATTATGCGTTGTCATAACAGTTTACTCTACTGCACTGCAAGTATTTTGTCCTGTACTTTTTAAAATTTATATAATGCAAATCATAATATAATATATTAATAAAATTAATATATTATATTAATGCCTATCTAAATTTTGCAAATAAATCAAATCACTTAGTAAATTATTTAAAGTGTGATTAACACTTTGTACCCTGGGCCCTTAATACATGTTTCGGCGTGGCTCCCTGGGTTTTATGATGCTTTTAAAAAATTCTGTGTTATTACAGTAATTATGTTATAAGCTCATACTATATATCTTTTTAAAGATAGAGATACATACTTTTTTTAAATCTGTACAAATATAAAATTTATTTTTAAAATAAAATTATTAAATAATATTGAATGTAATGTAAAAAATACAAAAAAAGTTTTTGCTACATAGCTTGTTAGTTCAGGTAGTTCGCCTTAGTGTGGTAATTTTTAAAGCACAATGGTCTGAATCAAATAGAAGATCTCGCACATTTTCGTTTAGATCGTTCATAAAATCAATATTTGGTCCCAGGTGTGTATCAAAACCATCGTCACTTTCCGACTCGGAGTCAAACAAAAGATCGCGAGAATTGCATCACTTTTGATTTCATCACACATATTATTTAAACTCGAAAATAATATGTAAAGAATATATCAACTGAAAGTCGAGAAAAAAGAACAAAGCGAGTGTAAATACAAAACAAAAAACACGGATAACCTCACATTGTTTGCATATTTGCCTTTACTTCATTCAGTAAGAAACTAAAGTTCTGATTATTTACAAACAGTTAAATTCACATTTAGAATACATTATAATAACATTTGCTTCAGTATTTGTCGGCAAGATTTGTAGAAAATTTAGTAAGACATCACTAAGAGTCACAACAACACACAACATGAAACACTACAAAGCAAACTGACAGTACCGACGATCAGCCGCGGCGCCTACGATCAGCTGTCTCGCTTGTAGTACGACAAAAAATATACGTATATCATTACTAAAACGTGACCCAGGGATCTCAAAACCAACAAATACGAACTTAGACAACCAATGAACATAATAAAAATGTTTGAATCCAAAAATAAGTAACTGAGCTAAATAATAAAATTAAATAACACGACCCGAGCTATACTCGGGCGCCGGTAGCAGGCGCTGCCGACGCGGCCCGACCTATACTCGGGCTCAGGGTACAAAGTGTTAATTAATTGTAAAAATCTTTGTACTTGAATTGGGCCTCAATGTTTTTGTGAAAATGAATCATTTAAGAGTCAACTGCAGTGAAAGAACTGAGTTTTACCACAGAAGAAAAATTCCTATTCAGTACAAAATCACTTATTTTAAGTGTTAAACTTCAAAAACTTTTGTTATCTTATTGTATTGTTTGTCTTTTTGTTATCCATACCAAATTAGTGCAGTTCGGCTGTTCAAAATCGCAGAGCTCTCAGTGATTTGGGTTTTACACCTCAGCTACTAAAGGAATGATGGGAAGCTACTAAAGGAGATTTGAATTAAAAATTTGTTCCTTATAAGCTTCATAATAAAAAATTAAATTACATTAGCAGATCTGGTGGTTTACAATAATTTTATGGAACTTTACAAACATTGGGTCATACATTTTATTGGCCACCAACATACAAAGGTTAATACAATCCATACTAACCATAACAAAATTGAGAAACCCATGGGGAAGGCCATCGTATATATCCAGACTGACAGGGTTTCCCAATCTCTTCAGCTTTTTGGCAAATTCCACACAGTCATCCAAGCAAGGATCCATTTGTAACGTCTGAAACAACACCAATACCAACACATGAGGTACACATGAGTTGTAACATTTTATGGTAGGTGGTTTTATTTTGTTTTATACCACTCACTACCTTCAGTTATAACCAGTTATAAAAACCAAAAAAAGTCAAAAACTATAAACACATAAAGTTTAGTGTGTTGTGCATACTTTGACTGAATTCTGAATTGAAATTTGTATTCAAATTCATTTTAGTCAATCGACAGCAATTGCAGTACCCATTACACACGACTCTTTCTATGGCCAGTTTTGTGCGTACGATGGAATGCACTCAATTCATTTAAGATACCTAAGGCATCAGTTAGCTTGTAATTTGTATTCTGAGTTACTACATTGCAATCTTCCTTCACTATTGATTGATTGACTATATTGTGAACATTTTTAATAAAATCCTGAATGGTGATCTCAATTGGGCAGCCATAATGAGTTATATCTTATTTACTTCCATAACCATGAATAAATTCATTAGTTTAGAAGTAAATGACTTTCTTCAATGCTCTGGTCTGCATGAACTACACGCAATTCAATTCTGATTTATGCACCTTTCCAACTCTTCAAGTTTAATGATAGGATGAAATTTATTTTTCACGGCCTGACTACACACTTTAAGTAGCCAGCTCTAGTCATATCATTTAAAGATATGACTAAAAATGCTTATTAGTTTTTCTTTTGAAAAGTAAACTTTTTGAATATTTTTAAGATTATAGTAATAAATATTTATATTTAACTTTATAACGTGCAAAAAATTAGATTTATAAAATGGGTCAAAAATAGTGCATAGCTAAATAAACTACAAAATTGTAAAATCTGAAATTTTTTTCAATATTAATTAAAATTGCTAATACTTTAACAATTTCCAGCTATAAGTCAAAATATGTTTTATTGTTTAATAATACACTTAAAAAAATAAACTTATAAAACTTTCACATCTTACTTAATGACTTTTATTACCTAAACACCTATAAAATACTTAACATCCTAACTAGGAAAACCAATCCTACAAAAATCAAACTAAAAAAGTTCCAGGAAAATAATGTGATTTTGGATATTTTTTACAAACCATTAAGGTGTTAACCAATTCCAATAACCACTTACCAACAATGTTGTTAACCACTTACAAGCAATGTGCACATGAGGGAACTGGTTGAGAACCATGTCACTAGCCCAGTATGGAAAGATATACAGGTCAAACTTGAGCATTTCCATGGGACATGAACCTGCCTCCGTTAACTGCTTAAAAATATACATAACAAAATACATTAATTGATCATTTACTAACCACAATGTGCACAGGAGGGAACTGGCTAAGTACCACGTCACTAGCCCAGTAGGGGGAGAGGTACGGGTCATGAGGCACGTCGAACTTGAGCATGTCCATGGGGCACGGCAACATCATGTTCTCCAATAACGGGTCATCTTCCAGGCCACTAAAATTACAGAATACAACTTTAGTCCTAAAAATTGTTTAGCTCTAATTTATTGTAGAATAATAATTCTAATAAAATTTAACACCCAATGACAAAAAAAAAACCTTTTATAAGATGTTATTCTACTACTTAACCCCCTAACTGATGACCAAAGACACAGGCGTTTATCAATTCCACTTGTGAACTGATAAATTCGGCACAGCCGTCAGTCAACTATCCGCTATTATTACGCAAAAACCGTTTAAGTTATAAAGACATAACTTGCACCAGTTGAATCCTCTACTCATAAATACCAATTCATTTCATATGGTTTATATTCTTAATATTAATCATTATCAGCTGATAATGACCCAAATGCCGTACAGCATACAGCTGACGGACTATACAGCTGGTGACGCGCTGCACGGCCTTGACGTTCTTTGTTGCTACTGTTGCTAGGTTATTATGTAGGCTAGCTGTATATAATTGATTGTTATGTTATGAAATGAGCAAGTTTCATTGTTGAAATTATATAAGAGAACTATTTGATGATGAAAATATTAGTTCTGATGATGAAAGTGAAATATCGGCAAATAAAGTGCATGATGATATTTCTTTGTCAGATTTGTTGTCACGTAGCCTGAATGATTATAAACCGATGGAATGTAAGTTGGGTTGTGAAAATTGATAGTGACAGTCAAAACAATTCATCATTATCTGATATTCCTCTAGCCGAAAGAATTCATCAAAGACCAATATGGATGTATAGTGCCAAAAAAAGGTAGTACATACATACTTTACATTTTGATAAAAAAATGTTGTGTTGTAAATAAAAGTATATATGTTATTATTTTTTTGTTCACAAGAAAACTGTGTATATTTTGTACATTTACAGTATTTTACTATATCAAGTCATGTGAAAGTTACAAAGAGCGAAACTTAGAAAACAAAAAAATTACAATACATATTTCTCTGGTTTCTAACAAAAAAATTGATACATGACACTTATTACTTTGCATTTATCACATTTTTTTAACCCTTCGCGCGTTGTTGACAAATATAACCGCCAATATTTACTTTGCTCAAAACGCTGTTGACAAATATATTCGCTTTTAAACATTGAGGTTATTATTGGGAGTAAGTAGTTCCCAGTTTTGCCGGTGGAGTGCAGCAACTGCTGGAGCATATATCCCTCAATAGAAAAGCACAGTAATAGTTGTCCCCGCCTCCCGGTTTTTCTCCAAGCTGCAAAATGGCGGCGCACTACCCATGCCACTGCCTGTTTTGCTAGACACTAGCGCTACTGACGAACTAACTCGCCGGTTTAGTTCATTCACGGACTGCGAGTGGAACTGTTGTGTTTACGTTGTAAAATTGGTTTTTGACATATTGGGAAGATGTGTTGTATGTACACGCAACGGTTTACGCAAGGAGACCATTTACGTGTGCGAGACATGCACCGCCCGGCCGAACCTGCACCCGGATACGTGTTTCAAGACGTACCAAACGTTGACGTTATCTTGAACACCATAATGGCTAATTTTAGATCTTTTATACCCATTAATGTTTTATTTTAATTGTATAATATACATACTATACATATAATATACTATAATATAATATTATACACGATAGTAAAATTTCGTTAAATTTTGTGTATTTATATTGTTTTATAATTTAAATAAACGTTTTAAAACAAATTATACTTTTTTCGTTCCCAAAAGTCTTTTTATATGGTAACAAACTCAAATACAACATTAGCATTGACTGTATGTAAAAAAATTTTTTGAGGTATATGTAGCGTTTGGGTATGGTGCGTCCCAAATTGCCGTAGCGCGGGAAGGGTTAATATCCGAAAAATATATTTTAAAATATATTTAATTTGCTGCGCAAAGACAAAAACCAGTGTATCATTCTGGGAGTTTCTTATTATCAGTTGGAGGGTTAAATAGTAGTGTTGATCCAGTGTAAGTTCCATCGTTATTAATCATAATGTTAGTAATAAATATTGGTTTTCAGTGTTTTAATGAAAAAAGATAGTATATTGCTAATATCATAGTCACTTTACTATTTACAAATATTCAATTGTATGGTAGATATGCAAATAAATATTGATAACAATGCTATTTAAATTAAATCTTGAGCTTTACCAGCTTGATTTAATTTCACTATTTGCATATCTTTGATTATCCCCATAAATGATACAAGTAATTACAACTAACATAAAACTTAAGTGTTGACTTTTAAACTTTTTATTCATATTTTAGTGAATTCGGATTGAATGCATTATTATTATTCATCACCTCTCATTGACGTCCATACTGGGAGAGCGGGAGCGGGATGTGAGAGATGTGAGAGTGCCGGTAATGGCGGTGGCAATGTTGCCTGCAGTGCGTGTGATGCGGTGTGTGGCAGTCCTGGACTCACGGCGTCCTGCGGCAGTTCAAGTTCTGGCGCTGAATGAGCATTCACCCCTTCTTTTTCTATAAAATTAAATTGAAATTTGTAACTTTGCAATTGCTGTTTCATCAGCTCATAACTAGCAGTTACATTTGTAAGTAGTTACTCCCTATCTTTATGGTAGCCCACATCTGGAAATATTTAATTAAATTTTTTTAATTATGACCATTTTATAAATACTTTACTTTGTCATTTTTGCATTAGATATTTACACAGAATGCAATTATTTTTAAATAAAAGTTTTTATAGATTGTAATCTTGCAAGTAATTTTTTATTTTTAAAGAGATGGCCAGCTTAGACAAACAAATTTTTTGCCGTCCAATAATGAATTCAAGACAAATTAGTGAAAATTTTGCTTGGTATATGAAATTATACAACATGATATATGTCTTATGCGAATAATTGATTAAATATTTGGTGCTGACAAAAACAATGGTAAATGAATAAATGTTCTTATTATACAAGCACATGCGCACACACACACACACACACACATACCAATTATAGAGGGTTATTACCATTTACAATATTATAACCATTTACAAGAACATGATGAATAAAATAAAATGGATAAGCAATATTAAATACAGGCCCACAAGTATCTATCAAATCTAAAATCCATTTGATTACTTAACAGTAAAAAATAACGCTTTGTGTATAAATAAAACACAAACAAATTAACACAACTAAGAACAAATAACAATACATCAGTAGTTTGGGTTTTAAGTTACAAAAATTCAATAATTTACTTTTATTCAGGCAAATTCTGATTTAATCATTTTAAACGTTAAATGTTTGAGAATTCAGTTCTATTCATCACAGTGTACAAAAGAAAAAAAATTCCACAAACAGCATCACTTGCATAATTTGGGTAAAACAAAAATAATACATTTTTGTAAACATCACATATTCTTTTGGGTCAATAAAAAGTTTTTTCTACAGAAACAGTATTAATTTGTACTGTCTAGTTCATGCAAATAAAAATTTTGAAAATCATTTGAATATCTCTTGCTATTAAAAATATACTTTTCTTTGTAAACCATTAAAGTTTTTGTAAAAACTGACTGGTGTATTGGCTTGAAAAGTCTTAAAATCCTTGGACCTAAAAGTGTAAATATACAAATTATTTATATTACTAAGTTTGAAAATTAAAGATAACTCAACTACATAGATTTGAAAACAATAACGCATAAATCACGTCATAAAATCAAAGTTTTTATGTCACTGTTAACAATATGGAATTTTAAAACCATAAGAGAAAACAAGATCTGCTTACCCAAAATTTTGTCCAATTCCAGCAGTTCAGACGCAGAGAGCTCCTCGAAGCTTTCTTCGCTTGAAGAGTTACTCTTGGTGAGCGTATCGCTCTTAGACTTCTTGCACCGCCGTAACTTATTCTCATGAGCGAGAGACGCGGCGTACACATCAGGTGGGCAGGCATACGCTGAAATCATAACACGACAGCTTATAGTAGAGTTCTATCACTTTTCTTATTCATAATAACATGAAGTAAAAAGATTAAGCTGTTCATCAATTCCATTCTGAAACAGGGCTGCTGATAGATTACCTTTTCAGGAGACATTGTCCTTTTTATTATGTGTTTTGAAGAATGTCACATATAAGTAGGAAAGAAATTGTGGACTATATGTTAATGCCTAGTGTCCTGTATTGCAGATAGTTTGTGTACACATTTTTTTCGTAAGTGTTAATTACGAAAAGCTGTTGTTTTTGTTTTTGTGAGAGGATATTGATGGTAGTTGGTTTACTTTAATGTCTATTCAGAAAATTTGAGTGAAATATGAAATATGAATTTATCATTCCATGCTTTACCTAGTCTACTTTCAGTGTTGATAAGTAGTGTTGAAGCGTTTAAGTTTTTGTCTTATTACAATTAATGAGTTTGTAAATAATGATCAATTAGAAGTTCTGCTTAGAAGTTCGGTAATGGCATCTGGCACTGGTACTCATGTATCAATATTTAACAATATGGGAAATGTAAATACACCAGGAAGTAGTCATGTGTAACTGTAATGTAGACTTGAGTGCTGCCTCTTTCAAATGCTACATGTAAAGAAACAAGTTTGTACCAGAGGCTGAAGTTTGTACATACTGAATAATTTGTTGTAATTATTATAATCAATGAAAACATTTATTTCCAAGTATTAACAAGTGTGTTAAACCCTATATAAACATTAATATAAATACCTAAGTAAACACAAAATGGGTGACATTTTTATTATAATCTAGCTAAAATAATTAGTAAACTTATTACATTGGTTTTTAAAATTAATTATCAAAACAATTCCAATGAATAACAAGCACTACTGTATAATGTTTTACGTTTAAAAACAGTTAGGGGTTTTTTCTCAGATAAAACGCTGAGGAAACCTTTCACTTAGTCCTAAAAGGACTTTTCCGCTATTTCCAGAGAGACAGGATATTCAGGATGGGTAAGATGTAGTGTAGGAGGCACCTTGCAGTCGAGTTTCAATGCTACATACACCATGAGGAAAAATATCAGGCACTATATCTTAGTCAAGTTACCTAGAAAGAAGGAGAAGCAAGCTCTTATACCTGCCAACGGGATTCTTATAATTGATGAATACTAGTCTTTTTCGATATGAGAATCAGCTATTAAGACATCATGAAAACCTCATGCTTACAAGAGGAGTAGAGAACATTTTAAGGATTTTGATAAATGGACTGTTTTTTTCATCAAACAATGTCACAAAATTGTCTATAAAAGAAAACTCACAACTGTCCAATAATTTTAATTTTCACACGAGGTAGACATCTAAGATGCCATCGTCAGGTGTGAATCAACAATTTGATATAGTATAAATATTACAATTTAAACAATTATTAGCTGAATAAAGCTCAATACAAGATTTGTATAATTAAAAGTAAAATAAAATAAATATTAATATATGTATAAAAGTTTGGGTCGAAAAGAATTTAGTTACATTTTAAAGGAAGGGCGAATTTTGAATCGGTCCAAAATCATTATTTAATATTATATCTTTATATTTTTTGTATGTATAATGTTTCATAAGCGTAGAGTTCTTCTTGTTTATGGACTTTTTTTAATAATGTGAAGCTTTTAAAGGTGTGATTTGTTTCTAATGCATGTTCAAGTATCTAAAAAATAATTTCAAGTATCCAAAATTGAAATTATTGGGCAATTGTGAGTTTTCTTTTATAGAAAATAATAGAAAACAGTTTTTCCAATAAGAAGAGCTCCTCCTTCAATGAACTGTCTCAAAAAGTTAACGAACTAGTTGCGTCTCCCTTCCAAGTTCCTAATATTTTGAGGTTCATAATAAGGTTCATTCATTCATAGGTGAATTACAGGTAGATATTTGAGTTTAATCTTCACATATTAGCATTAAATTTTAATTCCAACTGTATATTATTTTACTACCTTTGAGGCAGCCCATAAGGAAGCCAAAAGGCAGCAGGGGGTCCATGAGACACAGCAGCCGGCCCGGAGAGGGAACAAAGGACACGACAACAGGAACATAAGCGAGGAACAGTCCATCTGGTGGCCTCAGACCTAGCTCTATGCATTTCATAGCCACCCCTATCACCAGGTTAGCCCCAGCCGAGTCTCCTGTAAATAATACATTGCATTTGTATGTTTTTACTGTTAAATGCTTTTAAAAAGTAATACATACAGTTTTATTTTTAACATCTGTAGAGAACTACTGTAATTTGCATAAAAAGTCCATGCCACACCACATTTCAATAACATGTTAAATTGCTTAGTATACTTCACTTTAGTTACTTGAAAAACATAACTTTTCTTGAAACAACAAATAATATATGTCATTTAAAACTTATTCTAAAAAAATTACTTCTCATGGATAAAAAATACATACTTCTCACAGAAACCATTATGGTAATAATATTTTTCCCAAAATATCAGGCACTTTTTCGATTTTGTAAGGGTTTTCTATATTAATCACTGCTCATCTATTTTTCAAGATACAACAATTTTTTTAATATCAGTGTCATTAAAAATACATGTAGTTTACAAAAAAAGAATTAAATATTGAATCAATTTAATTTTACTATTAAAAAACTTATTAATATAAAACAAATTAGTAAAGAATAAACTTTTCTCCAATGTTCAGCACCCTCAAGGGCAGTGTTAAATTTATTTGAATAAACCTAAAACATGCAAGTTTTAAAATATATCTCACAAATTATCAAAAAAATTTAAGTAAGAATAGTTTTTTGGTACTTATGAATTATGTATCTATAAAAACTACAATATCCGTGAAAATCTCGTATTGCACTATTTTGCGTGAAAGTCTGAATTTTATTGGATGAATTAATTTTTTAAGGGTTAATATATGTAAAAACAAAAATGCATTTATAAAAGTTAAAGTTGTATAAAATTTGTTTCTTTGGTAAAAAAGCTAAAAAAGTAAAAACTCGGAAATAAAGACCAAATGTTTTATAACTTAACAATTGTATTTTCATCCAAAAATTATTTCTATAGAAAGTGCATTTATAGAAGTTTACATAAATTTACAACAATGTATTTATATCATCATTACTTTTTTTCCACGTCAATAGGATCAGGCACAATTAATTTGGCAAAGGTTCATCCAAGTAAGATATGATTTCATCATATCTACCAAGTAACATTGCCTTTTGATTCACTACCCAGTACATTCCGATTGCCACTACTATTAAAATCAACACTCATTGTGAAATGTACAATAATTATTCACTCAAAATTTAAATTTTGAACCTATATAAACATAGAACTACCTACTGTTACATAAAAATCCAATCAATTCTCAAAACCTTACAAAAACTTCTACATTTTCCACTTTACTAATATTTAAAAAACAATACACAAACATTTATTTATACCCAATAAACAATGGTATGTCTAAAAGATCCCAATAAATAGTAAACAATACACTAGTATTGGCAATGATGTAATTACTACAGAGAAATCAACATGGCAATTAGATGATGCATAGTTCTTCTCTATTAGCTGAGTCAGCTATTGTGCAGCAGAACAAAAACAAAATGCTAGGTTCGTCTGCAGTAACGATACTATTGCTAAGAGCAGTTCTTCTTTGTTTTGATATAATTTTCACTACTTTCAGACAATGATAAAGAAAAAAATTATAAAATTTAATTAAGATATTTTTGACACATATTAAGTTTTACAAAACAAACATAACCCTTTCAAACAACTATCGTATAAAGATTTATTTGCTTACTGGCTAATGAAGTCATGTTTCAAAAAGCTAAGAATACACTCTTTTCAATAACGACACTCACGATCGTGTAGAACGTAAACTCTCAACGTGACAAACGGAAATTACATGTCAAAACGCAATTGGAAATGTAACTATAGAATGTTTTACAGTATTATATGAAACCTTGGATCTTCAACTTTAAATTTACGTACGTTTTAGGTCAATGAAAGTAAAAATAGACTTGCTGTGAGATATCATATTACAACATTAGTTAATGCTTCGAAAATAGCTTAGTACGTTTGAAAACGTTAATGCATCGAAAATAGCTTAGTACGTTTGAAAACGTTGTTAATGCTTCGAATTTTCAAATTTTATCCATAATAAATTGTATAACAAAAGACTTAATTAATTATAGTAATTGCATTCATTGACTTTCCTAAAGCATTTTATTCTCTGAGGCATTGTAAATATTCTAAGTACTTGAAATAATTAGAATCGAGGAAAAATAAAATAACTTGTTCTGAAATTATTTAGAAAACACTATAGAAATTAATTGTGAAAATCAATGACATTTATAGCAATGGAACAATAATAATTATAAATTTAGGAGTACCATAAGGAAATATTTTGGGACCTATACTATACTTGTTATACAGGTCTGTTCAATAAGCATCGAGACTGGTTCAACAAAAATCAAAATTGATTGCAGGTATCATTACAATTACTTAATTAATAATCTTCAAAATACATTTCTCCTGCATCGTTACACTTAGTTCTGTGCGTCTGCCACTCATCAAGAACCACTGGAAGTCTGTTTCCGTAATGCTGTTGAGAACCTTTGTTGTCGCCTTTTGAACAGTCTCGATGAAGCCGAACCGATGTCCTTTGAACTCACTTTCCATCCACAGAAACAAGTAAAAGTTTGGTGGAGCCAGATTTGGGATGTAGGGGGGGGGGGGGGGGTGAGGCAATGTTGCTATGCTGAATTTCGCCAGCAGCTGCCGCACAACAATCGCACAGTGGCACGGTGCACTGTCATAGTGAAATTTTTAATTCTTCGCAATGGCTAGTTGCATGCGCGTTACACGATTTTGCAGGCGTGTCAGTACTTACATGTAAAATGCAGTATTTACAGTCACTCCAGTAAGCATGGACTCCTCGTGAACAATGCCACGTTGGTCGTAAAAAACAATCAGCAAGGTTTTGAATTTGATTTTGACATCCAAGCTTTTTTGGGACATGGGGACCCCTGTGTGTGCCATTCTGATCTTTGACTTTTAGTTTTTGGGTCGTACTGGAACATCCACGATTCATTGCCGATAAAATCTTCATCTTCCTGGATGCAGTCCAAAATCTCTTGCAAAATTTCCACCTGTGACCACCAGTTTTATGCACAATTTCCTCATCTCAATTCTCTGTTACAATGGGTGGAAGGTTACAACTGAAAGGCTTGTCTCCTCACTAATAAGGGCGATGGTTAAATGCCTGTCAGAGTCCAAAACTGTTTACACTTTGCCATCTGAGCATCGGTTCGAGCGGTCATCAGGCATTCAACCTAATCGTCTTCGACGAGCATCAGGCCTTCGTTAAACTTTTTGTGCCACTCAAAAACTCTTGTGCGACTTAAGCAAACATCCCATAAGCCTGTTTAATGAGATCAAGGGTCTCAAATGCGGATTTTCCCGAGTTTAAAGCAGAATTTGCGTTGCATGACCACTCCATGACACCATACAAAAATCACAAGTCACAAAAAATCCACCTCCTGTTTCAACGCATGCCCGCAGGCTAGTGAATTAAAGTGCCCCTACTAAGTGGTGGGGGACGTCTCTACCGAGGCCAACTGGTCAGATCCCCCTCCACCGCTCTGTTGAGGATACATCAAACCAGTCCCGATATTTATTGAACAGACCGTGTATGTAAATGAGATAACTAGTTCAATTAATTATAAATTGTATATGTACGTTGATGATAACGCCCTGATTGTAGCTCATGAACATATTTTAGAAGCAAAAAGTCATAACTTAACTAAACTTAAGATGTGGTGTTACAATTTTGGTTTGTTCATGAATGGAAAAATCCAAGAGTCCTATTTCATGATTTCTCTACACAGACTACAATATATTACTGACCAGCAAATACAATACGCTCTGCTGTAGTACCCAGTAAGGTAGTATTGTTGAGAGCCCAGCAGTATGCATACAAGGCTTCCTCCAAGGCTCGTGGGAATGGAGCCTGTAATCATAAATGTCATCTTATTACAGGCAAAAAAGATCTAACACTGTTATAACAGCATACAAAGTTCTCTAGCTTACAAAGTCTAATACTACATTATACCAAAGAAATAAACCTTTCCAGTGCAAAACTCCTAGAAGAACTATATTTCTCTTTTAAATTTCACGATGTCCTACAACAATGAAATTTGGTACATATGAGCCTCTTGTTCTCAACAGAAAAAGTAAAGACTTGTCATTAAGTTCCGAGTTTAGATTAGAAATACCTCGAAATGAGTTTCAATTTATGGCAATTTAATTATTTGTTGCACTTACTTTATTATTTTTAAAAGCCAAAAGTAGTAAACATAATCTATAAAACAATGTAGAGTTCCTGTGTCTGGAAAGGAATAGCCACGTAGAATATTCCTAAGGTTAATCAATAATATTTTTGAGCACAGGCAACTGAAATCCTTGCCTCTGCTTAGCTAAAGAACAAGTTGTGGTTCCACATGACTAATTATCAGATTAATCTAGAGTTAATCTATGACTTCATTTACATATTTATTATTTATTAACATTTAAATCAAACGTTCTGTAATATTAATAAATAAAAGTAGAGCATTTTGCACCAATATAGTCAATTATATTATAATTTTACTAGAATCAAAATGAATAAAGTTTCCAAATTGTAAACAAAAAGATCAAAAGGCATCTCTACATGCTTATATTGTTTGCTTATTGTGTTGTGTGTTGACTGTTACATACATGTATGTTAGTTCAGGGATGATGTCATGTCTGTCATGCTTGTCATGCTTGTCATGTCTTGTCATGTTGTCACTTCTGTTACATCTGCAACAGCTATGGTTCGACTGCTACCAATTCAGTGCTAACTTTCTTCACTAGAGGAAATAATTGGATTGTAATTATTAGATCTGCAAGTGCTGTAGCCATTTCCACAAAATAATGTTATTCAACACATTTTCACAATTCCTTTTTTGTTCTGTTAGTAAAGTGAAGAATGTGTCAAATCCTATTATGGCTGAAAACTTAAAAAATATATGAAATTGTTTTTTGCAAAACACTTGTTTTGCTTTCTTATAAAAAAGTTAAGTTTGAATTAAATTTATATGTATTTAATATTTCTTATAGGTTTTTTTTAGGGTGATAAAATGTGAAAGATTATACAAACTAATTAAATTTAATGTATAAAATATTTTTGTAAACCTTGAAAATACATAGCACATTGGCTACCCATGACGACGTATATTGCCCGTGATTAGTTAGCATCAGCGTTATTACCGATAATGGGCACTGTCCGTAAAAAACGAAATTTGACGTAATTTTGGAGTTGAAAAATATTCTAATATCGATTATTTTAGCAATTATCTATACTATTATATCGATGGTCAGTTAAAATATAACGTGTTCGATTTGGAAGCTGTTCGAGTCTCTCGAAATCAATTGCTGTTTACTGTTTCATCTGTTAACCCTACATCGGCGCTAAACGGAGTTTTCCTCCTGTGTATTTTTTATTATTAAAAATAGTACTACTTTTCTCATGTTGGCAGTAGTTTCCCGCAGTGTACTTCACGAGCATCTTTCGGGGAAGCGAAACAATAGCCTCCCCGCTTATCTTTGTCAAAATCTGTCAGTATGAGGTCTACTTCCGTGCGAGACCGGACGATTCCTCCGTGAGCGCCCGATGTTGTGTTTGCAGTGTTTGGATGAAATCTCCGTGAGCGCCTTATTGTGTTTAGTTTTTATGGAGTAATAATCCTTGTGTGCCTACATGTGCGGCCTGTGATGGTTTCTTTTTAAGTTTTACAATATATTTTATTTGAATTTTGTGAAATGGAGAATGAAGACGAGAGACTTGTCAGTACAGTACCAGTGTGCTAGGGAACATTTCAGTACTGTTTATGGAGTGAACATTGTCGTTATAAGAACCAGAAAGAAAATGTTTTTAAACTTTGTGTAGTGTGTAAAAAGATTTTTAGTAAAGAATAAATTTTGATTTCAGAGTAATAATCGAAATTACAATTGTATAATATCTCAAGAATTGAAGTAAGTTGTTTTTGTAAGAAGTTAAAAACTAAGTTAATTTCCATATATTATTACAGTAGGTTAAACATTTTTATAATTAATTGCATTATTCCTTAAAATAAACCATGTTGTTAATTATACAATAACATTTTTTAAGATTTTGAATTTTTTATTTGGAAAATTCATTACATAAGAGAGTAATTTTTATTTAATTTCTAAAAATGAATATATTACATTGTAATTAAATCAGTATGAATATTTAAACAAATAAAAACTGTTTAAACGACTATGATATCCATTATTCGCTAACCTGGAGGAAACCTCCGTGAGCGCCTGATGGTGTTTCTAATTTTAAGCGCCTGATGGAGGGTTAACTGTTTGTTTTGATTATTTGCTGTTTGAAATGACGTCACTGTAAAATGACATTTGTGGTAATATAAAGTCTTGGTAAAATGATGTCGTCTTTTTTAAGTTTTAGTAACTTTTGGAAAACATTCAAAATGAAATTAAAATTTAAGTGAATGATGGTAACTTTGATGATGATATTTTGAGTAAAAGTGGTGATGAAGAAATGGCCTAACCTTCAAACTTGGGAGTGGCAAAGACAAGCTAATGAACAACAATATTTTATTTTTAGTGGTAGATCTGGTATAAATTCAATTGTAGCTATGGAACTGAATACTTAAAATATAAGAGAATAAAAGACAATTTGATCACGTTATATGGTCGTTAAGATTTTTAATTGACCCCAAGCACCCCACACAATGATTCTCATTGGAAAATAAAAAATTAATTCAGTACCTGAGAGTAAAAATATTTTTATTTTTATTGGTAGTCAATGGGTTACATGCATAAAGTAAAATTGTATTTAAAAAGCAAGGATTTGGATAAAGAGTTATTGTAAAATACTCATTTCATTGCTTTATTCATTAATTTCATTACTTAATAAAGAATCATTTATAAAATAGGATAAATGCATTATAATAAATTTTAAACATATAATTTTTGTAAAACCATCAATACTAATCTAGGCTCTCCATGACATGATGTGTTTTGAAGTACGTTTTGATATGACAGGTATTTTTCAGTATTTTTATGGCTATACCATATAAAAAACAATAAATATCTAAATAAAATTCATATACAATACGTGTTTGAGTAATAAAAATGAACATCGCATTTTAATTCAATTAAATGCTACCGATTACCGCTACTGCTAATGTTCAGCTTGTTGTCAACTATAAAAGAATAAATTCACTATCACTTAGGTTTTCTTTACTCATACAATTACTTAAAATAAATGTTCATTTGAATGATTACCGACAAGTACCAATGATGAATTTCAAACTTTACGGGACGTCAAGTTAAGAATCTAATTCTAACTTATTATTGGTGAGTACCTCAGGGGCGAGACTGTAGTCTACGGACAGAATGGGGGCAGGGAGGCCCTGAGCCCATTGGCGGAGATAGGCCTCGTGTGACCGGGAGCTTTGGGCCACGAAACCTCCGCCATGGCAATGGAATATCAGCCCCTTGGACGGAGGTACCAAACTCTCCTTGCCACCTGCCTCACCCACCTTTAGACACACACATCACTACATTACAAAACAAACATAATGCATTACAATGTATAATAATTTTCCTTTACTTGCTTACACATTTATCTGTAATAATGAACAAATGTCTATTTTCTGAGTCACTTGATCGTGCAAAACTAATGAGGATGCGAGAAAAAGTGTATATTAGTTTTTTATAGGGGCCTAGATTGCAACCGACAACAAATTGCTTGATTTCCAAACTTCCAAATTAAGGGTTAAATCTGTGAAAAAAAACCAAGCCCTAAATTGTTAAACAGAACACGATTTAATACAAAAAAGATATAAATTCTGTTAGTATTATAATTAACTAAGAATATTTAGTTGGTAATTAAACGTGACCAATGTTTTCCCATTAACTTGGATTTCATTCTCATTTTATCACTGTAAAATTAAAGATTTTTGTAATTGAGTTCACTTTTGACAGTGCGATGTCTCATACTTAAGTTATGATCTCTTTAATATACTGATACAACCCAGTGATATAAAGGGTGGGGCAGAGTGGACTCCCTGATTTGATCGGTTAACTGTATAAAAACCATACAAGATTATTACAAAAGCTTTTTATTTCTGAAATCTACATACAATGCCATTTATTTTTTATTAAGTTTTAAAAATGATATCGTCCAGGTGACGACCTTGACGAGCGATGCACATATTCAGCCGTTCAATGAAGTTTTCAAAAACTCTACGCAGCATATCTGGCGTTATTCCAGCGATAACATCAACAATTGCTTCCTTAAGGGCTTCCAAGGTCCTTGGTCGAACTTTGTAAACCTCAGATTTGAGGTAACCCCAAAGAAAATAATCGCATGGGCTTAGATCGGGTGAGCGAGGGGGCCATGAAACATCCCCTCGTAATGAGACCAAGCGGCCGGGAAACCGTTCTTGCAGAAGATGGCGAGAGCGACGGGCAGTATGAGCCGTGGGGCACCATCCTGTTGAAACCAAAAGGCTTCCATATTATTTTCCTCACCATACTCTTCAATTCTGGAGAAGAAAAAAGTTCTCCAACATCTCACAATAGCGTACAGCGTTCACAGTAACGCACCTTCAGATTCAAAAAAGTAGGGGCCAATTATGCCTATGGAGGACACAGCACACCACACAGTCACTTTTGGTGAATGAAGAGGTTTTTGATGAAGAGTTCGTGGGTTTTCAGCTGCCCAGTAACGAAAGTTTTGCTTATTTACTGTGCCTCATCAGTAGACCACAGAATATACTGATACAAGTGCCTATGGAGGACACAGCACACCACACAGTCACTTTTGGTGAATGAAGAGGTTTTTGATGAAGAGTTCGTGGGTTTTCAGCTGCCCAGTAACGAAAGTTTTGCTTATTTACTGTGCCTCATCACTAGACCACAGAATAGTGCCGGGTTGTAAAGAAGCCAGTATTGCATTGCAAGCATCTGTACGTTTAACAAAATCTGCTGGCATCAATTCTTGAACAACCATCATCTTATACGGGTGTAAATGAAGGTCTGAGTGTAAAATTCGCCTCACCGTTCTGGCCGACATTCCAAGAGCAGCAGCATGTTTCTGCGCAGGGCGCGATGGAGATTGATCAATAGACGATCTCACCGCCATTATGTTCTCTGGTGTCCTCACACTCTTTGGTTGTCCGACTGGTTTTCTGGGCAGTGCAGATCCTGTCGCCCGTACACTTTTAATCCATTTCCTTATGGTTTTTAGCATCAGGAACACTATCATGACGATTCAAACCAAACCGTCTACGAAATGCATGCTGGGTCGCCACCCACACTATCCTTATTTTTAAAGAACGTTTCGACTACAAAACCACGATGCTCGCCAGTCCACTGCATGGTGACTACTAAAAATGGCGTCTTTCCCCCCACCAAATGAAACCACTCCCACTCCGCTACCTCACGCGTGCGCTCGTCGACTGATTGAAACTAGGGAGTCCACTCTGCCCCACCCTTTATAACACGTCTTGAATTCAACACATCTTGTGGTTAAACTTGTATGTGCTATATTTTTTATTTAAAAGGTTCTGTTAAGTATTATTACTTTTAGAGAAATATAGGATGTGTTTTCATAGGACTTGATGCAAAATTAAACCTTAAATTCAAAAGTTAAAGTAAGTACTGAAACCAAATTACACTTTAAAAATATGCTAAATATATTTATATGATTTACAAATAATAACTAGAATAATCTGTGTAAACTAGGAAAAATCAAAATAAGTCTTGACTTTTTGCCCATTTCTTGAACAAATGTAAGGATAAACATAATTATAAGCTTTTTAAAATGTTATTTTTCTAATAAAATACATTTTTAAATATTAAATATTTCTATAGAAATATTCACAGCTTAATACATCATACTTTAGCAATAGAAGTAGGTCCCAGACTAAAGTAAAATATTACCGTTCCTTACAAATGTAAATTAAAACATACTACGAGAGATTATTTTAAAGTAAGGACCATTTTAAATACAAACCCAAACAATATATTTTTTTACTAATTTATTTTTAAAGCAATTATGTAAAAAATAAGAAAAATGAACCCATTATTTAAAAAATTCACGAAAATACAAATCCAAGCCAATTTTATGTTGTTACAGTGGATATAAACAAAATTTATATTGACAAGGCAGCTTGCAATTGAATAAAACAAAAGCCAGAAAGATAAACAATCCAAAACATTCAACAGATGTTGTACCAGATAAAATACTAATTTGGAAAAATTAAAAAATAATATAAATTTTGATTGCTTTCCCTTTATTAAAAAAAAAATAAGTTATACGAAGCTGGCTATACAAAAATCATGGTAGATTCCAATAAATTTGAACATTGCCGTCTTGAAACATTTAAAATGATTTAGTATTTAATCTATTGCTTTTGAAGAGAACCCACCATGTGTTGGCGTTTAACAGCTGACAGCAGTCTGACGGAGAGTGGAGAAGGTCCACTGTGTGAGCTCGGTATGGGAATATCCACTAGGAACCCATCTGCTCTCGGAGAACTCAGGGGCTCGGGCGGGATAGAAATCATTCGGTTAACTTCCACTGATGGATGGACAAAGTTTGGCAGCCTGTTCATCAGCTCTACAAACAAAATAATAAAAGTTTATTTAATTATTTAAGTTATTAAATTTCATCTTACATTTTTCGGAGGTATATCTTGAAAGCAAGTTCCGTTTTACTGGTTAAAAACCCAATATATTTTAAGAAAAGTATATTTATTGCTAAAGATTATTTATAATTAATATTATTTCCACGCAGCCTCTGTAAATAAATTAGGCAGGTGGCATTAGGTATGCTGATGTGGAGAATTCCTTTAGGCAGAAAAAATCGATGATGCAAAGAAAATGTTTATAACTTCCAAAGCAAATGTCACACACACTTACTTAGCATGCCATACTTACTGCATGATGAAGACTTCACGTAATGACGACAGATAATTATTCTTGAGCCGCAGCTAAGTTAGATTTTGGAACGGAAATGGATGGTTTAAAGCAACAGCAAAACCAGAGGCAACATATAAAAGAAGCAACATTATAACTTTCTTTTTTGATAACCAGAGGCGACAAATATACAGAGAGCAACAACATAACTTTCTCTTTTGAAAACAAGAGGCAATGAATATACAGAGGGTAACAACATAACTTTTTTTGAAAATCAGAGGTGACAAATATACAGGGGGCAACAAAATAACTTTTTTGAACCAGAGACAATGGATATACAGTGGGCAACTACACACTTTTTTTTAAATCAGAGGTGAAAAAAACAGGGGTTAACAACATAACTTTCTTTTTTGAAAATATACAGGGGACAACAACAACTTTTTTGAACCAGAGACAATGAATATACAGTGGGCAACTAAATAAATTTCTTTTTTGAAAACCAGATGCAATGAACATACAGCTGGCTGCAAATTAACTTTCTTTTTTGAAATTCGCTCAATTCAGGCTATAGAGATCATAGCTAGGAGGAAATGTTCTTATTCGATTGAGTGTGGCTTTAAATTTTAAGTCTCACCACCGTTCAGCCATCATCATGTGTTGAAACAGTGAGGAGTGTACATTTGTAATTAACAGTACCGCATACACAAAAATCAAATGAAACCTTTTTCATTTATCCAGTTTGGATTGATAAAGTATCAGTATAATTATAATAGGAGAAGATAATATCAAAGTTATTTGACTCATCTCGCAATGTTATCTAGTTACAACAATAAAGTAAATGTTATCACTATGTATACTATCATGATTCCTCAAAACATGACTCATTACAGAACACTTATCTTACTTATGTAAATGTTGCCGATACTGTGACTGATATAGAACAATGAAACACTTGTTGCATATTGAATAATCCAAAAGAGTTTTCTATCTACATAAAATAAATGTGTTCTAGAATTACAATTTTGTTTTAAGACGTGAATCAAAATGAACTAGGCATTCTATATTTCACATTAAATTGTACTCTAATGTTAAATTGTTATGAACATTTGTTTTTTCTCATTTCTGTAATATGTTTTTCCTTTAAATAACTGTAATACTAAATTTTTTTATCTTGTTAACAAATAAGGATAGACTTTAATATGCAGCTTACACTCGTTATTTGGTTGTTTTTAACGAATGGTTCGATTGTTTTTATCCAAAGGATAAAACAAGACTATGAAAATGGAGATGAATATGATTAAAATATATGAGATATTTCTCAAGTGATGAGATTTGTTTAAGTGGCTTCAACACATGGGTTTGGCTACTGGTAACCTATGGGGAGAATTCTTTCCTTAATTTCACAAAAGCAGTTACTCATTGATATCAAACTGGGCAAGTTATAAATATTGTATGATTTCTTTGATGTCTAAGTCTAGGCCATAGTTGGTTTTGTTGTTTAGTAGTGTTATTGTTAAATTTATGATTTTAAAATTGTAATGTACGAGTACGAGATTCTTTTTGTTACAGTAATTTATTATAACTCTTATTGTGTACGAGTTTTACACACATCGAAGTTGGATAATATATAAAATTGTTCGATAATAGCAATCAAATAACGAATGTAGGCTGTTTATTAAAGGCTCCCCACAAATAATGTCTTTTAACAACTAATAAATCAATAAAAATATGAAACACTTTAAAACTACTAAATATGTTCTGCAACCAAGAAAACATAGCCTACTAAACTGTATTATAAAGAAGAAAATTAAATAAGAATTGAAAATTAAATTTGAGTATCAACCCACCTACAGTACTTTCAGGCATTTTCTGATCAGAACAAGACAGATTATTTATTAATCCCTTTATTATTAATGTTTTATTTTTACATACAACAATGTACTTCTAATTTCTTTTACTGCACATAAGTTTTTAAAACAAATAGTGATACTGACAATTTTATTACTTATTTAGGGTGGCCACACTTCTGAAAATTTGAAATTCTATGACTTTTCCAGGTTTTCCAGACTGGTTTGAGTAAAAATCCAGGTTTTTGGAGAGCTTGTTTTGGCATTACGACATGCGGATATACAACTGTATTGTAACTGAGACCCCACTTCAATCTCCAAATAATAAATAAACTTAAGATTTGAGACAAATAAGGTTTATTTATGCTAAAACTTCAACATGAAGTGAAATAAAATCATTCAATCTGCAAGAAACATTTTTATTGACACCTAAAATAAAAGTCTTGGCATGATAAGACAATATTCTTTCAGAATTACAATTTGTAAAAAAAAAAAACACTAAAATGGTACAGTTATTCTTATGTAATTAAGACAGTCCTTTCTTGCATAACTTTAAACTAGCTACAACTTATATTGTGTTTTTCAATTCTCAATTTCAAGCCAGAGGGCTTCAGACTCTTGTTGTTTTTGCACTACTTTCTTAGTCCTTTTTTGCATAAGGTCGTTGATTGTAACCTGAATTCTCTTCCTAGTTTCCTTTTTATCGGCGGCTGCCACATTTGCCTTCCTTTGGTCTGTGAGGTATTCTTGACACATAGCTCCAGGCCTGACGACATTCCATGATTATCTTCTTATCAATGTTGATATTATTTACTCCACCCTCATTTGATCCCCTTTTTTGATTCCCTCATAGACAAGGCGTTGGGAAATAAATGACCTCTCTAGAAGGTTGTCATCTAAGATCTCTTTATTAATTGAGAAACCTCGCTCTACAAAAGCATTTCTATGACTTAAAATTAGAACCTTCTCGATTAAAGCTTTAAATCTGTCGGAAGTATTGTTTTCCAAGAGAAATCTCCTCCAGAAATTGTCTACACGCTCTAAGCACTTGTTAGTTTTGAGAAGTTTATTAATGTTCCCTACTAACCATTGACTTCAACTCTTTCAGGATTCAGTCGCATGCATTTACCTTGATCCAATTGCTCCTGTATAATATTTCAAGAGCACTTTTCAGTTTCTTGAGAGCAGTGTCGGTTTTGTGATCCAGGAGAGATGGTTCATTAAGTGTTACAGCTAGGCACAGGTCACTTTTCAGCGGAGACTTAAGCTGAAGTTTTGTGCACATTGCTTTCAGAAAGTCTACATACTGCTACTTAAACTTAAGTAGCTCTTGCTTATCACATGTCACTTTTTTACTTCAGCTTTCACACCAAAACTAAACTTAAAATTTTTTGGTTCAATCAAAATGTTTTTATTTTTTAATTCTACTTTGATTGGAGGGGAAACCTCCGAGAGAGCAGTTTTTATAATAAAAAATATACTTAACAAGTTGTGCAACAGAACTGACAAGTCGGTGTACAAAAATGGTACCAATGGTTCATCGGCTTGGTACTTCGTCAAAAATGGCTTGACAATACTAAAGATGTAACTGAAAAATACTAGTTTAGCAGTCAACAACTTATCACCTAGTGTACTGGTGATAACCTTATAGCAATGAATATCAGGTGGTTTGGGAACACCTTCTCCAAATTGGTCTTGTATTCATTCAAGAGAGGCACCATTTTGATAGCTGCACACTCTCCACTAAGCATCCACCTCACGCCACAAAATTTGGGGAGCACGATGTCTGACTTTGTTACTTGTACACAAAATTCCCTTCTGGCAGGAACATCTTCAAAGAAATTGTAGAGAGCCCTAAGAAATTTAACTAGATTCCACTTAGCCCCTGATTTGAACACATTGTTGAGGATGTGCAAACCACAGGTGCCTATAAATAAAAAATATAGGATCATCATCATTATTCTTAGTCTGAAGTTCCTATTCCAGATCTTTCACAAACTTTAAATTTACATTAAGTCTATCGATAGACAATGAGAAATATTTTTTCTACATTTATGTGCTTTGATTGACTTCTGAATTTTAAAATAAAATTGCTTCCAGTGCTTTTAGTCAAAGAAGCAGAGGTGAAATATCTTGTGGTCACTTCATCACTTACAGGATCCCAATACCTTAGTGCAATACCCATTTACTGTTCTGGCTAACTTTATTCATGCTTTTGTCCAATATACAACACAACAACAAAACAAACACAACACAGAAAACAAAGGCAGATGATTCCTGGACTTCCTTGTCCAGTAGGTCTCGAAAATACTCAACAATACCAAAGTTCACCAAATAGCCAATTTTAATACGCTCAAGTGAAATTTTTCCTGCGATTTGACTATCCGTAAACATTGACTCAAACACTTTGGATGCAACTCCTGATAGCAGGAAAACCAGCCTAAAACAGCTACCACAAAATTTTCCAGGACCAACTTTTGAATTTCAATGACTTTCCATGACCTACTTTATTTCCATGACTTTCCAGGAATTCCAGAAGCGTGGCCACCCTTTATGTATATTGCGATAGAGTTAAATAATTACAGAGTTTTGGAGTTAGACTTGCATCATAACTGAAGTAATGTTAAATGCAATTTACTTCACACTGATCTCCCCTTTACAGCCTTATATATGGCATTTATCTTAGTCAGTTAAAATATTTAAGAAACTTATTCTAGAAATCAAAATAAAAAATTGTCTTCTTCAAAGCCTTTGTCCACCAAATCACCGGAATCATGTTCATGACCAAATTCAGCCACAGAGATCATTGTAAAATACTCATATTTAATATGTTTATTATGTAATTGTTGAAATTAGTAACTATGGTTATTACACATTCAGCAAAATATCATTCTAAATTCCAAGTTAGTGTGACCTATACATAAAATCTGAAGTATTAGTAAAACATTCACTGGAGGAAAAAACTACAGTTCACAAGAAATATACTACTAACACGTATACATGTTCCATCCGGGTCTGAGATATTTGTTCAATATTTTGAATATTCTGAAATCGGCTAAGCTGAAACGAACACTTTAAATGTCAGTGAGCAGCCGGGACATCAACCCATGCAGCAAAAATTCTCTGTTGATTAAGAAGATTTTAACTGACACCAACACTAAATGTCAGTGAGCAGCCGGGACATCAACCCATGCAGCAAAATTTCTCCGTTGATTAAGAAGATTTTAACTGACACCAACACTAAATGTCAGTGAGCAGCCGGGACATCAACCCATGCAGCAAAAATTCTCCGTTGATTAAGAAGATTTTAACTGACACCAACACTAAATGTCAGTGAGCAGCCGGGACATCAACCCATGCAGCAAAATTTCTCCGTTGATTAAGAAGATTTTAACTGACACCAACACTAAATGTCAGTGAGCAGCCGGGACATCAACCCATGCAGCAAAAATTCTCCGTTGATTAAGAAGATTTTAACTGACACCAACACTAAATGTCAGTGAGCAGCCTGGGACATCAACCCATGCAGCAAAAAATTCTCCGTTGATTAAGAAGATTTTAACTGACACCAACACTAAATGTAGGAGCAGTTCCGGGACATCAACCCATGCAGCAAAATTTCTCCGTTGATAAGAAGATTTTAACTGACACCATACTAAATGTCAGTGAGCAGCTGGGACATCAACCCATGCAGCAAAAATTCTCGTTTGATTAAGAAGATTTTAACTGACACCAACTAAATGTCAGTGAGCAAGCCGGGACATCAACCCATGCAGCAAAAATTCTCCGTTGATTAAGAAGATTTTAACTGACACCAACACTAAATGTCAGTGAGCATCTGGACATCAACCATGCAGCAAAAATTCTCCGTTGATTAAGAAGAATTTTAACTCGACACCAACACTAAATGTCAGTGAGCAGCCGGACATCAAACCCATGCAGCAAAATTCTCCGTTGATTAAGAAGAATTTTAACTGACACCAACACTAAATGTCAGTGAGCAGCCGGGACATCAACCCATTGCAGCAAAAATTCTCCGTTGATTAAGAAGATTTTAACTGACACCAACACTAAATGTCAGTGAGCAGCTGGGACATCAACCCATGCAGCAAAAATTTCTCCGTTGATTAAGAAGATTTTAACTGACACAACACTAAATGTCAGTGAGCAGCCGGGACATCAACCCATGCAGCAAAAATTTCCTCCGTTGATTAAGAAGAATTTAACTGACACCAACACTAAATAGTTCAGTGAGCAGCGGGACATCAACCCATGCAGCAAAAATTTCTCCGTTGATTAAGAAGATTTTAACTGACACCAACACTAATGTTAGTGAGCAGCCGGGACATCAACCCATGCAGCAAATTTCTCCGTTGATTAAGAAGATTTTAACTGACACCAACACTAAATGTCAGTGAGCAGCCGGGACATCAACCCATTGCAGCAAAAAATTCTCCATTGATTAAGAAGAATTTTTAACTGACACCAACACTAAATGTCAGTGAGCAGCCGGGACATCAAACCCATGCAGCAAATTTCTCCGTTGATTAAGAAGATTTTTAACTGACACCAACACTAAATGTCAGTGAGCAGCCGGGACATCAACCCATGCAGCAAAAATTCTCCGTTGATTAAGAAGATTTTAAACTGACACCAACACTAAAATGTCAGTGAGCAGCCGGGACATCAACCCATGCAGCAAAAATTTCTCTCCGTTGATTAAGAAGATTTTAAACTGACACCAACACTAAATGTCAGTGAGCAGCCGGGACATCAACCATGCAGCAAAAAATTTCTCCGTTGATTAAGAAGAATTTAACTGACACCAACACTAAATGTCAGTGAGCAGCCGGGACATCAACCCATGCAGCAAAAATTTCTCCGTTGATTAAGAAAGAATTTTAACTGACCCAACACTAAATGTCAGTGAGCAGCTGCGGGACATTCAACCCCATGCAGCAAAATTTCTCCGTTGATTAAGAAGATTTAACTGACACCAACACTAAATGTCAGTGAGCAGCCGGGACATCAACACCATGCAGCAAAAATTCTCCGTTGATTAAGAAGATTTTAACTGACACCAACACTAAATGTCAGTGAGCAGCCGGGACATCAACCCATGCAGAAAATTTCTTTGATTAAGAAGAATTTAACTGACACCAACACTAAATGTCAGTGTACCATGCTAAGAAGATTTTAACTGTACTAAATGTCAGTAGCAGCAGCCGGGACATCAACCCATGCAGCAAATTCTCCGTTGATTAAGAAGATTTTTAACTGACCACCAAGCTTATTCTCCGTTGATTAAGAAGATTTTAACTGACACCAACACTAAATGTCAGTGAGCAGCCGGGACATCAACCCATGCAGCAAAATTTCTCCGTTGATTAAGAAGATTTTAACTGACACCAACACTAAATGTCAGTGAGCAGCCGGGACATCAACCCATGCAGCAAAAATTCTCCGTTGATTAAGAAGATTTTAAACTCACCCTCTAAATCAGTCATCAGGCCCGGACTTCAATGAAGCACCAGAACTCATATCAATAACATATTACTTGCACGACAAACAATGTTTTCCCCAGTGTAAACTTTTCACTAACCCCCTAAAATTTTGGTAATTTACTGTTTATAACTAATACTTAAATTCTGTAATAGCTTAGTGGACTCAAGTATTGCCTGTACTTGGGGGGTGGCGGAGGGTAGCTCGCAAATAAAAATGTTGATAATATTTCTTGTTTTTATTTAGAACACTAGTATGAAACTAAAAATGAAATATCTGAGTTTAATGAACTAAAAATTTAAAAAAATTAAGTATTACTATAATTAGTGTATTCAAAAGTATGTGAAACTAATATTTTTTTACATTCTTGCTCTCTGATTATTGCCAATGGATACATAGCAGTTTGTTAAATCGTGTAAATATAACACATATACCTTCAAAACCCTTTAATACTTTCTGGAGTAAATATATATATATATATATATATATATATATATATATATATATATATATAAAATGCTAAATTCAAGTAACAGTATTCAGTTGTTCTGAATTTAAAAATACTCAAAAATAGTTGTACATCTGACAGATGAAATTGCTGGTGGAATATTCCTAACACAGATTACGTAATTTAAAACTTTATTGACTTATTTAAGACAAAACCACCTCCAGTGCAAAAATTAAACCCTCAAGCCGAAATAGAGGAATATAAAATCCATTTAACCGCATACATTTTAATTTATTTACATACCATGACACCAATATTTTGATGTTATTGGTTTTTGATAAAGAAGTAGAAAAGTGCTGATGTCACGATTTCTCAATCAGGAAGAATATGGATTAACACATATCTATGAAGGAGGTTGGAAGTTCAATACCAGCAGTGTATTACCCTTGGAGCTTGGTCGTAAAAATAGTTCAAGAAAGATTGCTATGTATTTGTGTAGTATTGAGGTCATGTCATCGTTACTGTAAGTTCTGATTAGGTAAGGCGTCAGTATGACAAAGCATAGTAATTTATGACAGCAATAAAATGTAGTTTTATCATATAAATTTGTACATGACATGTGTTGTCATACCCACGTACTGATGCCACAGCCAGACCTAGCACTGCTGATAATTTGAAAAATAAGCCAATATGTTTTTGATTCCTGGACTTCCTTTTCCAGTAGGTCTCGAAAATACTCGGCAAAACCTGCGATTTGGCTGTTCGGAAATATCAACTCAAACAGCTACTGCGAAATTTTCCATGACCGTCTTTTGAATTTCAATGACTTTCCATGAATTCCAGAAACGTGGCCACCCTGTTATTGACATGGCTTAACATCTAAATATATAGAATATAAGATATATCTTGACGGCCAAACAATTATATACAATATTAACATCCAAGAGATTAAAGGTGATGAATGATCAGGAAGCCCCAGCACACCAACAACCGTAGGAAATGTTAGAAAAGTGGGAGACATGGTTTTGAACGATCACCATATTACAATCAGAGAAGTCACTGATGTTGGCATATCAATTTTCTCATACCATAAAATTTTTTCAAATGTTTTGGGTATGAAACATGTGACAGCAATATTGCTTCAAGAGCGGCGAATGGAAGTTGCTCACGAGTCTCTAAATGAAGTAAAAGACAAAGCAAAATTACTGAAACGTATTACAACAGGTGAAAAAGCATGGGTGAATGGATATGACCTCAAAACTCAATCCTTGCCTAACGCTCTATCATTCCAGTGAAGGCATTCTGAATCGCCAAGACCAAAGAAACGCTCAACAAGTGCAGTCGAACATGAAGGTTATGTTTATGTTAACTGTTTTCTTCGATTTTAATGGTATAGTGGCAACATGAATTCTTGTCACAATGTCAAACGGTCAATAAGGAGTACTAACTGCAAATTCAATGTCTTTTGAGTGAAGAAATCTGAAAAAACACTCGGATTTGTATCAAAACAATTCATGTATTTTGCACCATGACAATGCACCTACTCACTAATTGCTGGTGAACTTTTGGTCAAAAAAATTACTGTAACGATGACCCAGCCTCCACATTCTCCAGACATGGCTCCATGCGACATTTTTATTTAAAAAAATAAAGAGAACCTTTTGCATTACAAGTATAGATGGCATGAAAAGTGCAGCATTAAAAGAGCTAAAGGCAATCCCAAAGATCGAGTTTGAGAAGTGTTTTGAGAATGGGAGGAAGCGCTGGCACAAGTTCATAATATGGAAACTAATATGAAGGTGACAACATTAATGTAGACAAATAATACATTTTTTTCAAAATACTAAATTACCCATATAGCTACTAATTACCTCAAAAAACGGATGTTAACATTCTATCATATAATTAATATTGAAGCTCGAACTTAACAAATCCTGTCAAAACAATATGAATTGGTTTCATTTCTTCACAATTTTGTTTTACAAAGCTTCAGGTAATCTTCACTGATAAAGTGTATTTGGATGTGTCCTACTTTCAACAAAGTATGCCTTCATTAGTAATAACATGAGAGGCGGTAACTACTGATAACTGAAGTGCCTCCTTATTTTAAGTGATTGGCAGTGACAGGCTCAAAATGTGTTAAATAAACCTTAAAAAAGAGATTTTAACAATATTCAGGAGTAGTCAGTGACAAAGTTACAATGTAATGTTCTTAAATGAGATGTGTTGACAAGGTTTATGAATCATACAATCATTAAACTTTTTTTACTTTTGTACAAATTGTGTCCCAAACTCCTAAGTTGTTTACAGCTTATTTACCTTGTTTTTTACCAAAATGGGTGATTTTTAATAAAGCGTTTGTCATTTATAATTGTATAGCAACTCCAAGGAAATAGAAAACCATTCATTTTCAATTAAAATAATTTATTTATGTGAATGTACTTTTTATGTAAAAAGTAATTTAATATTTTTTTCACAACACAGCAACATTAGTGAATAAATTAAAATCATTTTATTAGTAGAAGATAAATATCAATCTGATTCCTAAACTTAACTATAAAACGGCATTACTTTGATTTAATTCACATTATTATTTTTTTTTTTTTTTTTATAAAACAATTATTTTATAATTCTGCATAAATAAAACATAATCTAACAATTAATTCTAGTGTATTATTAAATGACAAAGATTTTCAACACAAAATTATTATTTTATAGACTTCTCAATTATATAAATTTATCACATATAAAAATTAAATACAAAATTTAGCCACAGAGGCAGTTAAAACATATGTTGATTTGGTTTCAATTATTTATTTACCTTAAAATACAAGTACCTGAAGATGGTTTCTTCAAATTCGAAATGTACATTGTATTAACCAAAAACTAAAAAAAATGTTCAGAGAATTATTCTTGTTACTTAATTAATTTTTAATTTAATGTTCGTTCAGGCTAGTCCAATCATTTTTTTATTTTTCAAATTGGAGTCAACATAATTTTTACTCCCACGGTAGGACTGACTAGTATAAATGGCAATTAAGATATGCAAATGTTTTGTTTCATCTTGTTTTGTTACATCCATATTTATGAATTTTGTAAAATATTTATTTTATGTTAGATTTTACAATAAAATGCTGGATATACATGTTCATAGTTTAACTAACCACGGATCACTCACAAAAATGTCTTACTGTTCTTTGTTTCGAGTTTGTTATTGGCGATGGAAGATTTAAAAGGATAATAAGACTTCGAACATTTGCCATCATTATATGTTACACTTTAAAATCGTTTCGAAATTTGCAATCCGATCTCTTCTTCAGATGAAAAACTAAACTAACACATAACTACAATAGAGGTTAAAATATACAAATCATACCAGAGCAGTTTGGAGTCCAGTTCACACATTGTCACTGCACAGGATGCAAGTTGCGAGCACGACAAATCAAGCTCACAATCATACATCATACTACCACAGGTAAAAGAGGGATACATTATGTGTTATACATTTTATAACATATAACGAGGGCAAATGTAAAAAATCCTATTATCCTATCGTACTGTATTACAGATATTGTGAGGTATTGTGCAGAGTGTCCTTTCTCTTTTGAATCTTCCTTTCCCTTAAATCAAGGCACTTCAGTCAGGAAATGCTGTTCCTTTACAAGTTGTTAAACGGAATTTTTGACTGCCCTGAACTCCTGGAAAGAGTACACTTCAGAGTGCCTTCTAACAAGAGATTCAGGGCTCTCTTCACAAAACCCTCTGTAAATATCCCCTATGCTGCCAATAGTTCCATGGAACGAGTTCAGCATCTGAGTGACAATGTCACCAGATCACATGGATTTCTCCACCCATCGACTGCAACGTAAAAATCTTCACTGTGGTCTCTACATCTATAGTTAATCCCTTGCAAATGCTGTGTATTTAGGCATACTATTCATATTGCTGTTGTCTCTATAAAACTATATATTGCTTAATTACTCACTAATTGTTATTCACAAAATTAATTGTTACTCGTGTGGCTATGACTATTCAACAATGATATCTCTGTTATCTATTTCCTTTTTATAATCAATTCATTGCTATCACTCACACTGTTATTTTGCTGTTTCAACTGAACAATAAAATGTTTATTATTGTAAATGTTTTGTTTTCTAAGTTTCACTCCATGTAACTTTCACATGACTTGAGATAGTAAGATACTGTAAATGTACAATATATACACAGTTTTGTAGTGAACAAAAGGATTATAACATATATACATTTACATACACATTTACATATACATTTATTACAACACAAAAAAGTTGTTTGATAAAAATGTAAAATATCTACTATTTTTTTTGGCAGTAGGCCTACGCATCCACTTTAGTGTTTGATGAATTCTTGGGGTAAGAGGAATACCAGATAATGATGAATTGTTATCAATGTCATTTTCAACCTGTTCAAAACCCAACCCACATTTCACTGGTTTATAATCATCATCCAGACTACCTAACAAATCTGACAAAGAAATATCATCATGCACTCAATTTGCCGATATGTCACTTTCATCATCAGAACTAATATTTTCATCATCAAATAGTTCACGTATATCATTTGAACAACGAGGATAACCCATTTCACAACATAACAATGAACTATAAACAATTAGCCTACATAATAACCTAACAACAGTACCAACAAATATCGTCAAGGCCGTGCTGCGCATCACCAACTGCATAGACCGTCATCCGTATTGTATGCTGTACGGCATTTGGATCGATATCAGCTGACAACAACTAATATTACGAATATAAACTATATAAAATTAATTGATTTTTATGAGTAGAGGATTCAACTGGTGCAAGTTATGTCATTATAACTTCAACGGTTTTCGCATAATAATAACGGAAAGTTGACAGACTGCTGTGCCGTCTTTATCATAAGTAGTATTGATGAATGTCTGTGCCATCGGTCATCAATTGGAGGGTTAAATGGCTACGGCGTTGGAAGACAATAAACAAAATTACACACAGTACCCAGGCTTTATCAACCTTAATAGTAAATCAAACTACTAGAGAAAATTAAACTCACCATTTTCTCCAAGGAACCAAAACTGTTTGCAAAAATCCACTGAAGAGTACTGCGAAATGTTGACAATACGCCTCGCTCGGAGTTCAGGATTCAACACGTATTTACTGCCTGTAAACATTAGTTATTGATGTATTAATGAGGAAAGTGTCACTTGTCACTGTGTCATCCTGCGAGAGAAGTATGACAGCATGAAATGAAGCCAAGAGCTTCTCTTAAAGGATTCTCTCAAAAATGTACACATCGCTTTTTTCTTCATGATATTTTACGAAATATACTATACATTTATACCTCATTCTAAATTACTACTCATTGTAAATAACAAATTTCAACCATAATTTCAATTGCTTAACCCTTACAACTCCTCCGACATTGTTATTTTGCCATTCCAACAGTATGTCGGTTTTCCTTCCATTTACAGACTGTCTGCGATGTCTTCGATTGGTGCCGCAATCGTGCGACAATCTTAGGAACTAATACATCATTCTGGTCATTTAAAAATACCAGTCATTTTAAATATATTCAAATCAAATTTCACTAAAACTGTCAAAACAGTTACAAAATACTAAAATAAATGTTAGGGTTTGATAAAAATGAGGTAATGCAATAAACGTCTTGGTTTTTTTCTATTACTTTAAGTTGATTTACAGTGAATTAACATTTATAAAAATAGTTTTACCAAAAATGGTTTATAATTTTATTTAAAGCTAGTGTTATTTTGTAAGTCATATAAATACTTATAGAATAGGCTATATAACTTAATGGGTAAATTTTTATCTATATAAGTCTTTTTTTTTAACTAACACCAAAAATTACAAATAATGTAAATTTTTATAAACTGTGCACATACGTGAAATTTGTGCAACAGCACAATAGACTTTATTTTGGTTTTGTAACCAAAAAAATATAGTTAAAAATATTAATATTGGATCAGTATTGTTCTCTATTCAAACTGTTCTCTGTTCAAGAAAGCAACAAAACATGTGACCCCTGCCACCAAAAACTATAAAATAAAATGCTTTATAACTATAATTATTTTTAACACCTGAGTGGAGCAGTACAGTAATAGGATTCAGTAGTATGTGAATGTACATAAGGTTTTTAAATTAGTTAAGGTGTGCAACTTCCAGAAATTAAATATTTTTATTCAATTTAAATTTGAAACATAAAACTGAACAATTGTTTTGTGAATACACATAAAAATTTGAAAGGGGGACTTAAATATTAAAAGATATTGGGGTAGAAGCCTATACAAATTAGAGTGATTGTCATCCAGCAAACATTATTGTTGTCATCTGTTGTAACATTAGCAAATTAAAGATTTGTATACATTTAAAAAGTTAATTTTGAAATCAACCGCTTTTTTACATTCTGTACCTTGTATTAGACTAGATACAGACTCTATTAGCTTAAATGGAGAATTTGCATAGTTGGTAGCACAAATGTGACATCAGTATATTTATGAGTTTCACATCAATTAGTCTTTATTTATTCTAGCATCGTTTTGTTTGCTCTGCAATTAATATGGCAAGAGTAATTATTATGATGCTATCAATTATTATGCACTTGTTAAAACAAAAAATAAGTCTTTTAAACCAGTAAATGTTTCTTTCTTTAATATTTGGACTTCTCAACAAGGCTTAATAAATAATGCAACGCACTATAAAATTGGCCATTACCATTTTAAAATCAAAATTAAATCTTGTAAAAATATAAAACATTTAAATACTTAAATTGGCACAGATTTCTTTTTTTCTTATAAGGTTGTAAAAAAGCTAATTTGGTTTAAATTTGGCTTCATTCTTAACTAATTTTCAAAGATGTCTTGATAGTAAAATGTGGCATTTAATCAAATGAAAATGCACTTTACAGATTGTACAAAGTGTCTCTATATACATATTTTGGGATTTAAAACCTATTTTTCAAGGACTAGAATCTATCCTCTTCTTCAGATGTCAAAAAATTCAAAACATCCCAGTTAAATAAGATAAAATAATAAATAAATTTGCCGAAGAAATAGAAATAAGTAGTATTGAAACATAGATTACAAATTAGTGTATATATATAATATATATATATATATATATATATATATATATATATATATTAGAAATTGAAGTAAAGTTAACATTAGGACAAACCTAGAAAGATGGTTAAGTTCAATTAAAACATAAATTTTGTCTAATACTATTTTTTAAGGCCTCGACCACGATACCAGCAGTAAGCGGTTAGCTGTAGACAGAAGAGTGGCGACACTAAGTTTAATAATTGTTTTGGACATACAGGGAACAATTGACACTGACCGCGACAGATGTAAGCAGCTGGACAGCAATACATGGTGCCACTGATCCACCGCTCGCCGTCAACTCCAGATGTTAACTGCTGCCCAGCGCTCAGCTCATTCTGTCACTGCTGTGCATCATTTCAGACCAAAATGCCTTTCTAGCCCTTTCTTGGCTTCACTTGCTACAGCAAACTCACTATTTTATTCTCTACAAGGTTACTTATCGGGTTTGGTAAAAATTTCAACTGACATTCTGGTGTTCTAAAAATACAGGGTTGTATCTCTTCTCAAACAGCGAACAGATAATGATATTCACAGAACCAAAAGTCTGTTTATAGAGTGAACACTGTACATTACATGCCTGTGCAATCATCTAACACATGTCTATTCAAGAATAGGAGTTAGAAAACCTTGTCCGGAGAATCCATTTTGATGACTGAATAAAATTTAAACACAAAAACACTGCTTATATCATGGCCACTACAGCTTTGCTATTCTGCCACTTTACCACCAAGTACTTACCGCTCGTATCGTGACTGAGACCTTATACGCCAACAAATAATAACACTTGTACATGGCAAGCAGCACATTCTGAAAAATTATAAAACTACTATTTTACAGGACTATTCCTGCCACAGAAAAAGCACAACTTACTATGCCACAAGTAGTTAGTAGCACGTTCCAACATCCCACCTTCGCTGTAGTACACCTCACTGAACGAAACCATCAAGATGGACAGGCCTTTCAATATAGCTTGCATAGACTCGCAAAACTGTAATTGAACACAGTTTATCTTATTTTAAACGATTGTGATCCAACACATAATAAATCACTATTACAACTGTATTTTTATCATCATCTTGTATTCATTTGTAAGGGAAAACATGATTGCCAAAGAAGATATATATATATCACTAACCCGGCAAGTGAGAGATCTGGGTTCGACTCCCGGCGGAGCAAGTACTTTTTGCGATTCAATATTTATTGAAATTAAATAAGGCTATTGCCATTTATACAATTTAATGTAAATAAAAGTCGTTTGACAGGTATTTGGTCTTCCGATCATATGTTAGTTTGCTTATTTAAACGCATATGTGACAGATACGGCCAAATACAAAATAATTGAATCAGAAAAAGTAAGCGCTCTGTGGTGTAATGGTAGCACATTCACCCGGCAAGTGAGAGATCCGGGTTCGACTCCCGGCGGAGCAAGTTCTTTTTGTGATTCAATGTTTATTGAAATTATATATATATATATATGTGGACAGATACCTAGAGAATGATCAGAAGGATTTGGATGAAGGGAGTGAAAGCAGTATGGAATGGAAAAGGATAGGACTTACTGAGAGTGCTGGAAGTGATAAAGTGGGAAGGTGAGAGTTAGAGGGAAGTTTTTACTAATCCTATTCTGATACCCCAACAATAATGCAACAAGGCTCTTGTTGGGGAAATGATAACATTGATCTAATATTAGATGTTTACCACTAAGAGGTTGAGAGATTATACAACTCCTGAGGTTATCTGAACTCCTCCAAAAATCTTAAAGAGGGAAGGAAACCAGGAAGAAAGAAAAAGGAATTATAAACCCAAAATGTGGAGCCAGCAACAGGAAGAGTACAACTCTATAATCACAAAGTATATTATGGAGGAGGGCATGTTAAGGGATAAAATAAGCCATTCCGCCTTTCTTGATTAGGAGGTACTAAGATACCGTGTAACGATGTGTTCTTTTGTTTACATTGCTACTCCCGCCAACATTACAATCCCAAAAACCGCTTGATTTTATAATTTGTGAATATCACATTCAATAAATCAGTTTTTATTGTACTTTTCTGATTCGTAACAATAAAGCATTAAAATTTAGGGTAATCTACCATTTTACAGTTATACATACTAAATTATATTTAGGTCTCCAATGGGAAATTGAAATTTCTTGTAAAGGCAAGCTATTTTACATTATTTGTAATCTTTCCATAAAATATAATTCATAGTACAAATTTATAATAAAAAAATGTTATATTTTTTGTACAAAAACATGTAGAATTTAGTTTAAAATATTATTAAACTATAAGTTACTTTATGTTTCTCAAAAAGTGTTTTGTGATAAAAATATTTTACTAAAAAAAAAAAAATGAAGAGCGTACCTGGAAAAGAATTATTTTGTACCTACTTTCAGTTGTTTTCTAGTAGAAAATGTAAACTTCAAAGATATACAAAATTTTGTCTAGTTTCAGGATGTATAAACTGTTTTTGATTTGTACACAAAAAAACATAAGTCACAAAAATGCAAATATTCTAATCATACATACGATTTTTTTCAAATTTTCACAAAAAAATCATTTAATAAAATAAACCGTAAATTTTTCTTAATTTACATTAAAATTCGTACTAAAACTAGCAGTTACCCACAACTTTGCATGCAATTCCCTATTCAATAATAGGTACGTCATAGGTATATCCTTTATAATTGTAAAATAAACACCCCTGAAAATGATCGATTGTCTCTAGAAGATATTTCAATCACCTGTCAATTTCAGAATAAATAAAATTAAAGTTTAAAGAGCAATGTTTTGAGGCTTTGAATTCGGAGAGTGCAACATTATTTTGAGTACCTGTAAATATACAAATTTTTCTGTAACATTACATAATATTTTAATAAGTAGCTCAAACAATTTAAACGCTTGGAAGACAAGGCGAGTGGAGGAATACTAAGTCCGTAGTAATCTTAGTGTAAGCACATATGATGTAGTACCATGAATCAGAAATGGACATGATTATTATGGTATTATTTCAGTGTTCATTGCAAAGAGGTAAACAAAATTTCCACTGGGTTTAGCATGTGAAGAAACATTTCTGGTTTGAATCAATTATATTTCATACGGCATAGTAAAGTTTTCCTCAGTTCAACGATCAAAAATATATACATGCTCAGTCTGAGAAGTTTACTAAATAGTCGAAAATGTCTAATTTATTCCTAGACCCTAGTAACGTTTGCATTGTTACCCCAATCAAGAAAACATATACAGGGTGTATATTATGTCTGGAAACACCCAAATATATCCTTTAATAATTTAAATATAAATTTGAAACCTCTTACAATCGTGATAGAGATTGGGCATCTACTTTTTGGAACAATGTTTTGTTATGTCACACCAACGGGGGACGTCCTGCCGAGGGTATCGTGAATATTCTTAAATGGAAGCCTATACCTTGTGATACATAATTTTAAAGGTATTAGCTTACTGAATTGAATGCCACAAACCGCATCTCAAAGGAATTATTTCTATCAGAAAATAGAGCATTTTTAGTATTGAAAATTTACTGATGTTCAACAATGTAATTTTAACATGGTTCTTGCCACAAAATGTGTTACACTAATTTTTTAGCATTTTTTAAATGTTCAATTAAAATAAAATAAACAATTTATTTTTAAGCTGGTTTCATTAGTACAAAATTTACCAGTTTTTTATTACAATGAATAAAACTTATGAGTCACTTTCTCTGATTACTTATGAATCTGTACTTGGTGTTTTTCAGTCAGCAGGAAGGTTTAAAGAGACAAAGGTCACTAGCCTATGAGAAACATTATTGTGTTATTAATCATCTGGTCTACAGGTTTCAGTTTGTTGAGCAATGGAGCTTTCACTAGACAGGTCTAAGCTTGGGGAATTACAAATGGACAAAGGTCATATCATTCCTGTCGAGTTAATCAGTGTCCCTGAAGCATTGCTGTCAACAAGTTATCTAATTACAGTAGTTCAGTTTTTATTTGGCATTTTAATGGAATTGTCTGAAAGAGAACGAATTACTCTGTTGATGATGCGAGGATATGGCGATCATCAAAGATCTTTATCGGGAAGTTTGTAATTTGTTTAATGACACTTTCCCAGAAAGGAATCCCATAAGTGTTTTCAACAATATCAAAAACTATTGAGCGTTTTGAAATGACAGGGAGTGTACGTAATCGGCCAAAGTCGGGTAGGATACAATCTGCAACAGATGAAGAACATGCACTAGATGTTTTGCAAACATTTATTGAAGACCCACATACACTCGCTCAGAAAAGCTGCACAGCAACATGATATGCACCCTATGTCTGTGAGTAAGATTTTGAAAATTAATAAATACAAAAACCATTTAAAGTTCATTTAGTCCAACAGTTAAGTGAGATGATTTACGACAGAAGAGTTGAGTTTTGTGAACTTGTGATGCGCAAATGTGATGACAATAGAGATTTTCTGGACCAACATACTATTTTCTGATGAGGCAACTTTTTTCCTAAATGGCAATGTTAACAGGCACAATTGCCGTTACTGGGCTAGTGAAAACCCACATTGGATTACTGAGTCCCATTCACAGCAACCACAAAAACTGAACGTATGGTGTGGAATTTTAGGTAACAAAATTGTTGGACCCTTTTTCATCAATGGAAATTTAAATGCCGAACTTTACTACAATATGCTCCAAAATGAAATAATCCCAGCTATTCAAATTGCATCAGGAGAATACTTTGATAATGTATGGTTTCAGCAGGATGGTGCTCCCACCCCATTATGGGAGACAGGTAAGAGAGTATTTGGATTTAAGGTTTCCTCATAAATGGATTGGCCGAAGAGGAGAAATCGAATGGCCTCCAAGATCTCCGGATTTGTCACCAATCGATTATTTCCTATGGGGTCATTTAAAATCCAATGTTTATAGAAGAAAGCTTCATAATTTGGAAGACCTAAGAAACAGGATTATAGAGGAGATTGCTTTGATAACTGAAGAAATGTTAGGCAACTCTGTCGAATCATTTTACACAAGATTGGCTCATTGTCAAACCGTAGAAGGAACACAGTTCGAACAATTGCTTTGACACCAAATGCAGGTAAAACGTTTTGTTGTAAGACTTTTCTAACAGCATACATTATTTTTTATTTGTAATAAGAAATCAATAACATAAGTATTTCCATAATTGTACTGTAATAAAAACTGGCAAATTTGTGCTAATAGAACCAGCTTAAAATGAAATTTTTGTTTTATTTAATTGAACATTTTAAAAAATGCTAAAAAATTAGTGTAACACATTTTGTGGCAAGAACCATGTTAAAATTACATTGTTGAACATCAGTAAATTTTCAATACTAAAAATGCTCTATTTTCTGATAGAATAATTCCTTTGAGATGCGGTTTGTGGCATTCAATTCAGTAAGCTAATTACCTTTAAAATTATGTATCACAAGGTATAGGCTTCCATTAAGAATATTCACGATACCCTCGGCAGGACGTCCCCCGTTGGTGTGACATAACAAAACATTGTTCCAAAAAGTAGATGCCCAATCTCTATCACGATTGTAAGAGGTTTCAAATTTATATTTAAATTATTAAAGGATATATTTGGGTGTTTCCAGACATAATATACACCCTGTATATATAAAAGCATATGTGTTGATCTAAAAAGTATACTTCAGTCAAAAAGTGACTACTTTCTGCTAGTGGAATCTACTTCCGATACTGTAGTATCATTTGTATTGTTGCCCCGATTATAAAAATGCATATACATTAATCCAAATTTTTATTTCGACTAAAAATCTATTTCAGTCACAAACTGACTACTTCCTGCCATTTTAATCTACTTCCGGTTTAAGGTATTTCTGGTATCACTTGTCTGTCATGTGTGTAAAATTTATATAGTTTTTCTAGGGGTTTCACCCCTATGGATGATTGATTTTGTATGGAAATGATTTTGTTTTTATATGTAGCTGATGGGGGAAATGTGTGTCAAATTTGATCTTTATATGACATTGGGAAGTTGTAAAAAAATAATTCTTTAAGGGGTTGCAACTCCATTTCAACCTATATGGGTGGTTGATTTTTATTACAAATCCTTTTTTGTCTATTGAAAGCATAAGACGTGTGTCAAATTTCATTGTTGTAGTATATCAGGGAGTACTAGGAGTAGCAATCCATTTCAATCCCTGTGGATGTTTGGTTTTTATGAAATTTCATTTGCTTTTCTATTTAACTCCTGAGGCACATGTATGTCAAAATTTATCTATCTACAACATTGGGAGGTCAAAAAGATAAATAAAGTTCTTTAATTATTATATTATTGTTTTCTTTAACAACTGAAAATTGGTCAAATTTTGCAACTGTGCTTTTCCTTGTAAACATAAAAATTATTACCATTTTACTACCTGAAACCCATACCAGTATTTATTTTGTTTTCACTACTAAATTTCTTACAATTTGGATATTTTGGATTTTTTTAACAACTTATATTTTATTATGATGTGGATACTTTCATGTATTTTATTTTTTTCATATGTCAAATAAAAGAAACAATATATTATGTTGATTCATGACAAGAAAAATTATGTATAGCACTTTATACATACTGTACGCTTCATGTAAGATTTTTTTTATTAATAAAGGGACCTTGTAAAACCTAAAACAATAAGAGCACATTTTACGAATGTCTGATAGACACTTCCAGGGTTAAATGATTCTTTTTTATTTTTATTTGATTTATATTTTAGAAGTTGAGTTTTTAAATTCCATGGGTAATGGTATTATGTATTAATATATTTGGTAATTATATTGGTATTAAAAATATCGTTCCAAGCATGAAGAAATATAACTATTCTATTATTACATATTAACAAAGTAATGAAAATTGTCCGAAGATTTCTCAATTCCGAGTTAAATCAATATATAAATAAAAGTTTAAAACATTAACCCAACAAACTATACTCTTTCTATTTGAACAAACTAGACAAAATTTGAGTAATGTATATAATTTAGATATGTTTAAAACAATTTCATTTTGATTCTGCAACTATTGTTTCATTTTAAAATAAAGAACAAACAAGATATATTTTTAATAAAAATTTGGAAAATTTGTTATATCATAAAACATATTTTATGAAAGAAAAATTCTAATACAATGTAAATTTATGTGACATTGTATAATTGAATAATGTGAAGTTTTTTAAATGCTTTTAACAAGACCACATGCAAAACCAGGAAGAATTGCCTTTCATAGGTGTTATCCAGTTAACAGTAAAGTAGATGGCTTAAATTCTTCTGTTTATCAATACACAACTTCAGTTTACTAACATTACTGTTTTCTGTCATCAGTTCTAATCTTGTAAACCAAACACTAGTCCCAAGGTCATTTCATCACTTGTCTCATCAAATATTACTCTTCCTGTTTACTTTCTCTTTAACTTTCCACTGTTTGTTATTTGTCATAAAAGAACAAATATTAACATCAGATGCATATATAGTTAATCAAACTATAACAAACGCATTATTGCTTTAGAAAATTGTTAAAAAAGTGTGTGTGTGTGTGTGTGTGTGTGTGTGTGTGTGTGTGTGTGTGGGTGTGTGTGTGTGTGTGTGTGTGTGTGTGTGTGTGTGTGTGTGTGTGTGTGTGTGATTCTCACTTTTGACATCTTGAAAGCTATATTTGGTAAACTTGTAGCCTAATAAAGTCTAAATTATATTCACAAACACCCCTTCGTTAGAAACTTATTTATCATCATATTTTTTTACGATAAATTTACCTGAAATCCCAAACAAGTGCCGTAAAAACAGATTTGGTTAAAGCCAGGAGAGTCAGTGAGCAGTTCCTGCGGAGATCGCTCGTCCTTGGGGAACAAACAGCCGGGATCACTCCATGAAATTAAAGTCTTCAAGTGCGTCAGGATAACGCAAAGTGATGAAAGAGCTTGACTACATGTTTCTACCTCCCTGTAAATGTAAAAAATCTTCATAAACACCCATTCAGATTAGTTTCTACAACACATCTAAACTATTTCATTCAAACCATAAATAGTGAGATTAATTACCACCAAGAGAATCATTGCAGTAAATTTTCTAAACATAAAATAAAACAAATTGCACGGGATGTATTTGTTACACTTTAACTTCACGTTAGGCTATACATTTTCTAAATAAATTTTATCATGTTATAATTTATGTACATGAATAAGTTTTTGTCTTCTTGCTGTTGGTAACATATACTTTACTAAATTCAGTTGCAGCATTTCAAGTTCGTTAGTTTGAGATTTCATAAGTTTAATTTCAACGAAGATTTATGGAATAAACCACATCTATAGTATACTAACAACAAAACAACGAATAATATAAATAAGTGATTTTCGTTGTTTCTATACATTTCCCAATGCATTATGTAATAATGTTTAAAACAAGCAAAACAGGGCTTTAATGCTTTTGTTTTAAATACTTTAACCATTTTCTCACAAATGGCTATACTTTGCACCTTGCACATAACTATGTATTTTTCAGTTTCTTCTAATGCGATGATGGCCACAAGCACATTGTAGGTATTATGCAATAGTTTCAACCAACCCAAACTAATTCATCTGAAGAGGTGAAAAGTCCACTATATGAACTAGGAGTTACACTAGATGAGCAATATCCAGGAGGCAGCAGAATAGAAATAAAAAACACTTTGGATACAAAAATTGAAAATTATGCAATTACAAAAAGTATAAATAAAGGAACATGTTCCTTGTGACAAAAACAGGATACCAATAAAGCCCCATTGCTGGAAAATAATATGTTCTCACCTGATAATAATAAGACTTTTATTTACATGTGCGAATAATTTAGTCCTACAATCAAAGTTTTTCCAATTTAACATATAAACATTGAGATGATACTATATAAACTTTATTACTACACACAGGGTGTATTTACGAAAGACTGACAAAACGTTGGAAATGATAGGAAACACAAAAAGCAATTCCTGGATACATTAAGTTTGATCTCCTTTCATTTAGCAGAAGTTCTACAACCTGTTGTTGTAATTTGATATGCATTCTATTATAACCTATATTATTGTTAATGAAAAAAATATGGTGGCCATTTAAAACTGTTCATGCTAAATTTCACAACATTCTATGTAAGAACAAATAACTAAAGAAACATATGAAGGCAAAATATTTACAAGCTAATTACTAATGTAGGTAACTTGTGTATTATACGGACCCCACATATATATTTTTTTTTTAATCGGGTAGAGTAAGGTTGTGTTATGTTAAATTACTATCATGACAAAACTAACCTAACCAATGCAGAACGGGAGCGCGAGCCACTGTCCGGCGCCGGGCACATACCACGCAGCGACAGTACAATCATTCCATTGCCGTCGCATGCTGATTTGAGAGTTGTCGTCTACAGAAGAAAAAGCCGTGAGTTTTTACCAATCGCAAGGTCTGTTGCCTGTGACGATATTATGTGAAGGAGGACATGCTATGAAGTTGTATTTAGGCGCTCAATACCCTTGTTGGAAATGCAATGTCAGACCGTGCAAGAAGAAAGTGGGGTTTGTTGTCAGTACACTACACTTATGGCTGCTATTCTGGAGCATATTGACCCAGGTAGTACTATTATGTCTGACTGTTGGAAAGGATACAAAACCGGTGAACCGGAAAGTGCTGGATTTGAACATTTTTCGGTCAACCACAGCTACAACTTCATAGATGCCGAAACTGGGGCCAACACCCAGCGTGTAGAAAGAATGTGGGGTAGTGCGTAGTGGCACAATAAGGTCCATCATCTGGATACCTACTTGGCGGAATACATGTGGTGGTCGGCAGTAGCGGAGACCGGAGGCAATAGGTTTGATGCGTTGTTAGCGGACATCGTGGCCTTCTGGGATGACGCCAATACACACTAACCATTTTTTTCTCTCTGTTCATTGTTGTAAATACATTCACATTCATGCTACACATGTTTTTTCCTCCTAACTGTGCCTGATTTGTAAAAAAATAGGTGGGGTCCGTATAGTGCATAAGTACCCTAATGTATATGGATGATAAATTACTGAAAAATTATTTTTACCGTTTTTATGTAATGGCATGTAAGGAAATTTACAAAAGATTATGTTCCCTTCAAATTAATTAAAAATTCATTTCCTCAGTTATATGTCGTACCAAGATTTTAATACAATGTTCATTATAGATTTGCTACTGAACAAATCATCTTTCAATGAGCTAGTTTTGATTCTTTTACTGTCCACACAACTGATTTTTGTTTTTAAATTGATTTTCATAAAAAATGACAATTAAGTGTTTAAAACAAGCTACCATTTTGAACAGCATATTTTTATTTAATTCTGGCAGTAAATTATACTATAGTGGTAAGAACTTTTGAGAGCCCACTATCAACTCTGTCTAGGTTACATTTGTTGGAAAACAGCCTTCTACATAAACAGGCCTAGACTTATGTAATATTTCTGAAGGGTAGGGTACGATAAGCGGACCCGGTTTTTTATATCGACATTGGCAAACGATATTACTTAATCATGACCATCGATATAATCAATCGATAACGATTAATTATGTTTAACGATTAATTAAATAATCTATATCAATAGCTGTAAACACTCTCAAATAAAACTCTTAATGTAATATTTCAATTTTATATAAGTAACATTTGATTATTAAAAATGACATTCAATTTTAGAAAACTACGCGGGATTGCTTTGGAAGATTATAAGACAAGTTTGTCATGACTTCAACATGTTGGACTCGTGCGGAAAACCCCTTTATGTGAAATTGGTGGGAAAGAAACAACTGTAACTGTGAGAGGAGCAAATATGGTCGTCTTCAGTTTTACTAATTTTAGTTATAATAATTTGTTTGATCACTGTGAATATTAGATTCATATTTTAATTTAAAACATATGATGGTTATTGAGAACTATAGATACTTCATATCGATTAATAGTCTAGGATTTGAGATGCGAATATTAGGTATCGATTACATTCTTCGATATAAAAAACCGGGTCCGCTTATCGTACCCTACCCTTTCTGAAAATGTATGATTAAACCTCTCATGCCCAACACAACTTGCTGTAACAGAACAGTTACAATAAGCATATCAAACACACGACATCGGTGATGATTCCATTATAGTTGTTGCCGCTTATTATACTGCATCCATACACGACCATTTCCAACCATATCACACACTTTTTAGAATTTACATTTCAAATACATAAATACATTAAAATATTATGTAAGTTATTATACATATACATACTTTAGCATTTTAAAATTGCTCAATTTCATCACACAGTGCGACAATATTACTTACGGTTAAGGCTCCAGTTATTTGATTAACAAGTGAAAATGTTACCTAATTTTATGTAGTGCATATTGGGTTTAGTAGAGGCTCCAAAAATAAGGAGCTAGGCTAACAACCTTTACAATATTTCTAATAAAGTAAACTTTAAGCTAATTAACACCACAAATCTTTACAGAAATGAATTACTAGTTCAAGGTAAAATATAAAAATTCTCGGGAGACTAATTAAAAACACCTTTAGCCATCAGCGCAGAATACAGCAACATCTTCAGTGCTGCCCTGCACATATCCCTCGGGACAGTACCTATCAGGTGACACAAAAATTCTAGGTCTGATCACAAACGATTAATGCATTGACGACTTCAATTTCAAAGAAAAACATTGACAGGATCATACTTCCCATAGACTATTCATTCTTCCAGATGATTATTTTTTTCTATATTTAGACTACAAATTTGAGCTTTTAATTTATGCACTAAAATTCATAGTGTTAGTCACAGTTTTATGATGTAATTGGTACAGCCCCTAAACGCAATAAAACTATGTACATACTAGTAGGTTAGCACTACAATATTTTGCTAAAATTCTAACTTACCTCAAATAAGTTCCCTTCCTAAAAAAATATGAATTTCTATTTTTACATATTTGCTGGCAAGTTTTTTCACCATACAAAATGAATGCATCTACTACAGTGACAAAACTTCTGTAGCCATTTCCTTGGGTATTCTGGTTGAAATCATAGTATGGAGCAACTTTTCTAATTTCATCTACTATTGGATAGATAGAAACAACATTATTGTGGAGAGCTTTGAAACTCTCACAAAATTTTTTACCAATTGTACTTTCATCTGATTTGAAATATTCTACATTATTTAAGCACAATTCTTTCAACACATCATACATAGCATAGACTGAGTTGGAGTCTTCATTTTCTTCAAAACTTTGGCCGATCATCATATTCTGATAATTAAGCTGATTAAGGTCTTGACTATTAAAAACTGGGTCAAAATAAAATGTTTAATAAATAAGTACGATAATAATATTATGGCATGAGTTAGATCTAAGTAATTAATAAATAGTATATGATAATATTTAGAATATTGGAAATACTTTCGAAAATACAGGCCACAAAAATTATTCTTTAATAAACAGGAATTTTGCACTCTACTGCCATCCGTAAGTATCCTCAAATTAGAAAAGGCCCTGTCTCATTGTCCACACCAATACACCACAAACCTTGACATTTCTCTGGCATTTCACTGACGGATCGCTGAGTTCTGTCAATCCAAACATCAATGTTGCCACTAACTTGAAGATGTGTTACCCAAACTACCTTACATTTTCATAAAATTTCCCCAAATTATCGTGAAACTGTATCGAATTATCGTGTTATACATTTTTCTTATTCTTTCAATGGCAAATCCATTTGAGAAAAAGTAGTACAAGCTACATTTGATATATTAGTAGACACACAAAATAATAATAATCTTCCTATGGACCGATTTAATGATCGTTATTTTATTCATGTGACAAGTGTTAATGTAATCAAAATCAGTAATGATCCAAGTATGACACTACAAATCACTGATTCAATATGAAACAACGTCAGTAAAAATTATGATAGAATTATAATTGTATTTTATTGTTCATTTTCAATAATATAGTAATTTTGTACACTAATAAAGTTAGCTTTTAAAAGTAAGCTCATTTTTGTTTATTTTTTCGTTTATTGTTTGTTGTTTATTTGTTGTTCTTATTGTTTTATTAGTTCTTTAATTTTCTACATTAGACCTTATTAGAAGTCTATATATTAGTTGTGCTAAGTCTAACCTAAGTGATAACGGACAAGAATATCCTAAGAAGAACGTGATGGAACAACAGGATGGGCCTGGTAATAATCATGTTAAATCATCTTTATCGTACTCCAGGGTGGTAAGGAATAGTTCGTTGCAACTAAAAGCCAATGTAGCGGACAATACCAGGGCTAAAAAAGAAAACGAAAACCCTACCCCACCTAGAGACTAAAGTGATGAAACCATCAATGATGGTTTTGTGACCCACCAAGGAAGAAGAAGTAGGCCTAAGACTCGTCAGGTGAAATCTTTATCTTATGGGAAAGAACCTAATAATTACAAGCCAATTGTAGGGACCAAATGCAATGGTGTAACTAAGCTAAAAGTGGCTTCTAAAAGATCTTGGGTTTTTGTATCCCGATTAGATGCACTAACTACCAAAGAAGATATGGAGGTGTTCCTAACCCAATCTAAAGTAGATGATTTTATTTGTATTGAACTCAAACCCAAATACGATGGGTACAAGTCCTTTAAGATTGGTGTTTGTGAGAATCTTGAACATGTTTTACTAAGCCCCGACTTCTGGGACGAAGGAATTCTTGTAAGTAAGTTTGTTACATCTCAGAGAAAACGTCCTGTAGATTTTTTAGGTGTACAACGGGGTTAGACAGGCCTAACATTAAATCGTCACCATCTGACCCCTATAAACGTAATGGATGTGCCTCCGAAAATCCGAAAATGACTGTTAAATCTAGTATTTTGTATCTAAATGCTCAATCATTAAATGACAAAGTAGAAATGCTCGATGTTAACTTGTCTGACTCTCGCTTTATAGCTTTATGTGTCAGTGAACATTGGTGTTTAGAAGATACTCGTGATTTGGTTACTATTCAGAACTTTACACAAGCTAGTATGTTCTGTCGAAGGCAGCATATTAGAGGTGGCTCGGGCATACTAGTTAGAAATGGTATTAATTTTACTGAAATTGACACTAGTGACTACTGTAGTGAAATGAACATTGAAATGTCTGCCATAATTATTGTAGACCTTAAGCTGGTGTTGATCTCCATATACAGACCTCCCTCAGGGGATATAAAAATTTTTATGGAGCTGTTTGAGAAGTTTTTCGTCTATCTGATCAATCTTAATTGCCCTATAATTATGTGCGGTGACTGGAACATCGAGGTGAGGGACAGTGGGCCTATAGTTTTTGCATTGAGAGACTTATTGAGATCAGTTGATTGCAGATGGCTGGTTAATGTACCGACAAGGGCTGATGCCTGCATAGATAATGTGGTGTCTAACCTTAACGACCATTCTATCCAAGCCGAGGTGCTTGATGAATGCTTATCTGACCATAACACTATTGAAGTTACTATTTATCTGGATGATGTGGTTAAAGGGAACCTCGGTGAGAAAATTGTAGGTAGAAGCCTATCACCTACTAATGTCGAGTCTCTGATTGCATCTCTGTCTGATGTAGACTGGCCTAATTTACTGTTTTCCGATTCTCGGCCTAATGTCACAATGTTTGATATATTTCTGGAAAGATTTCTAGGTTTTTTAAATATCTGTTGTCCTGTTAAACATAAGCAGATACGAGTATCAAAATCTGCTAAGAAATGTAGGCCGAAGTGGTTCTCGGATGAATTGAACGAACTTAAAAACCTTGTTATGGCATATAACACCATGTTTAAGGATACAAAGTCAGAGGCAGCCAGAAGAGCTTATGTTTTTATGCGGAACAACTACAAAAGTGAGCTGAAAAAGGCAAAGCTTAAAGCTAATGAAGATTTTATAAACACCTCCTCCAACAAATGCAAAGCGGCCTGGTCCATCATAGCGGCTCAAAGAGGTGCGACTACCCGAGATGCCCCCAGCTTATCTCCGGAAGTATTTTCGGCCCATTTCGTCAACTGTATTGATGAGGTGAGAGAGGTCATCACTCCAAGCCAGATATCTGCGGGTGATCTTCTTGCCAAGGCTCCTGGTGCTGCAACTCAATTCAAGTGGTCTCCTGTGTCATGTGAGGAGGTGCTGTGTGTGGTGAAAAAAATGAAAGCATCCAAAAGTAAAGATGCGTATGGTGTATCTAGTGAGCTCTTAAAGAAAATTATTTTTTCAATTGTGCTACCTATTACAATTTGTATAAACCAATGTTTGTTTACTGGTATATTTCCTAAGTGTTTTAAAACGGCCAAGGTTGTGCCTATTTACAAGAAGGGTCCCAGGGACCAACCTGGTTCATTTAGGCCCATCTCTTTGTTACCCATTTTTTCAAAACTCCTTGAAATTGTCATGAACAACCAAGTGAGTAATTTTTTCAAATGTAACAATATTCTTTCAAATTGTCAGTTTGGCTTTCGAGCAGGTAGAAACACCGTGAATGCAGTTGAAGTCCTGGTGAAAGCTGTAATAAATAGTTTTGAAGCCAAGGCCTCCACCGTGGCTACTCTTTTTGATCTAACCAAGGCTTTTGACTGCGTTCCTAGGGACCTACTGCTCTCTAAATTGTCTCACTATGGTATAATTGGTACTGAATTGGCATTATTTGAGTCATACCTAACGGGACGTGAACAAAGGGTAAGTGTTGGAGGTTCTCTCTCTACTTCGCGTTGTGTTGAGTATGGGGTACCACAGGGATCGGTCCTGGGTCCCTTGCTGTTCTTAGTTGTAATGAATGATCTCCCTCACAATGTTCAAGCTAACGTGATAATGTTTGCAGATGATACCACTTTTTTTAGTTCTAACTCTAATATAAATAGCTTAGCCACTTTTATGGATGAAAATGTTGTGTATGCTAAAAACTGGTTTAATGCCAATCAACTTGTTTTAAATGATCTCAAAACACAAAATATTTGCTTTACACTGAAAAACATGAGTTCCCCCAGTACTTTCTCTGATAGTGTTAAGCTATTGGGCATCTATCTAGATAATAAGCTATCATGGGTAGATCATATTAACTATGTATGTGGAAGGCTTAGTAGAGTGGTTTTTTTGTTGAGGCAACTAAAGAAAAATGTTCCTAAGCAATATCTAAGGAGTGCTTATTTTGCCTTTTTCAACAGTATTTTACTGTATGGGCTCCAACTTTGGGGTAATGGTTCAGAAATACATAGAGTTCTGTTAATCCAAAAGAAAGCTGTACGAGTGCTCACTGACTCAGACCAAAGAACTAGTTGTAAGCCGTTATTCATTAGAGAGTCTATACCCACTGTTGTTTGTTTATATATTTATTTACTTGTTGTCAATGTGAAATCTAATCTAGGTGATTATGTTATAAGAGGTAGACTTCATTCCTACAATATTAGAAATAGTTATAAAATAAATAAAGATTTTGCTAGACTTAGTAAAACACAGTCAAATGCCAATGCAATGTCAATTACACTTTTTAATAAATTAGGCCATAAAGCCCATACAGTTGATATAAAGAGTTTCAAGAGAAAGCTGATGGACTGGTTAGTAAACCACCCTTTTTATTCTTTAAATGAGTTCATGGACTGTGATATTGCTGACTCTATATTTTGACTTGTTATTGTTGTTTCTTTTATTGTTATTGTTCTGACTTGCTGTTAATCACATGGCTGTTATTATTTTTGAATTTATTTTGTCTTTTTTTGTTACTGTTTATATTCATTTTAGAATTGTTAAGTTTTGCTTTTTGACGCACCTTGCTGGTTTGATGACGTAAGCTCTTGCTTTATTGTTGTGTGACAAGGCTGTTGCTATATATTTGTTATTTTTGCTATTTTTAACTTGTTTTTATTGTTGCTGTTGTTAAAATATTTTTAAACTGTTAAGTTTGTCAATTTCCAGTGCCTTGGCAAACCGTATTTTTTTTTAGTTTTAAGTAAATTAAACACCTGACGATGTCTATTGCTACTATGGCCGAATGGCAAATAAATATTCTTATTCTTATTAATTATATGTTTCACATTCAAACTGGTTTAATTTACTTACTGTTCTCGTATGTGAGTGTTTGTAAACATTAGCTCCTGCTGTTGGAATGAAATTTAATCATATTATTTATTATAAAATTTAACTACAATTGAAAAGTAGTTAATTCAATTTGAATGAGTTTAATTTTTACCAATTTGTTATGATTGTTAGATACAAAGAACATGCAATAATATACTTGTTCTCTCATTCTCTCCCTCTTCTGTATTCAAATACTAAATCCATGGCTTGTCTCGGGTTTATATTCTATTGCTATTCAACCTATTTTCTGGGAACCAGATTTCAGTCTAACTTTCTACATGCAACATTACTTACAATTTATCTATGACATGTCCAGTTGCTAAAAAAAAGAAATCGTCAGCACACAAATGTTTATACCAGAGAGAATATTTTGTAGCAACCAAGAAAAGCAAGAATGCCGCAAAATGGAACCTTGAGGGACACGATACTTTCACTGTCTAGCAAGACACTACACACCATCGATGGGAACTATCTGGCTACGATTTGATAAGTACGATCTGAAAAGGTTCAAGTGTAATCCATCAATACCGTTCCGTTCAAGTTTATAGAAGAGAACTTCATGATGAACACAGTCAAAGGCACGCTTAGATCAAAAGAAGTCCCCAAGCTTAGCCCCTTGTCTTTAAAGCGTAAATAATTTCTCGAAATAAGGCATACATTGTACTCATAGTAAAGCTCCTCCGTCTAAAGTCAAATTGAAACACCTATAAAATCCTATTAAATTCCAAATAGTTACTCACCTGTTTGTGAACAATCATTTCAATAATTTTTCCCAGAACAGAGATAAAGAAAGGGGCAAAAATTGGCCATAATCGTCATTGAGCCCTTGTTAAAAAAAGGGTATAATTTTGGAGGTCTTAAAAAAAACTCGTAAACACCCGCTGTTCCAGGCAAAGGTTTGCACCTATAGTGAGTGGTAAAGCAATAAACTCTTTTACTTCTTTTAACAGGTTTTGGGAGAACTTATAAAAATCTTTGCTTTCAGAGTTTTTATGCAATCGATCGAAGTAGAAGATCTGATGTTGACACAAAACTCCATGATATTAACCATTACCTGTTTGGAACACTGTGTATGGTTTAAGTTTAGGAATTATTATTAAAGCTGGAACCCGAATTCCCAGATAAAAACGATGCTCATACATAATAATTATTATACAAAATAAATAATTAGTTAGAAACTACTAATTATGCAGTTACTACACGTTATCGTAATAATTATGTTATGTTAGACAGAAACGTAATTTCGCGCACGTTACGAAGTAGATGACGTGGATAATACATAATGGTAAATACAACTTTCTATGTTAATGCAATATTTACCATTTCATGAAGTCATGATGTACAATTTCCTAACTTTATTTATATTTAACGTCATAATATAAAAAAATACGTAGTCAAACTACTCTACTTCACAAGAAATATGAGTTGATGGGTTTGCTGCCCACTTAACTAAAGTTCTGGATACGATGCTGACGTAATTATCGACAAAACAGTTTTTGATCCTTGACGGAGTAAACAGAAATCTGTTATACAACATGTATCAAGGTTATCAAGCAAGTTAAAACAACTGCAGGAACTGTTATCTGTACGCCTTTAAAACATTTTATATAGTAATATTAATTTCCTAGTAATTTCTTCTTTATTCTCTTTAGGTGGGGGCTGATCCTGGTCATGATGTAGGTCAAATCAGTAATGATATCCCGTATTTTACATCTTATTGGAGAAAATAAAACATAATATTCTACTTTCTTGTCAATATGACCACAATTTTATTTTTTGTATATTAATTTTACATAAAGATATTTTTATACTAAACCTTAGTGTATTTTCGTTTTAGCTCAAGTATACGGTTTGACTATATTGAACCCGAAGTGTCAGCTGACAAGTCTCGTGATATCAGCTGGTGACTGGGTGAGGTAGCTGCTTCGTCTGATCGTAAGTAAATTTGTGATTTCTCCCGTTCTAAGTTGCTGTTCTGGATTTATACAACTTCTGTTTCATTTCTACATAAATTTAAACACGTAAATACATAATTTGTGAACAGAACATTTGAATTTACCCGTTTAAACACATTTACATTTGGTGGACAGAGTGGTCTGGCAGGCTAGGGGTAAGAGCTTAAGTATTTTCATAGGAGTATTAGAGATCAAAAGTTTCAATTACTAATAAAGGTTTGAAATAACAATATGTGTTTTAAATTTACAATATTTTTTCATACAATCGTTGTATTAACACTTTTTAACAAATGTAATATTAATGGCCCAAATAACTTGCCTTGGTTTAGCCCTATTTCTTTTCAGAATTTGAACATTATGGTCCTAATAATGTAGCTTTTATTTGGTCAGTTATTAAATTAATAACAATTTGAATACTTGGACTTGCTACTTTGGTACTTAGATGTGCTATTTACTGCAGGTTAACATAGTAGGCCTTTTGGTTATTCGACAAACCAAAAATTGGTTAGTGTTAATTTTCATTTGGTTAAATAAGATTAAACGTTTATGATTGTTAATATTTACTTTAGGCACTTCACATTAGGCTATTTGTTTTTTTTTTTTTTTTTCAACAGGAATAATGCTTAGCAAGTAAATTGGCTAGGGTACGATAAGTGGACCCAGTTTATTATATCGAAGAATGTAGTCATTGATACCTAATATTTGCATCTCAAATCCTAGACTATCAATCAATATTAAAGTATCTATAATCCTCAATAATAATCATATGTTTTAAATTAAAATATGAATTTAATATTTACAGTGATCAAACAAATTATTACTGTATAACCAAAATTAGGAAAACTCAAGACAAATCTCCTCTCACAGTTACAGTTGTTTCTTTCCCACAAATTTCACATAATGGGTTTTTCAGTACGAGTCCAAAATGTTGAAGCCACTAAAACATGTATTGTCATGTTTCAAAGCAATGTCGTGTAGTTTCTAAAATTTACTGCCATTTTTAATAATAAATGTTACTTATTTGTAAAATTGAAATATTACCGTACGTGTATTATTTGAAAGTGTTTACAGCTGTTGATATAGGTTTTTTAAGTTAATTGTTCAAAATAATTAATCAGTATCGATTGATTATATCGATTAAGTAATATCGTTTGCCAATTTCAATATAAAAAACCGGGTCCGCTTATCGTACCCTACCCTCATCTTTCAAAGCAATGTCGTGTAGTTTTCTAAAATTGACTGCCATTTTTAATAATCAAAATTACTTAAATAAAATTGAAATATTACCCTGTCTACGTGTATTATTTTAAAGTGTTTACAGACTATTTAAATTAATAGTTCAAAATAATTAATCAGTATCGATTGATTATATTAATGGTTATGATTAAGTAATTAATATCGTTTGCCAAGTTCGATATAAAAAACCGGATCCGCTTATCGTACCCTACCCAATGAATTTTATATACTACTACATAAAAGTTTTGTGAATAGGCTTGTAAGGTGAATTAGTAGTTGAATGGGCTAAGAGTAATACCTCCTGCCATCAGCATGTAGACTGCCTGCTCCATGAGTGTGAAGAACGAAAAACATCCTTTGATGTACTTGTCAAAAAATACAAATATTTTAAGACTACCTGATCTCAAATGCTTGAGAAAGCTAAAAGTATTATAGACCTACCTAACCATATTGTTGTAAGTAGTAAATGGAACTGTTGAAATCATAGACTGGTAGGCCTCATGGTGTGCTTCCGGGGTGTGCCCTTGAGGCTTAAGTGCATGGCATAGGCCGCCCCATAGGAAGAAGTGGATAATCACTGTCACACTTTTTATTCAAATAATGTAATTCCCAATTATAAATTAAAACAAAACAACTTTTTCTGTCTATTCTAACACAATAATAATAACCTATTTTAACCACTTTTATCAATTTCTTAAAATACAATTTTAGGCGGTCGCGAGCCATAGTTGTACAACAACTGATAATATGTTTGAAATTTAAGTTATATCTCCAATTAGTACATCAATCTCGGGGACTGATAGGAATCAGTGTTTCTAGGTGGTTGGTGGGGGGAGATAAAAAGCTAAGTAGGGGTACGGATCTAGGTGAAGGGGATAGGCATACCAATATTCATGCAAGAAAAGTACAAGGATTTTAGAGATCAGAGTTGTGGCACTACCAACTGCGTATGAGGATAATTAAGAGTTTTTCGGTACTTTCTCCTTTTCGTAATTTTTGCAAAAGTGTCTACCTTTATGGTGAAGTTTAATTGAGTTTAATTGTTTTCTTCTGTGCTCTTGGTCTTGTTTCCCTATACACATCGTATTTGCACATCTCATTATATTATTTTCTCCTTTTCGTGATTGATCAGTTTTTACTGCATTGTACATTTCAAAATATAGACGTTCTTTGTGTTTTGTCTTTGCTTTTAGCCATTTTGTATTCGAGTTTCTTTGTCTTTGTGTGGCAATAACCTAATAGAACAATGGATTTACCTTCTAAAAGTGAATAAAATGATTGACCTACAAACAATATGTGTAGTGAAAGCTTTATCAAATTTTTTATTGTATTTGAATGACGTTCTAATATAGAGTACGATAAGCAGACCTGGTTTTTTATATTGATTAGTACAATCATTGATTCTTAATATTCATTTATCGAATACACGTTTATAAATCATATCAACTGGAAGTAGGAAAAACTCATAAATAATAATTAAATGATAACAACATAAAAAACATAATAGGAAATACGAAATATACGTAATTAATGATATGTTTTTTCCTGTTTAGCAGTGATTAACCGTTTTCGAGAAGTTTTTTGAAGCATCTTCTTTTGAAAACTGTACTTCTCTTCTGCACAAATGCTCACAGAGATGATCTGCAAGTAGGTTAGCTGATATGCCACTTTTTAAACATTGTTTCACGGTCCTCCACGAGCTTTTGACTATTATTCTCTATAAAAGAAAATACGTTTATTATATGAAAAAGTGGTTACAGTAGATACAGGTGTTCAAAAATCAGTATCGGTTAATTATATCGAAAGTTATAATTAAGTAATATCGTTTGTCAATATCGATATAAAAAACCGGGTCCGCTTATCGTACCGTACCTTAGTGTAGTTTTTAGTTAGACATGGAGATTTACATTCCTTTTCTTTGTGCAAGAAAGTGATGACCATTGTCCTCTAGCTGAAGATACGCTGTTTCGTTGTTTTATACAGGTTTAATATGGTTAGGAGAGTTTGTAATATTTATTGATCAGACTTTTGGAATTTGATGTTTTACTGATCAGTACTACCTTGAGGGATGTTTGTCGTTCGTCACTATCAACATGAGGCAGCACCATAGCTGCTGTTGTAGCCTCTTGACAGATTGTCCAATGTGACGATCTGGGGCGTGATCTTAGGTCGGGAAATTACCGATCGGAAATGCCTCTAAACCATTATTGTGGGCTTCATGGTGCCGGCGCTACCCTGCACTTCTAGCGGAAAAAAACTCCCTCCAGATAATAGGTACCCAAATTCAAGCTCAAATCATGTGAGCACTTGTATACGTTATCTTTAACTGTGGTACTACTATAACACATTTATGATAACCTAATCTAAGGCTTATATCATATATTAACAAGAAGTATGCCTATATAGAGAAAGAGTGGTCTAATTCTCGCCGATATCGCTTCCTTTTGCAAGAAGCAGAAAACAAGAACCGACCGTCATAATGACATGTAATTTTCACAATGTCAAGTTATGTCTGTTATTTCTATTAATGTAGTTTTTTTAGGTCTCCGATAAGAAAAACTATTCAAAACATAGTGGCCTCCGGTTAATACCAAAGTACCAGGAATTGTTTAAAATTTAGTCATATATTATGCATACAGTGCAACATTATTAAGTTGGACCTCTTTTTGTCAGATCTCCAGGTAACCCTGATCAGTTTAGGAAAATTTAAAATTAGCTTTTTCCGTCCGCCCAGACTGCAGAGCGTGGGACAGATGTTTTACTATCAGTTGGCTCAATAATTACAAGTATTGCGACTAGTTGCGATAAAGATGCCGATAACAGAGATGATACTGATGAAGAAAATATTGAAATTATAAGGCATGCAGAAGCAGCATCTCATTTGGGCGAGTTAATGGTTTATTTCGTGCAACAAGAAGAAACAAAACCGGCCGAGACTCTCATGTTGAAAAGGATGCATGGCACAGATACGGTATTCAAAGCTGACGTAACTCAAATTAAGGATGTTCTTTCAAAAAAATTAAACTGTTTATACTGTATTATGCTTTATTGTGATGTGTACTTTAAACGTTTTACCACAATGAACAAATAGTGTATTGTTTGTATATGTATTTCATTTTTTCAACATTCTCCGTATAACCCGAATTTTCGTTATGTCGAATGGGCTGCTGTCCCGGTAAGTTCGACTTAACGAGGTTGCACTGTATTTCAAACAAAAATACAGATGAAAACTAGATTGGAGACCGTCCATGGACATGATTGGTCATGTTCTGTGGATTTATTTTTATTAAATTTATCTTTATTTTTACTTCAAACTTGATAGTGTCTTAATAGATAAAATCCATATAAATTCTTCACAAACTTTTTGTACTTAATACATATTTTTAGTTTGAAACTGGGCAAGTTGTAGTTAAAAACTGAAAGGGATAAACTTTCGGCTTGGTTCTGAAAACAGTTAAATGCCATGGTTCCATGAAGTATTTTTTCCAGCAGTTCAGCAGTTTTTAAAATCTGCCAAGAAGGCTATTCTGATTTTGGACAACGCATCTCTGTACACGAACATAGAAGAGTTCAACAATGGAGTCATACAAGCAATGTTTTTACCACCCAACTTCATAATGTTATGCCAGCCAATGGACCAAGGAGTTTTGGTTAGTCTCAAGAAGAGATATGGGCGCAAGCTATTCTTCCTTATTTTTGCAAACGATAATCGTCAAGGTCCTTCCAGAGATTAAAGAAACAACCTGTTGGATGGGTGGCGGACACCTGGAACGAGTTAGTCAATAACACTAGTTCGTTCCTGCAAAACTCCTTAAGCATAAGGGAAATGAGTTTGTGGATGAGCAGAAGCCGATGAAAAATAAGACCAAACAATGGTTCTAGATTCTTCTTCTTCTATGGGGCGGCCTACTGCCATGCATTTAAACCTCAAGGGCCTTTTGCACACCCCGGAAGCACACCAAGAGGCCTACCAGTCTATGATTTCAGCAGTTCCACAAACCGCCGAAAACAACATATCAGGTCCTCCTGGGGAAATTCACCACCCTTGCCCAAACTACCGAAGATGGCATACCACTCCCTTGCTATTGAAGGACAATCAAAGAACAAGTATTTGGCAGTTTCATCCTGCTCATCACACATTCTACAGAGCGGATCCTCCTGAAGGAAGCCGACTCTGTGAAGATGCTTCCTCAGGTGGCCATGTCCCATGATCAGACCTATAACCTGAGAAGACATTGATCTATTTAGTGAGAGAAGGTCAGACGCCACTTTGGAGAAAGGCGACTGTAGTACCATTCTGCTCATTGATACCTAACGAGACATTAACCCTTTGACGGCCACGGGCCGATATACTGGCTCTCTCGAATTTTCTTTTCCGAAACGGCGTGAGCCGAGATATCGGCATAGAAAAATCAGTTCGAAAACGGCATCGCGCCGAGAAATCGGCACCCTTCATTTGATTAAATTATTCCCTTACCTCTTTATTTTCGGTTTGTAATATAATATCAAAACGAAACGTAAACATATATCCTTTCAAATTATTATAATTATTATAAAAATGTTTTTACTTTTTTTTGTTCAGTAGAAAGATGCAATTCAGAAGGCAGTGACATGTCAAACAAGATGTATTCGGTTCTCTTTGGTAGCAGCTGTTTGTTCGTTGTGGCTTTGTACACTTGGTTTTGTTCTTAGACGTTGTAATGTGAGGTTATGTTACATTTGCTGTGAAGTTTAGTAATGTTTCTTTTCTGGTTTACATTTAGCAATGAGTAACAAAAGACGTCGTGAAGCATCGCCTGTAAGTGAGGACACATTGTTTTCCTGTCTTCAAAATGCTAATGTAAGGACTATTAGTAATGACACTTCCAATTATGATCTCTTTTCTTCTGAAGACAGCACTAGTGACTTGGACGATACTACGGACGATGATCCTACGTTCGATCCTGCCAATTTAGGACCGTCTACATCACAAACCAGATTTGGTCTGCCCCTACAAACTAGGCCTAGATTTTTTGATGTGAGTTCTAGTTCTGATTCTGAGCAAAATGTTAGCTTAGGCCCTAGTGTAACAAATATTCCAAGGCCTAGAGGTAGGCCTAAGGGTAGTACTAATGCTACTCCTAATGATAGTGACTTAGCCTATTCTCCAGAAAGAATATGGGTTCCTGTCAGTGAAAATGATGATTCATCTATTAGGCCTAAACATGATTTTTCATTCAATGAGATTCCTGGTCCAAGACATTTGCCACTCCTCCAGACTCAGCTCCCATTATGTATGTGCTGCTTTTTCTCACTAATAACCTTATTGAAAATTTTTGTTACTGAGACCAAACCGCTATGCTCAAGATGCCATAAATAGTAGTGGAATGAACAGGGTATGGGAAAAAGTTTCTTTTGCGGAAATGAAAGCTTTCATAGCAGCAAATTTGAATATGGGACTGAATAAAAAACCTTCTATAGATATGTACTGGAGCTCTTCTTCTTCTCAGGTTACACCATGGTATTCTCGATTGTTCAGCAGAAATAGATTTGAAGATATTTTAAGATTTTTTCATATGGTTGACAATAAAAAATTGGCAAAACACGGTACCCCATATTATGACCCCACAGCAAAATTTCAGCCACTTGTAGACCATGCTAATAGAGTTTTCCGTCAATATTATATCCCTAACCAGCATCTAAGCATTGACGAGTCTCTAGTTGGAACCAAAAATCATACCCAACTATTGCAGTATATGCCTAACAAAAAGCACCACAAATGGGGGATCAAACTTTGGGTGCTGTGTGATTCCGTCTCAAATTATTGCTTAGCATTCTTTTGTTATAAAGGAGCTAAAAGCAATGAAGACCAGGAAAACATAAGAAAAAGAGGTCTAGCTTTTACTGTAGTTACAAAATTATTGGACATGGGGAACTATCTGAACAAGGCTTATCACTTGTATACTGATAACTTTTTTCACATCCATTCCTCTAATTGAATATTTATATTCAAAAATGACATTTGTAACAGGTTACAATCAGGAAGAATAGGAGAGGAATCCCTGATGAATTGTTAGGAAAATACAAGGTAGGGGATAAAAGATACATGGAGGAGTAAGGAAATTTTTAGGTTTAGCTTATAGAGAGAAGTCATCTCAAAAAAGTCAGGTGATTCTTGTGTCTTCTGATAGCAAAGCTGCTAACGTACAAGTAAGCAAGAATAAGGGAACAAAAGTGGTAATAAAAACAAAACCAGACATGATCCACCAGTATAAATAAATTTATGGGTGGGATCGACACCACGGACCACATGTTATATTCATATCTAGACGAGAGGCGTACCGTAAAATATTGGCGTAAGATCACATTCAATATTTTGTCTAGAATGATTTTGAATTCTTATATTCTATACAAAATGAACTGCAAAGACAAACCTAAGTCACGTTTGAATTTCACAATAAATGTTATTGAGACACTTGCTCAAGACTGGCTAATTGCTAAGAACATTCCAGCTAATTTAGGAGGAGGTGATGGCCAAATGCCCCTTAGTCGGTTTGGAATGGATAAGATTCCTGAAAAGAAAGAAAAGAATTGCTGTGTCTGCAGTACAAAAAATCAAAGAAGGAGAACAAGACCTGCATTGTTTAAAATGTACCAAAGGAGTACATGCAGAGTGTTTCCATAAACACAAATGTGCATAAAGAAGCACAAAAGACCGTGTAAATATTGTATATAGATTTGTTAACTATAATTATTATTACTATACATTTTTAAATGTTCATGTATAAAGTGTTTGAAGACAATTGTGTAAACAAGAGAAAACTATAAGGTGACCATTGTACAGTAATTCACATGGCCTATGGACAAACAAGAAGTTACAAGGTAACACTTGTTATACCAAACTTTCATGTTGATTCGCATGGTGTGCTGTGTTGTAGTTTTCTATAAAAATATTTCTAAAAACTTTATTTCTGAAGATATCCATATGATTTTTTTCTATACTTGTTTGAAAATATGTATACTTTCTTATAATAATAATGGTTTCCTTGAAATAATTTTTTTTATCCTAGTTGTCACCAATCAAAACACAAAAAATAAAAAAACATCCTAATTTTTTTGAAAAAAAAATAAATAAAAAATAATAATAATAAAAAAGTTTAATTGTTACAAAAATATATTTTGATGCTTTTATATATACTACTAAATAAAACAAAACAAACATCACTAAGATACTACTATTTATAGATGAGTTACACCAGTGTTTGTAGGAGTGTGTCAAAAGTGCCATTTTGAGGCTGGCCTTTTTGGCAAGTAATCTGGATATAATGGCTGGGGTGTTTAGAAGTACAAATGAATTTATGGCTTGGCCTTCAAAGGGTTAAATCCGATGCAGAAGTTATTGCTGCTGTCACAATTAATGAAAAAAATACTATAAAATGAAGAAGACATTGAGGACTCTACTGTACAAGCTCCTAAAATATCACATAGTGAGAGACTAAAGGCTGTTGAAACCTTCCTTCAGTATTTTGAACAACAATGTGTACCGGTTATGGACTTATTATTCCTTGATCATCTTTGTAATGATGCGTCAAAACACATAGTACATGCAGAAAACCATACGACATTACCCATATCTTTATATAAAAAAATAGTCAATTTTTGCAGTTAATTTTTATGATAGACAGCTGTAGGCCTTATATAGTATGTACTTTTTTTCTTTTAAAGGGTATTTTCACAGTTTATTCTCTGTTGTAATCTCAAGCAAATGTTACACACAATTACATTACTGTATTTTTCTTTTTTAACCCCATTCTCAATAACCCGGCATTTTCACAAACTCGGCCGTTCTTCGGTTCAAATTAGACAGAGTTTTCAGGACTCTACTGAATTGGACATTCATAAATTAATGTTTAAATTGTTTATAACTTCATATTTTGATATTCAAAATTGTATTTATTTGACGAGAAAAACTTAAATCACGTTAATAATATATTTAAATCTTCCATAATCCTATGATCAAAATAAGTCTTATGAAGTAAAACTCAAGGTCATTTACTGTAGAGTTAGTAAGTAATATGTAATATCATTATTTAAATAAATTATCTGGCCTACATCAAACAAATCCTAAACCCATGTGTAACTATTGAAAATAGCTAATAAATTGAACAATCAGAAGAGTTTTTAAAGAGGAAACAAAATAAAAATGAAAGTACAATATAAAATTATTTATTATTATTTTACAATACTATCCAAATCAATAATGTGATAAAGATTCATTTTTTGTTTAATTGAGACGAATTATGTATGTGTAGTTTGTAGGTTTTACTATTAAAACTGAACTTTGATTTCATTATTTAATCTAATCTGAATGGGAATAATACAATGAGTAGGTGACACTTTTGTTATTGAGTGGAATCCAATGAATTCAGAGCTGATAGTAATACTACCACAGCTGCTTTTTCTGTCGAACATGTGGAACACAATGGTTGGCACATTGCCCTCCTGTCTGCTTGCCAACAACTAATATGAACTACAATAAACAAAATTAGACATCTGATAAGATCATACATAAAACTTCTGTTTTACAATTAGAATGCACAAATATAATAGTCCAGGAGATGAGTGCCAATTAATACTGTTTAAGAATATAATTAACTTTTCATAAAATGGGTGAAAAATTTCGCCATGAATTGAATCACCATCCGTGCTTGTTTTGGTTGGAATCGCAATGGAAGGGCTGCACCAAATGATAAACAGGAGGGTTAAAATGCCAAATGACACACTTGAACAACTCTGTGTCAGACATGTAAATTAAACTACATTATACTTGTCAGCATCAGCAAACAATGATCAAGATAGAATGGTGACTTTTAGTATCTGCAGATCACATATTAGTTACATAAAATAAAATGCTGTCTACGTAAGAGGTAAGAGTTAAATTTCCTTTAGTGAGGTATTTATTTTCATAATGTACTTCTTTTGATTGTTGTTATTATTTACTTTGAGTCTCCCTTCTATCAAAAAAAGAAAATTCTATTTTCATTAAAATAAAATAATTATTTTTAATATATATATACTTTGAAAACAAATGCTAAAGGTTAGTTTAAGTGACCCACCTGCAAGCTATAGCTGAGAGAGTTTATCTCACTAAACCAAGATTTTACTACTGTCAGCTAATAGGTTATGCTAGGAAACTATTTATAGTACCCCAATAGCAGTGTCATTACGGCACTAAATTTTCAGTAACAAGTTTGTGTCACACTGTTTAGCATTGTATGTCTCCCTTACATATGAAGTAAATACAAGTATTCTCTACGTTGTCAAGGAACATACTGATCAATGTAATAATTGTTCAGAGTTCAGGGTTGTATTACAATATGGGTTTTTACGATCTTGATATGTTTCGGGAATAGTTTTCAGTGCTTATGTTGTTATTCATTGAAAAGATTCATTTGCCGAAAAATGAATTATTCCATGATATTTTGAAAGAGCTTCTTTACATTTAATCAATTAACATTTAATTATTCTGTCATTTGTAATCTGACCTAATTGTAAGTTTCAACTTGATACAAATGACAGAATAATTAAATGTTAATTGATTCTGTATAGAGAAGCTCTTTCAAAATATCATGGAATAATTAATTTTGGTATACATAGTGGTATTACATTTTATAATTAAGGGTGGACTGGTTCAGAAATTATAAGTATCAAATAAACAATTTTTTTTGTATCTCCGAGTTGCATATAATCTTTTTAATTATCTTTTTTGATTATTATTCTTAGCCGTTAGTAATGCACAATGACATATTTTTGCTACAGTGAAAATTTGGCCTTAAACCAAGTTTAAAAGACACTAAAATATATACAAGCGACTTACAAAGAGGAATGTTTGATTACATCTCAGCTAAAATGGCACTCGTATGCTCACTATGTCATAAAGATAAGGTGCAAGTGGTGTGGAAAAAACAATAAAACGACTGTAACCACAATCAGTCAATAAAGTGGTAATTATGTACTTCACCAAGAGAGAGAAAGTATACACCAGGTTTTCACAATCATCCATTGTGTTAAAAGAGGTACTTTTTCTGAGAATTCGTCTGTAGTAAGAAAATTAAGAGTTATTAAGGAAATTGTAGTACTGTATTTTACTTCACATTGTAATTAGACCCACATATCATTGTGTTGCCATCTTTTTATAACTTACACTCTTCTCAGTTTTATTTCTCACTTGAACACAAATTCTTTCTTTGATGAACACAGAAACAGTGAAAATAATAATGAAAAATAAACAATTAGAGTGATAATAAAATTATTATAAAACAATTGTGCTGAAAATAACTGTTTATATTTTGGTTTTTACAGATTACAGTAAGGGATAGCTGAAGATGCCTTTGCAGAAGATTAAAGATGAGGACAAGGAGTCCAAGTTTGGATATGTGTACGCTGTATCCGGACCGGGTAAGCTTCAGTTGTATTGTAAATTATGTGTTTGAATGGGAATTATTGGTTAAAATCTCATTTTGATCTGTATTGCAGAAATATTTGAACAAGACTTTTAGAACTTTTTACAGTTTTGTGTTTATAAAAGTTAATTATTTTAATCCTTTCAGCTTTGTTCTGTAAGTGTTCAGTAGGCTTAAATGAGTGAGCTATACTAATGTAAACTGGTAGCCTTATTAACTATTTTTAGGCTGTTGTTGTCAATTCAGTAGAACATTTTCTTTAATTTTGTTACATTTGTTAGAACTTTTTATCATAGCTATTGTTTGTCCATTGGTTTTTGATAATCAATCATCTTTCATTTTCCTTTTCACTTTGTAAAAGGTCAGTAAAAGGTGAAAAACCACACTAAATTTTATTAGATTTATTCTCAATAAATAATTAAAAATAGGATTTGTTTACAATTAAAAACGTTTTTAGGCATTGCAATTTTTCTCAAAATGTCTAGTAAAACCTAAGTATGCTTAACACTTAAAAAAGTGCTAATGTAAAATATAAATATATAAAAAATAATATTAATAAAAACTAAGTATTAAAGGTGTGAAAACTATGAAATTCTCACTTAACAATAAACTGTGTAGTTATTTGTCATTTATTTATAAAACCAAAGGGAGTTGTAACAACTTCTATTATATGTTCCATATAATTTATAATATATCAGTTCTTTAAAGTTTATTTCACAACTTAATTAGAGATATTGATTCTTTGTTATCATGCAGGTATGGCTCAAGTGAAAGTTTTGTTGGGTTTTGTATTTTAAAACAATTAATTTGTGAACCAATCAGATGCTGGGATTTTGCACAGATACTTTGGATGTCTGTATATATGGACATTGAAATATAAACGATTAATACTTTAACAATGAGGGATGAAAATAAAAAAATACTGCATGCAAAAGTAGAAATTGACTTTTAAGTCTTTGCTACGGGCTAGTGCTCTAAGAACCTAGAATTATGGAATTTTATTTCAACCAATTTCCTTTGGTGGTAATATGAGTTGTGTTTTTTATAGAAATAAGCCTATGATCATGTTCAATTTTGTTACTATAACCATAAATCCATTTCAATTAACTTTACTAGCTAGCGATTATGTGTTCTAGTCGTTACGGCCGAGAAGATGTCCGGGTCAGCTATGTACGAGTTGGTGCGTGTCGGCTACTTTGAGCTGGTAGGAGAGATCATTCGTCTGGAAGGTGACATGGCAACTATTCAGGTACTTCACAGTCAGCTGTCTGTTACTTGTACAACTTGTTGTTCAATTTTTAGACCGCTTAAACATTTCATCTTGTTTTGATCAAATAAGAAAACCGTTTACTATTGTTTTTCTATTTAATAAATAAACACTTCACATTTTTGTTAAGTAGAAGTTAAGTTTAGCATTGTAACACAAATATTAATGCTAAATTCGTAATTAAATATATTTAATAATGAACTCAATTTAAATATGTTGGCTCAAGCTACAATAATAGCCAATTTTTAACATTACCATATTCCTCTAGGGGTGGTTCTGCTCCACTAGTGATAGAGCCCTTTCATGTTAGTAGAAGCATTAAATTTTGTCTATAAAAGTCTCATAGGCTATCATATTTATCTGAATGAATCTCAATAATTACAGTGATATATGTTTGAAATAGCAGGACATATTCCAAGTTAAAATAAATCACACTCTATTTTTCAGATACTTTAATTCACTTGTTGTGGTTAAAATTATGGCTTTGTTCATTGTCAATTCAAAACTATAAGTAGTGAAAAGAAGTTTATGAGAAATTATTAAGATTATCAAACTATAAAAAATAGAGTAGGTGATGTGAAAACATCTAAGTTTTGCATTTCTTATTTCAAAACATTGTCTCACATTATCCAAGATTCAAAGGAAATTTTCAGGCAATAATAACCTAAGAGTCTTTTGTCCTTAAAGAATAATCAATATAAATTTTAAAGTGAAGCCTGGTGTGCCTTCGAGCATTCGGTGGTGTGCTATATAGCTAAACTATTTACAGGTTTCAACTCAGTAGTATCTGTATCAAACACACCTCCCATCAATAATTTAGATTAGTGATAAATGCTAGAATAACAACTCCAATAAGCTTTATCAAATTGTTATCGTATTTTTACACAACGTAATAAATATTGTTATAATTGATCAGAAAATGTATTGCTTTATTTTGTGAAATAATTCTAATGTTTGTCGAAGTACTTTATCTAAAATGTTTTAATAAAATTCACTCCGGCTAAGTAAATTTATTGTGTTGATTTTCAATAACTGTCTTTTTTATTTTTAATATACTTTATGTAAGAATTTTGACTATATATACTATGTGGCAAAAAACTGGGAGACATGAATTTTGTGAAAACAAAAAGGTCGTACATATATTTTTGATAAATATATTGTCAATCTACTCATATGAGGAAGAAAGCAGAATAAACCAGGTTATAATAATTGGGACGTAACAATTGTTATAACTTAACCAATGTGGATTACTTATTACAACTTATGTGTAATATTTATTTGGTGAAGAAATTGCTTGATTTGAAATTCCTTCAAAAAACAACAGATTTTATTTTACATTAAAACCGTTTATTATTTAATTTTGAAGTATGGGTAAAAATTATTGTTTAATACGAGGGCTATCCAGAAAGTAACAGATGTTTTTGAATAGTGCAGCAGTGGGCGGGGCTACAGCCGCCATCTTGATGTCAAAACGCTCTGGCGTTTACTACACAGGAGCTGTAGTCGCGCGTGATCTGTATCTCTTTTACTTTTCTCACTGTGATCAATTTAAATGTGTACTGCAATTGAAAATCCTGCCACTTGTGAAGTAGGTTCAGTGATAAGGTTTTTGTTGGCAAAAAACCATAAACCAATTGAAATCTATTGCCAACTGTATGTAGTTTATGGCAATGGAATATTGAGTGAAATAATGAGTAAGGCAGGGTGTATTGACTTTAAAAATGGCCGCACCAATGTTCATGACGATAGTCGTAACGGTCGGCCTAATCTGGTAACTGAAGATTTGATGTTAAAAATCAATGACAAAGTTTGTTTAAATCACCATTACACAATGACTGTACTCTCAAAACATTTCCCACAAATTTTATGAAATTTACTTTATGAAATTATTGTTGGCAAGCTTGAATACACAAATTTTGTGTCAGGTGGGTTAAAGACATCCTTACGGAAGGTAGCAAAAAAGAAAGACTTGCTGCATCGTTAAATTTTCATGATAAATAAGACAAACATGGTAACAAACTTTCTTGATCGTATCATTACTGGTGATGAAACATGGGTGAAGCATGTCAATTGTAAAACAAAAATGTAGTCTATGGAATGAGGGCACACACATCCTCCAAAAAATCCAAGAAAATGTCTCCAAACTCTGTCAGCAAGAAAGATTATAGCAACTGTTTTTTTTTTTTTTTTTTTTTTTTTTTTTTTTTTTTTTTTTTTTTTTTTTTTTTTTTTTTTTTTTTTTTTTTTGGTGATAAGGGTGTGATTCTGGTTGATTTCCTTAACGAGGATCAACAATCAACGCGAGAGATACTGTGAAACATTGCAGAAGCTATGGTGAGCGATACAAAATAAGCGTAGGGGTTAATTAAGTAGAGGTTATGTTGAAAAATCGCCTAAGAGTGTAGCTCTTAAATGTATATAAGAAAATGTCCCTATTTCAGTTGGTTACAATTTTATTTCAAAACGTCTGTTACTTTCTGGATAGCCTTTGTAATTGCCAAATGAGCAATACACATACATACTTTTCATATTTACCGTATTGTGTAATTGATGAAATTTCCTTCCCTCCGTACTTATTTAATATTTTTATAAAACCTAACTCAATGGGCTTGCATTACAATGCTCCCTTGAATTCTAGTGATTTTCACCTATCAGACTTAATTGTGTTTATACTCACAATTTGTGTCATAATCATTCCATAACAGTATCTAACTGTATGTATAGTCCTAATTTCAAGGATTATGTATTTATTATTAAAGGAAAGAGTAAAACTAACATATTAATGTTCATCATTGAACTAAATTTTCACAAGCTGGATTATATTTTTGTTTTGTAGTTGTGGATAGGTGTAGAATTGGTGAAATTCCCAGTTTCAAGGAATTGCACTTTATAGTGTTCATGTGAAGTCAAGAAAAGAAGTTTATCTGGAAACAAATATTGGCCTAATCCCACAGACTTTGCACTATCATACATGCTTTGTTGTTCTAAGTAGAACTTGACACGGTCTTAAGATAAGTTTTATATGAGTTAAGTTATGGACATTAAATACTATATAGGTTATAACAAAACTCTACACAAATTTTAAGATATTTTTCCTTAGGTGAAATTAAGTGAAAATTCAAATGCAACCACTAGTCTATATTTCTGTTTACCATCTGTCTGTGTTAGATATATATATATATATATATATATATATATATATATATATATATATACTTACTCTTACTTACTCCCATGGCCATGGATACCCTAGGTGGTATTTGGCCTCACCAACCAGCTGCCTCCATCTCTCCCTGTCTTCACAATCCTCCTGACCCGCTCTCAATTTCCGCAAGTCCTTCTCCACCTGGTCCTTCCAGCGATTTTTGGGTCTACCTCGAGGTCTTCTTCCAACTGGATTGTGTTTCCAAACCTCTTTAATCAATTTATAATCCTCCCTCCTCATCACATGGCCTGCCCACTGAAGTCTCCTGCTCTTTGCTTCTCCTACAACGTCTGGAGATTGAAACATCTCTCTGATTTCTTGGTTATGCCTGATTCTCCATCCTAGATATATATATATATATATATATATATATATATATATATATATATACTCTATTCTTATTGACATTCTATCAAATACAGTCAAAATGTACATATCCATCCATAAACATCTGGTACAAACTAACAAGTGCCAAGAAAAGTTAGTGTGCTCGACCATATGCTTAAAAATCGTAAGATACAACTAAATTGATGAACTAGCAAGCAATTTCTCTTTATTCACTTCAAAGTCAAGTTTTATCTAGTCCGTCTGGAGAAATATAAGCTACAACTAGGTGGTAGTTAATACTAAATGTGTAAGTAAATTATTTTTCATATTTTATATTTGAGTGGATTCAGTTCCTCTCTAAAATCACATTTAATGTTCTGTCTCTTTACCACTGATGAGCCATCTCATCAAGTAATACATTCTAGTAGTTCTTGTGCTGAGTAGCTGTATGTTACATAGCGAAGCCTACCAGTCATTAATGTATGAGTCAAGGTTATAACGGTTGTAAGACAAAGGATAAATAATAGTTTGATAAAACATTGGCATGCCGTAGGTATACGAAGAGACATCAGGTGTGACGGTTGGTGACCCTGTATTGCGGACTGGCAAGCCTCTGTCTGTGGAACTCGGTCCTGGTATCATGGGAAGTATCTTTGACGGTATCCAGCGACCCTTGAAGGACATCAATGAACTGTCTCACAGCATCTACATCCCTAAGGGAGTCAACGTTCCCGCTCTCTCCAGAACAGCCACTTGGGAGTTCAACCCCCTTAACATCAAGGTGCTGATTCAGTTTTAGATATATATTTTTTTTTACATTTGTACTCATATACTTTAATATCATAGATTGAATAACAATTGGTAATGTAAACTGTAAAAATAGTACTTATCCCTTCATACGCCACTAATAAATCCATTAACTTTCTTATAATGCCAAAAAAAAGTAACAATATTTCTTTTTTGTCCAAAGCTAATTTTTATTATAGCTAAATTATAAAAGATAAAAGCAAAAAAGTATAACAGGGCATTTTACTCAAAATTAGCGTATTTATTGATAAAAATGAAAAATAACTATTTCCAAAACTGTTTTCTAAAAGAATTTTTACTATTAAAATTAAATAAACCTTGTCGCATTGTAGAACAAGATAAATATTTCAAACTAATAATAATAACCACAATAATCACAACCATTACCACACGATGAAGAATAATAATGAGATACGTAATTGACACGCACTCGTGACAACCGAGAAAGCAGTAATACACGCCACGGATATGTTTGCTTATGGCTCTGTAGGAGACGCAGAACTGACGAGCAGGTGGTCGGAGTTAAACAAAGAGCGCTCCTATCCCCCTGCTGAAGAGTGAAGGTCATTTACAAATACTTCCTAGGCAACCGTGCTAAGCACGGAGCGTGCACCGGGCATTTCGAAGATCTTTAGTGGACTAAACAATTCTCCAAGAGACATAATCTATAATATTGGATATAACTGTATTTGGTGTTTTGGTTAAAGTCTACCATTCTAATATATCCGTCTACGGCGTGGAAAAGGGTTAAAGTTCTGAGTCTGTAAATAGGTGTGTCTAAGGGCTTTTGAATGTCAACATTTTGTAAACTCAAAGGTATTTTGATCATTAAAGCAAAACTCTAAATTATTTTATTCATTAAAGCAAAACTCTAAATTATTTTATTCATTAAAGCAAGTACAACAAATGTTGAAATTACACTATCAGTGGCTCATTTTACATATCTCAATATCCAGTACATGGATAAAATATATTGTATACATGTACGTATTATATCTATATAGGTTCATATATGCAAACTACAAGATCACTTTTTTTTAAGGATAATTGTTTCAAGAATAACATATGAAATAATCTTATAGAACTAGGCTAAAATTTGCCAAAAAGTAACTTTTTCAATATTCAACAATCTCAGTATTTTAACATCCAATTATTTGGATCTGAAACATAATCCACAAAAACACTTGAATAATGTGAATGGCTATTCATTGGTCAAGTGCTCTTATTACACTGCTGTGATAAGATAATGCTATCAGGTGACAGCTATGACGTGAATGTGTATCATTTTGTTACAATAATGTCATTTGTAACTAATTGTGCAACTATTATCAGCAAATTATTTTAGTTACATGATTCTTTTAAATGTAAATAAAAACTAAATAAAATAAAGCTGGTTAACTGTTTTATCAAGAATAGCCTATACACCTTAACGTTAAAAAATTGTGCTTTGGTGGTATTAGATCTGGCCTAATGACAGTATCTGTAAGAACTTTGCATGATTCCTTAGCGATTTTTTTTCATTAACTATATATATATATATATATATATATATTAGTATGGTATTAGTTTGCATTTTGTGATAAATTGATTAAATTGTTAGGCTATTTATAGTGAATGAAAATTCTCATTAATGTATCTGCCACTGCTCAGTTCTTACCGACCAGAAACAAGTTTTTAATAATATTTTATCTAAAATTTTGAAGATTGAAAAGGGCTTAGTCTCATAAACTTCGGACAATTGTGTCCTTAGTGCATTAGATAAAACATTAATAGCCTTTTATACTTAAAAGAGTATCAACAATTAATGAAGGACTATGTTGGCTCACTTGAAATACAAACGAAGACAATAGTGAGGTGGTGAGCAAGCAAGGCTCACCTTTTTGGAGAATTGGGAACGTTATATATGATCAGTCGTAATATCCTTGTAAATTTGTCAAAGTAATAGCACTGTTGTATTACAGACTGGAAGCCACATTACCGGAGGAGATATTTATGGAATCGTCCACGAGAATACCCTGGTGAAACACAAGATGCTGCTGCCTCCTCGAGCTAAGGGAACAGTGACGTACATCGCATCCCCTGGCAACTACACTGTTGATGTAAGACTTGGCATTACCCTAATAAATGTATCAACTTAACAGAGATTTGGATCACTTAAGACATTGCCACATGAAATCACATTGAAAAGATTAAGCAAAATCACCGAATATTAATATTATTTATTTATTGATACAAAGAAAAACAATATTTTATTCTTTATAGTGTGTTGTAATGTTTGAACAATATTGCATAGAAGTATTATGTTGATGGTTACTGATGAATGTGTGTGTGGGACAGGATGTTGTTCTGGAAACGGAGTTTGACGGTGAGAAGTCTAAGTATACGATGTTGCAAGTGTGGCCTGTACGTCAGCCCAGACCTGTGACCGAGAAGCTGCCAGCCAATCATCCACTGCTCACTGGTCAACGTGTGCTCGACTCTCTATTCCCGTTAGTACCAAATGTAACATTTGCTTCTGACAGCAAATTTAATGTTTCCGTAATAAAACACAATCAATTTTTGTTTAAATCCTCATATAGTTGAATTTGGACTAGTTGGAATAGTTTTTTGACAGATTATAACACAAGATGTTATCTCTTCTATGGCTACCCACTAACATAACCTGTAGCTGAATAAATGACAACAGGCTAGAAAACTGCTACATATGTGCTGCTCATTTTCACGTGCATTTTCAGTAAAATTTATCAATTACATTCTTCTCATTTTTATAATATCAGTCGTTATTTAGAAGAAAATTATTATTTGCTTAAATTATGGTGTTATTAATAATCAGATTTCAACCCACATCCTGCTGATACATATATAGGACACCTCAATATGGTATATTAACTGTCTTTGTCACCATAGTAGCAGTACTCTTCTGGCAGATTTGAGTTAATTTATGTAATAAACTTAATTGAGCCGAACTAAACCATTGAAAAAAATCAATATTCTATTTGATAAGGAGACAAAGCATCTAACATAGCTGACTGTAGTCATTGTTGAAGGAAATTTAAATTGATTTTCGTATCTCCAATTATGTAGTTTAAGAAACTGACTAAAGAATGTGTTTCAGTTGTGTGCAAGGTGGTACCACGGCCATCCCTGGAGCCTTCGGTTGCGGTAAAACTGTCATCTCTCAGGCCCTGTCCAAATACTCCAACTCGGATGTCATCATTTACGTAGGATGTGGAGAGCGAGGAAATGAAATGTCTGAGGTTCGGCATCTAATATGACATTTAGTTTTATAACAGCTGATAAGTAAGTTTAGTTGACAATCTTTGAGTCACCGAATCATCTACTAGATGAAATCAAATTTAAATCACAGCAAAACTAGACGTGAAACTGTACCTAACATAAATACATCAGTAAGATGTATTTATCTACCTTAACAAAAATTTAAACATTCAGAAAAAGTTTGCAATTTGTATGAGCCATTATAGTTTTCAGTTTCATCAAACTGAATTTTTATAGTACCAAATGAGGTCTTGATTTGCAGTGATTAAGATTTGTAAACTTTAATAAATATCCTTATTTGTGACACAAATTTCTATACCACAAATTTTCATCATTGTTTTATGTCATGATCGTTTCTACTCAACAAGTTTTGTTTTTTTTTGTTTTATTACCATTATTGTTTTCCATCTATGATGGCCTTTTTAGTGACTCAATCACCGTGTTGTGACATATTTCATTATTATTTTGTGGAATTATTGCTTATAATACTTACAATGTTAATTACTTCTTAATTGCTAACACTATTCAAATTCTACCTTTGTTTGCATCCTCATAGTTTCCTTCACATTGTGTTGTACCATGTAATTTATTAATGTCACACCATGCCTTTTCCACGGGCCTCTCTGAAGTTAAATTTATAAAAGTTTGATGTTTTTTAATCCAACATTTAACGTCTGATATAAATCAAAATTGTTTTTACCAGCCAAGCTCTATTCAATACTGATACCTGAACTTTTCATGTGGTTAAAATATTACTCCCAGTGTTTAACACCATCAGCAAATAGGCTAAACAATTTAGGTGCTACTTAAAAAAGATTATATTGTACAAGTACATTATAGTTTCTAGAAACTAAATGAGTAAATCACAATATAAACTTCAGTGTTCTTTCATACGTGAGTTTTGCCCACAGACCGTGTCAAGGAATATTAATTATTATGTTCCTAAATTAATTATTACGATCTTTATACATGAAACTCATTCCCAGCCTAAGTTTGAGATCTAAAGAGTTACAAACTACCTCATTTCTTAACCGAATCCTGAACCCAACTTTCTGATCTAGATATACAATGCTAAAAGATTTTTTTCTCTTAGCTGTTGATGAATGTTAATAAAAACCGTAATGTTACATAAAAAATCCTTAAAAAGACAATTATTTTTTTAAGAATTGATGTTCTAGCTGTTTAACAACGCTGTGTTGTAGGTATTGCAAGACTTCCCTGAGCTGTCTGTAGAGATTGATGGAGTCACGGAGAGTATAATGAAGCGAACTGCTCTGGTAGCCAACACCTCCAACATGCCTGTCGCCGCCCGAGAAGCTTCCATTTATACAGGTTTGTCCTGGATATGTTTCATTTTACATTCTAAAATATTGTTACCACTGACTTTACCTAAAAGAAATTACTTCTAGTAGACAAATACATATATTCTCTAAATAACTATTTAGATATAGAATATTTTCTTTTTGTAACAATAATCTAATTTTTTTGTAACTTGTTAATTGTAGGAATCACACTGTCTGAATATTTCCGAGACATGGGCTACAATGTTTCTATGATGGCTGACTCTACATCCCGTTGGGCCGAAGCCCTGAGAGAAATTTCTGGACGATTGGCAGAAATGCCTGCTGACAGGTTAGAATATTTTTTATTGCAAATTAATTTTATCGAGCCTTCTGTTTAAGAATAGTAATATTAGTTTTCTTTAATGCATGAATCCAACTTAAATAATATGCTCTTCGATTGTTACCACTTTATTTTGAGTGTGTTACAGTGGTTACCCCGCATACCTGGGTGCCCGTCTAGCCTCCTTCTACGAGAGAGCCGGTCGAGTCAAGTGCCTGGGAAATCCCGATCGTGAAGGCTCTGTCAGTATTGTCGGTGCTGTGTCACCTCCTGGTGGTGACTTCTCAGATCCCGTCACCTCCGCCACCCTTGGTATCGTACAGGTCTTCTGGGGTCTTGACAAGAAATTGGCACAAAGGAAACACTTTCCCTCCATTAACTGGCTCATATCATACAGGTACACCCAGATCATAATCTATACTGTATCTTTATTTCAGTAAAATACTAGAACTTTGTCATATACTTCCATCTAAATATAAGTTTCACTATAAAGATTCACTAATTTTACTATTGGAGTAATTGAACAAACTATGCATAGAGTACAATTTTTAGAAATTACACACTTAAACATAACTACATTTTTCTATCAAGAGACTTTTCTCAAAAATTTAAGAAAATATTATTTAAGTTATTTCCATTATGCTCAAGTACTGGTGAAGCTTCATCAAGGAATAAAAGATGCAACCTCCATTTTTGGGCCCATCCTGATCGTACCGTTTAAATGCACTGTCATTGTATTTAGACAGATGTAGTTGTCTCCTTTGGCTACAAGAGTTGGTTTTTGACTTTTGATGCTATCTTTTGATTGTTTTAGACCAATTCGAACATGATTTCATTGCTGAATAAATTTTATAAATTGAATTTTTTATAATTGGTAAATACCTGTTAACTCAAACAAGTATCTCGCTTTGACATTGGGCTTACTGTGCAGTTGATTTTTTAGAGAGCTATTATCAATATGATATTTACCTGTCCTGTTATCATTGTTATGCTTGATTTAGTGACTCTTGAAGGAAAAATCTGATAAAGATATTGGAAATTTGTCATAAAATTGCAAAAGCAGTAATAAAACTTTGCTTATGAATCCATATTATTTGGTTAAGTTTGACCTCACTAATTAATTTTGACCTAAGTAATACAGTAATAAATTACTTAACAAAAATATATGTAGTTAATTTTTGTTTGTAAGTCAGTATAAATTTGTGTAGAATAATTTTTTCTAAAAATGTTCCAAAATATTTCATTTTGTAGATAAAAACATTTTAAAAAATGTATTTTATATTTCTATTTCATTTTTAAATATATTAAAAGTTAAGTATGTTATTTAAATTTGTGTTTTTAATTTAACACGATTCTCTTCTTTAGTTATATAAGAGATTAACAAAAAGATATGAAACGAAAGGAATACTTTTATAGAGTAAGTAAATTAAATAATAAGTTCTGCTTTAAAATTAAATAATAAGGGAAACAGTTCCTATATTGTCAGAGTGGAAAATGTCTATAAACAAAAATATTTGTCAGAACATCATCGAAAATGTGGCACCACAACCTGATATCGTAATACAAATTAAGACCTGCTCTGTACCTTTTACTGATCACATTGTACAGTTATAAATATAATTGATATAATTTCAGTAAATACATGAGAGCACTAGATGACTTCTATGACAAGAGCTTCCCAGAGTTTGTACCCCTGAGGACCAAGGTAAAGGAAATTCTGCAGGAGGAAGAAGATTTGTCAGAAATTGTACAACTGGTCGGCAAAGCATCACTTGCCGAGTCCGACAAAATCACTCTGGAAGTTGCCAGGCTACTGAAAGAAGATTTTCTGCAACAGAACAGGTATGTGAACAGACCTATGGTCACATACACTCAATGTATGGTCAGTATGTGTCACACTTAATGTAACAAATGCAGTGGTGTTTTGACCAAAACGTTTTGTTTGTTTAGGAATTATAAAAAATGTATGTTTAAAAATTAAACGAACTACCATTCACATTTTTTTTAAATACTGATATAATCTCTCACACAACTCAAAAGTGATTCGAGTGATATCCCAAACATTTACCTGTTCTACGTTCTATGTTTTGTTGTACTGTACTGTTAGTAGAACACTATCAGAACAAGTACTACAACTGGTTTTGGTTTAAATTTACACCTGACCCAATTTGTATTTGAAATATTAAGCTCGCATCTAAGATGGTGGATTCAAAATTGGTGCCTAAACTAAAAACTTACAAAAAAATAAACTGTTATTTAATGGTTATAATAAACTAAAAATCAATACCTTATTTTATATCACTATTGAGAATATTGATGTATTCTACACTTTATGGACTCACAGTATAGAATATATTTATATACAAGTAAACATAATAATCTTAATTAGTTATAAAAAAATGTTTTGTGTTATATTTTTTACATAAACAACACTATACCACTTCCAAACTATGACCTGATTAAACTTGTAGTGATTTTGTTGTGGCCATATGAACTTTCATTAGTTGTATAAGGAAAAACTGTTTGCAATCATGGTTTTCCCTTGTGGCCAAAGAACCAGGTTTCTGGTGCTTTTATGTCCTTTGTTTTCTAATAGTTTTTTATTAAATAGTTTCCTTCTATGCCAGTTGAATTTTAATTGGTGATAACAAACATTTTCGTGTAAAAACCGTCCACGCCCATTCGCAATTTTTATTTTCCTCCTCGGGAATAAAATCTATGACCTCTGGTTAGAGAGCTACGGCCCTACTCTTGTTATGGTGAATGTCTTATTGATTACTATAATAATTGTTAAAATGACTGATTTGTTCTAATTTTTGTTGCAGCTACTCTCCGTATGATCGTTTCTGTCCCTTCTACAAGACAGTGGGCATGCTCCGCAACATGATTGCATTCTTTGACATGTCAAGGCATGCCGTCGAGTCGACAGCACAAAGTGAAAACAAGATCACCTGGAGTGTCATCAAGGACGGCATGGGCAACATTCTGTACCAACTGTCGTCAATGAAATTCAAGGTGAATGGGAGAAATAAAAATTTAGAGTACATATTGAAATTAAATTTACTTTTCTTCTAGTTGAATATTATTGCTTGTAACTCCTTTTCAAATACAGTCAACTCCTGATTTTCCAGGGGTTGTTTGTGTATTAACCGGGATAAAAGAATTTCGGTATCAACAAAAAATAATTAACAACTGTATGGTTAATGCAAATTGGAATCAATTTTCCATATTTTTTAGCAATGTTTTTTTCATTTTTATTTCAATTGATTTTAATTATATTAATAAGCTTATTAATAATTGTAAATATCAGATAAAGAACCCCCATACAGCATTTGTAGATAAGAGTTGAGGTAATGTTTTAAAAATAACAAGCAGTGGCAGTGTAGTGAGTGAAAATGGGCAGTCATAATAACACTAGACAGACAGACACATGTAGCCTGTGGCTATTTTTAGACCCTCTTTGTTTTGCATTTTTAGGAGGGGGGGGAGGGTTTGCAGGCTGAGTCCAAGGTCAGGCACAGAGCAGCAATATATCACATTGAGTGTTTGCTAGCTTATTTGGAGGGGCAGGGAGACAGTATTCTATGTGACAAGTTCTTGTGGAAGTTATTTTTAACAATAATAGGAGGGAAGCTACTGTAAAAACACACAAAAACGATGATTGATTTCTTCCAATGAAATAATAATTAGTGATCATAACTTATTATTTAAATTTACAAATATTGTAGTCAATAGTCAATCATTTTATTCCATAATATGTACAAGTTACAAAGAATATTGTACTACAATAAAAGCAATGTTTATCATTTTTTATTGTTTAAACAAAATTGGACAATTTTCTTATTATTTTATGATGCAAATTTTAGTTTTTTTTAATTCATCAACTCTTGATGAGATTAATAGACTAACTCAGTTTGAATCATTTTATGCTGCACATTATTATCATAAATGTTACTTGCAATGGAATTATTATATATAAAGTTGAACCATATTTACCAACAAGAAAATTATTTCTTCCTAATAACATCAATTTGCTTACTCTATTATTCAAGATAACAGTATAAAATAAAAACTAAAACTCTTAATACTATACAAAAACACTATACAAATACAAATAAACTATAATTATGAAAACAAAATTATATGATGAATGGACAACTGCTCTACAAAAACAAGAATTTGAAAAATCATGTCAAGAGATATAAATAATAATAATTTTTTTTTAATTCTTTACAAAATTGATGTAAATGTAAAATATTCACTTGTTAATATTATTTTTTGCTACAATAAGTGCATCCATACATAGTAATATGTATCAGCATGACTTCTTAAGACGGTGGGAAAATAGAAAGCTAACAATACAAGATAGGTTATAGTGGTGTCAAATGTTACATACCCATACAAGTAGCTGATGCTTTCTATTGCACAACCCCTTTGGTCTCAACCACTTTTAAAAATTCATATCTAAAAGGCCCAAGACATTTTACAAGTTATCAACAAGTAGTGAAGAGTCTGACCGTGGTATCAAGTCCTATTGAAGAATCTTGGCTGTTTTCCAACTTTTCATCATATGGAAGTTTACTTGCAAACTTTAACCCTATGCACTCGAAATCAGTATTTATAATTTGTTCTTGAAGCTCATATGGCCAACTCTACTGGCCGCTTCCATTTTGTCGAAAGCGCGAATTAATTTTGCCGTAATGTTAACACTGGAAAAAAAAATGGCGGGTGATGAATGTCAGTCTTACTGTCCTTGTTGCAATAAAATTAGTTAATGACAGTGATAATGCTCTAGAATGTGAAGGTTTTTGTAAAAATCGGTATCATGGTGAGTGTGTTAATATTTCAGATGAAGAGTATGAGCAGATAAATAAAATATGTGACAAAGTGAAGTGGTATTGCGTACCGTGTGAACAGAGAATTGATCGTGTCGTTGAAAAGGTATGTGGCGTTGAGGATTTCTTATCCCTAAATGAAACAGTAAAAAATTTAATTAATCTGACTAATAAAATAGTGAATAATGACAATGCTGAAATTGTGAAGAAGCTTGAATGTGTGTCGTCGGAAAATGTTAGGTTAAGGAATGACATGACTCTGTTCAAACAACATGTTGAAGAACATATGACAATTTCAAATTCTGTCAAAAGTGACTCACAGACGAACAACAGTGAGCGTGCTGGTATTTTTTCAAGTGAAGGTTCGAATCTGTGGAGGGCCTTGATGACAAAGATTCTACTCTTGCAGGCCGTTGCATTGATACTTCAATTGCCGTTGACAGTGAAATGTTGGAATCAGATGGATTATGGACATATGTTAGTAAACAGAAACACAACACATCACGACCATGTCAACAAGGTAGTGAGGTTAACAAAGTTAATACCGGGTTTTACAGGAACTCCGAATATGTAAGTAAAGGAGTTAAATTCAACAAAAAACACGACACTTTTAAATAAAAGTGGCAATAATTCACAGGAAAAGAAATATCCTCCAAGTAAGTTACTGCCTAGTATGGGATGCAAACGCAATTCTAAAAGTAAAAGGGAAAGAGAACTCATCTATGATGAAACATTCCTACAGTGATGTAATTAAAAGAAATAAGGTAATTTATGGTACAAAAGAGGTAAGTGAGAATATGTCAATTAAACCTGCAGAAAGAATACTATGGCTTTTCATGTCGGGTTGGAACACAGATGTTACTGCTGACTCATTAGTTGAATACCTTAATAGTTTAAAAGAGGGCACCTACATATCAGTGTGAACAATTAAAAAACTAGGTACAGCAACTACAACTCTTTTCAAGGTGGGTGTACCGCTCGAATTGGGTGAGGAACTTATGCATCCTAACCTGTGGCCTCGAGGTGTTAGTGTTCGAAAATATAACCCTCTTCGTAGAACAGTAAGTTATAATAAACCTTTTTTAGGCCTACCCCATTAAGTGGGCCTAGTAAACTCATAGACGTATTGGATCAAAACCTATCTACAAATATTAAGGGTCGTAGGCCAAGTATAAGTGTATGTACCTTCAATGTACAATCATTGCGCAATAAATTATTTGAACTTGAGGCTATAATTGGCTCTCAAACAAACCGATGTTATTTGTATTAATGAGCACTGGTTAGTTAAAGATGAAATATCCTTGTATATTCCTGAGGGATTTGAACTGGCCGGGTACTTTTGCCGAGAATCGGGTTTTGGTGGTTCGTCAATTTATGTCAAGAAAGAAATAAGTTTATGAAATGATTTGATGTTTCCCGCTATAGTCAAAGTGCAATATGTGAAGCAACTGCCATTAGACTAAGGTAAACTGAATGCATTAGTTATGAGTGTGTATCGCACGCCAGACTAATTTTGGACTGTTTATTTTTTAACCTAGAATGTTTACTTGCTTATGTTACTAAGGGGTCCAAAAAATTTTAAACATGTAATACTGGCTGGTGATTTTAATGTTGATATATTGAAAGCTAGTGACTCTGAAACTCTTGATTTTTTTAAAATCTTTTAAGATCCTTTAATTTGTACTGTACAAATAAAGTACCAACTAGGTTTAAGTCTTGCCTTGACAATATAGCTACTAATTTAGCTGCAGAAAACCTAGATATAGTTTTGTTGAACCAAGGAGTAATATCTGATCACGCAGGTATTTGGGTTAGCCTTTTTCTGGCCAATGAACATAGCCATAGTCGGGATGGCAGTACTATTAGGCCTAAGCCCAATGACATGAAAGTTGGCCAAAAACGTCTCATGTCACAAGATAGGTTAGGTAATCTAGTTGAATGTTTAAGTAATTCTGACTGGAATTGTGTGTATCACAAAGATGTAATATTGCTGTAAATAGTTTTTTTAAATATTTTAACCATGCATTTTAATATTAGTTGCCCAAAGATATCTGTGATACCTAGATCTAAGAAATGCGATGTAATAAACTGGTTTTCCGCCAGAATTACTAGATAGGCGAATGCAACTTCTAGCTCTATATGATAAATGGAGGATTACTCGGAACCAAGATGATCACATACTTTACAATAGTTGTTAAAAAACTCTATAAGCAGGAAATAATGAAGGCTAAAGTAGCTGCCAACAATAGATATTATATCAGTAATTCCAATATCCAATGCAAAGCTGCATGGTTTGTTGCTAAAAGAGAATGTAATCTTAATTGCTCAACAAAACGCAGTATACCAATCTCACCTGGCCAATTGAACTCTTACTTTGTTAATTTGTCTATTGACAGTAATGATAAACAGGATGAGGTCATTGATGTAAATGACTCAGTGTACTCTGACTTGCTATCAAATTCTACTGGGCCTAATGCTGATAATGTATTTAAATGGAAGTTGGTGGATGAAGGAATGGTTAAAGTGTGTTGTCAATCAAATGAGTGGCTCACATAGTGAGGATGTGTATGGTTTGTCCAATTTTTTGCTTAAAAATATAATTAATGTTATATTGTTACCACTTACTTATCTGGTTAAATTTAGTTGTTACTGTAGGATATTTTCCAGACTGCCTAAAGATGTCTAAAGTTACACCTATGTTTAAGAAATGAGATATGAACTGTCCTGAAAATTATCGGCCGATCACAATTGTCCCAATTTTAAGTAAGGTAATCGAGTCTTGCCTGGTGGCACAGCTGTATGAATACTTTGTTACCAACAATTTTGTTGTATCCTTTTCAATTTGGCTTTAGGCCTAAACATACAACCGTGGATGCAGTTGAGAAAATTGTAGACTATATTTTAAACAGCTTTGAGGACAAGCTGGTGGTTGGTACTAGCCTATTAGACCTAAGTAAGGCTTTTGACAATGTTTCTCATGTTATGTTATGTCAAAAACTTAAACATTATGGTGTTGTAAAATGAAGAACTGTCAGTAATAGAAAGTTATCTTAAGAATAGGAACAAAATGGTTTGCTGTTAAAAATGAGTGCTCAGAATATCTTGATGTTTATGCAGGTGTTCCGCAGGCTCTGTCCTTGGTCCTTTTCTTTTTTTGGTGTTTGTGAATGACTTTAGTTATAATGTGTCAGCTTTCTCTATACTGTATGCTGATGACACCACGTTGATCCCAAAATGATGTAAATATTCCAAATGTACAAGCAAAACTGAATGAAGCTCTCATACAGGCAAAAACATGGTATTTCTCGAACAAATTGTTTATAAATGAAAATAAAACAGAACACATCATATTCTCTTTGAAACATCACATTAACTTAGATGATAGTATGTTTAAGCCGGTAAAGCTGCTCGGCATATATCTAGACAGTAAGCTATGTTGGGAGGAACATGTCAGTAATTTATGTAAAAAATTGGCAAGAGTGACCTATCTCTTAAGAAAATTAAAAAACTTGTGTAAGTTCAGAAGTACTAATTATGTGCTATTTTGGATTGTTCCATACTCATCTAATTTATGGAATTAGACTCTTGGGGAAATTCAGCCTCTGCCAGGAAAGCCTTTGATGTGGCAGAAAAAAAGCGATAAGAGCAATTACTGGATTGTTTTCAATGGAGTCATGCAGAAAGGTTTTCCCAAATCTTAACATTATGACTTTAGCTAATGCATATATTTACTGTAACCTATTCTATGTAAAAAATAATATAGATGATTTTAAAGAAAATTCCTTAGTTCATAGTTACAACACAAGGCAAAAAGAAAATTTGTTTAAACCTAGCATTAGACTCAATAAGTATTTTAAGAGCTATAAATATCATCAACTATTATTATTCAACAAGTTGCCAAATTCTGTAAAAATCTCTACCACCTAAGAAATTTATTATTATGGTTAGCAAGTGGCTTAAGATCAAAGCCTTCATACTGTTGAAGAGTACTTGAATTGTAGTGACATGTGTGATATTATTATTCGGAACTAGTTAAGAGTTTTTATTTCATTATTGGGGCTTGATTGACGATGCCTATTGTACTGTTTTTTTGTATTTAATGGCAAATAAATCTCTTGATTCTCTTGATTCTTGAACTCAGCTCATATGTTCAGCTGTACTAGCCAAGATATAATACGTCCATAGCTCGTAAGGCCAGCACCACTGACCACTAAACATAGCAGTTATTTTCTAATTTTCTCTTTGTTTTATAATAAATGGTTAGTGCTGAAACCTATCAAGCAGCTTTGTTTTAAAGTAATTTTTAAGTAAAGCAGTAAATTTTAAATTAGCCTACAATTCATTGACTGTGCAAGTAAGATAAATAACGCGTAGTGCGCCTTTACACTGAAGTGATAGATGGGATAGAAACTTAGAAAATTTTACTAGAACACGTGTGTAAACTATTCTTGACTACGAATAGGTATGTGTAAAAAAAAATTTTATTCCATAAAAAAATATAAAGTCTGAGAAAAATGTAAAATATTCATGTCTAATTATAAAAAAACTGTAAAAGCTTACTTACTTTGTAACATTTTATTTACATATCTTTGTTAACAATAAAGAGTTAAATTTCCCAAATGAATGTTTACCTTTGTATAGAAAGATTAATGAAAAATACATTTAAAAATTATTTTTCATTTCTTCTTTAAACATTTTTAATTTCTATGCAAATAACGCAGAAGAAATTAAAAAATAATTTTGATCTTGAAAGGCAAGCAACAAATATGGCCGCCAAGGTACCAATGAAAGTAGCGTGGTCATCAATACTGGCCATACGAGTTGCGAGGACAAACTACGGCAAAACTAACACAAACTGTCTGAAACTAGCCAGCCAGTGCTGCTGGCCTTTCGAGCCCAAAGGGTTAACACGACAAGTGTTGTATTATTACATTCTATTGCTACAATATGTGTGATAATTTTATACTAAATAGATGTTTTATGTACAGGATCCCGTGAAAGATGGTGAGGCAAAGATCAAGGCTGACTTTGAACAGCTGTACGAAGACATCCAACAAGCTTTCAGGAACTTGGAAGACTAAATTGATCAATTGCCTGAGGGTCACACTGGTGTCTATGTGCCGGTGAAGGGTTAGATTAGATCAAATCAGAGTTCATCGAATCCTACTGGTGTGACCTTTTCATCGTTATAGCATTCCACTGTCACCAATTGATTCATTTGTCAAAACCGATATTATTTGTTTTAAACTAGTTTTTTTCACGCATTTAAAAAGATACTCTATAAATTTTATGGCTTGTCCTCTGTTTTACAGTATTATTTGAGATTTCTCAAAAAAAAAAAATAGAATTTGTAGTTATGGGCTGTTAGTATATGCTTATTTTTATTATATACATAATGTTAAATTATCTTCTTTTATTTTGCTTTTACTATTTTATTTTGACTGTACATTTTCTCTCTTTTTGGTTGCTTTGTATTAACGCACATTTTATTGTATGTATTTTCTCTCATGAAACATTCCCCTCTCTGTTTTGTGTGCGTCCCTTTCCTACTCAATACAAGCAATAAGTTCTGTTTTACCAGTTGTATTTCCGTAGCTTGCCTAGAAAATTATAAGATATTTTTGTTTAAAGATGTAACAGTTTTTATTATTGTTGCGCCATATACTGTAAGATAATATTGATGTTTTTAATTATTTATCGTGGTTTTGGTGGTCAAGTGTATAATGTTTTTAAATTCGTGTACAGCTTAAAAAGTGTTCAAGATACAATAATTAGAATTTACTAGGTGGATTTACTATAATTAATTGTAAACATGTTGTGGCATGCTTGTTTTGTGTGTACAAACCCGAGGATTGTTTGACGTTTTGCAGCAAAGGATTGTTGGGCAGAATGTTACTCAAAATATTCATCTACAAATATAAATTATTATATTTAACTTTCAAAAATAGTTTTAATTTTAAATCGTTAAGTTTGCCTAATTACACATTTATATCATGTATAAAACATTCCTAATTAGAAATGTTTATTGAATGTTATTTTATGTTACTACTACTATCATGTTGATGTAGTTAAGGACAACAAATGTAAATGAACGTTAGAAAATAAAATTGTAGCGGAACTTGAGGTTTTATTTCTGCTAACTTAATCTGTTCACTGTTTATTATAATGATGTAAACTAAATGCTGTTGAAAGTTTTCTAAATAATCCAGTTTTTTTTGTTTTTTTTTGTTTTTTTTTTTTTTTTTTTTTAAGAAGAATAGTTTTGAGTATGAGATATAATCAATTAAGTTGGTAGCAATTTTAAATGCAGCCATTACAGACTTTGGTCGTCAATCTATGCAGCTGTTCTAAACATAGCCAACTTCAATAATTCAAACAATTTTTATTAAAAATGTTTATGGTTAAATTTTTATCTAACCTTTGACATTTCTATACAATAATAAAGTCTGCATAATTCTAAATCTTGGATAAATTGAAATTTTTTATTGATTTCTTGAGTTTCTACCAAGGTCCTCTGTACATGACTGTATGACTGTGGTCAGCTACAGAAACATTTGTACACATTTTGTTTGTTCGGTTTATGTGTGTCTCATACATTTAAAAATTCTGCCAATTATGATGTATACACACCATGACTCATTATCTGAATTCAAAACACATAAAAGTGGTTGAACTATATCAACAACAGATAAATGAAGTATTTATAATCGTTAGTGGAACGGTTAAAATAAAAACTTGTGTAAAGAATAATTTAAAGTATTCCTTGTTGATATTGAATTCCAGTCAGTTACAATATACGGCTAAAGGTTTATACAAAGGTTAAAAGACAAAAAAATTAAAAGATTTAGATTAGAATTTGTAATGGTTCTAATTTTTTAATATTTATTTTAATTTGTATTCACTTTAAATAAAATACCAATTTAATTTAATTTGAGGCCTATTGTTATGGAATTAAAAAAGGATTCGTATCTCAGGACTGCCGTATTTGTAATGTGGGTGGATCAATATTACAATAAATGCTACAGATAGTTAAAACTTAGTATTTGTATGTACAATTGTCTTTTCATTGTATTGTATCAAATATTAATAATCAACTATTGAGTTAAAAACATATAAAAATCATACAAATCTCTTATTTTAATACTATTCTCAATCAGAACCATTTATTAAACTATATTAATTAAAAATATATAATTTTTATGAAAATATAAGTAAAAACAATTTATGATGGTTTTCCTCAAAAACTTTAAATTTAATTTACATTAGTTTATTGATCTCAATTGGTTTCTGGTGAGAAAGAATAATTTTCCAATTAATAGGGGACCTCAGGACTTAAAAAAGAATTCTCCTCATCCCGATGTCTCGATAGTAATCCCTCAGAACGACATTGTTAAATCTTCGGTTACTTTACTGATGATGAGGGTGACAATCGCAATGATAGTCACACACACTTTGTAAAAGAAGCAAGCAAGACTTTCAACACATGGCAATGATAAACCAAAGGATGATGTGTATGACTGAAAACTGCATAGGATTGATTGACTGTCAAAGATCATCTGTGAACTGGACGCTCAGCTCCGTATTTATGTCATACCACACTCAACCAATACTGTTCATAGTCTGTAGCTTCCGTAGTTAGTGAGTTTCCTTTGTTTTTTCCACCTTTTGCAGGATCTAGCAGTGGCCACTACTACTATAACTCACAGAAGGAAAAGGTAACATTTTTGTAAATTAATTATATGCTTCCACACTTTTGAGGCTAAATTTCTGCTTGTGATTTTTTTTAGTTATTATTTTATGACTTTCTCATAGAGATATCTAAACAGAATACAAAATTTAATGTAGATAATGTGATATTTATACCTCTGTTTTAAGTGCCATGAGAAGCACAAGTACCAGTTTTATATTTTGTATATAGTCTGTATCCGGTAACTCAACACATTGGAGTCTATGCTCAAGCCAGGCTTAAACGACCACAGCTATTATCATCTGTTAATTGATATTCTCGAGTTATGCTTCAGTTCAATTGATTAGTTCAAAAAAATCCACTGAGAGCTAAAAGACACCTCATTTTTTCGAAATGATGTTTCAGCAAATTAGAATACTGTAAAGAGTTTGGTTGTGAATTGGCAAACAGGATGAATTTTGCATTGCTAATAATAAAAACATGTTTACAAGATTTAGCTATTTGAGAAGTTTGTTGAAATATTTTTTATACATGGACTTTGTTACACAGACCTTTAAAAGCTTGCAAATTGGTTTTGATTAAATTTACAAGAGTCGTTGAATAAGTTCTTAAAAACATTTTTGCTGTTTGTTTTTCTATCTTTTTATATTTTTCAACATAATCTCCTTTCAGCTCTTCTTTCCTTTTTTCCAAATTTTTTAAGCCGTCCAAAAAATTACAATATCAGAAGTTTTTCAAAATAAGCATTTGTTTGCTCAATAACTTCCTCGTTTAAAGTAAAGCGTTGTCTGCCAAGAAATTTTTTGAAATTCAGAAACAGGAAAAGTTACTGGGGGGTAAATCTGGTGAATACAGTGGATGTTACGTTTTTTAACAATTCAATCCAGCCATATGGCTGTCGAGCACACGATTATTCTTATTGTCCTCAGTTAGAAAACAAGGCACCCATCTCACGGAATTCTTTTACTAACAATTTTTCATGCATAATTGAAGTGACTGCACCTTGTGATATCCCTGTAGCCTCAACTATTTAGTACACTTTATATCGTCAATCATTGAAAATCATTTACCGATATTTTTTTCAATTATTTTGAGAATAGACATTTCTACTGGTTGTCCCGTTCGATGTTCATCATTTGTAGAACGGCCACGTTTAAACTTGTTTACCCAATTGTAAACTTTTGCAAACACAGGGTTAGATGTGCCATAAACATCACGCATGCATCCAACTCAGATTTAATTTCTTTCAGCCTTAAGCGTTTCAAATAAAAATGTTCTTATCACTGCTCGAAACTCACTTGTCTTCTCCATTATTATAAACAGACAAATGTTGTTCACTTCCATCGTCAATAGCAACAAAACTATGCGATGGATCAAGCTGAAATTCTGACAACTGTCTAGTCAATACTGCTGCATACAAATAAAATTTATTTTTCAATCCTACGAGCTCTATCTCTAGGATTTTCCAAGGACTTATTGAATGACCCTTGTTATTACTCATAGAGCTTTAGTATCAAATCATTTTATTGCCACACGACAATTTTTTGCGTTACCAATAGTCAATTTACAATACTATTTTTTTAACTAATATCTAAGCACTAACAAATTAATGGACACTGATAATTTTTCAATAATATTTTTTTTTACGTCAAGCTATAATAATTTTTTGGTAGGCCTTATTTGTAGAACCCACAATACCTTATGAGAACTGCAGGTTTACTTTAAGTATTTTTTTTTAATAGATACTTGGTTGATCATCATATATGCATTTAATGTTTCTTAATTGAGACAAAAATATATTTTGAGTTTTTAACTTCAATATTTTTTAATTTCAAGTATATTGATATTATTTGAGCAGAAAACCAGTAATTAGCAAAACACAAGTGATTTACAAAGTACATTAGATGATAAGTGATAAAAGTAACAAAGAAAAGAAAGGCATCCAGTTGTTATCCCTGTGGGCTCACTATGTACTACGGCAGCAATTTCAGCTAGATTGTTGTTGAGATGTATTTTTAGTGCAAATGTTCAAATAAAAAAATAATTTTAACACTGCTAAATCCTTATGTTGTAAGTTTCTGGGGGGGGGGGGATTCAACAACGTGAGACACATTTGAAGACTTTCGAGAAATCAAAGGATAAAAGAGTGTTAGTTTGACCTGGAAAAGATTCAAAAACAGTTATCCCAAGACTAAAAAAGAAAGTGGAAAATCTCAAAATACAAATTCATATTTTTAATTGGTTAGATTCAAAGTATGTCTCACATACCACTATGTTTCTAAAGTGGTATCTTCTATCTTTACCAAGATGTTGGGAAAGATCAGTACCACAAAAATAGGATTTAAGCTTCCTGAGTCAGAATAGTCATATTTCTAAAGTACACACAAGTAATTAAAGATATTGACCTGATGAGTGTACTAATAGTTTGCACTGTAATAAGCAAGACATCTTACTGCATTAGGTAGGATTAAAAAAAATTTAAACCACACTAGTTGGAAAGGAAGAAGGCATGTTTTTTAACAAATTCCATTGCTATATTACTGTGTTAACCCTTTGAGTGCCAAGGGCCGATTTAATCGGCCTAGCAACGTTTCCGCATAGTGCCAAGGGCCGACTAGATCGGCCTTTTCAATATTGGTCATCCTGTTGCTAAATATTGACGTATGATATCGTAAAACGTATCAAATTAAAGCCCAAGAAATGCACGACATATTTCACGTAGTGATAGTTTGTGTATATATATATATATATATATATATATATATATATATATATATATAGTATACAATATTTTTATGTAGCTGATATCTAGAAGGCTGTGGCGCGAACCGTCTGTTAGTTGTCACGCTGCAGTCGTTTTGTTTACGTTCAGTTATTTCTGCTAGCTGTCTAGTGTGGCTGTGTTGACTTTTTTTGTTAGTGTTTTAAAAGTTTCCTACTTTTATTACTTAATGCTTATATTATTTATAAGCATAATACTGATAAGCCAAAAATATACTATATTTTAACATTTCAGTTATAGAGAGCTTAGCCAATGAATGGTTGGTTACATGAAAAACGCGAAGGAGTGGCAGAAGGAGATGAAGATTTGGGAGCCGGAGGAGATTTTCAAAGAAACAAATTTGGAGTGATGAAATTACAAGGGCAAAAAGAAAAGGAATGTGTTGTTTGCAGTAGAAAGAACAATCCAGATGGAAAGAGAAAGCGATCAAGAGCAGTTTGTGCAAATTGTATGGTTGGTGTTCACCTTGATTGCCAACCTGACCACATTTGTAAACTGTAGGTGAAAGGTGAAACAAACTTTGTAAATAGTGTAGGCTTAAAAAATTACAAACTGTTGTTTTTTTAGTTGGTGAACATTACTTTTCTTCATGAACTGAACAATGTGGTATATTATGGTGAGTTCATTGTCACATTTCATTCTTAGCGTATATGATAAAAAACACTCACTCAGTTATTTCATCTGAAGGATTTAGTATAATAGGCCTAATGAAATAAGCCCAAAGTAATTAATTTAAGTATGTTCATAATAAATAAAGAGTAAGCATTTGGTGCAGGTTTTCAAGCATTTTACAGCAATATATAAAAAAAATTAAATACTCAGTTATACAGGGTGGAAAAAAAAGTATGGAAAACGCTTTCACTAATTTTGTATGGCTTCACTTATACAAATTAAATTTTGTACATCACCACTTGTATTAAGAACCTAGTTTTTGAGACCAGTGGGGACATTTTATCTTTTCAGGGGGACGGCCCGTGAGGAGTCGGACGAAAATCTTAAATGTAAGCATAGGCCGAGTTTGGTATCAAATTAAAGGTCTAGTAAAGAGAAACTCATTACCGCAAACCGCACTTAAAAAGGTTGACCCTATCCAGAGTACGGGGCCGTTTGAATTTCATAAGTAACGTTTGATGTAATTATATTATTTCTCCACAATTTCACAGTCTCAAGTAAAAACTGTTCTGACTGAAAATGACACTTTATGGAACACAATTATCCAAAAGAATTAAATTTAAAATTATCTATGTATTACAAAAAATAACCATACCTTTTAAATGAGGTGCTCAAACTGCTCTCCGAACACTTGTTGGCAATGAGCTAGTCTATTATAAAAACCTACTGCAGTCACATTTTGAAGCATCTCGGTGTAATTCTTCTTGCTTCTTCTAATAAACGATTTGTCAGCTCCTCAATGTTGGCTGGTTTAGTTTTATACACATTATCTTTTAAGAAGCCCCACAAAAAGAAATCTAGTGGATTAAGATCCGGTGACTAGCCGGCCACTCAACGGTACCCCTGCGACCCAATCCAACGGTTAGGAAACACTTCATCTAACAGATTGCGCACCCGCAAATAGTAATGGGGCGGTGCTCCATCTTGCTGAAACCATACTGCATTAAAATTTGCCCCAAGAAGAGCACGCACTGCTGGCAAAATGTTATTTGTCAACATATTGAAATAAATTTCGCCTGTTAGATTTCCATCTATCACAAACGGTCCTACAATGTTATTGTTTATTATTCCAGCCACATATTCACTTTCTGAGGCCTTTGTGTGTGGCCTTCTATCATCCAGTGTGGATTATGGTCGGCCCAGCCAGTAACGGCAATTATGCCTATTTTAACTTGTCCATTAACAAAGAATGTAGCTTCATCTGAAAACAATATCGAACTTAAAAATTTTTTGAATTTCGTCACACTTTCTCATCATTATTTCGCAAAAATTCAGTCCTTCGATCAAAATCATCCTCTGCAAGTTCTTGGGTTAGGGTTACTTTAAAAGGGTGATACTTGTTTTTGTGTAAAACATTCAACACTGAGGTATGGCTCATATCAAGATCTTCTGCAGCCACTCTGGCCGAGGTGCTGGGATTTTCAACAAATGTTTGGAGTACATCCAAAGATTTTTGTTCATTTGTTGCACGATTTAGGCCTGCCACTTCTTTCGCGATCTTTGACTGTTCTAGTTTCTTCAAATCTTTTTACTGTCTTAAAACACTGTTGACTTACTAATTGGGGGTCTATCAAGAAAAGTGTCATTAAACAAATGCGCTGTTTCTTCATAGGGACGAACTAGATATCCATACCCACGCATCATAAGCAGCGTGATTCTCTCAAACTCACTAAGTGACATTGCTTTTAAAATTAGTAGAATAAAATGTAAACACTTAAGTAAAAAAATTTATAACTATCGCAGTACCTTCTAGTGAAGACTTTCAACTTTATCTTACGTGGACGAAAATTATAACGTAGACTAAAAACCAAGCTGATATTAAAATACAAAACTGTGGAGTTTTGCTGTGGACAGTACTGTTTGTATTGCCTAAACCAGTTTATGTTTGCCTGAGATAAAAGGGCTGGAGGGACTGGACCTTGACCTCATGTTGATAAGGAGTTATGGTGGTATTATTGAATACTCTCAGTTTCTTGAAGACAAGACAGGAAAACCCCTTATTTACTGTTATCCAACAAATGTAGAGGTAAAAAAAATAATTTTTTTGTTGGAAATTGTTTTTCAAATTTACATAACGACATAAAACATACTACTGAAAGTAAATTAGTTACTTCACAAGACAAAATTACTTAAATTTCTTTGTCATGAAATTCATACGGCCCGTACTCTGGATAGGGTCAACCTTTTTAAGTGCGGTTTGCGCGGTAATGAGTTTCTCTTTACTAGACCTTTAATTTGATACCAAACTCGGCCTATGCTTACATTTAAGATTTTCGTCCGACTCCTCACGGGCCGTCCCCCTGAAAAGATAAAATGTCCCCCACTGGTCTCAAAAACTAGGTTCTTAATACAAGTGGTGATGTACAAAATTTAATTTGTATAAGTGAAGCCATACAAAATTAGTGAAAGCGTTTCCATACTTTTTTTCCACCCTGTATATAAATGTATTTTTATGAAACTTGGTACATTTATTCCAACTAACATGTGGAACGTAAAATTGGCACATAAAACTCATAAAACAAAAATAAATAAATACTTTTTGTATCTTAAACAAAAAAATGTGTTTTTTTATTTTTGTTTACACATATACAAATATTTTTTTTATTTATGGTCAATATATACCAATTTGTAGCCTTTATCTTGCCCTCTAAATAATAAAGCAAAAAGTGTCCCATTATGTTAATTTTTAAGGAAGGTGTTAATTTTTTAGTAAAATACTGCAGTAACATAAAAATAGTGCTTGGCACTGAGGGGAATGACCTGTCACAAATGTTTGGAACTGGCCACATGACCTCCACCACTTCGCGTGGCACTCAAAGGGTTAACATCCACACAAAGTTTTTGCATCTACTTCAAAACCACAGAAAAGAATAAATAAATAGTCGTTTATGTATTAGTGTTTAAAATGTCAATGCTGACTGAAGTATAGTACATTATACACTGACTCGCTTTGTTGGTGCCAAAGGTGTAAAAACAGCTGCCATTAATCACATCAGTAAAATTATGGATGAGTAATAAAATTATTGGGAAATGGTTTAGATATGATAAAGATTGCTCCAAAATATTCATGAGGAACAAAAGGGGGTTATGTATTATTTCCAATTCTCTCACTTTGTTGTCACCTTTCTTATTATTCTTTTAGAAAGGTGACAACAAAGTGAGAGATAACAAATACTATTTCATTATCATTAGATAATTTCCTCATGTGAAGGAGTGTTTTGTCCGAAACTGTGACAGTATGTTTAAATTATGGATATTGGTATATCACTGGGTATTCGTCTAGTGTAGTTTGACTATCCTTTAATGCTTTACTTGTAGAAAAATGTGGTTATTCAGCATCTAGACTGTGACAATGTGATCAAAACAACTTATTAAATTAGGTGGCAGTCTTCTAAGACGGGTTTCAAAAGCTCGAATGATATATTAAGAGCCTTATCATTATTGGTGGGAATTGTGTAAAGAAAGTTGGCGTTCATGTAAAAAATAAAGTTAAGGAGAACTATACACTTGCTTATTCTATTTTAAAGAAATAACTGTACTTATTAAAAATACAAAATATGTCTTGGACTATTTTATAAAGTTGCCACATACCAGGATACAGATCTAGCTTCCAATTAAAATTCCTCTTTGAAACCTGGTCGTTTCCCATTGAGTAGTCTAGGTGATGTAAATAATTGTGTAAACCTCTTTTAACATGTTGAGCGCAATGAGGACCACCGGTGGCTCTCACTCTATTGTTCAGCTGACGCCGCCGGTGGTCCTCTCTACATTTTCTTCTGGGACCAAGGGGTTTCGGTTAGGATTGTCTTGAGCAAACCATCATTGGTTATACAATCCATGTGATTGAATATGGCGTACCGAGTATTATAATCAATGAAATTCGATTCGATGGCAATTCCGAATGAAGTTACAGCTAGGACCACCGTTGGCTCTCATGGCGTATCCCAGTCTTTTTATGCCTCTATGCTTGCATTTTTTTTACTTTATCAGCCGTTTTACAACAACCAAATTATGCTACTGCAATTTTTCAGCATTTCCAATTTTGTTTGTTTTGAGGGCCACCGGTGGCTCTCTCGGCGCATACAAATAACTTCAGTTTTAGTTTCCCGCTAATTTATGTGCTGTCTTGTTTGTCTATGTTAGTGCAAGATGTTAGAAGACAATGTTAGTGCAGTTTCCAGTAAATTGTTTGGAGGTTATGACTCAGGCATGGATCCAGAATATCTTCCGTTAGGGAACAGCAGTGAATATAGTGATGATAGCAACATAATAGATCGAGATCAACTAAATCAGCCAGTCCCAACTACCTAACATACTTCAGGAGCCTGAAAATGCAATCCCTCAGGTAAATCAAAATATTCAAACTAACGAATTGTGATTGATCTGGGAAAATACTAATGAAGATAATTTATTATCTTTTCAATTCAATGCACCACCTCTTCTATCACAAGACATACGGGACATTATTGAGGGCGCTTCTCTGTTTAAAGTGTGCAATAAAGTCTTTGTTGAGGACTCTTTCTTCAACAAAATCGCAGAGCAAACAAACTTATATGCTCAGCTGACCATTGAATCTGCTGAACCGTCTGAAAAGTCAAGGCTCAAATCCTGGCTTCCCACATACGAAAATAAATAAAACAATTCTTTGGCCTCTTAATATGGATGGGGCTGGTTCAAATGCCAAGCATAGATTGTTACTGGAGCAGAAAATCTATTTACAAAACCGGAATATCATAGACTATGTCCAGAAACAGATTTGAGCTGTTACTCAGGATGCTTCATTTCTGTGATAACAGGACTGCTGATGAAACAAACAAGCTCTAAAAAATGCAAGATATACTTGATTCACTACATCAAAAATTCAAATCTTCTCTGACACCTCAGCAAGACGTCTGTATTGACGAAAGTTTGATTCCTTTCCGTGGTAGAGTAAACTTTAACAATACATACCAAACAAAAAGAGCCGTTATGGCATCAAGGTTTTCAAATTATGCACTGACAAGGGCTACACTTGGTCTTTCAAGGTGTATAAAGAAAAATCAGAGGTATAGAGAGTTGTGTTGCACAGGCTGTTGTGATGGAATTGATGGCTCCTTTACTTGATGCTGACCGAACACTCTTCGTTGATAACTGGTACAGAGCTCTAGCCCATAGCCTAAATCAACTTACTACTCATTTAGTTGGAACGCTAAGAAAGAACAAGAAAGAAACCCAAGTTTGTGTTGCAAATGCAAAACTGAAAAGTGAAATGAAATAAAAAATGTCTTTATTAGAGGTGAAGTTAGGACTATAAAGTCCTCTCTACCACTAAAAAAAACATCACTAAAAATGTAGATGTTTTTGGGAAACAGAGCAATACCAATGTTGTCGTCCTTAAGTGGAAGGATAAAAGAGACGTAACGTCTTTCATTGATTTATCTGACCAACTGGCTTCCTACTCAAGGCCTCTGCGTTGTAGTGTGAAGTGGTACAAAAAAGTTATGTTTTAACTTTTTCTTAAAACAGCAGTGGTGGTCAACTCGTTTATGCTGTTCAATCTTGTCAACGAACAACAATAATGCAAATCAATCAATTTACAGAGAAGATTGCAGTTTCTCTCATGGAATCCAAAGGCGTACAAGATGACGTGCCTCAAGGTGCAAGAACTCCAAAACATAAGCTCACCGAGATCCAAGGCCCTAAACGTTCAGCACGCCGACGGTATGGTCGACTATAAGACTCTATCAAAGTCAAATTGACGTGAATATGCTCAAATGCACTGCAAAATAGTTACTACAAAATGTGACATGTGTAATGCATTTTTTGCCTAGATTGTTTAAATGCTGCTCATAAAAGCCCATTCATTAAGGAATATTTTATTGCCTGAAGCTACAGTATGATTTTAAATGCACTTTTATTACATATAGTGTTTTTCCCTTGCAGTGCAAGTGTACCAACCTAACATAGTTTGATCTTTCCATTAATTTTGTGGTAAAATGAAACTAAAATACTCTTGTGTTTTATTACCTAACGTTATCAATATAGTATAAGAATAAATGAATATATCATCTACTTCCATTCCTAATTTTTGAGAGCTTTAAAGGCAGTATTCATTTACTATACGACCTTTTTTCTCTTCAAATAATGTACTTTCAGGAAACGTCAAGATATTTGCTATAACATGAATTTGAAGTAATACAAAAATTAAAGAACATGACATGAGAGCCACCGGTGGTCCTCATGGCGCTTACAACGGTCATCGCATGATAACCAGATCAAGCAACGTTGCGCGTGGGTGCTGCTCGGATGGGTCACCACTGAGCGAAATTGTTTTTGCAAGTAGCCCGTCTGCCTGGCCGTTGGTGGTGTTCGAAAGTCCTTTCAGTTGTTGGTACGCAATTTGAGTGTTAGAGAGGGCTTTTTACACCTAACTTCACCTGGTAAAACAATTCATATTTACTTCACTTTTCCTTTTCCATTATTAACGACGTGTACAATAAGATTTATTGCTATCTTCATTGTGAAAAAACCTGATTGTTCTTAAATCGGTGTATAATCTTTTGTCCGATATTCGGTGGTCGTTTTATTCAATGAACTTGTGAACAGATATCAAACAATTTCCTGGTTGCGGTTACAAAGTTTGATATTAGGATATTTATTAAGTTCGCACAAGAAAAACGTGTACTTTTTTAAAGCACAGGGATTCTCACGGGATTAAGGTTCTATAAATAATATTAGTATCAAATATTTAAGTAAAAGTTTTACTAAAATATAGACTTAGACTGGGTATATTTTAAACTTGGCATGTATGAAAACATTTATACTTTATATTACAAGATTTGTACGATAAACCAACAATCTTGTTTACAACAAGCTGAATGACTCTTCCATAAATCAGAAGAAATGAAAAGAAATCTGCCAAGAATTCAACAGTCAAAGCGAGAATTAGGCAACGAGATAAAAATGGCAAGTTACCTGTCTAAATAGGTGACAAGAATATCACTATTAACAAGAGCGACACAAGTAAACCCTAAAAATGCAAAACAGCAAAAGGAGATTGACAAGTATTTAGCTAAAGGTTTATTGTATCAAGTCTGGACAAGGCCAGTAACTCTAGTTTTGGAGAGGAATCATTAAACAAAGGTGGATAATTTCACCTATCACTCACAGGCAAACCCTAGGGCTTTTCTACAAGTGAATAACTATGGGAATGAAATTCTTGTTTCAGCAACCATATCCAGTGATGTAAATATGAGCGTATAAGGGCCATTTAAGTGGGGAAACAGGAGGTAATTTATAACTTCCTCGTACTTCAAAATTTCTGGGAAAGTGTTCATCTAAGGCGAAATAACTTACAGAATAATGCAAAAAAGGATCGTATCTCTGGTTTTGTGATATAAATTAAACGCCCACCTTACTCTTTATTTTAGCATCTCTAACAATCGATTTACATGTCACAGAAAAAGTTGCAAGGAATAGGAAGGAACCAGAATAGTAAACTCGAAACCGGAATAAGTTTTCGGTTATTGAAAAACTCAAATGCAAAACTTTAGGAAAATAAAAATTAAAAAATAATTTTACGTTACATATTATTTGGTCCCAATAAAATTGAACACAGAGTAACACGTAAAATTAATTAGTACTGCCCTTGTGCGATCATACTTAAGGAGATTTTCATTTCAATATGAGAATATGTTTATTTTCATATCAAAAGCGCATTTTCTCATTTATTTTTCATAGATCAATAAAGTATAACAATTTTGTTTTCATTATCACGGTAGTGTAAATTTCTGTTTCTTGCATATCTTTATTAAAATTTGTAGTAAACAGACGCCATTTTGAAACTTGTGTTAATACATCAACATCTGTAGTTTATCTTAACACAACTGTTAAGTATTGGTGTTTTGTAGAAGATGATCACAAAAAATATGATGCTGGAATTAAAATTTTTATTTTTTTATGTGAAAACAAACACAAACATGTGAAAAACTAAATAGTTGTAAGGTATTTTGTGTTTGTTTGAACATTCTCGTATATATCACTCAAGTAACAAGAATATACAGTATGTTATACATGTCTACTAACCAAGACATAACCTCATGGACTGAGAGTCTGGTGAATCCTTGATTCCAGCATTTCTAACGATCATGCTACCTAAGTTGTAGGGGAATCGAGGCAATAACGTATATTCCAGAAAAAGTGCACCTGTCTTTATTATTTTAAAACATGTTCTGCTTAAACCATTACACAATTTATAGGCAATATACTAGATATTTTGATACTAGTACATTAAAAGTTACTTAACACTGACTTGACTTAAGCTCCAAACCTCTTACAGTACTACAACAGTTGCAAAGTTTTCTGTAGAATCGTCAGCACTGCATTGTTCAGATACACACTAAATCACATCTGAACTTGAAACATTCTTTGTCCTGCCCAATCTCCCCACAAAGAAGACAAAAGCTAGCTTCAGAAGACAATATTCTTCCTGGTATGATCATAGAGTTTATATATTTCTCCTTCCTTTTTGTTGAAAAACATTTGTGGCTTTTTAAGCACGTTCTCTTTGCTTTATTAATATTTTTGTCTTATTCAAGAACCGTTGTAAAACCGTTAATAATAGGTATTAAAAGATTGAGGAATATTCTACATCTACATTGGAAAATATACTCTGAACTGTCTTGAACTGCATCATAATTCATAATAACAAAAAGAAATTAAAGGTCGTAACTATATAATGATGAACGCTCTTTAGACGGATTATAATACAAGCATTTTAAAGATTAACATTTGCAAAGTTGAACTTATCTGTTATTAATTAGAAAGACATTTTAGTTTTTGACCAAAAACTAGTAGACCGTTTTCCTCCAGTTATTTTTCGATTGTTCCCATAATATAGTAGCATTAGTTACAGTGCTCTAGTTGTCTCTGAAACACAACATGGTATTACCTCAATCTACGATATTACATCGATCTCCTTTATATAAACATTGCAGAGGGCCGGCTATGTAGCCTGCTAACACTGTTCTTTGTCTCTACTAGCTGTCGATTTTCATCTTCTTTGTGATATTTCTGTGATCTTCTTTGACATAATCTGAGCAACTTCCTTAAAAAAAATCTAGGAAGAAGAAAAATTGAAAATGAATTTGTAATGGTGCATGTGTGATTAAACTTCAGTTTTTAAAACTATTTTGAATTTTAAGAATTTTGGAAAAATATTTTGTATTTTATTTACATTTTACGTAGTGTTCAATATGACCAGGTAAAATATTTGTTTAAGTTATTCTCACTATTGGGTTTACTATAAGAATCTTGAGTTAGGTTATGTTTACTATAAAATTATTTTCCATGTAATCTAAGAAACTCTTGAGACATTGATGTTTTAAATTTTTTAGATTTCTATTCAAACATTTAAATGAATTTGGAATACAATTAACTGTTTTGAAATTAAATTTTACCCTGATCTGAAAGCATCTTGAATAATGAAATATTTTTAACCTCAGGTTTTGAGCCTTTATGATTTCTGTTATATTTCAGTAGGTATATCACCAATTAGATTGTTCTGCTAGATGGATAGTTTTATTTCAGATCAGCACAGTGATTTTCTCTCTATCTCAAATTAATGTATCGAGACATATCTTTTCCCATTAGTATTGGATAATTATATTAAGCAATATATGTTTAGGATCTGTTAACTCTTTTCCCCATTCCTGCTGTGCCCATTACAGTGGTAAGGAGACTTCACTAAGTGGCCTTTACTTGCTTGGTTGTTATTATTCGATATATTATACAAATTCAATATACATAAAAAACTTACATAACGCGGATTTATCCTAGAAGTGGCAATCATTTTTTTCTCTGTTGGCAGGCCATTTTTGATTGTTTTGCACCCGTAAGTTACTTTAAAAATGTTGTAAAAAACATGTTTATATCATAAACCTACATGTGTAATAATTTTTTTCAAGGAAATGTGGTGTTAAAAACATTAACTATATGTATAATTAACAATTAGGCTGTACATAATTAATTAAACAAATATTTTTAACAATAATTTTTTAATTTTTGAAATTTAGTGGGATATTATCACATTGTAAAGCGTAATATTAAAAAATATTGAAATCTAGGATAGCTAATTTATTCTTCATTTCATGTAGTTTAAAAAATATATAGTGGTATCCAGATCATCTTGAAGAAAAAATAAATATATTGTAAAAACAACACATAGTACATGAAAGGCTAAATTTATTACCATGGGTATGATTATTTACAAATATTTACAAAAATATAATAAATGTTTCCAAAGTTGGCTACCAAAATTTAGAAAATTGTGTGCACCACAAAATAATAAATAAATGAATAACCAATTTCTAAATTTAAGTGCTGGGATGTTAGGCCTACCTAAATTTGTTGGTATGGTTACGATCATTTTCAAAAATTAGCAATAATATTAGTACCTATCCACAAAAGTAGGCTCATAGGTGCTTAGACGCAAAGTGGTTAGAGCGACAGGTTTCGAAATCAAAATTTTCCTATGTAAATTTTAATATGGAAATATTTTACTGATTATATTAATTTTATAATAAACAAAGGGTAGGGTACGATAAGCGGACCCGGTTTTTTTTTTTATTGAAGAATGTAGTCATCGATACCTAATATTCGCATCTCAAATCCTAGACTATCAATCGATATAAAAGTATCTATAGTCCTCAATAACAAGTATATGTTTTTAGATTAAAATATGAATTTAATATTTACAGTAATCAAACAAATTATTATAACAAAAATTAGGAAAACTGAAGACAATCATATTTACTCCTCTCACAGTTACAGTTGTTTCTTTCCCACAAATTTCACATAATGGGGTTTTCGGTATGAGTCCAACATGTTGAAGCCACAAAAACAATATATTATTTTATTTATGTCTTATCATCTGTTTATGTCAAAGCAATGTCATGTAGTTTTCTAAAATTGACTGCCATTTTTAATAATCAAAATAACTTAACTTGTATAAAATTGAAATTTTTTTTTTTCCCTTGGGGTGGCCTACTGCCATGCACTTAAGCCTCAAGGGCTTTTTGCGCACTCCGGAAACACCATGAGGCCTACCAGTCTATATTACCCTACGTGTATTATTTTAAAGTGTTTACAGCTGTTGATATCTAGACTATTTAAGTTAATATTTCAAAATAATTAATCAGTATCGATTGATTATATCAATTGTTATGATTAAGTAATATTCTTTGCCAATTTCCATATAAAAAACCGGATCCGCTTATCGTACCCTACCCTAAATAAATACTAATGTTGAACTTTTACTGAAATATTGGCTTTGAGGTTCCAGAAAGCATAAAGGGATATCTAGTTGTTACTGTCAAGTACAGTACTAGGTTGTCGGAGTCTGACAGGTCAATAAGTTCTCTAATGTCACATGACATATCAATAAGGTTTTGGGACATTATTGAAATTAGAACCTAAAACAACACTATAACAAGCTATAAACCATACGCATGATATATAACTAATATTTTTTAGCTCCCAAACATTGTCACTGCACTGCAAAATAGGCTAGATTTACCTAGATTTAGGCTACTAAGTAATTACAACATATCACATTATTTTAAAATCATTAAATTACTGTCAAAAACACTACATATCCATTATAAACTCGTTATAAATTGATATTGTAAATCTAAAGACCAAAAGAGATGTTCACTGGCTTCTAAATGTATAGATGAAGATGATCGTAAGCTTTATGACATTGCTGTTGCCATAACAGCAAAACACATTTCACCATTGAAATCAGCAACTCTTTCTGTTTGAAATGGGATATAAATAGTGGTGGTGGTATTGACTTATGTACTAAATAAACTGTCTTATCAGCTGCATTATAATGTCGATTGCCACTACAGAACTGACTTGGATCGATATTTTAATGTTGATTGCCAGTTTCAGGGTTAAAATATATTAACAACAATAAATAACGTTAAAAATGACAAAACCAACTTTGGCATACCCTTACATATCAGAGAAATTTTACAATATTTATAGCTTGCTCAAATAGCAGTGAGCAACCACTTTTGTGAAATGGAGGAAAGGCTTCTCCACAAACAGGCGCACTTTCCTGTGATACAAAAATTTACAAAGATGGTCTGCCAGTATTCCACTCTTCAAAATTCTCTTGACTGCTCGCCAATAACTTTCCATTGTTGGAGTATTCCACCGCTCCATGGATTAATTAAGTTTTTAGAATATCTGTAAAATATACAAACTCATGATCAGTTAAACAAAATTAATTTTTTAAGTTTAAATCATATGTTAAGTTGAATCAATTGTAATATCGGATTATTCATGTTAAAAAAAATCAAAACAATCGAATACGAATTATAGGCTGGTTATTAATGTCTACGTGTAAACTGTAGTGATGTTACCTTTTCTATTATTAATTATTAAATGGTTTTATTTTCTATTGAAAATTGTGAAAAATATTAGGTACATTTTGGTATGAGGTGCTCTTAAATAATTGATTGCATCAAATTGATCTAGGAGTTAATTGATTACTGGATCTTATTAGTCAATAACTATGAAATTTCAATATTTATTCGGTAAAAATCATTAACTGATAATTATACTGCATATTTATTTTAATTTGTATTGAATATTGTTAAAAATGATTAAATTGCTTTGCTGGTTTTATTGTTAATAAGGTAATATTATTCTTAAAAATATAGTAAAAAATGCTCATAAAAATAAAGGAAAATATTTTAATTGGGTATGTGATACAATACCCGAAAAGTAAACTCTGTGGTTCTGTAATGACAAGTTGGTTCAAATTAACAAACAAGGTTGTTTTTCTGTGCAGAAGTATTTTTTTTATTCAAATGTCTTTATTGCTGTAGAGATTACAAAATATATACCAAACATTGATATTATTTGTTTAAAACTTTCACAAACACACATTATTAAAGCACCAGTCAAACATACAGTATATGCCCTCATACTCATTCCTGCCAATGTTCCCACCTACAGCGCTGATTGTCAGTCTACTGGTAGTGCAGTCACACAGTTGTTTGCGATAAACTTTTCAACACTATAACATGCTTGGGACACTAACAAATGTTTCAAACAAAACTTCATAGTTTGGGAACAGCTAGCCATTCCTTGTACACAGGGTAGGAAGGCTAGCTACAGCAAGAAAATCCCTGTGACATTTCACGTTGTATTCTCTTGTAATTTATTATAAATGCAGAAACATACATACAGCTTTGTTTCTTGTTAAAAATAGTCTAACTCTCATATTTAATTTAAACTAAAAAAAATAAATCTTGCTATAAACATGATGTTTACAAATATTTTGAAACAAATGAAAATCTTGCTAACTTGCAAAACTTAACTCTGAGTTTTTTTTTTTTAGATTTTCTTAATTTCCATTTTCCTGTGGTTATTGACTGTTTAATTTCAGATCTAAAATTGAACTTGGAGATGTGACGCAGCATAACATAAAACAACTCAAACGATTAAACACAGTTGTATTCCCAGTATCGTACAATGAAAAATTTTACAAAGATGTTTTGGAAGTAGGAGAATTGGCCAAATTAGGTAAGTGAATGTTGGGTTACCTCACGGACTTTTGCAAATACTTAAATTATTCAGTTCATCTCGTAGTTTTGAGCCAAGAAAATTTTAGTTTAAAAAAATTTTTTGAATCAACTAAATGCTCTTTTATTTCATACTTTTCATCATTTGAATTAATAAACTCCACTGTATTGTCTCTTTTTCCTATGTTTGCTGTTTCCTGTTTTTAAAAATTGCTGGCAATGTTGAAAAAAAACATGTATTCTATGTCTAAAGGAAGCTTGATAAATTTTGGGTACATATCTCTAGATCGACATTAAGGACAAATATTTGGGGAACAGTCAGCAAAACTAATTTAATTTTTGATATGGAAAAATATTTCTTGTGCTTGTAGATAACTATTCCCCCATAACTACATCTTGTTAGATCCTTTATTTAGAAAGTTGCCTTATAAATTACTTACAGAATTCTTTTAGAAAACAAAATTTCTATGAATTCATAAAATCAAATTTTACAATATAAGGCATACTTAGATAACATTTAGTTCTTTGTTTACTGCTAAAATGTAATAGTTCCATTAATTTAAAAAAAAATATTCAATAAACTTGTAACACATTTAATCGTAGAAGTGGCATGCGTTGCATATTATTATATTATGTACCTTTTGAATGAGTTACTTATTATCTGATGTAAAATTCATATCCATGGTTGCAAAGAGAAAAATCAAACACTTCTCATAGTTTTGGGATTTGTTAGAATTTCTATTCTTTTTAGACTCTTCTATTGTTCTCGTACCAGCTGTTGGCTGCAACACCTGCCACTTGGATGTCTTTGTATTTATTGCACAATCTTCACTTTGTTAGAAGTGCAATTCTTTGTACGTATTTAAGAATTATAGAATTGTCCTCTGAATGGCAACTTTTGTTGTCAGTCCTACTTTTAAGTTGAATCAAACAATTTTAGTATTGTTAAATAAAAGTGATAATCTTAAGAACTATATATATTTCAGATGCTAGCAATTCTCCCAAGGTCACTGACCTGATTGTATGACAATGATTTACTCCAAATGGGATTAGACTCAAACAGAGGGTTGTTTGAGTCTACTATCGCCCAAGGGCTGTGTGTGTGTTATTTTAGAGTTTTTCTTTTTACCCTTTGCTACCGAGATTAAACTTATATGATTATCGCTTTAGATTGCCGGACCACAAGGGCGGTCGTGGATTTACTACATACTGTCCTTCAGCTCAGAGGGCCACAAATGGCCATCACTGTTTTGCAGGCCACTATGTGTGGCCCACTGTATTGTGGAGTTACAACATTCTGTTCATATTCAATTGTGACTGGAAAGTGCTGCTATCTCTCCGTCAAATAAGTAATTAAATTAATATTTCTCTATTTCCAGCACAAATTGTGGTAAATATCGTTCAGAATTGTTTTTATCTGACTATCAGTGACACTGTATGTATTATTATAGTATATCCTAACAATTTGTAAAATACTGGTGCATTTGGTGAAGACGAAGCTCAAAATATGGAAACAACTTTATATTCTTTTGATACTAAAGACCTACTTGAGACCGATTGTATTTTTTATTCTGTATATAAAAATACTTTTAAAACAAGATTAATCTATAATTCAAATTAAATATTAGATGTTTGTTTAAAATAAAATTATAAATAACCAATCGATAAAGTTTAAACTTTAAACGTAATAAACTGTGTAAGTTATTTAAGAATTTCAATTAAATCTTGTCTTTCTAAGAGCCGAAGGTAAAATACTGTTATTTAAATCATAGTAACAGTGACTTACATAGTTACACAAGCACTGAGTGATGACACAGATCTCAGCTGGCCACTATGAGAGGACAACCACCTGAGGCTCCATCCGAGTTGAGCAGGGGATAAGTTTTGGCCACATTAGTAGCCTCCTGATTGCAGAGGGTTAATATATAATATAAATTTGTTTTTCGTATTGTGTAATTTGTTGACTTGATTTTATTGTATTATAAGGAAAAGCAGATTCACCCAGTCCTGTTGCAATAAATGTGTGGTGCCATGTCTAAGGAACTTTCAGTTCATCATCACAATGAACTTAAGTACATTACCGTATTTTTCATGTCAAGATCCCCATCACCGAAATTTTTTTGTTTTCTGTTGTCACCAGTGGTGAATCACCGCTCCTCTCTCAGATTGATTTGAACGCTACCGTGGTTGGAGCAAATTCTCAGTTAGTCATGAGCGTTATTTTCAGCTGTGACAGGATTTCGTGTAAAAGTGATGGCAAAATGAAAAACTTTATTGTGATAAGATAACAAACTTGTAGTCTGTGGATACAAGGAATAAGAAAACAAAGTGACATTGCAAAGGAGTTTGGTATAGCAGTGAATACTCTCTCGACCATTTCTTACTGTACATTATTACTATAATTGTTGTAGATCTCAATTTAACGAAGTTTTGTATTTCCCCGTGAGTTTCAATATATCAAGGTCCAACTGTAACACATAGGTAGTATGAGACAAAATGGTATTTATTTTCCCTATGCACAATTTCTTAAACCAAATCTCAGAACTCTTAGCTTTCTCTTCAAAAATAAACATAAGCTTTTTTATTTTGAAGACATCTTATATTTTTGTTATTAAACTTAATTAATCTGTTAATTGTTATTTTCCAGCTTACTACAATGATATTGTTGTGGGTGCAGTATGTTGTCGCATCGACACGTCAGAACATGCTCGTAGACTGTACATAATGACATTGGGTTGTCTCTCGCCCTACAGACGGTTAGGAATCGGAACCCTCATGGTACAACATGTTCTCAATTATGTTGAAAAAGATGGAAATTATGATAACATTTACCTGTAAGTACCATCTAATTAGATAATTAATTATAATTGCTCTCAAATAACTACAAACTATGAGGTTAGAAACAATTTTATTATTTTATTAACCTCTTGACCATTATATTAAAAATATCCAAAATTATACTACTTTGTTGTTTTTAGTTTTTTTTTGTAGATTTTGGTGTAGTTTTTGAGGTGACTACATCTTTTGGTGGGCTATTGATGTATGTTTAAAGGATTTAAATAAATTGATTAGATCTTTTCTAGCTAACAAAGCCGTTGTGTAATTTAATCCTGGAAGAAACTTAGTTATTCTGTTATTTATAATTATAAACTTTACTCAATTATATTGGCCCTTACCTTACATTCACTTAAAAAATAAATTACGTAAAAACAGATTTTAATACAAATTTTACTGTAGAAATGTCAAAACCATCAATTGATTTTTAAAAAGATAAATTAAATTTAAGAATTTCAAACCATATAAACATAAGAACAACTAGATATGGAACAACAATAGATGCTGTCTTTACAAGATTTTATGCCAGAATTGTTATTTCTTATTTCAGTCATATTCCATAATTTCATTTTTAATTTATAATGACAATGAAAATGAAATAATTACTTTGGAAATACAAGATTGTAGTGAAAATGATACAGACCAAATTATACAACCTAATATAAATTATTACAAGGAAAATGTGTAAATATTTAATATACTTTAATATTTAGTAAAACATATTACAAAAATAATAGAATAAAATTAATAGAAAATGTAAGACTTTTTATGTTAAGGAATTTAGTGTCTCATATAATTTTAAAATATAAAAATTAACCATTTAATAATTGGGAAACATATTTTTTAAAGATATATATTCACAGCCAGTTATAAGAAGTCACTTCTGTCGGTTAGTCCCACTACTACCTTTCCATTTTTTCCAAGTTAGGATATTAGGTTATAAAACCGATTGAGTACCTTTTTCCAATTTCTTATTACTTCTTAAAGATATTTCATTATAATATAACTTAAGAAAATAAACAAGAATATTCTATAAGCAAACTTTAAGGATTTCAAAAAAATCTAGCAGATACCAAAATCTAAAAACATTTTTTTAAATAATTGTAGATGTCTTAGAAATTCATAGACTATTACCAAAACTGGCATGTTATTCTGTAGAATATATGTGGAATAGAATAGTTGTTCAGTGTCCTTAGAGCCAAGGGGGTTGAGCTCAAAGACATGTTTCCAGTAAATCTACCCTATCTATCTTACAAATGCACTGATTTAGACCAACATTTAGCATATAAGTCGAATGGGCAATATTTTGACCAGGGTGTTGCTAGAGTGATTTTGAAGCCAAGTAATTTCAACTCCACAGCCAAAACCATTTTCCTCTAACTACTTTGCATGTCTTGTAAATCTATGGAGTTTGATATAAATATGTATGAATATGTTATTGAACATACAATTAGTTTCAGAAATATTAATACTTTCACATCTAAAGCAATACAAATGGTTTGGATTTTCTTAAATTAAAAATTGTTATTAGCATTCAATTTTAAAATAACAGTTGAAACATTTTTATTTGAGATATTTGGTCTCTTTTTGGTTTGATAAATAGTTACATACACAATTTCTTCTGCAAATTTAATTATAGCCCTAAACTTTTTTATTTTTATTTCAAAACTTTGTGTACCCTCCAAAAACAGAATTTTTAGAATATTTTTTTATTAATTTTTGTGTTTTGTTACAGGCATGTACAAGTAAACAACACAGGCGCTATAGAATTTTACAAGAAATTTGGCTTTGAAATACACGAAACAAAGAAACACTATTACAAACGCATAGAACCAGCTGATGCTCACGTGTTACAGAAGACGCTGAGACCTACGTTAACCAATGGTGAAGTCAACCATGTATCGGAGAAGTGATATTAGTTATAAATGCGTGCCCACATCACCTGTTTGTACCATTTTCTCTATTTATTTCTTGATTGGCTACTGTTTTACATAACTAAATCTAAGTTATTTGGTCAAAGACTTCTTGTACATTTTTATTGTATCACAATATTGTCAATCTGACGTGTCTTCCTTTTTTTCCAACCCTTTTTGTCATTGTAACTTATTTAAATTTAATAGTCATCTATTATAAAATTTTAATTTGTAATAATAGCTGATGCCTGCCAAAATGAACGGATGAAATAATAATTATTGTTGACACATGTTGTTTGAAAATATAGATATTCCCATTTTCTAATGCTTTTATATGCTATTTGATAAGGTCTCTTTTATTATTTATTTTCTTATGACGTATACAATGATTTAATTTTTAATTCTTATACACTGTCTTTGAACGGGCCATGAAACTTAGTGTATATAAAATTTAAGTGTTCTCTTTTTCTTTATTATGTGATTAAAAGTATATATTTATTTGTTTGAGAAGCTAAATGGTAAGAGCAGTCAAGGAGATGATATGTTTCTGTTTAAATGATTGGATTTGATCAGTTTGGGATGTTACTTCTGTGTGTTACGATCTATTGTAAAAACTGTTGATCAACTGCAAGTATGAGATAGTATTACCTTATTTGTTCTTCTTTCCCTTCAAGCCACTAGTAAATAAATTGTTTGTTCATTTTTACGTTTTGGTGTGATTTTTTAAAATTCCTATATGTTACATAATTGTGCTTAGAATTTTTAGAAGCAGATGTTTTAGTGGTGACAGGAGTCATCCTCATTGACTTGGTGAAGGAGCACAACTGTATATATGCTCTTCAGGCAGAGATGGATAAGAAGGAAAATCTAATGAATTAGCTTGCGCCAGTTTCAGGCAGAAATGGATAAGAAGGAAAATCTAATGATTTAGCTTGTGCCAGTTCAATGGCTAACTGGTGTCATCATTGAGATGAGAAACTCAATGACTGATAGGCTTGGAGATTTATGAGGAATATTATACCAGATCAGCTGATCCTCATGATGAGATGAACTTCTATCTAACTAACCAGATATGGGTACCAGTACCAAATGGGAAAACTTTCTTCCCTTCCAGGTGAAAGAACAATCAATTATAAACATAGCCTAAAACAAAGATGTGTTTGAAGACACTACATTCTGAACATTTTTAAATATCTTACTTTCCAAACAGTTGGTTAAATTTTATACACCAGAATATGCACACACAATAAAATTTGTGTAAACCAATGGATGAATTCGGGTGAATGCCTGTTAAAGTCTTAAAGTTTTTATAGTGTCGGAACCAAGATTAATAAGTAAGAGGAAGAGATGTATGAGAGCTATCTAGAAAGTAGCAAGACATTTTGAAATAAAAAATTAACCAACTGAAATAGGAAAATTTTATTAGATACATTTAAAAGCTACACTCGTAGGCGATTTTTCAACATAATCCCTGTTCTAAGTGAGATATTTATCATAACGTGAAACAAGTTTTTCTATTCCAGCTTTGTAGAAATCAGCTGCCTGAGATCTTAACCACTGATTAACGCCAGCATGAAGTTAAGCGTCACTGATGCCAGCATAAAGTTAAGTGTCACTGCTTTGCGAGCTAGGTCTTCATCGTTGGAAAGAGGTGGTAGTCACTTGGTGCCAGATGTAGGCTGTAAGGCGGATGGTCAAACACTTCCCAATCAAAATCATCCAAGAATTGTCGTGTACAATTGGCTGTATGAGGATGTGCATTATAGTGGAAAAACAACATTTGTGAGCTCAATTTTCCCCTACGTTTGTTTTGTATCGCTCGCTGTAGCTTCTGTAATGTTTCACAGTACCTCTCAGTGTTAATTGTTGATCTTCGATCAAGGAAATCAACCAGAATCACACCCTTAGTAACTCAAAAAACAGTTGCCATAATCTTTCTCGCTTACAGAGTTTTGTAGACATTTTCTTGGCTTTTTTGGAGAATGTGTGTGCCCCCACTTCATAGACTGTATTATTGTTTCACAATTGACATGTTTCATCACCAGTAACGATATGATCGAGAAGTGCTATCTTTATCAGTTCACAAGCGGTATTGATGAACATCTGTGCCATCGGTCATCAGTTGGAAGGTAAACACATTCGTGTAGGATCAACAAAAGACTTCCCATGTTTCATTGAATAATTTAATTAATATGGTAGGTAATTAAAACCATCATTAGTTTAAGCAATAAGTCAGTGTTCTTCAACCTTATCTTAATAAAGGGCCAAATTTTTATTATGGGTGGGCTTGAGGGCCGCATTGATCTACATACGTATGTATATGAATATATATACATATATGAACATTTTGTGTCAGGTTAAAAGAAATAACCTTAAAGTATACGTAATAAATTACAGTAAATATCAATATTACAAAACTCAAAACATCAAAATGGTGATTGTTCAGTTAAATGGGAAACTTTAAATTCTTTCTCTTTCACTAGTTTGTCAAAATTGGCTTTTATGTTGGATGAAGCAATTCGAAGAAAGTTCTCTAGATGAGTGTCAGAAATGTGGTTTCTCAATTTTGACTTCACGTTTTTCATTTTGGAAAATAACTGCTAACAGATGTAAGTGCTACCAAAAAGAGATGGTGAGGACAGAACACGAGATCTAATTGCTGGAAATTTATCTACTTCAACATGCCATGAATAAAACTCCAAAAGTCCAACATTTTTAAATTTCCCCTGTAAATCGCTGTTGCATTGAAACTCAATAAGTTCCAATTTGATTGCTTCAAGGATAGTCTTCCACATCCCACTAAATGGAGCACAAAATAGTCTCAACATTTTTTTATTCTTCTTGAATTTTTCAAACCTGTTTCCAGAATCAGAGCTTGGAACAGATAATGCTTCACTGTACTTTTCTTGGTTTTGAACTTCGCATTGTGAGAGTGTGGGTAAATGTGTGAAGTCGCCGTTTAGTAGCTAACTTTTCCAGTTTTCTCAAATACCTCAACTTTATCAAAAAGGTTATGTATCATAGCATTCTTTCCATGCAGCCGAATATTCAGCTCGTTGAGATAGATTGAAATTTCAGCGAGATACCCAAAATTAGCCATCTCACTGGGATCTTTGAACTGGTGAACTGCCTCTCCCTTACTTTCCATGAACACATAGATTTCTTCTTTCAGATCAAAAACCTTTCCTCAAGTGAGCCAACTAATCTCTGTGTAATATACTACATCACCATAGTGTGTATCCATCTACTTAAGGAAGGTCTGTAATTCCTTATGGTTCAATCCTTGTGGTGTGATGAAATTCACGATTTTAGTCACATCTTTCATGACATCCTTGAAACTAACGCTTTAGGTACACAAATGTTCTTGATGAAAATACAATGGTATTGTATGAATTGTTTATTTTCACATGCATCTCTTCAACTCAGAGCCACAGCACCTTCATGTTTTTCATTGCTGAGGCACCATTAATAACAACACCGGACAGGTTGTTCAACTTAAGACCAAATCTGTTCAAAGTTAAAGATAAAGCCTTGTAAATATCACTGCCTTTAGTAGTGCCTTTCATTGAAAATAGAGTGACCATTTCCTAAGTAATAGAGACATTCTGGCCGATTCCTATGATAAAAATGGCTAACTAAGCTGTATCTTTAACAACAGTGCTCTTGTCAAGCGCCACTGAATTAAGAAACAAACTTTGAAGTAAGGTTTTATAATGTATTTTCAATATCCTGGAGATAATTCTTCAATTCTTATGGCCACAGTAAACCCAGATAAGCTAACCTTTGAAAACAAGTGCTTTTGTTTTGGGTATAGAATTTCAGCTGCCGATTCCATGCACTGTTTTACACCCTCGCCATCTGTAAATGACTTTGATTTCTTAGCAATCTGTTCAGAAATTACAGGATAGCTAACCTTGATACTCCATCTACTTTGGGTGTTTGCCGAGTGAACGAGGTTTTTCTCTAGTTTTCTCTTTAAATCTCGTACCTTATCCAATCAAATCTGACCTTGTATTGCATCCATCCTGGAGGTGTGTTTGGTGTCATAAAGACACTACGGTTTACTGGCCTTGGCTGACAGGGGTGCCATACTTGCTTTGCCTCTATAAAAATTCCCTACTAAAGCCAACTTCAAGTTGCCAACTAATCACCATTTGTTATCGTAGTTTGAAGTATAAATACGTTTAAAAATCACCAAAAGATGCAATGTTCTGAGCTCTTTGTTCAAAAACTGAAATCGTTCTGAGGACCACTAAAAATTACGTTAAAGATCACTGCAATAAATGAACTAACATTTTAAAAACTGTTGAACTTTATTGTAAAACGCCTTAGAATATATTTTTACAAACTTACAGCTATATTTAAAAAAATGTATTATAATAAAGCTTACATACCAAATCTATATTAAATAGTAAAAATGGTCTCCGATCTATTAATACACATAATGTTAAATTTGTTAAAAGAACTGTAAAACGTATAAAATTACCAACTATTTATTGTACTAACAACATTTTTACAATGTATATTAGCTGTCCATTAAAATGCAGATAAACTATTATTTTACATTAAAGTAACGGTAATAATATTATAAATCATCGTTAAAATATCTTGTCCCAACTAGTTTAATAATATTAATAAGTATAAAAGATATTCACAGATAAAATCATCTGAAGTCTAACTAGCAACAGCATTTATGAAAAAAATGGCATGTGGATAAATTAATCGTGCCTTTTAGTTTATTACTTACTTTATTATTTATTACTAGTTTTGTTTAAAATAGAAGTACTCAAATATCAGATCTTAACTTGTATAAAAAGGGACAGCCTTATGATAACATAAACATTATATATTATAATCTACTTCAATCTCAAAATTATAATCCTGGAGTGGATTTAATTATTTTATTTTATTCTTCAATACAAGATGTAATGGCATCACTTACTTACAAACATTAACAAAACTTTGGTTATCACTTTGAAAGTTATATCAATTAAATTATAGATTAGTGTTTTAAAGTTATCTTAACTACATAAATAATAAATTATGATTTATTGCTTATTTAACTTCCTGTTAAATTACATTTTTACTTAATGTGTGTTATGCTGTTTACTACTATCATACTTTTGTTTGGAAATAATTTAGTTAATAACATTATGTCTTTTAAAATTAAAAAAATATATACTTAAAAGATACACATTCAATTACGAAACCTAAATACGTACATTAGACATGTTGTTATTTTTAAATACTGTATAAAGAACAGGGACATTATTATAAAATATTACATAAAATGCGAGGGAAACATTTAAAAATGTCTAACCATAATATGGTACAGTAAATCAAATATTTTTTATCTGAGCAAGTATCAGTCTAACTAAACACATTAACTGTTATAGGTAATAAACAAGTATATACCATTCACAATCAATGTGACAGAAATATAAATTCTAACTAACCAAAGTCAAACATTTTTGTAAATTATAAAGGCTTGCTTGAATTTACAAAAATAATTGTTTCATATACATTTTATTATTTTACATTTAAAAATTTACGTCCTATTAACAGATAATAGTTTTTAACATTCTTCATAATCTTATTTCATTATCTAAAAGTACATCTTTACACTTTTAATTTATGCTACATTTTTGTCAAATAATATTTATTTAATTACTATTTGCTTGTACGCTTGAAATCACTTAAAACACTACGTTAACATTTTTCCGAGTTTTCTGTTACAGTGCAAATCAAATATGGGATATTACACGGTTCTGTTGTTATTATTTCAATGCCAAATAGGGCACTGAAAAAGTGCAAAGTAGACCTGTTTGACAAATTACTGATAAATGCAAGGCACTCACGTGTATTACAGTAAGGCCTCAATCACAGTTTAGCTACAAAAAGAGACAAGTACATGATCACTTGACACAATACTAAATGTACAAACAAATTTTAAAAACTAATAACAAGGTCTTAAGTTGTGTTGCGATCAGCAAGGGTGCCTTTACTCAGCCTTGTAGCTCACGATTGTGTGCATCTTGTGAAGAGATGTTGAGAATGATCGCATCTGCAGCTCCTGAGAGTTTGCAATGAAGACTGGCTGAGTTTCATCCCATTCGTTTGGCACTTGGCAGTCTTTCTTTGTGTAGATCAGCAAATCAAATGAACCTTTATAAAAAACAAATCACTCGTGACACAGAGTATTTAATTTTAATAATATTAAAATGACTAAGTAAGGTTGATAAAAATTAGATTCTGGCTCCTCTGTCAGTAAGCACCAACAAATTAGGTACTACAATAAATATATAACAATTTAATAGACAAACAGCTACTTAACACTTTGGTGGCTTTTTCTGAGTTAATTTGTTATTGATTTATGACTAAAAAAGGCCATTGACAAGTTAATTGAATAACCCGTTTAATTTCTACCTACGACGGATGACAATGAAACTAGCGGTAACAACGGAAAAATAAATTATAGTACATAATTCACTGTTTTGCTGTTACATGACGTAGGCAAGCTGATTGCCTTACATTGTTTTAATTTCCTCAAAGCATAGCGTGTGCTGAGAATCGCGTTAGTGCAGTGATTGCGACGGAAGTTTGTGCACAACTCCTTGCTTCAAGGTTTTCTATGCCGAAAAACTACTGAAACCGGCATTTACAGTGTGTATGTGAATAATAATGCATATAATGTGTGAAAAAAGTGTAGTACCTAGATTTTATAAATATAAAAGACTTATGTTAAAATCAACAAAAAACCATCAAAAGGTGTTTGCAGATTTTTAGCTTACATTATCATTATTTTGTATATGTTTCATTTAAATTTAACCAACAACTTAACATTTTTATGTATTGTTCATTTTTAGAAAGCCATTACAAATGGTTAAGGATAAATGATTTATATTAATTACTTAGATGATATGTATTAAATATAGAACCAAATTACTACTCTAATAAGTTCAACATCCTCCTTATTTGCCAAGTGTAAAACTGTTGGGAATTGTTTTAGACTGTAAACTTACTTGGTCAGATCACATTAATCAAGTTTGTGCTAGATTATCTAGAGTGGTATTTTTGCTGAGACAACTAAAGAATTTTGTACCTAAAGAATACTTAAAAAATTCCTATTTTGCTTTTTCAATAGCATACTTTTATATGGCTTACTCTTTTGGGGAAATGGAATTGGTATTGATAGTTCTTATAATACAAAAGAAAGCAATAAGAATTTTAACAAACTCAGAAAGAAATACTAACTGTAGACCTTTATTTATTCAAGAATCGATTCTTACTGTAATAAATCTGTATATATACACAAGTTTAGTTTATGTAAAGACAAAGTTAAATGATTATGTTCTCAGAGGTCATGTGCACTCTTATAATACAAGGAACAGGAATTTAATAGACACAAATTACTGTAGGTTAAGTAAAAACCCAAAAGAATTTTGAATATATGTCCATTACTTTGTTTAATAAACTTGACCGCAAGGCAAATACAGTAGAGCTGAAACAGTTTAAACATGTTGTTTTCAACTGGCTGGTAATAAATCCTTTCTATTCAATCAATGAGTACCTGAACTGTAATTATGTAGACTGTAAGTTTTAAATAGGCCTAATTAATAATGTTTTTTAATCTAAATTTTATCTTGTTATTTATTTTATATAGTTTTATAATTATTGTTAACTATTTATTTGTTATTTTTTACTCCCTAATCACTCAACATCTGCTGTTTTTAATTGTTATGTTTTAAACATCCTTGTTATTTGTTATTTAATATAACTTATTGTGGCTCTTGTATGCTTCGTATCTGAATGTTAAATAATATGTTCTGACTTTGTAATGGATCATGTTGATGTTGTTGGTAGCTCAGTAGGACAATCTATGTTTGTTTTTTTCTTATCTCATTATAATGCCATATGTTTATTATTGACAATGTCCATTGCTCACAAGGCTTAAAGACAATAAATATATTCTATTCTATTCTATTCTATTACTATTATACAGCTTAAGTTTCGATTAAGTTAGTATGTTTATGTACAGTATATTTGTGAGGTCTTGAGGTTATGTTGTCTTTTTAAAACCATTTTTTAACTACAGGCTTTCTAACTCCAACCTCAAGTTCCAATTATAGTCTCTCTGGGTTGAAAAATTCTAGGTAGTATGTCTACTATACATCTTGATAATCTATTTTTACTAGAACAAAATTATACTGCATACTTACAAGGGCAATCTAGAAGAGGAAGAAAGCTAACGGTTGAACAAATCTGTCTCAAAACGTCACGAATTTCTTTCTGAATCACTTTAAGATCCTTTTTGCCAATTATTTCACCCCCTTCTGTGGCAGATCCTTCTGGTTTCTCATACTCCAATTTGAAGTCCCACCTCTCCAGTACTTCCTTCGTGTTTACATTTGCAATTACCAAAGACATTTTATTCACTTGTTCATTGAGTAACCAATCTGTGAATTTAAAAAACAAATAACATTATATATAACTCAACTTCACTGGCCTACTATAACGTTAAAGAACTTTTTAGTTTGGAAAATGTATAATAAAATTAATCATTTAATTGAAATAACACACTATATTATTGTATTGCTATACGACTATCACCATTACCAGTTGGTGTATTAAGTTAATTGAATTTAATTTTGTTAGTAATATGGATATACAGGCTTAAAAACATGATCCATAATTCATTAAGTACATTGAGAACACACCAACTATATTACTAATAACTTTTTATTTTTGTGAGTCCTTTCAATAGCAAGGCTATTTTCATCAGACATAGTGAACCCAAGTTGCTATTATGACAATCAGATAAGAATGAGAAGACTATTGCATTATCTTAGACTATTGTTTGTTGTAGACTAGTATCTCAAAACTTTCAGTATTGAGTGATCCTCAATAGTATTAACTGTGGGAGATCATTGATAGTCACTTTGATGATCTTGTACAAAACACTGATGACTATATAATATAAGCTGCCTCATGTGTCTTGCATACATATAAAGTCCCTAAATTGAATACATTTTTATTTAGTATATCCAAATTTATATATATATATATATATATATATATATATACTGTATATATATATATATATATATATTCTGAACTCAAGAATAATAGCCCAGTCTTTTTGGGGATGATATTTTCTTTTTGTAAAAAGAATTTGTAAATGTTTGTTTTTACTTTCTGCTGAATTAAGGCTGAGAATGTTTAAACATTTTTCCTATTCTATGCACATATAATTGAAAATTTATTTACTTGAGATGGGAACTTTCTTTTATACCTATAAAATCAAGAAAACTACAAATTTTCAAAAGTTTGTTTTACATAAAATTATTTTTCTTTGTATTAATAATAATAATTTATGGATACTCCATTGGTGAAATTCACCTTCTTAGGCTCAAGGTCCTAAAATTTCGCACCCACTCCTCCTTAAAAACTAGTTTGTGACTATAAAAATGAGAAAATCATTAGAGCATTCCAAAATAATCAATATAAGACATGTTACTAGTGTTATAAAATCCTTAATAACGTCAAAATTCAAGTCATATTGATAGCATTTTTGCAATTGTATTTAAAACTAGGCAGAAGTTATAATTTTCTAGTTTGCAAGCTCCACTTAGTGAGCATATTGGTAAATTCGCTACTGAAATAATCTATGTACAATAATATTTATTTTTATTTATGAAGTTCGTAATTCTGAGCAATTACTTGGTCAACCCCAAACTTTTTTCATATTTTACTATGGTCATAAGGATGTTCTCAGAAAGCAAGAAATATATAATTCAAGCCCCGCAAGGCCGTCCTACAGGTTGCCAAGTGATAAGAAGGTTCAAAGTCTACGCGATAACAGTGGCTTGCGGGAGATGCGCGGAAGGCCAGTTGTGACAGTACCGTTATGGCTAGTGGTTCCTCCGATAATCCTTTTTTATGTGACGGGTGTGAAAACACGTTACTTAGTTTCACGGTTTCAAATGAAGATCAGGAAAAGTTCAAACGTTTTTTGTACGCACACAGCGTTTTGCAACGCACCAAAGTTTGCCCTCTAGAATTTGATATTTTACTGATATGTACTATCTCGAGGAATGTTTTTCTTTTCGTTGACATCAGTGCTGCCGAACCCCGCGCTGATGGCCAGAGGCACTCGTCTCAATGCGATAACAACTAATTAATTTGTAGCTCAAAATTTAAGAAAAACATTGTACATTTGGATCAAAATTCTGCTCATTTCAGTATTATTTTTCATTTACGTTAACTTTCCGGGGCCTAAATTATGTTTTTTAATTTCACATACATCTCTAGATTATCGTAGTAAAATATGAAAAAGTTTGGGGTTGACCAAGTAATTGCTCAGAATTACCATGAAGTTTTTATACAAAAATATTAAAGAACAGAAAATACTTAATAAGCATTATTAAACTTAAATCTTTAATTTGATTTTTTGTATTTTCTAGCATTTGTCTTTAAAACAATATTTTTCATGTTTAGCAGGCAGTTTTAAAAATGGTACACTTGACAAAGACATTTAAGACAAAATTAATATACAGTAAAAAATTAACATGTTCCATAGTCTATTGACTTCCATAGTCCAAGTTCTAACTCTCTAATCGAGATATCAAAGGTTCAACACTCAAGGAAGTCACAAATTTTAGCCAAAGAGTTTGTCCTATTTTCCCATAAAAAGCAAAAACAAATGGACAAGCAGCAAATATAATCACATTAAATACAATAATTTCACAATTAATTCTTGTTAAATCCAATTTATGAAAAGAAAAAGATTGTTCCTTTGATAGTAGATCTATGCACATAATTTAGAATGAAGAGGAAAACAACATAAAGGGAAAAGAACTGAAAAAAATGTGCTCGGGTCCAAAAAGAGATTTGATCCTGGGACATCTCTAATACATATTTTAAGTACAACCTTAGACTGTGCAGTTAATTGCTCTGCCATTAATATGCTTGTTACATACAAGGGCATAGCCAGCGAGGGGGTCCGGACCTCCCAAATTTTCAACTTTTTCAATTACTTTTTTAGAAAACTATTATTATTATTTAAATATAAATAATTCAGTATTACTGACAAGTAAACTTTTTAAGTAACAAAATGGGGCCTTACTCTCTATTCACAACGGGAAATTGTCTAGACCCCTCCAACATTTTTTCCTGGCTACGATCTTGTAGCCTGTTGAAATTAATAATTAATATTATATCTTATTATAACTCAAAAATTTGATAACTAACCTTTGATCTGACCCAATACACTCTTGAGAAATCCAATGATCTTATCATCTGTTGAAACCAAAATGGAAAGCCCAAAGTGTTCTTCAGTATTAAAACTTTCAGGAGGGTAGATTCCCCTTTGAAACAATATGCTATTGATGCCATAATCTGAAACAAATTTGATAATTATTTTAAATAATATTAATGTTATCATGTTAGCAAATGTCTATCATTATATGCTACAAAAAACAGAAATACAATGTTTCAAAAACTTGTAACTGCCCTCTTCTCAGGTGTCAAATCCTAAAACAAGGTTATACATCTAACTTTACATATGATTTTTACTTAATTATGTCCTGTCTACCGTTATGTATACTTGTAAATTTATCACTCTGTTAACCTATTATTTGTGTAGCTCTTAACTAGTATATTATTTAAATATTATATGCAATTGAAAATTATTACAGTTTATACTGTTTTTTTAATATCAATACCTTGAATTTGAATAATAATTTAATAAATAGCGCTCCACCAATCTAGCTAGTCTTAGCTTCAAGAGTCAATTGTTCATCAACTACCCCTACATACTTCATGATTTCTTATGTTCAATTTATTTAGGTCAACTTGCTATTATCTATATATTAAACTTTTTTTAATGCAAATATATTATTTTAAATGTATTATATAATTTTTTTAAGATTTCTAGTGTACTTTTAGAAAAATAAAATCATTAGACCCAATAACATTTTTAATAACAATCTATTTACCCATTCACAGTAACATTGTCAAAAACTAGAAGAATTTTTTGAGACAAGTAAGACTTTTATATTAAGGTTTTTACAGTCAGCCGCGTCTAAAACATTATTAAAATTAATAATATCACCTGGGCAAACATTCCAAACCACATTTAAAATTATAAATCGTAATACATTATTGGTAATATTCGAAATCTTATGCGTTTGAAAATAATACTTCATGAATGTAGACTTTTGAGGTCAATGGGTTTATTTTCTACAAATAACAAAATGACTGTCCCAATACCCAGGAGTAAGGCTGCAGCTCGCTTACCAAGAGGTACACAGGCGTCCTACAGTGTGTCAAGTGGTTCACAAAGTCCTGAGACAGATGCTCATGTGGTGTCGATACAAACCCTCCGTATCCAGCGGCCTACTCGAATACATATAGAAGTAGGTGTCAGACAAAATTGTAGGAGCAAACTGACTAGCAATACTTGCTTCTGACAGTTTGCTCCTCCAGTGTGCATCCAGACAGTGTTAAAGGCAGCCTAGCATGAACATAACGACATGCTAGCCCTGTCCGCTTTGACTGGAGAGCTGGCTTTGAGAGGAGAGAGTACAGAGCTGGCCTCCCTTTAATTCAAGGTGACATGCTGAGATATAGTGCCTGCTATCCCTCCTCATGATTCTCGACAGGAGGAAGCCCCTGTTGCCAACCGTACCCATCCTGAATACCCAAAATCATTCACCATATAGCTACAATCAGAAAAAAAAACACGTGTCATTAGTGTATTATTTTTTTTAATTTTATTGTGAAGCAATTATCCAACTGTTGTGTTTACTTTTGTTCAGTATTAAATTGTGCATTTTTTGTATAGAATACATTTTTAATTCTTGATAGATTTAACACACACATCAATACATGTCATGGACGGATAACAAAATAAAGTGAATAAAAACATTTCTTGTTACGTTATTTAAGTAGTTTAAGACCACATAAACAGAAATTATGGTGTGTTAATATTTTTGTTTAGTATTATTTAGTTATTTCTTTAAAAAATGACATTCAAGACTTCAAATTTAAATATTTATATTTTCACAAAGTTTTAGAAAAAATGACACCAGTTAGAGGGTTAACTACCTAAAAATTAACAATTGGATTGGATTTATAAAAAGCAATAATTTAATGAAGAATAAAATGACTATTTAGGCTATGTATATTTATAAAATGTAACATGCAAAACAGTGTTACATGTAACATTTAGTTACGTTTTACCATGTTAAAGGATAAAAGTCTCTGACACTTTGTGAGACAAATGATACATGTACATCGCCATTACACTAGCGGCTATTACTCAAAATAACATACACATTATTTTACTTAGTTCAAATTTAGAACAATAATGCTGAACTGAATTACGTTATAGGCTTTTAAGATCGTATAGTAGTGAAGTTATATTTTAAAATGTAAAAGAAATGTAGGTATTTAATATTATAAAAAATAATAATACTTTAGTTATATTTTTATAACCATACTAGCGGGCCCGGCGCGCTTTGCTGCGCATTTCAATAATTTTTTGCAAAAGTTGCCCGCGGCTTCGCACGCAAATTTCCCGTTGAAAACAGTACACTATATTCACTTATTCTTTTTCTATCACATTCTAAACATTGCTGAGATAATTGATAGTCGTTCCATCGTGAGCCTCTTGGGCGTATTATGAAGGTATGTACCATATTCCTGCCTCTATCTAGCTGTTACCCACGGCTTCGCACGCAAATCTTAAGAACCGAAGTCCTTATATTACTTAGTAAATTTTTTTTTTTTACTATAATAAATTTTAGATTAAATTAGTTATATCTCCGATGCCACGATTGAGCTTGCTTTGTTGTCTTGATCGAGAGAATATGTACACACGGAGTTTTGAGAACCATACTTCTGTCAAAAAAAAACAACTAAGGTTGATTTTATAACATTCTTTATATTTGTAGCCAACGTAAGATAGTAATTATGATATCTGCATTACTCTTCTGATCTGATCAAGCATGAGCATGGTTTATATTAAATAAATATTGCAGTTAAAGGTGAATTTTTACGTCAAATTTGAATTGTATTATCTGGATAGTAAAGTCTATGGTTAACAGTGATTGCAAAAACAGTTTAAACAAAATTTGTCGTTTCTCTTAAGCTTACTCTATGCTTTAAAACTATAAGTGTAATATATGTTTACAAAGAACAGCTGATTAAAAATTTGAAAAGACGTTAACATATGTTTGCTGCAATGCATTTCTTATGGGTATTTCTGTAACCAGTGGGGCGGAATCCTGAATCGGGAAAAGGGATGGGCATAGCTTATAAACCTTCTCCGTGGAAAAATACATATACGTACAAATTTTCATCATGATCGGTCCAATAGTTCACGATTCCATAAAGGACAAACATACAAACATTCATTTTTATATATATAGATAAAACAAACCTCTCTACAAAATTATAGCCAATCTGCAAAGGTATTTCGCATGTACCGATGACGTCAAAACTATATTAATTTATTAGAAAGTCATAGTTGGTTTGATTCCAACTAAAATAGTACATGATAAATATATTCATTAAATAGTGTCAAAAAAAGTCTTCCAAGTGCGATATTTGTAACTTTGTGTATTGACTTATCTTGCAACGAAACACTAATTTGATTTCCACCTTTAATTCTAGTATTCATCTCATCACTACAAACTGGACACTTTGGGTTTAAAAGGAACAAGACCATTATCTTGTAGCCATTTGAAACATTGTTCAATATTTAAAAATATATTTAACACAAAAGAGCATGTTCTCCACCCACCATTGTTCTTGCCAATGCCATTACTCACTACACAAATTATTCTAATGATTTTACTTTGTTTGAATTAACTTAATTTTAAACAATATTATTTTGTAAAATAAAAACAGCTGGCAATTATTAATTATGAATATCTATAGGTCAAATGTTTGTTTATATTCAATAGTTTATGATACTATTAATAGATAGCTGATATGATTGTCGTCGTGGCCGCTTAGTATACAACCCATAGTTTTGGTACCGCAGAGAAGTGCGCCTGCCTGGGGAGAATCCTTTCCTCCATTTCCACAAAAGCAGTTACTCAATGATATCTGGACAAGCTGTTAAGTACTGTAAAATATCTGAAATGTATATGTCAAGGTTAAAGTTTGTTTTGTAATATTTAATGCTATTGTTAAATTACTTTTGTTGCTTTAATGTGTTAATCTCGTTAATGTTTTATAATTCTTGTTGCGTACTATTACTGTACAATATCGAATTTCGGTAATATACCGGCCGGGGTAGGGTACGCTAAGCGGACTCAGTCTTTTACATTGATATTACTCAATTATAACTTTCGATATAACTAGGCCTAACCGATACTGATTTTGAACAATAACTAACTTGTAGGCTATCAACTATAAATACTTTTTCATATAACAAACGTATTTTCTTTTATAGATAATAACAGACCGTCGATAGCTCGTGGAGAACCATGAAATGAAGTTTAAAAAGTGGCATATCAGTCGAACTGCTTGCAGATCATCTCTGTGAGTATTTGTGCAGAAGAGAAGTGCAGTTTTCTAGAGAAGATGCTTCAACAACTTCTCGAAAACGGTTAATCATTGCTATTAATACAGGAGAAAACATATAAATAATTAAGCATATTTCGTATTCCCTGTAATAGCCTAAAAGTTTTTATGTTATCATTTCATTATTATTTGAGTTTTTCTTATTTCCAGTTCTAATAGTTTGTGATCGTTAGAGCTCATTTATTATTTACAAGATTTATCACTACATGTGTTGTATTAGTTATTTTAATTTAAAATATGTTTGTGATTATGGCTATGGGGTCCTATTCCGTTAATTCACCACCAGAGGCATTAATTGTGGAAAATACATTATGTAATTAAACAGAAAGGAGAAAAAAACACAACATAAGGAATTTAAGATATATTTATATCCTTGTTATGAAATTTTTAAGAAACACTTAGCTATAGTGAAAAACTTAAACCACACTTATAAAAAGGGATGTAAATTAAAGACACCATATTTAAAAGTTTTCTATAATTATTGGGGTGGCATGAAGTGGGAGATGTGCTCAAACATCTTTTCAAAAAGGTTTTTGGGTCCATATTTTTTGTGCCACATATACTCGCATAAGTAGCTTTGGACGAAATGTACCCCACTGCCTCTTATTGCACGATTTAACTTTAGACCACATATTTTCAACTGTATTAGTGTGGGCAAAAGTCTAGGGGTCAACAAAATTGATTGAGTGGTTGACCGTCATGTGATGGTAATTAGCTTAAAGTCCGTTGTAGGCACGCCTTTGATCAGTTATAATAGTTGTTCCCGGAGCGACATTTTCAATAATGATGAGCAATAAAGTTCGAGCTGTTCTGTTAGGGACGGCACAAGAAAACATTCCTTTGTTTCCCTACAAATCCCACCCAAAACCCACTGTTCGGAAACAACCTACCTCTGTTATACTTTCTTTTACTGAAGCAACTTTCATCAATCTCAACGGTAGTATTAGGACCCCCAATAATTACATTGTTGGTCATTACAGTGTACTCACAGACCTCCCGCATATACATATTCCAATCTACAACTGTATTATGGTTCATGTGTAGTTCGTCTTCACAAAAGTATATTCCTTGCTCCAACAATATATGAATAGAATTATCGTTTTGTACTAAAAAAAAAAAGGAAAAAGATTATCGTTTCCTGTTAAAAAAGTATCCACTCGTACAGGTTTATATTCCCGACACTCGTGTTTGGAACACAACCAACGGTCTTGAGTGTCACTGAGCCGTAATGTCATGTCATGTTTATTAGTACACAACCTCGGGTTGTATTAGTACAAACACCAGTCAATTGCAAAAACCGCACTGCCTTTTTTTTACTGTCGCACTCACTAGCAAGCCGTAACATATTCATACTTGTGGAGACACAGTGATTGACTGGACTGGCCACCGGGCGCAAGGTTGCTTATCTTTATTGCTAAGCGATAAGATAAGGCTTGCAAGCTTCTTAAAGGATCAAAAAGAACCGGAATGAACATTCCAAAGTGCGTTGAACATTTCTGTAACCGTATTTAATATTGTTAGTGGTGGTGAATTAACGGAAAAGAGCCAGCTATGGATATGTTTATATGATTTATAAACGTCTATTCGATAAATGAATATTAAGTATCGATGATTGTACTAATCTATATAAAAAAAACTGGACCCCCTTATTGTACTTACCCATATACCGAACTGTTTGATAACAATCAAATAACAAGAGCGTAGGTTACTGTAAGTCGGTAATTGTCACATTAAGGGCCGGAGCGGCAAAATACGAGTTTTGCGTTATTAACTTATTGGAATCATCCTACAGAACAAAAAAATATAAGGTTTGACGGGGTGGAAATGAGAAATAACGAAGTTCTAGAACATAAAAAAATGGAACAACTGTTCAAGCGCGGAGTAATATTTCCATGTTCTACATCCACATCGGGCATCACATGACCTTTTGTGACCATGATTCAACCTCGTGATGACGTCATCGAATGCGGCACCATCTTTGCTAACGTAAATTAAAAATAATACTGAAATGAGCAGAATTTTGATCCAAATGAACAATGTTTTTCTTAAATTACGAGCTACAAATTAATTAGTTATTATCGAGTTGAGACAAGTGCCTCCGGCCATCAGCGCGGGGCAGCACCGAATGTGCTGCCCCGCACTGATGTCAACGAAAGAAAAACATCCCTCGAGATAGTACAGTACCTATCAGTAAAATATCAAATTCTAGAGGGGCTGATCAGAAATATAAATTGAATTGTAATGGAAAGGCAATTATGTACTGTGTAAAAAAACTTAATAAATCATGAATACCCCTAATATGAATACGTATATAAATGGACATTAATAGAGAACACTTACCATTAGTGTCTTCCACACAATGTACAGAAACTTTGAAATAACCTCGGTTCGGTCGAAACGTAACCTCTTAACATGCCCGACAAAACACTCCGACACACCAATTCACTACGATTGGTTGAACTAGTGGCTGGTTGATCCATAATAGTCACGCACTCACTCGATCCAACCTACAGTACAAGTTATCTCTGACTTCTGCCCTAGAGCGCTCAGATAACAGATACGCTATCAGTCTCACCAGCAGATAATATTTACAGATATCCAGACACAGCACACAAACAGAACATTAAAACATTAAGAACTTAACTATTTAATGTATATACCCTCTAAAATCATGTTATTTGCCATTTGCACCCCCTAAAACCATATATATTTTTTGTTCAGGAGGACGAGCAGAATACGTTGATAACGTCAAATTCGTGATTTGCCACCTCGACCTATAATCTTATAATTTCCTATAAGTCTCCCCTATAGCTGAGTGAGACATGTACAGTCCTGAGGACAGCTATAATATACCTAAAGACACCCCTAAAATCAATGTGTTAGGTTAAATGATACCATTATTTCAAATGAAATAATTGAAGAAAAGAGGTTATCCCTATATTCAACTCATAGTGGTAACTCAGAAATACTTTATATATGTACTTCTTTCAGGATGCAATTTTACATCTTTAAATTTTTAAATTCCATGTGATACACAACTATATATAATGTTTTACTTACTCAGATAATCTACAACTAACTCAACAGAGCCTTTAAGAGTAATGGTGCTCCGGGTTTGCTGCTCTGAACTTGTCATTGCGAATGAAGTCAATTTCAATTATTATAAATTAAATTAATACAACTACAAAGTATAAACAAATTCAGTTCAGAGTTTGATTCAAATATTCAAACTGAATAGTCTATCATAATTCAATTCCACCAGTCCAAGTTCAGCGGACGAATCGCAACGTTTCGTTCTTTCGGTCCATTTTTAATCTTTATTTTAGCCATTGGTTTAAAATCTATAAGGCCTATAACAAAATAACATTATTACCATAAATAATACATATAAATTACAACATATCAATTTTTACTGGAATGTTGTTGTTCTACTTTCGTGAATTAAAACCAGTAAATACACTATTAAACTAATGTACATAACAAATTAAATGGAACATAACAACAACAACAACTGAAACAATTCTGAAAAATAGAACAACACATTATTATATGAAAATAAATCAAACGTGAAAGCTATTGAAATGTTAGAAAAATCACTTTTCAGAATTATTTCTGTTACAGTTTTATATTAAATTGTTCTATTCGATCGTTTACATATAAAAACAATCGAGTAATGATTTTGAACAAATTCGTTTTTACCAATCATTAAAATTCTCTAACTATTTTTCGTAGTGAATAGAATTATGTCAATGGCTACCGGGCTCGTTGAAGATTCTTCCATAAACAGTTTTGAATTGGTTTAAGGCAAAAGCAACTGGGAAAATGGAGGAAACTCCATTCTCAAGAATCAAATTATCACGGCCTGATCAAGAATCGAGGGATACTTTCAGCAGTTATCATTCAGTGTCATCATTCAAAAACAACAACAAAAAGATTTTAGTAGAGCCCTCACACTCTGCCAGAGAATTTCAATTCGCGAATAGAAAGATGAATACTTGCAGAGGTATTTACAATATGGCTTGGCACCATTTCTCGGGCCTTTTCAATGAACATGGGATGATGAAAACTCATACTTCAACGCTACCAACAAAAAGCTTTGCGAATTAGACAAATGTGACATATTCGTCGATGGAGATTTCTTACTCCATAATGGGGTTTGAGATAAAATATATGCCAGACAGTTGTCAAATTCATGAAGGTTCACAATCCAGGCAAGACCCTCAGTACTGTTTGTTTCTTGGCTGTTACCAGAATTCTTGCAACATAAAATAAGCTGAATATGAGCACCGATATCGATTGAAGAAAAGTTGCAAAATCAACTCCTTGCAAATCCTTGAGACAAAATTAACAAGAAAGAATGTACTCTTCCATTCTTTAAAGTAATGTTGTCTCCAAATTGAAGCTGATTCATTTACTCTCTTGTATTTCAACTGGAAGGTAACGCAATTACTATTAAACAAGAAACAGACGATCCTGATATGTTAATGATCATAATAGTCATTGGTAAGTTAACAAATTCACAATCAGTTGTCATTGAGGAGGACACAGACCTTACAGGCCCTCTACAAAAAGATCATATTGATGAAACCGCACAAAGTGAAGGTTCCAACTTGTCTGTATTCTACCGTTGAGTTACTGAAGCTTGGATAAGATATCACATTAGCCAACATTTTGCAAAGATAAACTTTGATATGATAAACTGCTAAAGAAGGATGGTAATAGCATATGTTGGTAAAGTTTTCAAAAGTCTTAACCACTCACAAGCAGGTTAGAAACCAGTGCAATAATCATAGTTATCATATAGTCATCTTTATTATCCTTAAACACATTACATGCAATAGATGTAGTCAAATTATATATGTAATCAAAACAGTAAGTACTTAAAACTAAGTAATGATATACAAGTCACCTAAATTAGTAAAATGATAACAATATTGACTTTCTCTCTCAGCACAACTACTTCCAGGCCAGAACATGTACCCCAGCAGACACTTAACTTCAAAAATGCAATGTCGAAACGGTCATTCGCTGGCTTCGAAGAGTTGACTACCAAACAATGAGCTGACAATGCAACATAGAAATGCTATTCATGGACTTTTCCCATCGGCTCCAGAATGTAATTTGTCTCAACATCCCTCTGGATAAACCGCGGATCCAGCTTCCCACCATGGTTCACTAATGAGTTAAAGCAATTAGTAATTATGAAGGTTCTACACAAGACATACAAGTCAACGTTAAACTTAACCGACTACTATCGTTTTGGTATGTTTCGAGTACGGTGCAAGGCTCTAGCAGAGTAATGTCACAGAAAATATATTCACCACGTTGAATCCATAATCCCAGCTAACATTAACGCTTTCTGATCTCATGTGAACAACCCGAAGAAAAACTCTAATTATTACACACCACTTCTTGAGTACAACCATGAAAGTGCAAAAGATCCCACTAGCCAGTGTAACCGTAAACAGTTCTTTTCAACAGTCTTTCAGGAGCAATACCCAAGGATTCTTGATTTCGTCTTCAATTCCAGCATTCTAGCTGCGTGGTCACTCCTACTCAGGTTGAGGAAAAATTATTATCTGGTCCAGTCCAGATAATATACCTCTAAGTGTCCTCGAGCATTGTGCTCATGCATTGTTCCCTCACCTGGCGATTTTATTTAATGCCCTTTTATCTAATGGAATTTTTACTACCAATCTCAAGAACACCTTTCTTGGTACCAATTTTAAAATCTGGAAACCGGAGTGATGTTTCAAACTACAGGCCAATTGCTTTACTACCCACCACGACCAAAGCCTTTGAAGCACTTGTTCTGGACGAATTGGCTTTTGCGTTGAAAAATGTCATTATACCTAAAGAACATGGATTCCGTAGTGAAAAATCAACAGTGACAAATCTAGTTGGTATGGAGGACTACATATTTTCTGCTTTCAGAATGAGAATGCAAGTTGAGCGCATATATCTTGATTATTCAACGGCGTTCGATACACCTCCTATTTGCTGATGATCTCAAGATATTCAGTAGAATCGCCACTGCAGATGATTGTATTCAGTTGCGAAATTCCCTTGCTACCGTCGAGTTGTAGAGTGCTGAAAACTGTCTAAGAATCGATGCCGAGAAATGTGCTGTCCTCACATTCTCACGGGCGCAGAGTTATTCACGCACGATTATGTCTTATATGATTCCAATTTGGGCAGGATTGATAGTATCAAGGACCTTAGTGTTGTGGTGTCTTCATCTTGAAATCCTGCGGGAAATATACATTATGTTTCCAACAAAGCATGCCAACAGCTTGGGTTCATCTTCAGGTCGTCCCGAGACTTTACTTCACCTTCTACTCTGATCACGATCGACAAGACATTAGTGCGCCCAATATTGGAGTACGCATCTGTTGTCTGATGCCCCTACATGATACACACTGATCCTTTGGATACAATTCAATTGAGGTAGGTGCGACTGGTTGGGACACGCATGGGCTTCCGTTACTCTGAAGTACCAATTAATGAACTTATGAACTTCAACTCTGCTTTGGACTTGAGACTCTTGGTCAACGGAGATCAATTCTTGACCAGATGTTCCTCTACAAATCTCTAAACGCACTTATTGATTGTCCGGAGATTCTAGACTTCATTGATTTTAAAGTGCCAAGAGGAACTCGATCGACGTGTCTTTTTGCTAAACGATTCGATCCCACTACTTATGGTCAACACAGACGTATTCCTCGTCTTCTTAATGACGCGTTGGCAACCCGTTGGAGTTGTGGAGCAGTGCTAACATTTTCGGGCAACCGATGGAAGCGTCACACACGCCCCCTGAAGCCTTAACTTTCTTTTCTCTCTTTCCCTAGTTTAATCACTAAATTGTTCTCTTTTCTGTTAGAGTGAGAAACGTATTACACACTGACATTTTACCTATGGTTTTAGTTAAGTTTTTTGTTGTTACCCGTTTTGTAATTATTTTTTGTTCTTAGAATATTTTTTCTGTTCTTTAATTAATTTCATAAACTCATTTTAACCTCTTCTTCCTTCAAGTAGTTTTAATTAAATTAACCCTACATGTTTGTTATTTCAAAGTTTTATTGTTGTTAACTACTATATTATGTTTATTTACCTCACAATATTGTATCTAGTCTGTGTAATGGGAAACTGTTGAAATAAATAATTACATATTTATAATTAAATGCCAATTTCAGAATGTTATTACTGATTAACATTTTAACAAACTAAAAAATGCGTTGACGTAAATACTGTATCAGTACAGTTGGAGGAATTTAGCTGTGCTCGTGCAGCCCTAATACTACCCTTTCAAAAAACGAACGCTATCTGTGTGGCGGGTTGCGTTTACGTGCTAGCCGCTGAGATGAAGGCGCAAGAATCTCTTAACGACTTTAAACTCACGATTTCGATTTGCCGATTATTATTCACACATACGTTATTTTCAAAAACACGTTAAACAACAATATAACAACTGAATAACAAGGATAAGTCCTATTACTGTTATTATTTGGTATTCTCTTATTATTTAATTTACAATCACTTCAATAATATTTAATTAATTTAAATGCTAGAATATAATTTTCTAATAACAAATGTTACTTACAATGATTGTTTTTACATTGGAGTTCTTCAATTCCACTCAAGTTGTCCTCGTCTTCTGGGTCACTGTCACTGCTGTCTGTATCCGAACCAACTTGATATCTTGTCTTCGCATAGAGCTTTAGCTTGATACATAGTGAAAGATGTATTTCTCATAACCACATGATGTTGGCTTCGGCCCAAATTAACTCAATGGGATTGAGGTCTGGGTGGTAGGGCGGAAGTCGTAAGATGTCATGACCCTGTAGTTGAACAGTTTCGTCCAAGGCGTACCAGACATGCCTTGGTTTTGTATAGCTGCACAAGTTTGTAGAGTTAAACGGATAAACGGATAAACGGATATCGTCGCAGAATGGTATTCCGTTTTTTGAAAGTCACACCTTCATATCTGCTTCCTACTTTTAGAAGTAGGAGCTTTATCAATTTGTACGTTATGATAGGGCGCGTTATCGAATACTAGTACTGAATTTGGTTCTAAATGCGGTAACACTTTTTCCTTTATCCACTGCATAAAAATGTCCCCATTCACATTGTCGTGGTAGTCTCCACTATGGTTGCTTGCTTTCCATCATGTAAAAGCATTGGGCAAGAACCTTTTCTCTCCATCCGCATGGATAATTATTAGTCTCTCGCCCTTGGAAATCGGCACGTGTAACCCTTCATATGAGCCATTTGACCAAGTTTGGTTAGATACGTGAGACGATAGTATATAAGATTCGTCTAAATAAATATTATGGGGCGTCCTTTCTCCCTGTAATTTTTCAACGCTCTCAAGTATGTTATCCTCTTCTCTCGGATTTCTGGCTTTTCAATTAATAATTTCCTATTGTTTGCCGTCCTTCTCCAAATAAATTCCAGGTCCTTTAATACCCACCTAAAACTTTTCTCACAACCCTGGAAATATATTTTGTCCCATAGCGCCTCCCTCAAAAGTTTTGCAGTCGCTATTCGATGTCCTTCAACATGGAAATTGTCAACTATTCTACGTCGTTGACGGTTTTTTGTTTGGTGTAGTAAAACTTGCCTCACACATGTTACTAACCTTCAACTTGTTAAGTTCACTGTTTATTTTAGTCACAACTCGCTCTGACACTCTAGTTGCTGCAGCAGTTCTTTGGCGAGCATTTGACAACGGAATTTTAACAGTTTGATGGTCTGCCTCTTCCTTCATAAATGTATAAACATTACTCACAATTTCGCGAGCCTGACTATGAATAGGCTTTTGAATTTTGACTTTAACTCAACAGACATTATCGGTAAAAGCGAAGCACAAGGTACACTCAGCACTGTCTTAAAACAGACTGATTGTGGCGAGTGCGATGAGTTATTTGGGCCAATACGATTCCTGAAAGGAGGGTTTTAACCATGAGTCAAAGGAAATGTTTTCGGGACGCAGCGCATAATGCTACCCCGCCACCCCTCCCGCCCATCACCACACACTCCAGGTCACGCGCACAGCTAAAGTCCTCGAACTGTAAATTTAGTATATTGAAATACAGTTTGTTTTATTTTCAAAATGTATAGTGTTGCCACCACTGATTAAGGAAATGTACAGTCACCTGTTCCGTAGGGATGGGAATTTTTCTTAACAACATTTTATTGATTTACAATATGTTCAATCTGAGAAAAAATAAGTATATAGTATATTCGGAAACATCAGTCGTTCGTTTATTATAGTGCAGTCATTGAAGCATTGTTGGTCCGAATTTTTTTACTGTGAACCGAATTGCATAAAATTTTGGAATTAGGTTCATCTTACCCTTAACTTCAAAAGTGAAAATGATTTGAACTCCGCAACCACCCTGGGGGTGGTTGCCACCCCTTCTCGGGAGTGAATTTATTTTTTTCAAAATAACCTCGGATATCGATAGAAGGCCTAATTTTAAGCAAAAAATCATCTATAACGTTTTCGAAAAATCCAATAATTTTCAAGTTATTGGCAATTGAAAATTCGCAATTGTTTCACGTTTTTCATCGGTTTTTTGCAAATATCTCCAAAAATATACGTTTTTATCGAAAAATTGTATAAAGAACACAATTGTAGCAGGTAAAACAATGAATAATTTTGTTTTTTATAAAGTATTCTAAGTGCAATATTGAGCTAGATAATAAAAATCAAAGCCGTTTTTTATTTTGTCTGAAATTTAATCGATGTGGTCAATACCATCTAGCGGCGAGCAGATGCATTTTAGGCATTCTAATAAAAAAATATTTTTATAGTGCTTGAAATAAGCTTTAAAATGAGCACTATTAAAAGTCTTTTGCACGTAAAATAAGTGAGCTGTATTGCAAATAAGAGGAGCATCTAATGTTTTTTCTTTTAAATCAATGGGTTTCATAAGTGCCATTTCCACCAAAATTAAAAATTAATCGTATTCCGCCCTAGAATCAACTTTATTATGAAGAGTGTAATAGATTTTATCAGTTTGGCTGCTTCAGGACACATATTTTTAAAAAAGTCACGATTAAAAAAAATTTTAAATTTTTAAAAAAACCACCTTTTTTTCATAAATATCTCAAAAATGACGACATATACGAATAAAAGTGTAGGTATGAAAAAATGTAGGTATATTTCTGACAAAACAATTTGGATTTTTTGATTTTTCTGTAAAACAAAAATTGACGGAAATATGATTGTTTAAAGAGCGCGTGGCAGCGCAATCACAGCCTCTCTTAAGCCCTTTAACCCTTCACCATTTGAGAAAAAAGGTTTTTTACTATATATCGCAATAAAGGATGTTGTAGCTCTCTTAATTACCTTTTACAATGGTTTTTTATAAAATTGTGATAGCATGAAAATTGAAGGAGTTATGGTCAAAAAAACTTATCATATTTTTTTCTTTTTAATAACTGAAAATTTCGGAGTGTGAATATTTGGAGCAATGTGAAAGTACGCAGTATAGTAGAGACCCAAAACTATTGTAATGTGTATATATATATATATATATATATATATATATATATATATATATATATATATATATATATACATAATATGGCTCATATATTTTGGAAACGTAGGCATGAAATACCATACCAACTTTCTTATATGTATATATAACACATGTAAATGAATTTTGTATAATTCGTAAATATTTTATCCAATAAATAGCAATTTTTTACTCTAAATTAAATTATTTTTAAATAATATGTAATCATATATATTTACTGTTTTTAATTTAGGGGTAGTTTTAAGGGTAGAAAAGCTTAAGAATATGATAATCATTTTCGAGAGTGTGGAATAATATTTAATCCTTTTCATTTTATAAAAAAAAAAATGTTTTAACACATTTTTTATCAAGGGGTAGTTTTCAAGGGTTGAAAGGGGGTTAAAAATTTGATAATTATTATAGAAAATATAAAATATTACTTACTCTATACTTACATCTTTTTATATCATACCAAAGTATTTTTTGTGATTTTTTCAATTTAGGGGTTGTTTGCAAGGGTAGCAAAAATTATTTTTAATATGAGGTAATTGTGTTAAAAAACACTTTAAAATTTCACCACTTACTATTAAACATGTTTTCTAGCGATAAAATGGCTCAATGTCGATTTTTCCATTAAGGGGTTGTTTACACCCCTTAAAAAATAATAGGCGGAGTTCAGATCATTTTCACTTTTGAAGTTAAGGGTAAGATGAGGCTAATTCCAAAATTTCATGCAAATCGGTTCACAGTAAAAAAATTCGGAGGTAAGACCGTATTTTTCGCTTCAATGACTGCACTATTAGTGAGGTTATCTCCCAGACGGTAACAGGTTGTGGCAACGTTTTATTTCAGCAACTGTTGACAATTTAACATTGCGAAACGGTCGTTCGTCTATCCATTGGACAACGTTCTTTGAACAACGTTTTCCAGTGGCTGTTGCTTATAAAACATTATTGAAATATATTAAATTATTATAACACGAGATTTGTTAATGTCGTAATGTATTCAAAATTTATCTAATCTGCTTGGCCTCGTTGTTGTAATGCATTTTGAGATAATTAAAACTAATTTGGTATAATTAAGAACAAACTTTCAAAATTAATCTCATATTTGCCATCAAATTCTTTATAATTTTAATTTATATAAAAAAAATGTAACACACAATATTATTGGGCCAATGAAGCATTGCAAAATGTAATAAAACTCTCAAATATGGTTTTATTATATGACTGATTAATCACTCATATAATTTTATCGCCGATAATTAATTATACAATTAAAATTAATATGGATTCGTATTACACATCAGAATAAGTAATTAGTAAGAAATAACACGAAAATTATTTCAATTTCTTTAATTCTATAAGTGAACAATGCACACATAGTAACTTCCCACAACCACTAGATCATGAAAATAGTCAAACTGAACAATGTATTTTGTGTATTGAAACATAATTAACACTTTTGACGTGACAACGTCTTAAATTAGGTTGCGGCTCGGAGTCACTCATGAAAAAGTGTAACGCCCGGTAACGTTACGATGCCCGTCCAGTGGGTCCGCCGCCCGGGATCCGCACGGGATAAAGCAGATAACTGTGGGTCCGCCGCACGGGATAAAGCAGATAACTATGTTTATTCGTGAAAATGTGGAGTGCTTAGATTCGTCATTTACAACAACTACAACAATAAAGGTAAATAATTGTACACTGATATTTCATTATCGTAAACTATGATTGATTGATTAATTGTTAGATTGACACAAAAGTTGAGAAACTGAGTTTATAGGTTATGTCATACTATTGACAAATGTTGATAGTGTTAAGTAAATTATTAGTTTAAATCACTCTGCAATCAATCGTAATTCAGTCGATTGAGAAGAAACAGCGCGTATTGCTAGTCAAACATTTAAAATAACAAATTATAACCTCTAACCTGTCATAACAGTGCGACCAAACAAACGAACTAAACCGACCAATCACCACGCGCGGAGTTAGAATTTAACTGTGTTTAGCAAGAATTTCAAATTCCAATTTTAGTAAATGTTTTATTCAACTTTACCATTTACAATAACAAATTTTAATTAATTTCAAATTATGTACAATGTTTTAGTAAACAAAATATATTTCTATAGTTAAAATTTGTGCAATTCTTATTTTCATTCAATTCCTTGTTCCTATTGTGCAATTTAATAATATTCATATCAATAAATATTCTACCGAGAAAAAAGACGTTGTCACGTAAAATCTTCGCCCGTAAAACCGACTTTACAGGCAACCATAATTTTTTTTCTACTAAATATAAATTACGCTAGAACTTTATAAAACTGATGTACAAGCTGATATTATCGAGTTGTACATAGATTTCCGTTAATTAAATAATAACGGTCACACTATAACTCTGTTGTTTAATATAAACCCGTTGCTCAAATAACAGCTGAAGAGTTTCCGGGTTTCGGGTACTGTTTCCAGGTTAAGCTTACCGTTGCCGGCAACGAAACGAATGAATTCATTGTTCGTTGTCATAATGTTTCCAAAATAATAGCAAATGTCTCGCAACACGTTGCGGGGACAACTGTTTCTACGCGGTAACGCCTTTGTATATTATGTTACGTTAAATAACGCCCATCTCTACTGTTTTCCGCTCTCCCCTCTCCTTGTCAATGACCAGACCAGTGATGCCGTTACGTGAAGATATCCCTGGGAGGCCTCAGTGTTGAATTAACAAAATTATTTATTAATCCAATCAATGTGCGTATATTGTTAGTGGCATTTAAAATCCTATTATAACAAAACATTTCAGTAACAACAATAAATAATATTCATATTAAAATATTCATGGATATTATAACTTAAACAGATTTTAATACATGTCAGCTGTACACTCGATTTGATTTTTTATATCTATTATTTATTATTTACAATCTATTCAATAAAATATGAACAATAAGTTAATATGATAAATTAGAAAAACAATAGTTTGTTTAGCGTCCAAAGACATAAAGAATTTAAAAGCGATCACTTAAATCAGGGAAGTCGGTCCTTTGAAGTCTAGTATGCTCTATTGTCCAGTAAATTCAAAACGAAATTATTTTTATGTACTTCTAGCTTAGTTATGTAGCATAAACTAAACTTTGATATCTCTTCTTCTACACATGCAATTTCCAATATCTCTGTAAATCTCTGCATTTGTAAAGAACCACGGAGCTTGCACTGCAGTAGTCTTATCGGCACTTTGGATTGGAAAAGTTACTTTCAGTTACTGGAAAAAGAATTCTTTTCAGATTCAATAAAGATGCACTGATCCACAATTGAATCCCGAATGTCCAGATAAGTTTGAATACCAGTTTACACAACAATATATTGTCAGGAGAGATATGTGATTTTATTCCAAAGAGCCAATATACTTCCAAACACTGTATATAGCTGCAGTTGTTTGTTCTAAATGTGAGTTCCCCACGTTAATCGCCTATTGAGGTTCATTCCCAAATATTTTACATAATTTTGTTGAATTATAGCTGAATGTTGTTAAGGAATACATGTGAACAACGTTAAGAGTAAATGTAACATATACTGGTATATTTTCATTTATTTTTATTCTCCAACATTTGAGCCAATCAGAACAATTCAAAACATCTTGCTTGATGAGAAGCCAAAACTGTAGTGTCATATGCAAAGTTTACAGTTAACTATGATTGATTCGTCAGTATGTCTGTTGTGAATAGTGCGTACAAAAAGAGGCCCAATACACTCCCCTGTGGAACTCAGATTCAATATTTTTCAGACCTGAATAATAGTTTTGAAATTTAATTCCGAATTGTATTTCAGACAGATAAGATATAATAACATTGTAGAAATTAAGATGTAGAAATAATTTTATCAGACTTTGTCGAATGCCTAGTTTACATCAAGAAACACTGCAGAACAAAATTTAACTTTTTCAAGAGTTTGTTCGATTTTATTGATCACTCTATGTAATTTTTCAATTGTAGAATGTTACATCTGAATCCAAATTGATAATTTGCAACACATTTAGATCAGTAATCAATGGCTTAAAGCATTTCAAAAACAATTTTTCAAAAACCTATGAAGAAATTGATAAGAGGCTTATCGGTCTATATGAAGATGAGGTGGTTTGCCAGGTTTCAGAATGACAGGTATTTTGGCTACCTTCCATTCTTAATGATGAATAAAGAGAGGAGTGTTAAGATGCTGTCTGTCCGAAAATTCTTTCTGCAACTCTGTTGTGGTCTGAGATCCCAGACTATGGTGGAATAAATAATTTATTTTATTTTTATTCTCCTCCCTCCCCGACAGACAAGGCCACATGGAATATAAATTTTACTATAATTCTGAAGAAAACAAAATCTCCAGAAATCTATGTCTCATCTCAGCCTTGTTTCAAATATCCTGCCTTAAACCACCCTAAGAGTCTCGTGGTCAACAATGTCAAAATCCTTACTTAAATCTAACATGAGTCAAATTGTGCTCATTTGACTAAATGAAAGCCATTACGTTTTCAAAAAATAAATAAATAAAACAACAGAAATTCTGGACAGATTATGATAAAACCAAAATTGAGATGAACATAATATTATTTCAAGTAAGTTGAATCAATCATATCATTGAATTCAAGAAAATATCTAAATGAAATTAAGTAATTTAATGTAGTACAGTGATGTAATATCAATTTTACATAATAACTACAATTTTCTCTTCGTTTAAAAAAAAGTTTTAGTGATTGATATCGGCCTAAAACTAAGAAGGTAAGATTCTATGTGTTAGGATGGGAATAGTTTTACTAATCTTTAAATCAGTTGGGAGGTCTCCCTGATTGATAAAGTAGTTGAGCAAAAAATTCAAGATGGGAGATGGCTCAAAAATATATTTTTGCCGAGTGAAGAAGACAAATAAAAAAATAATTTGAATACTATTTATAAGAGACCTGAATCAACGAAAGGTGAAAATAATTGGATTTTGTGGAAGTAAATTTAATTCAATATATTAACAATGGTAAAGTTTACAAATTTAGATTGAACAGTGGTAAGACAGGCCTGTTTGCTGGAAGAAGAGGGTTTAGATTTTAATGAGTTGTTGATAAAGTTAGAACTTAAAATAGTAGAAATGTCTTGGGGATCGTGTATAATATTCCTGGTGAGTTGCAATTCAATAAATAACAAAGTTTCTATTCATATGTCTGTTTTCATCGCTGTGCATTTCCTTGTCTATGCACAGATTTAAACAGTAGTAAAAACACATGATTACTGATTTCATGCATCACAATTTGTGCAGTAATTTGTATATACAGAAAATATATCCTCTATGGAAATATATTGGTTTATATACCAATATTTATTATCACATATGGCATGGTTTGAAAGTTAAAAACATTACATATCACCCATCAATCAACATTTTTTATTGCCATAAAAAAAGATCATTGACAAAGTCTCATTACAGCTTTCATTACAAATATAGCCGTCAGTTATAAATCTTATATTATCTATATCTTATAGTACACAAACATATGCTGCAATACACAAATACAGCTAGATGCATTGGGGAATTCAAATTAAACGTTTTTTAACCGGAAGAACTCTTCCAGTGCATAAAATGGGTTATCTAACAGCCATAAGTAATATTTATTAAAATATATATATATATATATATATATATATATATATATATATATATATATATATATATATATTGTACTTTAGGACTAAGGGTAACAAATGGCTGTATACCCTCAGTGCAATAACAGAATGGCTTTCAAGAGGTTTTCTCAATCTATTAAAATTGATAGGTGCAGCATTTTTATTCCTGATATTGTGGGAATGTTTTTATACTGCTAGGCTTTACTAATTGAGGATTTTGAAAACTATATTTCATAAGATCAAAGAGATGCAGGTTTATTACTATCTGAATTTTACAAATAGTAAAAAGAGGTTTATAATGTTCAAGTGGCTGTGAATTAGTAATTACTTTTATAGAATTTTTTGAAGGAAAATAAATTTATTAATTTTACTTGCATTGCTCCAAACTACAAGTCCATATCTTATAACGGATTGAAAAATAGCAAAATAAGCTGCTCTTACATAATCTGTATTAACACATTTGAATGTAAGCCGTCTGAGAAGATAAATAAAATTACTCTAGACAACTTAGTTGAAAGATAGGTAATTAATATGGGCATCCCAATTTAAATTTCTGTCAATAAAGATTCCCAAGAATTTAGCGTAATTAGATAGGTTGCTTTGAGAGTTTACAGATTTTCTCAGTTTTAACCGATAAGATATTTTAGTTTTTTAGATACATTTAGATGGAAACCATTGTTTTTAAACCAGTTTGAAGCTTCTAATAAAGTACTTTGTGTTAGCACGTTCACTTCTTCCATGCTATTTTCTGCATTTAAAAATGTTGAGTCATCTGCGTATAAGACTGTTGTGGCAGAAACTGACGACGGCAAGTCATTAATACAGACCAAAAATAACAAAGGACCTAATATGGATCTCTGAGGGATGCCATACGTGACTTTTACTTCCTGAGACCAGTTACCATTGTTATAAACCTTTGGCTTTTTGTTGCTTAGATAGGATTTTAGAAATGAGAGAGGTACATTGCGCAACCCATAGTATGATAATTTCATAGTAAGATCATTGATGTCAATAAAATAAAAAAAGATATACTATTTAAGTAATAAAAAACATAGTCATGTATTCTGGTAGCCCATTTTATAATCTATAAATTCAAGGAAAAAGTAAAGTGTGTGACTTGTAATTCTTGAGATACAGCTATTTTCCGAGTCTCAGCAAATCCCTATGAAACATTTTGTTATCAGGCGATCTCCAAAAGGTTAAATTTTACTTAATCTATAACTATTTTTGTTGAGCATAAAATAAGAGAAATATACTTTCAAAGGGCTGTCAAACTTGCAATTTTTAACATTATTTGCATTTAAACATGTTCTGGGAGAGTGCCCCGAACCTCAGCTTGACTGGTTGAGGAAATTTTCCAGACTCCTTTTAGTTCAGACACTGAAATGTGTGACAACCTTCTGAGTCACACCTTCTGTCCATGGTTGAGTGCATGGACTGGCTTAAACTATAAGCTATCAGTATAGATAACCCTGATCAAAAATTAATGCAAAATAACAAGCAAAGGTATTTGGTATATCCTTTTAGTTACAACTACATTTTTTGATTTCATAGGATATTGGCCAAGATCACTATTGGAAGAGAGCCGCCTAATTTAATTCCAAAAAATTATATTCAGATTCAAATTTTATCTTAGACTAAAAATTGGGTAATACCAACTACGTATGAATAGCAAATATTACATATGACATTGGTCGCTTAAGGCTAACAACTAAAGTAACTATGTGGTTTAAACTATTTGAGCTTCATTGGTGACACTTGGTAGAACACCCAATCTTCCAGGAATGATGGAATAAATGCTTTGTCTTTTGTAAATTCTACTGGAATTTTCAAGTTTCTTAGTTGATTTTCATACATGGCCAATGATGTTTGACTTCCAGCTCCATTTCCCTATTAAAAAAAAACAAACAGTGTTTAAATAATATAATCAAGACTTATAATCATAAAAATATATTTCATTATTAAAATTTAATTTATGATTTTTAGCATTGAATATTTATACATAATTATTTATGTAAATAAGAAATTATTAAAACATTACTTTTAATTTAATATGGAAATACTTACAAAATAAATAAATGTGTGACACAAGCATACAAGATCATATAAAATATATAACATAACCCGGAGGTTCGTAAATTGTAACCAAGCTTTGCTACCAATTTTTAGGTGCTTTTAAAAACTACCAGAGGGACGTAATATATTGTACAATTGACGGTTGTTTCAAAATAATCATAAGGATCACTTCAATTAGGTTTTAATAGTAATAATTTCCCAGATTAAGTCCAGATATGCCTATCCTGTCATCACAGCCAGCTTTGCTGATACCCTGATAATTTAAGTATGGAAGAGCTCACACAGAAATTAACTAATTTGGAAACTGGCTGATAAAGATTGAAATAATAGGATTGATTTACATATTACTACTACACTATTTACAAATCCTAGCCCTGCCAAACCCTAATGATTTTGAAAGTTACATATTAAAAAAAAGTTAGTATCAGAATCTGAATACTTATCCGTTTGGATCAAATCACAATAGTTCCTTCTCGCACCGCTCCTTGACCCTGACTGCCCTATCCTTCCCTACGCAACAATGTGGGGCACCGCCACACATCTACTTGAAGGGACCATGTCCGTGGACGATATATCTCAATCTAATAACTGTAACTTACTATTGAATATATTGTAATTAACAAAATACTAAGATGTTGCCAGTGGAATAACAGTGGGTGGGTGGGGGAGAAGTAGTGAGACGGGGGCGTGGTGGCAGGACATGACAGGGCCTGGCCGAATAGCCCTATATATATAATTTAAATAAATATTGAATCACAATATGTACATAAACAGCCGAATATGATGCAGCCCACAGAAAAACATGTTTTGACAAAATAACCATTACATCCAATCTTTAGGCACGGTAAAACGTTATAATAATATTTATTTACTGTTGAGTCACTTACGTGGGTCATATACTTTCCGGTAGGTTTGAGGACTTGCATGGCTTTGTTGAGAATGAGCCGGATGAAATCCCACACTTCTCCCTGAGGTGAAGTTGACACAGGAATATCAGTCAGGTCTCCGAAAACGTAGTCCACTGTCTTGCCTTCCGCAATCATTGTGTCCAATGATTTAACACAGTCACCAATAACAATCTGCAAAGGTCATTACTAAATTCATCTGATGGAAATCTATACTTTATACTATTATATTAATCTATTAAATTGTTAAATGTAAAACAAATGGTGGTGAATGGTCTTAGCAATATTATATTTTGCTTTAGTTTACATAGTTTCCAGAAAGAAGTCAATATGTTATTGGACCTCATCAGAAATGGTTGTTAATACCTCCTGTCAACATTTTTTCACTGCCAAAAATCATAACACAAAAATCTCTTCTAATGCAAAAATTTGGATTATAATAAGTGTAAAATGATCAAAGTGTACCTTGTAATTAATGTCTTCCAGTTTGTCCAAACAGTTACCACAGCAACTCCGTAGATGCTCTCTACAAGCCCTCATCACGACTTCATCCAGCTGTAAACATCACATATTCTCAATATGTCTTAAAACCTTTAACTGGAATGTCAAATTTTTGACTCTGGTATTCTTCCTTACAATGGATCCTCACATCACACCCTTTCAGTACCTGTATACAATGAGAAATTACGATGATAACATGTTTAGTATAACTGAGAATAATATAATAAGACAATAAAAACCATTTTCTCCATCAAACAGGTAGCTTTCTTGTACTGTCATAAAAAAGTTCTACAACAATAATACCTTAAAGTCTGTTCTATATCAGATTTTAAGATATTAAACAGACCCCTAATAGCAAACAATAGATAGAGACAGAGTAGCTATCTTGCCATTGTAGCTTCCTTTCTGGAGGTATAAAACCAGAACCGATTGTCATAATGACATGTAATTTACACAGGAAGTCAAATAAAGTCTGTTCTATCTAAAAAAATAGTTTTTTAGGTCCCCGGCAAACAACATTGTTAAAAACTAGTGACCTCTGGAAAATACCAAAATATCCTATTCATGAAATATTAGGGAAAAAGTCAAAAAATTCCATAGGTACTTATTAAGAAAAACAGTTTCACTCTCCGGCATTAGAATGTTGATGACATCTGTGTCCTTAACTTTTATTCTCTATGGTTCTTAATTAATAAATTATAAATAATTAATAAATTTAGTCCAGTGATTTAAGTTTTGAATTGAAGAGAAAATTTCAATTTGTGTCTGTAGTCAAAATTTTGTGTGAAATTATACTTTCTTTACTGAGAAATTTAATTAGTTAAGAAAACGTGGTAGAAAATAGTACTTCCTACTTGACTACTGTAACATTGTACCAATAAAATCAGTAATCTTAATTCAAGAAAATTATATTAATTAATCACAGTAAGCAAATCGGTTAGTTAAGTTGATAGTTAGATAGAAGAGGTTGTTACTATTATTAATCTGTATATAAAACTTTATGTGAAACAAAAGCTATAGAAAACTAAAAATACTTGTTAGATTATAAATTTAATCTTGTTGGTGTTTTAATAAACTGTTAATATTTGAGTAAGAAAAACTGCTTTAACAATTTGGCTACCAAGCAGTATGGTATATGATACTCAGGTGTCCAGCACACTGATATTTTAATACAGTAAATGTTTGGAAAAGATTTAAGTCTTTATTTAAAACAAATACAACAAAGTAGTAGTATAACTATTTGGGAATGTGTATCTCTATTGTTATAGATAGTATTTTGAATTCTTATTCAATATTTTATCCATGTACAATACTATGTGTAAAGGTTAAATCTTTTAAAAAGACAACACAGATTAAGAATCTCTAGATTTCAGACATATAAACTAACAATCTTAGTTCGAAAGAACAGAATCAGTGTGTCACCTCAAGCATGGTAACAAACTTAGGTCTCTCTTTGAGTAACTCATACAGCAAAGCTCCATCTCCTCCCCCGAGGATGACAATCTCCTTGTCCAAGTAATCCTCTTTCCCTCTCTGCATCAGAGTCTCTGTGTAGATCAGATCTCGCTCTGACAGGTCTGCAAAATAGAAATATTATATTTTTCCATTCCCACTAAGAAAAACAGAAATGAAGAGTGAAAGGTATATAAATACAAAAGGAAAAAAATTATGATCAATAAATCATTATTAAGCAATATACATGTAATAGATGTCAAAATTTATAATATATAAATAATATATGAATTATGTGTTATGTCATATTTTATTTGCAGTGTCAAATTAGAGAACATACTTAAAATAAAACCATATGCCATTTACATTTTTCAACAATAATAATGTATAATAATTTAGTGTTTGTATGTAAATTGTATATCCATAATGGCACAAAAGCGATCTCTGTTTAATTCATCTGACTCATCAAGAATTAATTAAAACCTTTTTGATACATATTATTTTATTCCCTGAAAGAATATTTTGAGTAAAAAATTAGGCAATGTCCATAAAACCCAAATCTCCTGCTCCCAGACCCAGAATAATATCAGTGTCCCTGAAGAGGGAAATTGGATGACCATCAAAGTATTAAGTAAGGTTGTGATTCTTCTAAGTTTTTATGGTAAGTCTTCAAAACAGATATTAATACAGTGGTTTCCGTATTATATATAGGTTTTCTGTCCTTCTTGTATCCTTAGTCAGTATATTACCACATTTTTTTTAAATTTGACACTAGGAAACATAGTTTTCTTTCAAATTTTATCTTTTGGTTGATACTTTACAAGGTCCATTATGTTCTTAGATTTTGAAACAACACTGCAATCTTTCAGCTTGGAATCTTATGAGAACACCAGATTTTGCACAGTATGTGTACTTGATTGTAATGTTCCTGGAGGTTGATCAGGTGTTACTTTAATAGGCACATTTTCTGAGTGTCATTATGCTGTCTGTTTTTTCTGTCCCAGAATTACTAAAAATTATCCCTTTGATACATATTTACATTGTTACCCGTTATTATTTATTTTAAGTTATTGTAAATATTGTTCTCAACTGATTTTTTAGAAATCTTTTTATTTATTTTAATTGTCCATTTAAGTTTCCACTCAAAATTATTCCAGAACCATGAAAATTATTAGTTTTATTAGAAATAGTAACTACTATTTTTCTGATTTTAGAGCTAGATGATGAAACATTTCTACAATGTGTAGAGAAATCTATATCACAGTCCAGGATAGATTTTATATAACTGATGTACATCAAGAAAATTGTGGGCTTAAACTAAGCCTTGAGCTACCTCTAAATTGGCAATCAAAACTCTCAGAATAAATATCTGTAGACAGGAAAATTTACATAAATTGCTGGGACCACTTGACCCAACTTAATAGCATCCTTCATTTTATACTGAGAATCAGATTCTGAACCACATAGTCTTTTCTCTTTGCCTTCTACTTTGAGATTTTATTTAAAATAAGTTCTAATAGAGGATAACATGTATTTTTTTTAAACTGTATTGATGTAAAATAAAATATTTAGGGATAAAACATAAGTACTCAGAAACAATCTTATAGTTGTTTGATGCTATTATTCGATCATCAAATAATTTATTTATAATCAATTACTGGACCTGCAAATATTTCATCTGAAAGTAACGAACCTACACTCTAATGATTAGGTTAATTAGAACTTTGATATTTCTCTTTTATTCATTTGTATACATTAAGAACATGTTTAAAACTTACTTTGTAACTCATCTAAAACCAGGAGATTGCCCATAGTCTTGCTGTGCAGGACTTGAACTCTCTGATATGGGGATTGCTCATTAAAAATTACAGCGTCAATATCCATTTCTATAATTCTTCCATCTGTTAGAAAACCCACACACATCATTATTTCCAAATCAAATAATCTATATTTACGTATTAAAATATTTATTTTACAAAGAATTTCATTTATTGCAATACATTTCTATATTTAAATAAATAAAGTTATACTCTTGACTCTAGATGATGACAGCACCTAGTAGGAGGAACAGAAATGAAACGATTTCCCTGCTGGTGGATACTCTCTGTACCTGAAATGGCTATAAGTGGAGGTGAAAATAATTGTCCACCAATTGGGTGGTCAAGCACGTAAGAAGTTTGGCTTTTAGACAAGAAGGAAATAAATGTTTACAGAAAACAGAATGGAACATAAGAGACTGAAAGTTCTAAACCATTCAAGGCTCCAGGAACAGACAGGTTTGTTCTCTGCACAAAGAGGGTTATTTGTAGTATTACCCTACATAACCCTCGGGTAAGTTGCGAAATTAGGAGCAAGTTTCTACTTAGAGTACATCCCAAAGTCATGGAAATAAACCTTAGAAGTTAACTTCACCTTAGAAAAAAATCATGTGGATTTAGTAATACAACCGGGTACACTTGTATCATTACAAGACACTGGAGATGAAAAAAGTACATGAATTTTTTGGGAAGAAAGATGTTAGGTTCCTCTTGACAGATTAGTGTCCCCTTAGTTTCAGAAGGGAGTTAGGAGAAATATACTACTATCTTATTGTAACAGAAATTCCACTAACTAACCTGTTCATAAAATCTTTGGAAAGATCAGTGCAATGACTTTCATTCTAGCAAAAATTCAAAAAGAACCAGATGGACGTATTTGAAACTAATTTTTATTGCAAGTTTAATCCCATTTTTTAAAGTAGAGATTGATTTTTCTTAACCTTAATCTGCCCATCATCATGGGCAACTGGCCTGTGCAAGGACTTTATCAAACAGAATAAGGGGAAGAGTTGGTACAGTACAATGCTGATTGTACTGATAAAAAATGCAATGCTCACAGACAAGATTCAAACAGCAATATCTCTAACCCAGACCAATGTGTTAGACTGTGATGCCATTGGTGCTCCTGTCATGTTTTAGAATTTGACATCTGAGGAAGAGGGAAGATTTCAGTTTTCGAAACATAATGTTTCTGTTGTTGACAGAACAAATAATGATGGTAGATGTTCGTAATCCTGTTTTCCTGTCAAATTCATCATAAATAACGAGCTTAAAACAAAGAAAGTGTTTCATTGATATTACAGCTCTTATCTTCTGTTACAGAGACCAAGTTGTAGTACAATGTTATAAATTGTAGTGATCAATATTCAGATAACCTTTCTCCAAAAAATGTCTTGTGCATGGAATTTTGTGTTTCACTGGAGTTATGTTTATAATTTTGGTAAATATTTCTTTTTTCATAACATGAGATATCACTTGTACATTTTATAGCAGATATAAAGATCCCTAAGTTTTTAATACCCAGCAAAACAAAGATCATTTGTTAGGTGTACTGTTTTGGTTATAACATTGTATATTAACCCATAGTTTTAAGCTTCCTTTTTGTATATTTTGAATAATATTGCTTTTGACTCTACAAACATAATCCATAACTTATCAAAGAGTCTATTTAACACTCTCAGCTTCACAGGAGTATTGCAGATCAGGGTATTTACAATTTTTGCAGATTAATATACACTGCCCGGGCTGAAAGTGGTAAAGGCAATTTGCCAATTTACATTATCACTCAGCCTAGTAGCAGTTATACACATTACAATTCAAAATTTGTTAAAAAGTTCATTCATAATAAAAACTTAATAGTTTTATCTTAAAAACAAAGTAACATTTTATTCACATCTTTAAAACAAAGTATAAGTACTGAACTAAAATTTAAGAATAACTTACCTGAAGTAACAAAGTATCTATCAATCTTGCTTCCTCTTTGTATAGCAGGGAATTTGTGACTCTTCTTACTACCAGTGACATTTGTTAATACAGTTTCAAGTTGTTTTACAGCCTTCAAAAATAAAGAAAACAAAATTGTAATATTATAAAATAATTCTTTATTATTACATTGTTTATATGTTAGTTATCACCACTAAGATTGTTGATTTGTTAATTTATCATTATCATCAATATTGCTATCACGCATCACTTCTCTTCTGAAGAATTTGATGTATTATTAACTAGCAGTAGTTTATTATTTGAGTGTTAGTATCAGGTATGTCTTTTATTGTGAAGAATTTGACACATCATAAACAAGCAGTAGGTTTTTGCTCAAATGTGCACAAACCTTGTTAAACTTTGAGCTACTCCAGATTGAAAATAAATTTTGGCTGGGGTTTTTGTCTTAGAATTTTTATGCTAATTTGGTGAGTGCAACAAATTCTTACACTTGGACATGTAATGTAACCCATTATGAAATATGCTATGGAACTTTTGTTCTCTAAATTGGCATAATAATGTGGTTAACCTTATTGAAAATTTTATTGTGCATGCACAGTTTGAAACTAAGCAAATCTTTACTTGTATCTGATGATCATTTTCCACATCTGATCAACTAAAAAATTAACTAAAAGATATACGAGACAATACGAGTATACTAACAGAAAGATATATAAGATATGTCCACAAAGTAAGTTCCATTTTACTAATTTACTAATGAACAAATAGTTACATCAATTTTTACCACTTTGCATAGTATATAACGCAAGCTTATGTATTATTTAATTGTAAAAGTTAATCCAAAAATAGTTTAACTCTACTTTGATGATACCAAATTGAGAATTAGTATTGATACATGATGAACTAAATTCAGCAGTTAATTTGCTTGTTACAATCAACTTGTAATTAATTTTCATAAAATAAACATCATAGATTACAAACGAAAATCTTAAAAATCTTACAGAACCAAATTCAATTTCAATTACTGCTCAAAAGTTTATAATTAAAAAAAGAATCCATAATAAATTGTTCAGTTAACATTTTGATGGATTATTTTAACTGGGATATTTTTATTGATGAACTGACAAAAGATTAGCACATGGTTTTTTTTGCTCTTTATAAAATAAACACAGTTTTGCAACTTAGATACATTGAAAGCCATTCATTCTGTGTACATCAGTTCAAATACAAACTCTGGTATTGGTATATATTGTGCCACTTAAATATTTATATATATATATACACACAAATTGTGCCACTTAAAAAAAGTATGGATGGACCTAACTTGATTTAAGAACAAAAAATTATATTGGAAATAGAATTAGTTTTGGTTTAAAATTTTGTGATTTGTTTAAGAGCATTTAAATATGTTCACTGTGGCTTAAGTCACCAGTGACTTATAGTACACTTTAGTTGAGAACCTTTAACAGATTTCACCAAATCTACTTCATCTGCGGAACATATTTTTAATAATGTTTTATTGATTTGATTGTGGATTGAAGTGGAGAGAAGTATATTTTATAATTGTTACAATTAAAAGTATTATTACTAATGAGTCAGTTCATGACGCACATTGTACCATAATGCTCACACACTTATTTCTTGTGTGTGACATGAGTCACCCTTGACTCAGATGTGCACAGTTGTTTCCTTTGTTCATGTTGATTTCAACTGATTTCATTGTCTACTATGTTATTGCATCAACCTCAGAATTACATGGTAAATCTTTACACTTATGTAATGTCTTGGAGGTTTATTCAAAAATTCAATATTTGTCTAATTGAGTATAACCAGTTTTCGGCACGAGTCAAGGGTAACTCATGACAGTTGAAAGTAAACACCTTACACGATGGCACTCGCTAATAGAACACAATCTGGTAGTTCTTCTAATTTCAGCTAGAGCGCTCTAGCGCTGACTTATACTACAAGAACTAAGGAAATCTTTTAACACCAACCTGACATTTTATGAAAGGGAAGCCACATGTATTGGTTGCTTCTTTTGTAATGATTTCCCAAATACCGTATCTTTAAAAATGAATTTGGCTAAAGTAAACAAATAAAAACTGCCAAATCAACTTCTTCCTTTATAATCTTTAGATGCATATTTTGCAAGATAATTTGACTTTCATAAGACACCTTAGTTAGGCTAACAGCACTGTAGAGTTTATGCATGTGTGTGACTGTGTGTATATATTGACATTATTCTCTCTATTAGAATGTAAGAAATGAATGAAGACAATTTTGTTCATTTGAAGCGTTGTTTTAAATTAACCTACCTCATAGGTCAGCAATTGTTCTGTACCCTCCTCTTGGAAGTATTCTATGTTGATGGACACCAGACCTTGAGGGAAACCTCGGACAGTGATAAAGCTGTCTCGCGAGGCTGTCAGCACCAACAAAAATCCTCCATCCTCAAAGTTAGTAGAATGGACATCCTTCATCCCAGGAATAAAATTCGATAAAGCTTCCTTGATAGTTGATATTATTGTAAGCTTTTCCACAATATCTGTGGGATCAACTGACAAATCCAAAAATATTGTATTTATGGACATCTTTCTGAAATGACATTGAACAAAATCATACATTTTCAGACATAGACACTTCAGTACATGTGACAGAAAAATCTAGTAAGTATTGATTAAACTTAAGCAGCAATTATTCAGTATTTACTTTATGTATGTATATTCACTAGTAAAAATTTATTCAAAATTGGATAACCAAATAACACTTAGTTTTTTACTGCAAAGTGATTCAGTAATGATTCACATGATTCTAAAAGGATCAAATAGATAAACAGTTGCTGCTACTTAACCCTTTACCCAATTTTTTAACGTGAAGGTGGCCCATCAGCTCTCTTGTCCAGTTCTGTTGGACAGCACCATTTTCTTATGAAGGGATAAAAAAAAGTTGGAGACGAAACTTAAAAGTAAACTGCATCGTTTCGACACCTGACTACAAAATACAGTGTAGTCTAGATGAAGAGTTATTCTCATTGTCTCATCAGGTGCGCAATTGTGTGCAGTACGATGTTTCTCACACGATCCCAAAGCAAGGTAAAGGTGGAGCAACCGAGTTTCTAAACATAACGTAGCTATGATGGGAAGGGTTAATTCAATGTAAATGTTGAGTTCATCTCCAGTGCAGGATCTGCAATCTGATGCTGTCACAGACTTGACTTTGAATCATGTTTGTCTAAAGAGATCCAAAAAAAGTTGGTGACAAAGAAGCTCAAAATGAACTCTGTTTTTTGTTATGTTACTCCTTTCTCATCACTATTTCTTATCGATTATGTCACCACTGTGATTATGAACTTTACAGTTCACCACTTTGTTAATTTATTTTGATTAGATATGCTAAATCTTATTTTTTACTAGTTATAATAAATTATATGAAATATAATGATCACTGTTAACATTATTATCTATATAATATGTAGTAAAAAATATTTTATACTGCTAACTGTTGTTTTATCTTTGACATCTAATTTATTAAGTTACAACATATATGGTTTACTTATATAACTTGTATATGCTATAGTGGTTAAAAACAATAAGAAACAAGTTTATTTGAAGATTATTTAGAAGAAACAAAACAGATATACAAAGAGTTATAGCAAAAAAGTTGTCAGTTAATGAAGTGAGAAACACAATACCTGTATTGTTTAAAAATCATGTCTTTAGTAATGGAAGTAATGGGTGATTTTTATTATGAGTGGGAAAGGGATACTGCATGTCCACTAGTACTGGATAGAAGAGTTGACAAACAAATAAATCAGCCATGTACAATGGTACTAGACAGGAGAATGCAATGCCTATTGTTTCCTTGTTTAAACTCAATAAGTTAATAATAGTGGTGATTTTGTAATGCCTTTCATGCGTCAGAGGTATAAGTCACATCAAATTGTCATGCTGCAGAGACCAGAACAAAAATCACTGCATGTATTCAATCTAAAAATGTTATAAGACCATCTTCGGATTCTGCCAGCTTCTCAACTGAGTATTTTCAACCTGATATACAATCATGTCGTCTTGATTGTGTTCCTTATTTTCCCTGAGGTATATTTCAACATGTTGGATCAGATTCAAGTTTCTTTGGAGATACAAGAAGATCAAGTGGAGATAAAATTGTGTTTTGTTTTTCTTACAGATATTTAAAGAAAACAACTTATTGCAGAGTTGGATTTTGATATGTTTAAGAGAGAGAAGACCCTTTTCCATAGTAGGCTCAAATACATTAATTGTTTTATAATGCTTAACCATTTAAGAGCCATGTTTTAGCTGAGAGGCATCCTCCTTCTGCTAGGTTTATTTTTAGAACCGTGCAAAATTATTTATGGTAATAGTGGCAATTTATTAAGAATATGTTATCAACTTTTGAATTTACTATGCTTTAATGGTTTAAGTAGATTACTTACTACTAGTAATAAAGTTATTGAATCAATAAAATATTTAAAAGATATTTACTGATAATTATATATGTCAATATAAAATCTGTTTGTCTACCTTCAACAAATTTTTGTATATTTTACCAAAACGTTTTGTGCCAAAGCATAATGGGCTTGGCAAACCAGTTTAAAACTTATATACGATAATTGTAGCACTACATCACAATGTAAAATATAATTGATAAATGTAACAATGTATATTTGTATGGAATAAATTAAAGATAAATGTCATAATAACGGAATGTTTTTAAAATTAATGATTGCTTGTTCCTAAAGACAAAACAATCCATTAACTATTTATGTCCATCAATATTTAAATGCCTCATAAATTTCAGATACTATAATGTAAAAATTGTGTTTATCATCCCAGAAATATTTGAAAAACTCAAAAAAGGTAAATAAGCCCATTGCTAGAAATATACATTTGGTATATTTATTTCAATATAGTTTCCCCCCACAAAACAATCAGAATGTAAAATATTTGTGTTACTCTAAATAAATTCAGGGTAATTAGCAGTTGTGAATTTGAAATAAAAATAGGTTAAAAACTTTTTCAAATTTGTCTATGTTAGTTTTTTTAACGTCACAGAACAAGAAGAAATGTACAAATGAAAAATACAAGTACATCAAACATTGCGCTTACCTGAATTGCTGTATTATTTTATGCCTGTCATGTTATGTTTTTTATAACAGTTTTTCACTTTTAGGATGGAGACTCATAATGTGTACGATAATACATTCATCAATCATCAATAAAATTCCGCATTAAAATAGAAAGTATTGATTGATATCCAGACTAAAACACTTCAAGTTTCCATAGTCATCAATATTATACTTGATACAGTTTAAAAAAATTAAGCAAAACTAAAATTATCTACATCTTAAAACCATACTATTCGTATTAGTATGCGTGTCCTATGGTTTAATTAAAGTAATTGAATTTATTTTTTTATTAATTCTAATTCTTATAAAATAAATCTTTCAAAATGCAGTTAAATTGTTTGGGCGGCTTTCTGAATTATCGAAACATAAATCTCAATATATATAATAACCTAATTCAAAATTACATTTACAATACAAATTTATTTAAATATATACTTTGACATTAAAATAGTGCAACAATTTACAGGATATTTTACTCTGATACTAATAAAGAATACCAAAAGCTCACACTAAAACGATTCTAGATTATAGTAGATATGTATAACTAATCTTTCAAAAAAGGAAGAGTTTTACTCTAGGAAGTAGGGACTCACCAGAACACTACATTAAACCTTATCAGTGGGTCTAAATCAAGGAACCTAGGAATTGGAACTATAAATACAACAATCCCAAAATAGAGGCAGTTTGGCTGTCTGGTGTCATTTAATGTTCAGAAGTGTTTGTTGTTTTAATATTAGTGTTTTACACCAAAGATATTAAAATAAACAAAGTTAATTAAAAATAATTATATTAATACTTTACTTCAACCAAAATAACTAGGCAATAGTTATGTTTTGATTTACATAAATCACCATCTTATTTAAAGTTTAAATAGTTAAATCAATATTTAAATGCCTTATAAATTTCAGATACTATAATGTAAAAATTGTGTCCGTCACCCCATAAATATTTAAATATTATTTGTCTTTTGGACATAATAATATTCCCTTCATAATATAATATAATAATATTCACTGAAAGAATTCTTATGCATGAAATCTATATCTTTCTACATAATTTTAAAATTATACTCTTTTCAATCAACTAGTGGGACTTTCTATAAATTTAATTCATATTGGTCAACCAACATATTTTCATCTTCTTGTTTTATAACTAGCATGTTAACATTCTAATTTGTATGTTAACATTAAGATGGACGTCACTAGGCTTCATTTTATGACTTTGTAAATGATCCTTGTAGTTTTTATGTCAACAAAAATTAATTTGATTTGATTTAACTTGTAAATCTTTAAAAAAGCTAAATAAGCCCATTGGTAGGATTGTAAATTTGGTATATATTTATATCAAAATCAGTTTTTGCTCCCACAAAACAATCATAACGTAAAATATTTGCATAAATAATGTGTATTACTCTAAATAAATTCAGGATAATATGCTGAAAATATTTAAATAACAGTTGGATATTTTTTTCATTTAATCCAAATCATGAGACGACCAATGAGGTCGTCTAATAATATTGCTTGAACCACTTGTCGAAGGGCCTAAGGACTTCTCTATTTGTGACTTGTGCTACTCAACTTCAGAAACTTACATTCAAACAGCTAAAGCTACATACAAAAAGCTTGCCGAAATAAAATCAAAGACTGTTTGACAAACTATCAAACATACCATAACTATTAACATAAATATTAGCTATGTTGGGAAGGATTGAATCAATGTGAATTCATATTACCATAAATAGGTTGTGCTAACATTTACTGTAATAAAAACTGAGAACAAGTTTACCTGCTTGGTGAAAATGTATCTAGTATGAGCCTAGATCTAGTCTGCTAGGAGTCCAGAAGTGCATAGCTGATAATCTTCTTGAATAATCTTTATAGTTTCAACCAAGGCAATTAGATTGTTCTTTTTGAGTGAATACATTTCACAAGATTCCTGACATAACGATATATATTACTCATTCAACTCAATGGATATAACAATGAATTGGCATAATAAATCTTTCAATCTGATCAACTGTTACACTACTGACTCTCCCTGTTGATGAACATGATACAATATGAGTCAAAGTATTCAACCATTTTCAAAACAAAATACTTTGATATTCTATAAAATGTATAATACTACTTATGGAAAATTAGAGGAAATAATTCATGAAATGAATAGTTAAGACTGGCATATTCATGAAGTATAATACCATACTGTGGAAAGAAATACCCCAAATATACACAATGAAAAATATTAAGGTTTAATTTTAATTTTTGAGTTTGTGTAACAAGTTTCTATTGAATGGATAACATCATTATTATGATGGAAACGGGTTCACCGACCAACCAATGTAGACCTATTTTACATGAATTCTGTAGTTCTGTTTAAATAATTAGTGTTGTGTTTTTTTTTAAGTGCATGTTTTAGAGTTAGTGAAGTTAACACACAACATGGTGGTTGTGTTTCCTGACTTATATGTGTCAACGCACTGGTATGATCTGTTTATTTTAACCTGGTTTGTAGTTATGTCATAGGTTAGTTATTTACCTGAAAAAGAGATCAGATTGTAGGTCTCGAAACGTAGTATTATTGATTTTTTTTGTATCACTGAACAATGGTAAATGTCAGGACAAATCATGTTTCTTTCATAATCCTGCCATCGTAAAAAAAAAAAACTTCAAACAAAGAATCATTGTTATGACATTTGCAGTAGTGGTGTTAAAAAAACAACATCCTTTCTGGCTTAGTCGGAAGAAAGAAAGATTTCGTCTATGGCTCTAATCTCAAAATTTCAAACTAAAGACGCATTATTAGTTTAGATGGTTAATTTGTATACATACAGATGAACTGAAACAAGTCAACTTATACAGAACTTGCAGTTACCTCGGCTTCGCATGAAAAGTTATCATCTACTAGTCCAATGCTGATGAAGACTATATACCTGTTTAATTCATTGACTTGTTGTGAATGACTGCCAAATTACACTTGCTGAAAGTTGCATCAAGATTGATTGGCTTAAATAACAATTTTTATATGGACACCACCACATATAAAGCCCCTCCCCTCCTCCTAGAAGAAGGCAATAAATGGTCTAACAATCCAAACTATATTTAAAACATTGATATTTTAACATCAGATCAGTAGACAAAACTATTAAGGTAGCAGTTACCCGCAGCTTCGCACGCAATTTCAATTTTTTAAATCAGGGACACCATGAGGATATTCTTATTAAATGGCATTTCAAACAATCCTGAGATAAGTGATAGTCACTGAAAGATATTCCAATCTCCTGATCCATTTCAGATTTAAGTTTAAAGATGGAGTCCTGATGTCGTAGAATGAAACGTTTTTTATAAGTACCTCTGAAATTACTTGAATTTTTCTCCAATATTTCATTGAGTAGCTCCAACGATTTCAGTAAAAATTGAAATATTTTAGGCCAATGTGGAGAAATCCTGAGACTAAAGTTGAAGTCCTTAGGTTTTCAGTAAACATACTTATGGTATATTAAATAATGGCATTTTACTGTCGTTGATTAAAATCGTAATAAAAAAAAATCCAGACAAAGAAAAGCTTCTGCACATAACACGACATTTGTAAAGTGTAACTGACTAACAGATGAATTATAACATAACATTTGCTATCAACTGATTAAATGTTTATACAATATTATACTTATTATTCTTGACTTTGACAAATGATTAAAAAACATTTAATATCTGCTTACGAAGCCAAGTTCATAAATTTAAAGGGTAATGGAGTGTTAGGGGAGGTTTCAAGACCAGTGTATCCTGGAGGGACTTTTGAAATAGGAATAGGCGTTTATGTTAACCAGGGATCCTAAGAATATCCATAAAAATTTCAGTACAATCGGTTCAGTAGTTTTTACACGATTGAGTAATACACACAGACACTTTTATTCACTTTTGTGGGTCTGATGATGTATTTCTTCAACACGAAAGGACTCACAAAAATAAAAAGTATATTATTGGACTGCTTGTTTTCAAATTTATCAAGAATTCCAATAAGAAAAGAGCTTCTAGAATGCAATTGCAAAACATTTTGATAGTTGTATCTAAGGCTAAATCTATGGCAAATGATAAGTTTATTCGTATTTGCAATCAAAAATACACTAAAAACCAATAATACAGAATTGGATATGCAAACTTATGCAGAAGATAAAGTAATATTGGACATGATTAATAAATATATTAATGTTCCACAACAAATGTGTGAGCAATTTAATAATGCTTATTTTATTAATATTGTTCATAATTTTGAAATAACTACAACTGACTACATCTCGTATTATACAACCTAAAGGTATATCATTGGACTTAAACTTTTTTGAATTTGTAATTCGCTCAGAAGTAAAAAGTATAATCTTAAGATTATATAACAGTATGTCTTGTGGTTGCGATGGCACTCCAATTTATCTAACAAAATATTCTGCTGAATTAATTAGCCCTGTACTTACCAATTTCAAAATCAATCATTTGTACAGGGTCATTTTCCAAGCAGGCTTAAACTTACAGAATTTACAAATAGATTCTTGAAAATAAATTACCAATTACAAATCTATTTCATTAGTGAGTAATATACCCATAATTTTTTAAAGCTAATCATTTCAGATTGCAGAAGTTCTATTTCCCACACTTTGAATATTACTTGTTCTAACCACAGATTATAATGACAAAAAATACATAATAGAACTACTAGAGATGTTAAATGAACCTCATGCATTCAATCAGTTTTAGCTTTTATTTTGGCATTTAGAACATGGCATAAAAAAGTTATGTATTGACAATGCACCACTTTGAAATGTACCAGATATTATTGTACAATAAATAAACTTAATTCAATCTCAGAATGTGGCTGGGTGAAGGTGTCTACCAGCTCATGCAAGCACATTCACCAACAACACTGTCAGAGTAGCTCAGATATTTCTAGTAATTTATAGAAATAACTAGCACTTACCCACAGCTTCACATAAATTCCTGCCGAACACAAATGGCATACAAAATACCAGAGGTAATTAATGGCGATTGAAAAATATTTCAATATCCCAATTCATACCAGAATAATTGGACTTTTAAGTTTGGAAAGCAGTGTTTTGGAACCCTGAGGTCGGAGAGTGAAACAAATTTATAAATTTTAACTAAATTTGTTGTATCTGCATCATTCCATGTATTTAATTGAATAGCACCAATGATTTCAGTAACACTTAAATATTTTAAACCAATGCTGAGGAATTCAATCATAGAAGTTGGTAAGTATGGACCTACACGAAATATTGAGTGAATTGTGGCACCACAATTAATTTTATTAACCTGTGTGCAGAGATTGAAAGTAATAAACTTATTTGGGCTTCATCTAAGTAAATAGACTTTATCACATAGGCAACTATAAATGATAAGTGATGGTTGTTATCTGTGCCCTTGATTGGAATTATAGTCGACCGTTGACAGTGGAGTATTGGAATCGTTGCATGTATAAATTTTCTATACACACACACACACATGCACACTGAACTTTCAGGGAGCCAACGAACTGCTGAAATTTCACTTACCATGCTCATTTATTTGCTTGAGCTATAATTATTTCCTGAAGTCAACCTAACTCAAATTATCTTATTGTTTTCTACACTGGCAACCTATCGCTACCACTATATTTTCTAAATTGTTAATATTAGCTATCTTAATTGTTTAACTGTCATTGTTTTATTGGCCATTGTTATTGTTTTTAATCTTTATCTGTAGTATTTATTTATTCCTCTCTTAGATGTAGACTCTGGCATTGAATATGAATATATCTTAATAATCCTTATAGTGGGAGGAATCAGTAGGATTCTTGCCATAGTGTACAAACCCCCTCATGTGAGTTGCTCTAGTCTTTGCATTTTTAATCATGTCTATACTTACACCATCATTACCAACCATGAATGAGTTGATATCATTCATTGCCAACTTTCTTCATCCACTCACTTGTTTGAATTCAAAAGCATTTTTTAAAGCTTCAGTCACTATAATGATGCTAAATTTATGTACAATATTCTAAAAACGGGTAAATCGATACAACATGTAAACGAGCCAACAAGAGTTAGTAAAGAAACAGGATTTTTTTCCGCCATCTTGTTTCTTTCTGCTGTGACGATTGCCATTTGCTATTGGCCTCGTAGGTGGTTGGTAGACGAATGCAGACGTATTGTAACCTGTATTCTGTAGTTCAGTTTTAATGATTAGTGTTTTGTATAGTTTTTTATTAAGTGCATGTTTTAGAGTTAGTGAAGTTGACACACAACAAGGTGGTTGTGATTCCTGACAGACGTGCCACAACGCTTTGGTATGATTTGTTCACTTTAACCTAGTTTGTAATTATGTGTTAGGTTAGTTATTTACCTGAAGAAGAGATCAGATTGCAGATCTCGAAACGTAGTGTTACTGATTTTTTGTTTCACTGAACAATGGCAAATGTCCGGAAAAATCCTGTTTCCTTCACAATCCTTCCATCGTCAAAAACAAACTTCAAACAAAGAGTTAGTAACCATTCATCTAGACTTACCAACATGTTGTCAGTTGAGAGGCATCAGCTGTTTTGACATGTTTGTTCCTCCCGCCTTACGCAAGCAAACCTTTAATGTGGCCGTGCTTGCTTATGCATTGACGGATGCAATATTTGAATGTCTGGCTTACAGAACAAATGCTCAAGGTTCTTAGGTGTGCGGAACAGGGGTTGAAACAGGTAAGCATTGTTCAGAAGAGCTCATGGTTTTGTAAAGGCTTTGGATTTGACACAGTTTAAACCTGGAAGAGGATGCACAATAAGCCGGATGGCTGAGAGGCAACTACCAGGCCCAGGAAACCTGGCTCTCTGTTAAAAAAAAAGAGAAAAGGGGGATGAAATCAGCAAACTTTTGGTACAATGCAGAAATAAAAAATCTTTCAGATTATAAAAATTACATCTGGAAGCGATTAAAAAGAGATATCTATAATTTAAGGCTAAAGAAAATATATTGCAGTGCAAGAAGCAGACTAACTTTTAAAATTAAAAAGGCAAAGCAAAAATACTATTTTAAAATTTTTGCTGATAATTGTAGAAACAAAAGAGAAACTTGGAAAATAATCAATCTCTTTTAAAAAAAATCAAGTAGTTAGATAATATAAAAAAGAATGTTCAAATTAAAGAGGATAATGAAGTACAAGCCATAGCAGAAGATTTCAAAGAGAGTTTTAAAATAGCAGTAGAAGATATGTAAATAGATGGTAGGGGAATCATTTGATTTAACAGAAAACATACAAACCGGGAATTATTTAATAGGAAAACCAATGAGTATGAAATTATTTTAATGTAATGATATTTTTGATTTATAAGTCAGTAAGTAAACTTAATGGTAACATCAGCAGGTCCTAATAGAATTAGGCATAAGAATGTAAAACATGATATATTTTACTTAAAGAATGTGCTGGTTCACTTAGTTAATAATAGAATTGTAGACTCTGGTTAAATACCAAAAAAATATGAAAATGACCGATAAAAGGCCCATTTATAAAAATGGAAATAAAAAGGACGTTCTTTGCTATAAGACAGTGAGCTCTATTTCAGTAATAATGAAAATATTAGAACACTATATTTGTGAGCAATTTCAAACCAATCTTGCTAAACATAACACAATTAATCCAGCTCAATTCGGATTTATAAGTAAGAAATCAACAATTGATTTACTGGAAACTCTAACAAATAAACATATGAAGAAAGCTTTGCATAAGAAAAGATTTGTTACGGCAGTGGCAACAGATCTGTCAAAGGCTTTTGACTAGTTAACTATAAAACTATGATACAGAAGTTGAAGGATATTGGAATAAGAAGTAAATTTTTAAGGTTATTTTCAAATTACTTTGAAGATAGAAAACTAGCAGTAGTCATAGGACAGTACATAAGTAGTAGTTATACTCAAAATTGTGGTCTTATATATTGGTCTAATATCACCAAAATTATTTAACATCTATGTAAATGATCTAGCTAGTATGAAATTTAACAGCTCAATCTTGCAATATGCAGATGATAATATTCTGTATATGACTCATAAAGATTTATCGATATGCAATAGATGTATGCAGGAAAATTTAAATTTAGTTGTTAAATACTTTTTTAATATTAGTATAAAAATCAATCGGGAAAAAACTAAAACAATCATATTTAGAAACCCAAGAATTGTAAACAATGTTAATACTTGTAGAGAACTATTATCATATTGTCATTAAATCAAATTTTTAATAGGTAACAACCATTGTCAATGTCAAAAACTTGTTTTTAATGACAGTCTGAAATATCTTGGTTTAAATTTGGACTAATGAAGTTTAGTAAACATTTGATGCACTCACTAATAAACTGAGATATATTTTATTTATACATCATAAAATACGGTCAGATTTTCCAGTTTCAACAAAAATATTATTTACTTTTATTATGGAATCAATTTGTACTATTTAGCTCATGAATACATAATAAGCCCTTTGTATGTAGATTACAATTTAAGATACAGAAACTTTTTGGTTCAACGTAATAAAAGTAACTATGGCAAATTATTACCCCAATTTAGAATACCGAGCCTAATAAATTTGTTACCGAGAGAACTGCAACACTTTCAAAACAAAAATCAGATAGAAAAATGGTTGAAAAACTATTTTATTTCTCTATAGATAAAGGATGAGTTTATCAGTTTAGTATCACAATTTTTTTAAACAATAGTAAAAAGAAAGAATCATACCATTCAGCAATCCATAAATTCAGAGTAACGCACTCATAAAGCAACTTTATTCAGCGCTCACACAAAATAGTACCTCACTCCACCACCCGCCCTGAGGAACTGAGCCACTTCTCTTTTCCTGTTCATTTCACAATACAAATATTCAAGAAAAAACAATATACAAGACATGATAATATCTTCCAACTCAGGTTTATGACCCATCACATTAGCTTCCCATTCTTTTCAACATATCATTACAGTTAAACAACCCAGCACTGATAACCCCATAGGCAACTTTCTCTTTCAAAGTACAGGCAGGCAAAGGTTACTTGCAATAGTTTTGAGAACGAATTTCCACTCCATTAAATATAAAATGTTCAATTACATTTCTAATAATTGTATAGTTTTTTTTAATATTCAATCAAAAACTCCAATATTTTCTTCATTTTCAAACAAAAAGAATTAATGTATTTTTTGTTGCTAGAAGAAATATATTTTATCTCTATAAATTATTTTAACTTGTTTATTATTATAAGAATTATTTATTGCTGAATAAATGTAATTAAAATTAATGTAGATGTATTTATGTAAAACAATATGCATGTAAAGTATGTTTAATATAATCAAAAAACTTTTTTTCATTAAATTTTCTCCCTTGATTAGCAATGCTAGAGGGTTAGATATAGTTATATACATATACTGCAATGTAATCAATGTTTTTCTGAAAATAATGAATTTGAAATTAATGCTGACCTTGAGAGCATCTCAGAATGGTCAGTAATTAATGGCTTAAAACTTGTGAACGCAGATAGATGCACTGTTTTACACGCCATAAAACCTAGTGGAGACTCTTAAAAATAGTGGAGTGAGCATCTTACTTGACGGTGGGGGTCTGCCTTTGAGTGACAAGGCTAAGAAGGTTTAGCAGTATGAGGGCGTTTGCATCTGATACCATTCATACTGTACATTGTACTTTTACCAAATAAAGTTTTTGATTGATTGATCTAGGGAATAGGCTGACTAAGTTTGGCTGATACCCAATGAACTGGAAAGGTACCTCCCCGGGAGTGACACTGCCTCTAATGTCACTCAAGACAAATGGTGGGCTCAAATAAACGCTTGTTAAGCGTCCTGCTTTTGCGAAACTCCAGGATCTAGGCTACTGCCCTGAAAGTGTACTCTGTGACGGTATTGCTCTAGGCACCTTGTAGTTGTGGTCTCAGTTCAGGCATGGTTTGACCATTTGGAATCGTACCACACATATGCGTTTGTATACACTGGGTACCTCCATCTCATGGTGTGAAGGGACCCATGACTAAGTGATGCATGGCGCACGGCTTTTGCATTGCAAAAAAAGCCCTTGGGAATTAGGCACCTCTCTAGCATAAATAGCCTTACCTGGTTATGTGGGGTTCTGACTAGGTGGACCTATTTCCTTGGAACTTGTGGGTCTTTTTATGGAGTCTGAAAGCAATAACAGATCTAGATTTGGAACGTCTACAGTAGACAGTTGCATCCAGCAATCTGGCTTTGGATGTCTCTGCCTGCTCATCACATTTAATTACCACCGACGAAGACTCAGCAGTTGATGGTGGTAAAGTATAATGCGAGTCCATGGACACAGAATCTGAAGTATGTGAACTGGATTACAATCTCCAGCTCCCTTTCAAATTACACAAGCAAATAGTGAAGTGCCTGGCTTCCGGACAGGCTGAAGGGCAAGAAATCTGCTAATGAAAAAAAAAGACTAAAGAAGCAGAGAAAGTCAGCTCCTGCAACCTCACCCGGTGCAACCTACTCCAACGGGAAGAAAGGATGCCCAACTGTGTTTCAGGAGCAGGCAGATAGTCAAACTTCTCCCCCAACAGAAGGGAAGGTGAGGGACATCTTTGAAGGGATATAAACCTTCCCTTGAGGAGGTCGTGATGGGATACAAAATCCCTTTGTTCCCTAAGAACTATCTTAAAAGGCTCTTTTAAGAGGAGGAGGTCTCGGAGCTGTGGCGGTGCATCCTTGATGAAGTGCTCTTGTCATGCTGTGTGGCAATGATGAGACTAAGGATTGGATGCGGAGTATGGCTCCAGGGCTGGGGACACAGGGGATGAGTGTGGTCTTTGGGGACTATTGGGATTTCATAAGGGTATAACAAGGTCTTCCTCAAGGTTGATGCTTTGGTGACCGAGAAGGTCAATGTGATAATCTTTGGAGCCATTCCCAGCAAAATGGTGAAATTTTTGTGGTGGACTGGAAAGAAGGACTAGAAGTGTTGGGGACGTCCACACAGGAAGTTCCAGCATAATGGTAATGTTGGTAGATTAACTGTCTGCTGCAACTCTTAATGTGCTGAACTGGAGAGTGTTCATTGGTGTAGAGCAGATACAGGTGAGGATGCAGGGTGTGGCGGCTCATCATTGGGATCCAGGTCCTTCAGGGCAATATGCATCACACTGATCACAGTAGAGCGGCTTCAACTGTGTTCTGTAGATGCTTTTTGGCGGAAGAATTTCACGTAGCTCTGATACAGAAATTCTGGATTTGTGAGGGTAAGGTATCAGGGCTTTAACTTGTTAGCTCCCATGTTCACAACGCTAGAGCATGTACTGTTGTAAGCAATAAGGTGGACAGCATTCCTGTTCTGGAATTTTGTTCCAGAGATCTTTCCACCGTCAGATCAATTGGGACTGGCACTTTTATCATCATATCTTCCATATGATGATATGGTTCTACATCCTCCAGACAGGTGGCCAGAGAGGGTGGATCATGCCGGGAGGAGTGGCATGGAATTGATGATTGGATATGATGCTAACTCGCATATTGGTGCATGGGGCAAATCAACACAAATAACAGAAGTCACTTCTGGAACATATAATACCCCTTAGTCTTGTGATTGCAAACATGGGTAAATGATCCTCTATATTACACGCGGACGTGAAGGGATGTAATAGACACAACCATGATGACGGTTACGATACAAAACACGATAAAAAGCACAGAACAAGTGTTAGAGAATTTCTTTCTTGAAAAATATTTACCATCTCAGCATTAAAACTATAAATACTCCATATAATGTATGCAACAAACCTACCCCAAGTACTCTCTGTTTCAATAAGTACATAACTTGGCCTAATCCTAACCTTCCTCCCCCACAAATCCCTTGGTACACAAGTATTCTTACCATTAACCATGTCTCCTTCCTATCGTCTATAAAAATGTTACTGATGATGGCACATAATCATTATAAATCTATTCATATCAATCTTTATGTTCAAAGGTATACATAAAATAATGAAGAATAAAATACAGAATTGAATTTAGAAATACCAAGTTTAATTTGAAACAATAGCTGCACTACAAAATAAATAATGCATCATATGACACCCTTTCTTCATTCTCTGAATCTCAATTCTGCCGCTTAGCAATGACTAGACAGACAGCCATTGAATAGATATTGCTATACATTATTAAGGAACTAAAACCACTCAAGGACTACATCACACACAAATTAATTACTAAACTTACTTATTAGTGAGAAAACAACTAATGATAATAACAACAATCATATCTTACTAAAGGAATTGAATTAATACAATCCTGAAAGGACAAATAATAATCAAAGCTACAATCAAATTGACTAACAAACCTATACTGATCAAATGTTTAGTTACACAAACATTTAATATCTATGAATACAAAGAACATAATTTTACTTTATTCCTGATTTCAGACAGTAGAGAACACTGCATCCTGTACTAAGAGTTTTAAAATACTACATTAAAAATTACTATTTAATTTATAAGTAAATATTTTTTTATGAAACTTGATTTGTCTAATAAAATGTCTCGTCAAACTTTTATATATTTGCCCCATTAAAATTGGTTATTGGATGGCGGTACTAAAAGGTTACTAATTTAATTATGCCAATAAGTCAAACAAATTATAAGTTAGTAGAACATGATTTTATCAAATAATTTCTCAAGCACTCAATACTGAGCTAGCTAAACAAAATTTGGTAACTTTAACGATTACAAAATCTCAACTTGGTGAGGATTAAGACTAGTAGAATGTTTCATCATTATTGCTAAACATACAATAGAAAGTCTTACAATTAAATGCTCTTTTAATTAACCATGGATTATATTTAATTATTAATAGTTTAGAAAACTACAGTTTCACAACTAATAATATATTTTAAATTAAAGCAACATAAAAATGTGTTGTATATATATATATATATGTGTTGTTTGAGTTTTGTTAAGTTTTGAATAATTATATTGAACATATAATAATTAAGTTTTATTAACAGATATAAACACAACCATGTCTCTAAATAAGAGAAAACTAGTTGTGTTTTTGATAAAATAAGACAACAAGTTACAGAACTGCTTATGTTTGACAATGGAATAATAGTATAATACTTGGCAACAACAGTTCTACATGCAAATGCAAAAAAAAACCTTTAGTAAACCAAGAAACTCATTAGAATAAAATATATTACAAAAAGTGGATACATTTTTAATGCTATCCCTTATTAAAGCTGTTTTATTAGAGTAACATTACATTATAATTTGACATACTATATAAAAAAAATATTTCTTAAACTAAAAAGTAGAGATTTATTCACAGAAAATTGAAACAAAACATAATTGAGAATTTGTATTATGTTATATTTATAGTTTTTCATGGTAACAAATTCTAAATGCTGTAAGTCCTACAGAAAAGAAATGATTCTATACAACTAGGGGAGTGTGAATAGTGAAATGTGAATTAAAATAAAATACAAGTAAAATGTAAGCAATTGAATATGAGATAGTTTAGGTTGTAAATATATTTAAAAAAATTGTAATACATATTTAAAAACAAATATAAATGATAAAAATTTATATATTGGATGAATTTGAAAATATATAACAGTCTTGATTAAGAAAGTATATAAAAATGACTAGAAATGTAATCTAGTCAAACAAAAATAACAACCACCATGAGGGTTAAACATTAGATTCATATTAGCAATGATCCTAAATAATGGATCCAATTAATTTTTAACTCCCATTTAATGTGGGAAACAATGTTAAAAATACTAAAATTATGTGATTAATTTTTAGTTTTATTATTTTGATGTGTATTGTTTAATACATGAAAAGTGTTTAAACTAAATTTAGACTCGCTCTAAGATTGAGGGTACTTCTACTCTTGAAACTTGAAAAATCAAAACTAAGTAGAGGCAATTTTTAAAATTTAAATTAAGAGTAAAGTGTTAGAATTTTTAAATGTATTTAATCGTGTTGAATTTTAATAATATATATATATATATATATATATATATATATATATATTAAAGTATGTTCAGTATCCATAAAAATGTTTAAGTTGATGTTTAATGTCACAGGACAAAGCACATTTTTTTTTTTTAATTTGAAAAATATTTAATGACTAAACGTCTTACAATATGCCATGTTTCAAAATTACAAAGGCTAAAAACATATTCCTTTCTTCGCAGATGGTAATTTATTCAGTTATCTGATAATCTAAGAGCACTTGTAAGTTTGGTAATCATACCTTGGTAACTAGATAGAGTTCTCCGGGGTAGCCGTATGAATTGTATAAAGTGGAAAGAACAGGCTCCTGAAGGAGCTGTACAGGATCAGGTCGTTGATTCACCTATCCACATGAGGGAGGTGAAGGTGGAAAGACAACCATCACAGCTACAAGAGCTCTTGTATGGTTCAGGTATCAGGATCAAGTAGGATCAGGCAGGATCAGGTAGCAGGATCAGGTAGTTCGTCCACATATCCCATATATGGGAGGTGAAGGTGGAAAGACAACCATCAGAGCTGAAGGAGCTGTGCAGGATCAGGTTGTTCATTCACCTATCCACATGAGGGAGGTGAAGGCGGAAAGACACTCTCACAGCTACAGGAGCTGTGCAGGATCAAGTAGTTTGTCCACATATCACCTATGCAGGAATTAAGGTGGAAAGACAACCATCAGAGCTGCAGGAGCTGTGCAGGATGAGGTAGTTCATCCACCTATCCGGTATACCATCAAGCATCAAGTTCTCTCTCTATTATTATCATCTATTTTACTCCGTTCATTTACATTTATATAGTGTTAGCAATATATTAAAAGCACTGAGAAAAACATTTTTGTTATAATAGTTTTTGTTTTTAAGTTGAACTGTAGTATTACATTGAATACGTCACAGTTAGAGAGAAACTAGTGACTTTGTTACACGCATATTTCTTTTCAGTATAAATCGTATTGGTGGATTTAATTTTTTTTACTTCCATTTTCATCTCAGATTTTAATAAAATAAATAAAACCACTTCAATATACAACATTTTCCAATCATAATTTTTATCATGAACTAATTCATATTTCAAATATTTACACACCCCTATAAAACAATAAAAAAGGAAAAGAAAGTTCTAGTTCAGCTGTATTCTTTAACTTCTAATAATTAAAAACTGACAAATGCTGGCAAATCCTCCACATCAACTTTGAACTATGATCATTGTGATGTACTCAGCTGTGTTTAATACAAACACAATGAATATCAAAGCATTATGTTATGAGCGGTGGTGAACTAGTTGACTTGCTTAGGCCACACTTGGTAGAACACCCAGTCCTCGAGGAATGATGGAATGAAAGCTCTGTCTGTGGTGAACTGAACAGGTATTTTCAAGTTGTTCAGCTGATCCTCATACATGGCTAGAGAAGCTGGACTGGAAGCTCCATTACCCTGAAAATGATATATAGATTAACCCTTTTAGCGCCAAGAACCTATAAGTCAACCTTTTAGGCTCAACCTGTTAAGTCATGAAACGCCAAGAGCCTTTATTTAGGCTCAAGCTAGGTTGGTGGTGAAACACCAAGAGCCTATATATAGGCTTGGACAAGTTCGGACGTTAAGCACCAAGGGCTTTTATTTAGGCTCTCAACATTTTCATGTAGTACTCAACCATTTACTGACTAATATCAATAAAATTAGTACTGATTAATGCATTTTATGTAAAATGTACTATAGCAAGTAGCACTGCATAGACATTAATATAATATTCAAACAAAATAACAATACATATTAAAATGTTTTATCAAACAACACATGCGTTTCCATGGTAAAAGTCAGTTTTGTACTTTGTTTACTAATAAATACATAAATTGTTAGTATTATTTTACCAAATTTTCACAGGTATTTCTGAATTACATATATTATACTATAATACAAATGTTTTTTGAATAAATATTTTTTCAGCCATTTATTGAGCTCTTAATTTAAACACAAAAAATGGAAAAAATATCCAACTTTTAAAGGTGTACAACTTTAACAGATCAACATTTCATAAATTCAATTACATATCATTGTTCTGGTATTAATAACAAAAAATGAAGTGAAAATCATTAGTTTATCGTAAAATTTAGCGAAATGAAAACAATTTATATCTACGTGTGTCATAATTCGTAAAACTGCCCTGGCGCGACTGCGACATACCCTGCGGCTATTATGCGGCGCCCGACAGGACAACCCACACCAGTAACTCTGGCGTTATGTGACGCGATCTACCCAATATGCTTGGCTCTAAAAGGGTTAATTATTAAACCTCTCAAAAGACAACAAATTAAAAACACTCGAGAAGAAATATACAGGGTGTAAAAAAAGTCCGCACCAGCTTGATAATTCCTGAACGATTACAGGTAAAGCAATAAAACTTGATAAATCATTACTGCATCTATAAATCTACTTTTTTAAATAACTGCCATTTCTTTTGCGATATCAGGAGGATGGCCTGCAAGGAGTCAAAAGGAAATTTTAAATTTGAGCATGGGTCAAGTAGTACATCAAATTACTGTTAAACTTAATTCCTGTTGAGGTTATTTGTTGGAACATTGTTTTATATGTTTAAAAAAACATTGTCTACAAGTTCTATTTGAACACTTTTCCTCTACTAGTAATTATAATGTTACATAGCAATATTTCTAAATTTTAAGTCTAAAAACTAATATTTAGACTTTAATAATTTATTATGTACATAACATAAGTTGTAGAAACTATTTGTAGTAAAACTAAATTGGTGACAAAATAAAAATTACTTTTTTACATTTTGTCACATAGGTTAGCAGGTATTTGCGTTTTTTTTTTTAATGCTTGCAAAATTGTAATAAAAGAATGGTGAGGGGGAAAAGCTCAAGGGGAAAAACCGGGGATTTTTAAAAAATACATGTCTAAAAGTCTACCATTTGTAAAAAATTCAGCTTGTAGCGAATTATTTTTGACATTTGGCGACATTTTATCTTTGTTGCATGGACTATTAACAGAGATGGAGACATTGAAAATCTAAATGTATTATGAACCAGTAACCAACTAAAAACGTGTATTAATATGATGCTGCCACAGAAAAACATGTTTTGGCAAGAACAGTCATTACATCCAATCTTTAGGCAAGTTAAAATATCATAATAATATTTGATTCACTGTTGAGTGACTTACGTGGGTCATATACTTTCCGGTAGGTTTGAGGACTTGCATGGCTTTGTTGAGAATGAGCCGGATGAAATCCCACACTTCTCCCTGAGGTGAAGTTGACACAGGAATATCAGTCAGGTCTCCGAAAACGTAGTCCACTGTCTTGCCTTCCGCAATCATTGTGTCCAAAGATTTCACACAGTCGTCCACAACAATCTGGCAACCAATATAGGATATTGAATTAATGACTTGCAGAATTTAGCTTTACAAGTGAATTAGGAAGGGTTAGGTCGAAACTTTGGATCACTGAATTCATTAAGTCTTCCTATATTCAGGTTAAATCATAAAATCAATAAAATAAATTTGGAATAAACAAGTAATTATTGATTACACAAGAATCAATTGCCATACATTAAAAATCATATGGTTGTAGGTCAGAAAACAAGATGGTTCAGTAACAACCAATCCTTCCCAGGGATTGATTTTTGACTCGACATTATACATCCTGAAAAAATAACCATTTCTCATTTTAGCAGTAACACAAATAGCTATAAGACCAGAAATAGAAGTAATGTTGCAATAGAGCATTGTAAGCTTAGCAAAATACAAGACAGTAATCTGATAACTTCTCAGAAATGTACGACAAATTAAAAATGTTAATTCATAAATATCAAACAAAACTTGTTACAATTAAACTGTACTACTGGTTGCTTAAAAATCCATTTTATGATCTTTCAGAATTTGTCAGTATTTCCAAATATAAATTGTTAGAGTACTTGATTTTGTACTTTATATATTGCCTTAGTTAATCTTCTGTTTTGTAAAACAGTGCATTTTACATTGGAGTGTATTGTATACTTTTAATATTATAAAATATTGTAGTAGAACGTAGTTTTTACTGTCTTTTTTATACTTTGTAAATGTTTCCTGTAAAATGGCAATAAATTATTATTATTTAAAGTAAACTTCTGCAGTCTCTCGGAACAATTCATTATATTAATGTTAGTTTTAAAAAAATTCTGCCAAAATGCGTGAGTTTCTTTGGTGTATTTGTGTGATAAAAAGTGCAGTGTGACACATCTAACATCTGGCGGCATTCACAACTCAAATTTTTTGTTTGTTTTGTCAGTCCCGGCTTACTCTCAGAGATCCAGCTGTTGCTCTTAGCGGAAATACTCTCTCATGACAATCAGCTACTGTTTGTTCGCTAACTGATAATCCACTATTCCTGACGTTATCTACTTTGAAATCCAACTTCACTCATTGAGTTATATATTTTATACACTTATATTTATTGCTATTTAATTTTACTATGTAACCAACGTGATCTTGTTATATCTTTTTATCTTGTATCAGTATTTCATAACTGTTTAACTAATACAACATTACTATCATACCTGTATCTTTGTGTAATAATACTTAATTCACAATAAACTTATTTGAAATTTATTAGAATATGAATACACAACAGCAACACGAAGTGACACGACTTCACGCAAAATATCAAATCCAGTGAAGATATGGAATCAAATTCACAGATTGTGTTGTGTCATGCCCTGTGTACTTTATTCCTTATGTTAACATTTATTTGATAGTTTCACATTGTGTTGCATCGCTGTATGTGTATTTGTACCCTTTATACTTTAAGTCAAATTTAGTGTCTTTCGCCTTTCTTTCTTTAATCTTGCCACCTTTTATTTGTATTTCATGCTTTATAACTAGCATGAAACAATTATTATGCCAACTATAATAACTGTAACTTTGTGTAATAATTACATAGTAAAACACTGAAGTTTGGTTTATTTCAATTACTGTGACTAAAAATATCTTACTTAGCTAGTCAAAATTATTGTTAACATGTTAAGTCCCATGTGATTCTACTCAGCCCAGAGACTTTAGCACAGTATGTTACTCACAGCCTAGAGTTGCACAGCTTATTTTAGATTACATTTTTACCCTTATGCTAGTACAATTGATTTAGGATTGGTTGTTGAATGGTTGTTTTGAGGGAGGAAAATAGGTATCACTAAATACCCAAGGGCAGATGATAATATTATTCTCCAAGGCCCATGGGCAATCACTGATATACACATATTCACAGCCGATTCATACTTGAAACTCACATGTTCTATGTCCTCCAACTGTTACAAATAAGCAGGAAGCAGCAGGTAAACAGTGTGAGCCATAACCTATCTCTTACTTTTTGCTTACAATTATTTCACTGTTGGTATAAATTATCACAACTTTAAGAGTCACAGGTAGAGCCTACTTGGTACAACATAAGAACATGCTGCCAGATCATAAATTTTCTTCTTATTTGTTTTAGGGACATCACCTCTGTGACCATAACCTGGAATGACAATGGTCATGGACGGACATAGCATGATAGTAGGCTCAGACTATCTGCTGTATGGGTCCAAGAATCTTCCCCCATCACAAGACATAGATCTTTTGGTGGAGTTCTCAAAAGATGGCAACACTTTTGTTATTTGGAACAGGAAGAAGGTTACTGACATTACTATATGCTCTGAACATACTTCTAAGGTCATTGGGAACTGACACATTAGTCAAGAGACCTTTCTCTAGATCATAAGTACATTTGTTTTGATCTGCAATGCAAGGTATCTTCTATTGTCACCAAAACCCTACGCCAACAGACTGGGTATCCTGTAGTATGAATCTTGACACTATGGTAGGAACAATGGGTGGGAGAATAACTAGCGTTATGGATGTGAATCACACTGTATCTAATTTACAAGGTGCAGTTGTCAGCTGTTATCATGAGTATTGTCCATTGTATCTATCAAAGGAAAGTTCAGACCAGCACTAGACTGTCGCAAAAGGGTATATATCAGAAAGGTGATTTAATATTGTAAGATGAGCCGTAACTCGGACCCATATCATCTAGCTCTCACAGATTATGGCTTAAGAATTAAAAACCGAAACAAAAATCATGGAAACGGTTCACACAGGAGGTGAATAACCTTAATACAGTTGCTCAACTACAACGGGTACTGGCTTCTGACCCAACTGTTCATATGGGATCCTTGAGATCATTAAATAGGCAGTTTACTTTAAATCTGGAGAATGGGCTCATACTTCTCCTTGAGACTAATTTCTTAAACTGTGACCTTCCTGAAAATGAGTCGAGACTTGTTGGGTCAAGGTGATACAAGCTCAAGAACTAACAGCGCCCAGAAAAAGTTTGGAAGAGCATAGCACTGTCTTTCAGACTGAAATATGCACCACTCTAGCTTGTGAAAATAAAGGATTGGCTAGGAATTACGTCGGATATTGATACTATCTGACAGCCAGGCCGTCTTAACTCACCAGAATTTACTGCAAGGCTAGGATGGGAATGCTTCAAGACATTATCCATTCTAGCTAGTCGTAATTCAGTACACCTCAGTTGGGTTCCTGGACATGCTAGTTTTAAGGTCAATGAGCTCGTTGACGAATTAACGAGAAATGGCTCAAAGAAGCACTGTCTTGGACCTGAACCACATTGTAGTAAGTCAACTGTCTATCACGCTATTAAGAAATAGTTTTGTAGATAAGCACTTGAATCGGTGGCAGAGCTTCTTTGGGAAATCATTTGAGAAGTTGCTCATTAGAGGCACAAACATCCAGTTCACAAACTGGATGATGAAGATAAACAAAGACCTTTGGATGCAGGTCATTTCCCTTATTCTTCTTCTTCTTCTAAGGGGTAGCCTTTCTACCATTCTTTTATGCCTCAAGGGCCTATTCCGCACCCCTGAAGTGTACCATAAGGTCAACTAGTTTACAGTTTCAGCAGTTCTACAAACCGCCGAAAACAACTGATCAGGTCCTCCTGAGAAATTCACCACCCTTGTCCAGACTAACAAAGATGGCATAACGCTCTCTTGCTATTGCAGGAGAGACTAAGAGCAGGTGTTCCACAGTTTCATCCTGCCCGTTACACATTATGCAGAGCGGACCCTCCCGGAGAATGCCAACTCTGTGAAGATGCTTTCTCAAGTGAACATGTCCCGTAAGGCACTCTGGAGAAAGGCAACTGTAGGACCATTAATTTCCTTTATTACTGGACACATTCAATCCAGGAAACACTTGCACACATTAGCATTCACTACTGAAGACTATGTTATCAGCCACAGGAGTTCGCTAAACATTATTTTGGATTGTATGATGCTTGAGGTTAGGAGAAGAACACTTTTTGGAACCTCACAGCCGATGATGAATTCAATGTTAGCATTGGGCAGAAGCTCTTGGATTTTGTTGAAGGAGTAGGCATGTCCTACTAGCGGAACTTGGGGTGCGCAATATGGTTTGATTGATGCATTGGTAATTAAGTCCTTTATAACCCCCTCTTATATCTAACATAATCTACTTAACTAAAAAAACTTGTCAGTCTCAAGTGATGAGCCGGTTCAAAGTCTTGAGCCTAGTTATCTCACCGGCTCATGTTGTGTATTTATATAGTATATGTAAGTGTTGTTCGTTGTGGCTGCAGAAGGCACTAACTGTACTGTTTCAGAGCGCTCTGCACATCCTTTTCAGAGTGGCAAGGAACTTCTGAAATTCTTGCACGTTAGTAGAAGTACTTATAGTAAATTTTGCCTTTTCTAGTAATTTGTGTTATTTTCTTTTAAAATTTCCCACTAACATGCTGGCGAAAGTTCTACGTTTCTCACTGAGGAGGTCCAGGAGAGGAACTCTTGCCTCCTGCTGCTTTCTCATCATGGGTGGTTGCAGACATCAGTTTCCAGGATTTTCCTGCTCTGCTGGAAAAACTGGCCTCCATGATGAGATGAAAATACCTCTAGTCAACATCTTTGATACCCTACTATTTGTTTAATTTATTTATTTTGTTATTGTTGCCTGTTATTATAGTTTATATTTTGTTTTTTTAGTTTTTAAGTTTAGTTTAAATGCCATTTAGTTTTATTTCTTGGTTTTTATTAGGAGCCAGCCCTTAGCCGAAGGATACTGGGTGGAATTGGCAGTTTTTGTTTAAAATTATGACTGTTCCTAATTTTTTATTTATCCAGGTGCACGTGAGACATATGACAGACATATTATGTTAACTGTAGTAATGAATTTTTTTTTAATTTGTCTAGCCAACATTGTTATTTCGACAAAGAGGTTCTTATCTAGGTTAAAGATGATTTTTTTCTACTCTGTGTTGGTGACCTCCAAATTAGTAAATGAATCTGAGCACGCTATCCACGGTGTTCTTTTTTGCCTTCTAGGTTTACTTCTGATCCGCCCTCCCGTTCGCCACCATGGGTGCTCGCTTCCTAATTGTCTACTTGGGTGTGCGAGCAGGAATGTGCGGTTTCAGTGACTTTAAAAGGATTTTTTTATAATTACAAAGATTACCACAGTTGATAGCCACGGCTGTCAGCAATGACTCCTTAGGATCACCAGTGATACCAATGGGACTGAATGACAAACATGTAAAGTACACCCAAAGGGCTCAACGTGGCATTCTAAGTGTCCAGTACAACAACCTAGTCTATTTTTATGGTCTCTAAAACTTTTCTAGACAACCAGTGGCCCACTATAAATATCTTAACAAGTTAAAATTATTATTAAGATTGCAAACATGCCCCATGTCTTATCTGACAAGGCACACTACAACATTACACTACAAGTAACATACAAGTTTTCCAAAGCTGTGAAACCAATAACAAAAACTGATTTAGTTGATATATACATTTAGTTGATTGTAATGAATATTTACCTTGTAATTTGGACCTTCCAGTTGATCTAGACAATCACCACAACAACCTCGTAAGTGCTCTCTACACGCTCTTAACACAACCTCATCCAACTGTGAACAGAATCATCTAGTTGTAACAAACTGTCAGGTGTCACAAATTGAGGTAAATACCAATTTAGTCAATTGCAAATAATTGTTAATATTTTATTTCTGAAAACAAATGGTTTGGCAGGAAAACTGTACCTCAAGCATGGTAACAAACTTAGGTTTCTCCTTGAGTAACTCATACAGCAAAGCTCCATCTCCTCCCCCGAGGATGACAATCTCCTTGTCCGAGTAGTCCTCTTTGCCTCTCTGCATCAGAGTCTCTGTGTAGATCAGATCTCGCTCTGACAGGTCTAGTGAATAGAAACAATGTATTACTCTTGAGTATGGGAAGACAATGATTCTATTGCTGAAAAACTTATACAGGACAGTTCCAACCACTCATAATATATACCAGGTTTTGTTCTGGGCAGATATGAACAGCAGAACCAGTACATTATCCAAGAAACTAGGATGTCCTTAATGCAATTTTTATACCAGAGTTCTAATTCTATTACTGGAGAAGTTATCCTTTTTCAAGCAGTTCTCCTATCTCTATTGATCAGGTCTTACTCCAACACATCAGAACATAATGAGGATTCCTAATTCTGGTAATATGGAAGCAATGTCCAATTTCAAATTCTCAAAGGAAGCAAAATATTAAAGTAATCTTTTATATACTATTATCACTGGTCAACTTTACAAAAATCCAATTTAAGAGATACATGTAAATGTAAATAGCTTTGTAAAGATAGTTTGAGGCCAAACTAAATTTTAACCTTGGAACTGGCAAAAGTCGTAATTTGCTACGCATTTTTTCTTGCCGTGAGTATGGAGTTTTGCATTTTACAATTTGGGTGTTATTGTGGTATAAATGGATTTTTAACTTTTAAAAGCTATTATTAGTCATTATTTAATAAATTATTTTTAAACACTAATAATTCAGAGTAATGATAAAAACAAAAGCTGGTGAACTCTATAACCATGTGTTTAATATTCAGTTGAACAAAATCAATTTATTTGAAAGTGGAATGCGATTCCACAAAATTAAAAACAAACCATGTGGCACACAAACAATCACACATAGATAGCACAGAGAAAGTGAGTCAATAACGTGTGGTTACCAACATACATCACGACAACACCGATCTTACACAAGTAGCACAATTAGCAAGGGGCAAAACCGATCTTACACAAGTGGCTGCATCAACGTGAGATCTAATTACCGATCTTACACAACTTACTATTACTGTTATTAAAAGCTGGTATTTATCGTGGAATTATACAATGAATTGAGTTGGTGGAGCACACATTTTAGGTATGTGTCTGTCCAAGATGGCGAATTTGGTTTCACTACAACACTCTGAATATATGGGATATGACTTCTCTATTCCATTACGTTCTCACTAAGATAGTGTAAAGGAGAGAAAGACATTATCACCCAAAGAGTTAATAACAATTATTTCCAATATTGCTGTGTATAAAAATTCAGTGCATCCATAAAAGGACTAATAATAATAAGATATATTTAACATGCAGTATTTTGTACTATTAAATAAACTTGAATAAATATGATACTTAAATATTTTTTTACAATTACTTAAACTCTTTAAATAGCAGAGAAATAACAAAGAACCCAGGATTGATCCCTGAAGAACTCCGTACTCTATCTTTTGGAGTGAGATATTTTCGAATGTAATTGTTTCTGAAGTTCATAACACATCAAATAATTACTTACTCTGTAGTTCATCCAGAACTAGAAGGTTGCCTAGACTCTTGGAGTGTACAATCTGCACTTTCTGGTATGGTGACTGCTCCTCAAAAAGTACAGCATCAATATCATATTCCAGGATCCTTTCATCTGTTTTAAACACAACAAATTAAACATATATGCATATAAATTGTTATAATTGTAACAATTTGCCTTTCAGCAAAATCTTAGTGCTTTGATTTCTTATTATAACAGTAATTAATATGACGAGAAATGATGAATCCTCCAAACAGTTAAAATTGAAGACGTGTATGTTTGGTTTTACTTAATGAAAATCAAGTTTACATCCAACTCAAGGTCAGAATAAACTGTAACATTTTATTAATTAATCACTTGGTTTAAAGGATTATTAGCAAAATACTTCACTACATTGAACAAAATTTAAAACATGACCACACTTAATGTTTTTAATTTTTACTTAACAATGAAAAATAAAACATAAAATAATTCATTATAATAAGGTAATATAAAGACGCAACTGATAAAAGTAAAACTTATAATCTTGATAATAAAATAGTAAAATGTAATAAATACACTCATCATTATTTAATATCAGTGTAAAATTATTTTCAATATGCAGGGGTATTCAAAAAGAATGGGGCAAAAATAAGGATAGCCCTAATGAATTTATACACGAAGAGTCACAAAATCATAAGAACTGCATAAAACAATTTGTAAACACATTCGATGTGGCCTACTGTACGGAAAGTAGCATATCCCTCACCAAACCTGGTGGGGGACTGTCTGGACAGCTACACTACCAATATTTCAGCACTCAGTTATTTCAGCTTTCAGCTGTAACTGCAATCTAGCTGCAGATCTCTGAAACTTGTACAATATGATGTATACTTTATGTTACCTACCTCCGCTTGGCCTGCAAAAGCGTGCCTATTGTCTGGAGAGTATCAGTGAAATACATACTCATATGGACCCTTACAATGTCCGTTTTAAATGAATGCGTTTTATTTTATACACTACAATTATTCAAATAATATTAGCCACTGTCTGGAAAGTCCCATAGATTACTTACTAGTAAAAACGTGATAAAATTCAATACAATGACAATGATTTTATAGCATAATGAACCAAAATAGCTCCAACCGCACGAAAACAATGAATTTGAATTTTGCCGCATATCAAGAACATAACTGCGCCTTTTGCCTCAGCGAACGTGTTAAATTAACAGGCTTTAATGTCCATAACAAAATTTGAATATGCAGTACAAATGCTCTAAATGAGTGCTATTAGTTACTCTGCAAGTATCAGGTGATAACTCCGCCACCACGCTCTGCAACATTCTTGTGTTATGAATTGTACTGCTTCTATAATGAGCTGTTTTAAACCTTCAGAACAGGAAAAAAACGCAATGAGACAAGTTATGTGATCGTGGTAGCCAGTGCAACAGAAACTTTCATTTCCAGAGTGACCAATCCAACCAACGGTCAGCAGAGTAATGGAGGTCATATCAAGCACTTGTAATGCAAATTCAAATTTATGTAATGTAGGTACATGAAACTTCTTAATAACAAATTATTTTATGTAATTATCATGATTTTATGAATCCATCTGAAAATAAATTAAATTTATTTTTGCACCATTCTTTTTATTGACACTGTACTGGTAGAAAAATAAATTAAATGAGGATTAATTGAAATCAAGTAAATAAACGCTCAGTCTATGTAATAGCATAGTATTTAGTTGTAAATTATAATGAATTTGACACATTCAACTGAAAACAAATAAAAAATGAACTTGCCTGAAGAAAGAAAATATCTATCAGCCTTGCCTCCACGTTTCAGGGCAGGGTATTTGTGACTTTTCATGCTACCAGTGAGCTTTGTCAAAGTAGATTCCAGTTGCCGGACAGTCTGTCAAACCCAAGCATACAATAACACAAATTGGTCAGGTGGCGATCCATGCAAAATAAACAGTGAAGTCAACATAACAGATGTGTGAAATATAATCTGAATGGCAGGAAAACAAGTAAACTTAATCTGCATGAAAACCAAATAACATGAATAGTGCCTACTTACTGATTGTAACACAATGGGCAACAACACTACCAACTGTAATAAGGCATACACAATAAATAAGCCAAACTAAATTGGAATGAATTGTGAGCAGATGGGTGCTGTTCTTCTTTATATTCCCAATATTACAAAATACTTCCCAAATCATATTAAATGACAAAGAAGAATGTAAACAATTTTTAAAAACATTTCCCATACTCTAAGCTCATAAATTATTTGATAACCAGCATCACATATTGTTTCTCCAAAAGTACTATTCAGCCTTAACATGTTACAAAGCAGAGAAATTAATAATTTTTAAATATTGAGTTAGTTTTTATTTTATACACTTATTTTGACAGTTAAGTATTTAAAATTTAACCTGCATTTAAAGTAAAATGTTTAAATATAATTTTGTAAGTTTATGGATTTACTTGGTCAATATAAAACTACTATACTTTACTGAACTATTATTTTATAGTTTTGTTGTATTAAAAGTTGTAAAAGATTTTTACGGTAACATTTTAACACTGAGCCACCGTTTCCGATCTCTAATTTTTAAAGACATCAGTAAGACGTTTCAGTACACTGTCCATAAAACAAACAGTCGATTATCAACACTTTTAGTTCGAAAAATGTCAACAATATTAATAAAAAAGCTCTGTAGGAATGGTATTTTTAGACCTATTCATTTCCTTTTAAATCAAATCATAACAGACGGCCAACCAGCGATTTTATTTTTCGTTATACGTACCCATTGGATGATCCACTTTGAAAAGACAGAACCATTGTCTAATGACACTGTCAATCTTAATGGTCTATCCATAAAAAGCTTACAGTCCGTGGTAGCTTTCTAAAGCTTTTTACTTTTTAGGCTTTTTAGTAATACTCTATATCACTACTAGCCTATTGAAAAATGTATGGCAGCCAGAAAAGCTGGTTCACATGTCACGTCATTAGCCATCACAAGATCTATTCAATATATAATATTATATGATGTTTGTTGTTATCATTATCAATATGTTGTTATTAAAACTATTATATAGATATTGTTGTGTTATGAATGTTGTTTATTAACATAGAAATTACATAACAGGATTACAATTACGTTTAAATTATTGTTGACGCTATTTTACAGTGTTATTCTGTCTGTCAATAAAGAATTTCTCAATTCTGAACTTTAGTAAATTGCTTTCTTAACTAAATGAATTTGTTTTAATAGAAATTATTTAGAAGATTGTATTAAAAAGTAGAACAAAACTGGCTAGGTTACAGACTATCAATGGAGGAAAAAACGAACATTCCCCAACAGGATCAATATTCGGATTTGCATTGATTTACTCCTTTCTTTGCCCATCATCAAAACTATCAATAACTATATAGTAATTTTGTATGGTAAATACAAACAAATACAAATTGGGATATATTGTGTTATTACACAGCCATTTAAAAAAATAGTACCACTGAATAAATTAGTCGAATGACCCTCTCAAATGTTCTACTGGATGTGCATTAAGACTAAGCCATGCCACAAAATATATTTCTGGAAAGCTATCCACAATAATCTTCCTGTTAACAGGTTGTCTATCTAATAATAAGAATATTTTTTTATATTTACAATTTATCTTAAGATATGGTTTAATTATGTTAAGTAACTACAGTATGATACAAAATATTATGAATATTCTAAAAAAAAGCACTTATTAATTATACTAGAACAGAAACTCAAACCATAATAAATACACATATGAATTAAAAATTTACATCTTTGAAATCCCGTATTTTTTTAAATATAATCTTATAACCGACTTAATATTACTTAATACAAAAAAAGATCAACAAAGTTGATCAAAAACAGAACACAACGTAACAGAAACTTTTAACAAAATACAGTATCTGCATTAAAAATCTAAAAATGATTTGTTATATGACTGTACTACATTCTGCTAACATTAAAAAATAAGATTAAATCATTGGTTTAGCACAAGTACTAGTTTACTCAGATGTAAGATTCTTTTAAAAATGACAATATAAATTTGAACTTTTGGTAACCCATGCCACCATCTATACCACTTACAGAATATGGATTCCTTTATAAAGATTTCTCCACAAGAGATGGATTAATTTATTGATGTAATAAATTTGTCAAAAACGCTTTTAATATAAATTATTAACAAGTCTTTATCTCAACTCAAAGCGTTTTAATTTTCAAGAACAAAATTAATTTCCCACGTTCAATGTACAGAATTTTAAGATTATACTGTTGATAGAATCTATCTCAATAGTTAATTTTGTTATTTTACAAGATACACACTAGGAACACATTCCTTCAGAATAACAATCAAAGTGACAAGCAATTTTTTCAGTTGTCTGATTCATATTTCCAGTTTTAAATATTTAAATGTTAAAGGCCACTTCATTAACAATTTTTCTTATTCATAATCTTGTTTTAATAACAAATTCAAGTCATTTTAATATATTTTCTGAACTTTAAATTAATTTCTTATCATCTTATATCTAACTTAATTAACTAAATAGTTAAATTAAAACCATAATTTTTAAGATGCCTATAATTCATTAAGCATGCTAAACATTGAGTTATCATTAAATTGAATTTACTCTATTTGTCCTATTTTTACCTGCTGGTAATTTAATTCCTTTAGCAACTTCTACATTACCTACTTAGGTATAATGTAAAAGTTTATGATTTATGATATAAACTCCACAGATCTTCAAGAAACATATCAAATATTGATTTCTAGAAACTATGTATACTGAGATACAAATAATTCAGATTGGCAGGTTCAATAGAAACCTAAAAATTGTGTTTTTTTTATTTACTTAAGTGAAATGTTTGAAGAAGTTTGCCTTGCTATCGAAAGGCCTTAAACGAAAAAAGTTTAAAAATATTGGTTGTTGTTTATTTTCTAGATAGTGAAGTGGTTATTTGATTATTGACCCCTATTATACACCAGCATGAAGTTTATTACTTTAACTTAAACATTGTCTGGTTAAATTTCTTTTAATGAACATTTTTTATTGTAAGTCAATTTTTTATTCAGTAGAATGAAAGAGTAATGTATATATATTGCATTTGTTAGACACTCATTCAAGATTTGTATCTTTAAAGTTGTGGTTTAGTTCACCAGACTTGAAGTAGTAACATAAGATTCCTTTACATATTAACTTCACTATTCGTATTCAATCTTGGACTATGATGAATGACAAAATTCCTTATTCCTTATTGAAATGTTGTATATTTTATAAAATAAAATGCTGAAACAACTGTGTTTATGTTTGTTATCATTAATATACCCAGGCATACAGTGAGTGAAAACAGTTTAAGTTATCTTTTACTGCAACATTAAACTATTCATTTAACATTTGTATCTATAGTGGAACCTCGATATATTGATCCTCCAGGGGAAATACAAAACTTTGATATATAGAGAATTTCGATATAATGAGGTTCGATATATCAATGCAGACTTTGACATATCGAAGCCTTTAATGTCTAAATCAAATTGAGGGTAATTTACCACTCCGGCAACAAAAAAAAACCAAGGAGTGTTAATGATTGGAGTTTCAAGTCTCGACATAAAAATGTGGTAATGTACTTCATTTTTTGCACCGATAAACTGAAATTTTTATACACATATACAGGGTGAATTTAAGTTAGTGTCGAAACATATTTTTTGGGTGATACTACTCAGTATTATAGACCAAAATATGAAAATAAAAAATCCCTATCTCATCTATCTTTTAACTACGACCCAATTTCGCTATTTTGTTAAAAAATCATGTTTTGTTGCAATAAAAACTCAATTTCCTCCATTATTTTTAATGTTTTTTTAATTCTGAATCCATTTTTGAAATCTACACAAAATTTTACATGGGAATAATGGAGAAAAACTGTCTTGAAAATAAGTTTGATACAAACAAATTGCTAATAAATCAAATTCTTAAGTTTTCGGCAAAAAACATTAAAAAGATATTAGACCCGAGGAATTAAATGAAGTTAATTCTGAAGAGAGGCCAATACCACAAAAAAACTTGCCCATTTTGTGGGCTTTAAAATGACATAATGCAGCGTTACTTTTATTTTCATCTTATACTGGTTATTAAAGAATCAGTATTGGAAAACAAGGTCTACTTAAAATATCACGGTGCCAAATAACAGTCAAAATCGTGTTTAATTCAATAATAAATCAAATATAGGATAAACACATAAAGAACAGTTACAAAAAAGAATAATCATAAAAATTAAGTAATCTACAAATTGCTTTCAAATTGCCTGCCTCCGGATTGTCATATCTTATCAGTTTTTACTCCTGACTATCTTATCTCTACAATCACAAGTATGAAGGAATACCCCATGTTTCAGGTTTTATTTTGTCTTTCAGCTGACTTTACCTCTATCCACTTAAAAATAGTTATTTGAGTCGTAGCTATCATGGATTTCACATCGAGAGAGTATGCAGAGATGCATTTTGTATATGGTTTTTTGTGGCGGGAATGCCCTGGCTGCTCAGAGAGAATACCACGCTCGGTACCCCAGATCGTAGAGTTCCTAGTGACAAAGTTTTTACGAGGCTACATCAGCGTTTGTTGGAGAGAGGAACAGTTCACAGGCAGCGTAATGAGGTAGGTCCTGTTCTTCGAGATGTTGGCTTAGATGAACGAGTTCTAGATTTAGTTCAAGAAAATCCTGAGGTCAGCAGCCGACAACTTGCCAGAGAAGTTGGTGTGTTTCTCAGAGTAAAGTGTTAGGAATCTTACACGAAAATAACTTCCCCCCCTATCACTTTACAAAGGTTCAAGTGTTAGAACCAAATGACTTTGGTCCAAGAGTAGAGTTCTGTCGCTGGCTGCTCAATAGTGATATTGCAACAATATCATTTTTTGAGAAACATTTTGTACACTGATGAGTCTACCTTCACTAGGGCTGGTGTTTTTAACACGCATAACATGCACCATTGGGCCGAACAAAATCCCAGGGCTTCAAGAGAAAGTTCCTTTCAAAGACGTTTTCATCTCAACGTATGGGCAGGAGTCATCGGAAACCAACTTGTGGGTCCCCACATTTTTCAAGGAACCTTAAATAGTGAAGTTTACTTGGACTTTTTTACAGCATACCTTGCCCACACTTCTGGATGGACTTGATATGGACCACAATCAGAGGGACAACATAGTTTTTCCAACAGGACGGTGCTCCTCCTCATTTCAGCAATGAAGTGCGTCAGTGGTTAACGGACAATTACCAACATGGATAGGTCGCGCTGGAACTGTAGCTTGGCCGGCCAGATCTCCTGACCTATCTCCTATGGACTTCTTTGTTTGGGGGGACTATGAAACAGGAAGTTTTACTCGACCACTGTAAAACTCTGAGGAAGACTTAAGAAACCGGATTGAGTTAGCTGCCCAAGTAGTGCGTAACAAGTTATCTATGAACGTGACGGTTAGGGCAATGAGGAAGCGTGCGAGAGCCTGCATTAGAAACGGAGGCAGGCAATTTGAAAGCAATTTGTAAATTACTTACTTTTATGATTATTCTTTTTTGTAACTGTTCTTTATGTATTTATTCCTATGTTTGATTTATTATTGAATCAAACACAGTTTTGACTGGTTATTTTGGCACCGTGATATTTTAAGTAGACCTTGTTTTCCAATACTGATTCTTTAATAACCAGTATAAGATGAAAATAAAAGTAACGCTGCATTATGTCATTTTAAAGCCCACAAAATGGGCAAGTTTTTTGTGGTATTGGCCTCTCTTCAGAATTAACTTCATTTAATTCCTCGGGTCTAATATCTTTTTAATGTTTTTTGCCGAAAACTTAAGAATTTGATTTATTAGCAATTTGTTTGTATCAAACTTATTTTCAAGACAGTTTTTCTCCATTATTCCCATGTAAAATTTTGTGTAGATTTCAAAAATGGATTCAGAATTAAAAAAAAAACATTAAAAATAATGGAGGAAATTGGAGTTTTATTGCAACAAAACATGATTTTTTAACAAAATAGCGAAATTGGTCGTAGTTAAAAGATAGATGAGATAGGGATTTTTTATTTTCATATTTTGGTCTATAATACTGAGTAGTATCACCCAAAAAATGTTTCGACACTAACTTAAATTCACCCTGTATATTATGTCAATGACAAAACTTCGATTTATCAAGGAATTCGATATATAATGAGGTTCGATATATCAAGGTTCCACTGTATAATCCTAATGTTTAACTACAGTATTCCACCATTCTAGGGTTGAATGCAAATCACAACCTGCTTGTAACATTCTCTAAGTAAGTACATCTATTGATTCTATACTTTATCCACTGAACCATACATTTTGAGAAATGTTTTAAAACGGCTATCTAACAATAAAAATCATATCCCGCAAAAAATAAGTTAAAATGAGAATTGCATGAAGAAACTAGTCTACTGCAGTTTTAAAATATTGATAGTACATGAAAATGAAGAGTGAGATGAAGGTCCCATGCAAGCCGTTTAATCCATGCCAGAACGAAGATAACGTCGAGGCATACCTGAAGAGTTGAGGTAAACGTCAAATCGAGCCCCTCGCCTCACAGGGGGGAACAACTTGCTGCGAGGGGATGTTAGAGCAAATCTCATCTGAGACTCCAAACCACGAGACTTCTGTACCCAAATACGATTATAGGAAGTAAGTACAGCCTTATTCAGTACCTTTGTGTGTTTTATTGAAAAGCATACATGGTGGAAATTACTAAAACTCTTTAACACTTTCACTTTAAATAAATGTGGAATTAAATTGTTGTTGTAAATGTTATTTTATGAAGTCATTTTAATCATACAAAATCAGGATTGTTGTATTTTACAAGACATCTCATCAAGTTATCAAGTTTTGGTTAACTTCTTACTCAGTAAAAGGACAAACAAGAGATAAATGTAATCCGTATAATAGAACAGTTGAAAAGATACTGAAGGGACTTAAGCCATGAATCTGAAGAAAATGTATTATTTATTAGTATAGTACACTGTTCTAAATCAGTTAAGGGTAGAAAAACACTGTAATTTGCATGAGAGTCAATTTTATTGTGGTTATTTCATTTTATTAATTAGCAACTGAAAATCTGTACAAATTTGCCATTTTTTTCCATTTTATCTGTAGACATAAAAGTTATTTCCATTTTTATTTCTGAACCCCATAAGACTATTACATTGTTGTGTTCACAACTAAATGCCTTACAATTTGGCTGTTACAGACTTTTATGTATTATGTAATATATATTTTTAAATGTCAAATAATCAATTTAAGATGTACAAATTTTATTTTTTTATTTTTACTTCAAATTATGTAGATTTATTCTCAGATTTTTAACATGAAAAATGATATATAACACTTTATACAAGTGCTACTTAGAAGACTTTTTAATGAAATTTACAAAGGGACCCTGTAAAACCTCCAAACACTGGTGCATATTTTAGAATTTCTAACACTTCTAGGATTAAATTTTACTGAAAAAATTAATCATGCGGAGGGGGGGATCAATTAGTCTCAGAAAAATACTAACTCCATGGCTGGGTAAAATGGAAATAATAGAACATTTTGTTTAAAACTAATGACATTACAGTTAAAACTAGTTAAATAATTCTGAAGTATTAAAACAAGACAACTCCTACTATATATTTATATTGATGAATCTTATGACATATTATCTTCTCATGTGACTGAACAGGGGTAGAGTGACAACCTACAAAAGCTTCAAAAATGAAATAGTAAAAGGCTGTGGGCCACAATACTGCACGCAGGTGGTGTAATGAGATGACTTGTACAAGGAATCATTCATTCCAAATTCATCTCAACAGTAGGAAAATATAGTCCACCATATTGCTTCAAAATAAGTACAGAAATACATTCCTGGAAAAGCACACAAGTACAGCATCTAAATATTCAAGTTGTGTGATAAATATGGGTACATATATTCAGTAAAAATATACATAGGGTAAGGTACTGTTAGAAATACCAAAGGCAACTTTGTTGGCAGCAAAGTGGTAAAGGAGCTTATGATAAACAGTTTGAATAAAGGTCATAACCTATACGATGACAATTATTACACCTCTGTTGAACTTGCCAATCTGATGTTGTAAAATCAAACACACATCGTTGGTACTTTGAGAAGCGCAAATGTTTACCAAAAAACCTCTTGAAAAAAAATTTAAGGGTGAAATGGTGTGTTTACAAAATAATGAAAGCAGAGTTGTCACTAAGTGGAAAGATAAGAGAGAAGTACACCTGCTCTTCGTACTTTGAAAAACGCAAATGTTTACCAAAAAACCTCTTGAAAAAAAAGACAGTGTTACTTGTGTTTACCCAGTTATATATATATTATATATTACCAGTACAATAACATGACCCAGTTTATACGTTAATATCTATGACCTGTTGGTAAAGTGGCTTGATAAATTGCATTGCTAATGTCCAATCTTCCAATCTCAGTTTATTCAACTGAAAAACACTTTACCATAAAAGACAAAGTCTTCTTTTGAAATGGCCTACTCTTTCAAGTTTGTCGTTTTATCGAGTTTTGTCAGAGTGCAGCACAAGTGGGAAGCAAAAGAAAATGGCTACCAGCTGCTGTCGGGTAACTCACCCGACTAGCTATGTCTTAACGACCACGGGTGTCGTGTGAGTGGCAGCTAAGGTGTTAATAGAATCACAAGTTTCAGAGTTATGAATGTTCAATGTTGCAGTTGGTTGTAAAACACCAAAAACCGGTACCTTTTTCGTTGTTACAAACATAAAAACTGGAAGTTATTGTTTGTAAATTATTTGCTTTATTCGTCTACACGCAGAAATGAACAAGCCAAATTTTAATGTAACTCCCGTTATTGTAGGTCAACTAGTTATTTTGTGGTTAACTTCCAAATCCTAGTATCTATACATTTTGTTCCGAGAGTAGATCCTGACTTTCTCTATCTAAGGCGACAAACCATGATATGCTTTACTGTAACAACAGAAATGTATTATTGAAATATAAATAGAAAACTAAATTTAGTCCAATAGTAGAAAGTTCATAAAATAATGTTTATAAATTTACGACATACAGAACTCGGTACACCTATTCACAAAACTTATGCCTCTGTCAATATAACCTTTACAATTACAAAGTTCAACGTCTTCAGGCTATATTGTCGTCACAAAAGCAGCAGGGTAAAGAAACCTCTCAAAAATTCAACAGTAGAGGCTCCACCAATTTCGTGTTATGTGCTTGTGTGGCACAAAGTTCTACAACAACTCTGTTGTTGTTTGACTCCATGATTCCAAAAAGGATCCAGTGTTGTTGCCTCTTTATATATATTATATAAAAATCTTCTTTAAAAAATTTGACTAAATATATAATTAGTATAAATGACTTTGAATTTAAAATTGCATAAACTGATACATACATAGATTATGTTATTGATAAAAAATTGTCCCCAAAATTATTTATGCGTTAATTCAAAATTAAAAACCTGACATTAGTATATATTTACAATTTAATTTAGCTTAAGAAAATGTGAAAACCCTTTTCACATAAATCTATATAATATATGGTAATTATAATACCATATAATAAAACATCCTTGATTACCTAAAAAAGGAAACGCAATAATACTAATTATATTGAATTAATAAACATTAACTGAGACTACCTGCTTTGATCTATTTTGTTCTACAAGTAAAGTATTGGGTTTAAAAGTTTTGCTATTAATGTCAAACCAAACAATTCTTTTCATTTATAAAAAACTAAATATAAATGAAGATGTTATAGTGAATACATAAATATTACACGTCGGTTTAAATTAGTAAATCACATTATATGAGACAAATATCATTAGTAAATATATGTCTGTATTTGGTTACCCTGTACAACTAAGGGGTAGCTTGTACAATACTATCACAAATTTGAGGACGGGAAGGCAATGAAAAAGATTCAAAAGGTTCACCAAATGAATTATACAAAACTTATATCAATTACTAATAGCTTATAGCCTATCTAATATGATTCAATTAATTTGAAACAGATAAGATAAGAAAGCTTTCCATCGCTTCTTCTGATTGCTAAGAACTAAATTACTTGTCTTGATATGCAATTGGAGAAAGCAAATGTTTATCAAAATTTTGGTACAATTTAGAACTGAATAAGTTGAGAGGGCAGGTTTTAAAGTTTAGTTATGTTGTTTCTCACTAATACAGCTGATTATGTAATTTTGTATAAAACTATATAATACAACTTAATATTAAATTTTAACCTTGCTTGATACAATTAGATTGTCTGTGTAAATTTAAAAAAATTCTTTCAGTTACTAATAATAGTAAAACAACACCATAGTCAAAAGTCATAGAATGTTTTAATAAATTGGAACACAGAATTTTTGTTGATAGGGTACAATATGCAATACGCCAACCAGTGAAAAATGGTCGCTAATTTAGACCTGTTAGAGATAGCCTGTGTCAAGTTGATTCTGAATAATTGGTCTTTGCGCTCTACCAACATGGCCAATATCACACACACAGAATCAAGGAATAATAGCAAGCGAGATATATATAACAAATCAGCAAGTGAAGGTGGATTTAGTCTATTTACAGATTCACTGTATGTTGAGTTACTGCTGATTTTAGCTCCGCACTCTACCAATAAGACCAGCATCACACAATAACATACGGTGTACAACAAAATAATGAGTAAAGTTGATTTGATAATAGTTACACAAAATAACATTAATGAAGAGATTCAGAATTATAGTTACTCACTTTCACATGGGTGTAAAGATGAATGGCATAATTAACATAATATTCCTAACAATATATATATATATATATATATATATATATATATATATATATATATATATATATATATATTATTTGTAGTAAATTACTTTACAATTAAAACAAAGTGTTTTTAAAACATTGGCACTATATTTCGGTGAAAACCGTCTTCAGTTGCAAAAATTGTATAAAATATAAAAATATAAAAGAAAACAGTACAAACGAAAGTAAATAAACAGTGAATAAGTAATAATAATAAATACAGATGACATGAACTAAACAATTGTTCCATATGTTGATTTCAAATTTAGACGTATATATGTATATATATATATATATATATATATATGTATATATGTATATATATATAGGCTAAATACCTTGGAGTAATCATAGATGATAAACTGTCATGGAACTCTCATGTCGACCAACTTTGCATAAAATTAAGCTCTTCAATATATGTCTTGAGAAGACTTAAGCAGGTGACCCATGCCAACACGGCTAAAATAGCATACTATGCTCTGTTTGAGAGCCATCTGCGATATGGTCTGGCTGTTTGGGGAAGCTCCTCCAAAGGAAATCTTAAAAGAGTTTTGGTACTCCAGAAGAAGGCTATACGTATTCTCTGCAATCTTGGACCACAGGATTCCTGCAGGAACTCATTTAGAAATCTTAACATCCTTACGGTAGTCGGACTGTTTATCGTGGAGGCAGTTACCTATGCAAGTAATTAAAAGCTGGCAAGAGGAGCTGACACCCACAACTTTGCAACAAGAAGAGCCAACAATTATGCTTTGCCTGTCCATCGGCTAAACATCTATGAGAAACAACCATCCTACATAGGTGAAAAATACTGGAACATTCTCCCAGATGAAGTCAAGGCACACACTAACCATTAACTAAGGAAGAGCGTCTACAAGTGGCTGCTGAAACGCCCCTTCTACAGTCTGGAGGAGTTTGAATCTGGCAGCAATGAACTTGATTAGTTTAAATTGACCTAATTTGTTGAATTCTTTAATTATTGTTCTTTTTAATGTATAATTTCACTTAATGACAAACAAAAATGATTAGGTTAAGATTGACTCATTACTGTTCTCAATGAATATGTAATAAAGATTTATGATTATGATGATTATATACATACAAACGCATACATACATTAACAACATCCCAATAAAACAGACAATAATTCATACCGGTTTAGAGCAACCGTCATATTAGATCTTAAAAAGTATGTAATAGAAAAAAGTTGCTAAACCTTTACTGAGAAATTGTGTAACAGGAAAAGAAGTTACCATTATTGTACAATTACTACACAATTGTAAACTTCTGCTTGGTTTTGTCATTAAGAATACTTCCCTGATGAGTTGAAATTTTGTGTGAATATCTTGTAATAACAATACCCTTTCTGTGTCAAGGTAAACAAAGCTTACTGTTTATCTTCTATAACTTTAAACTATTGCAATATAGTATATTAGTATTAGTATAGTATAGTATAGGTAGTATATTTACAATAATAATGATAAGTTAAATAATAATAAATTCCTTAGAGGTACAACATTAAAAACATATTGTGTATTGTTTCCTCACAGAACAAATCACAAATAAATATCAATGAAGTTTTAGCTATGTTCTATAAATTAACTGAAATTCTAGCAGTTTCATGCTAGGCTCATTTGTCCAACTTCTGGAGATCCTTACACCTTATTCCTCACTCTAGAAGCCTCCACTCTTTGTAATCAATCAGCTGATTGTGACAAAGTCCCTTGTCTTTCCGTGGCCTATTGAAACCTCCGGTCATATTCCAAACTATCTAGGAAACCATGGCCACTAGCTATAATTTTCTTCCATTTGCCTGTGATCCACAGAATGTTCATATCATTTTTGAATAAAATCCCAGCATCCATAGTACCTCCAAAATAATTTAAAGGATAACAATTTGATGAAAAACAGAAAAAACACAAGACAACCCAATGGTAAAAAAATGCAGTATCTTAACACCTCCTGACATCGTTGATGAGTCCGTGTCAAAATACATTGGTTCGTGTAGACACTTTTATATTGGACAATACACCACCAATCCATTCCTAGTACCACATCTGAGGTTACGGTAGGATTTAGCAACATAAAGGAGTTTTAAACTATGTTCATATACTATTACTATTCATGTGGGTTTCTCAGTCCTCATATTTTGAATCTCATAATTGGTATCTATAACGATAGGTAGGACAACTTAATCCTAGCATTGCCCCTTTAATAAACATATTTGGAACTTAATTTGTGACACTGGAATAGAAATACCATAGACAATGCATGTTTACAGTCAATATCAATGAAATATTATGTAAATTGAATATAAAAAATGTTTTCAAAACAAAAGTAATAAAAAATACATTTTCTCAGTATTTTTTTTTTTTTTTTTTTTTTTTTTTTCATTGACATGACCATTACAGACCTATAATACAGTCATAAATAGCAATGCTTTAAAACAAGAAAGAGAAAAGGTAGAGAGAATTTACAAAGAGGGCAATGAAATAGAATTTGTTGAATTATATGTAATGTGTGGTTTTCCTTGTTTTCGTGATGATTTCTCCAGTTGAAAAATGTTACTAGTGTAAAATAGACAATTCTGGAGCCAGATCTTCAGATGTTTGTGAAAATGTATTTTTGCCAACCCACAGCTTCCTGGTACATTATTCCAAATAATATTTGTTGTAGCTGAGCTTATTCCAGTTGATGTAAACTAAGGTGGTGTAAAAGGTGGCAGCAGTTAAGATAAAAGTTGTAATTGTGAAACTGGGCACCATTCCTTGTTGTTTCTGTAGCCTTAATGTGTCCAGGATTTACAGGTAGCTTACAGTTGCGATTTTCAAATCTCTAAAAGCTCCCCTACACGTTTCTCTAGAATGAAAAATGTTAAAGAGTTCTAATTGCTCTTTACTATAAGATCAGAACTCTTAAATTCCATATTGGAGGAGTGATTTCCATCGCCAACTAGTGGTATTGCCATGTCTTCCTACATATTACAAACAAACTGAGCTTATTGACCACACTGAACTTACTGCAGAGGGAGTCAATGATTTCCTTAAAGACAGATAGTCTTCCAGTTGTCTCACCATGCTTCTCAAGGAGAAATTGCTACGATTTTTTACTTCATGAACAACCAGGAAGTGTCTATGGCAATATTGAAGGCATAGTACTCAAGGCTACCTATGAGATTATTTTTAGTTGTTCAGATTGTTTCCTGCTCAGCACAGCACTGTGTCATTAGCATACTTAATAGCATCACTGTAATTTCAACAGATCTAGGAAAGTTATTTGTGGAAATGATAAAGAGGTTTCAACACTGATCCTTGCGACACTCCTCACATGACTTTTTTACTGGGACTTGTGTATGTTTTGTTTGACCTTGATTTGTTTGTCTCATTTCAACCTGTCCTTAACCTGTTTTATAGCCATTAAATGATTGTTTAACTATATTTTTCAGCAAAATTCCCATTCTTTTCAGTTTTCTAGGAAATGTTTGTGAGGAAGACGTCAAAAGCATTATTACTACAATCAAGTAGTATTGTACCTCTAACTGGTTGATAAGATATTAACACTGTGACTGTGAATGTTTCTATCAAAAACCTGTGTTCATCTTAATAATATTATAAATGCGAGAGTGCCTTTGTTTGTTTTGCTTTCACGCATCAACTGTTCAACCAATTGTACTGAAATTTTACATGGACATACTTAGGGTCCCTGGGATGAATATAGGCCTATTCTTATTTCTAAACTCCTTCCGGGCTATGCCCCACTGGTCTTTACAGAGCAGTTAAAAATCCCATCTTGGTCTATATAGTAACGAAATATTAATTGAAAGAGCCTGTTAAATGTAATCAACTTTATGTTTAATCATTGAATTATGACAACACAATCATACGATTCATTAATTTAACCCCTACTCTCAGTTTGTGTACATATATAGTGAAAACATATCAAAAGTTACATTTCTTATTTCAAAATCGTGGCAACAAGGCAAACCAATTAATTTGTTCTGGATTTTATTTAATTAACTTAATTGGGAATGTATACACGTAAGGTATTGAATTTGGTTTCTTTGAACATTGTGGGAAGGCCTATTTATAGTGGCTGTAGGAATTAATAAGGGAGGGTCTGGCCATTAGCATGATCCAACAAACATTCACTCTGTAACGATTCTAGGAAACAAGCAAGCGCAGTGAGTCTGTGATTACAGCAAGTGGAATCACAAAGCAATACACGAAACATTAAACACAATTTAACACACAACAGAAAATTGTCGAGGGGACATTGCATCCATTTCTTACTGATGAGGTATACGTTCTGCTTAGGTACAATACTGATATAATTCCTAGATTAGACCGAGGAAATAGTATGATAAAAGCAAACAAGGATTAGGAAGCCAAAACATGTACTTTACTGTATTATGTATGATCTTTATATATGAATGACAACTAACTCATAATGTAAGTATTATTGATGTTGATTTTCGTTTTAAATGTTCAATAAAAATATCTATTACTTATAATTTAGAAAACTGTACTGTTTTGAATCAAAACTTATTAAAAAATCATGTGTAGGTCTATATAATATATTGTTTTTTGGGGCAAAATAGCAAACTATAATGTTGCGTTGGAAATATAATAAATTTGAGTTGGAAGTGCAAAACCTCAAAAAAGATAAAAAGAATAACATAAAAGGGAGGTAAACTGAAGCTAAACTAAAATTTCAATTGAATGAACCCTTTAGCTTTGTCAATTTTTCTTACCATAGCTACGTTATGTGTTGAAAACTCGGTTGCTCCACTGTGCTTAGAGATCGTGTCTATCACATCGTAGTACACTCAATTGTATACCTATTAAGACAATGAGACTACCATTTCATATATCTATAGGTGTCTCTGATGTCTAAAACAATATAAATGTCTCGTTTTGAGCGTTTTCGTTGCTGACTTTTTTTGGATCTCTTCAGACGAACATGACTCCAGATTCCAAGAGTCAAATCTAAGACAGTGTCAGATACCAGACACTGCTATAAAATAGTTTCTTTTGGAATTCATACTCTAGCTACACTTCAGCCACCAATACTAAAAAAGAATAATTAGCCTAACAAGGAAACCTAAACAAACCGTAACAGTAGAAAAACCCTCAGCCATGAATTTCAACACAAACTATGACCGAGATCAAGAGCAAAAGGGTAAGATCAAAGCAACCTCCCCTGACATGATCACCATCCTGTTTTGTTTTGTTTCAAATGCTGTACCACGTTCTCTCTCTCCCTCCCCCTCTCTCCTTTCCCTCTCTCCTCGCCCTCTCTCATCTCCATCCCTCCTCTTCCTTCCACCCTTCCCTCCACCTTAAATAAATAAAAACTCAAGCTCTTGTTACTATGACATTCCAGAACAAACACAGGTTTAAGTGCATGTTTTCTGGACAGGAAAATGTTTATAGTCCCATAACAAATCCTTGGAAGTTAAGATCAAGAATATTACAATTTTCAAATAAAACTCGTACAGGAACCACTTGAATTGGGAACCAACGATTAAAAAATAGAGTTGAGACCGGTCTGGAGAGTTTAAGTTTACTTTTGTGTGATCACGCTTTTCAAATTCTAGTGTTGTATGACGGCTTACAACAGCTTTGTTATTTATCAATATAATTTACCGATTTTATTCCATCCCAATCCATATCTCTTTTAAAATAGCGTAAAAGAACCCATATATTAATACAATCGTGAGAATGAGAAGGCTTACCTCAAATGGGAGTAAGGACTCGTCTCCATCCTCCCGGTAGTATTCTACATTGATAGATACAAGACCTTGAGGAAAACCTCGGACTGTTATAAAGCTATCTCTTGCAGCTGTATAGGTACACAAGAAACCTCCCCCTCCAAAGCTCATTGAGTTAGTCTCTTTCAAGTCTGGAATAAACTTTGATAATACCTCCTGTATTGTTAACAGTAATGCCGTTTTCTCTATTATTTTCAAAGCATCAACTGACAAATCCAATAGAATGGTATTGATGGCCATTGTATCTGAAAAATAATAAACTTATGTTAAACCTATTTCTAATCCAGTTCATTATAGGAATTATATATAAATAATAACTAATGCATCCTGATTTAACGACTAGAATTTTTCTGTTGTAAAAACAATCTATAACAAATTTTTTGGACCTTGTGATCTTTCAGATTTTGGTGAATTTTTTTATATGAAAGTTGTACCTACCAAGACTAGTTAATCTAGTATCTTTCTCCTACGTAAACTAAAGTACTGTGTTAATTTTGAAGCATTGTTAATGACCTACTTTGGACTATTTCATATACACCTTTGTTATGGTACCCGTCTATGGGGCAACTCTGGTGCCTCCAAAAAAGTTTTCTTGTGGCAAAAAAAGGCAATCAGGTTAATGGCGGATCTTTTTAATCAAGAGTCCTGCAGATAGTCTTTTTGTAATTTTAAAATAATGACTCGCTTGTATTTATATATATCAGAATGTAGTGTTTGTTAGAGAAAATATCAACACATTTATCTCTCATGAGTTAGTACATGATTACAACACTAGGTTTCGATATAATCTTGTAGTTCCTCAAGTAAGACTAACTCGGACTTATAATAGTTACAATTCCCAACAAACTAGATTATTAAATAAACTACCATTAGCTATAAGAGAACTACCGATTAATAAGTTTAAAATTAAGGATTTCAACTTAGCTTAAGACAAAAGTTTTTTATTCTGTTGACGTGTACATGAAGTGCAACATGTTTGATCTGTTACAAAATACATCTGGTTAATGTAACTAAATAAGTAGTAAGTAAATTAGTTCTTATGTGAAATGTTTTTTCATGACGAAGCCTATTGTAACTGAAAATGTTATTTAATGACCAATAAAGATCTTGAATCTTGAATCTTAAATTGCAAAATTTTACATTTTTCTGCTTTTAGATTTTTGAGTTACAGGCTTTTAAAAATTCACAAAAAAGCGTTGAATTTTCCCTAAAACAAAACAACAACGGAAAAACAACGGTTTTTCTTTTTTTGAAAAACCAACAATACATCCCCTTCAAGTTTTTTGAAAAAAAAATTATGTTATTTAGATTATAACTAACTACATATATGCCAAATTTCAGAATGGGACATAAAAAGGTTCAAATTTAAACAATTATTTTGTTACTGGAGTACACACTGGTTTCGTAAGAACCGTTTTTGGGAGAATTTAATAAAATACCAAATAAAAAAACATAGACATGTGATATATAAAATTATAGAGCATTTCAAAAGGAAAATAATACCATAATATTGAGCTCTTTAGCTTTAATAGTTTTTTAGCTATGGTGAAAATACTGATACATGACTAAAAACTGCCTTTTGTGGGTGTTTTTAAAAGCCACTCAAAAACCTGAAGGCAGAAAAATGTAAAATTTTACATTTTAACAACTTACATTCAAAAATATCACCAAAATCTGAGAGATCACAAGGTCAAAAATTATTTTTTTTAATAGGTTGATTTGAAATGAGACTTATCTTAATGAGATAATTGTAAATTGTAAGCTATCAATACTACAGGATAGCATTTCTTTAATGGCGTAGTAAAGCTTTAGGGCAAATTACCATAAGTGGACCCGGTTTTTATATCACTTATTACAATCATCAATACTTTAAATATCGAATAACAGAACTATCAACCAATATCAACGTATATAAAATATTAAATTAGTCACAAGTTTCAAATTAATAGAAATAGTATAAACAATTATGTATTGTCATAAATAATTAAAAAACCCAACACAATTAATCAAACTAAACATTAAGTCAGGTGACTTGAAAAATGTAATTTAAATAATAAAGAAAACGTAACAAACATCTTGAAACTGAGAAAGTCACAGTAAATTATCTGTTAGTGTTATTTTGCATAGTTTTCTAAATATGACTACCTATCTTATTTGATTTAAAAGAAGTTACTAACACAACAAATTGTGTTTAGAATATGAAAATGTGTGTACGGTTGGTGCAGATGATTTTAGTTATAGTTTAAATTAATTACTATTGATTGAATATATCGATGGGTATAGTAATTAAATACCGTTTGATGATCTCAATATAAAAAATCCGCTTATCGTACTCCACTCAAGCTTTTATGTTATAGCCATCTTGGCATAGGTAACATTTTTTTAAGTAGTACAAGTATTATCCCTGGCAATAAGGCAGTTTATTAAAGTTTCAATGGGTACTTACAATAAAAACTCATTTATAAACACAAAGTTTTTACAACTTGTGGTTCATAGTCACAACTTACACAGTGCAAGGCAAGATAGTGAACAGAAAAACTATAAATGTTTCTCCTTCTCTATTAGCAATTACCAATTTCTTACATCACACTCACTAACAGAATCAAAATACTGGTACACTTTAATAAGCGGCCTACACTCGTCATACGATTGTTTAGATCAAACGCTACAATATATTATAAACTTCGATATTATATAGTTGTAATTCGATATCATTGTTAATTATAAGCAACAAGAATTATAATTCATTAGCCACAAGAATAGTACGACTGGTACAACTTTTAATAAACTATATGTAGCATTAACATAAAACTGTTTTAAACATATTACATAATCTTGACAATATACAGTATTTACTTTTGCCGAGATAAGCAACAATTATAATTCATTACCCAAAAAAATAATACGACTTTTAAATTTAACAATAACACAAATCATAACACTTTTTAAAACATATCAGATCATCTTTACAATACAGTATTTTCTTGTCCGGATAAGCAACAAGAATTATAATTCATCAACCAAAAGAAATACGACTTTTAAATTTAACAGTAATATAAAACATAACAAAACATATTAGATCAACTTTACAATACATATTTATTTTCCTGGATAGCAGTGAGAAACCACTTTTACAAAATGAATGAAAGGATTCTCCCCAGACAGACGTACTTCCTTGCAGTACAACAATTCACAGAAATGGTCCACTAGACAGTCTGCAGGTATTCCACTTCTTAAACTTCTTTTTACTTTCTTGCCACAGAACTTTCAATAGTTTGGTTATTTGCACTGGTCAATGGATCAATGAAGTTTTCAGAATGGTTTACAGTAAAATGTAGAATCATTAGTTAAATGAAAGTAAGACTTCCATAAGTCTATGACTATTATGGTTTCTGGTTTCACATGTTTTAATATCAAAGGTATCAGAGTTTCCACGTCTCTCTTTTTGTCAGGTCAGATCTAAAGTCTGTATCGATGCCCTCTTTTATTCCCTTCAGATACAGTTTCTATTAATCCTAACACCCAAATTCCTTCAACTAATCTCCCACGGTTATACTTTCTTTTGCCTATTTCACATTCATCAACTTCTACTACAACCCCAGGGCCACCTAACTTTTCCTCCCTGTCAAACTTATCATCTAAAATCACATCAAAAATAAAAGAAAACTTCAAAGAAAGGAAAAGAATTTTTCAGCAAGAAAACAATAGAACTTTTCAAATCCAGACTGTAAACCCAAAACTGGGTCATTCTCCATGCTCAAGAGGACATAAACGACTTGTATGACACCTTCCACACTATCACACAATCTATTCTAAATGAAACCTGCCCATTAAAAACATGCACAACCAGACATAACAAAGGCTTAAGGCAGTGCTGGGACACGGAATGTGCCAAATTAAAAAAGTGAATACATAAAAGCTTTGGAAAAGGAACAATGCACAAGGAAGAGCCGAAGACAAAATGGAGACGGCTGCAAGGAAAAAGAGTTACGACACTAAACTAAAATCGCTACGTAAAGAACAACATATGGCAGAAATATATAAAACAAAGCTGACAACAGGTCCAGAGCGTTATGGCAAGTGGTAAATAACCAGCGTAAGGCTAAAACTTGACAACAACACAGAATTGCTCCTCCTCATGGACAACACCATTATAACACAACAGCAGAAGTGGCAAACTGTTTCAACACATTTTTCTCAACTGTGGCACACAGAACACTCCAAAACTCTGATCTTAATCCGAACCCAGACCCAGATGACTATGAACTACCTCCACCTATAAAGCAAGAACTTACACTTCAAACCAGCAACAACTAATGAAATCTTAAAAATCATAGACTCCCTAAAACCAAAAACCTCATCTGGAGCAGATCACATATCAGCTAAACTTGTAAAAAGCATGTAAAAACGAACTGTTAAGACACTCACCCTTTATAACTAACAAATCTCTTTCACAAGGAATTTTCCCCAACCAATTAAAAATAGCTAAAAGTCTACCCAAAGTACAAAACCGGACCACATAATGACACAAACAGCTATCGACCTATTTCACTCATTTCTACTTTTTCAAAAATTTTAGAAAAAGTTGTCTTACACAGACTCCTAAACTACCTTGAGGAAAACAAACTTCTTACTTACCAACAACACGGATTCCTAAAGTGCAGATCAACATCCACAGCCTTTAATACAATTCATAGAATACATTATAGATCAACTGGAAGAAGGCTGCACAGCAACCTGCCTCTTCCTAGACTTCAGTAAGGCTTTTGATTGCCTAAATCACGAACAACTACTACTCCAAAAACTAGGAAACCTTGGTATAAGAGGAAAAGCTCAAAGCTGGTTCCGTAGCTACCTGACTGATAGAAAGATGTTTGTGGAAGTAAATTACACTGAAAACAACATACTACAGAAATGTCAATCAAAAACCACTGACACACAAAGGGGGCGTACCACAAGGATCGGTTCTGGGGCCAGTCTTGTTCCTCCTACTTACAAATGACATGCCCAACTGGCTAGGAGACATCTGCCATACCGTCATGTATGCAGACGACACAGCACTAACAATAGCAAATAAATCAATAGCAATACTTCAGAGAAACACAACTGCCACTTTCAATAAAACAAAAACTATTCTGTACCAGAAAATGACCTTGTCTTAAATAATAAAAAAACAGTTCAGATGACCTTCAGCAATCTACGCAGAGACCTTAACTTGACGCTCCCAGACCTAGAAATAAAAAACACCACCAGACACCTTGGTATCATAATTGATGATAAACTGTCATGGAAGCCACAGATAGATCAACTGTGCAAAAAACTATCTGCAGGAAACTATGTTATACGTAGAATAAAACAGATAAGTGGCACAGACACGGCCAAGGTAGCTTACTTTGCTCTCTCTCGTTCGAATCACACCTGAGATATGGCATTGCCACTTGGGGAGGAACATCCAAAACCAAACCTTGAGAGAGTTCTGATCAACCAGAAGAGGGCAATTAGATGCCTCGCAGGCCTTAACTACCGTGACAGCTGCCGAGAACACTTCAAAAATTTTAAAATATTGACAGTCGTATCACTCTACATAAGAGAAGTAATCTTCCACACTGTAAAAACATCACAGCCAAGACACTCAGATCTGCACCAGCACAACACTAGACATGCCTCGGACTTCGCACTTGCCCCCACACCATCTGAGCCTATACAAGAGGAAACCATCCTATAAAGGAGCCGCCTACTTCAACCACCTTCCAGAGCACTTAAAGAACCAACCACCTCACCGCTTCAAGAAACAAACTGACTCTGTGGCTCCAAGAGAGACCTTTTTACACAGAAGAAGAATTTACAAACAGCTAAAAATTGTTACCTTATACCTGTATAACTGACGCTATGTAACTGTTCTCAAAGAACATGTCAATAAAGTATATAAATCTAGCCAAATAAAACATACTTCTCTACAGAAAGAAAGCCAGTCACAAATAGTTTTGCTCAACACATTTTACTTTTCGTCACTGCATTCTTACATCAAAAAGTCAGTTTGTCTGGTTCATAGAGAAATAGTACATGAGAGTAACTATATTTCTCATGCCAAACTTAAAACCTTCAAAAAAAGTGTTGGCAAAAGCGTTTTTCGTGACAGAATGAGCATTTTCACCTCTTTTCTGGCATCTAAACACCAATGTTTGCACCTCTGACACGAGTCTTCATTTCACTATTGCAAATATCACAAGATGGGTTTCCAGGAGCCAAACCTACATCTTGCAGCCACTTAAAACAAATATCGTCACTTTGTAATGATATCTCACATAATTTCCTCATATTAATCGCCATTTTCATGTTGTTCAAATTCTCAGAAAGGTACTGATTGTAGTTTATTGTTTTCATTAAACGTTATTAATTAATAATTTAAAAACATAGGCAGTGTTAAATTTAATTTATTGGAATATCGAATTATTCTCAAAAGATGCGAAGCATTCAATCAAAACAATCGAATGACGAGTGTAGGCCGCTTATTAAAGTCTAGCCAAAATACTACATGTAATGGCTGGCTAATTTTTTTCCAATCCAATGGGATGCATAAATCAAATCATTATGTTGGCAGAATGCAAGTTATATTATAAGAGGGTGAGTTTGATACAAAAAATTGACAACTAACAAGACTAATTGTTGTTTACCTAAAAATAGTTAAATTGTTAGTTGACATGGGCAAGGATTAAAAAAACGGTCCCTTTAATCAGAATTGATGTTTGATAACTTTAATAAATTAAACACTTTTATATTTAATATAGATAAGAGATATCAGATTATTGATTAATTTATTAAAGGTAAAAGGCTACACCTAGTCTATATCCAAATATTTTGTGGCCAGATGCAAGGGTTTAATGTTTAACTTAGATGAAAAAATATAAAATTACTTTATGAAATGAAGAAAAAAATAAAATTAAAAGACAATCAAAGTTAAACTAATTCCAAATACTTTTACTGTACTAGTCTTCTGAATGTTATTAATATCCTTTTAAGTATCAGTAGTATATCTCATTCCTAAAGACAAAGAATAAAATTATTATTGAAAACAATTTCATAATTAAATTTTAAATTTGTGAATAGTTTGTGTATGAAGTTTAGGAAGTACTTACTGTGAATTAAGGATCAGGTTGTCCTGAGTGTGCAGGAAATAGGAAAAAGAACTGATTATAAGGTTAACTTTCTGTCGGTTAACTATCCCGGTGTACTCAGTCTCCAATCTCCCTCTTAACAACAGTCTTTTGGTAAGGAGGTAGTAGCCAGTAGCCTAACAATAATCATATAATCTGTTTTTTATCTGTTCTCCAGTAACGACAACATGTAACCAACCAGAAGTCAAAGTCCCCTTAAACTGCCAAGAAGATACTATATTTAAAAATTTTAATTCGTTTCTTAAAACTTTGACAAAGTTTTTATTTTTTCATGTTATGGTTACGCATACACCATAACTGGCATACAGGGCTGGTATTTATGCTATAGTAACATTTAAGAGCTTAAAGTAACACATTTCTGGGGGCGGCGGTACATTGTTTAGACATTCATAATTTATATAACAAAGTGTTTTAAGTAAAGTTTAAAAATGTATTACAGCAACATTTTTATAATATAACTGAATATAGTGCTAAGAGGCAAACTCGATTAGTGTTTTTTCTAGAATTGAAGTAAGCTCTTGCTGCGGTTCAGTAATTAGGTATCATTCTTCAGGATACTGTTCATTATAATAAATGACATTTCGTCGTGATTTTAATAAAGATGAATAGACTTAACACTAGCGACTGCAGGTCCCTTACACATTGAATTTGACTTTCTCATACACTTATACACAATTAAAGACACTTTTATCGTTAAACAGGCCGCTTATTTTATATTACACGGAATTTACAAAGCATGCAATACAAAACTTCAGATATATTTCACATTTTTCTGTTTTCAGTAACGTATTGAAAGTGGTAATGCCGCTGTCGTGGTGACAATTAGTAGAAGCTGGTCTAAGTATACACGGTGATTGGTACTTAGAACAAAATAAATTGGATTACTGTAAATGGTATTAGGAAATAATTGGTTAAAGTTTTTGTATTCGGACTTCTATAAAAATTTTTTTTTAAGATTGTCCAAATTTTTGACAAGTAAACATAGTTTATCAATATTAATTTAGATAAACTCTCTAAACTGTTGTAAATCCTTAATGTGTGATAAATTTCGATCATAACAAATCATTTTTCGTTGCAATTGGTTAAATTATCTTTTTATGGTATAGAGTATCTAAAAATACAACAGCTTTACAAATTAACTTCTGACTTTAAGAAGATCTTAAACTATCCAAAGCAAGTGTAAACGTGGCATAATATTTCCTTCTCTCCAGCAGTTGATAATTTAATTGGTATATTGGAATTAAAGAACGTTCTTGAGATCCAAGGTATAGGAAACTGTATTGATAAAACTGTGTAAGATTGTTTAAATTCAATGAGTTTTATTCTACATGTCATTGACACAAATACTTATTATAATTAAAATGTTGTTTCAAAAATAATATGATAAATGAATATCATGAAGAGATGTGTTCTCCATTGTAAATTAGAATTCTTAATTAAATAAATTATTCATAAAAATAGTTATTATGCAAATAGGTTTAATAAGTAATTGACGGGACATTTTAATCGCTTTAATCGATATCATTAAGATCTGACGCGTCATTTTTTACAAGTATTAGTTACAATCACATGAAATTTTAAAGTCGTGTTTAAGAGTTCTATATTCAAAAGTCTCTCCAGGCCAGGAATTCATCGACTGAGTAGAAGGGCCGCGACGATAGTCACTGCTTCTGGTGAGATTTCAGTTTTGCAGGAGGTAACATTTTGAACTCGACTGGAAGGCTATTGAAGTACCTCGCACCGGCGTAGGATGGTTTCTTCTCGAAAAGTGTTTTTTCTATGGGATGGGAGGTTGAAGTTTTTGGTGAATCTGGTGTTGTGGTCATGTATCTGGGCGTTCCGAGTGAGCCCCCTTTGAGCGAGAAGAGATGATACCCTCGAGAATGTAAGCAGCCACCACTGTAATTATTCCCCATTTAACAAAAGCCCATATACAACTGTCGCTCGCCCCCAGATCTACCATGATTCTCAGAACTCTTTTCTGGAGCACCAAAACTTGATCCATGCTAGCACGAGATGAGCCACTCCACAATACTATAGAAATACTATCTCATCTTGCGGTAAAAGATCGCGTAGTAAGCGATTAGTGCTGTTTCTTTAGTGCCAATAGCCCATAGATACTTTCGCATCTTATGGCGAAAATAGCAGAACTTAATTTTAAGCATAGTCCTTCAATGTGGGTGGACCAAGATGTATTATCATCTATTGAAACTCAAGGATTTCTAATGGAATTCTCAGTTTGCAGTCATGGTAATCCCGAAATGTCATCTTTGTAGGCTCCAAACATCAACTGCTTTGGTTTTTTTCTTGATTGAATACTAAGTCATTATTTGAGCAGTAATCGATCGCAATATTTATTGCTAAATACGATCCTTGATTATAGATCCTTCTGAGGGATTCTTCTGAAGGATCTATAATCAAGGATTCGATTCAATTTTCAAGTTTTCAATGGACTTGTTGGACGAGAGTATCACAGAGTCGTCGGCGTACATGTAGCATCGCCCGTAGGGGCTGATGTGGCCTGGGAAGTCATAATCAAAGATGGTAAAAATAGTATGATATATATATATATATATATATATATATATATATACATAATAGTATTTAATATTTATATCATAGTATATAATATTTTACTATCACTTTGCGGGCCAGGAAGGGCTGTACCCTCGGACAAATAACCTCCTATCCCAGTGTCTCTGTTTTCCCGTCCCTGAACACACGGAGGTACAGGAGCCCGCTCGGAACAACACAAACCTCTGCGTTTATGTCGCATTACCTAAAGAAGTGCCGAATTGGTTGGATCCTGACGTAAGCCGAAGCAATCCGTTAGCAAAACAAATTTACACAGTTCACCGCCAGGGGAAGTATGAGGTTTCTCTCCGGCGAAAGACACTCCTTAGTCGTTCTCTACAGTGCCCATCAATCTTCAGACAACCTCTCTTGGGAAGACTGAAGAATAGAAAAAAAGTAAGATGGAGAATTGATGAGCTAAAGAGAAACGACTGGCTCATCCGGCTTATAAACCAGACAAGTCATCAAGTGTTGAGGAAAGAAAAGAAAATCAACTATTATTGTTTAGTAACTAGTAATTACAATGCAAATGTACGAAATCATGTTATACTTAGTAATTACAGTTACATGTCTTATTGTATAGAAATAATGACATACTCTAATCGTGTAAACAGGTGATCGCTGTCAACATTTTTCTTTTATTGGCGCGTAGGCAGACCAATATTCTGTAGATTTTTTTTTTTTTTTTGACTTTAATTTATTTACAATCTGTTTATATAAAACAAACAATAAGTAAATTTGATGATAAATCTTAAGGACATGGTTAATCAAAGTTCATTAACCTTAATTAATATAAACATTTAAGAGATTGTTCATGATATTTGTTAACAATAGAACCCCTGTAGCTGGATCGATAGGATTAATCACATAGTGCGTGTTTGGATCTATTTTTTACAAGTAATAGAGTTATAATTATCAACACAATGTACACATCGATGTCGGTGATTGCTATAGAGTTTGGTACAAACATTCTGTTGGCAACGAGTATTTTGGATAGTGTGCTTTATCTTATAGGTAATCTGCCAGAGCTTCATGACCTATTGGTGAGTGCAGATTATGAATAACAACCTGAAAAGGTTTTCTTTTAAAGGTATACTCCTATAATAGATATAAATGAAATTTGCGCTTTGATCTTTGAATTATGAAGTTGCAAGCATTTTGCAGTTCTATGGATCGGAATATACTATAAGGCAGCTTCCTTTTTATTAGTGGTGCAATTGAAGTTATAACTAATGGCAGATTTTAGTGCTTTCCATATTGATGTATAGTTCACGTAATAATTTAAGAACATTGCGAGTTATTAATAGTAATTAATATAAATCAAAGTTACTATAATTTGTATTTTTAAATGTAATTCGCCAGTTTATTATTTATGAATTTGACATTAGCACGGTGAAAGAACTAGGAAAATCTGTTTCCAACGGGCTAAGGATGCTACTATCTACGCCAGAACACGTGATAATAAAATTTCGGAATCGATTTTCAACATGAACTTCCACTCTATACGTTTCTTACTTTTCATGGACCATTCATGGTACCTACTAATATAAGTTACAATTATAATAAGTTTAAACTAATACTGCGATTACTACCTTTCCGTAATCCGTACCGTGCCAGATGTAGTTATTTTTTTTAATTCGGATTTTGTATCAGTTGGAGAGTCGTAATGGGGTTTAAATAAATTATACAATTCTTTGTAATATATATCAGTGTTATTATTTTATCTATGTTTTATAGAGTAATAAATGATGTTTCGAAAAGTATTATACTCTAACATTCCTCTATGGGGCAAAACGGCACAAGCGCTGTGTAGTTGACGACTGTCGAGTGGAGCCGGTTATTCTTTCATTTGTATTTGTGCGAAAATGGCGGGTGTCAGAGATCCTGGGCTGCTGGCTCTTGTTCACGATTTTGTATCAAAACAAGACCAACATTTAGGACAAATATTTCAGAAGAAAACAAAAGCTGTAAGTATATTTAATGTTTTAATAAAACTAAGAGTTTAGTAGTGTAACTAATTATATAATTGTGTATGTTGGGAGGTAGCTTCTCTGCGGCACCACGTGTGTGGTAAACAATTGAATTCGAACTAATAACTATATTAACAATAGCATTCCTTCAGCTTTATTTTTCTGTTTAGCTCCATCATTTTAAGACTTAAGGATTATTTGTGTAAAAGAATGTAGTCCTGTATGAATTTAAATTATAAATCTTGTACCCTTAAGAAATGGTTGAACATGGGATGGGGCAAGTGAGACTACCAATACTATAGGTAGTTTACTAATTATACAATTAACTTAATAGTTTATTATGGCATATGTATTTTAATAAAAACTATTTGATTTTACATTACAAGGGAAATGCCTATTGTCTGAATTGCTGGATTTTGATAGAGATTTATCCTTGAAATTAATCCTTGCTCTAAATAGTATAATCAAAAAGGATTAATGCTCTTCCTAGTGGTTTTAGATGTAATAGAGGTTCTAGTTGCAATTTACAAGTAAATTCTTCTCCTTTTCGAAGTAGTCTAATGGAAATAACTGAGAGACATTAACAAGTGGTGTACGCTCATTGTTCGATTGTTACTATTGGAACGATTAGAATATTATCCAACTTAGATAGTATTATATAATAATTGTACACAGCAAAAATCATAATACATTAACAACATAAATAATACATTATAGTTTTTAATAACATAATAAAACAAACTATGGCCTAGACGTACATTTAACACTATTACGGAAACGTATTCAAAATTACGTCAATGGAAACACCTGGTCTCTGAGACCGCAATTTTCGTTTTTTGTAGCCTTGTATCACAACAACTTAAATATAAATTGAATATAAAGGTCACACATTAAAAAAATAAGTTCCATTTGTTATATGATATTTATTTTAAGTACATATACAAAAAAATACCATATATTACAACAAAAAATTTGATAAAAAGATAAATTATTTTTCTTTATCATAAATCTAAATCCATCAAAGCTAAAATTTAATTATGGAACATTTAGATTTAATTAATTTGTTACGTACTACTAATATAATATACTAATAAAAAGGAGGAAACGAGTGTCTATGGTAGATAAAGAAATCTAAATTACTTGTATTTTGCACATTCTAAACAAACTTTTCTACTACACTCCAAACACACGGGCTTTTTGGAGTCAATGCACATGTATGCAGTTTTTCTTTGTTTTTGCCCATGGGCAAGTAGAACATGTTTTCCTTTTCTCCATTTTATCAGACGGAACTTGTGGGAGATTGGCTTGAAGCTGTCGGGCTTGAGGCTGTTGATGTGGCTCTGGCTGCTCTTCACCCATGGTCTTCTCTATGTTCGCCCGTAGTTCACGTGGAAGGTTGGTGTTCATCAATCTTGCTTGTACATGAGGGGCAATGAGTTGGTAGCCCAAGGCTTTTATGAAGTCAAAGCGTGTCATATCGGGTATGTCCTTGAAACTCATGTACATCACAAATGAATTTATGGTTCCTATGCTCACAAGCCTGTAGAAGACAGCAAGAGGCCAACGCCTGGTTCTACGGCTTGAAGAGTACACTGCACATTTCATGTCGAGAAGATCTACTCCACATTTTGTACTGTTGTAGTACAAAATAATTTCTGGCTTTTTCTTCTCTTCATTGTATTGAGCAGTGTGATGCATACTTGATGCTAATATAACAGCTCGATTCTTTTTAGGAACGTAGCTTAGAAGAGTCATTTTTGGTCGGAATCCATAGATGGAAGAACCAGGAGTTCGATTAGGGTTCGGCAGAAATTCTTCAGGAATTTGTTTTTTGTCTTTTTTCATTGTACCTACGTAAGTCAATTTCCTCTTCAACAGTTCATCTATTACTTCAATGGAAGTGAACCAGTTATCAGCCGTTACATTCCTGTTGGATCCCTGGGATAGGGCGACAGACGGACTATGGATTGCGTAGGAATGCTCAAACTCTTTCTCAGATTCTGTTACTCCTAAGCTTTCACTTCCTTTGCCTGCGTAAATGTATGCATTCAGCAAGTATGATGTCTTGGCATCCGCTAAACACATTACTTTTATGCCATATTTTTTGGGTTTTTTTGGCATGTAGACCTTATAATTCCATCTTCCTCTAAATGGTAACTAACATTTCATCCACCGTTACTACTTCAGATGATACACAATAATTTCTCTGACAGTTAGATATGAATTTAGTAAATATCTCTGATATTGGTGCAGTTTTTTATCGGTTCTTTCAGTGCGTGTATTAGCATCGTCAAATCTCAAACAAGCAATTAAAACTAAATATCGTTTTTCAGACATTGTATTAGAAAATATAGGTCGACTGAAAGAGCCTTTGGAAAACATAGATAGTATTTTCTCATCATTTGACTTCAGAATTGAAGAAAGCATAATTATACCTAGAAGTGCGTTTATCTCGTTTTTATTAGTATCCCTGTAGTTACTTTTATTCGTTTTGTCTCCCAATTTTGGAATTTGACTCTGCAAATTTTTTTGTTTGTATTTACTACAATAGTGTCTATCATCTCATCATCAAATAAAAGATTCCAAAAGGTTGAATATTCTTTTGAGAAACGTTTTGATTACCAGGATTTGGCAGAGCGTAATCAGCTTGGTCACGATCTAGTAGTGCTTCTTCATCTGCTGAATCTTCTGATGATTCTTCTGGTACCACAGGCTCCCTCGTAGCAGCAGCTTCCTCCTCGGACAGTATTGTAAATCGGGGTCTTCGTCAGAATCGTCAACTTCTTCAAAACTTTCGGCTGAATCGACATCACTTTCATAGTCCAACAACCTACGTATCCTGTCACTATAATCTGGGTCACTAGTGTTCACTGATCTACTGGTACTTGGCCGGTCCATTTTCGTCTCAAATACCCACCACACGTTACAGGAAACACCTGGTCTCGCAGACCGCTACGCGCACAACGTTCACGGAAACGCCTGGTCACACAGACCGTGTAGGTTTTGACTAGCGATACGTCAAGGTCAAACGCTTTGCCGAAACTGATCAATATTTGTAGTATGGTAGAGGGGGGTGAGGGAGGCAGCTTACTGAGCTGACCAGACCCCACGCTCGCGCAGTGTTGCCAATACAAGAGAAACAAATTTCCCTAGTGCGTGTGAGACCGCGGTTTCCATAAGAGTGTTAAGAAAAGGTGCAATATTACAACTTGTTCGGGCTGCAGTATAATAAGAGGCCACCACCACATTTTATCTAAACTATAGAAACAAAACTGTTGATACGAATTACGTTATTTTAAAACTATTAAGTAGTGTATCTATAAAATGTAACAAAACATTTAGTTACTTTTTACTGTTTTTAAGGATATTCTATGATTCTGTTGTGGTGGTGGCCTCTTATAATACTGCAGCCCTTGCTCGCTTTTATAAAATGGAAGAAAGGATTCTCCTCCCATTAGTTCCCAGGGCTACAGTATAATAAACGGTCACCAACACAATCGGATTATGACTATGATTATCGATTTTAATATTGAATGCCACATTTGACCTATAAATATTCATTAATAATCATTGCCAGCTTTCTTTATTTAGAGTAGTGACGGCATTACCAGCTATTATTTCGTTTATGTAGGAGAAGGCTAGTGATAACGACATTTTTATAAACACTGAGCAATATTCTTAATGGTTACAAGATAATGACCTTGCTCCTTTAAATCCAAATTTTCCTGCTTTTTATTGACGAAATGAAAACTACAATTAAAGTTGTAAATCAAATAGTATTTCGCGGGCAGAAAAGTAAGAACAAACACGACATACCAAAAAACAATCTTGAGAATACAGTAGTAGAGTCCCGTTAATCCGACCTAATTGGGACCGAGCCCTATTCGGATTATGTGATTGTTCGGATTAGCCAGAATTACAGAAAAATACGGTTTTAAATTTGAGAATGGGTCTATTTTGTTATAGAATTATCAACATTGTTTATTAAAACATGTTTTCTGACTGTTGCATTGTATTTCTTGACAAATAAACATGCTTGCGAATACGAAGCACATTTACCGTATTTAGTGTGAGAGTTCTATTGTTAAGCAATGTGAGCTTACTGGATATTGTACGGGTCCACGCGTCATCCAATAGACTCTCTTCAATGCGACAGAAGACAATAACTGAATTTATGTATTTTAACAATTAATATTGTACTCAATAATAATATCAGTACTGTACGCCCAATTTTTGTTTGATTTCACTTCTTAATATAGTAATTTAACTCATACTTAACCTATAAGTTTCAATTTGGTACTGTACCTGTATTTAACTTCATTATTTATGTACTGTACCGTACACAATTTGTCTTAATAAAATACTGTATGTCTATTTAATTAAAGTTTTCTTTGTTTATGTACGAAATGATGCACCCATTTTCATTTTTTAAGTAATTAGTTCCCATAACTGTGCATTATCGTTATAAATAATAATTCCTCCTGGACCTGTTCGGATTAACCGATGTTCGGATTACACGTGTTCGGATTAGCGGGACTCCACTGTACTTGTTTTGAACATTTTAAATTTGGTATTATGAATATAATGAAAACTCATGTACTGATTTAGTTGAAATCAAACAAAGTAGGCTATTACCTTTTTTATTAATGAATGTACTTTTGATGCCTTCAATACCTGCAGAAATGCCATTACAGATTGGTCAAAGTAATCATATATGTACTACGCTGCTCAAACGTTGTTTAAATAAAGTTGTCATTTTATGTTATTTGAAACAAAGGGTAGGGTATGATAAGCGGACCCGGTTTTTTTTATATCGAAATTGGCAAACGATATTACTGAAACATAACCATCGATATAACCAACCGTTACTGATTAATTATTTTGAACAATTAACTTAATCTATATCAACTGCTGTAAACACTTTCAGATAATACACATAATCGTACCGAAAAACGTATGTGAAATTTGTGGGAAATAAACAACTGTAACTGTGAGAGGAGCAAATATGGTCGTCTTCAGTTTTCCTAATTATGGTTTGATCACTGTAAATTATTAAATTCATATCTTAATTTGAAACATGTGATTGTTATTGAGGACAGTGGATACTTTTATATCGATTGGTAGTCTAGGATTTGAGATGCGAATATTAGGTATCGATGATTACATTCATCGATATAAAAAATCGGATCCGCTTATCGTACCCTACCCGAAACAAATACATTCATTATATATATAAAAGTATAGCTTCACTATAATACGATTTTAAAAGCCTAAATCTTAATTCAGTTCGACATTATCACTAAAAATTAGTTCAAAGTAAAATCGTGTTTCTTTATTGACTAATGGCGGCAATAACGGTAACGTACGTGTCTTCTTTCTTTGACTATCAGTCACGTTTATCCTTTAAAATACATAAAGTAAATAAATGTTATGTTTTGTTGTAATTATATTATAATTTGTAAATTATATTAATATTTATATACATTCATTTCTAAGATTAAAAACTGGCAAAACCATATTGTTCTTTGAAATATCTATTATGTTATTTGTCCCAACATTGTGCTTTCAGTTTTTTGGATGGTCATGAATATCAATGATTCAAATCATTCTATAATCGTAATCCAATTGTGTTAGTGGCCGCTTATTATACTGCAGCCGTTCCCAGGAAGTAAACCCACATGCATATCTAGAAATATCTCGCATATTTTCCCCATATTCATTGCCATTTTCAAATTCTCAAAAAAAAAAAGGTTAAATAAATTGTAATATTGAATTATTCATTTGGATAAGGGAATCATCCATTAGATAAAATCAAACAAATAACGAATGTAGGCTGCTTAACTAAATAAGGTTAAATTAGGTGTTAAAGGAGGGAATAACGGGGTTATCAACAATTTTGCGAGAATTTGAGCAGGAAGAAAACGTCTTATCAACTGATGTTTAACTGTTTTTTTTTATCATCTTGGCCACAGTTTCTACCTCCACGGTGAAGTATTAATCTTTTTTTTCATTTGTTATTTCAGTCCTGTCTGTTATTGCGCATCTTCTTTGGGCGATAATGTCTACACCGATCTAAAACCAATTTTAATTATTTCTTTAAGTAATGTAATTCATTTCCAAAAAGAATTTTTAGGCAATCACAAACCTTACATTGCAAAAAAATTATCAAGTTTTTAAATTTTAGTCCATTGATCTAGGGGACTGAGTTGAACCAGGGCTTTTTACCGGTGTGAAACTGCGAATGGATTTCCTCTCACTACCCCCATACTTTATAACCAGTTTCCACTTTATACTGAATTGAGAGAACAAACTGCCAGACAAAAGTTATTAAAACCTAACCTATAAACTAACAAATTTAATGTGTTAACAAAAATAATATGGTAGGTAATATTATATAACTAAATACAAATTTAACGTTGGCCTGCAACAAAAATAAATTATGAAAGTCACAACCTCAGTCCTAAATTGTAAATGGGTTTCCATGACCATCATAAATGTTTAAAATTACAATTAAGGATTTATTCTAAGCGTGGTGAAATTTTAGTTAATACTAAATTAAATTGATGTTAAGAAGATTATTAGTTGGAACCAGTTTGTTGTTAACTGTTAATTTCGTTTGATACAAAATCAATTTATTGTGCAGTTTATAAAGTTTATTTTACATTAATTAATTCATATTTATGTATTGAACTTAGTTATTCTGAAAAGCTTCTCTAAGCTGAGAAATGCTTGGAAATAATTTTTTTTATTTATATATTTTCTTCAATCCATGGCATCAATTTTTTTGGGGGGGTATTTGGAGGTACAACTTTGAGAATTAAAATTTCCAAGCATAACTTTAAATCTCTCGCTTGCAGCATCAATACATGTTTGCAGCATCTAGTTTTGTTTTGTTTTCTTTTTTTTTGTATTATAGAGACATGTAGGAAAGCAAACCAAATTCGAGTTTCTCCAGTAATAAGTCAGAATTGCATACGGTGGTGCAAGAAAGAATTTGGATGAAAAAACAAGTAGTAAATATTCTCTTAAAACTGTTAAATATTTACATTAGCACTTATTGTTTTTTCAAATACAAAATTCATAAAATAGAATAAATTTTTTTTATTACACTTGAGGAAGGCCGACATTTTTTATCTTGTAAAAGGAACTAGTAGTTGAATGCATCATAGTTAGTTTGGTGCTTCCCCGTGCTGATTACTAACAAAAAACATCCTTCAACAGTATCTTACTGATCAGTAAAATTCGCTGATTCACTAATGCTTTAGAGCTGAAAATATTACAACCTTACTAACCATTTATTGTATGTAGCAGGAATGCCAACTATTGTAGAAGTATACAAAGAATTTTAATTCCCATTACAAAGTAAAAAAACAACACAAATGTCTTTTCTTTCCATTCAGACAAAATAAGTATAATTTAATGTGCACTTGTGCACATTAAACTATACTTAACTTTTAGTAACTTATAACTTAACTTTTTTTCATAACTTTTATAGTGAAAAGACATACAAAAAGCATCACTCATTAGCACCATAAAAGAGAAAGCAAGTCTAAATTCCTTCTAATAACTATGCAATAAAATCTGGGCAGATGAAAAGCGGACCTGGTTTTAATATCATCTAACTATAATCATCAACTATCAATTAATATAAACACTAAATAAGTCATACGTTTTAAATTAAAAGAATTAACTACATATATATATATATTTATTAAAACATCTCATAGGCCTAAATAATGTAGGAACCATGACCATCAAACAAAAACCTAGGAAAGGCAATAGGAAAAATCTATTTAAATAATAGGGAAGACATAAGAACGGAATGAACATCTCGAAATCGACATTACAGTTTATCATCTCTCAATGCCATTTGCTTTGTTTTCTTAAGTTGACTATCTTTTTTAGGACAATGTTTATTTTAGCCATGTTGCCTTAAACAATCAACACCACTTAATAATTTCTAAAATAATATACAATGACTGTTATTGTAAATGTCTATACAACCAAATTTAACCAATCAGGAAAAACAGTGTTAAGGTAACCAAAGAAGCTGTGCAATGGTAACATAACTGAAATGGCAATAAAAAAACGATTGGAAATCTTTACCATGAAGGTAAAAAACTGACCAAATGAAGAAAAATTAAAATAACTCTTATTATCTTAAAATGCATTTGGTGCACCTAATCTTTCAGCTCAAATTCTCATGTTAATATTCACAAACACCATACGTCATAGCCAGAAAAAACCCACAATTGCTATCAGTTTGATGAACCTGTACTGCACCTTCTCGAGAATATCATAATGCCTCTTCTTGTCCAGTATACATAAGAGCTGTGCTGAAAAAACCCACAACTGCTATCAGTTTGATGAACCTGTACTGCACCTTCTCGAGAATATCATAATGCCTCTTCTTGTCCAGTATACATAAGAGCTGTGCTGAAAAAACCCACAACTGCTATCAGTTTTGATGAACCTGTACTGCACCTTCTCGAGAATATCATAATGCCTCTTCTTGTCCAGTATACATAAGAGCTGTGCTGAAAAAACCCACAACTGCTATCAGTTTGATGAACCTGTACTGCACCTTCTCGAGAATATCATAATGCCTCTTCTTGTCCAGTATACATAAGAGCTGTGCTGATTGATAGTTCTGTGTAAGGGTTAAGATTTTTTAGAATGATTTGCTACATGATGTTTTTGTTTATTGTAAGCAATAAAACAATTTCAATTTTTTTCAGCCTGCCTTGCCAAAGGGGTCACCTTCATTAGTAGACGTTTTTCAACACTTCCAGAGGTAATTATCATATTTTTAATTAAATAGCCTAAAGTATTTAAATTAAGATTATTGATTGACCAAAATTTTGCCTATTAACCCATTGGCTTATACATATTTTTACTATCAGCTCAACTGGAGTTATCCTATTAAAAGGGCTAAAAACGTAAGAGTTTTGTTATATGTTTATAAAAAAATTATTTTTCAAGTTATTTGGTTATATTTTATATCTTGGATTAACATGAAATGGGCTTTAATAATAAATAGATAGAGATATATTTTGTCATAATTTAAAAATAATAATGCTGTACAAACTAAAAAAGTTTGGGAATTTTTTTTAATTAAAAATATTTTACTAAAATAATATAAAATAAAATACTCCATTGTTGCTTTTATTTTATTTGAAATGTATTTCTTTACCTAGCAATACTATAATATGTGTATATAAATATGTGTATAGTTTGTCAGAATAAATGTTTTTTCTAAATACTGAAAATTCCAAGAGTATTGATTTTTTTTTCTCTTGTACACTAATATTCTTATAATAACATATTATTCATTTAAATTTCAATTAATTGTAGTATTGCAGTTTTTCTTATGTGTTACAACAATATTAGTCTAATTTATACTAACATTTGGTTGAAAAAGGAGTTAAAAATTATTTAGATGGGGCTGTACTTGTCACGGAACGGTTCCGTGATATAAATTTTGAGCCCAGACCAGCTGTCACGGAACTGTTCAGTGATTCAAGGCCAATGGGTTAAGTGTTTTATGTGTACGGTAAATGTTGAGTGTGTAGTATTGTATCATACTCTCGCCTTAATTACGGAAAATCTAACACAGTTAACTCTGTGCAAAATGTGTATGACGGAAAATGTCTTCACCCTTTTAATATAACATGGCAGTGTATGTATTAGCCATTTTGGAAGGGTTAGAAGACCTAAGGATTATTTATATGGATATTTATAACAGTAGGATGTTAAAATGAAACTACTACCACTTATAGTGTCATTTTAAAGTATGTGACCTGAATATTACAAACCAGACAAGGTAGGAAATACTGTACACAAGTGCATGTAGTAAGATACCTTATTTTATTTACTTAGATTTTTTTATATTTTTACATATTGTATTGTTATAGACTAAAACAGTTCATTTTGTGTAAATTAATGAATGTTTTAATTTTTTTCTAGTACCTCAAAGAAAAAATTGAATTTAAAGGCAGGCCCTGGCACCCAGAAATCGGAGTCTGATTCTTCTTCAGGTATATATTATTGTCAATATGTTATTACTGTAATAGGCTTTTAGTTTTTTACTGTTATGATATTTCAAAAATATAAAATTTCACTATTTTTATGCACTTATTTTATAACTCGTTTACCCTCAAAATCTTATAAAAGTTTGACTAGTTTAAGATCATATCTGAATTATAAGGTAGTGTAAAATTAGTTTCTACATTAAATATTAAAATGATTGTATTTTATGGTTGAAAGGATTTTGTTGGTGTTTAGGATTAGAATATAAATGTAAAAATTAGCTAAAAATCCACTTCCTATGTATGTTTTATAAACAATTTCTGAATAGATTCTGTGATAATTGTTATGTTTGTGTATGAACCTAATTTGGAATTAGGTAGATTTCACAGTTTTTTCTAGATTTTTGTTTGATAGAGGTTACATAAGGAGAGGAATTTAATTTGACTAAAACATGAGATCAGGTTTGTGTAGGCTTGCATAATTTTAACTCAAATTTGTTACTTTTTGTTATAGAATCTGAAGATGAGCAGCCTGTTCAAAAAGTGCCACAAATTAATGGCAAGGGACCACAGAAGTCACCTGCTCCAGCATTGGGACAGAAAAAAATGGTTGTAGTTGAAAGTAAAAGGCAAGTATTTTATATTTTTAATAAGTGATAATTTAACATAACTTTTTTATTAATCCTTAAATTAATAACTTATGTACATCATTGAAATACCCTTTTATTTTAGTTTATATATTTCTTATTTTCCTCGTATTTAAAAAAGTTTTTTTGACAATATTCAAATCAAATCAACATTTATTCCTTAAACAAATGCACACTTTAGAAATACAAATTAAAATACAGGAATAATCCCCGCAAAGACTGTAGGTCTGTGAGCGGGGAGAGTTCAACGGTAAAGTTGCACACATGAATCTAAAAATACAAAATAAGAAACTTCTTCACATGGTACTTAATTAAATATACATTGTAGGTTTATAATTTAAAAATTTAACTAATATAAATATATTCTAAAGTATATAATAACTTTGTACTATTTAGAATAATTAGATTACCAAGTTTGGAGTATCCATCAGAATATGCGACGCTGACATGTTACTAGTAATTATACTAAAAGAAACTAAAATTGTGTTAAAAATAAGGAGAACGCAACAGCCTCCCAGCCAATACGGTACAACCATCGACTCACCCTCTGATTGTAGACAGCCACACTTTCACTCTCCATTTTTAATTCCTCTGGCAAGTTTCTAAAGATGATTTGAGCAAGTTAAAAAGAGTTAATAAGTTCTGAACCATGATTTAATTTAGGGGTAATGAATCTGTAGTTAGTCCTGTGCCTTGTTTTATAGCCATGCTGTATTTCTGAATATTACAATTTTGTTTGGTGGAAGTTTAAATTGAGATGATTTCTAAATATATCCCGACATTTGCCATCATTAAGTTATACACAATTTTGAGCTTCTTTGGCACAGACTTTTTATCTCTTCAGACAAACATGATTCAAAGATTCCAGAAGTCAAGTCTGTGACAGAGTCAGGTGTTTTGTATCACTGAACAATGGTAATTGTCTAGAAAATCATGTTTCCTTCACAATCTTTTCATCGTCAACAACAAACTGTAGATAAATAGTTTCTAAATAATTGTTTACTATTAAAAATATATTTTTTAAATCTGTTGTCTCAAGGGAAAAAGTAGCAAAAATGCTAGTGTAACTAATAATTATAATATATACTATTTAAGGTACAGTATAATAATAATAATAATCCAATTGCAATTTTTGACTCTTCGATATGCTGAACAGTGTATTTAAAATTTTAAGTTGTAAATTTAATGTAAAATAAAAACACTGATATCATCCTTTCAAAATCATTCATGGCTATTAAGAAATTTAAATCAGAAATCATTTTGATTGTTATTTAGATGCCATATTTAAAGGAAAAGTCATTTGCAACAGAGTTTAATGATGATAAAAAATCTCCCTGAATGCTGTGGAGGAGAGAAATTTGTTTCAAGACGGGACTGAAAACTCTGTATGGACATCATTGCAGTTTTTAACAACTCAGTTTTTTACTTAGTGCAAATTTCAATTATAGATGCTCATCAATAAAAATAATTTTAGCAGTCTAATGGTGTTAAGTGTCACTGATTGGTGTCTTCAATTTTGGAAAAAAAGAAAAGCTAAACAAAAAAGGAATATTAATTTTTTTTTATTAGCCTACACTAGCTGTATATGGCAATTCTCCACCTATAATAACAGTGTAGTTAAACCTTTTCAATCATTACAATTTTGAGTTAGTTTGTCAGATAAAAATATTGTATAGGTTGTTAATGTTCATATTTTGTCTTGTGATTAAAAATTGTGTATAACTATTTAATGCACTTTCCACTTACCCAGATTACATTTATTTTAAGGGAAAATGTTGACTGCACTAAACCTGTAAAGATTATGAGTGTAGTACGTAATGAACCAGACAGTAATGGCACTTGTTTTACAAAGCGAACCCTGTAGAACATATTGAGTTAATTTAAGAAATTCTGACTGACTATCAGATGGCTTAGAAAAATATTTTTTAATAATTTACCTAAGGTCAGAATTTGTAAAACTTGTTTTCTGGTAACTATCTTGATTAAAGCTTGACCAGTGAGGGGAAATAGTTTAGTATTACTAATAAACTAATAGCTGTACTAGTATTGATTTCAATTGTAGGAGGCACAGCATTATTGTGCTCATTTGTTCCTCACACCCGTTATCAGTATCTTTATTATCTATATGGTCAGTACAATATTCATTTAACCCTCGAGCTGGCAGTTGAAATGTCCTCAAGTGGCAGGCCATTTTGAGGTGTTTTGCAGTAGTATCGGTTTTTAATTTTTTTTAATATAATTTGATTATAAACTTATATATTGTGTTATATATCATTCTTTTTGTTTCACAAGGAAATTTACTTTTTAGTAATGCAAATGAAAACTCCAAAATAAAAAAAAAATTATGTAAAAGTGGTGGGGGTGCACCTATAAAAAACATATTGTGTGAAAACAAATATTTCCAAAATACCCAAAATGTTGAAAATTTTATATAGTTTTAGAAAATGTATAGTTTACTACATTTTATTTTTATTAAAACAATTATGAAATACTCTAAACTGAAGAAAGTACAAAACGGCTAAATTCGTTGCTATGGCCACGACTGTGTTATAAAATTCATCAAAACCTTATTTATTACTCGAAAAATTCATAAAATACTCTAAAATATAGAACAAAACATGCTCTACAAAATAAAAATATTAAATATAAAAATAAATAAAGAAGCTTTATATCATGATCATCGCATATGAAAATGATCCTAAAGCTAACTAAAACGATCACAACACTGCACATAGCCTAGATTACAATGGCTCACTAATGTCTTTTTTTTTCACATATATTTCTTCATAACATCATAAAACACAATCTACGAGAATTTATACGCATAAATAAACACACTTATTTCATGTAATAAACTTACGTTTTAGATGGACAAGAATAACGCGACCGGGTAACAATACAACAACAACGGCCGACTGTTTACAAACAACTCATTTTCAATACGTCATAGTTACATCATGGCTGCTAACAAAATACATCGATCAAATCAGCAACTATTTCTGATTCCAGTGGTATATGAATCATGGCAGTTTAGTTCGTGTATTGATTATAACAAATGTCAAACGGGCACGTGTCAAATCGACTGATTTTCAGGCAACTGCCACTACAGAAACATTAATTTCGACTGATAATCAGGCGACTGCCAGTTGTAGAGTTAAAAATGTTAAGTCGTCATGAGTGGTTTTCAAATACTAATGTAATTTAATATAGTAAAGTTTTCAATTAAAAAGAATTGGAAGCCACTATATGTACATAACATTAGTAAATTAGTATTCAAAGCTTGCTCAAAAAATATACTTTGAACCCACAATACCCTATGTAAATTATTTATATCAACCTCAACTAGTGCGTAGCGAAAGTCAAATCAAATTTTGAAAGATGTTTACAAAACTAGTGATTGTTTATTCTTAGTTTTGTAACTTTCTTTATAAAAATGTTTACACTCTGAGTTCGAATACTTCATAAATGAAACTATATCATTGATAAATCAAATATTTTATTTCATTGTGAACATTATTATGAAAATTTAAATTCTTTCTAAGAAGTTAAATTAAATTTTTTTTTTTCAATTTAAACTGGGTTGTCAGTATTGATAAGAGCTTTGGCATAAACATTCAACTATCTTCTAAGTTCTCTGTTCAGATTTTAATCTTTTGATATTTCGTCTCCACTGTAGAGAGCCATTTTTAATCAAGAAATTAAACTAAACCTTTCTTGCTAAGGTGCAAGTCAATATCATGTGTCTTTTTGGGGTGGTCTTTCACAGTGGGCCAAACATAAGTTGATTTATGTCTTGTTTCTGACCAAAGAATTAATTTTTAACCTTTGACATCATATCATTTATATACTTTTCTGTAAACTTTTAGAATACATAAACAATGTTTCACAAAGTTTAATGATGATAAATATAGTCTCCCTGAAATCTGTGAAGGAGAGCTAAAAATGTTTCAAGACGGGACTGAAAACTCTGTGAATTTGTATCTGTGTAATTAAATCATTTGTGACTCGTTTTGCTGAAATTTATCATATTTTTTTATTTCAGGAAACAAAGTAGTAGCGAGGAAAGCAGTGATGATGAACCTCAGAAAGCTGTTGTAAAACCAACACCTGCTACTCCTAAAAGTGTTCAAAAGCCTTTGCAGAAGCCTGTGGCTAAAAAGCCTTCAAGTAGTGAAGATAGCGATTCAGACTCTCCTCCTGCACCGGCAAAACCACAAGCTAACAACAAAGCTATTGTAAAACCAGTGCCCCAGGCTAAGAAACCTCCTTCTAGCAGTGAAGAAAGCAGCGATGAAGAAGAGGCCAAACCTACTCCAAAGGCTCTTGTAAAACCGATGCCAACGAAAATTGTTGAGCAGAAAAAGGAGAGTAGTGATGAGGATAGTGATTCTGAGGAAGAAGCTAAACCTGCTCCCAAAAAACAAAAAACCAAGAATGTTCCACAGAAACCAGCAAGTGCAGTGAAACAACCGCAGAAGAAGAAAGACAGTAGCAGTGAGGAGAGCAGTGAAGAAGAAACACCTGCATTGCCAAATAAAACTCTTGCAAAAGTACCATCAAAGGTAGGCCTTCAATATCACAGTATTCAAATAAATTGTCACAATAAAAGATTTAATCCCTGTGCATTTTTATAATTTTGAAACAGCTTCTTTTTCTCTCTAGAAGTGATAGTAATTGTTTTAGTAGTGTTAGGCCATTATACAGCTTTGAACAGTAATTTTTTTATTTAAAAAACAAACAATTAGCAGTATATTTATAGATGTGTTATATACATTTTATAAGGATGAACAAAGGGTATTAGATTTTTATATGATATAGAACCGTACATATTTTGTTATTTGCATAGGATGGAGTCATAAACAAATTTTGAAATTCTGTTTATTATGATTTGCAAAAAAGATTTTTTAACTTCAGTTTTTGGAGGAGGGAAGAACCATGTTTATGAAATGAAATTATTGTGAAAACAGACAGCAATATGTGTAAAATTCCATTTAGTTTTAGAAAGACAAGCTTAACAACCAAATATGGAAGCGTACTTAAACTACAAAACAAAATAATGCACAAAAAGTATGAAAACGAGTGTATACGAAAGAGTACTATAATAGATTTATTAACGTAATTGTACATTAAGTATTATATTGGAATTTTTTAATCGGGATAAATTTACATACAGTACAGTTTTAATTAAATAAATTTCACAATTCATTTTTGTGAAATAAATAAAAATTGCTTTTTTAATCTTTTACCAAACATTTTGATATTTGACGATTTGCAACCGAAAGTTTTGAAAACTTGAGTTTATTCTCAAGTTCAGCAGTTATATTCTTATTTCTTCATCTTTTTTTCATTAATTAATTCAACTTAAACAAATACCACATATTCAATTTATTTAATATTAGAACTATATTAGTTTTGTTGAATCAAAATATTCTCTTTCAATACAATAAGAAACTTTATTGTTGTTGCAGGCATCCGCAGCAGCAACAAAACCTACAATGAAAAAGGCTTCAGATTCCAGTGACAGTGAGTCAGAAAATGAACCTCCAAAAGCTGTGAGCACAAAACCAACACCGTCTAAAGCTCTTAAACCAGTAGCTCAGAAAAAAGAGAGCAGCGAGGATTCTAGCAGTGAAGATGAAGCCCCAGTGAAGAGTGAGTTTTGTGTAAAAAGTATTACAGACTTAAGTTTTTGTTCAAAAGTGTGTTTTTACAAAGTATTTAAGGTATAATGGTTTTCAAATAAATATATAGCAAGTGTCATGGTTTTTTAATAGATATCATTTAAAATAAATGGAGTGTTTAAATAACAGTAAGACTTTACCTAATATCTGATGTCAGTAGTTTTTCTTTTGAAAGAATTAACAGTGGGTTTCCATCAAAGCTGATATAGCACCCAAGTCTAGTTTCTCTTAGACCTATTAATAATTTATCGTAATTATTTGTATTTAATAAATACCAACATGGTGAACATTGAATTAAACGTTTCAAATTAAATGACTATGACATCCCTATATGGGTTTTTTGTTGAAGAATAAAAAAATTCAAAACTAAAATTAGGAATCTATTTAACCAACATAAATTTTAGAATACAGTCTATACCATAATGAAACGTTAACAAATTTACACAGATTTAAATCTAGTAGTATACGTTAATCAGATAATTATATTTTAACAAATTATAATCTTGGCTAAACTATACTCCTTACAATAAACTCACTGAGTAAACTAAACATTCTCACTGGCAAACATTGCACACACAAAATTTAAAACGCCCATCCTATATAACTTTTTGTCACTAAAAATTTATTTGACGTGAAATATTTAATTTCAAAATTATTTTAACTATTAAATTTAACTTTTCCTCTACTAATTCTGCACTTTTCAGTCATGTTCCTTAACCCTTTGAGTGCCACAGCGTCGCTAATTTTGACGGTACGAAAAGTGCATAAAGTGCCAGCGTCGCCAATTTTGACGTTTCGTATTTCGATAATATTTTATATAGTACAAGATTATTTTGGCCAAATAATCAGACGGCTGTATTCAATAGGATCCAAACTATCAATAAATACGAGTTTTATGTTGTTTCTCTACTATTTTATCTGTGAAACGTATGTTGTTTGGGTACTTATCAAGAAGCCACTATTTTTGGACGAGTTTTTCCTTATCGGGGACAAAATAAATTACAGTATTAAAAACAACTGACTTTATTTAACCTATTTTGGAATTTACAAGTTATTACGACAATAAATTAAATAAAAAACTATAAGAACAACGTTTCGTTATTCGAAAATATCAGGTCATTCGTTTGTCTATTTGGAGATGATTGGAGATAGGAAGTATGACTCATCGAGTATTTTCACATTCATTATGAAAGAAGGAATGTATAAGGAAGTTTATTTTGATATCTGATAAGGAAAACTCGTCCAAAAATAGTGGGCTGTGATAAGTACCTGTACGATGATTCTGTCTTCTAGTCACGCGACGTAGCGGACGAGTACCGTGTTGCGTAACAGCATTTCTTGTTGTTTATGTGCCGATAACCAAGCATTTGAGTAAATACAAAATAAAATATTAACTTATACAGTATTTTACTGTCTTTCTTTACAAAAGTAATGTATGATTTGAGTTGTGTTCAAGCGAAAAACGTGAATTTTCAGTGTAAATATTATTAGGGTTATTGTTTAGTAAATGTAAAGTTTTATGTAAATATGTTAGCAAGTATTTGTTTCTAAATTTACTAATCATATTTATTTGTGTTATATTAATGTTTTATTAGATTTATTGGGAAAACTACATCATTACTAAGTAATTTCTAAACTCTGACAAATGAAGTACAGTTTATAAAATGTCGGTACCGGGCAGCATTTTGTTAATACATATAATGCAATGTTTTTTAAAATTCTAGAATAAGATATTACACATGGGTTTTATTTAGAATCATATGGCCTTTATCATGGTATAAAGAAAAAAAAAATCTTAAAAATACCGTATACACACAAATTAGGTCGAAACTTAACTTTTTATACAAAAGTAAAAACTTTTCTTATAAATACTGAAATTTTTATATTTTTATAAATCAAATTTTATTTGTAATGATATGTATCACATTTTGCATTTAATAAGAAAAAAAACAACAACAAAATGATAGAAATCTGTTTGGTAGTTATTTTACAACAGCTTTTTTCCCAAAAGCTTACAAATATGCGAAAATCAGCGTGGCACTTTATGCATATGCCTTCGGAAAATACCCGTGGCACTCAAAGGGTTAAACATAACATAAAATAAATATTGAAAATAAATATGGTTATCACCTGTGATTTATTTAAAAAAATATATATGTAAGAAGTTATATTAAATACATTAATCCAACCCAGATTGTAAATTGTTTAAAATTCTGAAATCTTCCTTTGTTTAACCTTCTTATAATTAACTAAAAAGTAATGAACAATTAATCTAAAAGATTACAATTCTTAAACGCTGCCATTTTTAAGTTTTAATTCATTGTTTTTGTGCAAGCTACAGAAAGGAAAGAATTTGCCAACTGGATTTCATTTGGTAAGCTTAGCCATAGGATTTGTTGTGTACAATATATTTAATCATATGCCCAGATTATCTACTGATCAGTGTATGCCTGTTTTTTTATCTTTCATTGGAACTAAATTAGTAAAAGAGATGATTTTTAGGTTAACAGTTTGCATAATTACTCTCGAATTAAAACATATAGATACCCGAGTTAACTACAAACTAACTAGAGCTAGAATAAATAACAGCAGTTACATTTAAATGTAGCTTGTCTATGTCTGTGTTTAGACATGACGTAAATTATTTACAAACAATAACTTCTAGGTATACCTATCATTAACAACATGTAAGTTATACATGTCATTAACAACAACAAAATATAACAGTTTTTGGTGCTTTTCAACCAAACTGCATATTCATAACTCAGAAACTTGTAATCCAAGTAAGACTAAATTTATATGCAAGATGGATACAAGTGTACAGGTTTTTGTAAGGAATTTTGGAATTGTATTAAAAAAAACTTAATTACAATTTAACTTTACATGGCCGGGTGGTTGAAATAAATTTGCATTGGTCTCGTTATGGCACTCACAGAATCATTGTCTTTGGTGCAGGTATAATTTTGTAAACCACTATTAAAAACATTTAATTTATGACAAAAATTTAATCGAGCAGGTTTTTTTATTTACTGCGGCCAGTGCCTGCTTTTATAAACATGAGGATATTTTGGTAGGCCATTTTATATCTTTGGAGAAGTTTCTCAAGGTCTCATATTCGTTTGATTTTCTTAGTATTTCTAGTCTCTTTGTTTACCAAAGCACTTGTTTCTTAAGCTCAGTGCTTCTAAGAGGACAATTTTGCTCTCTCAGGCCGTCATCAGGGATTTTCTACTTTAGCTAAGATTTAAAGTTGTATTTTATTTTTATGAAAGAGAATCCATCTCTAATTCTTCTAGGGACTCTGTATCCCCAACAGTTATTTAATGTTCCACATCCTTTAGCTGGAACTGACAAGGTTGATGGTTTTTACTTTACGTAAAAATATTTACTGTTGCAGTATGATTGTATTATTGTTATTACAAAATCAAAAGCACTGTTATTTGTAGTGTTATGTAATCTTTTTTGCTGATAAATGTGTAGTTTGAGTATGAAATCATCTGATTTGAATATATATAGCTCAAGAGAAACATGCTTATGTCAGGGATACCAAATATTACTTTTTGAATTTCCCATTTCAGCTCAGCCCAAACAGCCTCAAACTGCAACACCCAAAGTGAAGAAGCCAAATGCTCCAGTCAAACAAGCTAGTAGCTCTGATGACTCTGACTCAGACGAACCCCCTAAGGCTGCTCCAGTCAAGAAGCCTGCTAAACCAGCACCTGCCAAGAAAGCTTCAAGTTCTGAAGAAGACTCTAGTAAGTCTTGTTGTTAAGATTACTAAAATTTCCTTGGGATTCTGGTTTGGTATAACATATAATAATAATCTTTGCAACTCTTATAGTTACGTATCAACAATGTTTGTAGCACATTAATCATTACTACATGTCAAAAATGTTTGTAACACAATCATTACTATGTGTTAAAAATCTGTTTGTAACATATTAATCATTACTTTATGTACCAATTTTAACCCTCACGAGTAACTCTTATACTTTATTTCATTTGTATAAAATTAAAATTAAAAAGCAGAAGATGCAAGAGCTACTTGTTTTGACTGGCCTTGTTTATTAAATCTGTAATGGTGTTATATCTTACAGGTGATGAAGAGGAAACTCCTACGACCAAACTTCCTCCCAAACCCGGCCAGAACAAAGGGAAGCCGCAAGCAGCTGCTAAACCAACACCCAAACCAACTCAAGACTCTCCTGACAGTGATGACAGTTCTGATGATGAACCACCCGGTGAGTAGTTTATCCTTGTGTAAAAGTACTAGTCCTTTTATTGGTTTTATGTTGTGTTTTTTTTTTTTTTTTTTTTTTTTTTTTTTTTTTTTTTTTCCGTAAAATGTTAAATCCAATTTTAAATTTTATATATTAAATATAATCATTTTTTTTATTTTCGTCTTGATTTTATCCAGCACTCAAATTTTTGTACACACTTTTAATAAGAACATAGAAAAACCTTATTATAATGATTAAATAATTATAAATATATATGTTTATCCCCTTTTGTTTAAAATGTTTTAAAATTGTATTATTGTGTCTTATTAATAGTATAATATAAGTTCAGTTCGATTTGCAAAATTATCAAACTTACTTTTATACAAAATATCCAACACATGGGGTCCAGAAGTCAACAGTTTATTTTGTTTTTTTTTTCTGTTAAACACCATCTTACACTAACATTAGGTTGTTGTCATCAGTTCTATATGTACAATCCTCCATCCCTGTACAGTTCACTACTAAGCCACACATCTGAGTGTAGTCAAACTAATTAAGTGAAATTATTTTCAATTAAATTCTTTGTTTTACCTTTCTTTGGTATAATTATGGTCAGTTACTCTGTTAAATAAAGAGCAATTGTTGAACCGCGTATGGAATGAATACATAGATTTAAAACAAGATATTTTATCATCATGTAGTCAATAACTCTATAGAAAATCCATGTAGTTTAAAAGTTCAACGAATAAAACAATTCATAAAATCAATAATTACCATGATTATTACTGGTAAGATCAGTATGGGTTATCCAAAAGAGCATTATAGTTTTATATTTTATTTCTATATAATTCATCTTTTTTAGTTCTTATATGTAGGAATATTGACTACTTGTAGTTCAAATTCATAATATTTGTTGTTTTACAGCTAAAAAACCAGCAACTACTCCTCAAATCACGAAGACACCTGTAAAACCTGCAAAAAAGACGAAACCCAGTTCAGAGGATTCAGATTCTGATGATGATGATGAAACACCAGCCCCTAAAAGTATGTCTATTGCTTATTTAAAATTATATCTTTTCACCAATTTTTATATTTTACAAATAAATGGAGTAACTTCAGAGAAAATAATTGTTTCTTTTTTATTTCAACAAGTAAATTATAATATTAAGTGCTAATCTCTTTTTCTTTGTTACAGCTACTGCAGTAAAGAAAGCCGATAGTTCTTCAGGAGAATCTTCTGATGAAGAGAAGCCTGTATCTAAACCTGTGAAAAGGAAAAGGGAAGATGATGTAGAGGAATCTCCTCAAAAGGTATTAAAAATCTGTCTAAATTAATTTTGTTAAAATAAATAACATCGTAATATTTGCTTATGGTGTCATTTATATTTAACCTTAATAGGATACTGATTATTTATTGCTAATATTTATAAGGCTAAAAAATTAGAATTTGGAAAAGTTACTTGGAATTGTATCTTCTTTCTTTTCCTCTTTTTCTTTTACTTGTAATTGTACCTATTAAGAATTTGATGAGCCAATTGGTCATTGTAAATAGAACTTCAGTTTTTATATAAAATGTCAATTATATGATAACTGTTATTCAGCAGAATATCTATGTTTTACTAAATATATCTTTATTTACAAAAATATATCTTAAACTATTTTCTATTCCATTCACAGAAATTTAGAAAATTAATTATCAAAATATATGATTGATAAATGGAATTGATCTCCATTTAATTCTTTATAACTACCAAATACATTTCTGTTGTTACAAATATTAAGTAGTATTGTCTTCTTATGTTTTGCCTTTTCTATTTTTAGAAAAAACCTGATGGAAGAAACAAGTACAGCAATTTTGTAAAGGGGAAGAGTGATGATGGGAATGTGAGTAATTTTGAATTGTCGATTATTAGCAATAACAAATTTTCTTGCTTTGATCCTTCTTTCTTTCTCTAGGCAGTGGGCTCTTTTATCATCGGTGGGTGATTCCACTGTTTCAGAACTTTTTAGCCTTCCTCTTGTATTGATTCAAGTCTGTTTTGAAATAAGTACACAAACCATAAGACACCTCATTTATTGCTTCTGACCCTATGCTCAGTAAATGTCTTATTTTGAAGTTAAAAGCATCCTTAATAAAAATTTTCATTACAACAGTAAAACAAAAGATTTTATATTTTAATTATTTTTGGAAGCATTTGCAGAGTTGTGCTCTGTAAGGAAGTGAGATTGTCAGGATCACTACCAAGAGGTTTGAGAAAAGTCATGTTATACATTATTGCCATTCATTACTAGTGCCCTGAAAAAGTATTCTTTATACTATCCTTCTTATTCTCTGGATGGATTATTTTAAATATTGTTAAGAAAGATTGAAAATAAATCTTAATTATGTCATTATAAATCAGATCGTAATCCAATAAAATTATCCCGGGAGGTGGAAGAATGCATAATACATTTTTTACTGTTACATAAAGTTGTAAAAGAGGTGTCTTTGAAAGTTGTATTCTTGGTGTATAATTCTAAATTATAATGTCCTCTTGTCCTTTTATTCATGTATTAAATCGTAGTGTTATCTTCTTATCATGAGAGTTTCTATAGGGTAGGGAGAGTAGGCTAATCTTTCTCATATTGCAAGGTTGTTATTTTTACGAAGACATAAAAATATACACGTGGATTTTCATATATAATGGGCACCTAGTCAATGGAGGGGCAAAGTGCCCCATATATATTATAAATTCCTACAATTTCCTCTCTCTTATTCAGCCTATTAATAAGTTTTTTTAATCATTCTGGCCGTGATTGTGACTTACCTGACTGAACATTTTGTAACTCTTTACCAAACAATTTATTTTTATCCACACGACTACCTAGTCAATATACATAAACTGTTATTTTAAGATTGGGATTACTTTTATTACCTTTAGTTCATCAGGAAAATAACCAGGAAATTAAAAATAATTTTATAAATGTATACATGGTTTTGTTACTTAAATTAGAGCCTTCTGTATTATGTATTAAAATATTTCCAAAACAGTTATTTAAAAAAAAACTTTACTGTCCTTTTCAATTACAAAGTATTTTTGAATTTATTTGTCATTGGATTACGTTTTACTCTTTAGTCTTATACATTTGAGTTAATATAGTGAATGTCGATTGGGTTGGACAGATTTGAAGGTGATTTGTTCCTCGTTTAGATAAAGATACTTTAAACTCAATACATTTATTACTACTATTATTATTTTAATACATTTTTGTATTATATACACATAACTGGGCTTTTGCCATTCCCCACATTGTATCTCCATCTCTTTTCATCTCTGTAGTTGTCATCCACTATTGCTCCGTCTTTTATTATTTCCTTTACACCGCTTTTCCAAGACTATCTATTTTCCGTACGCTACACGTGTCTGTCCATATCAAATTTAATGTCTAGGTTCTATTCTTCCAGATATTTTATGTGTCCTGTATGTTCTTCACCTAATTTTAGTGTTGGATTGTGTTCTGATCTTGATATCTGACAGGTTCTTCAGGCATTCCATTTCAGGGGTGTCAACTTTCTTCTTTTTTTCTCCGTCATTTCCCAACATTCTCTTCCATTTGTAAATAAAGGCTCTACAGTTACCTTGTAGATTGTCATTTTGGTTTTCAAAGTAGTGAATTCGAAATCCATATAGTCTTAATACATTGTTGCACTCTGTATTCAATATTGTGTTCAATACTTCAATATTTGCACATTTCCTTATGTTTCTAGATATGAAAAATAGCTATTTATATCTTATGATACTGACAAAAAAACCCTTTGAAAGACTAATTGTCTTTGTGTTGTTGTGATTTTTTTTGCAACAAATTTAGCAATCTTAGTTTTTTAGCTTACACAGCCCATGTCATAACTAACACCATAATCTTTTAGTTCACACCGGGTCAAAACAGTGCTTATACAATTAATGTCTTGTAATATTTTGGCCTTGCTGTGGACAACCATCTTCCATCAACAGATGTTAAACCATACCAATGTAATGGAGAGTATTTTGAAAGGGCTGAGGTTTTGTTATCAGAAAAATTATTCTGGTTTTTCTTAGATACTAACACATATATAGGGATCACTTTTTATATAACATTTACTTAAAACTACTAACACAATAAACTTATTGTTTAAACTGTGTTATGGTATATTTTAATAATTTGATATAAATACAAAATTTGTTCCTTATAAATCTATGTACATTTTTGTTTTAGCTTTCAGTAAATTTATGTGTACCCTCTATTTCTCATTACAAATATTTTTCAAATATATTTCTATAAGATTAAGTGTAAACTGAATAAAAACATCAGTAATTATTATAGCCTGACGAAGAGCCAGTCGAGAAGAAACGAAAATATTCAGAACCGTTTCGTCGAGTAAAAGATGATCATGTTGAAGTGGATCCCCGGTTTGCAAACAATAGTTTTGAAGCAAAGGTAAGCAGACTGGACTTATTGTCTAGCTGACTGGCCGATGCAAATGTGAAATTTATAGGTTCAACATAATTTATTTTCGTACAGGATTTGAGACATTGGGGATTGTCAAGATAAAATGTAAAACTATACTAGTTTTTTCCTTGAATTTGTTTATATTGTTGTTTCAGTTATTATGATCTACAAATTGTGAATAGAAAGATTTTTTATCTCTTGTTGTTTTCTTCTATTTATTAAACAAGAGGCCTATAGTTTCATGTTTGTTGCTAGTCAGTCAGTAATATCCTTTTTCTTTTATTTTAGGAAAACGAAAATGAAGAAGAAGATCAAGGCAACAGGAGTGGCTTCGGCGGGCGTGGCGGCAGGGGAGGTGGTTTTAGGGGTAGAGGTGGTGATGGCGGGTTCAGAGGACGAGGAGGTAGGGGTGGATTTGACAGGGGACGAGGAGGGAACCGTGGCGGTTTCAGGAAAAGCTGGGGAGACAAGAGAGAAGGGGATGGTGGAGGATTTAGGAAAAGTTGGGGAGACAAACAAGATGGAGAGGGAGGTGGATTTAGGAAAAGTTGGGGTGACAAACAAGGTGAGGAAGGGGGAGAAGAAGGAGGATTCAGAAAAAGTTGGGGAGGTGGTGACAGGGGGGGAAGAGGAGGGCGAGGAGGAAACTGGGGAGGAAGAGGCCGAGGTGGTGATAGGGGTGGCAGGGGCCGTGGTGGATGGGGTGGAAACAGAGGGGGAGGAGGTGGATTTAACAAGAGGGAGTCTTTTGGAAACAGCAGTGAAGGGCAGCAAAATAAGAAGATCACATTTGACTAAGAACATTGGGTAAGATCCTAAAATATACAAGCATCTAATTATAACTTAATGAGTTATGTTTTTCAACTTCTAGATGTTTGTGTTGCTCATGCTACAGTTGTATATCTATAAATATTATTTATAGATAATTATAACCAATATTAGTTTTGGTGTACAGGAAATGTCAGGATAATGTGATAATAACATTATATGATAAATACATTTTTTTCCAGCCAATTTCAACAATCAACCCAATTTTTCTTATCTTACCATGTGGTTCTTAATATATTTGTTGTTTGCTTTGTAGACAAAAAAATTCAGTAACCACGTTGATTTGTGGGTAACCATATATTAGTAATGAAAAAAACACAGTAAACAAACAGTACATTGTGAAGGTACATAAATTACCAACATATGTGATGAAATTAATTTGTTGGATTGGTTGGTTACTAACAAAAGTTAACATTGAGTTTAACCTGCAATGTTGTCTTCTTAGCAAGCTAAATGTTAAATGATTTTCACTGTATTTTGTTGATTTCTATTATTGATAAAAAAGAATATGAAGGACAGAACATGGATCTCTCATCTATTTAGAAAATGTCTCTATTTCTTGTCCATGTTAATTTTATTTTTAAACTAACTTGGCAAAGTCTTGAAAGCACAGCTGATAACAGTGATGTATATACATACACACACTCATATCAATGTTGCATGTGTCTAGGATAGTGCTCTTAACATGTTCAGGCCTGGTGATGCCATGGTGGCGGCCTATGAATAACACAACCAGTATAGACGATGCAACAATGTTATTGTCGACATTGTTTTTAACACGATAAACTACAAATACTTTTACTGTGGTAATTGTATTTTATCTGTATAATGTAATAAACACAAAGACAAAATATTTGGGCACCAATACTTGGGTTGACATTTTAAGATATCTAGGATAATACCAACACCAAAATATGACTGACTAAAAGAAGTTATACTTAAAATTCCCAAATAGATCACTAGAATAGAGTTTTTTTCCATACTTTCAAAATGCTTAATCAGTTTTAGTTGTTTTCAATAGAGTAACTCCAGTGCAGAGAACAACACATCGAATTTTAATATGTAATTTACTATCTTATAATTAAATGGATCCAGCCAAAAACGTTTTGAACGCTAACTTAATAATATTTTGTATGAATATTAATATTTAGAGTAACAAAATTTATATTATAATAGTTCCATTATACTACTCTGTCATTTGACAAAGTTTCATCTTTTTACCATTGACATCTGAGGTCTAGGCAAACAAGTAACCTACTCTAAGCAAAAACGTTTTAAGCGGCAGTCGCTCCTGTTTAGGTGCTAAGGTGGTTGCAACGTTTTTGTATTAAAACTCTTTCTTGGCGAGATCCATTCAATTAATGTATCTGTTACATAGTGTGCTGACAACAATTGGTTCAATTTTTACAATTTCTTGCCAGGATTTCTGACATTTGCCATCATTATTTGTTAGAAAGAAAACATAAATTATGGCAAATGCCCGATATCTTGTTATCATTAAAAAGAAATATCCAATTTGAATAATAAACTTGGAACAATAAAATAACATAATCAAATAAATAAATTAAGACAATCAAATTGTACTGTTAAATTGCTAACTAATTAATAATAAATTTGCTGTTTTTGCAGAAAGGTGCTAAAGGGTGCTGGGGTGAGAAGGCTGCTCAGGATCTGAAGTTTACAAGAGGCAAGTCCTTCAGACATGAAAAAACAAAGAAGAAAAGAGGAAGCTACCGGGGTGGCCAGATCAACACTGGTGTAAATAGTATTAAGTTTGAAGATTAGAGCTGTGTGTCCGCTCTAAGGGAAAGTAAGAATACTGAGTACTTAAGCTTTTTTTTGTATGTGTCTAAAGGACTTTCCTCTTGTAAACTTAAGTGTAATAATGGAATCTATATAAAGTACTCAGTATTTTTACTTTCAAAATACATGTTAATGTAATAAATATTCCAATAATAGATATTGTTGATTTTATAAAGTACATTAAGTTGTATATTAAAGACTTATTGCTAGTGAGCAACCAGATTTTTTTTAAATATGTGTTGTTATTCTTACCGTTTTTCTTTCATTGGACTATGTGGTGTAATCTATAATAAAAGTATTTACTACAGTAGTGTGTTTAACAAGTCCTTGAGATAAATAGTTCAATTCAATGCTGAACTTGTAATAAAAATTAATTATTTTTTTGTGGAAAGATTAAAGTGTTTTGTTATATCTTTAAAAATTTTATTTTTGTAATTGCAGGGTGAGCCAGTTCTGATTCTGTGACAAGTATTTTATAACTCAATTATGAATAACATCAGCAAAAATATTTGAAGTCACTATGTCACAGGTATCAAGACTAGTGATGTATTGAAGTTGAATCTCAAATCCACTGATCTTCGAATAAGTATATTCGCTGACGATGATATCTGATTGGCAATACTCAAATTACTGATCACTAAAACAAGTTATTGTCATTTTATGTATGAAGAACGTAGTTTGATGAAGTAATTACAGTGTTTTTTAATTATAATACTTTCCTCACAGTCTGTGTCTGATATATTTATTTTTGTATAATATTTTGTTTTCTGATGGGCAGTACGCAAATTGCAGATTGCCAAAATGTGTTTGAGTAAAATAGAGACGGATACTAAAATAACAGTAAACAGACATTCCCGCTAATTTTGTTTTTATCATAATTTGTATACTTGTACAAATATATTAGAAGAGTATATGTATGTGAGTATCTAAAAAGTGTTTTATCATTTGAAATGATTGACTGGTTATTCATATTAGCCAGATTTGCATTAGTGGTAACCAAACCGTTTAGCGTATTATTCTTAGTTACAAATAATTCCCGAATCTACAACGAATTATCGGTCCAGGGAATATATTAATGTATTTCCTGTAATATAAATACTGCCACGTAACAATTTAATATATTTGTTGTCTAATAATGGTGTAAAAAACCATTTTATTATTGTAAATATTTTACATAATAATGATTGTAAAAAAAATAAAGACCAGAATTAATCATCAATTTACTAACAAAAAAATTAAATGTTGGGATGAGTAGAATCCAATACCTGAATATCTCAATACCGCGACTTTTCACTTGATTCTGATACTAGAAAGCTGATAACCATCACACAAATTACTGATTTTAGTTGTTCTGATCCAAAGCAAGTTCAGTTGTAATGAACGATTATGATCTACTGTTTAATGGTGAAATAGTGTAAAACTCTGATCAGATGTTCGGTTTGGACATTGAATTGCCTTATATGCAAGTTGTACTAGAAGATGTTCATGTGGAACTAGTTGAAGATAATGAAGGTAGACCTAATGGAACCAATCTTGATCCTAAAGCACAGTTTGTTGTCAGTGCTGTTCATGAGCATTATGATAATGTGCCAAGGTTTGTGAAAATCCTTTTTGTAAATCCTTTCCAACCATCTTTGTTTTGTACCACAACTTCAATGTTATTGTCTGGGTAGTTTTGCTTAGCTAAACTGACTACTACTTGCTGTCTTATTTTGTGATGAATTATGAACCGTTTTGAATGGGACAGATGTCTGTGGTGGAACAGGAAAGTTAGTGCCATATAGTTTGATCATTTGCTGCTGCCTTAAACACCATATCATGTCTATTATAAACCTTGGTTATGACAAAAGTGTTGCGTCTAACAGGAAAGAACTTCTCATCCATATTCTCACAATTCAGTATTCTTAGGTGTCACATCTTAAAACCCTATTACAGTTGAACAATATTTGAAGGTAAGATTGAGACATGCAATATTGGAGAACACGCAAAATAAACACACTTCCTTTCTCTACAAAATTGCAGGTGTGAATGGCAAGTTCAGTCATTTTATTCATAATTAATATTAGCAACTTATTTTGTATCCAGTGACGCCTCAAGGTGGTTGTAAGGAGTGGAAAATTAGTAAAGCCTATGACAAGATTTAATTTCAGTGCACTCTTACATTTTAGTGCTCGCACTAGCTCACCGGAAACAGTAAGCAGACATTATAAATGTATTTGAAACTTGTAATTGATTTTGTTATAGTATACAAGTGAATCCCAATGTCTTGTATGTTGGAATCTTAAACTGAAGAGATGCATTTCTTTTAGCTGACGTAAATACCTAAATTGTTAATTATTTTATTTATCAAAATCTTTACTTATAATTGCATAACTACGTGGTTTAAGGGTACATTGTACTAAATATTGCTCTTTAAAAAATATGAAACAATTTTGTATCCATGTAAAGTGTGTTCATTTTCATAGAATTACTCAATAAAATATTTATTCTAAAAAATGCAGACAATATTATAAAAACAGTTTTATTAAATAAACTGATCTATATGGTGTATTTCAAATCAAGATTGCACTCAGGACATTTTCAAATGTTATACATTATCTGTACAAACTTACACCACATTTATGGTCCTGAATCTTGAGAAACGCATTAATGATTTAAAAGTATTGAAAAAATATACATACACTTAAAGTGATGCTGAAAATCATAGTTTCTTTTAGCATCTTCCCCGCAGTAGATGAATTAATTATTTGATGATAACTTAAAACTGTATGAGCTGTAATGTTGCACAATAAGTATTATTAATAACACCTAATTTAATTCGAGAAATTACAATTTTACAAGATTCAGAATATGTGCAAAATTTAAATTATTGTGAAGTAATACATGAGAAGTATAAAGCAGCAAACAAATTGAAATTGTAAAAATAGCCCCCAAATAATACAAAATATTTTATACTTTTTTATTATTAATAGAGCTATTTAATATTGTATCTTGTTAAATTTATATTAAATGGAAAAAATAGTATGATAAGGTAAAATCAATTTAAATTTTTTTTTACATTAAAATTACCTAAACAGATGATTTCTTTAATGAAGAATCTTCGAGCGTTGGAAAAAGTTTAATAATCACTAGTAAATTAATACACATTTTCCAACATTAATTTTATTCTTGCAATGCCTTTCAGAATCAATGTTTAAATCAGGCAACTTCACAAATGAATAAATATGGACATTTTACTAAATAATAGATTTAAAAATAACATATGGTAAAGGATTTGAAAATATGGTTAGCCAGTACAAAATATTTAAACCGAATCACATTTTAATTTTCTTATAAATGGAGATTAGAGTAAAATAGAATTTTAATAGGTCTGTCTTCATTATTGATAATTTTTGTTGATGTACAATGTTTACCAAGTATTTAGGTGTATTGTGTTTGTAACTTCTTTTAATAATAATACATTTTATTAGGAATGATGTGTCCAGATTCACTACAGCAGAATTTCAAGCTGAATAATTGCATTTAGAAGTTAACTGGATTTAATATAAAAGACATTTGTTGTTCTTCCACAATTTTAATTTAATTTAAATTGTGGAAGAAATATAAATGTCTTTTATATTAAAACCTGGTGACTTCCATCAAGCATAAAAGCAGAAAAAGTTAACTGGACTTGAAACAATATCAAAGTAAAACCAATTAATGTACATCATACCTTAAGTGCTCTTTCACACGATCCGGCGCGCGCCGTGCGGCGCGAGCCTGATGCGGCGTTGGGCTATGGGAGTAGATGAGTCTTTCCACACGACATCAGGCGCTCGCCGCACGGCGCAGACGCCGCGCGGCGCACAAATTCCCGCCGGACTCCCCTACGCCGGACACGCGGCGTCCACGCCGGACTACTCTGCGAAGGGCTATTGTATCATATTGGGGGTTTCACACGGTCCGGCGCGCGCCGCACGGCCCAACCTCTAGTCTTGGGTTTGCCACTGGAGAGTGAAGACGTACGTATACTTCGGTATTGTTTTTGTTCAAGTGTTTTGTTTTGTTTTTTTTTAAGTAAAAATGAGTGAAACACAAGAGGTAGTGGCAGTCGAGCCAGTGGAACTAGCCAGGTCCCTACTTCGCAATACCAGCAAGTCCACTACCCATATCCTGGGAGTCAGCCTCAAAACGTGTATTGTCCTCAACAACAACTGCAGTTTGTTCCTAAACCAGACCTACATCAACCCATACATTCGTCCGATTCTCCCACATACCTCAACCAGCAGTGAACAGTACTATCCAACGAACCAACAAACCAGTCAAGAAGCAAGCAGCCAACGCCACCATCACGGACACCAACCCCGCATCGTGCTACAGTTACTCCAGCATCAAGTGTCTTGTCCTTGGATTTCGAAAGAGATTCAAATGATTTTAATATTTGATAAAAGTAAATTACCATTTCAATAGTTGAGCATGTACTGAACAGTCAAAACATGGGAGCGCCGCACGGCACGCGCCGGACGAAACCGACCTCGTGTGAAAACATTCAGCTTCCCAGGCGAGCGCCGCGCGGCGGGCGCCGGATCGTGTGAAAGAGCACTTACATTTGTGTTAAACGACAATTAGTTTAGACTTCCAACATTAGACACTGACAAATTCTCACAGTATCAAATTGACATCCAAATTCACACCTGTTACTAATTGGCTCCACCAACATGTGACAAACTATCACACCCAAATTTGCACTACTAACGCTGGAAGACTATATTACAAACACTTACAATTTCGGTTTGACAATTTTTAGTTAATTAATTTATATAATCATGATTGTGGTAGTGGACATATAATATTTCTAAGCCCATTTAGCTTACTTAGTGTAGCAGATGATATTATCAAGTAGATATTTTAGTATTTATTAAAGATGAAAATTTGAGGAAGTCTTCAGCTGACTGACAAAACAGTTTTACCTAGTGTTTTCTAGTCCGCTATTTTCTTCGAATTGTTTGTTCAAAAGTTTTATTTAAGTGTTTTTAATTATTGTTTTTAACTTTTTACCGTGTTTAGATTGTATTTGTTTGATTAATTCACAAGATTCGTTCACACAAGAAATTTGATGTTCAATTCAAATATTGTAAACAAAGGCTTAACCTAAAATGTTTTAAACCTACTCCTACCGCTATGACAGCCAGCCAGGCTAATGAATTGTTCCCGCTCGGACAAAGTTCGACGTTAGACATGAATGAAATGCTAACTGTTCCTCTTCCCGATAACAACAACGACTTCGTGAATCCAAAAAAGCGACATATTACTAAAACTGCAAATGCTTCTCCACCTCCTAAGAAGTACTACCTCGATGTGAGTGAGATTCATTCAAAAAACCGATTCAAGATACTTGAACCAACCCATACCAATGTTGCAGATCATAGCTACTGTCTTCCTTCCTCACAACAAGGACATGAAATGGAACAAGGATCTCCTGATGATATAAAGAAAAATAAATCACGATCTAAGATCCCACCAATATTTTTGCGTGACGTAAATAACCACCAAGAAATAATAAAAGATATTAAGTGTAATGTAATATCAAGTTTCACAACTGAAATCAAAGCTAAATCGATCAAGATAAACCTAACAGAAATAAATGACTACAGGAAACTAACTAACTTTTATGAAACAAATCAAGTAAAGTTTTTCACGTTTAAACCTTCCCAGGACAAAAACCTTGAAGTGATCATTCGTAATGTTCCCTACTCTCTAACTGACGAAGAAATCAATCAAGAGTTATGTGACATGGGTTACCCGACCATTAAAGTATCAAGATTGTTCAACAAAAACAAAAGTCCAATGCCACTCTGTTTTGTAGAGCTGGAGAATTCGGAAAGTGGTCGTGATATTATGAACCTTGAACAATTGTTTCACGCCATAGTTAAAGTGGAAATTAAAAGGAAGTCAAAAAACATCCCACAGTGTCTGAGATGCCAAGACTTTGGTCACACAAAAAACTTCTGCAAACTGGACCCTCGCTGTGTGCGGTGCTCGGGATCCCATCTCTATTCAGACTGCCCGGTCAGTAAAGAAACCAAACCAGTGTGTGTTAACTGCGGCGAGGAACATACTTCAAATTACAGGAGGTGTAAATACTACCAGGGCATCAAGCAGAAATTGACCGGTCGCAAGAAATCCTCCATAGGGAACGACCAAGAATCTCGTCCACAAGTTACAACGACACGACCCGAAAACTCAACAAACCTAGGGAAAACTCAACCAAAATCATCTCCACCTCGATCTCCGTTGAATATGAACTCCCCCAGCTATGCTGAGGTGGCTCATCCGTCGTACATTCCTTCAACTGCAAACTCCGTAGAGGATCCACAATCTCTGGAAGCAGGTAACATCTCAGGTCTTGACGAAATAATAAGCAATGTAGTAAAAATACTCATACCCCAGTTGAAAAAGGTTATTCAGCAGGTTATTGCTTCTTTCTTTAAAAATGCCCGTGACTAACAATCAGGCCCCAACTCTCTTTAAAAACTTAATTGTTCTCAATTGGAATGCCAATGGCTTGAAAGACAAAAAACATCTCTTTACAGATTTCCTAGTAAGACATAATATAGATGTTGCATGTGTCACTGAAACTCACTTCCTGCCCAATGATAAATTTAAAATAAGTGGCTATTCTATTTACAGACAGGACCGAGTGGCTCCTCATGCCTCTGGGGGTGTCGCAATTTTGATCAAAAGAAACATAAAACACCACGAATTTCTTGCTCCCCAGTTACAAAGTTTAGAAGCTGTTTCCATAAAAATATTTTTACAAAATGGACTCAACTTTTCATTAGTATCAGCATACTTACCTCCTAACAAACGTTTTGTTGATGAAGATTTTAATAGGATTCTCTATAATAATAGTCCTACTATTTTAATGGGAGATCTAAACAGTAAAAACACTTTATGGGGATGTCGCACTAATAACCCAAAGGGTAATAAATTGAATGACTACTTGATGCGTACAACTATTAATATATCTGCTCCTGTAGAACCAACATTTTATCCGTGGCAGAGAAACCAGCAACCTGACATATTAGATATTGTTTTGTTTAATAATTTCAATGAACCGATAGTACAGCAAACCTTATGCGAGTTAACGTCTGACCACTTACCAGTAATTGTAACTTTTTCAATTAAACCCGATTTTACCAATCCTCCATTGAAACTAATAAATGAATTGGTCATTTGAGAAACCCTTTAAGTCAAAAAAACCTACTTTTGGTAAATGTAAAAAATCACTCTCAGATTGGTAATTTTGCACCAAATAATAAAAAAAACCACAATCTAATTATAGAATTCACTATTAGAATTGTGAATTTACAAATTTTACCTGTTATAAGTATTTAAGTTCATAGAAATATTAAAAATAATTTTTTGACTTATGGGCTTTTAAAAGAAAATGGAGCAAAAAACAATGACTTATAGGGTTTTTAAAGGAAAAATAGAGACACTTGATTTTGATATGGAGGAAAATAAAGTCAGTTAAACAGCTAAAAATGTTTATTATAATTTTTACATTAGTAAATCTAACATATAATTATGTTTCATGTTAATATATAAAACAAAGTTCTGGAGTTTTTAAGCAATATTTTCTCAATCTATCTCAACATCTCCTTTATTGACAGTTTTCCATGAGAATATTTTGTCGTAGAACATCTTTATTTGTTCATCGTCAGGTAAATAAGGCTTTAATTTTTCAAGGTCATCCATTTTTTTCTTGTTTATTGGTACACAATCCTCTTGATAAGCTTTTTGTGTAGGCAGGTTCAACCTATTACGGTTTGTGTTTTTTATATCAAAAGTGTGTTCAGTTACACCATCAATGAAGTCTTTTGCTTTTACTATACCAAGGATTTTCATGTGAATGGGAAAACTGCATGAAATTTGAGATTTTAAAAGAAACCTTTTTTTCTTTGGGCACATCTTTGCCTCGTGTTTCCTGAGAAATTACATTCTTTTTAAAAAATGCAGGCCACCAATCCTTGAAATTTAAAATGTCTTCTGACTCAGGTAGGACCACATAGAACTCATTTTTTAATGAGGCACTTAGGAACATTTCAGCATACTCCTTAACAGTGTACACTCTGTCGCACCTTCTCACTTTTCTTTTAATAACTGAAAAGTCCCTATCGCAGGCAGAAAAGAATGCCCTCTAATAGGAAAATACTGCTCTACTCTACTGTCTTAAACTTCCTGTGGAGGCCAAGGCATTTGCCAATCTGAGAACTGAGTGGTTTTTATTTTGGCCTCCACATCCGTCAGAAAAAATATGTAAGTGTTCAATCCCTTCTATTAAATGATTTTGAATGTAGCTCAACAGAAATGAACAGACTTCATTTGGGCCTTTTACCACCAAATTCCCTCATGATACATAAAAAATACTACACTGTTGTCTTTAAGATTATGGACACAGGAAAACACTAACAGTGAGTTGTCTGAGATAAAAATGTTTCTTGGACTGGGATAGTTGGTAGCTGTAAATTTTGCATATAATCAATACATATGCCACCAATATTTTCATTAGTAGCAGCCTGTTCCTGAACTTTCGTTGATTTTATAGTAAAAACTTTTTAGCCCTGCGCTATGGACTATTTTTTCAGCTACATGGACTCTTTTAGCTATATCATTCAAGAATTTACTTTTAATTTTTATCTCAAGAGCCTCACAAGTACAGCAAGTGTCGACCTGTGGACGACCAAAATGCAGAGTAAAATTTTCTTTAAATATTTTAAGATAAAATTTGTACCCAATATCAATATCTGGATTCGCCTGTTTAAACAGTTTATTACATCTCAAGAACATTAAGTTTTTCATTCAAGTAGCTATAATCAGTTGTACCATAGTGGTGTTATTTTCACAGGAAAGGAAGCGATATGTTCTTTAACTCTATTGACAAAATTAGTTGGTTTTGCATTGCCCGGACACTTTTGCCTCTCATATCCTGAGGATTTTTTACCCTCTGTTAGTAGTTTTGTCAATCTCCTGATTGCGGTCACTACTTATTCCATGTATATTAGAGAATGCAAGTTTGCATACCTGCTGCTTCCCAGATGGTGTTGATACTTCGTAAATGAATGTATTTCCTCTATCGGGCTTACGTGATATTTCACTTGATTTCCTCCGCCGTTTCTGTTTAACTTCAGTTGCTGCAATCAAAGATTGTAGATAGTTTGTCTTGCTCATTTTTAGACCCCAAACTTCTAAAGGTCTCAAAATATCCGTTTCCGTTCTTCATCTGCCACTTTTGTGAAGCACTTCCGCCGACACCTGAAAAAAACAACAAATTATTTCTGGGAATATATCTATTTATTTAAAGTTTTTTAAAAGAGTTTCTTCAATGTTATAGATTATATTGCATCAATTAGGCCATGTTGCAATTGTTTGTGTGAGTGTGTTTAAAATATTTTTCTTCACTTTAACACATCAAATTTATTGGTTTCATATAAGGATAGAAACTTAGTCTATACCAAAGTGTATTGTGAAAAGGATTTTTTAAAGAAAGTTTTAGTTTATTAGTGTTACTCCAACAGTAATAGGTATGCGTATGGTGCGTTCATGTATGTGTGTGTGTGTGTGTGTGTGTGTGTGTGTGTGTGTATATTATATATTAAATTGTGTTTACAGGATAAGAGCTAAAAAAAGTAGGCTATCACAAACACAATGATAGAAATTATTGCTATAGCACTATGACAGCTAAGGTAGAAAAACTGACGTAGTCCATAATAGGACAGTAGTAAATAATAAAATGTTTTTACTTCTATCTTTTATAATCTACTATTATATGACATTTAAGAGATATGCACATAAAATATGTACAAATATGTAAGCTTAGTACTTGAACGAACATAATAAAAGTGAAAAATACTTACTTGCAATCTTCTCCTGGAGTTATTTTTCTGGTACTTCTTTTCCAGTCCAACTTATGTATGAGCTTCCTGAAACTCTGGCTTTTTTAATTATTCGGCCTTGTACTCGGATTTATTGAGAACACCCTTTTTCCTTTTACGTTTCTGAATCTCTAAATTAAACATCTAGCTCATTCATTCTGATAATGATTTTTTAAAAATGTTTCAATTTCGTATTAGACGAACAAAGAAAATAGGCTACTCTTTAATATCCCACCATAACCTCAAACCTGGGCTGGAATTGTTAGTGCAATGTAAACAGCTGATCACTGATCAAGGTGTCAGCTGTTGCTGCTGTTCACTTGAGAAACACTATAAGTCACTGACTTATGGTGTTTCTCAAGTGAACTAAAACTTATGTGGCATTATAAAGTTGGTAAAAAAAGTCTGACTTATGTTGTTTCTCAGAGGAACTGTGTATTTATATCTGTTGATTGCAAAAATATAAAAAACTAAATTTAGCTAAAAATTGACTTATGGGGTTTCTCAAATGACCAATTCAAATGGTAAAGTTGACTGGGCTGTATTTCATAACGAATTAGAAACTAATATTATCTTGCCGAATTGTTTACAGTCTTTCGAAGATATTGACAACTGTGTACTACAATTCACTGAGCTGATTAAAAATTCGGTTAAAAAAGCAGTCGCAAAACAATCACAAACCATGTTTTGTCCTAATCGCCCTCCGCAAAGAATTCTTAATTTAATTAAAGAAAAACATGTTTTTAGGAGACGGTGGCAGAGACACAGGCATCCAGAAGATCGCATGCAGCTTAACAGGCTCATCAGGAAAATAAAATCAGAATTAGATATTTTCAAAATTAATGACTATCAGAAATATTTGAGTGAAATAAACCCAGGCGATAGTTCAATGTGGCTGGCAACCAAAAGAATTCTCAGAACGCCTTCTACGATCCCTCCCCTTCAACAAGGCCAGGAGACGTACCAGAGTGACTCTGAAAAATGTGAGGTTTTTGCGAATTATTTTGAAAATGCTTTTTCCCCTAACCCTACTGTTAATTTGCAAACTGAAGATGAAGTCAACAGGTTTTTAAATAGCACAATCTTATCTGCTGAGCTTCCCACTCAGTATATCTCAACATCTGAAATTAGAAATGTTATCCAATACCTACCGTTGAGGAAAGCTCCTGGGTATGACTTGATAACAAACTTAATATTAAAGGAACTCCCGCCAACAGCCCATCAGCTATTAAAAACTTTATTTAATGCATGCCTACACGTTGGTTACTTTCCTAAATCCTGGAAACATGCTGAAGTTATTGTTATCCACAAGCCCGGTAAGCCTGTTAGAAATCCCTCTAGTTACAGACCCATCAGCCTACTACCCACTCTGGCAAAAGTATTTGAAAAGCTAATACAGAAGAGACTATGCAGATTCATTGAAGATGCTCAATGTATTCCTCCCCACCAATTCGGTTTTAGGGCAAAACATTCTACTACGCAGCAACTTGCGAGGTTAACACAAACAATAGTGCAAGGGTTTGAAAATAAAAGACACTCTGCTGCTTTGTTTCTGGATGTTGCTCAGGCCTTTGACAAAGTATGGCACAAAGGCCTTCTGTATAAGCTATTTCAAACTGGACTTCCAAATTACTTGCAAAACATCATCGAATCATTTTTAGAAAACCGGACTTTTTCAGTAAAAATAAATTCTACTCATTCCACTGTTCGACAGATCCGGGCTGGTGTGCCACAAGGCTCAATTTTAGGACCTATCCTGTTTAATATGTTCATGCATGACCTACCCATTCCAGCTCATTCTACGCTTGCTCTTTTCGCTGATGACACTGCCTTGATTTCCCAACATCAAGACATTGACACAGCAGTTGACATGCTTCAGACTGATACAGACCTACTGTTGGATTGGTTCGTTAATTGGAAAATCGCACTTAACCCTCTAAAATGTGAAGCGAAAATATTTTCGCTAAGAAAATTCAATCCCTTAAGGAATATAGAAATTCAAGATAACATCATACCATGGAATGAAAATGACAGAACTGTTAAATATTTGGGTGTCTTATTAGACTCTAAACTTACTTATAAACAGCACATAAATTCAAAATTAAATCAAGCAAACACAAGATTGGCACAAATGTACCCAATTATCAATAGAAGATCATCTCTTAAACTTAAATGCGCTCTTTTAATCTACCAAGGAATATTCAGACCCCTCTTAACTTATGCTTGTCCAGTTTGGGGTCCTTGCCTCCATAAATCAAAAATGAACAAACTTCAAGTATTCCAAAACAAGTTTTTGAGAATAGCAACAAATTCTCCATGGTTTGTTAGAAACCGACAGATTCATAATGAATTAGAAATTCCGACCATCTGTGACTACATCCGAAAACTAAGTGCTACATTTCTAGAAACTCTGGACCAATCAACAGGTGCTGTCCATTTTAACATTGGCCAAAGAACTGTCAACAGAAGACTGAAAGCACGTCTTGTTCAAGACATTTTATTATAATTTGAAACTTACATTGTTTGTCAAGTACTAATTTTATTGTTTATTTTCTGTTAACTGTATTATGTTATAGGGTGTCTCCATTGGAGCAAACCCACTAATGTTAATATTTCTATGTTCTTCTGTTCTCTATGATTCAAACTTCTGTGTATAATTATTTACTTGTAGTAATTGAACCAGAAATAAAGCTTTTGAAAAAAAAAAAAAAAAAAAAAATTTGACATTTACATGAACATAATCAGGAACTGTAAACAGGAATATTCTTAATATTTTATACACAGCTGTACCATTAAGTAACCATTACCAAAGAAAATATAAATCATGGCAACGATCATTATATCAGTTAACCTGGTGTGGTTCAAACTTTTAGTAAGTATTAGCCATTAATTTTTTATCCAATGAAGCCTCAAGATATATTTTAAGTGGTCAAAATATAATCTATTGGTGGGATAAATCCTTTTACTTCTTAGAGAACTATATTTAAATTCATTTCCAACAACAAGATGTGACAACATCAAATTGTCATTTACAAGTAGGGCCCTTTCTAGACATTTTTCTAGTGTAAGCGAACAACATTCCGGTGCCTCCTCCCCCTAAAAAAACTTATCTGGTAGTAAGGATTAGCTCTGGGTCTCAATACATTGAAAATACAAATAAGTATAAATGCTTACAAATGTGCGAAATATGAATAAACTTAGATACAGTGTTAAACACTCTTGCCCTTATTTATTGAATGTGACATTTTCGAAATTTAAAAACCAATTACGTATACCAAAAGTCAAAGTTAATTAAGTGTGAACAAATCATTAAATACACAAGCCAGTTTTAACTAAATTAAACGATTATTTACTCGTAAATGAAGACAAACAACACTTAAAAGAGATTTTCTTTGCTTTTATTTTGGCAAATGCAAATTCATTGAGATCGTACTCAGTGTCCATTTGGTTTAACAAATCATTCTCAATGGCTATTGTTGCCAGTCCACTCAAACGTTCCTGACAAATAGTGGATCTGTGATAAGTTTTTATTAGTTTCAACTTAGAAAATACGTTCTTTCACCATTTGCTACTGTAACGGAGCGTCAAGTCAATTTTGTATTTGTGGTTATTCTTATTTGGGAATAACAATAAATCAAGTAGTGGGAGTATGCGCAAGGGTTCTTATGATTTTCCTTAAATTACTCCTACAGTTTGGCAATGTGAATCAACTTTCAACCTCTAGTCTAGTCTCCTTTAACACTGAACATTGGAGAGTGCTTAGGCGCCCCCTTCTGCTTGGCGTGTTATTCAACCGCGTACTTTGCTTACCCCTTAAACCAGCCCTACCTACAAGACTTATAATTATATAAAGTTGAAGTCACCAGTTATTTTGTAAAGTGGACTCTTTATTTGTCCTTTGCTGATATTTAGTTTGAACTATAACTTTTATAATTGTTCATTAACAATTTTATTCTGATATATTTTAATCATTAGTCTATGTAATTTGAAGCAGCACGGAAGCTTTTGTCCTCTAATTAAATTGCCTATCCACAGTAAGTAATACCACTCTTGTGAAAGAACTCGAACCTTTCCTGGTGTGAGGTAATGATATTTGGATTTGTACTAATTTATTTTCATTTTAAATAATTGTTATCCCTGGTGCAAACCCCATGTGTGTTAAAGAATTTTAATTTTGCCTCCTTGTAAATTGTATCTAATAACAAATCTATATATTTTATTTGTTTATATCATTTACTTTAATATTTAAAATAATAAACAACATTAGTAAAAGTTTACAAAGCTGAATGCAAAGCAAGGTTACTTATTCTGTGCCTTAGAGTTGTGCACCTGGCTGTCTGAGAAGATGCTCATTTTCTTATCCTTGAAATCAATTTTCAGTATCTCTCAGGCAAACTCCAATTATAGCTATAACTCCTGACATGAATACAGAGGGATACCTATCCATATGATGATAGAACTCCACACAAAGAGTGATCTTCCTAAATACCGGTCTCCTCTGAATTGGATCCATCAGTACACCATTACAGGTCTCAGTAAGGAAGGAGTTTCTGTCCATAGGGCCGATCCTCACTAACGAAGCACAGTTAAAATAATATGCTGAAGGAGTACATAGTTCTCATACGGTCCAATGGCATGTAATTTACTCCATTATCTTTTACCCCCTGAGTAATTCTAGTGTAACCAAGAACATCAGAGCTCTTTACATTATAGGTTATTTGCACTCTTCCTGGCCACCGTTTAAGTGTGTAGATATATTGGCCGAAGATACAATATACAGTCCAATAGGGATAGTTGCTAACAGCGCCTGTGGTTAAGAGACATGCAAACTGGCGAGTCCTCTACACACCAAGATGATTTCATATTGGGCGGAGGCACTATAGTGGAGATACTAGACTCTATAATTATCACAGTCTAAAAATAAAGAAACCACAACAGAAGCTTATGCCTCAGCCCGCAAGATGGCTACAAGTTAACAGAGCCAACTTACGACGGTTTATCACCTTGTTGAGAAGGTTTGAAGAGGAACAGTAATTTCTTGCATCGTTAAAAGTCATTTTAGAAGGATTAAAAAAGAGACTATTCATTGAGCTCAAACTACAAGTCTGGGACCACTATTCATAAGATCAGTAACCATCCCGTTGTATTTGCCCACAGCCAACCAGAATAATTGCATCATCTGAAATAGCCTTGAGAAAACACACTACCTATTATCATTGAGGCATTGGAGTCAACACGAGGACGGTACCGCCTAGTAAGGTCACAGTTGTTTGAACCTTTTGCTTATAATAATTGAGATAACATCCTTTCGGGCGGGTCTAGCCATAGCACTCTCCCCATGAAGAATGAATGCATGACGTCCAGGTATGAAGCAGAACCTCGACTCATTTTCAGGAGATATAATCCATTCCATATGCTTTGGCTGCATGAATTATGGATAAGGTACTAGTGCTATCAAACGTCTCTTGGATATCTAAAAAGAAACCTATTGGTACCTTTTTATCTTCGATCGCCTCAATTCTACTCACCAGTTGAAGAGCTGATTAACATGAACAGCCTTCTGTCGAGGGAACACCGCCATGGACAAACTGGCGTTCACACAAGCAAGCGCCGCGTCGGCCACGGTAAATTAATAAACCTGCTTAATTAAATCTGTGATAAAAATTAAACTTTTTAAATCGTGATTTACAAAATTATACGGACAAGAGAAAATCTGGTTAAAAGCTCTATAACGTGACCAATACTTAAGTTTTGAAATGCCCGGTCAAAAGTAAAATAGTAATCTGATAACATCGTTCTTCGTATAATTCTAAAATCATATACTCAAAAACAGTACACTTGTTTTGTATATCAATTTGTTAGTAAAAAGATCACAATTTTCAGAGTTATGAAATTTCAAAGTTTTAGTTTGGTTGAAGAGCCAAAAACCGGTAACTTTTCGTTCTTTTTGAAATAAAAACTGGATTACTCGTAAATAATTGATTTATATGTCAAACACAGAACTAAACAAGCTAAATTTTAATTCAACTCTTGTTATTGTATCTCCAATTAGTTAGTTGTGGTTAACGTTCACTCATGTGTATGTACTTTTTAATCCGAAAGTAGTAATAGTGTACGTTAAGGTTTCATGAATGTACTTCAAAGTCCATCTATCCATTAAACAGACTAAAAAAAAAGTTTTAGTATTTTGAAGTAGTGATGGAAATTACGGTTACTTTGACGTAATAGGTTCCAACGTTACGTGACGGAGCCGTAATAGGTTCCAGTAGCCTATTATTTTTGTCACCTATTACGGGACAGCTCCGGCTCCGCCTGGCGCTGTGGCTCCGCTCGCGCTCGGCCGGTCTGTCACTGTCACCATATTATTTAATGGTGACAGTTACGTTACAGCCGTAGCTCTCGTAACTTCAGCAAACACCCGTCACCGCAAACACTGATAATTCAACTTAATTTTTGAAATTACAGGTTAGAGTTGCAATACTAAAACATATTATTATTCGTAATTCTAAATTGCTTATGAACTAGTGTGTCATTTAAAATTTACTTAAGTTAAGTTACTATTAAGTCTTAAACCAGGGCTATAAAGTTGATAAGCCAATACCTTTTAGAATGTAATTTATGAGATACAACGTATTGAAAAAATATACAAAGTATATTACAACTACAATATGCAAGTAAAAATATACAACTAAAAAAACTTGTACTAAAAATATGTCGGCATTATAAAACAACAGCTCTTAACACAGTTTGCCTGACATATAATAAGAAAACTAAACTAAGAACAACTAAAAAAACTTATTGCACTAAATATCTGTTAGCATTTAAAAACAACAGTTGTTCACATCGTTTCCCTGATAATCTGGTACGTCGTTCTGTAATTATGTATCCTGCTTTTGAGAATAATCTCTCACAGGGGACCGATGTTGCCACTGCACAAAAATGTTTTTTTTACAACTTGTGACAACAGAGGGTAAAAAACTTCATTTTGTTTCCACCACAGTAGTGGGTTTTCTGAGCGTCCGATGCATTCCTCGTCTAAATAACGGTTCATTTCAACAATTGCAGCAGATGTCTTTGAACCTGAAAATACAATGAATTATTGTAAGTGGATAATAAAGTGTTTTAACACGTAATTGAATATGACAGCAGATGCCTTTAACCCTGAAAATACAATTATTTTAAGTGGATAATAAAGTGTTTTTTAAACCCAATTTAATATGGTTTACAGATTAATATATTTTAACGTACCTGACGGTTTCTTGGATGCTATCATCTTATCAAGGTCTGCCCAGATAGAAAACTTTGCCTGTTTTGTAAGAGGCTGATTTCCATCGTCTTTTTCCTGACTTCCACTGACAGACGTCACAGAAGTGCTTGTCTTCTTGCTCCATATGGCTGACATGAGCTCAGTGCAGTAGGTTTTTATGGATCCAGCTGATTTTTCATCTGAAAATACTGCAAGCTTGAAACGTGGATCTAACAACGTCGCCAAAGCTATAGTCTTGCTGTTTTCAATGTTAGAAAATCTGGTTTTTAGTCCTTTGAGCAATTCATCAACTACACGTTTGGAGACTTCGCTTAGGGTTTCTTTTCTCATTTTATTGCAGACAGAAACTAGTCCATTGATAAATCCAATCACTTGGCTAGCTGTAAGGTAATTTTCCCCAGAGATATTTCTGGTTACTTCTTCAAATGGTTCCAGAACCATTACCAATTCGGAGCAAGTCTTCCATTCATCTTCGGTGAGCACTGGAATTTCTTTATTGATTAAAGCCACTGTCGTTTTAACAGCATCCTTCAACTCTGAAATTCTTTGCAACATATAAAATGTTGAGTTCCATCTTGTAGCTACTTGTAGAACTAGTTTTTTGGGTTCCAGTCCCAAATTTTTCTGTACTTCCCTTAGCTTCTCTGTAGCACTAGTGCTTCTTTTAAAATGAGAAACTATAGCTTTTATGCGATCTGTTAAGCTCTGACAAACCTTCAATGCATCCTGCAAAATTAAATTAATTGTATGGGCGAAACATCCGAAGTGTTTTAGTTTTAGTTCATTAGTTATAGCCCCTACAATATTACTGGCATTGTCAGAGACAATGATCATGATTTTGCCTTCAAGGTGAAATTTTTTTACAATTTTGTCTATTTCTACCGCCAAGTTTACACTTGTATGAGAAGATCTGATGACAGAACACTCAAGTAAAATTGATTTTAATTCAAAATCGTTAGAAATGTGGTGGGAAGTTAGAGCCATATAACTCTCTGTGTTTGAAGAGGTCCAAGTGTCAGTTGTCAAAGTAACATTTGATACTGTTAGCATTTCTTGTCGAACAGCATTCAAACACATCTCATATTCTGCTGGTATCATAGAAGATGAAATGGTTTTTCTGTTTGGCAGAACATAGTTTGGATTTAGACCATTGACGAACTTTTTAAAAACCTTCGTCCTCTACTACTGAAAAGGGTTGGTAATCTTGAACAAACACATTTAAGAGGAGCTTGTCTAGTTTCTTCTTTTGGGTTTCACTAATTTTTTTCTGCTGAGGTATGAAGGACCTAATGCTTGGTTGGTTATTTGGTACAATATTACACATTGAACTATTAGTGGCAATGTTGTCAGAATTTACATTCTGCATGGCAATGTTGGTGTTCGATGTAGTCCTGTTTAAAGTAGAGGCCAAAGAAGGAACAGCAAGGGGTTCAACCACATTTGATACCGGTAAGTGTTTCCCTCCTGGCGGTGGCAAAGCAACAGTGGTATGTTTTCTTTCTAAATGCTTTCTAAGGTTAGAAACTGTAGTTTTAAAACTTGCCAATTGACCACATAAATCGCACCTAGCAATTTTACTTACGGGATCCGTAGTTGTGAAGTAAGACCACAAATAACTAGTCTTCTGTTTTCTGTTCATTTTGTTTCACACACCAGTCACACAAAATTAAAGATATTAACTACAAAAACTGAGTGAAACTATTAAACACAATTTTATTAATGTATAAAACTAGTGGAAAAAGTCCAAAACACTACTATTAAACTATTAATACGGTTAGAACTGTCAATAACCAACTTGAAATGCACAAACACGATAGTAGCCCTCAGAGTCAGAACGCAAGTGCATTGAAGTTTTCGTGTCATAACACGACACGAATGGTCTGTGAATCACGTGTGAATGACGTGACAAAACTCAAATATAGTGACAGCGGTAACGTAACGAATCCAGTGTCAGTGACACACCGTTCGTTCCGTATTACTCGTAGTTTTTGTAATAGGGTGATGGGTAGAAGTGACAGATCCAGACTGTTTCTCAGATAGCCGTTTACTAAGTAACTGTTATGTTTACGTGACAAAAATAATAGGGTGTTTGTTGTAACCTATTACAACGGTGACGGCTACTACGTGGTAATAGTGTTATTAAATCCTATTACGTTCTGTAACGACCATCACTATTTTGAAGTAAGAGTTAGGTAATGAGTGTGATAAGATAACAATCCTTGTCGACGTAGGATACTTACCATTGATCTTGTATTTAAATACTCGTTTGGTAGATCGAGTCTCAGTAGTCTTCCATCGGACTACTCCTGTCTTAGACAGGCGTTAGGGAATAGGTAGTTTTTATGACAGATTAATTGTTCAAGTTTTTTACTTGTATTGTTTTTATCCTTTCCATTAGAATAATAATGTTTTTACAGATAATTTCAAAATACTAGTTTACCTTTTATGAAAATAATCAAGCATTAAATTGTCAACATTAACTGCAGTGTATTTCAATTTAATTAAATAAATCTATATAAAATGTACCGTTATTCAGAAAGTAGTAGTAGTGACAGTGATGGATTAAGTGGGAATGAGAAGACAGTTGATCTATCACATCGATCACTTGATTTTCAGACATTAGCTCTCTATTTTGATGAATACAAAAATTCGGAAGAAAATGAATTTAATCCTGAAGGAGTTCATACCTTAATATTGTATCAAAATCATTTAGTTGACGTACCTACTAATATTGCCATATTTCGCAACCTAAAAGTTGTGGACATAAGCAGTAACAGACTTAAAAGGATTCCTGACATATTACTCTCATTTCCTCTCACTTCTCTAATAGCAAAAAACAATCTTCTTGAAAACGATTCATTACCAAAGTCATTTGAATCAGTCAGCAAAACTTTGACAAATTTTAATCTTAGTGGAAACAGTTTGACTTATTTTCCTCCACAAATACTGGAAGCCAAGAATTTGTTATATGTGTATCTTGGTGGCAATAGGATTGAAGAAATTCCTAATGAAATCTCTAATCTGTCAAGGTAAGTTACTGAAAATACTTTTAAGTTAGTTATTGATCTTTTGGTTAGAGTGTATAGGCTGAATAAGTTACCTATTTATTTAAGGCATCCCAATTTAAATTTCATATATAATTTGATAAAGAATATCTATAGACAATAAAAACCCTTAATTGTGCAGTATAATAAGCAACCAACACCACAATTGAATCATTGATATGCATGATTATCAAAACTACTAAAACCAAAATATCTATTCGAATTCGTAAAAAATGTAATAATTTAATAATCGTTAAACATTTAGTACTTGTACTAGGTAGTAATAGTACTTTGTAACTAGAACTTTGATATTATCTGGAGGCTACTATTGGAAGAGTCTTTTACAGATTACCTAAAAAAACCAACATTTTAAGAAAGAACAGATTGACTTATTGTAAACATTACATGCCATTATGGCAATTGGTTCTTGTTTTATATCTTCCAGAAGGAAGCGATGTCAGTGAGTAGGAGGCCACTGTGTCCTGTCCCTGTCTAGTAATAGCCTAGGCCTATATAAGTTAAGTAGGTTGAGATTAGATTTTCACAAGTATGTTACTAGTATAGTACCAAAGTTAAAGATAACCCTTATGAGGGCTCACTTGAATTTAGGTACTATCTAGAGGGACTGTTTTCTTTTTTTGCCAGAAGTGTGTGGTGGCTCCTAGGCTTCACCAAAAGCTTGGACTGATGGCCAGGGACATTTCCGATCAATATTTTCCTGGCCTCAGATCACATGCAAGATTGTCCAACTTTATTGATGACAGATCACGTTGGTTGATCTGGGATGTGATTTGAGGCCTGAAAAGTACTGATCGGAAATGCCCCTAGTAGTACCTAAATACAAGGTAAGATCTAGTGAGTGCTTGTTAACTTTTTATATTTATAATAAGTACTTATGTATTTACCTATTTATATAGCCTAATAACAAATAGTAGATAGAGACAGAGTGACCTCCTTCTTCCCTCCTTTTGGGAGGCAGAAAACAAGAAATACTCTTCAAAAATAATGGCCGTGAAATAATAACAAAGTAGCCTACTAAGCTATGTATATTTATAACATATAACAAACTAAACAATGTGACAGTTACTTTTTTATATTTTTAAGAATAAATGTGTTTGGCAGCTTGTGACACAAATAACACTTTTACATCCCCATTGTAGTCTACTTGCAGCCAATACTTCTATACCATACAAATGATATTACTGGTTTGAATGTTATTCGATACATTCAAAAGAGCTGGCAATAATTAGTTGTAAATAACTATAATTTGGATGTTTTTGTATTGGTAGTTTTAAGTATTTCTAATCATTAATTTGGTACGATTCAATTGTGGTGGTGCCCCCTTAATATATAAATATACCTGGTAGGTAGATAGAATGTCAGGGATGTAAAATACCCCAGAAGTATTTATGAATGAGGGTTAAAATAGCCTACCCGATGTTCATAAATACTTGTTTATATTTAATTAAAATTAATTTTTCAGTGTTGCTTCAGCACTGGTTAGTTATTAAAAATTAACAGATGAAGAATATTGGAGTATTGGAAAAAGTTTAAATGAGGCACTGGTAAATGAATACAAATTTTCCAATATTAATTTTGTTATTGCAAGACCTTTAGGAATTAATGATTCTCTCATCAGGCAACTTCACAACAAAAAAAGGAAAAGGTGACAAACATCGGGCTGCAGTATGATAAGTGCTCAACACTGGAATGATCGATAATATTGAATCACTTATAGAGCAATTAAAATTGTGTCAGACATGTTTACCTTGTTAAGTAATTAATTGTAAGTACTACTGTGCTTAAACTTAGTATAAACAAAGTTGTATATATTTTCTATAATCTAAAATGTGTATATTTATTTGAAATATAAAAATATTGCTTCCTTATAATACAGTCTTAAAAGTCTATAACGTAACATTATTGTTCCAAATTAATTCAAACAATCATGTGTATGGTATTTGAGTACTGACTGCTAGAGACGGGAAATATTGTTGTTGGTCAATAACCTATTACAAAATAATGTGTTGAGGTATTACATTCCAGTAACCTTGTTACCGTGGTAGCATGTTAGTACATAAAAATTTAACTAACTCAATACAATGTAACATAGACTGATAAACTAATAAAATTATAAGTTGGTTAATTCAAATATTCATTATACAACACAATTATTAAGTACTATAAAATCCTTATCTACTATTTGTTAGTAGACTATACATATGTACGTATTATGAACATAAAAAGTTATATATAACCCTGTCAATCGCTCATATGATCTGAGCTTGAATTTTGGTACTATCTCAAGGGATGTTTTTTTAATCCGCTGGAAGTGCAGGGTGGCATCGAAGATGCTACTGAATCCCACATTGATGGACAGGAGCATTTTTTATCGGTATTTTCCCGACCTCAAATTACGTCCAAGATCGTACAACGAACGATTGTGTTTAAATTTGGTATATACACTGATATAATATAGTAATAAAATATGCTTTCTTTCCGTTTCAACATTATCATAGGACCACCTTAATATTACTGTACATCATAAGTGTTCTTACTGAGTCATCATAGCTAACAGAGTCCGATTTTAGGATTTTTTTTTATACTAATTAGAAAAGATATGCCTATAACAACCCTGTTATTTAGCGGGTAATTGCGTGCAGAACTTAGGGTGACAGCTAGTTTTAAATATAGATTATAATGATAGACTGATTATTTAGAAATATTAACAATTTCCATTGTTCAAGACAAGTTTATGTTGATGTTATATATTGTAGTGATTTATGCACCTTTTGTAATTAGTATTTTTGAATAATACATATTTTGATTATTAATGTAAATAGTCTATTTTATAATGTATATTTTCAGGCTCCAAGTTCTAAGTTTAGGTGGAAACCATTTGAGTGATATACATCCTGCTGTCGGTCAGTTGAAAGATCTGAAAGCTCTGATTTTGAGTGACAACCAGTTGGAAAGTTTACCAGCAGCCATTGCCAACTTAAAAAACTTGAAAACACTACAACTGCACAAAAACCGACTTAGGACATTACCAACTGAAATAATTTCTTTAAAATGTCTGTCCGAGGTAAGCTGTGTTTATTAATTTCATCCCTCCTTATACTAATAACAGATAGTATATTCACATTTATTTGGTAGCCAGTGAGTGAGTGATGTCTTTCAATGGTATTTTTATTCACTTATTAATAATGTATATGATTATTATTGTAGAGGGTGTTTCAAAATTCATACTATACCTTAAAATATATTAAAAAAGGCATACAAAAAATATACTAAGGTTTTCAAACATTTAAATGTTTACTTCATGCAAGATTTTTTATTTATCTTTATTTATAAAATTTTCAAATTTCTTTTGGAGGCATGCATCAACATCATCTGAGGATGTTTTTGATGAATACCAAACTACCTTCCTCTACTAAAATGTGAGAACTAAACAACTTCAATCGCTCCATGCGAGACATCACCATTTGATACCCTATATTACAGGACATCTTGGTAAAAAAGCAATTTCAGTATACTCTATCTAAAATTTTCACTGTTTTAACTGTAAGGTAAAATTCTTACTTCAATTGGACGCCATGTTGGATAGAATCAACTTAGAGAACTTTGGCGATTACATTTTTAAATAACGAATTTTGTCTTAAATGTGAAGTGAACTTGAGTTTATATACGAGTATAAATCATTCTTGTATACAAAAATTAATATTTAACTGTTTTTTAAGAAATTAGAACATGAGTATTCAAGATCAGATGGGTTTATAACTTGGTGCGAAATACCAAAGTAAAAATCATTAATAAGGTTTAAATACGAGGGCTGTTCAGAAAGTAACCTCCGGTTGGTCACAGTGCGGGTAGTGGAGGGGAGTAGCGCGCCATCTGTGCATTCACGCACTAAGCAGGTCAGTCGGCATCAAGCTGTAGTCGAGTGAACATCGTACCTGCGCTAGTTTAGTTTTTGTGGCAGTTTGAAATGTGTGCTGCAATAGAAAATACCGCCAAATGTGAAGTGCGTGCTGTTATACGGTTTTTTACAGCCAAAGGATACTCTGCAGCAGCTATTCATCGTGAGCTTTGTGCCGTGTACGGACCACAAGTTATGAGTGAAGGAGTTGTCCGTGAATGGGTACGTTTATTTAAAAGTGGACGAGAAAACGTTCATGATGAAGAGAGGAGTGGTAGACCATCCTTGGTGACTGACGAACTCGTTCAGACAGTTGATGCAAAAGTTCGTGAAAATCGACGTTTCACAATGGCGGAGTTGTCTACTGATTTTCCACAGATTTCTAAGACTCTTTTGTACGAGATAGTGACAGCAAGATTGGGTTACCGTAAGTTATGTGCACGATGGGTGCCCAAAATTCTTACCGACCACCACAAAACTCAAAGAATGGCCTCTGCATTAGACTTTCCGTCACGTTATGCGGACGAAGGAGAACCATTGTTAAACAGAATCGTGACCGGTGACGAAACCTGGATTAAGTACGTAAACCCTGAGACAAAAGAACAATCAAAGATGTGGGCACATTCAGATTCGCCTACCAAACCAAAAAAAGCCCGGCAAGATTTTTCTGCCAGAAAACTGATGGCAACGGTGTTTTGGGATGCCAAAGGGGTGTTGTTGGTTGAATTCATGGAACGTGGGACGACCATTAATCAAGACGTGTACTGTGAAACACTAAAAACATTACGACGGGCTATACAGAACAAACGCCGTGGTATGCTGACTTCCGGTATCGTTTTTTTGCACGATAACGCCCGTCCTGACTCTGCTTGCAGAACAACAGCCCTTCTTAAGTCCTTCAAGTGGGACGTTTTCAACCATCCACCTTACAGCCCAGATCTGGCGCCAAGCGACTATCACCTCTTCATGCATATGAAGAAATGGCTCGGGTCCCAGCGGTTTGATGACGACGAAGAGCTCAAAGATGCGGTCACAGGCTGGCTCAAGGCACAGGCGGGTGATTTTTATGCAGAAGGAATTTCAAAGCTTGTGAAGAGATACGATAAGTGCCTCAATCGTGATGGAGACTATGTCGAAAAATAGTGCAAAGATGTAGTTGTAAGATGTATATATTAAAATATTTTTACTTAACTTGGTGTATTTTTTTCAATCGACCGGAGGTTACTTTCTGAACAGCCCTCGTAATAGGTTTCTTCGCAATATTCTATTAGAAGATAGAACAAGAAATAAATTTGACCATATTGGTTTACCAATTGGCTTATTGGATTTTTTATGTTATATACATAAAACAAAACCTATGTTGTGTTCTGAAACTTCAAGTAATTTTTTATTTTTAACCTATTTGAGAAGATAAAAAATGTCTAGCTATAGTACTTTCATTTAGCTAGTTTTACAGTCTGGATTTAGAAGAAATCACAGCATTTGTACTGCCCCCAAAAACATGTTTAGTAATAATTTATATGAAGCTAAAGATAAAGGCAAATGCAGTTCTCTTGTAATGATAGATTATTCTCAAGCCTTTGATTTAATAAGTCATGAAATGCTTCTTGCCAAGATGAACTCTTATGGCTTTGGTGAGGGTGTGGCTTCATGGATAAGATCATATGCAAGAAAGGCAGCAGGTCCAAAAATTTGTCAATGAGTCATCTTAGCCCTTTTTCAAATTGTGTGGTGTACCTCAAGGTTGCTGTCTCAGCCCAATTTTGTTCAACTTGTACACATCAGACTTCCCGCTGTGTCTGCAAGTTGCACAAACTATTTGTATGCAGATGGCTGTCAGCTGCATCTCAATTATGAGTCGGATATGAATAGCAATTGGTCAGATCAATACTGACCTATATCACGTGTGAACTTGGTCAATCCTTAATGGACTCAGGCTCAACATAAGCAAATGCATAGTTCTGCATATTGCTCTGAAAAGCCTGTTTGTAAGCCCTAAGTGAGAGCGGGGTGGTGGTGGTGAGAGATTTGCCGTTTGCGATAGAGTTAAGACTCTTGGCATCATGGCCTCACTTTTTCCGATCACATTTTTCACGTCACCCAGTGTGCGAACGACAGATTGAAGGGTTTGTGCAGATGTTACTGGCGGAGACTGCAAAACTGCAGCTTTTGCAGACGTTAGTCCTGTCACTCTTATAAAACTGTGCAACTGCTTGTGGGAACAGCGTTTCGAGAGAAAGAACGTTGGCAGAATCCAAAAGTTACAGAACTCAGCCATCAGGTTCATTTTCAACCTGAGACGGGTTGATCATGTATCTCTCCTTACCAGAATACTGTCAAGTTACTTCCCATAGAGGCAGTGTGTAGAAATTATGACGTGTTGCTAGAAATTAAATGTTAAATATTTAATGTTGGCTAGAAGGAGGCCACTCTGTCTCTATGTACTATTTGTAATTAGGTTATATAAGTAGGTAAATACATATATATGAATTATAAATATCAATATTTAAAGAGCGCTCACGTGGTCTGAGCTTGAATTTAGGTATTATTTTGAAAGCTGTTTTCTTTTTTCACCAGAAAACCCCAAAAATGAATTTTCCCGAAGTTTTTTTTTTATTTGTGAATTTTTCCGAAGTCGGATCACATTGGACGATCTGGCACGTGATCTGAAGTCAAGAAAGTACTGATCGGAAACGCCCTTGGCCATCAGTGCGGGCTTCGGTGACGTTTCCGGCGACATCCCACACTTCTGGTAAAAAGAAAAATATCCCTATAATTAGTACCCAAACTCAAATCTCTTGAGGGCCCATAAAGGTTATCTTTAACATTGGTACTACTAGTAACATATTTATGATAACCTACTTATATAGCTTAATAACAAATATTATATAGGGACAGAGTAACCTGCTTCTCGTTGACATTGCTTCCTTTTGGAACAGCATCGCTTCCTTTTCCACCGTTCTTAAGATCAGGACTTTGTTATCAGTTAAGTAACTTGGTTGTTTGTTAGCTGATGCTAAACACAGCTTTGGGCAATAAACACATAGCACTGTCCTTATGATGAGGACTTGGTTATCCTTGTTTATTGCTTAATGCTGCATTAAATTTTAAACATTTAAACACTGTATTATAGTACTCTCTATTTTATACAAAAACCATAAATGAATAAATCTTTACTTAAGTCAGCGTGTAATTTAATTTAATTGCCTCTGCCCTCTCTTGCAACCTCCAAACTGTCCAAAACACTTGTGTCCATAAGTAATAATAACTTTTCAGACCTTAAACCTGATGGACATCAGATACTAACAGTCATGATTTTATTACTTTGTTACAAATGAAGCATAATTAGAGTGAGTGATCCTGAACATTCTAAAAATGTAATGTCGATGTGAGGCCAGGTCCAAAGGCCCTCTTTAGAAGCTTGGAGATAGTCGGTCTGACTACGGCCCTGCGTAGATCCATCCATTTTGCAAACACAATAATAATATTTATCATTTCAACAACTGTTGTAAATATATAAAAATTCTCCACATAAAAAATACATAATTATATTAATTTAGCATTGAAATCTATAATCTGTTAACCATTAACCTAATACACTCAACGTTTGAAGTTATTTTATGATTTACAATTTTAGGTAAGTGGAATATTATTTATTTCCTCATAGTAAAGAGAGAGTATTAACATTTTCCAGTGAAGAATTAGTTTAAAAATGCAAACAACAGCTTGTATATGAATGATGCTGTGTATAAAATGGAATGGCACAAAATTGAGAAAGATTTGTAGCACATTTAGAATATGTACATTATTACATATACTTTATACTGTAGTAATATTTTTAATAATAATAATTAATGTTTAAATATTTTTATGAGTTTCAGTGTAAGGTTGGTGTATGGTTGTCAACAGAATTTTCTAATAAAAATTACATTTAAATGTACTGTCTATAAAAAAAGTACAGTAGTTAAAAATAAATTGTTTTCAGTTGAGCCTGAGAGATAACCCTCTGGTGTGCAGTTTTGTGAATGACATGACCTATAATCCTCCAAGCCTATTGGAAGTTGCTGCAAGGTCAATCAAGGTCAACAGGATACAGTATGATGCACGAGACTTGCCCTACAGTCTGCGTGAGTACCTCAACAGCGCTCACCACTGTGTCAATCCCAAATGCCAAGGTATGCTGAGTAAAAACTATCATATGTTAGTAATAATAATTAGACGATAGAGGTGATGAAAGGGAAAAACTAATATAACCAATTATTATATTTTCCTCTTCTTGCAACAAGTTGATAATTTTCTCAGCTCTTGCAAAGTCATTATTCCTTATTTTTCCTGTCTTGGCTTTTGACATCAGCCAAACAAGCAGACATGGTTGAAAATACTATTCTACGAAAACACAATAATAATAGTGGTTTCATAACTCGATTCGGTCAGTTCATGAGGTTATCACTACAGCAAGCTTTGAATGCCAAAAGTCATTGATTATGGACAAGATAGTAAAAATCACATGGTTAGTATAAAAACATGGCAAATAATTTCAGTTGTTTCTTCATACATGTCCGTTTTATTTTCTGATTCAATATAAAATTTAGTACATTTTTTATAGTGCAAGGGATTTAAGTGAAGTTCAGAGATAAAATCCTGAATAGTAATAATTAAGATCATGACACAAAACTGCACATACAATCCTATATTTGTAGGACCTTGTAGTTGTAACAAAATCTAAAACTATATACCTAACCATGAGTAGCTTAAACACAAACTAACTCTAATCCAGAAAATCTGTAGTATAAGCTAACCACTTTGCGATTGCTACTTTATCATGAAGAACGTTGATAATGAGCTCAGATTTCAGTAAATACATTTCTGTACAATTTGTGGCTGCCATTTTGAAACAGAAAAAAAATAATTGTACTATTTGCTAAAATTTTTTTTAATACTTTTTAAAATTCTATAAAATACACATTTTTTGCATTTGAGAACTTTGGGGGTCAAAGTACTTTCTATTTTTAAATATTTGAAAAGTAAGGATATAGAATTGGATACGTTTAGTATTTATTCAACGAAAAATTGAATTTGTTTATAAGTGTTGGTACTCCATGTTACTCTTCTATATTTCCCAAAACACTTCCCATTTAAATAATCTCTGAAAGTAAGGCAGACTGTGACAAAATTGAACATCATCTTATTTTGTGCATTCTGTACAAAGAGCAGATATTATATTTTCCTGGAACTAAAGTTTTAAATTAAAATGTACCAGTTCTGCTCTGATTTTAATTGCTAAATCACATTTGGATCTGCATTATCAGTGAGAAATGACCTGTCGTTAAGGTTCAGGGTCGAGTGATAAAACGTTCTTGCACACGGCCCACAGCCTCTCCACCACTCCCCCCAGCAATCCTGTACTCCTCACTTACCCCAGCTCTCAGAGGCCCTGTATCACCAATTATCCAACCTTTCCATGCAAGTTTGGACTGTGGAAAAACAAAACAAAAGTTTAAACTAATAATTTGGTATTTCAATTAGGAAAGAAGTTGTAACAGTAACGTTTTACCCTGTGAACAGTAGGTAATGTTTTTTGTAATTAAGAATGTATAAAAATATTTAATATTAGACTTAAAAAAAATGTGTAGGCTATTTGGCAAGAAAAGGTCAAAAATGTATTTCATAAATAGTTTTCTAAAATTAGTGGAGAAAGTACTATTATGTACATGTTATTTGAAAGACACCTATTTACCGAATAAATTGAAAGAAAATACCATGTAAAACTGTGGCGTTTGCCACTTTATTTTGTTGGTCTTTGGACGGACCGGGAGCTGTTTCCTTACAGCTGGTCGAGCCATCTGTTTTACCAGATGGTTGTTCTCTTTCTAGATGTTTCTGTGGCTTTCTGGCTTTTTGATTGGTTCTAGTATTTTCAGGTTTTCTAGATTTCGGGAATTAGGTTTCTTGTCGCTCTTCTCTTCTGACTTCGATAGGGCAAGGACATCTTGGAGTTTTTCTGTGGTCGGAGTTACAAAATCAAAGCTGGCTGCCCGCTCCCTCTACGAACCGGCACGGTGTTTTGGTGTTAATATCGTATGCCTACCTTCCAATCAACGTTTCACGACCTCGTTTAATATTTAGGACCCAGTCTTTCCAAATTCAGTTTTCGAATATCGTCGCATATTGGTAGCAGAGCGTGGTTTGAAATGGAAGGCTAGGTTTGCCGGTGGGAGCGGAGGAATTCTACACAGCTATGAGAGCTAAGTCCTAGTTTTAAGTTTTTTTTAAAGGGGTAGACGTTTTTCTAAATTTTTTTAGTTTTCTAAATTTTCCTTACACTGCCTTTTTTTACTCAAAATTTTTAACTTTTTCGAAGTAGCTTGTTTTTAATGTGCAGGTCTGAGCCAAGCAGTTCTTGCAACCAACTGCTACCTAAGCCTAGTTGTGTAATAATTGAACATGTGAGTGACAGTATTTCTTAAACTTTAGTAACTTATTCTCACTAATTATTTAGGCATAGGTATTTGGTTGATTTTTTCTAGCTTAAAATTTTACTTTAAACCAATTTGAATAAATTTTTTTTCTCTCACCAAGTTAACTCTTAACCTTACTTTTACTTTCACCTACAGTGTAGCCTGTTGCCTTAAACATACCTGGTACTTAATTACTTGTGCTTTCTAAACTTTAATTAGCACCTTTTAGTATTTTAATTTAAACTTTGGCTCAGATCTGTGCAAGTAAAGTCGAAGGATTTCATAGATGGTGTTGGTGACTGTGTATTGTACTGCCGCCTATGTATAGCCTACCTTTTGTTTTTAAAGTTCTTAGCTTTCTGGTTAATATTTGAAACCCCCATTCAGTTTCACCAGATTATTTACTTTGGGTTGGCTTATAATTAAAAGTGTTCTTGTTTTTTTATATAAATTGCTTTCCTTCTGATATTTCATCTCTACTTCTGATTTATTTAAAATTTTTAACCTTTCCACACCTACCCTTAGTTCCAAATGCAATTAATTGTTGTTATTCTAGGATTTAATTAATTATTTAGTTATTTATTTATTCTTCCAGCGGATTTACTCCACTTGTACATGTTTTAAGTTGATAAGAGTTTAAATTTTTAATAGCACTAATTTGATGATTTTGTCTACTGCGTTGAATTTATTCGAGTCTTACACAATTTTGTTAATTAATCTTAGTCTATACACAAGGTAAGTGAAGTGTTACTGTTAAATTTATCTGATAATTTTTCTACTTAGAAACATGTCAAACTTTTATGTAGGCCTATGCTATTTGATTGTTCGGGGCAGTTCAAGCTTAAGGGGTTGATTTAGTCTAACAGTTTGCAATTTTTTTTCTAAAACCTTCTTCAAAACTTTAATGTTATTGTAAAAATAATAATTCTTTCATAGTCTATTATTAAAAGCCCTTTGATTCTTTTGACTAGTGCCTGTTTAAATTAAAACAGTTAAAGTTAATATGGAGTACACCTTTAGTTTCAACTAGCATTGAAAGTAACATAGGCCTAGGCTTGTTTTGTAATTTTTATGAAGTTGCAGCTTGGGGTTGGATTTGACGTGCTGACATACATATAAGTGATTTAATTACTTACAAAACTAAACTTTCTTTCCAAAATGTTGAAACTTCCTTTCTTTTACAAACTTTTAAAACTATAGTTTGCCACCTTGAGGGTTCACTATTTTATAATATACCAAACCCTAGTGGACTCTTTGGATTGATTGATATGTCAGCTTGCTTGATTCAGCTTCGGGTGTTTAACTTACCTAAATTTCAGTTTAGCCTAATTTAAGCCTTAAGTGGTTAAATAATTTTTTTTTTCCTTTGGTCTTTAATTTCTTAATTTTTAATTTTTCACTGGGGTTTTTTTTTTGGATTCTTGGCCTTAAAAGAGTTTTTTTTTGGGGGTGTTCTAAATTATTTACAGTTTAAAGGGAGAGTTTACTATTTGGGCTTGTGTCTTATTCACTTGGGACTTGTTGAACTTTATGTAGTAGTTACCGGTAGCGCTACTTTACGACTTGCTCCACATATTTTTTGCTCTTCTACGGTACAGTTGCTCTTGCTTTTGATTAATTTTTGTTTACTTTGTTTCCCTCTCTTATTCTTTTAGGTTTTGAAAGGTGTTGTTAGGTTTTTTTGATTACTTTGAACTTTCTCAACCTTTTGAGAGGAAACAAATTGAGTCTACCCCCGACTGATGGCAACCGACTTTTTTCTTCTGAAAGCCAAACTTTTGATTTTTTTTTCTGCCTTCACCTGTTAGTGATACTGGAAGTTGGTTTCTTGGTAATAATAAGGCAATGTACTTTATGCTTTTATTTATTTGTAATACTATAAATTTATAATAGTTTTTTTTTACAACTTGTACTTTTTGCATACACCACAGTAAAATTGCTCTAATGATTTTCTGAATACTTTTTGCTGTGACTTTGAGGTGTCCCAAGTCAGGGAAACTTATTAGGTCGGCCCATGTTTCCCACCTGAAGAAATAATTTGGGCCTATCTAAGACCAAAGCGCCGCTGCCGGGACGTTTATAGGGATGGTTTAGGGCAAAGTGATGTTAGTTTAGTTTTTTCTGTCTCCTTCTTCTTCTTCTTCTTCTCTTCCTTACACCACATTAACACTCTGATACTTTTACTCCTCTTCTTTTACAATACATATACACGGGGGGATCAGGGTTAGCATTGACTGTTTAGAGAATTTTTTTTTTGCTTCGGCAATTTTTCTAGGCTGTACATTGGGAGTGAACTTTATGTTTATTTATTTTTAACATTCCCTAATGCAGTCGCGCAGCCTGCTATCCTTGGTTCGGGCAACCCATTACATTTTACAACACAAGCTTACTTTTTCTTTCCCTTTTCCTTTTCTTTGTCTTTCTCTTGCTTAGTAGGGTCAGTCTTTTGGCAGTAGGTGGAATTCTTTGTTATTCAGCTAAGTTAGCAGCGATGGATAGGTTTAGTTTTTATTGTTGAAAATATTGTTGAAGATTGTAGTTTGTCTATATATTTTTTGTAGTTAGTTGTTGTTGTTATCTCTTTGTGTCTTTAAGACTTTATAATTTTGTCTCTGAAGCTGCTAAATGTTCCAGCAGCTATCTTATTTATTTTGCTGTTTAGTGTTTATATTGGAAGTTTTTTTTTACTGTTGTTACTGTTTTTCCTTTGAAGGCTTTTTTATTGTTATTGTTTTAGAGGTTTATTGATTGTTAACCTAATTTTGTTGGGTTTTGGTCCAGTTAGTTTTTTGGGTCTCTTTTCCGTAGGTTTCAGGGTATTTTTGCCTTACCTGGCCAACACTTAACAAACTGTAGTTTTTTTTTTAAAGTTCCTAATTAAACCACTTTACCACGACCAAATGATTTCCTTACTCCGTTAAGCTCTTCCCGTAGCTCTACAGTTTTTCTTTCACGCCTTTTAAGAGCCTGAATTAATTTGCTCCAATTCTCTAAATTTAAAAAACTAGTATGGAAAAATAAAACTTTATTTTGTCTTTTCCCACTGGCCACCAAATTTTTTTTTCTCAGCCGTCCCGTAGGGGGAGGAGAGTACTGGCCCACTTTAACTAAATTTTGCCAGTACCAGGTTTTTACCTATTTAGCCTGTACAACGCAAAATTAGGTCTGTTGATATTATGATGGGTGTAATTTTCTCATATTTTTAATTTTCGCTTTGGGATGGTCTCTTCATCCTTTCTGATCCTCCCATCTTTGAACAAAAATACAGACTTTATGTCTGGAGTAATACGCTCCTGGTGGTTCAAGGAGTTCCACCAACCGTTCGGGGTTTCCATTCGGGTGCTTAAGTGGCCCTTGGGTTCCGGGGTGGAGAGATACCCGGATGGTGGAGACTTAGGGAGTGCTTTGGCTAATAAGTGTACACTTATTTAATTTCCTTCCCAACCTTACTGGAACACCCTCTTGTAGCCTTTTGACCACCAAGCGTATTAGTGATGTAGAAACAAACGAAAAAACCCATCCTTGTGTCAACACTTCAGACCTTTATTTATTGGTAGCTACCACAGAAAGTAGTTAATTTTGTTCAAATTTTTTTTACTACTACTAGGCTTTTCCTCAAGCCTCTTTAAACTAAAAAGATTTAATCTTGAGTAGTGTGGTCAGTCGGAATGGATTCTAGCCGTTACGCTTTTGGAGCGCCTCGCGAGCGTGCAGGATATCCATACTAGAGCTATTTCTAGCTGTTTGCTAACGACAGCAGTACCAGTTGTAGTCTCTAATCTTTCCGTCCTTGTCTTCCTACCTTATCCTTTTGAGTTTTTTTCTTTTCTCTCCCGGGGTAGAGGGGGAGGATGTGGCGTTTGCCACTTTATTTTGTTGGTCTTTGGACGGACCGGGAGCTGTTTCCTTACAGCTGGTCGAGCCATCTGTTTTACCAGATGGTTGTTCTCTTTCTAGATGTTTCTGTGGCTTTCTGGCTTTTTGATTGGTTCTAGTATTTTCAGGTTTTCTAGATTTCGGGAATTAGGTTTCTTGTTCTCTTCTCTTCTGACTTCGATAGGGCAAGGACATCTTGGAGTTTTCTGTGGTCGGAGTTACAAAATCAAAGCTGGCTGCCCGCTCCCTCTACGAACCGGCACGGTGTTTTGGTGTTAATATCGTATGCCTACCTTCCAATCAACGTTTCACGACCTCGTTTATTATTTAGGACCCAGTCTTTCCAAATTCAGTTTTCGAATATCGTCGCAAAACAGTTTTGTTTAGTTTCAAAAATCAAGATGAAATAAAGAAAATGTTTGACTCAAATTTCTGTATTTTGGAAGGAAAATGCAATTTACTTGACAACTTATTTAGATTACATTAAATTTCTGAAATAAAAAATAAATTAAGCCTATTATATAGGTGAATATTTTTAATAAAAAATGTCCTAAGAGAAATAAAAGCCTATCATTGTGTAAATCCTTATAGAAAATGTATTGGTTCCTTTGCTGCTCACAAATACAGCGTATGAAAAAATAAAAAAAAAACAAAAAATTATTTGTAGAGAGCAGAATTATAGCTTATAAAAACACACACAAAATCGTATATTTTTTATATACTTAAACCCGATACAAACGGAATTATTGCTTCTTAAAAGTTGATTGATATTTTAAAATGCCAACTTGTAAAGTTTCTATGTACAATAACCATAAACGAATGCATTTTTCGGGGAAAACTCATAGAACCTTTCTTAAAGTCCCTTAAATAACCTTTATTTTTATTTGTTATTTGTATAACATGTTGTCCTGACTCTGTGTACTTCATTAGCAGCAGACAGCTGGTGCTAGTTCAACGTCAATTAACTTCTTTATAATGTAATTTACTGATGTTTGTGGGTATTTAAAAATGTTAATTGTTTTAAAAGTCAATAATTTCGTAGGTGTGTTTTTCGACAACCGAGTGGAGCACATAAAATTTGTGGATTTCTGTGGTAAGTACAGAGTCCCTCTGCTCCAATACCTGTGTTCGAGCAAATGTATCATGAACAATACGGCCATCCAGCACCATGGTCATGCCGACATGATGAAGAAAGTACTTCTGGGATAGCAAACAACATAATATTACCTGAACAAAAATACTCATTTATGTTATTATTACACTGTAAGGAAAAGGAAATACTATTATTTATATTGTTATAATCAATGTCTGATTAGTTTTTGCTGAATCCAAAGTCATTCAAAGAGAACGTTTCGGTCTTCACTATTGTAAAATTTTAAATCATGACAATGTACTACTGAACTTCTAATGCCATTTAGTAAAACTTCTCAGATAATATTATGCAAAAGCCTTTAAATTGATTTCCAATTGGTTATTCTTATTTTATACCAGTACCTGATAAAAGCTGTGATTGTTAAAACGTTTTATAAAAATATTTAGTATTTACTTTAAAAAAGCATTATGTTATACCAATTTTGCCTCATATCCAACTTATAAAGTACTTTCCCATGTTTTATTAACCTGTAAATATATAAAATGTTATCCTTAGCACTAGACTGAGGAAATCTTTTACTTCTACTGATTAATAATGATTAGATACTTTATAATAATTTCAAACTAGATTTAGTTTCGACTGATTATTACCTGTTCTTTTTATGTAAGGATAAATTTGCTTTAATACAAGCTTTCGTCATGTCTTAATTTGCTTCATTGAAACTAACTTCAAACTAAAAATATAATATTGGACAACATGCAATGTCAGTAAGCAACACACTGTGGATGTGAATGTAATTTCACAAGTGTCTGTCACTTAAAAAAAGTAAATTACCTGTACTGTATGATAAACTTAATTATTCGGTTGAAATTAAAAACAAACAAAAATTGAACACAAAGCATGTTTTTACTCTCTTTAGCATATATTAAAATTGTTTATGTCTATCGATCTTTATTTAGTTAAATATAAAGTAAAAAATCCCCATTTTATTTTGTTCATATTGTCTTCTTGTATCAGTAACTGTCCTCTGTTTGTTACATTAAGCTTCAAAAGATGTTAAGATTAGTTAATGGCTGTTAGTAATGCTTGTGTTCCCGGCTCAAAAAGTATGTAATTTTCATTAATTTTTAATTCTGTTTGTTCTGTGTTTGGAAATAGTATTGGTTTTTTACTGTTTGTTTATCTATCGATCATATTTTTGTAAGACTAATGTCTTTTTGTATTGAATATTTTTTACTTAAATAATATTATTTCTGTGTTATTTTTTCAAGTTTTCAATAAAAGTTGAAGTGCCTTACAATTTTGTGCCATAAAAATGTTATTAATGAAGAAGGTTGTTTTCATTTAACTTACCATCCCTCTCTTCCTACACAATGTTTCAATCTAAACCTTGAATGATTTTTAATATGTTTAATGTTGATCACTTTTTCTTTACAATTATGTTGAAGTTTAATTCAATCAATGCTTATTTTTATGGATTATAGTTTTATTTCACCACAATTTTAATTACTTAAATTGTTTGTTTTATGGTAAGTACTTTAAACCAAAATGTATTGGAATTTATTACAGCTAACAACACTGAATAAAAATGAAAACACATGTTGATTAAACATTGATTACACGGAGGACAATGACCAGCTCAAAATGTTGGAAAATATTGTTTTAGCTGATGTTTATGAACAAATTCATGAATGCACAATTTTTCACCACTTGTCTTTATTTGACCAGTGTTATGTTTCCTAATAAAGTGAGGCATTTGCTAGACACCAATTATTAATTAGATTAATGAAAAATGGTTAGTCTATCACACAATACTTGAAATCTATATTGCAGGGTTTTCTGTGTTCTCTCAATTTTCCCCCCACCCCCCCCCCCCCCCACCCCCCCCCCCCCCCACCCCCCCCCCCCCCCACCCCCCCCCCCCCCCACCCCCCCCCCCCCCCACCCCCCCCCCCCCAGGGAATTTTTTCCTGAAAAATGCTATTGTTTGGGAAAAACCCCTATTGAGACTTTCAAAGATTTCCTTATAGATGTTATATAATTAAATTATTTAAAAAATCTACAAAAACGTTTTAGTATAGGAAAATTATTTCAAAACAAATTTCTTTTTTATAGAAAAGATTTATTGATTTCAAACACTATATAGACTAATATGAATTTATTTAGATTCTTTTCAGTGACTTATAATGAAATAAAAAATAGTGCAAGATTATTGCATCAGGTATTAAATTCTACCATAAAACTAAATTTTAAAAACCACCACCAAAAGTGAAAAATGACTAATCTCTTCTAAACATTAACAATGGAAACATGAAAACAGATTACATCAACCTTTAGTAACTTACATTCTCATAAATATTGAATAGCTTAGCAGTGTAGACATGTTTTAGTTCAAATGAAACCGTGCTAAAAAGTTATTTCATAACACAAAGATTATTTAAACATGATAAACGCAAAACAAAAGAAGAGTTGTAGCACTCCGTTAAGACATTGCTGTGAATTTTTCAGACGATCACAACTCTGGTTAGTCGTGATCAAGTCAAAGATGAAATCAAAATAGAACTGTACTCTGCTACCTTACGTTCAAGCCTTGTTATAAAGAAGCCAGTAAAAAAACCATACCATATCAAATATAACCAAAATATGGTACATCTCAATAACGATGGCGGAACTTTATGCACAAGCCTACTATCTCAAATAGTGGCACTAAAGGGGTTATACACAAAATTTCTATTACTAAAAATTATGAAATAGTATTTTTACTCACTCGTTCTTAAAACGGTATTAAAGTGGTAGCGCTAAAAATGTTTTAGCACTGTTAATAACTGTGTCAACAAAAGGTACATAAAACTATCATTGCTTTGTTTAATTAATACCATGAATAAAGTTTAACAATTTATGATAAGTAATTTAATTACAATAAATGCATATAAATTTAATAATTTTCTAATGATTATTTAGAATTATAATGTAAATATTGCTGAAAACGTATAATAAACTAACATTTGTGTTTGGAAATTATATCAATACTATTATATGATGAAGGAGGTATTTTTTTACGTGCTAATTACATTTTTATATTTTATGCTACTAGAGAAGCTCAAGGGTTCGTCCAGTCAAGCTTGTAAAAAGATTATAGTGGGTATTGCGTTCATATCAAGGTTAATACTTCTGTGCAAGTTTGTAAAATCATACAAGCTGTAGAAAGGGCGATTACTTAAGTGATTAGGTCATCTCAACAAACATACGAAGAGTTTAATTACAAAACAGAGTTAAAAGACTTACATTTGAATCTTAAGACAAATTGTACACTGCATGTAATGTGTAGTGTAAAGACTAGAGATACAGATTGTATTGTGTTCTCTTGTGAGAGCATAGATGGGACTAAGCATTTGACCACCTCCGCATGGTGAGTTCTATATCAGCTAGCAAGGAATTTTGTAGTATGTAACGATCTTAGAACAGAAAATTTACGGGAAATGGGTGAAATAAATGTTATAGGTCTTTTTTAACACATTCTTTTATAATTTAGAATACTCATTTAAAATTGACATTATGGATTTAGGTGCCATTAAAAAATGTCATAAGGACCATCTATAGTAACTTGAATTGAAAGTCTAAAAATATTACCTCTTTATCTAATTTTAACTTAATTCCAGACCTTTAATGAAACTTTTAAAATATACAAGGTTTTGACTAGACAGAGTTGATTTTTTGGCCCACCATGTAAACTTGAGTTTTGTGAATATTATATGCCATCTTCTTAAAAGAATTGATTGTAATTAACTAATTATATTACAGTAATAAATAAACACAGTTTTTTTAACATAACATTTTATATGTATGTAGTAGAGCATTGTATTTTCAACAAAACATGTTTATTGTAATATTTTTTCATAATTTCAATATTAAGATACCTTAAACTTACAGAAAATATTTTCTGTAAAGTGTGTAGCTCTTGAATACTCTTCATTCTAATCGTAAATAAGTTTGACTTTAACTTTGTCCATCTGGAAACGTGAGAAACTGTAGGCTATGACTGTAATCAAGTCAATTAGCAATCATACTTACATAAAACACAATAGTTCATTACAATAAGTAGCCTTACTGTTGATATGTATCTTTTACACTTTTTTGTAGTTCCTTATAAAGTCCCAGAGTACATAGCATGATGGGAATGGATGTAGCTTTCTTTTATTTTAAACAACTGCAAAATTTGAGTGCTTATACCATTTTGGATTAAATTCACGTTTTTAGTTTCATTTATTGTATGTGGCAGATGAATGCGATGTCACATTAGATTAAACGTAGCAGCAGACACGTAACCAGCACCAGTTTTCTGACTATTAAGCCATTTTGTTTTTTAATTTTTATATATTGTATAAGAGTCTTGTATTTTAAGTATTAATGTTTTAAGTAACTTCTGGCTTTCCATATTCAGATTTGCTGGTGTTGCGAAATCGTTATATCAGCCATATTCAAATCAATGACTACCAGATTTCTTTGTAATTTGTGTTTTTTTTATTGTATTATTTGAGGTTGTCTTTTTTATTTTTTCCCACAAAGTTGAATTTGAGAACTCTGTACTTACTACTTATAGTTTGCTTGGGTAGAAATATAACACTTAGTTATCAGTGTAAATTAGCTAGAGGTGCTTTAATATTAACAGAATGCTTTTTTGTTTTTTCTAGGTTATTGGTTTATTTCAATAATATTATGTTTTGATTTCATAATCTTTTGAGATTGTTTTTATTATGGTGAAATGTTTTTGATAGAATAAAAAGTAAATGTTATTTACCATTCAGTTTTATCTGCAAGGTTGACATTCTTGTAATTTATGGAACGAAACCAGTGTGAAGCCTTAAATCATGTGATTAATTATGTGATCACTCCTGAACATTAATTATTTTGTGACAATTAAGAAACATATGAATAAATGAATTTATTTCCCATAAGTACAAGGCAGTAATACAGTATTGGAAAAAAGCGAGAAATTAATCCGGCCACTTTATCCAGTAGCGTGACCAGTTGAAACTATATAAAATACATTAACATAGTATCTCATAGTATAGATACTACAAAGTGAATATCTCATATTTCACTTTGTATGTTAAAATGAAATAATACTCAACTTGTCGTAGGTTCGTATTACTATTTTGAGTTTGTTATTAACAAATAATTATAATATATAATGGCTCACTAAGAAAAAATGTAACAATATTACTTAACTTTAAATTAAAGGTATTTAAGTAACTTTTTAATAGTAGATGTTAGAAAAATAACCTCTTTCTTGAAAAAAGTTTCTGGATAACATACTGAAAATGTATTTTTACATTTCAAAACTATGCAACCTACTCATTTTCTTTGTATTAACCAGTTTAATTTTATAAATTGCACATGTAAAATTCCTGCAGCTTACCAAAACCATCAGGAATGATTTTTCTGGCCTAGAGTTTGACAGTTTTGTTTATCATTGAAGAATCTGGAGTAAATGGAAATAATTTTAAACTGGTAGTTAGTAAAAATAAAAACTTTTTTCCAAATAATAACAGAAAAGTGTTATTTTTTACTGCTAGTTTTAGCCTTTTATCAGTTTTTTTAGGTCTTTTGACTTTAAACAGATGACCAAGTATCATCATTAGTTATTATTTTTTTTCAAGGCCGGTTGTACACCAAATTCTGTGCAACATGACACAACTCTGCATTGAATTCCAGTGTTAGGATTCCTTAACAACTGTAGCAATAGGAGTGCCAAACACTGTTACTACACAACAGAAAACATGATTGGCTTGTTGAACGACAAATGGTGATCTGCAGCCAACTCTGCTTTTGATCTAGACACGATTAAGCAAATGGAACTGAGCATGTGCTGCTCCTCTCCACCTTCCGTCTCACATGTCAGTGGAACACTCAACAACTGCCTTTGAATGTTGGATCATTAGAAACTGGAACTGGATATGTATGAGAAAACTAGAAAAGAAAGTGCTTATTCTTGCCAGAAGATGAGAGCTATAAGGAGCCTGTAGCTTCCAAGTGCTGAGAGAGCTATAAGGGCCCTGCAGCTTCCAAGTGCCGAGTGCTACTAGAAATCTGTAGCTCTCAGAGATTGGGGCCTCCTATACTTTAAATGCTTTTTGACTTGAATTTGTTTTATTTGGTTTGTATTTTAATGGAAATTTTAAAGGAATTGTTGATTAACAAAACTATAATTTTCTATAAATGTTTGAGCACATATATGATTTTAATTGTTTTGGTTGCAAAAAACCATACAACGACTTCTTCTTTTTTCTACCATTCAGCGTCACTGTTGTGTTGTTGAGCGGCCTTCCATCGAATGTGACATTGTGTGTAATGATTCGAACTTTTTTCTTGTTCTGTTGCACTGTGTCCCATCATGTTGAATTTAGTGTACAGCCGGCCTAAGAGGTTTTCTAGTTTCATCTTATTATAATTTATTAGAATATGTAGTTCTCAGTAAAAACTTTTCACCACCCAATTTGCACAAAACCTGGGGTTCCTTCATGTATCACAGTCACAAAAATGTGTCGAAAACTTTTTGAGAGCTTAGATTACTACAAATTGCTGGCTTTAATGCATAATTTTTTAAATTAAAGGGTAGCCATTTGTCATTTGTAATCATGGACATTTAACTTCTTAATATTAAAGAAATAAATTAAATCATGTATAACCTGGGAAGTATCGAAATAATTATTTTAAAATGTAAAATTATATTTTGAATATAGTTATTTATACAAAGTTTATAGTAATCAAATGATACCTGATATACAACACATATCAATCATTACATTTGTGTTTTGAAGTTTTATGTTGGAGAGTCCCCATTAGTTGGATAAAAATCTTACTACTGGATAGACTGCTGTATTGGAAAGATTTAAAAGTACATAGGTCCTTTTGAATGGCTAGTGTAGAATAGACAAGTGGCAACTACCACTTCTGCAACCACTTACCATACACCTTACCACTACTGCAACTTGAAGTATACTTTTTATTTTTTTTTATGTTTTAATCAAAAGAAACTATATCCTGCTAGGTAATGATATTATAACCACAGTTCAACAGTGAAAAGTTGTAATCAGCTGTTTTATTATAAAACAGGTAGCTCTGATTGTTGTGACTTACAAACAGTGCTTGTTACACAATGACAGTGGATGTTCCTGTGTTTTTTTTTTTTTTTTTTATATATCTTGGAAGGTTTTACATACAATCGTTGAGACAATAATTTTAAAAATAATAATTTGTATAATTTCTAGGTGATTCTTACAAAACTAGTAAGTATAGTACTTATAGGTGGCTTGGAAAATGTTTTTTTTTCAGTTTGGTTATCCAGCAATGAAGTTTGTTAGTTAGTTTCTAGCACAAAACGTTTTAAGATGGAGTTCATTTGTATTTTTGCAAAATTTTGGTTGGGGTATTTCATATTATAAACCAAAAATCAGGGTTTTTATGAAATTAAAACAATTTTAAGTAACTTTAATTTGTAGTCTTTTATATTTTTATAATATTATAATTAAATAATAATATAGTGTCTTTTAGGGAATTCTACAGTAAATATAAATTAGAAACTAATAGTATTAACAGATAATCATATTTTTTTTACATTACATTAGCTTTGAGACACCATAATCCAAGTCGTTTTAATTCAAAATTTTGTAGATTAGAGATGAGTTCCTATTCATTGAACAATTTTAAACTTTAGTTCCATTTTAAAAGTGGAGCCTCAGATGTGTTCCCGGCAGCTAACCTATGTGACATCTCAAAAGTTTTAAGGTGCTAGTTGGGCAGAGTTTGGAAAAGGAATGGATAATATAACTAAAGGAATGGGTATATTTCGGTTATTAGAAGCAGAAAAACAAAATTCAAAATACTCAGGTCATGTACAGCAATGTTTTTATTTACAAAATTTTTTATGTCTTTTAAGGCATTGAGATAATGGTCATACATCAATTTTGAAGTTTTTGGTAATACTCATTTAAGATAATTATAAATCGATATATTTTTAAACATAATATCTTATTGATTTCAACTGATCAATTCTACATTTTTATAAACAAATTTATGTACTTAAACCTCTGAGGTTTCAAGATGGTGGGAATTTTTAAATACTTAAAAGTGTTATGAATGTAGTAAAATGCTACCCTTTGGTTTATCATGCCATTTATGTTGTCCAAATGAATCTTCCAAACTAACTAATAATGCATCTCCAGTTTGATAATATGTAGACTAATATTAATGTAAGCAATGTAAAATGGCGTCTTTTTACTTTCACACATCTATGTTATGGTGCTATAGTGAGAAAAATTAAAGTGTTAAAAAACTACTTATTGAGACTATTTATCTACTTTAACTATCTAAACTTGATAAAAGGTTTACAGAGTTAAAAAGATTACAGAATATATCCAGGAATTAAAGAGTTGTTATAATATCATCATTGTACAAATTAAACATTAAAACCTATTAATGTATCTTTAATATTGAAAGATTAGAGTCATATATAAAATTCATCTTTCTTCTAACTGTGCTAGATAGGATATTGTTATTTGAAACTTTCTTTGAAAACATGTATATATAACTCCTTATCAATAGGTCAAACAAGAACATTTCACCATAAAATTAGCAGTAAATTTAATTTTTTGGTATGTATTTAGTAATACAATATCTAAATAATTAATTAGCCCTTTGAGCGCCAATGTCCGATTGAACAGGTCTTCAAAGTTTAGTTAAAAATTGCCAACGTTCAATCAACTGTACCGCTGAGGCCCGAGCGAAAACCGCCAACATCCAATAGATCAGTCCTTCAGGAAAAAAATCTTTTAAGAGTTATTAATTTATCAACTTGAAAAGTTTGAACTGGTCTGAACTATTTTTGAAATAAATAAGACTATCTTTAATTAATTTTAAAGTTGGTAGTAGTAATGACCTTGACACAGCTGTTTGTTTTTGTGGTACCTAGGCAACAGTGTTACTCATTCTTTATTGATTATCCTTTTTTTGCTAAAAATATTTGAAATTGTCGTGTGCAGTAGATTAAGTACAACCCAAGGCGGAAGAATTAAAAAAATATATTTTGTAAAAATTGCAAAAAGAACTGTCCACCCGTTGTGATTCTACCTTAAACACACGTTTGAACTGACGTGAACAAATGTATATATATTTATAAATAATATTTTTGTTTTTTGCCACAGATTTTTCTTACAAAAACAATTTACGTACATGTAATGTGTTGAGGTAATGATAAGACCAATTTGAAGCATACATATATATATATATGTATGTATAAAAATTTAAAAAATTCTATGCAATCATCACTGCTAAAAAAGCAGTTTTTAGCTGATGAACACTTTGAGCCATTTTGTTTAATTTATAAAAAATCCTAATGGTTAATAGTAACATATTATAATGAAACAAATATACTACGAAAATGAAATAACCAGTACTTTAAAAGTAATTGTGACATCCGAAGATTGTACATTATGCTTAGGCATCCCTAAATAATGTTTCAATTAGGTTTCTAAATAATTATTTACTGTTTTAAAATAATGTAAAATTAAAATATACAGACTTCAAACATCTATACTTGAGCATTAAAAATTAATTTTGTTAAGTTTTTTTTTACATTTTAACTCTGAAATTATAGTGTAATATTTTATTACATTCATACTGTTAAAATGTTATACCTGTAATAATGAAAACTGTATTATCATTTGTGCTATCTTATCTGAGAAAACAGAATTGTTCAGACACAGTTCACAAATACAAACCACTCTAAGATAGCTTAGAACAAATAGTTTATATTTTTTTAATGTTATGATATTCTGTAACTGCTTGTTATCGTTAGACTCGTGTAAAGATTGAAGTTTAACTGTACAATTTGTCACAAAGATAAAAAACGTTAACATTAATAACCCAGATGCTTAAATATTCTTTTCATTTATAAAAATATAAAATTACTGAAGAAAATAATATAAAATTGGTTAGCTACTGATCTAAATTTATAATTTGTTCACATTTACTTATATAAATAACAAAGTTTATATTAATAATAATGATACGCACTTAAGTGCTCTTGGTTATAGCCAGATTTATCATTTCATAATAAGTAATGTATTAGGAATACAGAAAATTATATGATTGTATAATAGAATGTTGTATAATTAAATTATAAAAATAATATACGTTTCTCCATTATTTAAAAAATTTTAAATTATTATCACTATTAGGTGCCAGTACTAATCTTGACCCTATGTTACAGGTAAAGATGGCAGCAAGGTGACGACTGTGGTGGCGACCCCTGGGCAGGGTCCCGACCGGCCCCTGGAAGTCTCCTACACTGACACCAAGGTCATCGGAAATGGCAGCTTTGGAGTTGTCTACCAGGCCAAACTCTGTGATTCCAGTGAAATGGTCGCCATCAAGAAAGTCCTCCAGGACAAGAGGTTTAAGGTATGAAACACAATAGCTGTACTCAAACTGCTTTTAGGGTCTTCTCTATTTAAATTTAAAGACATACTTCTTGTATAACATACAATAGTACCATGTTGACACAGACAGACAGCTCAGGGCGCAGAGCTAGACTAGAATATTTGGCTCACTCAATATACACCAGCAATAAGGGTGTTGACTACATGTATTATAGCTAGACAGTCATTGTACAATAATACATAACATTGCCAGTCACTGCAGAAGTAATAATCAAAGGAAAAAAAATCAAAGAAACAAGAAATACAAAGAACTTAAACCAACCTACAATCCTTTGCAAAGAGGAACACTTGAAGGCATGACATTCCTGAGCACAGATCATTAGTTAACAGTTATGAATGGTTGCATTGTTTTAGGAATAGGAGTTGTAATTCTTAAAAATCTGAGGAGAAGGATACTTGTTGAACTCCATGAAGCCCATATTGGAACTTGTACGAGTGGTATCCAAAAAGTAAGTTTTCCATTAAATATGAAAAAAGTTAAAAAGACTCAAAAAATAACTGAAACACATTTATTCAACTTTTTTACATCATACCTTATTTTTCTACATAGTCCCTTTCTAAGCACTCTTGGTATCTAGGAAGTAGTTTTTTTATTCCAGCATCACAAAATTCACCCGCCAAATTTTTAAGCCAAGTATCCACCTCATTTTGAAGGTCATTGCTGTTGGCAAATCGCCGACCGCCAAGGTGTCTTTTTCAGCTCCGGAAACAGATGAAAATCGCTAGGTGCAAGATCTGGTGAGTATGGAGGATGACCAAAAACATCCCACTTAAATTTCCTCAAAAGTTCCATTGTTGCACGAGCAGCGTGTGGTCGGGCGTTATCTTGAATAAGCAGAACCGTGCGCGACAAAAGTCCGCGCCGTTTATTCTGTTATTGCCCGCCGAAGTGTCTGGTGAGAACTTCACAATACCTTTCTGCATTTATGGTTTTCGCCACGAGGAAGATAGTCAATCAATAACACTCCATGGCAGTCCCAAAAAACTGTAGCCATTACCTTTCCTGCAGACTCAAAAACTTTGGCTTTTTGAGGAGCTGCCTCTCCTTTTTTTTTGCCACACCATACTCTGGCGTTTGGTCTCTGGAGTTGAGTGGTGAATCCATGTTTCATCACCTGTGACTATTCTACTGAAAAGGTTTTCATCTTCATCGTCAAACAATCGCAAGAAAGACTGGGCAGCAGCCATTCGTTGTTGTTTATGGGCATTGCTCAATAAGCGAGGCACCCCATCTTGCACACACTTTTGCAAGCTGAAAATCTTCTGTCATGATATTGTGCACAGATGACCGGCTAACTTCAACACACTTGACGGCAGTTTATCCATAATTTCATCGAGAGTCACTCGCTTATCATTGTCAATAACTGCTCGTACAGCAATTAATGACGTCAGGTTGCCGAGAATTGGGCCGGTCGGCCACTACGCTCATCGTCATGAACATTTTCTCTTCCTTCCAAAAACATTGCACGCCAACGACGGACCCATCTGAAACGGACATAACATGTTCACCATACACTTGACACAACTGACGATGAATTTCAATGGCAGTTTCGTTTTTGGCGGTCAAGAAACGAATAACACTACGGACTTCGCAACTGGCGGCAGAACGCAGTGGAGTCTCCATGATGTTTGGGCAGCAACTGACTGAGAAGCGTGACAATGGGCCAGTGACCAGGCGCACCTGTTGCCAACCGAACCGCGCTACATATCCCGCCCAACAGCTGCACGCTGTGTTACGTACGCGTCTTTTTACAGAACAGGGAAACTTACTTTTTGGATACCCCTCGTATAATATACAATAGTAACCATGTTGACAGCGACAAGACGGCTTAGGGCGCAGTGCTAGACTAGAATATTTGGCTCACTCAGTATACACCAGCAATAAGGGTGTTGGCTACATGTATAATAGCTAGACAGTCATTGTACAATAATACATAACAATGCCAGTCACTGCAGAAGTAATAAATCAAAGGAAAAAAATCAAAGAAACAAGAAATTACAAAGAACTTAAACCAACCTACAATCCTTTGCAAAGAGGAACACACTTGTAGGGCATGACATTCCTGAGCACAGATCATTAGTTCACAGTTATGAATGGTTGCATTGTTTGTGGAATAGGAGTTGTAATTCTTAAAAATCTGAGGAGAAAAGGATACTTGTTGAACTCCATGAAGCCCATATTGGAACAGTAAAGATAAAGGAATGGTAAGACAAGATTGCTGGTGAAGAGGGTTTGATACAAGAATAAAGAATCAAGAATCTGTATTGTCATCCCACATAAACAATGTATTGACAACGTCAGAATAGCACTAGTAGGCCTAAATAAATATATAAATATGACCAACATATAGGAGCACATAAATAAATTAAAAATTAAAATTAAAATTTAAAATTAAGTTAAAATTAAAATAGCCTACAACAAAACAGTTTATAAATCACATGGCACATAAAAATCAACATAGCAAAATTTTACATGAAAATGCAATCACTTATACTACAGGAATAAAATTCTTCTACAGAATAAAAAGCTTTTTCTTTTAACCATTTAGTCATTGAATTCTTAAAATTTTTACATGAAAATGTCTCTTACAACTAATGGTAACTTATTAAAGAGTTTTACGCCTAAATAAAGATATGCACCGTGTGTTTTAGATAGTCTAAGCAAACGTCTGATCAATAGAATGTTGGTTTCTAGTATAATGATTGTGGACTGAGCTTCTTAAATTAAATAATTCTAAGTTTTTCTTTTACATATGATAAAATTTGTAAGATAAAAAATTGAAGGAAGCGTAAGTATATCATATTCTATAAAATATGGTTTACAGGTGTCACTATAGCTAATATTAAAAAATTGTACGCACAGCCCTCTTTTGGCACAAGAAAACCTCTTTAGCACCACTAGATCCACCCCAGAGAAGGGTGCCATACAGAAGGTGAGAGTGAAAAAGAGCAAAATAAGCCTTTAAAACCTAAATTACAACTAGTAACAAAGTTTAAGTTTCTTAAGTAAAAAGATAACTCTACATAGACGAGCACACAAGGCATCAGTATGTGCTCTCCATGTAAGTCTTGAGTCAAGATGGAGACCTAGTAACTTAACAGACTTATTTATAGAGTTGACACCTAGGTTAAATATTATTTCCTCTGACTTATCCTCATTAACTCTTAGACTATTTGCAGTAAACCAAAGGTAGGATCTCTCTTTCATATAGTCCATCATAACAAGATTAAGCTCAGGAAGTTTACTAGAACACATCAAAGTAGTGTCGTCAGCATATAAGATACTCTTGTTTGGTAGAAATTTTGGGAGGTCATTAATGAAGACGACAAACAAAAAGGGGCCCAGGACAGAGCCCTGGGGAACCCCCCTAGTCACTCTCTTGAGATCAGAGTTCTGGCCACTTAGTTTGACAAACTGGTACCTATCAGACAAGTAAGAACTAAAAAGAGATAGTTCAACATCTCCGAGTCCATAATGGTTAAGCTTTTCAATGAGTTCTGAGTGAGGTACAATGTCAAAAGCTTTACTAAGGTCCAACAATAAAGTGCATATCTCTTCTTTGTTTTCAAAACCATTAATAATATAGGAGACAATGTTTTCTACACAGCCTTAACAGTGGAGAGGTTTTGTCTAAAACCAAATTGCTCCGATGAGCAGTAAGCAATTCTGCTCAAAATAATGTTCAACCTGGAATTTAACAATGCTTTCGATTATCTTGGACACAACAGGCACCAAAGCAATTGGTCGGTAGTTATTAACATTTAATTATATCGCCTTTTTTTGTATATCGGCACAGTTACAGTCGTTTTTAAACATCTAGGATAAACACCAACACTGAGCATCCAATTAATAAGAATTGTCCAAGGGATACAAAATTTCCTTTGTAACTTTCTTTAAAACAAAATTGGATAATCCAAAGACATCTTCAGACTTAGAGTTACTTAGCCTACATACAGTGTTATGAATATCAACAGGGTTAACATAACTCCACTTAAAAGGCAATACCTGAGGACTCTTGATGGTTGATTTTAATATCTCTATGGCACTAGCTGTATTTACATTATCATTACTACTATTTACATTATTACATATATTGACAAAATGGTTATTGAAGTCATCGGCAGAAAAGGGAAGTTTAGACTGACAATTGTTTTTTAAACTACGCCCAGTTTCAGCATTGATGACATTCCAAGCCGCTTTGGAAGGGTTACGAGATTCTAGTATGTATTTATCATTGGCATTCCTTTTTGCAATATCAATCTGTTCTTTATAAAACTTTCTTGATTCTCCTATGATTTTGTAACAGGCTAGGATCATTTTTGCTTTTTTGATGGCTTAAATCTAGCAATAGCCTAAGTTTTCCTAAGAAAGGGGTATACCAGTTTTGGCAAGCCCTAGGCCTAGAAATAGTTTTTAGTAACTAGAGGGCAACATTCATCAAGGCTCAATGACAGAGACTGTAGAAAAGAATAACAGGCACTTTCAAGATCATTAGCTACTGAGAAAATATATGGCCAGTTAATATTACTTAACCCTATACTTCAATCTATTAATATTTACATCATTTAAAAGTCTATAGTTGTAGGTTATTTTTTCACCCGCATTACGGGGTTGTGAGCTTGTAACTGGAAGTTCGAAATTCAACAGCAGGCCAAGGTGATCGGAGAGGTGAGGTTGGACAGTTTTACAAGTAAAAAGTAGCTGGATGGAGATTGGAGATGAAATTATCCAAGCACGCTTCCGCACGAGTGGGTTGAAAATTCAAACAAAAGAATCATAAGACTTAAGCATATTGATGAACTTTATAGTTTGTGAACTATTTACTCTAGGATCAATGTTTATGTCACCTGCGATAACGATCTTCAACTTACAGAATTTAGGGTTACTAGTTATAAAGTCCAAAAGTTCAGATAATCTATCATTAAAAATGTCAATTGCGGAATCTGGGGTACGATATACAGTTAAAATGATCAGACCGACAGCATTGGATACAATCATGGCTGCTTCAAATATTTGCACTCACAGTAAATGTCAATATTTACCACCTCAAATGGATATTGAAAAGAGTATCTTACAAAAATTGCAGATCCCCCGTAGGGAGAAGGTCTACAATAGCTAGCAGCTAGAAAAATATCCATCAGGTACATATAATCCTATTTCACCCTGGGTACACCAATGTTCATTGACACACAGTATATCACATAAAATAGTACGATTGAAAATGTCCAATAGGTTTAATTTGTTTTTTATTGATTGAAGATTAATAAGTACAAGTTTGACTTCAAAAGATACATTGCCACTAACCTCAACTTGAGACTCATCCCTTAGTGGAGTGTGTAGAACCATAAACTATGTGACTTGTGAATTCACCTGAATGTTTTCCAAAAAAGAAGCTTCAATGGGTTCCTTTCTCCCCAGAACTTTTGCGTTTATATACAAACCGACTTACATAAGTTCCTTCAGGCCAGAAGTCTTCATCATACACAGTATTCCACTGGGACAATGGGGACACCCACTTTAAATGAACTGTATCCTGGATACCTACTTTTTAATTTCATCACTTCACAGTTATTATTACCTTTCACACGAGCAATTACATACTGCTTAATGTTCTCACTTTCTACACCTTCAGCAAATCTCGAAACAAAGATATGCTTATGTTTTTCTACAATTTTCAGGTTATCATCATTAACAGGAGCACGGGCCCGTTAAGAACTTAGACCTTTTGTAGTTATTCATAACCTTCCTAGTTTGATTGCTGTTACGTTTTTCTCACTTCAATAAATCCACTATTGGAGTCCTCAGGTTCCTCTTCCAATTCCAAAACCACCTGTTCCCTATTCAACGACGCAACAACAGAAGGAACATCTGTTTTGTAGACTTGGTACGCAATGTGGATGGTATAGCTTTGTTTTCATGGTATAGCCTAGCTGTCTTCTCCTTGTCAGACGCCTTTGCTTTCTCGATTTTTTTCGTTTCAGACAGGTTTCCTTTCATGTCTGCCAAAGTTTTGGTTGGCAGCACTGAAATTTCTTTGCTTTGGCTTTGAGATTGAGATATACAGATATTTTTCCCCAGGGGCTCATAATCTCTATGAGTAAGTGGATGGGACTACAGGGTTACCTGAGCTGATTATCATTACTTCCACTTACTTGTGACATGAAGTTCGACATACTGCTTCCTTGGGGTTTTTATTTTACTTCCTTTCAAAATGAGATTCTACTCTGGCCAACCTTAGTTTACCCTCTTCTATTTCTAAACCTCTGGAACTCTCAAGTAGTTTTTTCCTCTTTCTTTCCTTTGTCTTCTTAGCCTTAAGAACCGTTCTAGTACATGGCATGGGAGACACTCGAGGGTATTTCCCGGTCCTGGTTAATTAACATGATGAGGCCTGCACTACTTAACATGATGCATTGGAAAAAAACTTTATGGAAGCTCAATACCATATCATTAGGACAATCAAAACGAAAGTGTTGTAACCGGAGATGAGAGTGATGGATAAGAGCACCAACTCTCTGATCTAGGGAAACTAAGGAAATGTGATAGTTTGGAAAGAGAAGATTTGACTCCTACTTTTCTATTCCTTGTAGTGAATCACAGAGAAGTGATCAGAGAGTCCCTTTGTCATTAATAAATTATTTTTATCTTCTGGAGGGCAACCAAAGGTAGTATGAAAACTGATAAATGAGAAGCTTTTTTGACCTCGTGGAAATTTTAGTTAGTTTTACCTGGTTTCGTAGTGAGTACGAAATAAAGGACATAGGTATTCAGTGGTCACAGACGTGGTCAGGATAGTCCAGACCAAAAACTAGGTTAAGATTGTAACTCAAGGTATGGTACTGACTTTTTAAGGCCTCAGTCCCTGATTGTATTAAAGCTTACTTGTCCCTAGCCATTCGGCCCTATTTTAGAACTCCTCAATGATATTTCCGTGCAAAAGATTCGGTCACTCCAGCAAGATGTGTTTAAATCCAGAGAGTTGTTCTTGCTGTGGTGACAAAGGAGGGGTGTAATAAAGATCTCCAATGCATTAACTGCAGAGGAAGGCGTCCATCCTCCTTAAGAGATTGTAAGGGCTACCTAAGGAAAAAGAAATATTGAAAATAATGACAATTAAGAAACTTTCTTTCATTGAGGCTTGTAAAGAGCACAGAAGGAGAGTAGTCCCAGTTCGTAAAAATGGAATTCCCTACTCCAAAACCGTGAAAATTACTGTCAAACCTTTGAAGTGCCCCTCTTTAACTTTGGAAGGTATGGTACGATCCTTGATGAAACAGGTGGCGCTTTGATAAAACAACTTGCCATCGGGAGCTGACAACATTCCTAGATTTCGACTGATGATTCTCTTAAATGTGTTCAGTCACCATCTATGAAGGGAAATAAATATATAGCCCTAGACAAGAACCTCTGTCTTTGTATGAAAGAATGGAACTTGCTAACAAACTCAAAACTTGACAATCCAGAGAAAAATGGATAGTAGGTTGAAATTCCCACTGAAAAACACAAATCCATCCTTATCTGGTCTTTAAAATATCTTTACATGAAGACAACATAGTGCAGGAGAAATAGCAGTTAAAAATGGTCATATAAATAAATGTTTTCTTACAGCAAACTAATGCCACAATTTAGTCAAATACATCATAAATAAATAAAAAAAAACATTCCGAACCAAAATCGTCTATTAGGGGGTATAGGAGGGGTGGTTTTTAGGGGTGAAAATGGTTTTTTTTTGCAATTTGTGACTAAACAATGCATCCTAATGAAAAAAGTCAAATACAAAAGTTGTTGGAAATAAAAAAATCTACAACTTATGTAGTAATCATTTTTGCCCTAACCTCAACAATTTCAAAAAAAAATCCAAAAAACAGTTTTTTTTTTGTTTTTAATTTTTTTCTTTTACAAAAATGGTTCGATTGAGCTGAAAGTTTGATCAAATATACTTTGTGCTATTCTAAAAATAATGTATTTGTTTCATTAAGAAATATTCAGCCGTTATAATAAAATTTCACTTGAAAAAAAAAATTGTTATAATTTTCAATCACCATTTTTAAACATTTTTTTGTCAAAAAAGGTTCTCTGACGGCTAATTTTTTTCGCTTTTTTGTCTATTTTGAAAAAATGAAATAAAAAATATGTAGTTTAATTGAAAAAACTGTAGAAAAATTTAAAATAAACAAAATATTGACATTTTTCATTATACATTGTATTATTTACGTGGAAAAATTGTTATTATTTATTTAAATTATAATTTTTTTATACCAGTGCTATTTGTAACCATTAAGCAAAATAATAATGAATCATATATATAAATAATATATAAATAATTTGTATTGCAGAAACAAAGTTAGCTCTTCACACACAATCCTAACTAAATAGTTATGACACTTTTTGTTTTGATTATCATCAAATATTTTGTGGTGATGTAGCAATTTTAGCAGATTTTTCTTTAAACACCTGAAGTTAAACTATCACCAGAACTCTTCTATAAAAATTAATCTTTCTCTCAAACTAGCAATTTGTTTTATATACATGCCATCTCTACCTTTCGTTCTGGCCGTTGACGATCTGAGAGATCTTCTTAATCAGCTTCCGCCTCTCTACTTGATGGTTAGTGATTTCAATTTTCACCATCGCTCCTGGGGATCCTATCATTCAAATCAGAGGGGAAACTTGCTCATGGGATTTTGGGTTAAGTTGCAAGCAGTTGTTCTAAATGATGGATCTGCTACTTACGTGTGTCCAATGATTAGAATATGGTTGGCTATCGATTTGTCAATCTGCAGTCTAGTTTTGAGAGCCAAGATCTACTGGTACTTTTTAACCTATCAGGGAGTGGTCACACACCCATTGCCATAGCCCTAGATTCATTTCTGTCTCCAATAAATAGATCTCGACTATGACAAACAGCAGATTGGACCAATTTCTATAACAATCTAAGAAAGAAATAAGTACATAATAATAGGTATTAAAGCCTGACATTTTATATCATCCTTTATTTCAGCAGCAGGAATGAACATAGCTAAATCCTCATTCCAGTTTTTGAAGGATAGGAGAACATTTCTAAAATCCTTTAATAGATTTCTCACTGAAGAAAATCTTTCATAGTTCAGAAGATCTAGAGCTAAACAAGATGATTCTTCAGATCGAGTCAACGCCAGTCCTGGTTGAATTACACTGACCAAATAAAAAGAACCATTCCTGCATGTGACATGTGGAAACAATTGTGTCCAGTGTGCTGCAAACCTCCTCTACCTTCCATTATTGGTCTGAAACGCAGTGGAGATGTAGTGGCTGAGCCATTAACAGTTTCAAATCTACCAGCAACATTTGCCGAAATTTCAAAAACATCTTCATATAGTCTGAAATTTCAATTTTTGAAAGGAACTCCACATTCTTAAAGCTCTGAGTGGAGCAAATGAGAGGCAGGGAGCAAATGAGAGGCAGATAGTAACTGCATGCTCAAGATTTATAAAGCCACCATTCGTTCTTGGTTAGATTATATATGCCATGCATATGGGTTAGTAAGACCCAGAGCACTCAAAATGTTGGCCACTGGAGTTTTTTATTCAACTCCTTTTGTTAGTCTTCTTGTAGAGACTGGCAAACCATCTCTTACTCACAGATGACATCAGCTATCCCAAAATTAATTTTACTCCTCAACCATTAAACCAGGTAACTCTGAATTTGATTTATTAGTTATAGTTAACCTTAGAACTGGCTAAAGACTCTTGGAGAGTCATGTGTTGTGTTCTCTCATTGGTAAAAGACTGATGGTGAGTCTTTTGACCAAGGTGTTTTTATCGTGTTTATTTAAATCCAAATACAACTTATAATGTAATCTATAATTATATTATTGAGTTCAGAACATTTGCTGAGTATTGTGATATTAGATATTTGAGATATACACAATAAACAACTTTATCAATTATAAACTTTGGTAAGAAATCACAATTGTTGTGGTAGCACAACTGACAAACATGTAATATTGTACATCCTTTTCTGTCTTCATTATTGAAGTTGAATAGTTTTCTGAAGTTTATTGGTGGTACCACTATCTTCTATATCTCTTGGGCTACAATCTAGTCATCTGTTCATTACTGCTGCTACTTTGGTATTCGAATTAAGAATTTTATTCCATAACGTAGCTTGGTGAGTTTCTGTTTTGACGAAAGACTCGTGTAAGAGTCTTTTTGGTTTTTTGCTGTTTGTAAGAAACTTATACAGTAGCACTTTTCATGGATGTTATGATGTTACTTAACACTATCAGGAATTCTACATTGGACAACGTTTCAAACATTAACTTTATAGTTTGTTATATATTTTTTATTGAAGTGAAAAATTTTTTTTTTTTTTTTTTTTTTTTTTTTCGCTGGTATCCTGGCAGCTGAGTCTAAAAATGGACTGTATGTTGTTTTGGAATTGTTTGGACTCCTATTGTTTACAATTATGAATATGAGCGAAGGAAGTACCATTATTGGATCCTTTCAAATGTACCTAACCTTTTATAATGTGAAAAAAAAATATATTGTTTAATTTTAATGATTTTTCCTAAAAAAAAAATCAAAATTCTGATTGAACAGTGAGAATTTAATAATAAACACAAATTTATGTTGTAAAACTATTATGATTCACGTAGACCAACCTGTTTTCTTCAAATTGAATTATATAAATAATAATTATAATTGATATTTTGAATTATGCAAGACAATTTTCACACTTTTTGGTTACTTTTACTAGTTTCCCCATACAATAGTAACCAATAATGGAACATCATTGACTTTTGAAAAACTTTCAAGGCATTTCTCTGATCCAGTGATATAAAAAACAAACTAACCATTCCAACTCATCCATAAACAAATCTTGGGCAAGCTGAGAGAAACGTACTAATTGTGAAAAAGTGTTCAAAGCCATTGATTATTGTAAAAGGGTGGGAAAGTTCAGAATTCTACTAAGCACACAAGTCTAGCTGAGTTAATGCGGAAAGATACACTACATATGAGACTTGATCTGGTGAAGAGAGATTTTCTATCTGCACAAAGAGAGCGTCAGTTTGAGGATACTACTATATTTCAGAAGCCAATAAGAGAGTTTTAAGTTGGTGAATCAGTTTCAAGTTCGTTCTCATCATGCGGGAAGTTTTCAAGTTATCAAGTGAAGTTTTTGGTACAATTACTGAGGAAGAAGAATTACTTTGCTGTGTTTAGTAAAGGTTCTACTTTGCTACTATCTGAAGATATTTCAACCAGAAATGGAAACTCGTAGTTAAACCAGCCAGTGAGTAGCGATTCAGAACAGAATGCGAATGATGTACATCCCTCAAATTAGTCACTAATCATTAATGACTCAAACTCAAGATGTTCCAACAGAACTAGATCTATGTTAACTCTCTCCCGCTCATAATAACTCGAGGCGCCCGTGGTGCTACTGAACCCTATTAATTCGCTACTCCGACACAGAATGCTCGACTCGCGGTGCCCGCGACTGACACGTTTCGCTATAGTTTTATTATTTTACTAGTCAACATTACAATGTAAATAAACAAATAAACTTACTTATTATTTAGAAATGTCCACTCCTTGTGGTTGGTGATACGTCATAGCATGTTGAACTAGAGACATTTTATTTGGTCACCAACAAAATACTCAGTGACTTCAGGAAGATCATAAATTCCCATATAAATTTCAATTCCTACGAATGCTTTCATTTCATGTACAGTTACTGGTGTCCAATTTAAATCCTGTTTGTTACTTTCATTTTGTTTATAGACAGCGTAGGAATTAGTACATGACACGAGATTCTCAAAAAATTAATTTCCTCCCAACAATAGATTTAAAAAATCGATTTCAGATGAACCCACCAGCAAAGAATGACCACATCTGCTATCAAATATATTAGGCTCAACATAGTTTATTACATGAGACCAGGGTGGGGGCAGGCGAAGGGGTGCGGGCAGAGCACAGTGGCACCGAGCCCAAGCTGTTGGTTGGGCAGGAGCAGTTTCAAGGTCATCTACACCAAACTCAACCACTAGCATCACTCCTGACATCACTGTGATCATTCAGAACACCGTTTCAACACAGATATCACTACTTTCACTCGAATCTTCACTATCACCACAAATTGAAAAATCAATTTCACTGTCGCGAAGAGTAAGACTAGGCCCAGCCATGTTTTCCGCTAAACTAATCAAAATTAAAACAATAAAAGCGTTATTGCACGAGAGAATAGGAAGGAATAACGGTCTCCTTATAGCAAAACAGTCGTAATAGTTTTGAATATTGCCGCTAGAGCACAGAAGAAGATACTAAAGCAGTGCAAGTCAATCTGAGTCTTGTGCTCTATAGTGGCTAAAAGCTGTCCAAGTTGATTAAAGTCTTTCGTGCGGGAGAGGGTTAGGAATGGATATGTAAGGGGAAGACTGTCATGAGATTTTTTTTTTTCACATCACGCTCTGTGTATTTTGTTCCTTATGTTAACATCTGTTTGATAGTTTCAAAATATATGAGTATGAGTTCAGAAAGAACGGGGTTTTTAAGTTTTGCAGGTTTGGAGAGTCCGATTGTCAAGATTTTTTGTTATGTTGATACTCATGCTCCTGAAGTATAATGAAATTTCCTTCCACCTGTATTCATTGTTAATAATTGTCAGTGGTAGCTGCAAAGGTTAGATGTGTTTTATGAACTCAGCATTGTTTGTTTAAAAAAAAATAGATCAAAGTCTGCTATGAGTAAAACACAGTTTCACAAGTGGTATAAACGTCTCAGAGATGGCTGTGAAGACAAAGATGATGAACGCTCCGGATGCTCCAGCACACCAACAACCTGAAGAAGTTGAAGAAATGGTTAAGATCAATCGTAACTGGATATTACGATCAGGAAGCCGCTGATAATGTTGGCATATCAATTGGCTCATGTCATGAAATGTTTTTGAACGGTTTGGGTATGAAATGTATAACATCAAAATTTGTTCCAAAATTGTTGAATTTTGAACAAATACAACGGCGAATGGAAGATTTTCTGGAGTCACTAAATTAAATTAATGACAATGCAGAATTACTGAAACGTGTTCTAACAGGTGATGAAACATGAATTTACGGATTTGACGTTGAAACTAAGGCTTAATCGTCTCAGTGGAAGCAATCTGGATCGGTAAGACCGAAAAAGTCTCAACAGGCTGTCCAGTAGAACATGAAAATCACTGTGTTTTATTTTAATGGCATAGACATCATGAATTCTTGCCACAAAGTTAAACTGTCAATAAGGATTACTACCTGCAGGTTCAACGCCGTTTATTTGAAACAATCTGAAGAAGAAAAAGAAAAAAACCGTTCAGAATTATTGCAAAACAATTTATGGCCTTTACTCAATGAAAATACTTCTGCTCACATTTCATTGCTTGTTCATGAATTTTTGACCAAAAACAGTACTGTAACAATGCCTCAGCCTTTATATTCTCCAGACATTGTTCCATATGACTATTTTTACTCTGTACTTATCTTTATGGCATCATTTTACAAGCATAGGTGACATTAAAAGTGCATCACTGAAAGATGTAAAGGTTATTCCAAAGCTTTGAGTTTGAGAAGTGTTATGAGGATTGAAAAAAAGCACTGGCAAAAGTTCATAATATGTAATGGAGTCTATTTTGAAGCTAACAACATTAGTGTAGATGAATAAATAAAAATGAAACTTCCTGTTACTTTTTTAACATACCTGGTATACATCACCAATTTCCCTCTTAATTAACAACGACCCAAGTTCCTTTTGATTTATTTATATATATATATATATATATCTATATATATAAAAATGAAACTGTTCGTGTGTAACAGCATCACTCACAAACGGCTGGACGGATTCGCCTAATTTTTTTTTTAATTTGTTCGTCTTGATCTGTAGAAGGTTATATGATACTTTTTTATCCCTTTCCCGATTCAGGATTCCGCCCCACTGGTTACAGAAATACCCGTAAGAAATGCATTGCAGCAAACATATGTTATTAAGTGAAAGAGTCTTTTCAAATTTTTAATCAGCTGTTCTTTGTAAACATATATAATGCGACAAAAATATATTTATATATAAATTTCTTTACACTTATAGTTTTAAAGCATAGAGTAAGCTTAATAGAAACGACAAATTTTGTTTAAACTGTTTCTGCAATCATAATATATAAAAATGAATGTTTGTGTGTTTGTCCTTTATAGACTCAGAAACTATTGGACCGATCACTATGAAAAATTTGTATTTTTCTATGTAGAAGGTTTATACGCAATGCCCATTGATGTAACTAACCACCAGGCTGTACTGCAAGATATAAAAGTTATCAAAGCGCCTGCACATTATAAACTGCAATTACAACACAGTAGTTACGTATATTAAAATATCCAAACACTATTTGAAGGCAAAGAAATATACGGGCAAAGCTTAAGAGACGCGTGCGAAGCCGCGGGAAACAGCTAGTATCTATATATATAAAAATGAAACTGTTCGTGTGTAACAGCATCACTCACAAACGGCTGGACGGATTCGCCTAATTTTTTTTTTTAATTTGTTCGTCTTGATCTGTAGAAGGTTATAGGATACTTTTTATCCCTTTCCCGATTCAGGATTCCGCCCCACTGGTTACAGAAATACCCGTAAGAAATGCATTGCAGCAAACATATGTTATTAAGTGAAAGAGTCTTCTCAAATTTTTAATCAGCTGTTCTTTGTAAACATATATAATGCGACAAAAAATATATTTATATATAATTTAATTACTACACTTATAGTTTTAAAGCATAGAGTAAGCTTAAGAGAAACGACAAATTTTGTTTAAACTGTTTCTGCAATCACTGTTAAACATAGACTTTACTATCCAGATAATACAATTCAAATTTGACGTAAAAATTCACCTTTAACTGCAATATTTATTTAATATAAACCATGCTCATGCTTGATCAGAAGAGCAATGCAGATATCATAATTACTATCTTACGTTGGCTACAAATATAAAGAATGTTATAAAATCAACCTTAGTTGTTTTTTTTTTGACAGAAGTATCAGGAATGTGGTACATACCTTCATAATGCGCCCAAGAAGCTCACGAAGGAACGACTATCAATTATCTCAGCAATGTTTAGAATGTGATAGAAAATGAATAAGTGAATATAGTGTACTGTTTTCAACGAGAAAATTGCGTGCGAAGCCGCGGGAAACTTATTGAAATGCGCAGCAAAGCGCGCCGGGTCCGCTAGTATATATATATAAATGTATTAGTTATATTTTTTGAAATTTTTACTACATAAAAATAGGCTTGCAGTCTTTTACAATGTTTAGAATAATTTTGGTATTACTTGTACCCAAATCATGATGTAATTCTATTTTTCTAATAGTAGAAATTTGTATAGTAAAACTTTCATTATCTAGTCAAATTTTAGATTTTTCTAGACATTTCCTAAACTCATCATAAATTGTAGTTTTAAATCTGTGTTTATACAACTAGATTTTAGTTAGTGCTAATAATATTAACAGTACATCCTCTGTATTGATTATCTCATACTCTCCATAATTTGCACTTGTAAGTGAATTATCAAAACAACTAGCTGAATTAGAGGCTACTCTTCAAGATTCACCATTTTAATCTTATTTTAACCAAATTGTGTGATAAAGTTCCAAAAGACTTGTAAATGGTTATCCTTTTACATAATATTAATAGTACTTTGGCAACCTTTTAGTCTTCACAAAACTCAAAACTTACTTAACTTCTTTGTGTAACACCAGACGCTTGCTGGGACCGTGATGCCACTGAGATTTGGAATTCATAAAGTGCGAGGGCTGCTTAACCAAATATCAATGACTATCTTATTTGTAATTTAGAAAACTGTTTGTTACTGAAAACCAATAACATTTTATTATTTTTGAATCCCAGGTTCCTCAGAGCTACCTTCTTGACTCTGGCTCTTTTACCCTAATATAACATTGCACATACAAGGTTTTATGGGCAGTACATAAATATTTATTGTATTAAGTGATCTAATCATACTTATATGTTTATCTCTTTTGACATATTGGACAAAACGGCTATTTCAGGTATTAAGGTAACACATCATATATGTATTAGAGCGGGTTCACAATTTTTAGGTGTTTAAAAATTAAAAAAAGAATATTGTAAGTAATATTGCTTTCTATATACTCGTATGTAGTATTGTAAGATAATCCAAGTAATATTAAATCATGTTTAAATCATTCTTTTTATCTGTTTCAGAATCGAGAACTTCAAATAATGAGGCGTTTAGAACATTGTAACATAGTTAAACTAAAATATTTCTTCTATTCAAGTGGAGATAAGGTATGTAAATTTAAAATAAAACTTGTGTGTATATAAGAAAGTTGAAAGATAAGTGTAGTTTAAGAAAGTTAAAGTATAGAACCTTGTTATTAAAATAAGTTATACTCGTTGAATGGAACAGATGCAGTTGTAACTAACAGTGGGAATCTTACTATAATTTAAAATGTGTTTAACATATCAAACTCGGTCATTGAAGTGTGATCTAAATTATGATGATTAATGGATGATTGATTTTAATGACTACATTAATTAACCCATTAGCATGTCAATTTGTATTGGCAGTATAGCTCTTAGAAATTTTGATTTTGATTTAGATGAACAGTATTTAGCTGTCATTGCTATTGAAACATGCAATTTTACACTTTGTGGAATACAGCAAGGGACTCTCATGCTTTTCCAATATATTTTTCAAACTCAATTTTAAATGGAGGAGAAAAATCGCACTGTTGGGTCAACATGTTCCATGAGATCGTAAATCCCTCACTCATTTTGATAGCTTTTAATTTAGCTTTTAGAAAATCATGGCCAAAGAAAATTTGCAACAATAATTAATCTTTGAGTAAATACAATCCCTGTAGACCTGTTACAAGAACTAGTCATTGGACATAATTTAGGTACAGTGATAAATACTATACGAATCCAAAGATGCAGAATTAACTCATCCAGTTTTTTTTATACAAGTTTGAACATACATTGTTACTCCCGTTTCTCCATTAACGTTTGATAAAGCTTAAGATGACAGGAAACTAAAATCTGGGCCATAGCATAAAAATCCATCTATTGTTTGTCACCATTTTTTAGTAGCAATTTACTTGTAATATAAGCCATGCGTGTTTCAGAAGTATGTGAATCTTAGTGATTTTTTTTACTAAAACTTTTGGTAATATGGAGCTGAATTAATTTGGCCACTCTAATAGAGGGAGAACATTCATTAATTTAAATTCAAATATCTTTATTTATCACATTTCCATTTTATATGTAAACAGCAAATAGATAAAACTGATGAAATTGTCAAGTTTTCTAAACCTAAATATTATACTAGATGGAGTTTTAAACAAATAATTAACTTGTCTTAATTGTGTTTTTGTATGTCATTTTGTTTAGCTGTATTAGAGAGTTAAAAATTTTAACTCATTATTAGTGGTTTACTTTGTTTTTTTAGCCAGTTCTCTTTTAGTTTTGCTGGATTTGACCCTTTTTGATGATTAACCACAGACATGTGAGAGCGCGCCTTGTGCCCCCAGCAGCAAACCTGCACAATCTAAAATACCTTTTACATCACTAAACAATGAATGCCTGTATTATTTGGAGAGTCATAATTGTTTAACTGAACACATTTGATAATCTAACGGAGAATGGAAGAAACACCTCCATTCTCCATTATATAGTTTCCATTATGTCTCATAGAATGTAGTGGCGTATTCTATTCAGTTTCTTTTTAGTTATAATTTCTCGCTGATTCACTGTTGCTTATCATATGTTTCTGAACAGCAAAATAATATAAATATTCATTTGATTCTATTTTATATTTGTTTACATTTTTTGATACATTTAGTAATTTTACGTAGCTTATGGACGTCATATTTATGGATTGCAAGCTATTGGACTTAAGTGCAGAGCTGTCTGAGAATTCAATTCGAGGCGATTGGCTGGAGAAGGTTAAGAAACTGTTAGCTGTTAACAATTGTGTACTGTGATCATGTTTGTTTCTACATTACTTGGCATTTTGTTCCAGAAGGACGAAGTATATTTGAACCTAGTGCTGGAATACATCCCAGAGACTGTTTATAAAGTGGCCAGGCATTATAGTAAATCGAAGCAGACTATACCTATTAGTTTTATAAAGGTAAGATTAACCAGTAATCAGTCAGAATTTACAGTTTAGTTGTATTTACCCATCTTGAAACCACAACGACGTATATAACTGACTGGATATAGTGTATGGCCTGACCATCCGGAGTACACTATAACTAGTGTTTGATAAATTTGCAGATAATAGTGCCTTTATCAGATAATGAAAAAACATGTTAATGAGAACTTTTTTCATTAGAGTAAAAATTTAACCAATTGCGGATCACTAACTAAATATCTGATTATGAAGTAGCTGGGCCTGGCACGGTGATGAGCGCAAAAAACCTGCTATTGAAATTACAACAAAACATTTTTGTAAATATAATAAAATGTACACATATGTATCAAATTTGCTTATATAGAATAACATGTATCACATAACAAAAACAACATGTGACATCCAGTTTTTATTTGTCTATTCAACTTTTATTTACCAAATCAAACAATTTTTATCTCATTGAATCTCTTTTGATCAATTTGATGAATTTCGAGAGATGAGAAGGTACAACAATCATATGGATGGCTATGACAGCAGCCATACAAAAAAATTCATTTTATTGTTTCTGGATTTCATATTTAGTATTAGTTTTGTATCTGAATAAATTTTTGTTGTACTTGAGTAACTCGAAACTATTCAATAGTAGTTTTTATCCTAAATCTCCTATTTGTATTCTATTTAATTTTAAAATATTCACACATCCTTATCATCAAGTCATATTTCAGAATATTCCTTGCATATTGCCTCAAACCTAATTACCTAATGTTGAAAAAAGTTAAATGAATTTTATGACTTTATCCAGTATTCTTTCTTTATGTATGCTTTTTCAATTAATTTTGATCCATTTTTATACTTTAATAGTATACACATTTATAATAAGTTTGGGAAAAATCAGCATACTTGTACTACTCATAACATAACTTCATGAAATAAAATTTGGCCATAGTTGTTTGAGCTATCACAAAAGGGTTTTGTAATAAAGTCACCAATAGTGTAATGAAGTAAAGAAATATACAGATGAAAGTTAACAAATTCATTCTTAAAATTTATTCTCCCGGTTCGTAATGAACTGTCATGATAATATCCGCCAACACCAATATAAGAGGAGTAAAATTATATGGAAAACACTAATTAAATTTTGGTTTGTCACCAGTTGTACATGTATCAACTGTTCCGAAGTCTGGCCTACATCCACTCATTAGGCATCTGCCACCGGGACATCAAGCCTCAGAACCTGCTGCTGGACCCTGAGACCGGAGTGCTCAAGCTCTGTGACTTTGGTTCCGCCAAACACTTGGTCAAAGGAGAGCCCAATGTCTCATACATCTGCTCACGGTACTACCGTGCACCGGAGCTCATCTTTGGGGCCATTGACTATACTACTAAAATAGGTAATTTAGCACTTTGTATAAGCTCATATGAAAACTTACAAACATATTGAAGTGCAATCTTTAAATTTGGCAATATCAGTAACATCTTGTTTCGCACAAAAGTGACAACAATCGATTTTCCAAGAAAGTAGCACTTAAATAAGTAAAAGTTTTCATAAGAATGGTCCAGAGAATGTCTCTGCATGGGCTAATGCAGGGTGACCACCCGACCTTGAAAACCGAGAATAAGCCGGGAATCTTCTTGTTGAACCGGGAAAATCACAAATGATTTTTCTGTTTCTAAGAACTCGTGAAATCAAGAAATAATTGACAGCTCCTTGAATCAAGAACTGATTAATCTCTAAACACATTATTTTACTTAAATAAGTAAAAGTTTTCATAAGAAATAAATGTGAATGCAAATTGGAGGTATCTGTAAAACATCACTTAGTTTTAGTATTGATTAAACAAATTAGGTACCTAAGTACAATAAAGGAAAATTACATGTGAAATTGTTCTCTAATTGTATTTCAATTTTGTTGCTTCTCCTGACAATCCTCTTGTATGTAGATTCAAAATGTGATTCTCACATAATTTTAGATCAGGGGGAAGAAGTAGCAACAATGTAGGATGGTGCTTTTAATCTTATTCAATGTTTTATTTATTCTGTTTTTTTCCTTTGCCAATAGAGGTATAAAGAACCAATATAGTTTACAACTCCTATATTCATTATAGGAGAAGGTGTGTTTCCCTAGATGTCTTAGGGAAATGTTATTAATTGCATTATGGACTTTGAAAGTTTAGTCAGGATTATATTATGTTTCAATCAGTTAGTTACTAGTGTGAAACAGCTGTAGCTAGTTCCACGGAGGTTGTGTTATTAATTTCAAAGCCAGCTAGTTTTACCTACAGGACTTGAGATCAAATACTCTGTAGCTATTTTAAAATAAAACTGTAAATTCAATAAAATTCATATTATTAAGTACTTATTCATAAAGTTTTTCATTTTTTAAATAGAATGGCTCAAGGTAATGTATACTTATTTATTTGTTGATGTATTAAGAAGATTGAAGCACATGTCAGACTGGGTCATTGTGGAAGGGTTGCGTTAATCCCACAGCGAACAAGTTCGTGGTCCAGAGAGCGTCCCCTCTTGGACTAATGCAGGGTGACCACCTGGCCAGGAAAACTGGGAATAAGCCTGGAATCTTTCTGTCGAATCGGGAAAATCACAAAAAGATTTTCTGTTTCTAAGAACTTGTGAAATCAAGAAATAACTGACAGCTCCATGAATCCACAGCTGATTAATCTCGAAACACATTATTTTACACCACATGGTGCATGAAACTGTGAATGAAGGACAAAATATGTTCATGAGCTCCATCTGATGCCGATTGATCACTAGTGCAGTGGAGCTTTATCTTGATTAGTTTTACCAATCCATTGGACAGTCAAAGTCTGTCACCAATCGTCTGAGGCATCGGCCACTGTACAAACGGTATACTGTAAGCAGCAGAATATTATCATATGTTTTGCAGTTTAATAAGTGATGAATCCCGGTTTTTTGACAATACCAAAATGTCAGTTGGAGTTTTACCAGACCTGATAAGGCACCTTTTGGAGAAGAAAATAGTGGATTTGCCCCAAGTAAAGCCAAGAATGGGTTGTTTTCATGTGACATGATGCACAGCAATGACAGCTTGAGCTGATGGCTGAGTGGCAGGAGAAACATTTAATGTTGAGTTGGCGGCGGATCAGCAGCACTGTGTGGTACTGCCCTGCCGCTCACGTCTGTCATGGCCAGTGTCGAGCCTTCTCCATATCTATAATACACACATTAAACTTAAAGTTGACGCTCCAACGCTCACCGCGTAACCCTGGAACTGGCAGACGCACGATATCGGGCGTTTTAACATGTCTTTTATTTCTCAATATTACGTACTTAAAACACGATCAAAAAGTATCTGTATTGATACCAATTGAAAGAGGAAGGTTCAATTTATGTAAATAATACACTAACAAATAATTTTATCATTTTGTTACACGTCCATACGTTTTATAATCTCTGAACTGTTTGTTTACATTCTCCTGCGTACCGCGCTAGTTGCGCGTGCAGTGATGAGTCAACTGGTTCATTCGGCTATTATTATTTCGTCAGCTGCTTGGTGTTCTGTCTGGTTTATTGTTTGTTTGAGTTCGTTGTAATGATGGTTGTGTATATGACACAATAATAGTAAGTTTTTTGTGCGTGTTTACGTAATGGATCGTAATTTCAGCGATCGTCCAAGTGAATTTGAGAACTAGTTGTACATGAAATAAACAACGTTGAGTTGTATATAATATAAGCAACATTGAGTTGTACATGAAATAAGCAATGATGTATCGCGGCTAAAACTTCGATTTAGTGTTTGAACGATTGCTACTCACACACATTCTGATTTTTTGTCAGATTACATAGGTTAAAATCAAAGAAAGTGTTTTGTTATGTTTCGATATCAGTCACATCCAAACCTCAACTTAACTAGCTGCTTGTACACTGGCAAAAAGTTGTGCAAGTTTTGTGTCCAACAGTAAACAAATTGCTAGTGTAAATGGGCAAAGAGCTCACGAGCGCTGCCGCCACCAGTGTCAGACAGTTGTTTGTAAGAACTGGAGATTAGTGTCAACAATTAAAATTTCAATTATAAACATTGCAGAGACATCACTGCTGTGTGTGACTAGACTTTGTATTGGCTCCTGCAACAACCAGCATACAGCTGTGGCAAGTACTTGTGACAGTTCTCATGAGTAAAATTGCTTATCTCGTTATGATATATGGTGGTTTAATATTTTTAATTTACCCTAAGTACCCACACAATAATTTCCATTGGAAAAATAATTTGGTACTGAGGGTACAAATATTTTTATTTTAATCGGTGGTCAGGGGGTTAATGCTGTATATTACATGTTAACAGATGTTTGGAGTGCGGGCTGTGTACTAGCGGAACTGCTGCTAGGACAGCCGATATTCCCCGGAGACTCCGGAGTGGATCAACTGGTCGAGATCATAAAGGTCCTCGGCACCCCGACTCGGGAACAGATCCGTGAAATGAATCCGAACTACACAGAGTTCAAGTTCCCCCAGATAAAATCACATCCATGGCAAAAGGTATGTGCCTTTGCTTAGATAGTTCTACTAATTCCATAAAAATAGTGAATTAATGCCCTATATTTTGTTTGTAGTCTTTTCAGGTATGCTTTAAATTATTTAGAATTCTAAGTAACAAGTAAAATATCTTCTAAAGTTGTGTGGATTAGTAGATACAAGTACCTATAAGTTCTATAAATATATCATCAGCTGTTGGACTACCACACTACTATTTTATTTTAATGTAATTTTATCTAATTTCGAGTCCATTACAGCCAATAGGATACAATACAATACAATAATATTGTATTGTTACATACAATAGTATTGTATTTTTATATACAATAATATTGTATTGTTACATACAATAGTATTGTATTGTTATATACAATAATATTGTATTACATACAATAGTATTGTATTGTTATATACAATAATATTGTATTACATACAATAGTATTGTATTGTTATATACAATAATATACAATAGTATTGTATTGTTATATACAATAATATTGTATTGTTATATACAATAGTATGTAAATGCTTAGTTTAGTACTTTCCTCATATTTATAACGTGTTTATTAATTTAAAATAGTTAGTGAAGTTTGCTAAACCCACAATTGATTCCTGATGAATAGAAATGAAGAAAACATAAATATTAAAGAATGTTTTACATTGATTATATTAGTTTTTGGTTGTAATTTTAAAAAGTTAAGACGTGGTTTTGTGATACTTTAACCCTCTCCCGCTCGCAAGGCATGAATCGGCACGGCCTCCACATAGCCACTGCAGCTTAAACGGCACAGATCGGCACACACTGCTTTACCCAATATAGCCGATAAGTGCTGCTCTCGAGTAGCAATGTTTTGTACTACTACGGGTTGTTTGGTTTCAGGAGACCATTTACTATACTTTTACAGTAGATTTATTCCATTATCTTGCTATTTATATTAGTTGTGCGGAAAACAATGGCGGGTTGTAGTCGTACACTTCGTGACAGTGAAATCGATCTCGTTATTAGTAGTGATTGCGACGATTCAAGTGAGTGTAGTGATGTACCAGAGCTTTGTGAAGTGGTTGGTGGCATTGAGGATGTAGTTCGGAGTAATCACAGTGGCAGTGGCAGTGACGGTGAGCCAGACAAAGACCTTCACCAAGTAACTGCGCAACAAACAACCCCGCGCCACCGTCGCCCAGCTGTCCGTGTGCCCCCTCCCTGGTCTCGTACAATCAACTTCATTGAACCAATATATAGTAAAATAATTAATATATATAATTATTGTTAATTACAATGACAGAACGTGTGTAAGTTGAGGCGCCGCGTATTTTGACCAAGCACGACCGGCAGAGCGAATTAATTGAGGTTAGAAGCACCGTGAGCGCCTGGAAACAATACGAGCAGGAGAGGGTTAAGTTGAAATTTAAGATAAATTGGAGTGTTAAAGTGAACAAGGAAGGAAATTATTTTATTTTAATTTAACGAATTTATTTAATAAAACTTATCCCAATCAAAACCCTGTATCTAAAGCATGAGTACATAAAACTATCCAACGTTAAAAGACCATTAAAGATCACCCCAAACCTGGACGACCAAAATTTGCTACAAATGAGATGTCACTTAATGGGTCTTCACATTTAAACATATTGAGATGCTCCCCAAAATCCCATTTTGGAGAAATGGGCAAAGAAGAAGAATCAATACACAGTCACAATAAGATGTAACAGTGACTAAAAAGTTTACTTCTATTTCCTAGAAAGGTGTCCTGAGTTCCATCCTCCATCTCTATCCATCAAAAACTAAATAGACTGCATCCATACTTTTAACTCACACTGTATTATGCTTGTTTTACAACTGTTTACACCACTTTGATGGTATATAATATCAACTTTAATATAAGTTTTGCTGACTTATAAGTTTAGTTATAGTATCTTACCTTTATTTATTATTACTGTATGTATTTTACAACTGAAATCATAAAGCTTCTAAACTTTAGCTGGAATTCTTTTTATCTATTAGACTAGAATATCAAGAAAATGGACACCAGTACTGTTTTATTGTGGTTCTGGTGCCAATTCTGCATTTTGTGGTCTTTAAACAAAATCTTATCACCTTTACTTCTAAAAGACGACAAATCAATAAGCATTCATGAGTCATCTCTAAGGACTTGAGAGGATAGTGCACTGTCAAATAAGTGGATTTTTACAATCCCACAATATTCCATGGGTAACACAGTAGGGAGGCTGCGTTTCTATAGACAATTAACGATTTCAGTGTGCCATGGATCAAAGACAATGTACTATTTTAGTTTTTATTCAAAGACTTTTGACTCAGTTAACTATAATCAATTATACTAGCACAATTAAACATATGGGGATTTTTTAGTTGGTTACTTTTTGTATGAGATCTTATATTGTAGATTAATGGCAGTACACCAATATTTATAATACCTTGTCTTATTTAAGAACTGGTTTTGTTGGTGTACCACAAGGATTTATGCTTTAGCCTTGATTGTTTGCTGAACATACAAAAGACATAATTACTGCAATGACTTTTACTCATATTCTAACAACTATCAACAAGCAACCCAATGCCCAGTGTAAAACAAGTAAATGTTGACTGTTAACAATGTCAGTGAGGGTATTAAACAAAGGAACTAAGACTTATCTCAAACAAAACAATTCACAGGAAATAACAGTGAACCACTGATACCTTACTGCAGCAGTGTTAGGAGTTGAGGACCAATTATTAACTCTACGATGCACTGGTCCAAACATACTATAGAAGCTTTAAGAAAGTCTTTGCTGCAATGCTATTGAAGAAAATGTTAAAGTTTTTTACTGTTTCATATTAAATTGTTACTCTTAAAAACATTGGTATTTCCATACTTTGACTACTGTACTGGCTCTGTGATTAATGATGTGACATTGAATTTTCAACAGTAAGAAACAATTTTCATAGTAGCCAGAATTGTTGTTTGATTTATCAAAAAGTAATCATATCACTTCGTACTATATTTACATGTCAATCTGATTTGAGGAGCACTTGAATTTTGAACGGTAAATATTGTTTTCAACCATATATTTTGTTATTGATATTAAACTTTATTTGGTACAACGGAAGCACAAGAAATAACTGCACTAGATCATGAATACTGTGAATTCCATGTTATAGAACACCAATATTTAGTAATCCATCATTCTTATTGCATGCTGTACATCATTGTTAGAGTATGGGATTTTCTCCTAGACAGCGTTGAAGACTGAGAATCCGGACACAGTTCAGCTTAACTTTGAAAAGACTCGGATGGCCATAGCTGCCAAGAGTGAAGGCATGGTCTTGAGTGTAAGAAGACAGAATGAATGACTGAGTGAATAGGATTAAAAATGTATTTTTGGTGAAATATAACTGTTACTTTTGCAAAATAACACTTCTTTTGTACTTTAAGCTACTTCAAAACAATATTTAGATTAGAGCTTATATTTACTTTCTTTTCTGTAGTTATTAAATGTTAATTACCTAGTTGTTGTTGTTAGGATGTAAAATGTAAGTATTTTATTAGTAGGTTACAAAAATAATGTTTTTAATAAACTAATAGTAATAAATTAAAACAACTTTAAGCTGATTAAATATTAGATACTGTATCATATCATACTATTCACATAGTCTCAAGAAAATGAAAAGAATAAAAACATTTATTTATTTTTAAAAAGCACTTATTCATAAAAACTCTTTTCTTTTAAAAATAGACAGCCTGCTCTCCTCATGTAAGTCATAGGGAAGCCTATTGTAAATTGAGATGGAAAGGACCACTATTAATCCTGTACCAACAAGCCCAGTTTGGGTGATTTGCAAGGTTTTTTTAAAGTTATAAATGTATTCGATATGTGCAAATGTACACTTATTATATTTACTCCCCAAAGTTTGTATATTGAACTGGAAATTAGCACTTCTATTAGCACTCATAGAAAGATATTACGTTACCAAAATTAGTGGTTGCTGAGCATTTTAGCGCAAACCCACAAATATGTAGGTCTCTGTTTGTTACACAATTTTTTTTGTTTAAACCCAAAATAGCCTAAATATTCAGAATTGTTCATCCAATAAGAAAATATGAAACATTTTGTAATAATATAAAATGTAAATAAAATATTGCTTTATATACAATCCCCACAATTTTTATGACGTAGCAATCCCAAATTTAGGTTCTATTAGCTAAATGCAAATATATGTCTTCGTAAAAAAGTAAAAATAAAAAAGTATTTTTTTTTAACAATGTTTTATGCAAAACAATAATTTTATCACGTAGCGTACAATCTACACTTTGCGTTGTACATGTTGTAAATGTTTATAACTGCCTAAAGCGGTTGGTGTTGCCTCGAAAGTCTGGCTATTTGCGCATTCAAATAAGCAGGTGTCAGGCGATGTTATAAATTTAAAAACCTTCTTGAATTAAATCTGTGTTAAAAATTAAATGTTTTAAATAGTGGTTTACAAAATTACAAGCCCAAGATAAGACTAAGAGGCCAAGCTCCATAATGAGACCAATGTTCAATGTTTTGGACTGCCCGGTCAAGAGTAGAAGTTAAGCTGGTTATTTAATAATAACTCTTTAAATATAACTCTAAAATTACATACTCAAAAACAATATAATTAATTGTATCTTATCTTTTATAAAAAATTGTTTTAATTAGATTACAAGTTTCTTAGTTATAAATTTTCAAAGTTGCAGTTTGGTTGAATAGTGCCAAAAAACATTACTTTTTTTGTTGTTACCAACATAAACACTGGAAGTTATTGTTTGTAAATTATTTGCTTTTATATGTCTAAATGCAGAAATGAAGAAGCTAAATTTTAATATGACCCCAGTTATTGTAGCTTACTACTAAGTTTTGGGTTTACTTTCAAACTCGGATTATCTACACTCTTTGATCCGAGAGTTAGTAACTTGCTCCTTTTGTCTCAAGTTCATCAGTGATGCACTTGTTTCCTGCTACATCGCACTGAATAAATGAAACTTTACTTAATGTTCAAACTTAATATATTGTAGAAGTTCCTTTTTTTATTAATAAAAAAGGAACTTTTTTTTTGGATGTAATTATTCATCAATTTAAAAATCAAATGCTCCAATAATTAAATGTTATGTTTATATTTAATTTTATAATTTAATTTAAATGATAGGTATGTTTGGTTTTTAAAATTCAAAGTTATGTTATTTTATGTTTTCTTTTTTTAAATGTTACTTTAATGATTCTTCAAGTAAACTCAACATATTCAAATATGTGAATAAATACTTCTACATCATAAATCAAATCCATACAAGTAGTGTGTAAACCATTTATCTCACATTGAAAATCACAAAACTGATTGTATTTTGTTAACATATTTTTACAGCCTTGCACATATTATCTGACTTTTGAAATGTTGTATTTATTAAACTGTTTTTCTTAAACAATAATAATTACTCATTTAATCTTAGTCCAAGGTGCTTTTTTGTTTACACTGTTTTAATTTTATTGAACACTATTTTGCTGAAAAAAAAAAAAAAAAACATTTGTAAGTATAAATATGCCAATATGTTAATAATAGTTGTTCTGTGAAAAATACAAAGGAAATGTAAATGTTAGCTGATGTAGTTTTTTTTTAATTCTTCTGTTGAATTATCTCTCCATTACTTTACCTTTCCATCATTTTTTGTATCAAGGTCAGTACAAATATATATATATATATATATATATATATATATATATATATATAAATAAATATATAAATAAGAGATAAATCTTATATGACGTGTAGGCTAGAGAAAATTTAAAAGATTTATTTTATTCAAGAAGTATATCTAGACTATCAGGTTCTGGATTGGTGAAATTCATTGTGCATGCATTCATATATCAAAAGTTAATTTTAATATGTAAATAAGAAAAAATAAATCACTCATTTAAATGAATAATTAAAAATTAAAACTACTCTGACATCTATCATAATAGGTGACTTGGACATACAAATGAATACTTATTTAAAATAATTTAATTCATATTGAAATGTAGTGTCCAAATATTTAATTACTATTTAATACTATCTATATAATATTAAAAGAAAACAAACTGTTGACAGATTAAGTAAACGCAATTAATCTTTTTTACTAACATTAAAAAAAGTATATTATTTTCTTTACATTTGATGACTTTAAAAGTTATGTTTATATTGATAAACAAAACTAAAGGAAAAGGTAAATTACTTTATTAGAGACGAAAGTTTGACAAAGTCTTTTCTACCTACTCAAAAGAGATTAAAATTTGAAACTGAATGAAAAATAATGTATTATTATGAGCTAAAATAATAAAGTTAAAAACCTGACAATACAGTGTTTTCCTTGCAGTTTATGCTCCAGCAAATGTCAGTCCCGAAATGCACAACTGACCACCAAAAGATAAGAGTAAGTGTGTCTTTGTGCGTTGGTGCGTGTGTTCCCTTTAACCTGGCAACTCTAGGTCTGGGGATGGACGGGAATAATATGTTGAAACAATACAAATGTTGAGTGATTAAGCCAGCATGTTTGCAAGCTGTTCAGGTATTCTCAGACTTGTTGATTTGTGAATGAATAAATAGCTTTTATTAATATAATCAGTTATTTTTATTCATGATAAAATTGTTTGTATATTGCTTTTAATACTATTTCAACGAGCCATTGATGGTGCAGGCTTTCGATATAAGCAAATATGTGAAAAGAAAAAATGCAAAATGATAAATCCAGATGTTTTTAAAAAGAAGAATCTGGTGATAGAAAGGCTTGCAATGAAGTGATTATATCTATTTCAAGTTGAAATAAGTACAAGAACCACTATCTAAGATCTGAATACCTTCTAAAGAGATGTTACTATTTTGACAACAAACCAATTTTAGCTGCATGATTACTAAATGGAAATTTGGAGAAGATCCTACTTAAATATTGAGAAGTGTGTCAACCCCATCATTTTTAAAGATACCGTAGGCTGAAAATTTATATTAGCTTCAGATCATATTTCCTAAACAAAGTATTTTGAAAAATTGATACAGAGTCATCATAAACAATACATGTTGATGCTGTAAAAATTTAAATAATGAAGTAAAATAATATTTAATAGTAAAAAGTTATTAAATACGAGGGCTGTCTTTTTTTCCAACCTCCAATCTCACGCCTGGACAGCAAGATACGTGGCATGTCCAGGTAACTTCTCCGCTACATTCACCACTGCCAAGTTCAAGTAGCTAATGTGTACTGAGCTGTAGTTGCATAAACACGTCCGCCTCTATTGTTTCTCCCGCCAAATGTAAATTGAGGAGTGTTATTTGTTTCCTGCAAGCAGAAGGGAATACTGCAGCAGAAATCCATTGAAGAATGTGCCAAGTTTACGGAGAAAACATCATGAGTGGTGGTGTTGTGTGTCAATCGCGTCAAAAATTAAAGATGGCCGAATGTCAGATTCAAGGAATGTGAAAACGGAAGCCATTCGGTGTGTTTTGTGGATGTCACTTAACAACTTTGGCATCCAGCGAGCATGAATCTTTTTGTGGTCTAAATGTTCTGTAACAATAGAGTAAACAGAAGATCTTGGCAGTTCTTTAAATTCCAAAGACAATGAATGCACTTATTGTAAATTTACGGTTTTCTCCAAGCACTTTGTCAATTGGTTCAAACAAGGCTGTCTATCGAAAGACTTGTGTCCTAGACCTCTTTCATCGTGCACGTCAGTTCGGCCATCTTTAAACTTTCTACACTATTCACATAAAACACCATCATTCATAATTTTTTACTCCGTAAACATGGCACATTTTCCGAAGGATTTCTGCTGCATCATTCCCTTCTGCATTTATGGAATAAATAAAACTCCTCAATTTACATTTGGCGTGATAATCAATAGAGACAGCCATGTTTATGCGACTGCAGCTCAGTACAGACTAGCTACTTGAACTCGGTGGTGACAAATGTTGTAGCGGGGAAGATGCATGATCGACTACCCCACACAGCGCGGACCTGCCAGCCATGTGTCTGGCTGTTCAGGGGTAAGATTGGAGGTTGAAAATACAGCCCTTGTACATTATAACTTTGGGGTTTCTTGATAAAGTAAACTGTATTAAAAGTTAATGTACAAGTTTATAAAAGAGAAAGCCCACGATAAATTGTAGTCCTATGATACAAGATTAGTTCCTTTGTAGGTTATATCAATCCAATTTTTTTTATGTTTTTAGTGTTATAGTGACAATATGAAGTACCTATCTATTATCAATTGTATTGCATTGTAAGCATCCAAAGTTCCAGTATAAATTGTATTTTCATTCTTTAATGAGATTCACAAACTCAATTCACATAATACTGATGTATAAATGTTATTATAGAATACCAAATGTTTTTATTCCAACATAAATTTATATGTCTATTTATTTATTGTTTTTATTCAATAAAGATACCAAAAAAAGTTATAGAAATAAACTTCACTATGAACAAATGTCTGACACTTATAACTTATTCATTTTCCAATCAATATTTCATGACTTTTTATCTTCAATAGTTTTTTATTTAATTTTTTACAGGAAAAGCATAAATTAAAAATATAATGGACGATAATAAATAAGAATGTTGGAATCAATCTTGTGTAATTCATATCCCATTTACATAATAGATTTGTTGAATCACCGAAAACAATCAAAATTAGAGTAATCCATTCTTCAAAACTGGAAAATAAAATTATTGCTTGTTTGGGAACCTTAAAATATTTAATAATCCATTGTCTAGAATATAGTTTTTGAGCTTTGAAAAAGAGTTGGTAACCACAGCAGGAAACCTCTATTTCAACCTGTTCTATTAGGCATCAAAATTTGGTAAAAACTGTGTTTTTTTGTTATATTAATATAAATATATTTTTTTAATCTATGCTACTATTCCATTTTAATAAAATTTCGGTTATTTCAGTGTCTTCAATTTTATTTCATTTCTCAAGTGTTCAATGTGTAATGATTTAGTGAATTGATACATAGAGTTGTCCCGTCTGTCCCTATGCAATATATACATGCTAGGAGCTTGGCTTCTCTTCAAGTTTCTTTCTTCATTACTCATTAAATAACTCAAGTTCTAAGCTCATTAAGTGTGCCCATTGGCTTCGTAACATTGTCGTCTTCATCTCCAGTATGGTAACATAAATATTAGGTTCATAGAGTTGTCACATCTGGCCGTATGTATCATGTAAAAGCTAGGAGCTTGGCTTCTCTTTTATTTCTTTATTACTCATTTAATAACTAAATTGTAAAATATCTCTAAGTGTGTCCACCGGCTTCATAACATTGTCCTCATTTCCAGTATTGTAACATAAATTTTAGGTTCATACAGTGGTCTCGTCCGTAAGCAGTATTTAATTGTTGGAGCTTGGCTTTTCTTAAAGTTTCTTTCTCCATTACTCATTAAATAACTAAGCTCATTAAGTGTGCCCATTGACCCGTAACATTGTCGTCTTCATCTCCAGTATGATAACATAAATTTTAGGTTCTTAGAATTGTCCATATCATGTTGTATCATGTAAAAGCTAGGAGCTTGGCTTCTCTTTAAAGATTATTCATTACTCATTAAATAGCTATATTGTAAGCGTCCGTCCGTAAGGAATATAAAAATGCTAGGAGTTTGGCTTCTCTTCAAGTTTCTTTCTTCATTACTCATTAAATACCTATGTTGTAAGCTCATTAAGTGTGCCCACCGGCTTCATAACATTGTCCTCATCTTCAGTATAGTACAGTGTACGACAGTTTTGTTCAAACTTCTTTAATAGGAAATATAATTTAAAGGTAAAAAGATATTTTGTTTTTCTTGAGCTAAACTCAAGTGCTACTTTTTTATAGTTATTATAATTGAATTGTAGATTTTTGTGTGTTTCTTCCTTCATGCTGTAAAATTGTGTTCATTTACAGGGAAACTCTTTATATTTTTGTGTTTTACTAACAACATTTGGATTACTGTCAATGAAAATAATGAATGTTTTATTATTGATTTGTATTTGTGTACATTTTCTATATCTGTGTATAAGAAGTACCAATCTGTGTGTTAAGATTTACTTCCTTTTAACTATAAAGTCTTGCAACGTGTGTAAATTTATTTTTTGTGCAATGTGATGTTTAAAATAATATTAAAGTAATGGAGTGCTACAAAACAGACTTTACATTTTACCACCAGGATTAGTAACAGCTTTTAAGAATTTCAGGTTATGAAACAATAAAAACAAAATTTAATTCCTTATAAATTAAATTATAATAAAATATTAAGAATTACACTGTTTTAAAGTACAACTTGCCCAGAGGCAGGTTTGTGTAGAATTTTGTTTGAATTTCAATATTTCACCATTGTTACAAGTCCGAAATATGTTATGTAATGTGATTTTACTGACAACAAACTAATCACCCGTGTTTCAAGTGATTACCAGGTCAGGGATTTCCATGCTTTAAATACGTCATGTAGAATATTTCATCTTTACAAAAAGTTTTTTTTTTAAGAAAATGTGCATTAGAGAATATATTAAACAAACCACTATTTTAAACTTAATAATGAAACAAAATATTCCTTTACAGTTGTAAGTACAAAATCTGTTTCAACTATATGTATACAGTTGAGAAAGCACCTGTGTACATGAGAATTGTAAGGGCTGTAACCCAATGTATCATTATATTTCAATTTAATTTTCTTGTAAAGGAACCATCACAAATTAACATGAAGCCATAAGTTTATTTGGGTGTTGCTGCTGTGTACAGTATGTTTATACTCAAGTGGAAGAGCATTGTTGGACAGATATATTATGAGTCTGGTAGGCATTTCCATGAGGATAGTGATTTAAGATGTAACTTGCAGAACTTTTGTGTCTTTGAACGTTTCTCAACAAATACAAGCTTTGGAAAAACCGGAACTTCAGATAACTGGAACTTCTTGATAATCATGTCCCTAATGTACCACTATTCTGTTGTTAGGCATCATGTATGTACTTACTGAGTATGTAAATATATTACATGTTATATGTTATATAGACAGAATGTAAAGTAAAAAATTAGTTCCTTCTGGAAATGAGGATGAAATCTGCGCAAATTTACTAAAGTTTAATTTAGAGTTTTATGTTAATTTGTACCATTACCAACACAATTTAAACACAAAGAGTCTTATTCTTCTTTATACTATTCTTATTTCTACATGTTATTTTATTTATTTTTTCCTTTGATTTGATCTTATTAGTTCTTTCACCCATAATCTATACACTGTAAAAAATTTTAAAGCAAATCATACAATTTGTTGAGGGTATACAGATCTTATTAAAAATTCCAAAATTACATTGTACGCTGAGAGCTTAACAATGCGTACACTATGCATACACTAAACTAAATTTCATGTAGACTTTTTAATTACTTACTAATATACATAAACAAAAGAATATCAAAGTTTTTGTTTAATTTTTTGTAAATAAGTACAATTACCATATCAATAAACCATTGTTAAGGGAGTATGAGAATGAGAATGAGAGAATGAGAATGAGAAAGTTTATTGTCTTTAAACATAAAATATGCAATCGACAAAGTCATTCTATGCTAAAGCTTAAATCCCACTAGTACATATTGTGTACATTAACAAACTTGTCTAGCGGGCTTAGTCAATCAATGTTACAGGTAACAAATTATTACATTCTTTCATCAACCAGGCTTAGCTCTAATTTAGCTAAAATTTAAAAATGTAACAAAGATATAACAGAAAAATTAACAAAAGGATAAATTGTAATAGATAAATTATTAACAATTAAATAAATAAACAGGGGGTACTACACTAATTTTAAAATCTTAAGGTACTAATATCACAGGCCAAATAACTTTGTACAGAGTAAAACGCTTTATCTTTGAGCCAATGTTCTAAAACTGCCTTAAATCTTTTTAATGTTACATGCCATGCCTCTTGAGGCAGTTTATTGAACATCTTTAATTTCATAATACAGTGACTACTTCTAGTTTTTTCTAATTTTATTGGTAACATTTCTATCATATGGTTTTTCCTAGTAGGATATCTGTGGACTTCTTGTCTAACCCTGAGTGTTTTGTAGATTTTCTTTAACATCAACCAAGCAACAGTAAATGTATAGGCTAGGTAGAGTCATTATCTGTAGTTCTTTAAAAAGAGGCTCACAGGACTCTCTTTCTGGGACATTTTTTTATTACCCTTAGGGCTCTCTTTTGCCATATGAAAACCTTTTGAGAACCACAGCTATTACCCCAAAGTGTAATGCCATATCTAAGATGAGAATGGAAAAAGGCGTAATAGGTAGTAATTAGCATATTCGTTGTCACAGAATTCAAAAGCTTACGTAAAAGAAATGTGACTCTAGATAATTTTTTGCATAACTCTTGAATGTGTTGGTCCCAGCTCAATCTACTATCTAGGTGAAGTCCCAACAGTTTTACAGGCTTTACATCTTTATAAATATAGTGATTCAAGGAAAAAATAATTTTTTCTGTTTTGTTACTATTTACAACAAGGTTGTTTGCTTCAAACCATTGTAATGCAGTTTCTATGGCTTGTGTTTTCGTCCTCAAGCAGTGTATCCAAACTTTTATTCCAGCTCAAAAGTGTAGTATCATCAGCGTATAAAACTGATGGGCAAGGTAAATTAAAAGCTATGTCATTCATTGATATGATGAATAAAAATGGTCCAAGGACAGATCCTTGGGGGACTCCTGCATTCACACCTTTAAAACTTGATTTTTCTTGGCCCTGGACCACCATTTGTTTTCTATTGTTAAGGTAAGATGCTAATAAATCAAGTTCTTTATTCTGTATTCCATATGCAAACAGCTTTTTTACTAATAAATTGTGCGAGATACAGTCAAAAGCTTTTGTCAAGTCAATTAAAGTAGCAGATGATATTAATTTGTTCTCAAAATTAAAAATAACTTGTTCCACAAGTTTTTCTACTGCTTTTACTGTATTTCGCCCCGGTATGAAACCAAACTGTTCATTACAAAAGAGGCTATTTTCAGTAAAATAGCCGTTTAACTGTTGCTTAATACAAGACTCCAATAATTTACTAAAAATGGGAACCAGAGATATTGGTCGATAGCTTGATGGGTCATTTTTGTCTCCTTTTTTAAATATTGGAGTAACTTTAGCTATCTTAAAAGAACTGGGATATACACCGTTCTCTAATACCCTATTAAAAAGAAAATGTAGGGGCTCTAAGATTATTTCAATAATTTCTTTAACAATAAAGTTTGAAAACCCATAGTAGTCTTCACTACGAGATGTACTTAGATTTTGCACACTTTTTAAAATATCAACTTGACTAATTGGTTTCCATTTAAAATGTTTTCCATCCTCAGAACAATTTGTGACATATGTATTTACATAATTAATGGCTTGATTCTCAGTTACATTTCTATTAGAACTACTTAAACCTAACTTACCTACTAAATTAACAAAATAATCATTAAACGTTTCAGAATCAATAACACTAACTTGACTAGAGCTGTTACTACCATTGCCATTATTTGATTGAGCTTTAACTATATTCCAGGCGGCTTTACATTTATTTGAAGCATTGGCAATAAAGTTTTCATTGGCATGTTTTTTTTTCTAAAGTTATTTTGTTTTTGTAAATTCTTTTTGCATCAGTATATGCTTCTTTATGTTTACTTTCATTTATTGTACCCTTACTGTTCTTGTATCTGTCATAAAGTAAAATGATGAATTCTTTCATTTTTTTCAGTTCTGGTGTAAGCCATTTAATTCTTGGCCTGTTGGGATTTTTTAATTTAACATGTTTAATTCTACAGCATATGTTATAAGAATTTGTCAAAACAGAAATAAAATATTCACTACCCTCTTCTACATCGGACATACAATATAGTTGCCTCCAGTCTCTTAAAACTAACATGTCTTTAAAGTTTAAAATAGTTGTAGGGGTTAAATCTCTAATATTTTTATATAAATTGCTTGGATTATGAGGCCTAACTTTATTTGCAAGAGATAGACCATACAGCTTTGCAAACACAGCTGCATGATCTGACAGATGTGGTTCAATAACCTGACATTCTGTATTATCTTTGCTAATATTTGTAACAATATTATCTAGTACTGCATCTCCCCTAGTTGGGTTGTGATTCAAGCAATATAAATTAAATGATCTCAACAAATTCAGGAAAGACTGTGATTCTGAGGTTATTTTACTAATATCTATATTGAAATCTGCTGAAAGTATAATTTTTTTATCACCGTATTTTTTATTAACATGTAATAAAAATAGCTCTAATGAAATCAGAAAACAATTTACATTAGTGTCAGGTGTTTCTGTATAAAGAGGCAATTAAAAGATTTAATTCAGGCAAAAGTACTGATGTTATTTCAAAACCAAAGTCATAAGCAAACATTGTTACATCTAAAATTTTACATTCAGTTTTCCTGTCTGACAAATATTACGCTGCCTCCTCTTAACAAATGTTTCCTACAGTAACTATCAGCCAATCTATACCCACGGGGAGTGTACAGAGATATCTCTTCTTCACAAAGCCAATGTTCACAAATAGTCAAAATATCATAGCTAGTATTATCTAAGAATAAATCTAGTGAGTCAAGCTTATTCCTGATTGATTGGATGTTTAAGTGGAGTATACTTAAGGGTTTGTTGTCTTGTCCTGTTGAGACAGTTATGGGTCCGTTGCCTCGAGGGTGTTGAGGTCGTTTCCCGAAGTGGGCTCAGTGCCGGGGGGAGGGGGCTGATCTCCACTGATGCTCAAGTTCAGAGCCTCCTCAGTAGTTGTCTTCTTGGTTGTCAGTTCCCACAATTTTCTTTGCTAAGAGTTCAGCGATCCACCTTTTCCCCCTTCGTATTGAGATGAAGTCCCTGCTGAGTATGTAGGTGTCTTCCTGCTTCACTTGCTTCTACACACATAACATTTCTATAGTTTTGGCAGAAGTCTTTAAAATTCGCCGGTTTGTTTCATAAACTTCTCCATTCACACATGACCAATCGGCCAAATCATACCTCTTTGGAAGGTCCACCACAATAACATTAGTCTCTGTAGTTTTTTGTAGTGTTGATGTTAAGTTTACAAAAACTTCTTCCGCTTCATTCCTTGCAACGTCATTGGTCCCACACAATACAATCAGTACATCGTTTTTCTTTAATTTTTCTGCTTCTATATTTCTTTTATTTAGTACATCCCTTGCTCGACCACCTGGTCTTACAAACCCTACAGCTTCATGTGTTTCCTGAGCTTTGTTTAATTGCCAGGCAAGGTCACGGCCATGGCTGTCAGCACAGATAAGTATTTTGTGTTTTTTTGAGGTAAACAGATTTTCATTTAAGGTTTCACAATCATTCTCAATTGAAATTACATCCTCTTCTTCCTCAAGTAGCTTATAGCGGTTCTGTGTTTCAATAGCAAAAATTGAACCCGCTCTTGTAGACTTGGCATTGGATTTTTTCCCTTTTACAATTGTTGAGAAGGATTTCATTTGGATTATTTTCAGTGTTAGGCCTACACATTTTGTTTTTCTCCATCATGCTTCTACAGATAGGCGTTGAATGAGGAATGGGCAAACTACGATCTGAACATCCTGAAACACTTTTGTTTAACTTAGGCCATACAGGTTTTTTAACTATAGAATTTAACTCCTGGACTTGTTTTTCTAGTAGCAATATAGTTTCTTCTTTATTTAAAACCATTGTTTCAAGTTTTGAGCAGTGGGTTTTGAGTTTTCTGATTTCTTCATTGGCTAAATTTAAATCTTCATTTAAAATTTTTTATTATCTTATTTTGCGTTTCAATCTCCTGGGTTATATCATTGGCGATTTTCTTCATTTTCTTCTTCAAGGCCAAGAGTAACATCAGTTGATGAGCACCTTATCACATACCCAGTTCCCTGGCGTCTTGTGCAAATCATTGAATTCAACTAGAGTCAATGAAGTGCATTTCAAATGATGCCATTTAGCGCACAGTCCCTTACATAGAACAGCTTTACATTTGTTAACATTTTTTGTGCACTTCCCACAGGGGTATTGTGTTCCTTTTCACCATTTTATTAGTGTAATTGATTAAGGAAGAATGAGACTTAGACCTTAGCAATGCAACTGTATTTCAAACTATACAAGTTAGTTTAAACCATAACTCGTATTATTAATAAATTATCAATAAATAAAACATACAAAATGTCATTTAATAAAATAATTGTTCAGTCACTTTCATCCACAATAATTCAATTAAAATGCTATAATTATTCTCATACTCTCACATTGTTCTCTGGTGTCAAGTAAATAAAATAATAAATATAAATTTTTAAATTTATAGCCATAAAATCACAGAAAATTATTTAAAAAATGCTAAAATACTCATAAATACTATTGTACCCCCCCCCCCCCCCACCCCCCCCCCCCCCCACCCCCCCCCCCCCCCACCCCCCCCCCCCCCCACCCCCCCCCCCCCCCACCCCCCCCCCCCCCCACCAATTAGCATAAGAAACACATTTATAATTACGAAATGATAAAGACATAAAAAAATTTATAATACAAAATATGGAATATGCGTGATTATTTATATATTCTCCTGGGTAGCAATGATTAACCATTTTCGAGACGTTGAAGCATCTTATGTACAAATACTCAGAGAGGTGATCTGCAAGCAAATCGGCTGATATGTCACTTTTTAAACTTAGTTTCATGGTCCTACACGAGCTTTCGACTGTCTGTTATTATCTATATATGAAAATATGTTTATTTAATGAAAAGTGTCTATAGTTGATGCAAGTTATTTATTGTTTAAAAATCAATATCAGTTAGTTATATCGAAAGGTATAATTAAGTAATGTCATTTTTCAATATCAATATAAGAAACTTGGTCCGCTTATCGTACTCTACCCCATCTCTCTATCTTTATTTTATTTAATTTATTCTGTAAGATTAAATATAACTATTAGAAAGGAGTGATCGATAATATGAAACCAACAATTAGAACGATTTAAAATGCTATCATACATGTTTACCCTGTTAAGTCATTGTAAGTACTGCACTGCCCAACTTAGTATAAACAAAGTTGTATTATTTTGAATAATCTAAAATGCATATATTTCTTTTACATATAAAAATATAGCTTCACTATAATACAATCTTAACAATCTTTTAACGTAATTCAGTTTGTTATTTTTATTCTGAAGTAATTGAATCAAAGTTAAATCAAAAAGATCGTCCATCTTCTTCAACGTCAGATCACACTATAAGATTTAGGACCTGATCTAACATTGGGAAAGTACTGATCGGAAATGCTTCTGCCTATCAGTGCGGGGCGGGGTGGTGCCTGGGCGAAATTAGAAAAACATCTCTCGAGATAGTACCCAAGTTTAAGCACAGATCACGTAAGCACTTTTAATGATTATGTATCTTTGGTACTGCTAGTAACACACTTACGATTACCTAATCTAAACTTACTTATATTACATAATAACATTTCATAGTTTAATATCCAAAAAATCAAATGACCTCAATCTAATGTCCCCGTGGCTCATAAAAAAATGCTGCAAGCATTTAGTGAGACCTTTAACTCAATTGGTAAACTATTCATTCCAAACAGGAGTGTTCCCCTCTCTCCTGAAAATTGCTAAAGTTGTTCCAATTTTCAAGAAGGACGACCCAACTTCAATCACTAACTACCGGCCTGTCTCAATTTTGCCAGTGCTGAGCAAAATTTTTGAAAAGCTTTTTCTTATAAGAATGCTTCGGTTTTTGGACAAATGCAATCAGCTCTCAAGTGAACAATTTGGATTCAGGAAGGGCAAGTCGACAACAGACGCAGTCGTGAGTCTTGTCGATATGATTGTAGAGGGGATTGAATGTCGTAACCACTCAATGAGTGTGTTCTTAGACCTGTCCAAAGCATTCGACTGCGTTGACCACGGTACACTGCTTGACAAACTTGAGTCCCACGGTATTCGAGGCGTGCCTCTTAAATGGCTTAGTTCGTTTTTAACTCACAGATCCCAAGTTGTTCAGATATCTAGCAAGTCGTCCAAACAAATAGAACTGAGTTACGGAGTCCCACAGGGATCCATCCTCAGTCCTGTGTTTTTCCTGCTTTACGTCAATGATCTTAAATCATCGCTTCTGCATGGAAAATTAGTGCAGTTTGCCGATGATACAACTCTCTTTTTCAATGCAACATCAAGTGAAGTGTTGGAACAACAGGCTTATGTTGATATCAACAACTGTGTCCAATACTTTCACAGCCTCAATCTTACAACAAACTCTTCAAAAACCAACGTTTTGAATTTTGCCTTGCGCACCGCAGGCAACCAGTGTGGGCCTGCCATTTTGTTAGATGACTCCACACTGGAAGAAGTCAGCTCTTCAAAATTCCTAGGAATGCACCTTGATTGAGGGCTGACTTGGAATGAGCATATTGACTATGTTTGCGCCAAAGTCTGCTCTGGAATTTTTGTTCTGAGATCTTTAGCCAAATACTGCCCGAGTCAGGTACTGATTACGGCGTATTGTGGACTGATTTACCCCCATCTGGCTTACGGTGTGGTCCTTTGGGGAGCTTGCGCAAACACACAGTTTCAAAGAGTATTCAGACTTCAAAAAAAAAGCAATTCGAATAATCGCCAAAATCAAATTTAGACAGTCATGCAGGGAAGCTTTCAAGAAATTGCAGCTGTTGACTCTGCCCGTGCCTCTACATTTTGGAAACAACTTTTTTTTTGTATGAGTAAATGTGCTTTAACACAGACGGCTCTAAAACAAAAAGCGGCACGGGCGCTGGAATTCTGGGAGTGAGACCATGTAGGGAGCTGGTGGTTCCTATGGGTCCGTATCCGACAGTCTTTCAAGCGGAGGTCGCAGCCATTATGGAATGTGCTCGTGAGAATCTTCGTCTGCGATATAGGGGCAAGACGATTAACATTTTCACAGACAGTCAGGCAGCACTGAAGGCGCTGGATTCCTGTGCAATCAAATCCAAACTGGTTTGGGATTGCTATCAGACCGTTTCCTCCCTTGCCAGAATCAACAATGTAACCGTCTGTTGGGTTCCTGGTCATGAGGGGATTCTTGGGAACGAAAGAGCTGATGCCCTGGCCAACCAGGGCTCAGCAACAATTATGACGGGCCCTCAACCATTCTGCGGTGTTTCCAAGGTGTGAATCTCTAGGGTTGTCTCGAAATGGATTCGCGCGGAGCATGGTAGAAGGTGGAGGTTGCATCCGGGTTTGAGAGTGAGTAGAATGGTATTACAGTCACCTTCCTCCAAGGTGGCCTCGGACCTTCTCTCATTAAACAGATCAATGTCTTCTAAGGTCCATTGGTCTCATTACGGGGCATGGTCACCTGAAGAAGCATCTACATAGAGTTGGCATCCTTCAGGAGGAATCCGCTCTGTGGAAGGTGTAATGAGCAGGAGGAGACTGCTGAGCACCTGCTCTTTGATTGCCCAGCAATAGCAAGAGAGTGGTATGCCATCTTTGGTAGCTTGAACAGGGGTGGCGAGTTTTCCCAGGAGGACTTGATAGGTTGTTTTCGGCGGTTTGTTGAACTGCTGAGGTTGTAGACTGGAAGTCCTCATGGTGTTTCCGGGGTGCGCAAAAGGCCCTTGAGGCTTAAGTGCATGGCAGTAGGCCGCCCCAGAGAAGAAAAAAAAAAAAAAAAAAAAAAAAAAAACCAGAGGCCTAGACATACACATGTATAAGACACGTGGGAGTGCTAACTACCGAACTGGGAGACACAGAACGGTGGTTTATGAACGCCTGTCCTCGCAGGCGGGTGTTCGTTTCCTCAACAGACTGCCCAATTCACTTAAAGATGCCCCAACGCCTAAGGCGTTAAAGACTCGCCTTTCAACGCCTATTGGTGTCACAACCATTCTATAATACAGGTGAGTTTTTGGCATTCGACTGGGAGACCGCCCAATTAGAAGACTGACTCCGCTGTACTAAGTGGGTAGCATTGGCGATGGATGAAAGAGGCGTAACTGTAAAATTGTATGTGTGAGTGTGTATTGTTGTATGAATGTTAGAAATTTTAAAAAACCCCATGACGTTTGCCATACAATGTAAATATTGTCTTCGCAATAAAAAAGATTTGATTTGATTAATATTTTCACTTTTACCCTAATTGCTTGCACGAAATCACCTCGGCTGTTAATGGTTACTGTGTAACCCAAAACCAAAATTCGTTATGAGAACAAATCATTCAGCCCAGCTGTTACTGAAACAACAATATCCCGGTAATTAGTTACCACTGAATTACCTGTTACTGATACTAATACTACAGATCTGTAATGGCAGCAAGTGCACATGTTTTATTTGTATCAGACATGTTTATCCTTCAAAATAGTAAAAAGTAAGTAAATGTTATACTGCGTTGTTTTTTATATTTGATAAATACACATATTATAGATTGTTTTTTATTAACCATAACATTATTTCCTTCGATACTGATATTTGAGCCAGGAGGCCACCGAAGCCCGCTATGATGGCCAGTGTCATTTCCAATTGGTATTTTCCCGACCTTCAATCATGTTCAAGATCGTACAACATGATCTGATGTTGGAGAAGTTGGACAATCAGCGACATGATCTGAGGTCAGGAAAATACTGATCAGAAATGCCCCTGGCCATCAGTGCAAGCTTTCTGCACTTCTGGGGAAATAAGAAAAACATCGTTCAAGATAGTACCAAAATTTAAGCTCACATCACTTGAGTGCTTGTAAAGGTTATATTTAACTTCTTGTATTTATAATATGTACGTATGTACCTATAGCCCAATAGCAAATAATAGATAAGGACTTCATAGCACTCAATAATTGTGTTGTATAGTACACATTTGAATTAACATGTATAGAATTTTATTAGTTTATCAGTATGTTACATTGTAGTGAGTTAGTTACATTTTTGTATACTAACATGTTAGCACAGTAACAGGTTACTGGAATGTAATATATCAACATATTGTTATGTAATAGGTAATTGACAAACAACAGTATTTTCCGTCACGAACCATTACTCAACTACCATACACATGATCGTTTGAATTAATTTGGAACAATAAAGTTTAATTGAATTACGTTACAGACTTTTAAGTTAAACTATATTTTTATATGTCAAAGAAATACACTCATTTTAGGTTGTAGAAAATAATACAACTTTGTATATACTAAGTTTGATCAGTACCTACAATTATGTAACGGGGTAAACATGTATGACAGCATTTATATTGTTCTAATTGTGGTTCGTTATTATAGATCATTTGAGTGTTGAACGCTTGTCATCTGCAGTGTATATTTGAGTACGTAATGGCTGTAAGTACAATGGTTTTATACACATGTTATTTTTGTCCTAGCAGTCAGAAACACTTATCATTCAAAATAACTTAGTAAACAGTAACATGTTAGACTATTTTGTTATTTATATTTTATAAATACACATAGTTTAAGACTAAGTAGTTTTTATTTATTATTAAGTTGTTACATTTTTTAGACATAAAAACTGCTGAACTTTACCTTAATTTAAAACACATATAATTTGATTTGGTTCTACATTTTGGTTTTAAATGGTAGTTCAGAAAATCATGAATATTGATGATTCATTTGTGGTGGTGGCCTTTATTACACTGCAGCCTTCATAAATACTCATAGCTTAGATAGCTTTGTATTCAGTTTTCAATTTTTACAGTTTTAGGTTACAAATATCTGAACTATACTGTACTTGAAATATCTATAATGAAATTCAGTTCGACATTTTGTTTTCGGTAGTTGTTCTCATCAGTGGTTCTCAACCTGGAGGGCGTGCCTCTCTAGGGAGGCGTTATAGGAATAATAGAAGAGTGTTGGAGAACACGGCTTCAAACGCTACTTGTAGTGCTCACGTGTCAGTTTGTTTATTGCGTAATTCTTGACGCCTGCATGGTTTATCGGTGTAATACACTATAGGCTAAACTATTTGTTGGATCAGTGAGCGTAAAAAGTGGGACAGACAAGTTATCTGTTTTTGTAGAAGGCCACTGGAAAAAAATGATTGTATATTTATAATTATATTAAATATGGATTCATTTCTATTAACAAAATGGGTTATTATTTATATGAGAGCATTCCTTATAATGCTGTTGTAAATAATGATGCCATGCGGCGTAGATATTAGAAACCCTATTTTACTATGTTGACCTTGTGTCACGGCATTTCATTTAACTTAAACTGGACAATATTTTCCAGATGTTGGCAATTTATATGACATGAGATCCATTTAGATTCGATATTGGTGTACTTCCTGACTACATTAAGAGACAGGTAATCAACTTAAAATGTAATTCTCACACAAAGGCAGAATTCCAAAACAAGGGTGTTGAATATTTTTGATTGAGTTATCTTCCTATTTATCCGTAAGTTGCATTGGAAACTGCAAAGTTATTAGTACAATTCTCATCCACACCACATAAGGTGATGATGGTAGAGGGGAGGCGTGATCAAATTCAATGTACTAAGGGAGGCACAAAGCATTAAGGTTGAGAACCCCTGATTTAGATAATCATGAATATTGATTGTTTTGATTCTGGTTGGGGTAGAGTATGATAAGCGGACACGGTTTTTTATATTGATTAGTTCAATCATCGATACCTATACGATTCATTTATCGAATACGTGTTTATAAATCGTTTCAACATATCTATAGTCATAATAAGAGTCATATTTTAGATTTAAATAGTTAATGTAATGCACATAGTGATAATCTTATGAATAATAAATGAGCTCTTAACGATCTAACAAACGATTGGAACTGGAAATAGGGAATATGCGTAATTATTTATGTCTTCTCCTGGGTAGCAATGAGTAACCGCTTTTGAGAAGTTCTTGAAGCATCTTCTCTTCTGTACAAATATTCACAGAGATGATCTGCTAGCAGGTCGGCTGATATACCACTTTTTAAATTTTGTTTTGTGGTCCTCCATGAGTTTTCGACTGTCTGTTATTATCTATAAAAGAAAATACGTTTACTAAATGAAAAAGTTTTTACAGTATAATTAAGTAATATTGTTTGTCAATATCAATATTAAAAAAACTGGGTCTGCTTATCGTACTCTACTCTCTGGTAGTGACAGCTTATTATATACTTTAGCCATTGATTTTTCATCAATTGATAATTTATCATTCAGTAAAGGGGTCTTGCAAATGATTGATTGTATAAATACATAGTTATAATTTATATTGACCAATAATTTTAATAAATTGATACACTAATTCATAGTCATACGTTTCAATTCTAGGACTATTTAAAAGTACTAAATGAGAATAAACTAAAAACAAGACACTTGCACCCTCTTTGCTTCTTTACATACATTTTTATTACATCACTACATAGTTCATTTAGGTTTTGAAGCAACCATCCAACTTGTACCTATTTAAAACTTGTATTGCCATCTTCAAGAGCATGTTTAAGTAAATTTGTAAAATAATTGACACATTAACACGTAGTAGCTTGAATAATTATTAATGACCAAGAATTAAAATAAACAACTATTTATTATTTTAACATTAGCTTTAACTAATTGAAATTACCTGTTTGAAATTAGAATAAATAATTTAAAAGTATTATATTATATATAATGACATACTCCTAAATAATAAATATACCATAACCATCAAACAATGTGTAATAAGAAAAACTCATAAAAATAATAAAGAAACTATAACAACAAAACAAACGTACTGAACCCAAGAAAAGTACAGTTGCTTGGGCTGCAGTATGGCTACCACCACAAACTTTAATTAGCTCTCTTTGTTTGTTGCGTTGGATGCAACTTAGTTTATTTTATTGCATCAGTAGTTGTTTAATAGCTTTTGCACTGCGGCTCTATACTGAGTGAGACCGAATAGTGGATCTGATTGTGTGCTGTATGGCATATGCCACAGTCAATGTGTTAATGTTCTTCTAATGTTAATATTAGTTCAAGTGGACTCCAAGCAGCTTTCGGGTATGTTTGAACCCTTTTCTTTCCCTTCATTATCTTCTTTATTTTTGTATTTATTAATACCTCCCTCTCTCCCACTTCCCACCTGATGAAGAGGATAGATTCCAATCCTTGAAACGTTGTATTATACCTTTTGTAACGTATAACGATGGTATGTATTGAACATATTTAACATCATTTTACACAAAAATACATCCCAACAGCATTGTTTTAGTAAATACAACAAATAGCTTACAACACAACAATCAGTGCTGCGCAGATTCCTTCATCTTATAGGACTGAAGTTGGGCTTTCGGTACTTGGACTAACTCATTTCTGAAATCGAGGTTCAGTTTGTGCTGGATCCTCTCCACTTGCGTTGTGAGATTGCAGACATTTGCTTTCTCTGCAAGATACTTACCAGTGAGCTGGACTGCCCCGCGTTATAAGAGACATCCCATATAGGTGCCTCATAGAGTTCAAAATCCTACTCAACACATGATCACAAGACATCTTCGTCAAACCTGTAGGTCTCACCAAAAGTAAAACCTACAACATGCTTGATCGTACTTCAGGATCTCAGTAAGAATTAACTCTTACTGTAGAATTATTAAGTATTCTATCCTATAGTGCCAGCTGAGTTCCACCATCCTGAATGATTCTTTGGATATTGAAATGATAAGCTATGGTCTCAGTGAATGAAGGAAGTCAGTCTACAAACCCAGTTTAAAATAAAAGCAACAAAACATTTGTATTTGAAACTTGCAGCTCTGGTATCATATACAAATGATTATATGGGAATTATCAAAAATGTTGGGTTTTGTTGTATCAACCTCTGAATGTAATTGGCATTCTTTTTGTTATAATCTATTTTTTAATGTTGTCCTTGTTATATTATGTATTGGTGATATCGTTCTTGTATTACTATTGTTGTTAATTTTTGTCCGTATTGTTATAGATATTTCAATAGCCTTTTACTATTGCATTGCACGATTATCTGTAAATTAGTCTCAACAAGTCTGTTTTGTAATTTTTTAATTATTAAGGATTTTTTTGTGAGAAGGTGTTTGCAATAAAAAAATACATTTCCCTCTATCTTTTCCATGAAAATAAAATCAGGGTAATCATCCCTGACATAAGGTATGTTTTGAAGATTACTAAAGTCGTTATTTACTTGGTCTTGCCTTACACTTTGACTTCGAGAACAAAAATTCTTACTTCATTAAGTGATACATATGATTTAGGGTTGTTAAGGAATAAAGATGTCATGTCATAAGTCAATTCCTGATTATTTACTATTCATCACAAAAATACCTACTTTATGTGGATCTCAGCCCCCCTAAATTGACAGTATTGGTCAAAAAGTATCTATCTGATGTTGAAAGCACCATGTTGTATAAGTATTGTAACTTAAGCCATCCATGGCACAGGGCATTTTCTCTAAACTTTTAAATATATGGGGCATGGTTGTTGTAAACATCTAAGATGGTTTTAGTGAAACCATCTACCATCTAACCATCAAAGTCAAGATTTTCTGAGTTATGCCAGGGTATCAACAAAACATTGGACACAAAAGAAGCCTGGCCTCTCAAGTCACTGTAGGTAAGGTAATCAAATTGACTTTAATCTTGAATATACTTAAGAACAAACACAACAGATGAGATCATACTTAGATATGTTCGAGATTAGAAGCTGCATATTATGAAACATTATACGTACGAGTAGTATGATTAAGAAACGTAGTGTTACTGATTTCTTGTTTCACTGAACGATGGCAAATGTCCGGAAAAATCCTGTTTCCTTTGCATATTATGGCTGATATCTTGTGCTTTCAAAAACACCATAAGTTCCTAAAGTATGCTGTATTTATTCCAAAGACAGTATTGTTAGGCTACGTTCAATTCAAATATTGATATGGTAGGAGTTGCCAATAGTTATATTTAGATTGTTTTTCAGTAAATCAGAATAAACTCTCCCAGTGCTGCGTACACTATCAAAGCATAAAAGAAAAATCATGCATGAGAACATTCTCGGAGTCTGCAGAGAACATTTTCAAATTTTTCCAGATTATATCCAGTCCTGAGTTACGAACATTTTATGTGGATTCTGAGATGTAGAGAAGGATTTATTTTGGATCCTTGGGTTATAAGAAAACTGACTATATTCTAGCTAATGTGATTTTAGAGGGTGGGGAAAGGGGGCTTTCATTATACAGATTCGTGCTAGTGGTTTTAGAGATAGAAAATACGCAGAATCTGGGTATACCCAGAACAGTGTAGTTCTCTTGAAGACTGGCCGGACACATAGAATTGGTGACAAAGCCAACTTAATATACTCGCAATATAGTGCTCATCGAAGTTAAAGTTACTAATGATATATAGTTAGTTCCTTTGTGAAAAATGATATTCAGTAATAGATTTTAATCCCTTTTCCATTATTAAAACCTGTCAATTTGAAAACCTCACTATTGGTGAATATTTACTTACAATACAATTTACTTTGGACAAATTGGTAATGATCATATTACTTAAAAAAAAATGTGATGACCACCATGCATTATTTGGCAACTTTATATCAGACACTGGGCAGTTTTGAATTATGGCAACCAACTGTAGGTGTCAGTGGACCATATTTCTCATAACTTGCATATCATATTAGAGTGAGGTTGATTCTATACTCAATGAGAAAGGAAATTTCAAAGATTATGTATCTTAGAGGCATATGTGTTAGACTAGAAGGATTTAATTAATAAAAACGTCTAAGGTGGTTGTTCTTTTCTCAAATAGAATCATTTTTACAAGTAGAACTATATGATTTTGCTTTCAATAGAAATTTATTAGAAGATCTGCAGCTCATTGTATTATTTCTATTTTGCTAATCTTCAGAGTCACTTTAATAAGTTTACTAATTGTAAGAATATTGATGTCAACAGTACTTAATTTTTAAAGTGCCTAAAGTAAGTTTTTTTGTACAGATTACCAAATAACGTGTAAATAACACAATCCAATGGCATCAGTTCATGGCTTAGATAAACTACACCAAGCAATTACAGAAGCTTTGGAATTTGAAAAATGCTGTATATGGTAAGAAAACTGAAACTTGTTTATTATAAATTTGTGTTGTATATAAATTATTTACAAAATGAGTAAATGTACACATTTTTCATAAATTGTAATATACAGGGTTTGTCCGGAAAGTAATAGGACTGAGTCGATTAAGAAAAATATATTGAGCAAATCATTACAATTCTTTAAAAACTTTCAAAATAGGGTCCTTCTGCGTCGATGCAGCGCTGCCAGCGCGATTTCCAAGCATTGAAGGCGTCACAGAAGGCATTCTCCGGAATAGCCTTGAGAGACGCGGTGCATGCTGCTTGGATCCCCTCTGTCGTCTCAAAATGCTTGCCTTTCATTGGCCTTTTCAGGCGAGGAAACAAAAAAAAGTCCGGGGGGCCACATCTGGACTGTAGGGCGGCTGTGGAAGAGTTGGGATGCCGGCCTTGGTCAGGTAGCTGTTCACAAGAAAGGTGGTGTGAGCCGCAATTTCTGGTCGTCAGTGAGCTCTTTTGGGACCATCTTCGCACACATCTTGCGCATGTTCAAATGCTCCGTCACAATTTCATGAACCACAGATTTCGGTAAATTTAACATCTGGGCAATTAAACGAATACTTAGTCAACGGTCTGAGTTCAAAACTTTGCGCACACGAGTCACATTGTCGGTGTTCGTCGAAGATGAAGGTCTTCCAGCAAGGTCTTCATCGGCGACCTCTTCCCGGCCCTCCAAAAAGGCCTGGTGCCATCAAAACACACACCACTTCTTGCTAAAGCAACATCTTGGTAAGCCTGCAAGGTTATATCAAATGTCTCAGTCGCAGATTTACCGAGTTTCACACTGAATGTGATCGCGTACCTCTGCTCTAACGAACGCTGCATTTTCAGCTTCTACCACTCACAGAAACACGTCACGCGAAAATGCCTGTCCTTACTCTTCAGGTGCTCGGAGACAACTGACCAGCCAATTGTTCGTTAGCTAGAAACGCCCTCTACCGAATCCAGTCGGTGCGCGTTAGTTAGCTCCGAAGTATAGTCTCGGGAAATTAAAATCAGTCCTATTACTTCCTGGACAAACCCTGTATTAAGGTACTGTGTGTTTAGTTGTAGGAATGATTTTATCTAAATAATAAGGTTAGTTGTATTGATAAACAAAATTATAATTTCATTTGCATAGTTATACTAAGTGTTGTTAACCCTCCAAATGCTGCAATTGCACTATAACTTTAAAGTGCTGGTATCACACTGTGAAATGTGCCCAAACTGTAGCTGAACAGTTTATTCAATCAATCCGTAGTTTGTCTAAGAACAGATAAGAATGATTGATTAATTCCCTGACAATACTTAACAGTCAGCTGTTGGCACACTATACTTCACCTTGCTTGTCTAATGCCAATAACGTGTAGCTACAACAATTGATTTGCTGCTTATCCCACTAATATTATAAACGCAAAAGTTTGGATGTTTTGATGTTTCGAGGTTTGTCCTCAAATCATGCTGAAACTGCTATACGGATTGTGCTGAAATTTGGAACAGATATAGCTTTTGGTCTGAATTAACATTTAGAGTGCTTTTTACTACCCATAACACATTCATTTCACCAAATAAAGTCGAATTCAAATTGAAAAATTAGTTTGTTTACATTTGAATGTTATGATAAGAACGAAATGTATTTTGACAGCTATAGTTCAACAAACTTTCTGAAACATCGGTTTATATTTGAATTTTATCAATAATAAGTAAACAGTGCTTGATCGGTAGTATAATGCAGATAGTAAATAAAACATTAATATATAAATTTTACTCCAGATTGTGCCAGTGAGGAATTAAAATCATCTAATGCATTAAATACTGTTATAAAACTAACCTTAATGAACAAAGTTGTGAATGTTTTCACACAAGTTACTTTAAACTTACGGGCTTTCTTGACATTATGATATTACATTTTAACAATGATGGCTAATGGAAAAACAGAGAAATGAATACTAACATACCTCAACGATTCATTCTTTCCCTGGCTGCAGTCCAAAAAACAAGTGTAACGCAAAACTTTAATAACGATTATTTTGGAAAGTTGCAAAACCTTAATAAGAATTTCCCTCTTATACCGAAAGTACATAGTAAGTAGGTAGGACTCTCCCCTAGGTCGTAATAGGCTTTTCAGTCTACTTATGTGTGTATTTTCTTCATCAGGACAAGGTAAACTCAACTATGTCAACAGGATTTTGACCAAAGTAGATTTCTAAGAACTAGATAATCGAACGTATATAAAATTTGATCGAGGCAATATGGCAAGCTAAACTGTGACATAGTAGGTAAGTGAATTTAAATGGTCTTAAGTAGGCACTATTTAACCGAAGTAGGCATCTCAGTCCTACATAAGTATATATATATATATATATATTTCTTCTTCGTCAGAACAACAAGGCAAACTCTACTATAGTACTAGAAATATCTTAGACCTAAAATATATGACATGGACTGGAAATATACGCTTTTTGACCGAAGTAAGTTTGGGACCTGTGTGATCTGAGATTTGTGTTTTCTTGATCGGGATGACAAGGCAGATTCAGCTGTGACGTTATGTATATAATTAATTAGAACCGGAAATGCTCCTACATGTGCCAAACATGATATAATAATTAAGTTAAAACTCTGATACTATTTACCACGAACTTAAATAATACCTACCTGATGTATGCCTACTTACGTTTTAAAATTTTTATAGGACTTTGGTTGCTGCGGGTAACAGCTAGTACTTACACATATGTATACTTTGTGTTCTGCAGGAGTAGTGCACTTCTGCTGGTAAAAAACTGCCCTATAAGAAGGTCAGGGATCATGATTGGAGGGGGGGGGACAAATACCTCACCCTATGTAATAATAAAAAAAAAATTCCAGGTAATAAAATCATTTATCAATTAAAAACTGAATCGATTACAAGGTAATGCCTGAAATATTTTCAAGCCAGAGAAATTAGATACAAAAGTGAGTGTGTTCTTGAATAGCAAATTTGTTTTTAAATCTAGTGTTATATGAGTGTATTCTGTTAATTTTTGTGACAATGTACCAGGCACATTCATATATAAGATGTGTGTTTAGGAAACACAAACACACATGATCACAAATTATCATGACTGAATAAATAATTAAGTCATATTACACATTTCTGTAACAGTTCAGAGTCTATTTGGCTTGATTTTGAATGATATGTAATGTTATTAATGCTGTAACAACTGTATTCTCAAAAACCTGTTGCTAAAATAAATGTTTTAATTGGACAGGCAACCAAACACTCTTAGTAATCTCTCATCATCATCATCAGTAAGATTTTCTTATTGGCAAGTGTTAAGTCTTTATTTGTTAGTCTGTAATTAGTAGTGTGTTGTTGGAAGTTACTCTTTAATTTATTGCTTTCTTTTGTCATGTTTTTCTGCCACCAGTTTGGAAAAGCTGCAAAAATGCGTGATTCTCTGGCCATGTTCACACCGATTTTGCAACGACTGCATCTTGGCATATCTTGTGAGCGTTCATGGTGACAAGATACCTTGTCCTTTGTGTAAGAGGCTTACTACTCGGCGAAGTATTCTAAATTTTCAAGACAGGCAACAAGAATTTGAAGACAGTTTACAAACTCTTATAGGAAACATCAGTCTTGATCTTGGATTTGATAGTAAGTACCAAGTAATAATGTTCATAGCATATTAATGTTTTATATTCTTTTAATCCAAAATGGTAGTTCATTTTTTTATAATGTGTATTTGGTTGGTTATTGCGTATAGATTGTTGTTAATAAAAATATAAATACATAGAGACAAAAACAATAGACAATTATATTTTAGATAAATAAGTTTGCTGTGTAATAATTACAAGGTAAGAGTACGCCACATCACATGGAAAATTTTGTCTATAGCCCTTTCACTTATTAGCTGGTATTTCACGTTTGTTTTTATGAAGAGTTTCAACTACTATCAGTTTATGGTTGGTGTAGAGATCTTTTGAGAGGTATCGAAGTAAAAGAATTATCAAACGTTGTTATTACGCCCAGTACCATCAACAACTTTGATGCAACACTTTACTACACTTGAGGCATCATAGGGCAAATCAAAAGAGATATTTTAAAGTATCTCCATGTATGCTGTGTAGAAAGTAGTTGAATCAACTGTAGCGTATATCTGAATTCCATATCGACATCGTTTACTCTTAATTTAAACTCTAAATTCACACCGCTCTCTAAATGGTTCCATCATTTACATTTTCGCCAACACTATAGCTTTTATCACATATTTGTACAAAATCTTCAGAAATTTCAAAGACACGGGCTGAACTACCTTTATTTTTCGTGCTCAGAGGAGCACGAGTAGTTTCATCATCAAATCTTAGTGCCTGTGATAGTAATTGAAATCTTCGCTGGAACATGGTGGGAATAAAAATTTCAGGTGCTGTACCACCTGTACACCAAACCTCATCCAAAATAATGTGGCTGTTCTTTTTGATTCCAGTGATGTACATCAGCCCAAGAAATGCAGACAGTCCAAGAAAAATAATTTTTTTTTTTTTTGGATTGCCAGATTCTCTCAAATATTTCATCCTACTGCATTCTGTCATTTCACAGACTAAATCATTTTTTTTTCACAACAAAATAAGTGTCTGAAATCACCTTAAATAATACAACTCAATGTAGTAGTATCAAAACTTATTATAGTAACAGTTTTAGTTTTAACATTACCAAAAGCTAGAATGGTCCTAATGCAAATTATAATTATTTCCAAACAACCCATGAATAAAATAAGTTGCACAAAAATGGGTATTGAGTACTGAGAGCTAGCAGACGTCTTTTTGAAACTAATTGCAACATTAGCCAGATGCACCTTTAGTGATCCTTGCATATTTTACGTTAAATTCATAGTACATATCATGAACTGTATGTTGGTCCTCAAAATATTTATGGCTGAGGAGTTACCTGTTTGCCAAGATATAAAGCTGCTTTTTGGCTGCATTTAGTTATATCACAAGATCTTAGTCAAATCACGATCATCTGAAGACATGCTACTTATTGATTGTACACGTGTAATTTAAACTTGTGTTTGTCTTTTCATGTAGTCAGTAAGACATTCTCTAGACCAGATTTTAAATTTAAAATCTAGTTTCAAATTTGGTATTCAATTTCTTGTAATAAGTTTTGCTGTTAAATGTGGAATAATATTGTTTACATCCAAGAAGAGTCCTCAAAGCTTTATATGGTCCTCCATCCCACTATAAGTATTTCTAGGCAACTGATCAGTCATATGTTGTGCTCTTTCAGCTACCATGTTAAAGGTAAACAAATATAATTATGAGAGTAAACTAGAAAATTGGTCCAGTGTTGTTTTTGCCACTTAGATGTTGAAGAGTTAAGAAAAGGAATATTGTTCTCAGTAAAAACATTCTGACAATATTTATTATCCTTAAGGATGTATGTGTTATAGTATTATGGTGAAAAAGATGTCAATAAAATTGATTACAGATGATTTTTATAACATTGTGGTTTTTGTTTCAGTTACAAGCGTCCAACCATTTAAAAAAACTAAAGTAACATCTGATGACAAAAATAAAATCAGAGTACCGTCACCTGTGAGGAGAACCAGGAGTAAATCTTCAAGAAACATTCATAATGAGCAGAAAACTAATACAATCAATTGTGGGAATAAAAGATCCACTGAAAGTCCAGTCAATGCACAGGATTTTAAGTCACAAAATATTTCACTGTGTTCAGTGACATTGCATGATGTTATTAAAAACATGAGTCCACAAAGTGAAAAAGTTAATCAATGGCTAAACAGTACACACTTCTCTCAGGGGGAATCACCAAACATATCAAACACTGTAGTAGCAGATGTTCACGAATCTGATTTGGAGTCTCCTATGTTCTCAGACGATCAGTTAGTCTCGGTATCTCAAGTTGAATCGAAAACTATGAAGAAATCCTGCAAAAAGATACAGAAATCTCTTAATGTTTCTTCTGATATTAATGCAATAAAGCCTTTTGATGAAACATACAAAAGCAAAAGACTTAAAAAATCTTTTCAAGACAAAAGTAATGAAGAGAGTTACAAAAGTGAAAAGTTTGATCAACTTTTATGTCCAGAGAAAAAAATATCAAATTATTTCAGAAACGTATCAACGTAGGAACTTGCGTGAGAGAAAGTGTACAAGAGGAAGACGTTTTGATATAGATACTAATTTATTTAAGCCTGACGAAAACAACACTGAAAAAGGCAAAATGTCGGATTCTGATAAGCATGAAGATTCATCAGAGAAATCTTTGGAAGATTTTTCTTCAGGAAGTGGAGAGGAATGGGATGCTGAAGAAGAATCAAATAAAGGTCTTTCGAGTAAAAATAAGATTTTAAAAAATATTAAAAGATTAACAAAATCTAAGGACAAAAGTATTGGTTCGGAAAATCAAGTTTTAAAAAGAGTAAATAATAATAACATGAAAATCGCTAAAAATAAAAAATCTAAAACATTGTTAACAAATAACAAATGTCTGGTGAATTTTCTAAATAATAATAATGAAAAAGACAAGTTAAATAAGGGCAAAATAAACAGTTCCACCAACAATTATAACAAAACTGAGAATGATTCAACAAAAAGTGATGAAACTGTCAAAAGAATTATAGATGATTGGGATGACTATAAACGCACAAACATCTTAAACATGCCTTCTCTTAATGAGATTCAATCTAGAAATGTAAGAACACATGTACAATCTAACACTTCAGTGGAGCTTACGCCTGTTAAACAAGATAATCAACGCTCTCCTGGTTGGTCACGACTAAAAAATACAAAGAAAGAATTCCATATGTCTGAGAGAAAAAAACTTAGTTTGAAAACCCTAAGTAAGTCCAATTCTACAATATCCACTAATAAAGCCTCACCATTAAATAAAGGTAACAATAGTTTTGACGATATAAATCAGTCTTTTAATGACAGAAAAGAAAATAAAGTCAGTGATCCTTTAATTTCTCAATGTAAGGGACTTTTAAACAAGGTAGAAAAAGAAGATGTAATGCTTAAAGAACAAACAACCACCATTTCCTCAGCAGTTGATGAAACATTTCCAAAAATAAATAGTGACGAAAGTAAATCACTTTCAAATTCAGATCCTTTATTCAAGGGATTTTCAACTCAAGAACAAAATAAGTCAGATTTGAAAAAATTGGAAATGTTAAATGTAGAAAAATGTGGTGAAGCACCAATAACAAATAAAAAGACTGTTCTTTCAGAAAATATTCATTCCCAAGTTGAACTTTCTACTGGCTTAGTCAGTCAGGAAAATTTGGAAAATGACTTGCATAATGCTAATTCCAAAACTTCATTCATGGAAGTAGATGCAGAACAAGATTATAGAATTGAAGTACGGTCTCCAAAAATCAGTGGACAAAAAAATTGTGTTACTGATAAAAAATTAGAACTAGCAATTAATAGCAGCTGTAGAAATTCAAATGGAGAAACTGAGCGTAAAATTGTATGTGTTAATAATGAGCAAATCAATCCTCAACAAATTAAAATGATGAAAAGAGATAGAGATCCTGACTTACACAATAGCAGGTATATAGACAGTATTCATATATTATATTGATATAGGTTGTACGTTATTTTCCAAAAAAGGTGTTAATTAGTTACAGTGCAGCAAGCAATACAGTTTGTGAATCATTTAAATTTTATTGAATTGAATTGAATTGAAAATAACTTTATTCATAAAGTATACAGTGGTATGCATTGAATGGCGTCATTAGAAAAACTTAAAAACTAAAAAACATATATATACAGTATTGATAAAATATATGATAAAATAACTAAGTTAATTATAGTTCAGCTAACCCATACAATGGTTTCTCTGTTAAATACAATTTTAGCTCTTTTTTAAATTCTTTAAAGTTGTCAATGCCTCTCAATTCCACAGGAAGCCTTGATAAAAATTTTGCACCTGCGCTTGATGTTTTTTTGTTGAAAAATTCAAGCCTATGGGAGTCAATGGCAATTTCGTTTCTATGTCTGGTAAAATATGTATGTCTGTCACCTAGTCTAGGAATTAAACTATTATTACATAATTGTTTTACATGTAGTGTGGTATGAAACACATAAAGGCTGTAGACAGTCATAATGCCCAAGTGAGAAAAATGTTCGCGAACTGAAACGTCAAAATTTAGATTCAACATGGTTCGTATAGCTCTTTTCTGAAGAAGAAGAATTCTATCTAAGTTCTGCTTTGATGTACCACCATAAATAGCAATACCAAAAGCGACAGATGATTCGACCAGTGCATAATAGAATGCCTTTAATGTATTAATTGAACAAAATTTGGACATTCGGTAAATAGCATATATTCCTGAACTAACTTTACTTACTACATGGTCAATGTGGAGATTCCATGTCAAGTTTTCGTCTACAATTAGACCTAAAAATTTTGTGGAAGTTACTTTATTCAAAACTTTATTATTGATATTTATAACTGGATCAATTGGTTGTTTTCTTTTCCCTGTTGAGAACATGATAAAATTGGTTTTACTTGCATTTAATAATAAATTATGGTTACTTAAATAATTGTTCATACCTGTTAGACTTAATATTGAATTATTTTCTAAATTATTTAATGATTTTTCACTAATCTTTAAACTAGCATCATCTGCGTAGAGGCACAAATTTTTTGATGGACCACCAGGAAAGGAAAGTGGTAGACCTTTTAAATAACAGATGAACAATAGTGGGCCAAGAATTCGACCAGTGAAGAGGAAAAAAGCTAATGCATTTGTTGGTGCAACTGACAATTAACTAATCTAATACAATTCTTTCATAATCTCTCAAGCTCAAATGCTATTTCTATCAGTAAATATTTGGAAAACATTTCTTTATCAGCTTAGGGTTTTACAACAATTTTTATCAGCACAGAATTTTACAACTTGTCATTATCTTAGAAATTGACAACCTTTTATCAGCATAGAATTTAACGATGTTTTATTAACATAGAATTTGACACCAATTCTTTATCAGCTTAAAATTTGACAGCAATTGTTTTACCAGCGTAGAATTTGACATTTTTTATCAGCAAAGAATATGAGAATTTTTCATCAGCATAGAATTTGACACCTTTTTTATCTTAGTAGGATTTGACAAAAAAGTATCAGCTTAGGATTTGACAACATTATTCTGTTATCAGTAAATATTTCATCAGCACAGAATTTAACAACAATTTATTATCAGTAAAGAATTTGAGAACAATGTAAACAGATCGTACCTGAATTTTAACAAAATTTACATTAATCTTTAACATATTTGATATTAAATCCCAAGATCCAGATTTAAACTAAATCTCAATAGATAATACATTCAGCTTTAACAAATTTTATATTGATTTCAAACAGGATTGTACATTGATTCCAAACATATTTTACATTTGTACAAGATTTAACAGATTTTATGTTTATTCTAACGAAGTGTTTAATTTGTTTCAGTTCATCAATTTGTTCACCTGAGCGGAAAAGAAAGTGTCAAGATGCAGGAGTGCAGACCAGTCCTGGTCGAATGCAATCCCTAATTCAAGATATCCTCAAAAATATATGGGGAATAGAGGCTGAACAAAAACTAGCTATAATTTGCAATGGAAGCAATAGAAAGTTGCATTTTGATGAAGATAATTTGCAGTCGACATCTTCTAATGTTCAGAATAAATCATGTGGTAAAGATGATGAGGAATCGAACAACACTATGACTCAATATGCAAGAAATTCAAATGAAAATCTAAGTTATTCCAAGAAATGTCAAAACGATTCAGACTTTGTTTTAGGGACTGAAAACATAGAGTTTTCTTTAAGTAACATTTTGAATAAACATTGTAATAAAGAAGCACGTGAAATTGGAAGTGCTATGGATAGTTCCAACATTCTGAAAGAAAAGAGTGTATTAACTAATAATGATGTTGAGGTTGATCCTGATGCTCCCACCCAACCATACAAGACCCCTGTTGTACCCAAGCGGCCATTTGTAACTTCCACTTCAAACGTGTATTCGGCTGTGTCAAACCCTACAGAAAGTGAATTAAAAAGAGTAAATGAAATATTTGAAAATAATGATGTATTATTCCCAGACGCTACTCCAATAAAAGCAACACCATTGAACTGTTCAGGCATTGGTCAGTTAGAATCTTTTACTACAAATTTGAACAAGCAACTTGACAGCTTCAGTCATTCACCATCGAAAGCTTGTAAAGAAAAATCAAATAAGAGTAGACGACAGTTGGATTTTCTTGTTGATGATAATACCAATTCAAATGATATGTTTACTGCAGAGCATTTGGAAGAGATGCCTGGTAAAACAAAACCAAAACCCACAAAAGATTCACAAAACTGCAATACACACAATAGTGAAATTATTTCAATAGTTAATGACTCGAAAAAAGAAAGTCTTTGTATATCAATGGACAAAGAAAATGTCAATGATAATATAACTGAAAATGTTTCATTAAATAGTGATTCTATCATATTAAAAGAGGATGATAAATTTTTCACCAAACAAACAAAATATGACATTACCAAGTTAAGTCAAGATCAAGTAATTTCTTCACAGGTGAATGATTTAATGAAGTGTAATGAGACTTTGACTGAAACCCCAGATATTATACTTCCTACTGAAGAGCAAGAATGTTCTAGAAACCCTGAATTAAAAGTCACAAGAGGCCAGGTTACTCTCACATATAAAAAAAAAGAGCAAGAATGTTCTAGAAAACCCTAAATTAAAAGTCACAAGAGGCCAGGTTACCATCACATATAAAAACAAAGGCTCTCAAAGACATGTCCTCTCATCACCTATGGAAAACTCAAATAACGAGGAAAAACTGGACAATAACAAAAAAGACTCGAATGTTGATTCACCTACATTTAGTCTAGGACAGTTAGTTGAACATCAGGTTACAAACCGTTTACAAAAAGCAATAGTTGAAAGTACAGATAAACTAGACAAAGACCACAGAAATGAGTTGCAGTACAACAATTCGTTGGTGAGTACATACTTACGAAAATTAGTTAGTTAAGATTATTATATTTCATACAATGTATCTTAAACATATTTTAAAACATGCCACATGATTTCAAGCACCTTTTTGAAAGCTACAGACGCTCAGTAGAGTAGTTTTAACCAAGCTGAAATTGAAATAACTATCAGAAATCAAAATTCTTTATTACATGGACTTTGAGAACAGTAATAGTGTCAGTTAATACAAATATATACATACAATGACAGTACGTGTTTTCCCAATGGAAATCAGAATAAAAAGATATAGTCTTTATGGCAGTTTTCTTATAAACTCCTCCACTGTGTAGACTGGATTCTCGGTCAACCAGGCATTAAGCTTGCGTTTCAAGGCATAACTTGTCACTCGTTTAAAGTCTGCAGGAAGAAGGTTGTACAGTTTGGCACCAATAGAAGTGGGCTTCTTGTCATGAAGGGTCGTCCGGTGTCTAGTGACTGGGATTCTTGACGCATGTCTGGTGTTGTAATGGTGTCTTCTGATGTTGTTGTTGGGGAGCTTTTGCCCTGTCAACACTCTCTTGAGGTTATAGGCTGATGTACTGCCCCACACTATAATGCCATACCTTAGATGAGTTTCTAAGAGAGCGTGATAGGCTACTTTTGCTGAGTCAAGACTACATATATGCTTAATTCTGCGATTTACGTAGACTGCAGAGTTGATTTTTTTGCAGAGAGCATTGATGTGTGGTGCCCAGGTGAGATTGCCATCCAAGGTAATTCCCAAAAGTTCTGTGAAACTATGAAACTTTATGAAGTGTGTTCAAAAAGTAACCAACCTTAAGTTGGAAAGAGGTCACTTTTGAAAGCAAGTGCTGAAGGCATTGTTCAGAATGGACTGAGATGAGCTGTCACATTGAAATTGAACAGCCTGATCACTACTGATAGTGATCACCTTTGTAGCTAGTTTACAGACAATAACACGTCTATTCTCCATCACTAAAACCTGAACTTTTCTGATAACTTCATCATTTTAACCTGTTGCTGATCTTCCAGAAACACGTTATTAACAACGGATGATTTAAATAGGTATTAGTACTTTGGACATTTGCCAGTGTTTTATATATACTCATACTGGCTGTTACCCATGGCTCACACCTAATTTTCAAAATTAAAGCCTTTGTATAATATACAGTATTCTTTATTAACAATGTCATCAAGACATGTTACAGAGTCAAACAGTTTTTACAAGTGAATTCAATTATTAAATTAGAGGTCTAATTAAGATTCATCATTCCATGAGGACAACTCATCGAGTGTGTAGTTTGCGTGGTCTTGCAGCTAACACTGTAGGTTTCTCTTTATAGATCCTGGGTTGTCTTTCAGAAGAGTTTCATTCCAGCATATGATGGTTTTTTCTCAAACAATGCTGTAATCCCCTGCTTGTCTAGTGTAATGGCAGTGTAGATCTCTTTGTTTTGGAGGACCCTGAGTTATGCAGTAAAGTATGGTTTCTAGGATGTAAATGGATGTTATTGTCAATATTTTTCAGTTGGTGAAAATGTTTCTGCAGCTCTCTCTAAGTCCTACTCCAGCCATTAACCTTATTGCTTTTATCTGCATTACCAGAACTCTGTGGATATTGCCACCTGAAGAATCAAGCACCCCAGATTGCTATTCCATAACGGAGGTGGCTTTCGAATAACACGTGATTTGCTATTCTCATGGCTTCATGAGTACTACATTAGTATTAGTATTCTATAAAATATTAATTGTACAGTGCTTAAGCAATAGTCTAATGCATATAGCAAATACAAAGTTAATTAATATCTAACTTTTACTCCAGACTGCACCAGTGACGAATTTAAAACATCTAATGCATTATAATTATTATTTAAACACTGTCTTAAAATCAGCTTTAATGAACAAAACTGAATGTTTTCATGTACTGTACTCCAAACTGGTGGACCTCCTTGAGATTGTGATATGACATTTTGACAATGGCTTAAGAAAAAACAGAAGTGAGCACTAACATGCCCCAGCTGTCCATTCTTTCTCAGACTACAGTCCAAAACACAAGACTTTTATAAGGCAAACCCTTATAAATGATTATTTTGAAATGTTGCTTGAAGTTAATAGTAGACCCCCTAGACCGTAATAGGCTTCTCAGTCCTACGTATGTATGTACATTTTCTTCATCGGGACAAGGCAAACTCAACTATCGTACTGGAAATACCTTAAATCGAAAGTAGATTTACAAAAGGTGGAAGTAATCGCTTTTTGGCCAAAGCAGATTTCTGAGAGCTACATACGTTTATAGTTGTGATTGGGGGTTAATAAGGCATTCTCAACTGTGTCACTAAGTGATTTTATATGATCGGAAGTAGACACCTTTTACTCGAAGTAGGCTTCTTCGACCGATTTATATACATATTTTTTTCTTCGTACATAACCACTTTTTGACTGAGGTATTTTCCTGAAGAATCAGCTGCGGTATTGGAAATATAATTAATTCGAACCAGAAATGCTCCTACACGTTCAAAACATGATATGAGAGTTAGGTTAAACTCTGATACTCTTAAGTATGATTACGGAAATAATATGTGCCTGATGTATGCCTACTTAAGTTTAAAAAATGTCGTAGGACTCCATTATCAAGTGTATGATCATATTACATCATAAGTATTTTTACTAAGTATCATAAGAACTTAAGTTTTGGAAATTCGTGTGAATCCGCTAATAAATATTAAATCTGCAGTTTTGACATTGCTCACAATGTGCATAACTTTGAGTTTTGTCCTATTACATAAGATACTAATTTGTTACAATTGAATATTTAGGTAGCTTCTAATAAACCTGAATCAACAGTGGATCTTCAAGGATGTCAAGATGAAGAACAAACTCCGAAACATAACTTAAACATGTTGGATGATGGACCTATGTCCCCTGATGAGGTATGTAGTTTATCATATTTAGTTTGACGTTTTATTCTTCAATTGATTATCAGAAATTAAATTCAGCTGTACGCAATTTTAGTCTGAAACTTAAACTTAGAAAATGTGTCATCTCTTGGTGCTTTGTTTTTCAATAGTTTGCCAGGTTTGGGATGTATGGGTATTAAGTTACAGCTTAGCTATTCTCATTGTCACAAAGATGGTGGCATAGATATCATAGACAACTGTTCTTAAATTCTTGTACATGATCTGAAACATTTTGAAGTTTAGTTAAGAGTTCCCTGTTAGATCAGTAGCTTCTCTTAATTTTTTACTAATACAAGACAAGTTGTGAAAATTTGTATATTTGCTTTTGTTCATCACTGTTCATGGGGATGCTAAGAAACTTTTTACCAAGCAGGAGTTTCCGATAATTTTTTGGAGCCAATGACATCTAAGCAATGACGAACATCACAACTAATTTATGAAACAGGGTATTACGAGTGAAGTCATGGGTTACAATACAATAATTGAATCCTTGGAAGTGAACGATACTTGTTAAGATAAGTATTATAGAGAATAAATACAAAAAAGAGTTTATTCTTGTGTTTTATTTGAAAACAAATTGTACTGAAGTCAGTTGTTGATTTTTACAGGTGTCAAATGCTTCCAGTGAGGATTTATTTGTTGAGGGGACACCATCACAGATAAAAACATATGTGTAAGCTATTTAATTTCTTACAAGTTTATAAACTTATTAATTACCACATACATGTGTAAGTTCTTTGAGTTGGTAAGAATTAATCAACCAGTCCAAGTGCATGTCAATTGATACACATTTGAACTATTACAACATCAAATATTCTATAATTAATATCATTCCAGTGTAGGCCAGCCTATTAAAAACATGTTTTTGTATTATCAGTTAAACATACTGACAATATGAGAGACAGATGAGAAGTGGGATGAAACATACACATAAACTTTATAATAGAAATTAAATATAATATTAATATTTTTTATCTCTCCATATTCATCCAACTCACACTGTTGGGATAGTTGGAGATTTTATCTTCATAATAATCCTAGTTGGAGAGACAGCGGAAGTATGGTGAAATTGGAAGATGAAAGGAATAATAAAAAGTGCAAATATGCTATGTGATATTGACATGATTTCTTTATCCTAAGGGCTCTTTGATACATGCGATTTATGTTGGTACAGCAAAAATATATCTGGTGAAATAATTTTGGATGCTGCACATATCTTGCAATACATGCAAAGATTCTATTATAATTGCTAATAAATTATTGGATGGGAGCATGGGCATACTTTAGTCACCACCATAATTAAATGATTGACCCTGTTGTAATGCATGCTACTTATAAGTTTTTACTTATTCCTTACTCCCAGGAGATTACAGTTATGTCATCCCTAATTCTTGAAATCAAGCACTATTTGAAGTAGGTATTGATTTTTATGACTACCTCATATAACCATAAGCAACTAGATTTTTTTTCATGCCATTATTGTGTGTAACAAGACATTTTTCTTAGAAATCTTAACTTTCTGGCTTATATTTGTAAAATGGAAATAACGGATTACTGACAGTTAGTATTTTAACTAAACAGCTGTTAATGATACTAAAAAACAATAATTAAACAAACAAAGAGTACTTTTTTCAGCCCATAAAAAAAGAATAAACACCAAACCACTATTGTTTACAAACTAACTACCACAAACAATACAAGTACACAACATGTTAGCAGGTTACGTGAAAACAGCTGAGATTTATCAAGCGCTTTTAGGATACAGCTGTTGTGAGTAAAAAACAGAACAAATATGGAAGAAAAACAGTTTAGGGTGACAAAATGGTACCAAAATAAGGAACTATCCTGTTTTCTTCTGACTAGAAAGTGTGACAAATTCAAATGGAACTAGGCTGGGTATATATGTCCGTGGGATGCAATAGGTTAAGCCAGACAGGTTAGGTGACAGACAGTGTAACCATACTAAACTCAGAGAAGGTATTTAATTCAAAAGAGGAGAACAATGAATCCATTTATATTCTACTTATGAAGTTGACAACAGTTTAATGGAATTTTATACTTGGTCATTAATAAACAGATAGCAGTTGTTAACCCTACATCAGGCGCTAAACAGAGTTTTTCCTCTGTGTATTTTTTTATTATTAAAAAATAGTACTACTTTTCTGATGTTGGCAGTCGTTTTCCCGCAGTGTACTTCACGAGCATCTTTCGAGAAGCGAAACAATAGCCTCCCTGCTTATCTTTGTCAAAATCTGTCAGTATGAGGTCTACTTCCGTGCGAGACTGGACGATTCCTCCGTGAGCGCCCGATGTCGTGTTTGTAGTCCTTGGACGAAATCTCCGTGAGCGCCTTATAGAGTGTTTAGTTTTTATGGAATAATAATCCGTGTGCGCCTAAATGTGTGACCTGTGATGGTTTCTTTTTAAGTTTTACAATATATTTTATTTGAATTTTGTGAAATGGAGAATGAAGACGAGAGACTTGTCAGTACAGTACCCGTGTGCTAGGGAACATTTCAGTACTGTTTTATGGAGTGAACATTGTCGTTATAAGAACCAAAGGAAAATGTTTTGAAACTTTGTGTAGTGTTAAAAAAAATGGTTTAGTAATAAATAAATTTTGATTTTAGAATAATAACTGACGTTACAATTGTATAGTATTTCAAGAATTGAAGTAAGTTGTTTTTTGTAAGAAATTTAAAAACTAAGTTAATTTCCATATATTATTACATAAGGTTAAACATTTTTACAATTAATTGCATTATTCCTTAAAAATAAATCATGTTGTTATCATACAATAACATTTTTTTAAATTTCGAAATTCTTATTTGGAAAATTCATTACATAAGAGAGTAATTTTTATTTAAATTCTAAAAATGAATATATTACATTGTAATTAAATCAGTATGAATATTTAAACAAATAAAAACATTTTAAAAACGACTATAATATCCATTATTCGCTAACCTGGAGGAAACCTCCGTGAGCGCCTGATGGTGTTTTCTAATTTTAAGCGCCTGATGGAGGGTTAATAAGTGTCAAAAAAGGGGCAACAAATTTCAAGGTAACTTTAAAAATGAATATACCTTCTATTTGCTCATTGCTATTTGAAAATATTAAAGTTATGCATTAATAGGTTTAAAGCTATGATTGTTTTTAGTTTAGTATATTTTTGTATAAACACATTCACTGTGAGTCTATAATGTTGATCTTGAATAATATGTAACAACCTTGTTGGCTATACAAACATAAATGATGAGGAAAAGAGTAATAATAGTATTATAAATGTCAGTATTGGGTGTTCTACTCTTTCCAAAATTGATCTCTAGAAGTTGCCCCCTGTTAACTTTATATGTGCCTAACTGTTTTACTGTAGTATACATTATACATATGCATTTGGTGTCTTTCAATGTAAGTGCTAAAACTCATTTTTAAGTTTTAAATAGTCTATATTATTTTCATTATTGGGAGTATTTGGAACATTTCAGGATCATTAATTACATGTCAACAGTTTGGATGGAAAAGGGGGCTGTTTTTTCTAAATATAGATATTCTATTTTTGAAGATCCACATTTTGTTGGCGAGGGCAAAGTAAAACAATGTATGTGTCATTGAATTATGTTTTAATGTTCTTTTATTTTATAGTTTCCATGTAAAGATTATTGTTAGGAACATGTATCTGTTACCATAAAATTAAACAATTGAGTGGGATGTGATAGGGGAAGACTTTTTCATCATTATCAACAGTGTTAAAAATATGGTGACTAAAAACTATATTTATATGTATTATAAGTGTTGCATACAACCTGGTAGGCACTTAAAATATGGTTTTTGTTTTAGGAATCATAAAAAGCAGAATCAATGTGAAATGCTTGAAGAATCAAACAAAGTGGATTCTACAAACCTCACTGAAAAATTTAGTGAGAAACCAGTTCATTCAGTTTCAAACAATTTTGAACAACATTCTGTAACAGAGAGCACCAACATGGAGCATGAACATATACAAAAAGTTACCACTAGAACGGAAAATACTGAAAATAAAAATTGTGATCAAAGTGAAATAGTCGAAAGTTCACAAAGTGAAACTGATGAAAGTGAAAATTACTGTTTTTCTTCATCACTATTAACTCCTCATCAAAACCAAGTACTCGGCTACGTACTATCAAATCTAAATATTCCGTTCTCCAAAACGGTGGGCAATCATATTTCTCACCTTATTGTTTCAAACTCAGGAGGATATGCTCAGCATTCGCACAAGTTTCTTCTAGCTATGGCTTTGCACAAACAAATTATTAAGTATGACTGGATTGAACAAGTAATCAAGACACGGAGGCTAGTACCGCTGGTGGGTATCTATATTTTATTTCTTGTCTTGTAATTTACATTGTACAAAGAGTTGATCAAAATAAACATTTAAGGTTGTAGTGAAAATTGCTTTTTCAAAGATAGATTTGAAAAGTATTTAATGGTTAAGACTGTGTACTGTGTCTAGCAAAGACAGAATCAGCTGTGATTATGACACAGGCGTGATGATAATCGACATCACACACAGCACGAGTGATGATTTCAAATATTACTTCCAGTTTTGACTAAGTTTTAGTTAAGCCTGTCACTTAAGGGGCTAGATAAATTTCATCTCTTTCTGCCTGTCTTTCTGCATATCTTGAAATCAACCTGTTCTATAGACTTGAAAGTTTGCATGAAGCTTCATTTCTTATTGGCAACAGTGAGTTTCATGGTAGTGAATGTCACTCAATAGGATGTGGCTGAGTGCCAGCAAATATTTTTACATTGGTCTTATGGGAAAACAGCAGAATAAATCAATTTGAAACAAAACTGAGTACAATCATATGAGATTTTAATATGTGATATATTTATTCACATATTATATTCATATATTTTATTCATAGAGTAAGAAGAAAAAATAATACAGTGGAAAGTCAATGTAAAAGGTCGGTGACAAGTTTTTACTTCAGCGTACTCTTATGTTGTAGTACCCTCCCAAGCTCACCAGAACATTTATTTCTTTTAACATTGCTATGGAACCTAACTTAATGAACAAACATGTGAATATGTCATGTTGTATTAATCTTGAGAAAGATTTCATTTGTAAATTTAAAATTTTGCTTGGAAACTTTTATTTTTAAATACATAATGATGAGCTCTATGATGGTGTATGTCAAACCATGGAATTTGGCTGAGCATCATTTAAGCCTATCGCTCAGTAGCCTCACACAATTTCTCTTTTGTCTGCTGGTGGATGTAAAAATTTCTTTTCTGTATGATTGTCTGTCTTCTATCTGTCTGCAGGACATCTCAAGAATGAGATGAGCTATAGATTTAAAATTTTGCATGCAAACTCATCGAAGCCTGTTACGTGTCACTTGGTGTGGTTGTGGCATACTTATAACTTGTATTATTTCATGATTAAATGATTTAAGTCATATAAAGACCTAGAGGACTTTAAAAGCCAATGGCATCTCTGAAACTATGGAACTGCCTCAATAATGGAGCTATGGGCACATATAGGTTAAAGAGTGTTAACAATTCTTCAAGCTGGTCTCCAAGTTCCTAATGAAGGTCTCGGCACGGCTATATCTGTATCTGTGATGCCTACTTCCCGAAGCTATAAGTTTGAACTTGCTTCTTCCCAGAATTTATCAAGTATGCTGGTCCCTAGACCCTTCTTATTCTTATTCTTGTGACTTTTTATTTTTTGTAACAGTATCTCCTTTAAAGGTGGCTTGCCAACGACCTTTCTAAGGTCTGAAACAATTTCTGATTTGAAGTCTGGCAAATTAGTGAATCACATAGGTAAGTACTGCCGAATAACAAGTTTTAAGTATTTTTTATACGTTGCTTTTAAGATTCATTCCACTGATATTTTCCACCAACGATCTTTATATTAATATAGCTTTTGTAATGTCTGTGTGAGAACTCTGTATGACCTTAGTAATGCATAATTTAATTAGCTAATTACAGAATTGTAATTTTTCAGGAAGACTACCTGGCAGTTGACCGTAATGGCGTGTGCGGAGTTTTGAGGGCCAAAGAAGATGTAAAGAGAGAACTTTTGCAAAATTTTGCAATTCATATTTACAACACTATAGACAAAGAAATACAAAGGCATCAGATTGAGGTTGGCAATTCATCCTGTTACTAAAAATAACTAGATATCATATAGTAGCAGACAGATAAGACTGTTACTTCTGATTGTTAAGATTGTTTTACTCGTATTAAAATTGAAATGGAATCTTAGTGTATAACTAAGAGCTATTTAATTTCCCCACTAATAAAATTAAATTCAGATTCTTTATTGTACAGGTCAAGGAGAAATGTTTACGTTACATAAAAGTATAGTAGTCAGTGTTTGTAAATTCTTCATATTATGTTGTCTTTATTAGTCAAGGACACTCTCTAGGAATTCTTTCACTTAGTAGAAGAGTCTTGTCTTTCAGCCACGCTCTTAGTTGTCTCCTTAGTCGTTGTCGTCCAGTTTCCTTCTTGAGGTGTCCAGGCATGTTCTTGTATAACAAGGCTCCTTTGTAGCTAGGTTTCTCTTTGTAAAAACTAGAATGGTGAGTTGGCAGTGAAAAATCTATTGCGTTTCTGATGTTATGTTTGTGTAGACTGTGTGCCTGTTAATTCTCAACAGCTATCTTGTAGTTTAACGCTACAGGGCACCGAATCACTCTTTTCCGGTTTACAAGCACTCTCCAGATTTGAGCTTGTTGTTCCACCCCATATTGCTAGGCCTTACCTTAGATGGAATTCAAAAAGTGAAAAATGTGCAATTTTGGCTGTTTTTAATCCCACTTGTTTGTTTGGTCTGCTTGATGACATAATATGTTCCTGAGCTGAGTTTTTTTACAAAGTTGATCAATATGAGTTCACCAGTTCAGGTTCTCATCTATCACTATTCCGAGGTACTCTGCCTCTATTTCCTATTTCCAAATGCTATAAATTATCTGCAAAGATTTGTTCTCATTCAACACAAGGTCATTTGAGTACGGTATTGTTTCGTCATATTAGAGGCTATGTAAGCATTGACGTCAAGTTGTTCATTTGATATTTCTGTTAACCCTCCAAGCGTCCACTCTAACACCTCTTGGCGTTACAGCCATTTTCTACCATTTGTAAGGGTTTTTTTAAAAATATACAGCTGTCATATTTACTAACAAAACCATGCATTGTTATATATCATTTTATTTAAAAATGAATAGAGATTATATAAAAAAATAAATGTAATGTCCTTACCTTGCATTTTATAATTTTTTTTTTGCCTTGAAAATGTAAAATTTTTTTTTTTTTTTTTTTTTTTTTTTTTAACTTTGCGCCCCCCCTAGAAAAACACACAACCAAAAAGTTTTAAAAAATCCAAAATAGCCATTTTGTCCACAACTTAGTCTTCTGTTAGAAAATATAAACACTTAGATTATTATATATAGTTTTAGAATAATTACAACTAAAAAACGAAACTATGTACAATCTCAGAAAAGACCTGATATTGCTCAGTCAGAGGAACTGCTACTGCTCTCATCCCTCCCGTCGCCTTCTCTTTTTTCCACCTCTCATGGGCCTCCAAAAGTGTTTTTGTAAGTGGGAGCACTTAGGATGCACACCACAGTTGCATCCTGGACACCAGAAGGTGGATCTTCCTTTATTGCAAACAACACACTTCCTCATTTGGACCCCAGGAAGACGCTCCAGTCGATGAGGAGGATCAGGTCCAGCGTCACCAGCAGGTCCTACAACCACCCGGCTCTTCACTGGCAGCAAGAGTGTCCACAATGCTTACAATAAAATTTCTCCTGTCCATGGGGCTTGTCAGTGTTTAGGGAGTATAGAACATAAGCGTTGAAAAGAGCCAAATCAAACAGATTGAAAAATATTTTCTTCCAGTACTTAGTTGTCTGGCGGTTGCAAGTAGTGTGAAACACACACTTATCGCTTACATCCACACCTCCCATATCCTGATTAATATTTATGAATGAGAAGAGGTTTCATCCCTTCCAGACCTTTTTTGCTTCTTATCAGCTGATCCTCTGCATGAACATGCAGTTGTCAGAGCAAACACAGGCTTTTTACCAGCTCTCTGCTTGAACTTGACAAGCAGCAAATCTCCTTTCCTGAAATATATGGTTTTCTCTGGGCTCCAGGTCTGCATTCTTGACAGCTTTGGGTAAAAATTTAGAGTTTTTATTTATGGTACCTGTTAAAAAGGTTTTTCTGTACAACAGACTATTTGCTAGTGGAATTTTCGTATAGAACTGGTCTGTAAACAAATGGTAGCCCTTGTCCAAGAGTCCACATTTATCCATAATATTCATCACAACTCTTTCGGTGAACAAGACTGGGTTCATTTATATCATTGCGGTGAACTGCTAGATAGTCAGTTCCACTATAAAGTTCAATACGCAATACATAGTTTGTTGAGCTATCGCAAGCCTCAAATTTTTGATCCCATATTGTTTATGTTTTTTTTGTTAGGAAGATACTGGATGAAGGTGCACCTATTCTTCATCCCAATTAGGCTTTCATCAATACAAACACTTTGGAAAGGTACAAAGTGCCTAGCAAAAGCTAAATTTAGATGGTCAAGAAAGTATCTTACTTTTTGCCAGGGATCATAACCGGGCTGACCTATCTCAATGTTCACTGCTGATGACAAATGCAAAAAACCACTTATTAGAAAAATATCTGCTTGATTTCATAACCATGGAAAAAAATGGTGTGCCCTGAGATGTCCTAACATCCCAGTAGTGCTTCACATTTTTTTTTTATAACAATCCCCATATTTATGGTCAATGCCATAAATTTTTTCATCTCAGCTACTGTGACTGGTGACCATTTTGTCCACCTTGAATTTCTCGATAGGGTTTCCCTCATTTCGTTTTTTTAGCTATTGCTCTGTCAGCATATGCATTAGTTTCTCTAGTTAGTAATTGCCAAAAAGCTGCAGTTTAGAAACAAATTCAAATACTCAATAGGCCTACTATTACGAGGAGGGCAATTTTTTATACCAGGATTTCTGACTTGGAACTGAGGCCTAATGTTCTTTTCTGGCTCTGGGGGATAAATTCTGAGCCATGGATTCAAACGGCCTGCAGGCCTATCACCGACAACACTACCATTATCAGAAATATCATCTTCATTACCTGGAGTTTCTTTGTCAGATGTTTCTAAGTCTTCATAATCGGGAACGTATTCCTCACCGCCTGCCTCCGATGAAAAATCTGTTAGTGAATGGTCAGATGGAATATTTCCCACATCAATGTCGCTTCCATTGCTCTCATCTTCACTAGAAATCACTTCGTCTAATATATTCCGTATAGGACTAGATTGAGAACGTAAATTGTCACTCATTTTCAAAAGATAACCAAACTATAAACACGAACTGACCACGACAAAACAATGCTACGGCAACCTGTTGTGCAAGAACAGCTGTCAGTAACACGTCGTTGTTTTTCTACAAGCCGTACAGCTCACCAAACATTATAGCTGTCTTGGGACAGTACACGGCAGAAAGCTTGTAATCTGCTCTTTACAACGATATACGATACTTGACGTTTGTTGCGATAGAAAACGCATCTAGCGGCGTCTTTGTAAACTACTGTCTACCCGTCGATTATTCGACGACTGACGCTCCCAGCGGTGTACTTCGACATCGAATAATCGACTTCTAACGCTGGGAGGGTTAATGTAATGACAGTGTCATCCGCAAACAACAGTCTGGCAGACATCTTTAAATCAGTCTAGTAGGTCGTTTGTTAGTAGCGAGAATTAGGCCCAGCACTGATCCTTGAAGCACACCTTTCTGCATTAGGGTTAGAGTTGATTGAGCTTTCTTCCAGAGTATTATTAGAGACACATTTAACTTCCCTCCATTTGTTTGTTGTCTGTTGCTTAAATAGCTTTCAAACCAGGCTAGTGCTGTTCCCGTTAGTCTAAGAGTAAGCAGTCATGATTTAGGTAGTCAAAAGCTTTGCTGAAGTACAGGCTAGTCACCATATAGCCCTCTTCCAGTTTGTCAGTTATATTTTCAATAAGCTGTGTTAGTAATGTAGTAGTTGATCTGCCTTTCAAAAAGCTATGTTGGTAGTTTGTTTTGTTCTAGGTGTGCAGTCTGGTTAAGGCAATATTTTCTAATATTTTTGAGAACATGGGTAGTAGAGATATGGGACGGTAGCTGCTCATCCTTGTGGTTGGTCTGTTTTTGTCGGTAGACTTTTGCGGTTTTTAATTTTGGTGGACAATTGTCCGCCTAATCAATGAAAGCTACATTTTTATCTTTACGTCGTTTTTTGAGCTTTAGTTTGTAGTCCTTTTCCTTTCTTGCTGCTTCTGCTTTGTCTTCTCTCAACCCAGAGTGCAGGTACTTTTCATTTGCTACTCTATATACTTTCCATAACAGCTTGCTTTTCTCATCCCACAAATACTTTCTTTGTTTACGGTTTTTTATTAGAAGTAACATATAGACAGGCAATATCTAGAGAATATTTAAATATATTGTGGAATAAGTCAATATTATGTGTTGTCTGAATTTCTGTCCAGTTGCTTTTAAGAGTAGCTTAAGTTGGTGTATGGATTGATCACATTTGATTGATACAATGATAAATTATATATTACTACTACAGATTATCTGACATTCGTTTACAATTCTTGAATGGAGTGGATTGGTCGATCTACCAACCAAGTGTCCAGTCTCTGTTTTACTCTGTTATGTTAGGTCCAGGATGATGTAAAATAATTAAACTGGTATGTTATCATGATTATAGTGGGTTTGCTAAATTATCAAGCTATAAAAGGGAGCACTCTTTGGCAGAACAGACTGTGTATTTAAATTCAATCAAATTGAACTTTCTTCTAGTGTACACAAGTTAAAACACATATACTACTTAATTTTTACAATTCAGTGCCACATATCAAGTAGGCTATACATTTGATTAATATATTGTGTTTTTAATAACAGTGATTTTACTTACTTTTAAAGACAGGAAAAATGTCAGAATTTTGTGTACTAAGCTTATCCAACAAAAAATTGACATGTTGTCTTAAAGTTAGACTGTCACCAATCAGAATTGTTGTTGTGGTACGAATATGTTAAATTAGCATCAGGGAAGGAAATATCAGATCTAGAGCTATTGTTATAGTTAGGATTTAAAATGACAGTATGAGTTTTTCCAGTATGATAAAAAGACTATTCCTCCACTATTTTCGTCTATAAATCCAATCTTTGGAAGGATCTTTTTGATAGAAAAATAGACACAAGCCTTATTTGGTATCTCCTTCAATTTATGTATACGTCTAAATATAATTTACACAAACAGATGCAACTGCAATATCTCAAAATTAAATTTTTCTAGTCCAAATTAAAACAATTGAAAAAAAGGATTGGACTGGCTACTCTTCTAGAACAAAACTGTAGCATTGGAAGTATCAAACGCTTGACAAAAAGGAATGGTTTAGCTTATTGAAAACTCTCCTTTATAAAAGTAACCTTTTTTCTGTTTGCCAATTGTACTGGCTAGCATAATAGATTTTTTAAGTATTACATTTAAAGTATTTTTTTACGGCTTTGTTTCAGGAAATAATAACATTATGTGGAGGCACTTTGGTCACAGATCTCCATCAGTTCCCTGCAGTCTCCAGGAGCATGACCAGAGTCATTCTTTTGTGCAAATATGTTGAAGTGAATAGTGAAGCAGGTAATGTGGATAGTCAGCTTATTAATTATCTTGACAACATTACTCTTAACCCAATGTATTCTGGAAGCCGTATGTATTGCAGTATCTTGTAACGATGCTTTATATTCATTGTAGTTCCCTGAAATTCTGTCAGGATGTGCAATATTACTTGTTTGGTCTTCCATATTGATGGTGCATTGTGATCCATATAGTTGACTGGTCGACCTCTACCAATCCATTTTTTTATGATATTTCTCATCCAGAGTTTGTCACCCCGCTCCAGAGTAGTTTTCAATGAGGATGTTTTGCACATATTTCCGTCCAAGTGTTCTTTGGGGGGGGGGGGGGACCACCACAATTTGGTTACCAATAATACCATATCAAGTATTGAGGGTTCTGTACCTTTAGTACCACTCGCATCCAGTGCGGGTTCTCAAAACCCCAGAACCTCATGTTGTTGTGATGGTTCAATTCTCCATTGCTCTGGAAGGATTTTTTGTTGCAACATAAAACCTTGCAAAAAATATTCATTGTCGTGCATTTTATAACAGACATACAAAAAACATTCTTTCTTAGAAGGCAGTCATCTTATGCAGTTTTTGATATAGTGAAATCCGGTATAGATGCATTTTATTGTTCTTGAAGATTCTGAGTACTGACCATTAGCTAATTCCTGCATCGGTAGCTACTTTTCTAGATGAGTCACATGGATTGGGCTAAACCGCAACCAAACGTCTAATGTCTTATCATCCCTTACAGGCCTGGTAAAACCTTTCACAAATGACATTCAACTAACACCATCAACATCAAGAAAACTTCCTCATTGGTGAATGCCATATTTGACAGACAACAATACATGCCATCAAGGACATGGTACAAAACTGACTCACTAAAAGAAATAAAATCTGATAAAACATGATTATTACATAAGGGTTCAGCAGTTGAGGATGAGCTTGTGCATACCGATAGAAAGGAACAATGTACAAACCATGTTTAGATTTATTTTTTTTTTAACTCTGCGATCTTCTTATCTGACATTAGATAAGACATTATACTTGTGTGAAAAAGTACATTTCTTTAAAACTATGGGAGACTCATTAATGTCTTTTTCCAAATAATTTAGAAACATAGTTATTAAAATTTAACTAAATAAAAAGTATAATTGTAAGTTTCACTATTGTATGTTGGTTAATTCGGGAATTACTTAGGACAGAATACTTATTTCCTCTCGTTAGTAACTTATACCATTTCATTTACTTGTAATTAATATTTTAAAATATGCTTTTTAACTTTTAAAATAAAAGAAAATTCATATAATTTAACACGTTCACAACAAGATGATTTTGTTATTTGCCATCAAATTTTCAATAATAATGGAAAAAAACCGTAATTGGTTTTTTATATCAAACGTCTAAAGTATAACGAGAAAGGTATGTAGGATTCACAATGTTGTACAAAAACAAGTATTTCATTATGTGTTTTAAATTTTTTTTCATTTAATCTAAGGAGTACCTAAAAAAACAATTTACCTTAAAAATTAGGTAGTCGTGCACCCAACGAGATACACAATAGTCTGAGATATTTATTTAAACCCGTGGGATGAAATTTAACAAACCACCAAGACAGGCAAACAATAAAAAGTCAATAAGGAAATGCATAGCATTGAATGTATATAACAGCAGTTGTGAAAGATGAGATACAAATGGTCGTGAACGTGTTAAACATTATTAATATAACTTTAATTGTAGTAGATGGTGAATAGAGAATCAGTGGCGAGAATTTACCACTCTGTAAAGTTATATATTAATTGTAATTATTGGTAACATCAAAATGAAGGATCTGAAAATTTTCCCGCCATAAGTAATCCTGTATTAACCCTTTGAACGCCCATTTAAATTTAGCATTTTTTTAGATTATGCTCATTTAAAGTGAAAAAATGAAAATGAAAATTCTTTAAAGCTAATTTTTTTATTCATTCCTAATGACTAATAACACACACAAAAAAATAAATTTTACAATAATGTAATACTTGCATTAAAATAATTATATTTTTTCATAACAATGGAATATATAAATAAAAATCAAATTCAGGTTACAGAGTAATCATACATGTGATGAAAAATATGAAAACATCCTCATTATCGTCACTGTCAGTATAATTGTTTAAAAGAATATCACTAATATCATCTTCATCCACATCATTATAAGCACTAGAAAACGTAGCATTCAAAACTTTAGCAACAAAATTGTCATAATCAGAATTGTCTGGGTGATAAGCCATAATTACACAACAGAAAAGAAACAATAAAAACTTGATTATAACACCAAGAACATGGTAACAATAACTTTTTACAACTGTTTGTATAAGGAATGACAACGCAAGAACACTTCCCAAAGGCACAATGCGTACTCCATTGATAGTCGGTAATGGCGGATAGTATTGTCATCAGCGTACAGACGGGAGTGGGAGAACAGCTGCCAGCAACAAAACAATTTATTGCTTACCTACTGCGGCCAGCTGACAGCTGCAACTGGATTATTTGGTCAAGCCAGTACATTACTTAGTATTGTGGCTAATATATTGAGCTTATAAACTTAAAAAACAGTAATTAAATATATTTTTATCGATCGGCGGATTATTTCGTCTTTGGCGTTATAAGACCTAGAAACATCGCGGATTATTCCGTCTACGGCGTGCTAAGGGTTAATAAAAAGTTTCTGTTTTTATGTATGGATATTAACTTATAACATATAGTAACCTACTTTGTATGTTTAACAGAGGAACTTTTAAAATGCAGAGACATGTATAAAGCTCCACTGGTAGAAGTGTCTTGGCTCTATGACACCATTAGTCAATACAGAGTGCTGCCTTTGGAAGAATACATTAGCATGCAATCTACCTCTTCCTAACTATCAAGTCACCAAGAAGACGTCACTGGTCAGGTTTTAGTTTAGCATACATTGTAGCAAGAACTAGACTATATACGAGTTCTTGGAATCTCATGGCTGTAATGTATTGTCATTGTTAATATTGTGCAATTTTTGTCACTGTATATAGATAGACTTTTCCTACAACTGTGATAGATAAGAGTGGGTTTGTATGAATTTCAAATTCACCTAAAAAGGGAAACCTACTAAATATATTCTAGATAATACTTTAACACGTTCGATGCTAAAAATCCCTTCAGTATATGCTGAAATTTTTAAAATATATTTCTACTTACTTTTGGATGAAATATGATAAAAATATATGAAAATTACTCATTAGTCATTAAAATTATCACTCTCCACTATTTTGGGAATGCGGTAACTGTGGTTACCGCTAGCTCCTGAGGACAGTCTTCCTTGCCAGCTGGTAACTTTATTTACCGCTTGCACTAGGGAACACCCTTTTATACATTGTAGCTAAATGAACTGTATTTTATTCATTTAAACAAACATAAATAATATTTATATGTAAATGTGTAAACCAAATTGAATGTAAAAGTTTATATACATCTCCGCTAAATCACTCAAATTCAGTTATTATTTACAAATATGTGGTGAATAATTATAACAAAATACGAGGGCCATCCGGAAAGTAGTACCCGTTTGTGAAATAAAGACACAGAAGTAAATATTAACAAATATAAACATTTTTATTGAAAAAAGCATACCTTTTAAAAACTACTTCTCCACATAATCTCCAAACAAATTTAAGCATTTGTCATAACGTGTGACGAGTTTTTGTATTCCAGCGTCATATTCCTCCGCCGCCAGCCGATTGAAATACGTAGTCACGCCTTCTTTAAGTTCTTCATCGCTGTCAAATCTTTTTCCCGCCAAAAACTCTTTAAGTTTTGTAAAGAGATGAAAATCTAAAGGGGCCAAGTCCGGTCTATACGGTGGATGGTCGAAAATTTCCCAATTGAATTGCTGCAGCAGCCATACGCTTGGTTTTGTGCTCATCTGTAAGCATGCGAGGGACCCACCTTGCACAAATTTTTGAATAATGCAGATGGTCTTTGACAATTTCATGAACAATTGTTCGAGAAACATTAGGGAAATGTTCACAGATGTCATCAATTGTGACGCGCCGATCGTTCCTCACGAATTCGTCTACTGACCTCAGCAGTTGATCTGTAATGACAGATGGTCTCCCTGAACGCTCATCGTCGTGTGTGTTCCCCCTCCCCAAGTTGAAATTACGACACCAGCGCCGAACAGATGACTCTTCCATCACATTGTCTCCATACACTTCCTTTAATTGGCGATGAATATCACAAGGTCGAACGTTTCTTGCGTTGAGAAATTTTATTACAGTCCTCACTTCACAACTGGTGGCGTTTTCAATTTTTTTAAACATTATGAACTGCCACAGAAACAACACAGGCAATGCATAGCGTCACGGAACTTGTAACAGAGAAGGCAGACAAGCCACTGAAGCGATCTGACCTTGACCGGCGGCTACTCGCGTCGTCAGCGCCTCACACAGCGGAAACGGGTACTACTTTCCGGATGGCCCTCGTATATTTGAATGTTTCCTTGAAATAATTGTTGTTTACAAAAAATATTGTAGTACATAAGTTTATAAAAATGTTAGAAAAAAGAAGAAATAAGTTTACTAAAATAAAATATTGATACAAATGTGCATATATATCCTAACCAACCCACCCAGAAATTGATATTATTATTTACAAATATGCCTAGATCTTGGTTGTTGTACACCACTTGGTCCTGGGGGAAGATACATTATGTTACACAATCACTTACTACTAAAAAAAACTTTTAAAAAATCATTATAATAATGAAAAAGTCTAATGTGATAAGGAAGTGCATAAAAATGCGGGAAAAGTACCTCCCGAGGAGTGAGAAGTACGGTGTTGTGATAGCTCGAGTGCTGGCCACACACTGACCTCATTTCAGAACAAAGGCTCTGTAGTAATCAAGTTACCGCCCGCTCCTAGCGCAGCGTAGCAGTGGTAACCAGAGTTTCCGCCCGCAGCGAACGTGTTAACAGTGGTTTTGAATTATGGTTCACTTTGATGAACAAATTCATTTAATATTGTTTCACTTCACTATTAGCTAAAAAATTATAACTAAAAGGAAACTTATGAAATTTATCAGACTTCACACTCACACTGATGCCATGAGAAAGCCCAGTATTTATTTGTATTTGTAAGTTCCTTGTTAAAATGAAGTATAGTATTAATTTTCACCTTTGTATTGTTTGATTATAATCCTCTTCATTACATAACTTTGAAGAACAAAACTTTATATAGAATACTGGATAGGCACTAATGCCTTTCAAGGACATAATCAACATCACTGATTTTATATTTAAACATGTAAAGTCATAAATCTAATTACTTTGAAATGAAAGTTTTTTTAGACGTTACAGAAAATGTTTATGTAATCTTAACCGTAAATGTTAAATGTACGTATAAGAAACAAACATCTCCACACTCTGTATGTCAAACTTCTTTTTTTTACTTAAAACATCTTTTATATTTAAAACTCAAGTAGAAATACATTAATAGTGACTGTTTTTGTTTTGTACGCTTATTTTTTTCTAATTTTTCTTTATATAGCATAATCAGAACAATATTCATTCAAGTACAGTAATACGAGTACATATATAATATTGCTATGATTTTAATCGTAATTATAAATAGGCAGAATATTAATTCAAGGAACGTTTTGATATATTTGAGATGTAAGATATTCCATTACATGATGTCTTAATGATATTTATAAATACGTCTTGTTGCTCAACTAGTTTTTGTCTATTATAGGTTATCTATCTGGATATACAGTACCATAACAGAAAATAAAATTTCAAGTCCCCCTTATAAAGCTACTGACATATTGGTAATCAAATAACTTAAACAAATATTTTACATCACAAGTATGATAAGTAATATTTCTGAAATATCTTTAAATCACCATTTCAATACAATAACAGAAGCTAAAACATAATTAAGTACGGAGAAAGTAAACTAGTAAAAATAAACTGTTACGTTTGAGGATTACCATTACTTTAATACAAATACTTTGAAGGATTGATAACCACTGTCAACCCCAAATTACTGTACCTCCAAAATCCCACTAAATAATCCAGTAGAGCAACAGGTTGCAATTTGAGAGTTGCCATTACCTGTAAATTAGATCAGAATTGGAACACTTAACCCTTTAAGGAGTAATGGACGTCATATGACGTCTTCCTTTGATAGGCTAAAATGAGTAATGGATGAAATCCCAAAAATTACCAAAAGGAGTAAAAAATTAAAATCTCTTACAAAATTTTGATTTAAATTTGAAAGATTAATAAAAAAGGACTACGTGTTCTACAAGTCAATATTTCAGTACTTTTTCAATATCAAATGTCTTATTTCCTCACTACGGCAGACTCAATTAATATTGTCTGCTATTTGGACAACAGTAGCAAACTAGATGGCTGCTCAACAAATATGTCACTCTCACAAGATAAATATGGCCTCAGTATGCAGTATACAAGGAGTGGCTAGAATAATGTGGCAGCATATTCTGACAGCAAAGCGATGCGCGCACAACGCGACCTGAAGTCAGTGGCTACTGTGATCTGGTGGTAAAATCAGATTACAAGTGAATGCGAGCACAAACATGGAAGTTAAGTATGTTGCCGATAGATGGAACCACTTTACAGACTAATCTACCTAAAGGCAATCAGTAATAGCAATGGATTTACGATAATACATTAATACAGAGGCTAAACGTCATATGACGTCCTTACTCATTATGTAGAGTTTACACGCACTCCTTAAAGGGTTAAAAACCTAATTATTCCACTTAGCTGGCTATTCATTTTGCTTAACAAATCAGGCTAATCATTTTGTTTAACAGATCTGACTAGTCATATCGCTTAACAGGGGCGGAACTTCTTGGCATTTTTAGTAAACCGTTCCAGATCCCTCCCAGCTGTAGAACATTCTGATGGAACTAGTTCAAATTCTTTGGTATAGCTCTAGTTGCAAGCTACTTTTTTATTGCTGGAAACAGGTGGTTTTAGTCAAAGATCCAGATTGTAAGACAAAAGTGGAAACACATCCCACTTAAAAGCATCCAGAAGTTCTCAAATGTGATTTGCCATGTGTGTTTGGCATTGTTGCAGTAAAAAAAAAATTTTGTATGCTTGTTTAAGATTGCTCTTTTGTAGTCTGGCAATATCATTTACTGTTGTTTTTTTTTTTTACATGTTCAAGAAAATTGACAAGAAGCCGCTCATATTTCCTGTACTAATAAACAGTCACTACAATTTTCCTAGTTGACATAATTTACATGCATTTTCATGATTTTTGGAGAAGATTTGTGTATTCACTACTCCATACACTGCAGCTTAGTTTCACATTTCACATGTTTTACCCAAGCCTCATCTCTATCTATGATTTCATGAGATCAAATAATCAGAAATTTCAATTATACAACCATTCAGTTCTTGTGGTTTTCAGGGGCCACTTAACAGAAAATTGGTTTTTACGAAAAAATCCACACTGGTTATAAATTATAAACAATTTTAGTATCAATAGAGAATAATCATATTTTTAACAATTCATTGGCACAGAGACACAAAATTCTAGGTAACAAGTGAAACCTTTATGGATTCAATGTGAGTTTTGATTTATAATGCAGTGTAAATTATAGTTCCATGTTAGAAACAAAGTATAAGCTGTGTGCCCGTTGGCTAAATGTTCTTTCTTAAATATTAAAGAACTAGACGAACCTCAATTTACTTGGCTGGATACTGACTTAACAGAAAAAAGCCCAATAACAAAATGGCAGCACTAACCCCTTCCTTGTGGATTCAGGTGAAAACTTAATCTACTTTCTGGACTACTCTCATATCAAAATGTAACTACTCACTACAATATAATCTAAAATATGATTTTGCATGCAATATGTGTAATAAGTTACCTGTTTGTACACAGAATTTCTTTCTATTGTATTGCATACTAACTTTAAAACTTGCAAGAAATTTGTTATCATCCTGTTACCACATAATTGAATGAAAAAGGGGTGTAACTCCTTGAGGTGTTTAAACGTATTTATATTTATAGGACTTGTTAAACATTTTGTTTCTTACACTAAAAAAACTTGCTCACAATAATTGTAATTTGTTCACAGTAATGATTTTTTTTTAATTATTGTTTTTTATTATAGTATAAACTTTCACAGTGAACAAATTGTGTTTTTATAGTTTATATAATATTTTGTTGTCCTATCTTAATTTTAATTTTCTTTATAATCATATATACACTATGACAATAAAGTTTATCACATTTTGTAATATATTTGTGTTTTCTTTCAACCCTTAATAAGTAAAAATACTTAATATTGTAATAACAAAAGGAAAAAAACATGATACGATGGCTGCAGCTGGGTCTGTTTGAGGCAGACAACAGAATCATTAAAAAAAAGAAGGTTGAGTAATACGGTTTCTTAGACTTAATTAGAATTCAAAAGAAAACCTACAGCATTTTTTAGAACTATAGGTTTTCCCCTCCTGCACCTAGGAATTATTTACTGCAGCTCATCTCCCTTCCACATTTGTTTATGACAAACATATGAGTTAAACTACAGAGTGATTCTTGTGATACTGATGTCTGTGCTGTCTATTATAGACTCAACAAGGCTCATAATATGATAAATATTTTTGATTTTTCCTTTTAAAAACTGTGCTTACAGTCAATAATTAAATCCTGTTGTTTGAGGTGGGTCATTAACCGTTTTAGTGCAACTTTTTTCTATAATTTTTGAAAATGTTGAAATCAATGATATGGTTCCGTAATTTTTTGGGTCTGTTTTTTATCCCTTTTGTCCTTGGAATATATCTTGAACATTTTTTAGCTTGGTTGAGAACTGCCTTAAGAAAGATTTATTTATGGAAAGAACTTAATTATTCTGCAGTGCTTTACAGGTTTTGATAAGAATTCGTCTATGCAACTGGATGTTTTGTTTTCTAGGCTTTGTATTATTTGATTTACTTCTTTTGATGTTGTATGAGTCAGATAAAATGGTTGAGATAAAGGGAGTCTTTGAAGGACTTTAATCCTCTTCTAGGCTGTAGCCTCCCGAGTATGTATCATTCTTTAGTATTGTTACTTCTGCTATCTGAGTAGTACAAGTGTTGAATTGGTCAGCTATCTGAATAGGATTGTCAACAACTGTATTGTTGATGTTGAACTTGGAGCAATTTCGACTAGGTTGTTTGGCACATATTTCTGCATTCATTAGATTTCATACAGCTTTTGACTTAATGTTAGAAGTAATAATTTTCTGTGCATTAGTGTTTTGTTGTAATGTCCTTAGTTTGTAGTTATATGTTTTATTGTGTTTACCATTGTTGCTTTGTTTTGTGTCTGTCCAGTTAATTTGTAAGTTTTCAGAGCCTGTAAGTAGGCAGATTTGATCTCTCAGCCAATTCTCAGTCATAATAATTAATAGTTTTATTTTTATTTGTCCTTCCTTAGTGGGCGAGATATATCCAAGGCAGTTTGCAGTGCTCCTTCAAAAAAGTGTTAAAGGCTGAATCTGCATCTGCAGGATTGTGAACATCCCAGTTTTTTTTTTTTTTTTTATAAAGAGCAGGGATTTCAGCTGGTCGAGGTTTTTCCTACTTATTTTCCGCCTTAAGAGTTATTGTCAATGAATAAAGAATGACATTATACAGTTTACATTCTTGAAGCTCTTTTCTTATTGGAAATTATATATTAATTTAAACAAACTCTCCAATAATATAGTTTTTATTTTTGTGAGGCCTTTCGTACTCAATGAGAACATCTTCGGACTCACACAACTGAATAAAAGTAATAATAACAATAGTAACATAAACAATTTGAAAAATATTTATTGAAATATTTTTCAAAATTTTTGAAAAATTCACCGTTACTTTACTTTATTTGATTTAACTAAATATCAACTTTATTTTTGTTATATATACATATAACATACTGTGCTGTCATAGAATATTATCTCTTTGTATTTTTAATGACATATGTTTTTATTTAGTACAAAATTGTTTATGTTACTATTGTTATTATTACTTTTATTCAGTTGTGTGAGTCCGAAGATGTTCTCATTGAGTGCGAAAGGCATCACAAGAATAAAAACTTTATATTATTGGAGAGTTTGTTTGAATTAATATATTATACAGTTTTTTTATTGGGTTTGTCTGGCTCCTTTTTTTCAATGAATAAAGAATAAAATTAGCAAGAAACCACAAATGGATTTCTGCTACTTCGGCCAGATCCATCATTGTATTGTATCTGATGATGGGTCCGAGTAGCAGGATCTGCATTCTAAATATCCACATATATACTGTACATTACAACAATTTGATGCCAGCAGTGATGTAGGTATAGACGCACACTGCTGGTATCAAATTGTTGTGAAATCTATGCCGATACTCAGTATAATGATCCTGCTACGCAGAAACTCATTATTAACTTCAACTTACTAAATGATATGGATCCATCATTAGAAACACTACATTGATGGATCTGGCTGAAATAGTAGGAATCCATCTTGTAATCCGCAAGAACTGTCCAGGCCAAAGGATCTGGCAGTCTTCAAGAGAAAAATGATACAGGCGATAGATTGATCCTTTAAGTATTAAATATCTTAATATTTACTTAATTAAACGTTAATATAATGAAAATGCCTCAAAAGACGCCTTAAAGCCATTGTCTTTTTCACAATACCAAATCTACTTATCACTAATAACACATTTTAGACCCTAAAAATTGTTGATTCTAAAAGGCTTACGGATTATACAATAATGTCCTTTTTCTTTTTAAAAACTTTCTGAACTTTTTACGAATAAATTCAGATTAGATATAGATTGTATTAATAAGTAAATGTATAGTGTTGAGTATAATTTTACTCTTAAAACATCATGAAGATAAATCTCTTTTTTAGAGAGTATACTGAGAAAAACATATAATCCTATGGCATGACAGACACTGTCTTAAGATTCGAGTGAAGAGAAAGCACAACATTCCCCAGCTTTATGGACATTCTCATTGTAAACTGTAAAGGAAGGGTAAAATACAAGCTACTAATACTATAAACAATACAAACAAGAGAATGAAGATTTACTAAAATTTAAATAACTTGGAGAGTGATATTAACCAGAGTGTCAATTCAAGTTACAGTACAGATACTGATGAATAATATAGTCACATGACTACGGTCACTAGCTAACCGGTAATGTCACTACTCCACACTCGTCTATTCCTCTGCCACAGCTGCAGAAATATATCACATTTGACGCTTTAATAACCTGGCACTACAACACAAAATTATCTGCAACCAATACTCTTAAATAACCTGAAATAGTTACCCCATCTATTTCCAACTTGTAGGAGCTTTTCATCATGTCATACTTAATGACCTGCTACCCCACATAATTTTTATAACGAGATATTTACCAACCTGAGAATCAATACTTTCTAAAAATTAATATCATTCAAAGTAAAAATTTGTATACTTCACAAAATTAGGAATAATTTACAAAATAGATTTAAATCAGAAACAAAACAGATCCTAAAATGAACCAATATAGTAAAAGTCAAAACTCACTTTCAAAACTATGTTTAAATCTAACTCTATCAGGTGTAATAAATACAAAACCAATAGAGTCAAAATTGCCAATGTAATATTCTACTTTAAAATGATATTGTCTAAATTCCATAAATAACTACAGATAATAGCTGATAAGAAACTTAAAGCTTAATGAGGTGTTTTAATACTCCAATTAAATGAAACTCTCTATAAACACCACCACACATCCCAAAATGTATTAAAACTATTTTAGAAGGTAACAAAACCAAAATGTAATAAAAAAAATCAATGATACATATAATGACAAATTTAATTCCAAAATATTTACACCATACATATACTTTTAAACTGATGTCAGAAGAGTCAGCTTCTCATTCAACTGTAGTTGGGTTTTTGTCAGTTGACAAAGGGTGATGACCATCAACAAATCCTAAACAAAAAAATAAACATTTATTAAACAAGAGATAAAATATGTTATAAATTAACAACAAATATATTTAACTCCTGTTTGAATATGCATGCTTTACTCAAATGTAAAAATAATTAATCATAAATAATTTGTATGTGTCAGCTTGTGTTGAATTTATTATTACGAGATTTATAGACTGGTAAGCAAAATTACTTAATTTAAGTTCAATGGACAGTTGTCTAAGAATTATACGTCACTACTTGCATACCCTGCCATAAATAAAACAGTTTCAGATGAAATAAAAAGTAGCCTCTTTGAATTGTCACTTCTGTAAGACAAAAACACCGGAACTCTGACTCTGTAGTCAATGGATCTAATAAAACGAATTTTACTTTAAATTAAATTGAACCAAATTTCACATACAAGTCTTTTACTAACTAAAAATTGTAGCTGCACATTTCATGTTAAAAAATACATTCAGCAGACAAAATTCTTGATAATTATTGTAACATTTCTGCAGATATGCTACTGAAGCTGTTTGATTTAATTATGTTTATGTTAAATTAGAAGACTTTTCAAAAGACAGTTTCAAGTGCAATACTAATTAAAATGAAAAACTATAGACAATATTCTTTATTTGCAATTTCTTTAAGAAATACAATGGTGTCAACATGTGGTAATCTTGCTTGACAATTTTATGTATATATTTATTTATTAATTTTGTGTAATGTTTTGTCATCTTATAAAAGGTCAAAAAACTCCTTGGTCGAGTATAAGGGTCGCTCCACTAGCCAGTTCTGAAGTTTATTTTTTAACTGGTTTCCTCTCTTGTCCTTAAGGTTTTGTGGCAATGAGTTGATGATTTTGCGGCCAATGTATGAAGGTTTTTTGCTAAATGTTGTTGTGTGGTGAACTGTTTTGATAATGTACATAAACAACATTTGAAGCAGAAAAAAAGGAAAAAAAACACTATAATTACAAATAATATAGTTCCAAGAGGAAGTTCCCCTTGTTTATTTGTATCCCTAATACAACAATTTTGAATAATTATTCTCAATTTAATTTATTTGTTACAATTCATTCTAAATATCTCCTTATTTTTCCTTTAAACATTTATAATTAACGGTTTGTTATTAATTTTAATTGTATAGTTATATTTAATTAGAAAGTTATCTCATTCATTTTATTTATTAAGAAACTATTTCTATTTAAATTAATTCCTACTACTAATTTGTATACATTAAAAAATAAAGGTTTTTTATTTAAAAGTTGTACTCCATTTATGTTAGCTTAAATTAAAGATTTAGTGCCATAAATTATGTATCTTCTTCTTTGGAGGTGAGCCCATATTACGTACTTCATAAAATAAGGCTTTGCCTATATTTTTTTCTGTTATTGCTCCTTAAAAAAGTATTTTGGATTCAAATTCTGAATTCTATTTTGCTGAAGATCCGAATATTATTTTATATTTCCTTTACTTTGATGTTTACTATATATGTTGGTAAGATCTTTAATCTTTGTATTTTATCTAGAATTTTAAATAAAACCAAATTATAAACAAGTGATTTCTTTAAATTTTGAATGCTTAATAAGTGAAGTATCAAATCAAAATATTGAATTTGAAGAATTTTGGGTACATGTGCATTATACCAATCACACTTTCTTTTTCTATGTTTTTGGTTACAGATAATAAAAACGTTTGTAGCCGTAATTAAAGAAACTTATATTGAACTTAGAATAAATATTTTGTAATTTTACTGTTATGTTGGTTTGTCTAATACGAACGGGCGACCCATTGTGTCAGCGTGGTATTCAAGTTGGGAATTAAGCCTCGGGTGGGGTGGTTGGCCTTCTGGTAGGTTAGGACGGAGCATGTGCTTGACAGTTAGGTTAGGAAAGTATTTTGTTTTTTTATATCAAGAAAAATATATTTGCTCTGCACAGGATGGGTTAAATATGACTATGAAAAAGTAAGAATAGGTCGGGTAAAATATGTGTATGGTCGATTACTAGGCGTGGGGGTCAATTATTGTTAGGTTTATGTAACTTAAAAAACAAAAACATAAAATTGTAATGTAATACTAAATTACTGTATTTTGTACACACACACATATACAGGGAGCGGCAAAATGACCTGACGGTTTTCGCTGCCGCGCTGTCAAGCAAGTGAGTGGTGGGGGGTGGTGGGGATAGGGGCGTGGCAGAGCCTACGTGCGGACATTTTTAGTAGCCATGGAGCGGTGGACGGCTGAGCACTGCGCGTTCGTTGTGGAAGCATTTTTTTAAAGTGGCCATAGTGTTGTTGCTGTTCAGCGGCAGTTCCACAGACGTTTTAATGTGGCTCCAAGAGGGAAAGTGCCAACTCGAAACACCATTTTGCTGTGGGTGGGTAACTTTAGAGCTACCGGTTCAGCTTTAAAACGAAAATCAACAGGCCATCCAAGGTCAGCCCGAACGCCAGAGAACGTCAAGAGAGTGAGAGAAGCTGTGGAAGCCAGTCCTCGGCGGCCTGCACGTAAACAAGCTGCAGCTCTGCAGATGTCTGACCGCTCGGTAAGAAGAATATTAAGGTACGACCTGCACTTTCATCCGTACAAAATGGCTATCGTGCAACAGTTGAAGCCCAGTGATTATGCAAAACGCATTGAATTTTCAGAGCAAATGATTGATTTGCTTACAGATGAAAAAATTCTCATTATGAGCGACGAAGCTCATTTTTATTTGAATGGTTATGTTAATAAGCAGAATTTCCGATATTGGTCAGAAAACAATCCAGAAGAACTGCATGAACGATCTCTTCACAGTCCCAAGGTCACTGTGTGGTGTGGCATAACAAAAAATTGTGTTATAGGCCCATACTTTTTTGAAGAGAACGGTCTAACTGTAACCGTCAATTCACAACGATACCTGACTATGTTGACAAACTTCCTGATCCCCGAAATACGCATAAATCGTTTCAACCGCCACAGAATTTTGTTCCAGCAGGATGGGGCAACTGCCCACATAGCCAATGTGGTAATAAACTTCTTAAGAAGCAAGTTTCGTGGCCGAGTCATCTCGCGTTTCGGGGACATTGCGTGGCCACCTCGCTCCCCGGATCTCAGCATCTGTGACTTCTTCTTGTGGGGCCTGCTGAAATCTAGAGTATACACAAACAAACCCCGCACATTGGATGAACTGAAGGAAACCATACGCCAAGAAATAGCCAACCTCTCTCCTGAAATGTTAGGGAAAGTGTTTGACAATTTCAGTGCAAGATTGGAAGAATGCATCGCCAAAGACGGACATCATTTGAAAGACATTATATTCAAATCTTAAAACGGATCAACTCGTCCTTTTTTGGTTATTTTTATAAATGTTCATAAATACCAATCTGAAATCTGCAATAAAACACTTTGTACCACTTTAAACGTTTGAGTTGTTTACATTATAAAACCGTCAGATCATTTTGCCGCTCCCTGTACATAAAATTTTCATATAATTTGGTGCTATTAATAAGTTCTGTATTTATTTCAAAATTATAAATATAAATTAACTTACTTTAATGTTTGAGTTGAACATGTGTTCAAACTGTTCTGGAGTCATGGTTGGCACACTATGTACCATGTCCAAAAGGGCTCTGCCAACAGCATTGTCAGGCTGTTTGCGATCAGCCAGTACATCATCCACATACGCAAGCACATGATCCAACAGGCCGGTCAGCTTGCTAGCTGCTTCTCCAATCAGAGCCAGATCGGTCATGGGCTTAACGTTCTTCTTGGTGCCGACACCCAACGTCTTCTGGCACAGCTTGATGCCAACCACTTCTGGTTCGTAACATAGGACATCAACTGGCACTGGAGTAAACATGCTGCCAGATTTTCCCCCTGGCACACCGATTGATACACTACAAAAGTTAGAAAATACCAATAAATTAAATTAAAATGATTTATTACAGAGAGAAAACTACATAAAAATTCCTGATAAGCCTCCATCAAATAAGGTTTAAAATAAATCCACCAGTTTCTCTTAATCAATTGGGCAAAGAGATTCCAATTTCTCCTGGCAAAAAAGAATTAAGGACTGAAAAAAGGTGTAAATCCTAAATAAATCAGAATTATAATTTTAAAATTTTGCATTCATAGAAAAATGTGACATTAATCTTGTTAGGGATTTATAGTAATACAAACATTTGATTAAGTGGTAACATCAAGATCAAAGAATGAGTGCTGTCTACCAAAGTAACATGAATATGAATTTATATAGGATAGATAGATATAAATATGTAAAGTACATTCTTGAACCATCTGGGTCAGTGAAAAACGGACAATAAAGCCAATCAGAAGAAAATAAAATGTATCACATTCCCAATCATACTTTCAAAATTCCACACTGACTTTAAGAAATTGTCTGTATAATCATACAAAGTTACTGTAACAGTGTCATTTATAACTTAGGAACATACATTGGTACCATTTTTATGTCAATAAAAATAAAATAATTTCATATAATGCACTATAATATAACACATTCTCCCACATATATAACTTTTTTGCGATCCTCTTCAAGTTTATGCAACAATTATGTTAAAAATATCATATTAGAAATTATTTTGATTTGTAAAGTTGATATAATGATTTTTTAGATTGAGAACATAAAACTTTGTAATGCCGTTGTTCAATATCTGTATGAATTGTAGTATACATATTGGGCATGAACTCATTAAAATCGGTTTCCTGCACCTCTTCCTCCACCAATCACAGGTGCAAAATATGTTCAATCAAACGAGCATTGCTCGTGGGAAATTTTAGTCAACTTAAGGACATCTGGAGAAATTTAAAAGCAAGAAACAAAAAATAAATTATATGTATAATACCAAAACCAAAAAACTAAATAAAAAATTAAACTACACAATCTTAAAAACATAAATAAGTCAAGATTACATAAAATAATGTAGCGCTTTGTGCGCCAAATTAACAAGAAACAGGTGAATTCCAGATGACAAAAAACGGGCATCTCAAACAATATTCTTGTGCATGAATCAGTCAGTACCCAATCTGCTGGAATCTCTCATTACTATTCATGACTCCTCAGTCATAAGTCTACACGACTTTGCTGATTATACATTGGACTGCAGTTAGGTGTCAGTTTTGGTTGGAACTGCAGGTTGTGTGTATTGGTGAAAGTTGTATCAAAACTGAGTATTTAACAAGTTGAGATACAACTTATGTTATTCTTTTGCATGTAATTGTTTATCTAATTTGTTTTGTTTTTATTTTCATATTCAATATAATTTACACCATTTTGTGAACAGGGAATAATATTGTTATATAATATATAACAGCCATAACTAATATCCCTCTACAACCTCCCGGGAGGTTGCGAGAACCTACCTAGCTCCTGAACAATACATACTGATAAAGAGTGTTGCTAAAATGAAAACTGTGAAAGAGAAGATGAAGTGATGGGAAATACTATTTCATAATTCCATTTTATTTGTGTACATGTAAAAAATACTTGAATATTTCACATTACATTTCTTTTATGTATGATTTTGTTTTCTTGGAGAAAGTATTTCAGAATACAATTATAACATGAAAAAAATTTCAAAATAATTGATTTATTGTAAAAAAAGTTGATTGTTATTATTCTAAAAAGTATGGTATAAAACTATTGTCATTATCAATGCAATTTTTTAATTTTTCATAATCATAGAGATTAGATATAGACCCGTATTTCAGCACTTGCTAGTCCATGCTCATGGACAGAGCGGCAAAATTTGGGTGGTTTATCTTGTATGTATATGGAAAAATACCTAAACACATTGTTTACTGTGGTTCTTGAACCGTTTCTTAAACCAGATTCAGTCTTAAGAATCTTGACCAACATTCTAAAATATACTGATGGTAAGGTTTTTAAGTGTCTTTACTATAATTTAGTCCTACTATAGAAACAGATGATTCTTTAGTTTCTATAAATTTTTGTTCAGTTCGGCTTACTTGCAGAACTGTTAGTATACTACATGTATGAGGCACAACCAACACAGTGGTTGAGTAAAGAACTGAAAGTATTGTAGCGATTTTACTATCAAGTACTTGAAACATTACTAGTAACATCTGTTCATAAAATTGTTGTGACATTAGTTAAAAAAAAATGAAATAGGTTTTTTGATACAAACTGGCCAAGAGCCTCATAATAAACCTTATAAAAATTGTTAGATAACTTACTTGAGATACGCTTTTATCCCCATATGACCACCACTGAGAGTGGTATCGAGTGTCATATGTACTGGGTTAGGACACTCCCGAGCGTAGTACTCATGAATGACTGAGGAATGACAAGTTACCTCATTACCAGTAGCCCACCAACCTACAATATTTTCCAGTTTATTTACTTTCATGTTCATTTCATATATGTCACTGGCATAGGTTAACTCTGCTTCTACCTGAAACAGTTAAAAACATTTGTAAATCTGTTTTTAAAAAAGAGGATATTTCAAAAGCAATTTCCAAATATAAATAAACTTAATTTATCGGTTTTGCAGAAATCGTGTAAATCAAGGAATCAGTGTTTCAAAATAGCCAAGTCATAGCAAGAACAGTTGGTAGACAGTAGTTATAAGATTATTATTATTAGATTAATGTCATCAGATTATTTTTGTTTGGGTTACAATAACTAATCTATATGCCATCATTTTCTAGATTTTGTCCATTTTGGCTGTTAGCTCTTAGCCAATAATAGACAGAATGCTCGCAAGATCAATGTAAAAACTCCTAGACATGGTACTGGGAAATGTAAATAACACAGATAAATCTAAAGCGACATTTATATGTGTGAGATATGATTCTGTACACTGAGAAACAAGACCATCCTTGCAATAACAATTCCCAAGTGACTGATTAACCCATTAGCCACTTAATATTCCTGCACCTAAACTCCTTGTACAAATCCTTAATAAGCTTCTATAGTATAACATGTGTTCATTTCCAGAATAATTTTGAAAAACTTTAATTTTTTTATAAATTTTTAAAGCAAGAACTTTTTTTAGTACAAAACACAGTTATGATCCATGATATTTGGTGTAGTTTTATACGAAATTTAAATCTTTATGTGGAAAATTTAATTTCATTCATTTATCTTTAATTTTTTCAATTTACATAGATTTATGTAAAATGTGATATTTGTGTTCTCTATTTTCTATGATTGAGGTAAGCTCTGGTATGTACCTACAATTCTATTTTTTTTTTACTTTATAATTAAGTAAATTTTTTATTAAATACTTATTTCTAGTTTAATTACCAGCTCCTCATGTTCTTTGTGTGGGACACAGAAGCAATTTGTAACTTCAACCACTCCTTTGTCAGCAGTACCTATAAAAATTAATATTTTAAGTTACACTAAAGTATGTACAGAGATTACAACCTTAAGTACTTAAGTACACTAATACTAAGTAATTTCTAAGAAGAGCTCCACTGAAGATGCATCTAAATGTATAATTAAAGAATTTGTAAAGTTACGATTTTAACCAAATCATTAAATTTGTTTTACTTGAGGAACATTTGTCACCACAAGGAGCTGATGGCCAGAGGCATTTGTATTCAAATGATGAAAAAGAGAAACAAGACCGAGAGCACAGAGAAAAGACGACAATCAAACTTCACCATAGAGGTAGAAACTGTTGCAAAAGTGACTACAAAGAGGTAAAAGTACCTAATTACTACTCTTTAAATTATCCTCACATGCAGTTGGGGCCCTACTCTGACGTCTAAAATTCATTGTACTTTTTTCAAGCTAATATTGGTACCTATCCCAATAATCTTCTCCACCAATGCCTATCACTTCTTAGCTTGATTCCTCAGTCCCCTACCTAAGACTATTTGAGATATATAACCTAAAATTTCAAACATATCAGTTATTGTGCAATTATGGATTACAACTGCCTAAGAATGTTTTTCTGAAAATGAAAACAAACTATTTTAACCCTTTGGAAACCAGTCTATATTACAAGAAGTAAACCAGATATACTGGGTTCAATTTTTATGGAATTTGTAGAATTTCGGGGAAAAGGCTGTATTTTGGGAACCACAAATCAAATCATTTACCTGTTTTTTTTTATATAAAATGAGCTACCAGAATATATCATTTACTCTCAAAAAGATATTAGTATGAATTTTTTAATACTTAAAATAAGTATTGTGGATTTGAAATTTTAGATAAAAATAGTTTCAAGCCACTCTTGGCCAGTGATAAAAAATGTTCAGGCATAAAGCCATATGTATTCTAACATTCAATATGTTTATATAAAACTACAAAAAGTATAACTCTCAAGAAAATTCTCACTTTTAAGAATATTAGCCTATATATTTATATACATTTTGTACAAAATCCTAAGTTCGTTTTTTTCCAACAATGGATGGATAAAATTGGGTTTATAATAACTAAACCAATTGTTTTCCAGATAGACCTACTCTAGTTCAGTACATGACTCCTTGTTCTTCAGGTAAATCAAATGAAAGACAGAAATAAGTAAAAACACAGCGTAAATAACACTATTTACAATATAAACACATCTTAACAACTGTCTGAATACTTTGTTATTATCCGGAGGCCCACTATTTTTTGGACGAGTTTTTCTTTTTCGGGACCAAAATAAACTTCATTATATGTTACTAGTACTTTCCTTGTTTCATAATGAATTGAAAAATACTCGATGAGTCATACTTCCTGTCCCCAAATTGCCTATAGGACGAGCAGCCCTTCAAGTAGGCCTAGACCCATGAATCACCGGTCAATGTCGAATAATTAATTGTTGTTCTTTAGGTTTTTGTTTTCACTGATTGTCATGTGCTTGATTTATTTATCATGTCATCATGAATAAATAAACTTAACTGAATTAATTAACTGACGAGGAAAGTTTTTTTATTGGCGGCAAGTGGTGGTGATGCATTCAACTCAATTCTCGCTGACACAGCTTCCTTTTGGTACACAGAATACAATGACCGTTCGTCGTAATGGCTTGTAAATTTCTGTTCATTTTAATACTGTAATTTATTATGGTATTAATGTTTTCCGATAAGGAAAAACTCGTCCAAAAATAGTGGCCTCCAGATGATACCAAAGTACCACTGTCTGTTTCCTTACTCTCAAGAAGCAGAAGCAGCGACTAGCGTGTATTCACGACCATTGAGGAAGCAGACAGAAAACATTGCATGTATACAGACATAGAATAAACAATCAAAAAGGCAAATACTATTTACAAAACTACTATATATTTGTTACTTTGGTTATCTATTTAGACTTTGTTGAAAAAGAAAATTATATCGAAATGTGTCATTGAATAAATGAAAAATATTTAATACAAAACTTCTGATATATCTGAAGTTCGCCATATTCGCTATTATTACCGTCTTCCGATACATCAGAAGTTGGTCTCCAAAGAGTTAAGAAACAAATAAAAGTGGTTTTAGATTGTTATAGCTAAAGTGGCTGATGTAAACATTATTCTCATCAACTAATAATTCAGGTAAAAGAAATAATGGGTGTAAAATTGAGTACTGTGAAGATTTTTTGAAAGTGTTTACAGCTGTTGATGTAGATTATTTAAGTTGATTGTTCAAAATAATTAATCAGTATTGATTCGATGGTTAGGATTAAGTAATACCAGGTCTGAGTATCATATCCTACCCAATATATATATATATATAATATATATATATATATATATATATATATATATATATATATATAAGCTTATTAAACTGCAGTCCTTTTAAGACTTAGAATACCAGTTAAACCATACCTAGCATGTTAAGGGAAATATCAGCAGATATAAGGTTAGGAATTGTAATGTATTGTTGTGATGTATTCTTGTGCTTTTATATAACCATATTAAATCAAAATTGGATAATATACTGAGTCGTTCGAAAATAACAATCGAATAACGAGTGTAGATCTTTTATTAGTGTCCCCGATTAGTACAAAATTTGGTATCAAACATAAGGTAACAACGTGCTTACCTAATAATGTTCCAATAACTCGATGTGCGTCAGCATTTCTTCTCTCGTAAGCATCAACTATTTGAAATAGAACGACAGGATGGACTCGAACAACTAAATTTAAAGCCATATTGAGAACTTTAGTGCTAGGTTTTCAACCTCAAAAAATCAACAGATCATAAACACAACTTCTGTCGACTTGAAGACCGACGTGATCGTTAATGTCAAAGATGTCGGCAATCGGCATAGGCAGTTAAAAAAAGAAACCCTAAATCATGGCCTTGGAACGTAGATACCATAGCAATATACATAGAGTATTAAAGAAAGAATATCGTTTTACGGTCAGTCCAATACCATTGATAGTTAAACAGAAAAAAATAATACTGTGGAAAGTCAATGTTGAAAGACGTTGCGAAGATTTTATTTCAGTCTGTATACTTTCACGTTGATTTTTTTTCTCTCACTCTGTTATGCCACATCAATTTGTCCTGGTGAGCAAAGAAAGGGCAATCAAGCTCCTTAGAAATTTCAAGCGAGATGTTGTTGTTAAAGTTAATGCCTCACTATCTGAAATGTCCATCTCTTCTGACAAGACTCCTGCAGAGCATAGTTTTCTGGCGGATTTGCGAAAACGATCGCATTGGAAAGGGTGAAACTGGGCTTACCATCAAGTTTTTTAACGGCACACCTAAGATTGTTCAAACGAAAAAAAAAAACGATTAAACTTCAACGGGAAATCCGTATATATGTATATGCACTCCTTTGATTCTATGGAAATGTATTTATTATTCATTTTCTAACTTTTCAGATATTTATATAAATTGTTATCCTTTCATAGATAATATTAATTCTGTTATCTGTTTTTCTTCTAAATATTTTATTTTTCTTTGTTGTTGACGGGTAACTTACGGATATTTGTTTTGATATCAATTAATTATGTGCTTGTTTGTAAAGTGACACGTAGCTCCTAGTCATTCATCAGTTTATGTATGTTAGCTACCACTTGTAAATTTTTCATTGTATATTTTTTTTATGTATTGGGGTTTTTCCCGTTAAAATAAATAAATAAATTTGCTCTGCCGGCTTCCGTGAAAACTGCGTATCATGTCTACTAATCCTGGTTGGACCTCCCTGGAATTTTAACTCGTGATCTTAGATAAACATTCGAGACTGTATCCATTAGTTGAACGAAAGAAGACCCCGTGAAGTAGTACCACTCTATCTCATCGGAAACTGAAGGCCCAAGTTTACCTTACGCACGGTACTAATTTCAAATTTTGTCAATGCCATATTATTATTACCAAAAACTATTAATCAGTAGAATTTGGTTGTAAACATTCTAATGCAACTAATAAAATTGTTTTAGGTTGTAATACATTATAATATACAACATCAATTTTCATACAATATGAAAGGTACTAATAAGTTAAGAAAACTGTCTGTGATTATCATAAACAAAGTTTTCAATCAATCTCATTAAACACGAATATTTATAGCAATGTGGATAAATCATGATAACAGATTGTAAGTAAACAACAAGATCGGTAAAGAACGTAAATAATGAAAAATATTCCCACCCTTCGGGAAGAAGTAGACAGATTTTGTGACAACTACAATATTATTTAATTTATTCTCTTGTAATTTACATGTACTCCATAATTTGAAAACCCTTCCAGACAAAAATATTGTTTATAGCAATAGTTTAGGAAAGGTTACAAGCACTTCGGAAACACATTTCTTTTTTCTCTAACTTCATAAAAAATGAAGTTGTTAATTTCTACCATAACGGCCATTTCTACCTATGAACGACTACCATATTGCAACGAAAGCTTATAACGAACTTAATATGTAATTTAACCGAGATATTTTCAAGTTAATTTTCGTATGAACGTTTTGAACTTATTTACATATAATCTATACGTTATTTTATACACTAATTGAGATACTAAAAACGTTTTAATTATAAAATATTTGGTAAATATGATGAGGATTACAGAACACTTGTTTTTGCTCAATGTACATAAAATAACAGAGTTGTGATTTAAGTTTGAACGGCTGTCATTATAAAACGAAATCGTGTGCCTAGCTGGTTCAAATTTTATTACCCAAGATGTTTTAAGACCAATTTTTGTATTTAGTTTTAAAAGCGTTTGAGCGTTATTGGAACATTAATCGTAATTCACAAGCCGCGTTATATGGCGAAGGTTATTGTAAACTACTTACATTAGTAACTAAAAAGTTGAATGTAACGACACATCAATTTACAACAATCACCTGGGTATGTGTGCGTGCACGAACGCGCGCGCGCGTGTTTGCATTCGTTATATTTGTCTAAATAAAAAAGCCTAATATTAATTTTAATAAATATTAAATCACAAACATTACTTGCTCCCCCGGGACTGAACACGGATCTCTGACTTGCCAGGTGAGTGCGCTATCACTACAACACACCAGCGTTTACTTTTGACGTGACAACGTCTTAAATTAGGTTGCGGCTCGGAGGTCACTCATGAAAAAGTGTAACGCCCCGGTAACGTTACGATGCCCGTCCAGTGGGTCCGCCGCACGGGAATCCGCACGGGATAAAGCATATAACTGTGGAGTCCGCCGCACGGGATAAAGCAGATAACTATGTTTATTCGTGAAAATGTGGAGTGCTTAGATTCGTCATTTACAACAACTACAACAATAAAGGTAAATAATTTGTACACTAATATTTCATTATCGTAAACTATGATTGATTGATTAATTTGTTAGATTGACACAAAAGTTTGAGAAACGAGTTTATAGGTTTATGTCATACTATTGACAAATGTTGATAGTGTTAAGTAAATTATTAGTTTAAATCACTCTGCAATCAATTCGTAATTCAGTCGATTTGAGAAGAAACAGCGCGTATTGCTAGTCAAACATTTAAAATAACAAATTATTAACTCTAACCTGTCATAACAGTGCGACCAAACAAACGAACTAAACCGACCAATCACCACGCACGCAGTTAGAATTTAACTGTGTTTAGCAAGAATTTCAAATTCCAATTTTAGTAAATGTTTTATTCAACTTTACCATTTACAATAACAAATTTTAATTAATTTCAAATTATGTACAATGTTTTAGTAAACAAAATATATTTCTATAGTTAAAAATTTGTTGCAATTCTTATTTTCATTCAATTCCTTGTTCCTATTGTGCAATTTAATAATATTCATATCAAATAAAATATTCTGCCGAGAAAAAGACGTTGTCACGTAAAATCTTCGCCCGCAAAACCGACTTTACAGGCAACCATAATCCTTTTTTACCATTCAATTTCTTTGTATTTGAACGTTTCTGTCACATTTGTGTTTAAAATAACCAAACTAACATGTTATTGGACATAAATGTGACAGAAACGGCCAAATACAAAATGACTGAATTTTTAAAATTAGAGCTTTGTGGTGTAGTGGTAACGCATTCGCCAAGCAAGTGAGTGATCCGGATTCAAGTTCCTTTGGAGCAAGTACTTTTTGTGATTCAATATTGAATGGAATTTTTATATATGTTCATAATTGTAAACAATAATGTGTCATATAAATATAGGTAGAGAAATCACTCGTTTAGCCGCTAGCCACTATTTTGTATTTTGTGTAAAAACTTATTATCTCGAAACTGGTTAAGCTAAAGAAACGAAATTTGCCACAATAAGATTGAATAGATAAGAGGAAAATGTATCCTCTATTTTTGTCTATTATAAATAGGGAACTCTGAAATAGAAATTTTCTCTCCAAGCAAATGGTTTAACCCCAATTGCTTTTCAAAAAACAGTTTGAAATCGAACCCGGGTAAAAACAAATTGCATTTGTATTCAAGCAAATCAAATGTAAACTAATTTCTCTGGAGTTCTTGATCATTGGAGAGTCTATAGTGTATATTTCCGAATAATCTGAACTTCTTGAGCGTCGTTGCAATGCACGTGTTTTTGTGTGTACATTTTGTTGTAATAAATTCATAATATTTTTGTTTGCAATAATTTGGATAGACTTGAACAACGTGATGTCCGTGCCAATCTGTGAGCAATCACAATTCAAAGCACATTGGGATTGTAGGAAACTGTAATTTCTGGCCTGCTTAATAATGGAGAGCAAAAACACTAATTTTTGGTAATTTAATATTCACTGATTTCGTTCTGCAAACAATATTTGTAGCTTTGGAAAAGAAAACAATAAAGATTGGTTCCTCGTTTTTCGATAGCTCATAAACTAGTAAAAAAGCCATAAAGTAGCAGTGGGGTGCACGAGGCAAATAGAAAAGGAAAGGAAGTTATTAATCAAATTGCTATTCAAGCGAATATCAAATTGCTGATCATGATGAATTTTCAGACAGAACAAAATCATCACATAGGATATATGTATTTATATAAATAACGAAGGTATTGCTTGTTAAAACTCACAGAGAATTCTCAAATTCTAATAAAAGCCAATGGCACAGTGGCAACAGAATTTAACAAAGATGTCGTCGTTAGGAATAAGAGTTGTAAACAGACATTCTTTATAATTTTAATGTGGCAGGGTGATATTTGACAGACATTAAACACACCATATTTACATCAGATGAAGTTTATTAGTCTAACACTGTAAAATACTGATATGAGTTGCGTTAAGGGGATCAATTGGATGATATAACGGTATTCAATAATTGCATTGGGTATATTAAAGCACGTATGTATAGAACAATTTGAGGAATTGACAGTTTTAAACTCCACCATATTTACTCTCCCTTAAGCGGAACATTGTCATCTCTAGGAGCATATTTCGGAATTTAAAAAAAGTTTTACAAATACCGTATATGTGTGCGGTCTGAAAACAACACCTATTTATCAAGTTATCTGTTGAATAAAATTTTAAGTGAAGTAAAGTGAAAAAAATGTGGTCACGAACTGGTATGTAAATTTCAAGATTAAATAAGCGTGGTTTCATGGTTTATACATCAAGCCCAAAACCAGAGATATAAAAAAATATTACTTGCCATGTGCTTGGTCTTGATGTTGGTTCTCATGTGCAAGCAGACGTAACAACTGAACTGAATACACAAGTCAGAAGTTAGTACTGTTATTATCCACATTGTGGGTGTTTAAACGTGATTTGTATGGATTTCTAGTATATTAAGTTTTAAGTAAGTTATAACTATGATAATATGATTAGTGTTTGTGCATGTTTTACGAATAAAGTGGTCTCTGGTTCGAGGTTCAGGTCAGAATAATAATTTTTACATGAAATGACTACCCCCCCCCCCTAATTTTAGGCCTATTCTAACCTCACTCGTTCAAAACCCTTCTAAGTGGTATATTCATTCACCTGTAGTGGTACACAACTTTTTAGAAGTTTAGCATTCATATGTTGAAATTAAATAATCAGTACATATAACAATTAGCAAAGTCTAACATATATGTTTGGGTACAGTATGATAAGCAGACCCGGTTTTTTATATTGAAATTGGCAAACGAGATTACTTAATCATAACCATTGATATAATCAATCGATACTAATTAATTATTTTGAACAATTAACTTGAATAATCTATATCAACAGCAGTAAACACTTTCAAATAATACAAGTAAGGTAATATTTCAATTTTACATAAGTAACATTTGATTATTACAAATGGCAGTCAATTTTAGTAAACTACATGACATTGCTTTGAAAGATGATAAGAAATGTTTTTTGTGGCTTCAACATGTAGGACTCGTACCGAAAAAACCCATTATGTGAAATTTGTGGGAAAGAAACAACTGTAACTGTGAGAGAAGCATATATGGTTGTCTTCAGTTTTCCTAATTTCGGTTATAATAATTTGTTTGATCACCGTTAATATTAAATTCACATTTTAATTTAAAACATATGTTTGTTATTGCAGACTATAGATACTTTGGGTAGGGTCCAATAAGCGGACCCGGTTTTTTATATCGAAATTGGCAAACTATATTACTTAATCATAACCATCAATATAATCAATCGATACTGATGAATTATTTTTAACAACTTAAATAATCTATATGAACAGCTGTAAACACTTTCAAATAATACAATTAAGGTAATATTTTAAATTTCACATAAGTAACATTGTGTATTAAAATGGCCGTAAATCTTAGGAAGCTTCACAAAATTGCTTTAAAAGACGATAAAATATGTTTTTTATGGCTTCAGGATGTTGGGTTAGTACCTAAGAATCCATTATGTGATATTTTTGGAAAGATAACAAATGTAACTGTTAGAGGAGCTAACATGGTCGTCTTCAGATGCAAAAAAGAAGGTAATGGTGGACACAACTTTAGTAAAAACGTTTTCGTTCTGTTTCATTTTGTTAAAGTTATGAGTTTCCCTGATTTTGGTTATGTTCATTTATTATTTGTTATCATTAAATTCACATTTTAATTTAAACATGATTGTTATTACTTTTATATCGATTGATAGTCTATGATTCGATATGCGAATATTAGGTATCGATGATTATATTCTTCGATATAAAAACCGGGTCCGCTTATTGGACCCTACCCGATACTTTTATATCAATTGAGAGTCTAGGATTTGAGATGTGAATATTAGGTATCAATGATTACATTCTTCGATATAAAAAACCGGGTCCGCTTATCGTACCCTACCCATGTTTTTCCAGGAAAAGCTACTGATTAAAAAAATAATAATAACTAGCCTAGTTACCATTGCACATTTAAAAGTTAAATTAGGCTGTTTCTTAGAATTTTTTTTAAAACACTTAGCACACTATAGCAATTTACTAAATTACCTCACCTAGTGTAGCATGATGCTGTTCTACTAACTGTTTTCTACTAAGCTGTTCACTGACATTGAAGTTATGACAAAAGTTATGATTGGCTGATGGCAAAAAATGTTAAAGGCAATGCGTTTCAACTTTAAGCATTCGTGATTAGACCCTTTTGAGTTTTATATTTTACTGATCTCTACTATCTTGAGGAATGTTTTTCTTTTGTTGCCATCAGCGCAGGGCAGTACCATGAAACTACAGACCACACTGATGGCCGAAGGCATTACTGGCAGTCCGTTAAATTACTAGTTCCTTTTTCATGAAAAGCCTGAAATATTAAAAAAAGTCTAAAAAGGTTAGAGTAATTTTTGAACAACCTGACAGCTTTTAACATATCTGGCAGTGATAACCATTAGAAGATATTTCTATTCTAATGTCCATGCAAAATTCCATGATTTTTTGTAATAAAATAACTGAAAAGATTTGGGTATCACTTCAACTATTTTGAGGGGAGGACTTCTAAAGTCACATATTAGCTCTCTTACTGAAATCACAATCTATGATGTAATATTCGAATGAGTCCTGCGATAGTTTTGAAATGGACTAGGCATATTTGAAGAAAATATTATTTCAGCGTTTACGAAATTTCATCACTATGGTACTTTTTTGTATTTAGTATTTTTTACATTATTTAATATTTTTTATATGACATGAGCACAAAAATGCAATCAAATCTAAAATAATTACGATTAAATTAAATTCCTAAAAGAAACATCAGCCTGTTTTGCAGCCCACATGGATCACGGTTGTCTTTCCTTATATAATTTCTTTTCATTCTTGGAGAGTATAAATATCCATAAACCCGATAAAGTACAGGGCAAGTCTTGCTCTCTGATCTCTGTAGGCCTATGCTATAATATCCTATTTTCTTTCTAACAAATAATTATAGGGACTGAGTATTAGTACTCTATGTTAAATTTCATTAAATATTTTAAAATTTTTATTTTTAGTTAATTGAACATTTTTCCGACACCTGTAATTGTCTCAAATGTTATTAAACATTTTTTTCTGTAATATATCTCAATAGTAAAAATTGTAGAGAATAACCTCCTTGGTTCGGTATAGGAATGATATCAATTGTTTAAAATCTAATTAGTGTCATATCCCTCATCAGTGCGAAACACACTCGTCCCTTGATGCTTTCTCATCCCTAAAATAAATTGTACTTTGTGTCTGCTTTGTGCATGGATAAATTTGCATTGCAGTGCTGCACACTAGACACTCAGCTTTGATGGGGCAAAAATTGGATTTGTTTTTCGTTACTGCGATGACTACTCAAAGTAAGCAGTTATAGTACAGGAGAGCCCATGAATGTGGCAGGCTATACTAAGTGTGTGGTCACTGGTCGCAGTAGGATTACTCCGGATGGAGAGGCTTGACCTACTTTCAGGGTTGAAGAACAACTAATCGGACGGTGTCAGGGATACCGGTTAATATTTTACTGCTTTTATTTGGATAGATTAGATTTTTTTTTTTTTTTTTTTTTCCTTCTGAGGGAAGAGGACACTTTGTCCCCGCACTTAGTCCTAAAAGGACCTTTGCGCCTCCCTTACTTTTATTTGTGCCCTCAAAAACCGAGGCTTTTGCAAAAACCAATCAGATTTAAGGGCTCCTGTTCTCTGATGTCCTTGGGGCTGAGGAGATATGCTCCCAAGTATCTTTTCCTAGTCTCTACGATGGCAGGACAATCCAACCAAATGTGCTCTGCTGACTCCTCCTCCTCTCCACAGAGTCTACATTCGCTGCTCCTACTAAGGCCTACCTTCACAAGGTGCTTCCTCAGAGGGCCATGTCCTGTCAACATTCCTAATATCAGTCTTATATCCTCCTTATTCTGGTCTAGGAGAGCTGTCCACCCTTTTGCATAAGGAGAGATAAACATTTTCGATATTCTTAAACCCGAGGCTCTGCTCCAATTCTTGTATCTTGTCCTCTTTTCCCAATCTTTAACCAGAGCTTTAATGCTGGAGAAGGATATTCCACAACCTGGCTCAGGCCCCACCAATATGGATTCTGCTCCCTTTTTGGCGAGGATGTCCGCTTTTTCGTTTCCATGAATTCCTTCATGACCCGGCACCCATCCGAGTGTTACTCTGTTATTTGTTGCTAGCTCTGCTAGGGCCTTCCTGCATTCCCAGACCGCTTTCGAATTAATCGAACAGGTATCCAGTGCCTTCAGTGCAGCCTGACTATCAGAGAGTATAAGGTATGATAATCCTTTTGTCCCCAACTGTGTGAGTCTTCTAGAACATGAATCTATTGCCATGACCTCCGCCTGAAAAACTGAGGCATGTCTTCCTAGGGGCACAGCCATGTCAACTCCAGGTCCATGTATTCCATATCCTGCCCTTGAGTCTAGGAGTGAACCATCGGTGTAAAACTTCAGGACTCCTTTTTTTAGGGTAGGCCTCCCTTTTAATCCATTCCTCCCTACTTCCGATAGAGACCGTGTATGGTTTTTCAAAGGAGTATTTCTTAACCATAGTATCAGATACTTTGTTTGATTTAGATTGTTGTAGTGATAAGAATGTTTTTATTATTGGAAACAATGTTATGATGCTGATTAGTTTGAATTTAATAGAAAAGCCCGATATCCTACCCCCTCCCCCACTCTTCTGTCACAACATTACTGGAAATCCATTAGTGCTGTGGATTCTCATTTTGATTGTGTACTGACTTGACAACTTTATTGCTATCATGACTTTGTCAGTGATTTGTAAAAATCTTTATCAGAATAATACACTATTATTATTTACAGATATAGGAATTATTGCTAAAACGTTTCTTTAATAAAATTGGAATATGTGTATAATACTTTTAGCCTATAGTAACAAACAGTAGCAGATAAAATTATCATGATGCTTCAATGTAAATGTTTGTTTGTTATCAGGTAAAATTTCTGCACTTCAATGGAAGGTATAAAAGATGACAGGTTTTCTCAAATCTCGTCAGATCCTCGTTTTCGTTCAGTTCCAAAATCAGTTAGAAAAGTGAAGATAGATAAAAGATTTCAGTCCTTATTTACAGACAGACGATTCCAAGTGAAGTATAGTGTTGATAAAAGGGGCAGACCCGTTGATCAGTCCTCACATGAAAACTTTAGAAAATACTATGATTTGTCAAGTGATGATGAATCGGGTGAAGAGGAAGAAGAAGAGGAAAATGAATCTGAAAATCAGCAGAACCACGAAACAAGTTCTAAATTGATTCAAAAACCTTCTAAATCTCCAAAATCAAATAACTGGACTGTAACATTATCAAGTGACAAAGATGCCAACTCGTTAGATGATAATGAAACAAACAAAACTGGTAATGAAATAAACAAAAATAATACAAACATTTTAAAGAAAAGCAAAAAATCACATATTGATCTTAATGATACTGACAGGACTGAAAAAGCTCGTATGACTGATGAAATCAAAATGAAATTAAGGGACCCCAATATTGATTATGCTCGAGGTGTAGGTGCTCTTTTGTCAGAAAGCTCCTCAGAAGAAGAATCAAATAGTGAATGTAAGTACAAATTAAACAACTAATAATTAGGCCTAATCAATTAGTGTTTAAAAAAGTTCATATTTATAGAAGAGGAAAATGAATCTGAAAATCAGTAGAACCATGAAACAAGTTCTAAAACTTACTCTTTTAGTACTTACTCTTTTTAGTTGAGGGAGTAATTATTTTCGTAATCAAATATTTTTTAAACTGTGAAGCATCCTAGATTTTATAGTTGACAGCCGGCACAGACTAGTCTGGAAATAATTTAGGAGGATTTACTATGAGGGGCTTGAAGAGTACAGAATACCCCTGTGAGGTGAGATGGGTATGAATCTTTTACCTGGAGTTTTTAAGGATTAGTTTGAAAATAGTGAACTAATATAGTATTTTGAATACAGTTGTCAGGCTTAAGAATCTATTTACCATGTAATTATTTTAATCCTGGAATTGGCAAATATACCTTATATCAGTAAGCCATCTATGCCACGTTCTTAATGGCAGCGCCCAATATTGAGTCTTAACGTGTGTTATGTATTGTATTATTATTTCAAATGTGGTACTCTTGTACAGATATTGATACTAATCAAAAAGGGAAATCTATTAAAATATAATTAATTCAATAAACAGTTTAAGTTTTATGTTTATAATCGGCTAATGGTGGGTTTACTTTAATTCTTCTCGTGCTGTTGCAAGTATTGTGTTGTCACAATACAATTTATTTCCATTACATTGTATTGATTTTCATTTATATTATTATGTATTTGACACCTGTTCTAAACTTGATGTTTATGAATAAAGCTTTCTGTATTCTGTCAGCCATTTCACACGGCTCTTCTATTTTTCCACTAAACAGCTGTTTAAATTTGTGTTAAATTGTTTTAATGTGTCATGGTGAATATTCTTATGTCTTTTCGAGTTACTGAAATAATAATCAGTGTTCATTGCATAATGTATAATGAATTACAATATCACAATTGAATAGTAAATGAAAATTCAAGGTAAAATAGAAAAAAGTATGTAAACAGATATTTCATATTTATTGTTCATCTATTATTGGAATATTGTGGCAGTTGAATTATTAGTATTAGTATTATGACTTGAGTCAAAGTGAAGCTTATGTAACTGAATAAGTCAAGTGGAACCTGCATACTTGCGTGGTTAAGTTGCAATCTTGACCAAGTATGGATATCTATTTTTTCTAAATCTATATCTTTTTTTTTTCAGAAAAAGTTTGTAAGGATAAAAATTAAAATTATTGTCTTTTTATAAAACATGTTTCTTAGATTTTTCCAAATAATAGAAGTTTTTTATACATACATGAAAATAAAATAAAGGGGACGATGCCTTGTTCAATAAACTCCAAAGATACTGCCACTGAGAGAAGTTAGACCATTGTGTAAGGGTTAAAGTAATTCATAGTTTTAATATGGTTTTGTTATTTTTTTTACACATTGTTAATGTGCAGTGGAACATGCATAATTCAAGCATTTTTAATTAATTGAAAACTTGAAATTTTGAAAACGTTTCGATCATATTTACTCATTACAAAAAAAGTATAAATGCCTTACTTGCCTGTATTCTTATAGAAGATTTATATATGTGTACAGAACTAGAGAAAGTAAGACATTAACAAATTCTACAAGTGTTCTATTTGTTTACTTCCAAGCAAATGACATCTGTGTATAAGTTTGATAGCAGTTAACCTCATAGATGCAGAAACCTTAGATCTAACTCCTGGTTGTCCTGAGGATAGGCTAAACAGTTTTAGTAGTAGCTGATGTCGTGGTGCTAATCATGTGGTGTGATGTGCATTACAGCAGAATCTGATGATGAGACTCAGGACCACGGTTGGGGAGAGCTGGACAAAGATGCTGAGACTACTGATGAACCCACAGATCGTCTGGCAGTCCTGCACATGGACTGGGACAGGATACGAGCTGTGGATCTCATGGTGCTGTTTAACTCGTTTTTACCCCCAAATGGAATCATCAACTCCATTACAGTAAGAATTAATGAAAATTTTACAACTTTTTAGTTTGTAGTTATTGTGGATTGAATCCCAGAATAAAAATGTTTATTATACTAATTTGTATTATGTAAACATATAAATTGAGAACTTATCAAAGTGAACCTTTTACATAGTCTGTTCAATTAGGATCTACTGAATTAGAACTATTGAACTATTAATAGACAATATTCTTTTTTGAGATTGCGTCACTTTGATAATAAAATCCATTTATTTATTATAGTGAATATCTTCTATATGGGTTGAGAAATTCTTTTTCAGTGTAGAAGGGTCTTGATTGCAGCCACTGTGTCAGCATCCTCTTGAAGTGCTGTGGAGGCTCTTTATGCAGGTATTCTGGCAGGTGGTTGAAGTAAAGTGCTCCTTTGAAGGATGGTTTTTTAATCAAAAAGACTTAAATGATGAGGTGGTTAGGTGAAATTAGAGGCATTACGAGGGGTGTTGTGTAGATTTAGATCTCTGTGCCTGGTTTGTTGAAAGCTGACTGCATAGAGGATTACTTCTCCGGATATAAAGAGATACAACAGTGAGTATGTTAAACTTCTTAAAAGTTTCTTTGCAGCTCTTCTGAAATTGAAGTCCTGCTAGGCATCTTGGGGCTCTTTTTTGTTGTATGAGTACCCTTTACAAATGGGCGTTTACTGCTCCTCCCCAAAGCGTTATCCCGCATCGCAAGTGTGATTCAAACAATGCGAAGTAGGCTAAGTTAGATGTGTCTATGCCACTCACTTGTTTTATTCTTCGTATCACATAGGTGCTTGCACTTGTTTTATCAATGAGAATTTTTGCTTTGATAGCATATTTCTTCTACTCTAATGTTACATGGCTCATAATACCGGAGAAAATGATTGAAACAGCCTTGAGTGTAACATTTTTTATTTTTTAAATAGGATTACTGGGAATGATGTAGAAAAAGTGAAATCACTGACAATAATTTCACCAGTAATTATAATCATTTTTTACAAAATTTTGTACAAAGCACTTTGTAATTTTTTTAAATATTTTTGTGACAGGTTGTTGTGGATATCTTAAAAGTATTTTAATTCACATGTGAACCCTAAAGGTGGTTATGTTAACGAGTTTATTATAACAAAAAAATAATAGGCTAAAATAGCTACCCCCACTGTAGGTTAAAATTATGCATACATAAGTGTACATTTGAAAAATTAGAGAATAAAATCTTAGTCTCTACAGATTTTGTCAGACTCTGTACTTAAAAATTAATGAAAATACTACACTCCTGGACAAAAGTTTTGAACCACCCTAGTAATTGACAATTAAGATTATGCAGAACCTGTTATCATATCTAATACACTAACCAACCCATCATTTGAAGAAAGATAATCTATTACTTAGTACAACCTTCTCCCTTATCATATTTCCTGTTTTTTATCTAATCTATAGTCCAAATTCCCCAAATTCCAGGTGAAGTGTCATTCTTACAGTTTTCATCATATTATTAGTTTTATTCTTCTGAGCAAGCTTGAATTATAATGAGCTCTATTAGTGTTTGAAATCAATAAGCTGTACAGTAAATAGACTAAAATGGATATCCATCTTCGTTTGACTTCTACTGAGGAACGTAGAGCAGCAAGAATTTTAATTCAACAGGATTGCTCACAAAAAGAAGTGAATAGAATGTTTGGAGTACACCATTCAAGAGTTGATTTCTAGAAACTGGATAAGACAACAGAAAACTAGTTCAGGGCTGATCAAGAGTCACAGATAGATCAGATGATCGATTTCTAATAGGCAATAGTCTACAGAGGAGACTAGTACTCAGCTGCAGAGTTAATCAGGCAGCTATGTAAAATGCACATTTCAAGTCGTACAGTACGTAGATGTCATAGAGAATGTGATTTGAGCAGCAGATCTGATCATGTCCTGCCCTCACCACTCGTCATCGAGTGTCCAGACTTAGACCAGAATGTCTGCTTCTCCCCCAGAATACCCTTTGGGAGGTATTCAGTTATGTTTTGGGGTGGTATTAGTGCATGCACAGAGCTCGTAGCACTTCCTAGACCAACGCAGGAGTACGTAGATGTTCTTCTAGTAGGAAGAACATTATTGTTCCATTTGTTGGTCCTTATTTGAAATTGATGCATGACAATGCTCGTCCACATAACGCTGCAGCAGGCCGAGACTACCTTAGTGAGGCTGGTAGAGACACAATTGAATGGTCCCAAAGAGTCTGGATCTCAATCCACTATAAGAGCCAGAAACAACACAAAAATATAACAGCCAGAATCAACACTCCAACAAGCCTGACTGCCTTACAAAACAGCTTGATTGAAGAGTGACTGGTAATACCACAAGAATATATTCAACATGTTATTACTGGAATGAGACAGACTCCAAGGGGGAAGAAGAGCAAAAGGTGGAAACAAAAAAACATTAAATTAGTAAACCAGATCAACTAAACAATTTGTACTCCTACTTATACCTGATTTATCATAATTACTTCATAAGTTGTGTTAATTTTTTTCCCAACATTTGAAATAAAATAGCTTTTTAATTTATTTATTTTCTTTCTATAGTTTAAAATAAAAGAGAAAACATTTCTTAATGCCCTAATTAACCTATAATATACTTTATATACAAACACAATTGTGGTACAAAACTTTTTTGACCAGAAGTGTATTTTAAATCTACTTGTAAGGCTTTATTTTGTGGGAAAATCATTTAGTTTTTACTATTATACAATAATTTGTCATCTCACGATCAATTTGAGACACCTTACATGAATCATCCTGTATAATTGATCAGATCAATTTATCCATTTGTAATAAATCAGTCATCTATTTCTTTTCAGATCTACCCATCAGAGTTTGGACTGGAACGAATGAAAGAAGAAGAAGGAAAAGGTCCCATTGAACTTGTTAACATAAAAAATGAAGATGAGGAAACACTTGACGAAGAAGTAAGATTTAAAATAATTCTAATATTTGATAATGTTTTAACTCAACTTTACCCAGGCGTGATTAAAAAAGTTTTAGAGTAACATTTTCCAATGCTCTTTTTCTGTAAGAATTATGAACTCCTTCATCTGAAACATGTACAATTATTTGTGGTATATCAGATCATTTTATTTTGTATAGAACTTGTTCTTCACTCTTACACGATTTCTGTAAATATCTTTGATTTGTAATGTTTGTGTTGTAGAATTTTACTCAGTATAACAAATCTATTTGCTATGTAAATACATTCAAACAAAGTTAGTTTTAATGTTTATTGAATTTCCATTATTTAACTTTATTATTTCTCTATTTATATTTGTCTTTATCACCTGGTCAGTAGATAAAACATAGGAAAGTAGTGGTGGCTGAGAAAAACTGTGTTTCTGTGGATAATGTGTAACTGGACACAAAACTTGCCTTATTTGTATTAGTTTGATACACTGTTACCAGTGCAGGTTAAAAATTAATAAGGAAATAGTACTTCTGAGTAATTCATCACATGTATTATTAGACCATGTACAATGCTAAAAGTTTAACTATATTTTCACACAAAAACTCAAATTGATTTTATGAATAAATCAAACCGAAAACCGAATAAATCAAGTGTAAGTCAGTATTTGCAGTGAGGGTAAATTTTTCAAACAATAAATCCTATTATTATGAATAAACTTTCACATTAAAAAACTTCAACATAAAATTTTAATGATACAATTATTTTTATCTGATTACTGAATGGGTAAAGTTAATTACTGAATTTAATTTAAATTATTGTCAAATTGAACCTTGAAAAGGCAAAATTAAAAATACATGCATTTTTTATATTTATGAATGTTATTCATAGTAACATAAGTTTATATGAAAATGCTTTATATACAACATGTTTTAGTACTGGATTTAGATATTCATAATGGCTAAAAGATTAATATTTCTGTTTTAGAAAAATATTCTAAATGTAAATGTAAGAGAAAGCTCAGTTAAATTTATTTGTACATTCTAAATTTAATTATTTACACTATCATATTGTCAAAACTGCAATAATTAGTAATACCAGACTTAACACTATCTATGTACTAGTAATAGAGCAGCAGCCTGCACCAAAATAGTCTAATGTTGGTTGATGTGCATTTCAGTCATCCCTCTACACCTTGCGCCCAACACTGCTGCCAGTTTTACATGTATAAAAAATTACTGATCTGTCTTAACATCTGGTGCAATAAACAAACCTCATTACAAGTTATCATAAACAAATATATGTACGTTTTATTTAATTTATTTGTTTTTTCGGTAAATCAAACAGACAGTAGTGAATTGTAGTTATGGTAGGGACTGCTCTAGTATAGTACAAATTCTGTAACATGGATATGGATATGATTTGGTATCTAGTGGTGACTAATTTTTGAGCTCTTTTATATTGATTCAATATTAATACGGTTTTTATACAAGTAAACTTTAACATAGCATAGAATCAGTCAGATGTTTCGTCTCTCTTTGTGGACGGAAACGTTGTGAACAAACAAGTTGTTTTGTTTACAGAGCAAGGAAGGGAAACGATACCACATGGAACGGTTGAGACAGTATCAGCTGAACAGGCTGAAGTACTACTATGCCATAGTCAAGTTTGACTCCGCGGAGACCTCCAACCATGTATATACTGAGTGTGATGGACTGGAATATGAGAGCAGTGCAACTAAGTTGGATCTGCGATTTGTTCCTGAAGAAGAAACCTTTGATCAGGTAGAGTTCAGTTACATTCATATACTTTGAACTAAGTTGATGAAAAATGTGGAACTTGCTTGTATTACACTGAAAGTGTTAAGTAAAAAATTATATTAAAATATATGTTTTAACTAAAAATACATTTTAATTTAATTATTTTATGTTGCATAACAATTTTATTATTTATCCTTTAAAGGTGAGTTTCCTGATACTTTGGTACTAAAATCACTACAATATGTGCTATGTATTAAAAGTTGAAATTTGATTATTTTATGAAAATTAACAAAAGTCACTGCTTGGGTTTTTGTACAAACTTATCTGGAATACGAACATGAAATTTTGTTTAAGATGAAGTAATCTTTCCTTTAGGATAAAAATAGATTTATTTTGTGTATTGAGTGAGGTATGCTCAGTTTAACGCAGGATCTGAATTACATATACATTGACCTAACTTTATTGGCTGGTTGATAAAGCCTATTCTCAATTCTCTGTTGGTTGATGTCCTCTACAGTCTGGACATACCGGACTTCTGTAGTAGTGTCAGTGTTGACTCAGAATACTTATAAGCCGTTGTGTGAATGGCCTCAAGTAGTACAGCGTGACAAAACTTTGTACCAATGCTATTATACAATAGACATATTATGTAATGAATACTGGTCAAAAACAAACTCATAATTATAATATACAATAATACACCTTTTGACTCTTTTTGATTGATTTTATTGTTTACAATGTACATTTCGAATTCGATGAATTCATCTTCAGGTACATGTAGGTTAAGGTAATGTAGTAAATAAATAATTGAAACCAAATTGTTATAATTATGTACTTTCTTTTTTCTTTGTAGTTTTAAGTAAAAATTGACATCATTCATAGACAGCAGATTCAATACTCATCTTCCCAAAAATCACAATAAAAAAAACCAAATGACTTATTTGATAATTATAAGAAATAAACTCTTTTCCTTTTTCCAGAAAAAAGGTTGAAGTCTAGTTTTAAAATACTGTTGTTTTAAAAAAGTAGACTCATTCATTGGACTTAATTTTGTTCTCTTAGTTACTCTCTGAATAACCTTTAGGAAAACATGTCTCTTGCATTAAATAATGATAGAACACAATAAAGAGATAAATTAAAAAAAAGAATAGTATATTGGATTTCCAGTTTTAACATCCAAGGAATGCAAGAAACTGTGAGTTATCTATAGATATGGTTGATCCAGGAACCACATGAGGTGTGCACTGCGATGCCAGACCCAGCGAAGTATGAGCCTCGGCTGTTCATCAATACAGCGCTGCAACAGGGCAAGGTGGAGTTAACATGGGATGAGATGGATCCTAGACGCCAGGAAATCACCAAGAAGATACAGAAGAATGCTGATAATGTTGACAATGATGACATTAACGCTTACCTAGCCTGCTCTAGTGGAGAAGAAGAGGATGATGAAAATCACCAAGGTTGGAATTAGTCTTGTGTGTACTTAACAGCCTTATATTATCTTCTTTTAAAAAACTATTAAAGAGCAAAATGTAGAGTTTATGAGGTTGAAAATAATAATGCTTCAAAATTGAAGTAATCAATAAATTTTATAGATATGGAAATAAAACCAGCCATGTTTCACCAATTTGTGTACTTTGAGTTGCTGAGTTATTTTGTTGTTCTTGTAGTTTGTTTCCACTGTATTGTTGATATTTAAAACTCAACTGTGAATTTCAAGTTTTTATTTTGTTCTGATTTGAATTTTGTACTACTTTATATCTAAAAATAAACACCAACTGAAAAAGTACAATATTTCTGGAGATCTTTTAGGTATCTCTTGGTTTCAAGAACATTTATTTGAAGGCACAATGTATTTATACATTTTTCAGATTGTTTTATTTTTGTTTACAGATGACACAAGTATTGTACATGACATCAAACAAGATTCAGAAGGAGTGAAGGGGAAAGACAAAATTGCTCAGTACAAATCTTTATTAGCGTCATTGGAAGAGGAAGAAGATAAGAAAAGAAACAGAGACGTGGATCTAGAAATAACATGGGATGTTGGTATGAAAGAGAAGGCAGAAAAATCCATCAAAGAAAAACTTAATACGCCTCAAACACCTTTTGAAGAGATGTTGGAAAAACGCAAGCAAAAGAAAAAGTTAAGAAAGGAGGAGAAGTTAAAACAGAAAGGAAAAGAACAGGTATTAAAATATTTTATTTTCAGTGTATTTTATAAACGTGCATTTTTTATGAGAGTAATTGAAGAATACATTTTGATTAAGAGTGTATTCTTACTTTTATGTCAATGGGAATCATACTAAACATTTCTATTTCTGAACAAAGTTTAAAAAAATCCTAATTAAGGGATTTTAATCTAGACCTGTTTTTATTAAAATTGAAATTTACAAATTTAGAAGATTTTATTACAACAATATTTTTGTTTCATGAAAAGTCCGAATGCAGATTTAATGCTGCTTATTCAAAAAGGTATGCATTGTGACAAGCCTTGTTACTGAGACATTTTTAAGTGTAAGGCCCTCACGTTTTGAATTGCATGTCTTCAATAAACTGTGAATTATTTTTTAGGAAAGCAGCAGTGAAGACAATTTGTGTTCTGATGATGAGATTCCTTCAGATGTTGACATGGCCGATCCATTCTTTAGATCAGAGCAAGTATCTACAGTAAAGAAAAGTAAGAAAGCTAACAATGAAGTAGAATCTGAAGAAGCTAAACAAAAGAAGGTATGAATAGCACTCTACATTTTAACGTTTAGGATAATTCTTGTATTCAGTCACTTGTTAATGTAATCAAATTGATATTGTAATTGTCTCTATACAAAAATTTTAAACATAATTTTAACTAGATATAATCATTTTTAGGCTGAACTTGAGCTTCTACTTATGGAAGAAAATGATTCTGAAGTTCAGAAGAGTCACTTTAATATGAAGTCCATCCAAGATCAAGAAAATGATGGAAAGAAAAAGAAAAGAAGAAAGCAGTTAAAGAAAAAGAATATTAAAGAAAATATTACAAATAATGATGATTTCCAGGTATGTATTGTTGTTATAACTAATTAGAATTTTAGTAAGATTCAATACCGCCCGTAGTCAAGCATACCAAGAGGTGGTTTTAACCTTAAGTGCCAGGTTTTCTGTTGTGTTGTAACAGCCGTCTGCTGGATTTATTTTTATAATCATTGAAAATTAAAACTAATTCTGTTAGTGGTGATTTCTTACAACTTCATTCACAAGCAATAACAAGTCATGATTAATTATCTTCTGTGATCTCCATATCAGATTGAATTGTAAATAATTTTCTCAAGCTCTATTCACAAGTAATAAGAAGTCATGCTTTATTATCATCTGTGGTCTCTATGTGATATTGAATGGTAAATGATTCTCTCTACCTTCATTCACAAATAATAAGAAATCATGTTTGATTAATTCCTGTGGTCTCCATGTCAGATTGAATGGTAAAGAATTCTCTCTAGCTTCATTCACAAGCATTAAATCATGCTTGATTAATTTTTGATGTTTTCTGGTTAGATTGAATAGTGAATTATTTTTTTTAGGTTCATTCTCAAATAATCACAAGTCATGAATTTACTCTTTACACTTTAGTTTAAACAATGTTTAGGAATTTAAGATCATCATCTCTAATTTTACAAAAATTTCTTCAAAAAACAAAAAGAACACACAAATTTACATAAACCATTAAAGTCCTCTTAATTTAAAGTTAGAAGATTTAGAAAGTTTTCTTTTTCGTGAACTATTGATTAGTTTCCAGAACATTTCTAGAGATGTTATGCATTTTTCAGAGATGAAGATTCACCCTAAAAAAGAATTTATACCGTACTCTTTCTTTGATGAACTGTTTTTATTACAATACATTTTTTACTGAGGAATGCAAAAACAAATTGTTCAAGAAAAATGTAGAATTACACTACTGTAACAAATATTTTCATGTTGATTAAATGTAAGAACATATTCAGAGACCTGACTTTGCAGCCAGTATTACACTGCTGTGTCTAGTGTAGTAGTCAGCATAATAATTCTCATTTAAAATAATGATGCAAGGATAGTGTCCATCTGTAAATTTATTTTATTTTTTTAGGTTGATATAACTGACGACAGATTCAGTGCCTTGTTCACATCTCATCACTTCAACATCGATCCTGCAGAGCCCCAGTTCCGCAAGACTAAAGCAATGGATGTAATCATATCTGAAAAACTCAAAAGAAGAAAACAGGAGCATGAACAGGTAAGAAATCATACTTTAAATCATTGACATGGCAGCTGACTGCTGCTCTATCTCTCTCTCTCTCCCTCCCTCCCTCTCTCATCATATCCTCTCTGTCAATTGACATAGTTGCAAACTATTTACCTCCACAATCAGATATATTTGATTCTAGTCTAAAATGGGCTAGTGGATCTACCTTGTCTCCTTAAACCTTAAGAAGGAATTGTGTCAGTATGAAACAATCCTCTTTTTATGGAGTTGGAGATGTGCATGAAATTCCATCATTATGAAAGATTTCAAGCTAATCTTTTGTGAATATGTAAGCAGTGTTTTAGAAAGTTAGGTAACTTGAATATGTGTTGTGGATTGGCCTTAAAGTTACAAATGTTTTTTGTGATATTTAAAAGCGTAATGTGTTAGCTAATAATTAATCTTTAATAGTAGTAATAATACAGTTTTATTTAAGGTTATTAATTAGTTTTTGTTTATATGTTACAAACTTTATTGTTTATTTATTTCAAATAAACAGATGTCAACTTGAGCTGGAATGTTGACTGCAGCAGACACCTTATGGTGCAGATGCACATTTAAGAGTAATTGGTCTCACTCAGTATAGACCAACAGTTTAGTTGTTAAATACATGTATTACATATACAGTTATTATACATTCATTTAAAATGTTGACTGCGGCAGACTCTTTATGGCACAGATGTAAATTAAGTAAAAATATATTCAACAGTATGTTCAGGCTATTGTAACACCAAAGGTGCTATATTGATTGCTGTGAATTTAAATGTACAAAATTTGAAAGACCCAATTTTCCTATATTCAAACAATGAAAAAATAGAGGAATATATGATTTTGGTGAAAATAAAAACATGTCTCTTGAACTTATCCATAAAATTCCTTTAAAAAGGCAATTTTTAAATGCAAGTGATAGTTGGTGAAACAATTTAAATTTTTTAACATATTTTTTATGTCTTGTCTTTTAAAAAAACTTCTTTTAGTATTAATCATAGTCTATTTAAAAATGAATCTTTGTAACTGGAATGGTAGGTAAAGTTAATACTTATCATAAGAAAACATATGTTTAAATAATTAATTGCATGCATGTTATGGTTATGATTTATTATTTATATTATTAGTGGTTTGAATGAAATAGCCTAGTTTTGTTATATGATAAAAAAGCTTAATAGCTATGAAACTGTAACTAAGGAAATTGTTAATCAACCTTCTCTAAACTTTAGTGCGGCATCCAAGATCTCAGGCTTATATCACCGTTGTCATTACTATCGTGTAATCTTTCCTGTACACACATCATGGAAAGATAGCTAAAAAATTAAAATATTTGAAGATCTGAATTGAGTTAGTAATGTTTAAATGTTGTGTAAACGAGATAATATGGATGGTATTTGTAGTATAACATGTTTCATTGAATTTATAAATATCTGAAGTTCATTATTATCGAGCAAGATCAATTTTATACAATTTCAACACACTGATCCCAGCATGCAGTCAAAATACCACTTGAGTTTAGCTGAGACCTTATATTCTGAAAGGTTGTGTCCAAATTTAATTGTAACATATTTTGACGACAGGCACAAGCTGTTCGATGTGTCTACCATGTGTTTTCCTGCAATTGGCTATTACTCAAAAGAATTCTTTGGCGGCACTTGATATAAATAATGTGCCTATGTTAGAATGAGTTGTATAAAATGTATATTTATTGTGCGAGTACTTTTTGTAATTGTATGAGGGCCGTTTTTTTCTTCAACCTCTGATCTTATGCCACATGACAGTCAGACACGTGGCAGGTGCACAGTTATACTGTGTTTATGGAGAAAACATCAGAAGTGAAGGTGTTGTACGTGAATGGTGTAGAAAGTTTAAAGATGGCTGAACTGATATGCACTATGAAGGTCAAGGACTTAAGCCTGTCACTACAGACAGCCTTGTTGAATAAATTGACAAAGTGCTTAGATTAACAATAAGTGCTCTATCCTTGAAATTTCCAGAAGTATCAAAATCTTCTCTTTACTCAATTGTTACAGAACATTTAGGCTACAAAATTATTTGTACTCATTGGGTACCAAAACTGTTGACTGACAAGTGACACCCACAAAACTCGCTGAATGGCTCCTTCAATTGATCTTTGAATTTGACATTCGGCCATCTTCTGACTTTTGACATGATTCACACACATCATGATGTTTTCTCTGTAAAAATGGCACATTCTCCGGTGGATTCCTGTTGCACTATTACCTCCTGCCTGCAGGAAACGAATAACACTCCTCAATTTACACTTCATGATAGAATCAATAGAGGCGACCGTGTTTATGTGACTGCAGCTCAGCGCAAATTGACTACTAGAATTTGGTAGTGACAAATGTTGTAGCGAGGAAGATCCGAGATTGATTACTGCCACTGTCTGGCCATCATGGCATGAGATCGGAGGTTGAAAAATAAACGGCCCTCATATATTGTTAATTTCTGTCGGCTACTTTTCTGTTTCTGAAAAAATGTGTATTCTCTTTTTATGTCACTGCTGTTTTATTTTTTTCCAATTTTTGGATGCTCTGTAGATGTAATATAGTACATTTTATTTTATATTATGATTAAACTATTTCAAACAAAATTATTACATTAGATATAAATATAATGAATTCTTTCGTCTTGTTTCAGGATCTGACACCACCAAAATTATTGAAAACAGACCCAGAACTATCACTTCTTGTAAAATCAATAAAAAATAAAACAAAGAATAAAAAATAACTCTGACTTTTATTTGATAAAATCATTAATCTTCACACAGGCAGCACCTATTTTTACTGGTTGTCTGATCTGTGCAGTGTACTATAAGGCTACAAGAATAGATAGAAGTGTTGGTCATCAGAAGGAACAAACATATAATTGAAAACTTGGAGCAATTGGAAACAAATTTAAAATGGTAGTAAATGTTATAAAAAACACTTTTCCAATATAATTTATTTTTGGCAGAGGCCTTTTGAAACCAAAGGTTTCATGGTCAGGCAACTCCACAAATATTTTTTCTTTTTTTTTTTAAAGTTGCATGATGATGAAACCTTTGGTTTTGAAAGGCCTCATCCAAAAAATAAATTACATTGGGAAAAAAGTTTAATATTTACTACTATTTGAAACATATAATAGTTACCGTTTTTTATAACGGTTCTTCATGACTTATGCTGACACAAACAGTAACTATCTTAACCAATTATGTTTAGTATTGAACTTACTTAGGATCAGGTTTTTTCCATTTGGTTTTGTTTTTATCACAGCAATAGTTAGTTGTTCAGTAACTCTTGTGGTAAAATCCGTTTGTTTTATTCTTTTGGAATCTTTTACAAGTCAAAAATGTTTAAAATATTTAATAATGTTCCAGAACAGATTAAGTAGTAATTTTATTAGAGGTGTGAAGTTTTGTTGTAAATGAACGTACTTTGTACTTTATCTTTACATACTTTTTGTCAACTTTATCTGGACGATCGATTGAATTTCGAGGCTTTAATTCGAAGTAACTTTTAATAAGAATAAATGAGTTTATTTTTTTCATTCAAATTCATGTCAATACCTTAAACAATATTCAGCTTCTTAATAAAAAAAACCCAAGTTTTACAATAACAATATAAAAATACAAGCAAATTTGTTTTATTTGGTTATTTTTATATGTACCAAGAGCTAGTACAGTATTCCTATTCCCATTATCCCCCCCCTTCCCACACAAGATATTCTGCTTAAGTGCATTGGCCTACAAAAATGTCATGTTTTAGTTACTTCTGATGAGAACAGAGTAGGTCTTTGAACCTCTGACAAAAATTAAAGTTTAGTATTAGTTCCATACATTATTGTAATTTATGGTAATGAAGAAATGATATCTATGAATACTTTAAAACCTCAGGTATCATAAATTTGATAATTTAAAGATCCAATCAGTTCTGTTATGGTTTAAAAAATGTAAAGTACGAGGGTCTTCCAGAAAGTAAAGAACGTTTTGTTATAAGTCAATAAAAACAAAAGATAAGAGCATGAAAATTTATTTATAAATACTTATAAACTTACTCTATTTTTCTACAAAATCGCCGGAACTGTCAAGGCACTTGTTGTAGCGTGGCACCAGTTTTTCTATACCGACGTTATACTGTTCTGCCGCCAAGGAATGAAGCCACGTTTTTACTCCTTCTTTGAGGTCTTCGTCACCCAAAAAGTTTTTTCCGCCTAAAAACACTTTCAACTTTGGAAACAAGTGATAGTCACTCTGAGCCAGATCTGGACTATACGGAGGGTGTCCGAAGATTTGCCATTTGAAAGAATTGAGTTCTGCTTTGGTTCGTGCACTGCAATGAGGCCGAGCATTGTCGTGGATCAGCACCACTTTCGACGACAGCATTCCGCGTCGTTTGTTCTGAATAGCGCGGCGAAGCCGATGCAAGGTCTCGATGTAGGCCTCTGAGTTGATTGTTTCGCCTCTCGGCATGAACTCCACATGGATTAGGCCTTTTCGGTCCCAAAAAACTGTTGCCATCAATTTCCTGGTGTTCAAATTTGGTTTTTCTTTCCTGTTTTTTGTTGGTGAATTCGAGTGATGCCATTCCATTGACTGGAGCTTTGTTTCCGGGGTTCGATAGGAAACCCAAGTTTCGTCACCCGTTACGATGCGGTCAAGAAACGCATCACCTTCTTCGTCATACTGAGTCAAAAACTCAAGAGCTGCTCCCATCCGTTTAGTCTTGTGGACATCAGTAAGAATCTTAGGCACCCAACGAGCACACATTTTCTGATAACCAAGACGTTCAGTCACTATTTCGTGCAAAAGCGACCTTGAAATTTGTGGAAAAAATTCCACTAGACCACTCAAAGTGAAACGACGGTTTTGTTGAATTTTTCCATCAACTTTCGCTGCCAACTCGTCAGTAACGAGTGACGGCCTTCCACTTCGTTCCTCGTCGTGCACATTAGTTCGACCTTCCTTAAATTGAATGCACCATTTTCTCACTGATGACTCGTTCATCGCATTGTCACCGTAAACTGCCTTAATTTGCCTATAAATTTCAATAGGTCGAACATTCTGTGCATTCAGAAACCGTATCACACTACGCAGTTCACACTTGGCGGGATTTTCAATTAACGCCGCCATTTTAAACTTTCACAGGAGACGCAAACGTGACCTCACGGTACCGCTACTCAGCTCACACTGAGGCAGAAGGTAAGGTGTGGCTAACGAACAAGCTATCTACCGCGGTGGTGGGGGAACTGCGCCGCCCGTGATGCGCAATCGTTCTTTACTTTCTGGAAGACCCTCGTATTTTAACTATCTAGGGGAAAATAGAATTTAATTTAAACATCACCCATAACAGTTTTGTTAATTGTTATCATGAGTAAGCCCTTAGAATTTAATTAATACTGCAGTACTTACACTATCAGCCTGAACAAGCTTATAACAAAGGTGCAGATAAGAGAGACACTGTCCCCATGCTCTGTTTCTTAAAAACTGAGGTCTATATATTTTTTGTCCCCTTATATTATTATCTACCTGTATTGTTTATTTTTTGTGCTACATATGGATTTTTGTTCTACACTTAACCCAGGATACAAAAAACTTCCAGTTAAGCAAGCTGTTTTTGGGTCATTATGCAAACATTTTTGTTTATAATTATAAAACCTGTTTCTCTTACCAAACCTTATTATTGTTTATGTAATATATTAACTATAATAGATTATATGTGCACATAAAAAACCTATGAGCAGTGAAATTACATGAATTTGGTTTTTGGAGTTTCCAAAAACAAATGATAAGTAAAGATAGAAGTAATTTCTTTATTCAATCAGTGTTTTAAACGAAAAAAAGTGTTTTAATATAATTTCCTATACAGATTTTTTTTGTATTACTCTATAGTACAATAATAAATTTACAGTGTAAAACTAAAACTATAGTGTATGTAGTTTCCAAAATATGTATATTTAAAATATGTCTCAAAAGTATATTACTGAAGAAGATTGTAATGTACAACACATCATTGTGTTCACAGTTATTTATATATTATATACAAAATGTGTATGATTTAGTATATAAAAATAGAAAAAATATTTTTAATTGCCATAGGAACAAAAATACATTTTCTGAAAAATCGTTTGTTTTCCATCATGTAGGAAAAATAAATACTTTTTTGGCCCTTTAGTCTAATTTAATTCCTTAAACAGAAATGAAAATATATATATTTTTTACTGAAATACCAAAAATATATAATGCATAAAATATACAAGTATACATTTTCAATGGGCTATTTTGAGCTCATCATACCTGTAAAAGTTCCATCATTTTGTAAAATATTGAATGAGGTAGCAATGTTATAATTTTTATTTTCTACAGTAAGAAATGTAAGTGAGCAATATTTAATAATGTTCTGTATAAATTTATAATAATCGAATAGTTTCAGCTAGTTCAAGAGTCACCTGAAAAATGAAATACTGTAAAAAGACCACATAAGCGCTAGATCATGTTAAAACACTATTTAGCCACAAACACAATAAATTTTTCTCGATTTATAATGCCGCACTAATATTTTCACTTCAACAATAAGTCATGGATTGTGCAAAGAAATCCGAAAACTACAACACACTTTCACAGAGAATATTGCGGATGAGAAAAGACCGTTCAAGAAAAAAGCGTAATTTGGATTTGTTTTGCAGAAATCAAATACAAACTAGTTTGTTCCGAGCCAAATAGAGAAACTCTTCAGCTTGAATTGCAAATGCCATTTGACTTGACTGTTAAATTACTCAAACAATAACTACTTTAGGCATGAATATTTTTGTAGCTCTTATGGCACTTTAGTTGGAAGACAGCAAAATAATGGTCATAAAAGAAAATTCATAGCTCACGAACAGTTTATTCTAGTCCAAACTTATAATTTTCTTAAGACTTAGTGCTTGACTTGAGCTTTCCAGTGGTACAGTTAGGCTGATCACCAACTACAAACTATCAGCTTGATTTTTCAAAATTATGTCATGTCAGCTAGTCGCGCGCAAACATAGTAAACAGTTTTGATTATAATTATACAAATTACGAGGTTGTGCAAGGTGTATTATAAAAAAAGTAGCATGTTCATTTCATTATCTTTCGATTGTTATACATTACTTTGCATTTGGAGTAATATTTCACAATGAAATGATGATTTGTAATAAAGGCTTACAAATGACTAAATTGTAACTCCACGGCCGCCTATGGTAACAATCGAAGAGCAACAAAGAAAATGTATACCCATTCTAGGGTTAATGTAATTTTAACTTTATTTACTCCTAGTCATTAAAAATACATTCATGCTTTTACATATAGTACATAAAAGGTCAAGAGGAAAACACAAATAAAACTTCATTCAGCATTAAACAACAGCCTTGTTACATTATTTACATATGTATTAACGGCTTTTTACATGGGTTAGACATAACATTCAGCGGATACATACAGTGCTACCACAACTACAGTTTGTATGTACAAGTGTCCAAACAGTAACAAAACACAATTTCAGGCCACCCAGTAACATTGACACATTCAGTACTGAATTTCAAAATATATTATTCGTATTTCTCCAGTCAAAACACTAATTTTATTGTTCAATAATTAGTTGCAGCAATTTATGTACCAAAAGGCTGTCACTAAGGCTTACCCTTTTGTATTACTGGATCATCCGAAAGCTTTTATCAAATATTAGGCTACATTGTTATTTACAAAGAGTTCAATCAGAAGAGTCTGGAGCTTCATAAACAAAACAATTCATCTTGTAACAGAGACTGAAATAATGTTAAACTTCACTACAATCATAGCTGTGACTTTACTATCAAGTAATAATTGAAAGTAGTTAGGAACTGAGTTTCTTTAGTTTAGTGACAATAATTCTCAGGGCGAGCATAATTGCTAAAATAGTCAAAATAGCTACAGTATAAGAAATGGAAATAAACATCTAACTAGAATAACTACTTCCTTACATTGTATACAGCTTTCTTGATAACCAATTCTATATTTTCTACATACCATGGGTGTCTGTCACAATAAATAACTCTCATATCTTAAAAAGTAAATTACAATTCCTTACAAATGCTTCTAAATTCAATATTTCAAAGATAATGGATAACTCCTAATTTAACTCAATCTGGAATTTAAAATATTAGAAAATAATATAATTATTAATTTTTATATAAATTGATAATGTTATGTTCGTTAGCACACATGCAAGTAAATGATTGCTAGACGAGTAATTTTGATTTTGTTAAGAACTTATACTTTTATTAAAAAATATTCCATAAAAAATGAACTCAAATTCTGGGACTTTTAAAAAGATAAAAAGGGCTGACCTGTGAGGATTTCTTGTTTTAGTGGAATTAATTTGACCAATTATCTTTTAAAACTTTCACCAACAAAGTGAACACCTAGGAAAGATAAGTTAAGGACATTTTTATTACAATAATATACTAAATAAAGTTTTGGCAGTAGTTTTATATCTAACTATCCAAAAGACAACAATGGGAACCCTCCTTCCAACCTCAATGACAATAAAAAGTCGACCCCATCTCACTGTCTATTAGCACTGAATCAGCAGACAAAACTACAAATACAACGGTATTTTGAGGGCACGATCTTTCTTTTTCCATGGTTATTTCAATTAGTATGAAATAAAACTTAGTTATCCCACAAGGATACAAGATAGAACCATTTTAAATGTTTTTAATCATAGTATTATTAAGATATAATAATTTTTCATACCTACAGTTACTCGTATTTCATCTGAAATAATACTTTTCATTGATGATACTACAAGGTGTGGCTAGAAAATAACGGAATTAGTGTTGTCGGAGCCACAGAATGAACGCAATAAGGCTGAATATCATTTAGCTGGTAATGTGACTCCTCCTCCCACCACTCCTCGAGTTTTGTCTGGCTCCCGTACCTATTCCACCTGTAGTGAAAGCAGTTAACCTTTCGTCTCTGCGTCGGATGTTGAGTATGCAGAAAAAAAAACAGATTGTACCTTAAAATTTCTTTTCAAATTAGAAAAATCTGCAAGTGAAACAAATCGTGGTTTTTTTTACTTCCAATTGCGAAACAAAATGTCAATGTATTGGAAATCGCTTGCTTCTCTGAGGCAAAAAAAGCACAAAATCAAAATTTAAGGCCATGATTGTTTTTTTATATTAAAGGGATCGTGGACATTGACTGGGTAACGGAGGGGCAGACAGTGAATCAGAATTACTAAATTAGCGTCCTGAGTACACTATGTGATTGTGTACAGAGAAACGGAATGATTCGTGAGAAACAACGCATGGATATTCCACTAGTAAAATGTTCCAGCTCACAAAGCTTTGTCAATGAAGATGTTTTTGGCCAAACACAACATCCCCGTCTTAGATCATCCACCGTACTCAACTTGACTCCCTGTGGTTTTTTTTGTTCCCTAAGTCAAGTCAGCTTTGAAAGGACGAGATTTGAAACTGTCAAGCAGTAAAAGAATAAGTAACGGAAACCAAGAACATGGTTATGGAAAATGATCTACAGCATTGTTATGCACAGTGGAAAAATTGCATGAAGCGGTGTAGAGACAGAGGACGGGAATACATTCGAAGGGTATAACATTAATTGTAAATACCTGTACGTAAAATTTGTTTTCAGCCTCAGTCCGGTCATTTTCTAGCCACACCTCGTATATCTGACACAAAATTGAAGTTATTTAGTAATATCTCTGTACATTCTCATTCTTAATTTGTGACATGAAGAAAATTGGGTTTTTATGATTATTTGTAAAGCTTAGGTATCATAAAATTCTCTAATCCAAAGAGCAACAATGTTTCGTAAATTAGATATCAAAGATTAACTCAGATGAAGTGGAGTCATTGAATGATATAAACTTCCTGAAATTTACAACAATAGATAACAATTAAAATTTTTATTTGTTCAGCATTAGCAAAGCCCATCACTTAAGAGGCTAGAAAAATTTCATTTCCGCCAGTATATCTGTCTGCATGATATCTCGAAAACAAACTGACCTATAGAATTTAAAGTTTGCATGAAGCTTTATTTCTATACAGTCAGAAATGAATTTGATGATGTTGCATGCCACTCCATGGAATTTGACTGACCATTAGCAAATATTTTTACTTTGGTCTTATGGATAACCATGATTGGCAACAAGAAACTAGCATAATAATACATTTGTAAACAAACAAGTAAAATCATTAGATTTTAACATGTAACATATTTATTCATAGAGTAAAGTGAAAAATAATACAAATAGAAAGTTAATGTTAAAAATCAGTGAGAAGATTTGATTTCAGCACACTCTTGTGTTGTAGTACCCATCCTAGCTCACTGGAATTTTTATTATTTGAACGCTGCTATGAAATAAATGTGAATGTGTCTTTTGAACACAAAAACGTGAATGTGTTTTGTGGCTACATATTTTGAGAAAGATTTCATCTATAAACTTTGAAATTTTACATGAAAATTTCATTTCTACATAGACAAGAATAAGTTCTATGACGGTGGTTGTCCAATCATGAAATTTAGTTGAGCTTATCGCTCCATAGGCTGACACAATTTCTCTTTTGTCTGTCTGGGGGTAGACATTTCTTTTTTGTGTGATTATCTGCTTGCCTATCTGTCCACAAGATATCTCGAAAATGAATTGAGCTATGGATTTGAAATTTTGCAAGCATTCTCAGCGATGTTTGTTGTGTACTCCTTACCTATTTTGTTGTACATAATAATGTACTTAAAAGTGCAATTTATGTATTGAGTACCAATACTTCTGTTACTATCAAATTATTATGCATATACACTAAATGCCATTTGTACTAGTGCAAACTGAAATTTGATATTTGCAAATGGGAAACTCCAATGACAAGGACATCTTCATATGCAAAATTAGAAACCATTACTAAATTATATTGTACAAACAAAAATCATCATCAATAATTATTTATATTTGACATTACCCAGTACTTGTATGCTAGGAATAATAATTTTTGTAAAATAATTGTTGTTTATTCATGACTTATGATAAGATAACTATCATTTTCCAATCTTATAAATACAAATGAATCGCAAAATAAGCCCTGATCTCAAGAACGGCAGGCCAATTCGGCTAATTCTTTTTGTAAAAGATTCGTTGAAAATGTGAGGAAGTTTTATATAAAGAGCAAGATTAAAAAAATGAATCTGGAATATTTTGGAATTTAAAAAATGTAGTATTTATATTTAATACTCCAAATTTAACTGACACTAAACAGCTGTTGACACTTTTGGATGAAGGCTCGACAAACTGGCTGAAACATCTGTTTACAATTAAAATTTTATAAAATATTCAGTGCTTTAATGCAGTACAATCAGTAATCAGTAAGGTAATGCAGATAGTAAATAAAAAATTAATATCAAAACTTTACTTCAGATTGTGCCAGTGACGAATTTCAAACATCAAATGCATTGTAAATATTATTTAAACACTGTTATAAAACCAACCTTTATGAGCAAAGCTGTGAATGTTTCCACATAAGGAACTTGAAATTGGTGGGCTATTTTGACATAGTGATATGGCAGTTTTACACTGGCTTATCGAGAAACAGAGAAATAAACACTAGGATGCTTCAACGATCCATTCTTTCTCAGACTACAGTCCAAAAAACAACAAAACTTATTATCGATTATTTTTAAATGTTACATGAAATTTGAAAGTATTTGTCTATAATATTGTAATAGGCTTTTCAGTTCTACATATGTATGTATATTTTTCTTTATCGATATAAGACAAACTCAACTATGACAATAAAAAAATCATATACCAAATTTAGACTTTTTTTGAACAATGTAGAATCCCAGAGCTACCATAAGTATGTATTTTTTGGATCAGAACAATATATGGTACCAAACTCAACTGTGGCACCATAAATGAATTTAAACAGCCAGAAATAGGTTTCTCAATCCTATAATATATATATACATATATTTTTTTTTTTTTTTCATTGGAACACCAAGGCTAACCCTACTATACCACTGAAAATATTGACGATTTTTGACCAGGATAGGTTTCCAAGAGCACATACATTTATATAAGGAAATAGGGTTGCAACCACTAGGACACTATATTTTTGTTTTTCCAACTTCCTAGAAAGATACAATTTGACACATGTATGCCTCATGACATACATATGAAAACTAAAGCATTTTCATAAAGATCAAAGATACATAGGCGTTGGAATGAGGTTGTCACTTCCATAAGAAGCAGACAATTTTTCAACTTTTTGATGCCCTAAAAAGATGAAATTCAAACCTCGCCTCTCTTATGCTCTCGACGGTCAAATAAAAGATTTTTCATGAGGATCGACTAAGCATAGAGATGGCAATCCCTAGGAGTACAAGAGTACAGGAAGTATTTTGGCCGGAAGTAATCGCTTTTCAACCAAAGTAAACTTTTCAGGCCAACGTATGTATGTAATTTCTTAATCGAGATAACAAGGGTAATGCCACTACAATGCCAGAAATACCTTAGAACAGAAGTGAACGCTTTTTCACCAAAGAAGACTTTACAGACCTAAGGATTTATATATTTTATAATTTGGGCAACAATACAAATGCTACTACAACACTAGAAATGCCTTAAACCAGAAGTAGACTAGAAAGAAGAATATTACAAGCAACTAAAGTAGATTTTTTAATTAAAGTAGGCTTCTTTCTCAGAACGAGTATGTATTCATTTCTTGATTGTGTTTATAAACTCTACTGTGGCATGTGCAATATAATTTATTCGATCCAAAAATACTTTTAACTTGTTTAAAAACTGCTTCAGTCTTAAGGCTTTTGGGCCCCAAAACAATTCTATTAAAATTTAAAGTCCCAAATATTCTGAAATAGATCAGGAGATTGGAATATGTTCCAGTGAACAACCCTTATTTTCAGGAGTTTAAGAAGGATAAGCCTATGATGTGCCTGTTATTCAATAGAAAATTGTGTGAAAAGCTACAGGTAACTGCTAGTAGAAAATAATATAAACCATTGCCTCAGAACAAGTAAAAAAAGGAAAATATATCTAAAAAAGCATAGTTATACAGGAAAATTGATTTGTCCCTAAGTGTGACATTAAATTATATGCTCAAGAATTAAATTTTGGTGATTTATTATGATATTGTATAGGTATTTTATAATCTATTGCGATCAGGTTATTTTACATTTTTATCAGTAGTGGTACATCAGAACACAAATCCATATTAATCTTAAAATTTACTTGCATAATACGGTGCAGGCGTTTTTAGAACCTTGCAGGTGAAGTTTTCAATATTTCGTGAATTTTTTAAGCATATTTGGGAATGCTAGAACAGAGAAACCTGTAACTCTAGTGACCAATTCACTGCTAAAGTGCTTTTAAGAACTAGAGCTAACCACAGCCACGGAGCAACACAAGGACTGACCTACAATTGCTACTAACAAGCTTAAATTGAAAATTAAGTGTACAACCAAACAGCAGATCAGTTTTCACAAAAAAACCATGTTTGTTACTTGTGAGGCTATCTAGTACTAATTACAGGAAGAAGAAAAACTTGCCAATCCTGTATAATTCAACAACTGATATACACAAGGCAACGGTCAGCATAAATTCCTTGAATGTTTATCCTGTCTGATGCTAGTTGTGTATTTCATATATATCCTCAAACAGGAAATAAGATCAGTTATGAAGTAAGTAAGTTCATTTGTGCACCATTTAGTTTAGTTTATAACTTCTTGAATATAAATATGAAACCTCAAAAGTTTTGCTCATTTTTGTGCTATGATTATTTTAATCTTGTGAAGGATACAACGGATTTCCCTTAAAATCTTTCCTCCTGTAAAATGGTAATTAACACTTTTCTCATGTAGACTTACCCTTCATTACATATGGGCTCATAATTACAACAATCTTAGATCTTTGTTAGCCAGTATCAACAAACTGAAATTTTCAAGATGATGAACATTTGCATTTATGCAGTTTTATTTATAAACTATTATTTTAAAAAATGGAATTTTTTACAATTTTGAGATCTTAATGTTTCAATGAGGAATGGTTATATCTCTGTTATTAGATATTGTAGATTAAAACAACAAATATTTTTCAACAATTCTCAGATTATCTACAATGTTATCTCCAGCAAGCATTTTGATATAGCATTAGGTTTCAAGATAGTGTATAAACTTTGAGAAGTATACAATAACATAGCAGCAATACAAGTGAATACGATAATTGCCGTAGTATCTAACTGATTAAATTTAAACTTGGTACTAAGATGGTACTTACCATAAGCAATACCTTGTGCAAAATGTTTATTTTTATTATTTTATATAAACATATACCAAAAAAAATATTTTTTGTGTTGAGCTGTTTTAAATAAATTGTTGTTACGCATTTTTAATATTTTGTAGAAATAGGAATTATTCAGTTTCAGAAAGGAATAATTAGCTCAATTACTATAGCGGGGCAGGGAGAAGTTACAGTTAGTAAGACTTTTGTTATATTCTGTACGTCCATTGTACTAGTTTATTTGTCATGAGATACCAACACAGGAAAGAAACAGATGTTTTATCTTTTGAGATGTATTATTTTTCTTTCATATTTTTTCCATTATGTTGTTTTTTTACGATATTTGACATATATAATTTTGTAAATGACCCCAATTACAAATTAATAACATTTTTTATTCAGTAACATTTTAATGATATAAACAATACCTACAGAAAATGAAACATCAAATTTAGTTTAGTCTAACGCATCTTACCATTTTTTGAACCCACCATAAAATATAAAATGATGGAGCTGGGTCCCCCAAACTCAAATAAACACTTCTTAAAACACTGATGTAAATTCTTTACATGCTGAAAAAAATGTATTTCGAGACAGCTTTATTTTTACTAAACATCATTTGTAATAATTTATAGAATGTATATTTACTAAATTTACAACAACTTCAGAAAGTGTACTTATGATAAAGGGAAATTGGTCATTTTTGGATACAGCACAACAGAAAATTTAAAATTCACATAATAATAATAGTTTTGTTTCCAGACCTGTAATAATTTTTTAATTTCATGAAGAAAATCCAATATTTTTTTATTAGGCAGTATTATTTTTTTTGTTTTTAAAATAAATCAGCATTGATATTTAAGAAAATATTTCCTAAGTTGTAATGCACTTTTTTGGTTTAAAACAATTGTTGGTTAATTATTTCCTAATGTTCCTTTCTCTTTTGAACATTAGGATATTTGTTTTGTTTTCAAAAAACATGTTATACTTAATTTCATATAATTATATTAGATTTATAGTACTTTATTATATATCATACATGTAATTAAATATTTCTAATCACAAATTCTACTACAAATTATTGAACACATTTTAAAACTTTAATGCACATAAAAAAACAGTTAATTACACAAAAAAAAATTCATTTTATTAAAAATAGATCATTAAATTTTAGGACATTTATTTCTTATTTGTTTCATAGAAATTCATGTTTACAAACAAGACCTGATTGTATTTACAATTTTTTATTTAAAAAATTACTTAAATTTACCAAAATAATTTACTTTCTTTAAAATTTTGCACTTCAAATGGAAAAACAAGAAACATCAACTGAGATTTTTTTAATTCTCATTATTTAAACTCATTTGTTTAAATGCTAATTTTGAACATGTTACTAAATAATAAGAATTTGTTGTTCCAAATTCAAACTTTATATCTCAGCTGTTTTCTCAGATAAACAAAATAGTAGAGTGAGAACACATTTTAGTAGCATTTTTGAAACAATAGAACTGTGATAATTAGAATCAATTATTTAAGCCAGTATTTAAAACGAAATTGAGCAAATTGAAGGGGAAAGACATCAGTACCTAAGTGCACAAAGTGAGTAGTATTTATCTTTTAGGAAAGGGGTCCAACATGCCATTGCTCGCCAGGCCTTCTTCATTAACATGTTCAAGCCCAACTCTATTTCGGGGTATAGCACCCAAAATCCCAGACTTTTTTTAGCCTATTGTATTCATTTTAAGTTATAATTACAAAATATAATTACTAAAAAAAAGTGTTCTTTATATAAAAAGTACTTTGATGTCATTGGTATGGACATGTGTCACACTGACTAAATTGTTGCGTTGAAACTCTTGATATAATACATACAGGCGTATTTAGTAATAACAATGCCAAATAACATAATTTTTGTAACAACATGTTATTTTGTACATAAAAATTACTGTGACGCCTCCATGGTGTCATCGGTATCAATGGTGATTAGTGAAACATGCAGTATCAAGAATCGAGGCAACTAATTTGAACTGCTGACTAAAAATCAGGTAAAACTCAAGTTGGAAACATTAAAAAATAATCAATACTTTGAAAACCAATTTCCGGAAATCAAGGATGCTTTAGGTAGTCTTAGACAACTAAATAAACATTTCAAATAGCGTTCATTATGATTTATTATTTAGTAAAAAACTCAGCGGCTTAATAAAAATACCCCTGTAATCGAAGCCACCGGTACTAGTGGTATCACAGTGCACGACATGACCGTGGCTTCACCATGATTGAGCATACTAAGACATCTGAATCCAGGTCCATGAAAAATGGAAAATACATTTTAATACAGGTCTTAGTTAATTTTTTAAATGTTGCCTAATACTATAGTGAATAGAAGCATTGATGTCAACATGTTGGGAGTGTTTATTTTCATAAATTTCTTACATACTGTAGAAAAATTTAAATGGTGCGATTTATTGAAATGATGATGAAGACAAAATGAATGGTATTAAAAATGAAACTTTTGGCAAACCACTTAAAGTATAAAAAATGTTTCTTGTGAAGCTAAAAACAATATAACCAGATCAGGAAACGTTAAACAGTTGATCCGGATCTTCTAATCTAAACAATCCTGAATCATACTTTCAATAAAATTGAGAAACTTTAGTGAGAGTACCTAGGTTTTACGTTATAAAAACAATGTTCAACCTCTAACACTTTATGCTTTTATATTTGCACTTAAGAGTTATGTGAGAGGTTTTATTTTAAAGATCAGCTTAATATGCATCCATACAAACGGTGTTTGTTATAAACTTTATATCTTTTGAAATAGTCAAATAATGAAGTAAATAAGGTTTGACATTTTTTTCTGAGTAAACAATAGAAATATGAAGCAAAAGTTAAAAAGTGGTTGACCGTGTTTTAATTATATCTTTAAAATGGGACCTCTCCTATTATTCTATAATTAGAAATATAGTTGTAAAATTGTTCTTATGGGTTTCAACTTAAAATGGCCCCTAATACAGCTGGCTCTTAACCCTTTGAGTGCCAAACACTTTTGAGGGGGTGGTGCTGTCAGTGCCAAGCACTATTTTGGTGTTTGTGTAGTGTTTAGCCAAATAATTCATAGCTTAAAAAAAAAACATAATGAGAAGATTTTTCTATTATTGAATAGGGGAGAAAGTAGGCTATAACTTTTAATATTCATTTAAACGACAAAACATGTTAAGATTTTAAAAATAAAAAAAATACAAGCAAAATTTAACTTTTAAAATGTATTCAATCTTTGGAATACGAAAATTGTACTTTTATGATCTTAATTTATTTGTATGAAAATTTTTATTTGTTCCTTATGTACATAGAAACAAACATAATAAATTTCAAAAAGTAAGTAGTTGTATAGCTGAGTTTTGATTATTTTTATATTTAGTGTAAAACATTTTGTGTACTGTTACACAAAAAAGTTCACAACTTTTTGAAAAATAAACAAAATGGAATCATTTTTGTTTTATTGTATTGGAGGAAAAGTAGGATACACTTAAAATATTTATTTGGATGATAAAACCTGCTATTTTTAATTAAAAGATTATACAAAAAATTTAATTTTTTAATTTTTTTTCGTGGTGATAAAGAAACATTGACATTTTTTGATCTTATTAGATTTGTATGTAACTTTTTTTATTGGTACCTTTTTGTTTTATGTAAGTAGAAACAAGTATAACTTACAAAGTTAAAAAAAAGAAGTATTTAATATTTTATTGAGTATGACTTTTCTTATATAAGTCAAAATCTCTTTATTTACAATTTTCATAGAGAAATGTATTGTCGTCAACTAGTGCAAAATATTAAAAATCTGCACTGGGATCAAAGTTGTCTCTCATATTTGGCAAATAACTTTTACCAGATGCAACAAATCAAATCAAGATAGATAATCTATGTTTATTTGATTTATTGTGTATAAAATGAGACTAAGTACAATGCTGTATGTCAAAATTTAGTAAAATAATAACAAATATTCGAAAAGCCGATCTAGTTGGCTCTTGGCACTTTTCTTAAGAAACCCATAGGCCTATCTCATTGGCTCTTGGCACACAGACGGTTAGTCAATTTTGTAGAATACGTCTATGTAAAAAAAACCATAAAAAGTGCCAGACCATATTTATTAATCTTATTAAAAAAAAAAAACAGAAAATAATGATCCTTTACTGTTACTGTGATCTCAAATGTTGCTTGTTCATACACACATACACAAAAAATACTAAACACCTTTCAAACTATAATTCCTTAACACAAGGTTAGACCCGAGTAAGACCACTTGAGGGTGAACACAGTTTTACTTTTTCATATACTTGCCCAGGCAGTCTTTTTCTCACTATGTTCTAGAGCAAAACGCATTCCTTTAATTGAGCATGTCTACATCTCAAAACTGACTAGCACTCACTAACATATTGATAATGAACAGACTTTTCAATGGTTGTATTAGTAATTCAAAGGATTTCATTACACAATATTCAATTATTTATATATTCCTGGTTTTTTAAGTTTTAGGTTATTGCGACACGTTGCACAGCGTTTTTGCTGGGTTATTTTTTAAATCGTACAAAATTATTAGTAATTCAGTGAATGGTAATTTCTTGATATTTAACAACTAAACTATGATAAAAATTAATTATATATGTATCTGTGCATTTACTGTAAGAGAGGGTGCGATAAATTGGACCTGTATTCAATCATCATGCCATTCAATATAGTTCTATTGTAGTCAAACTGACAATAGACAGTTTCTTTATTCATGTTCATAGAGTTACAGAATTGGCGTCAAGTAGGTTCAAACAGGTTCAAACTGTTCAAAGCCTAACGTAGAATGTTTTTAAAAACAATAATATATGTCTTCCACATTATTTTCAATAGTCCCTGCTATACCAACTGAAACATTTAACAGAAAAAGAAAGACAAAACATGTATTGTCATTTTACTGCCGTTTCATCACTGGATAAACAATTATAAAAAAATATTTAAATGTAATGTATATTATTATTAACGTTCATACAATAAAATTATTTGATTTTAGCCATTCCATGTGTCAATAGCTCTCATGTTCGATAGAAGCTAAAACCAATACGCCCAGTACGACATAATTTGTCAAACAATTCCAGACTGGTATCCTATATTGAAAAGGAGAGTTTTAGTGGATAGTTCCTCCCTAATTATACAAGAGTGCACCAAAGAAGACAGTTGAGAGCGTGGCTCCTACGCCCACCACTTAGACTCATCCAACCAGAGTTAAGCTAGTTAAGCAAACTATCCTCCCGCCTACGGATACAGAGCTTGACTCAGTGACGATCTCAATCTTTTAACATTGGCAATCCGTAAAAATATGATAGCTGTTCTTAAATCTGATGCTATATAAAAAAGAAGTCTGAAAAGGCCTACAGTTTGGTAAAAAAATAATTTCTCTAGGTCAAATATTAAGGTAATTATATTGATATTTTCATATTAACTCTATACTGCCACTTTATTATATTTATTAAGTAAAAAGTGTTCTAACTTTCTTCCTGTAATATTTTCCCTCATACATTGCCAAGACTAGAGTTGTAAATAAAAATTAATATAAAATGTCAATATTTGTTATCAATTCACAATGTTGTATTATTCCAATACAAAAATGATACAGAAATACGTCAGATGTACACCAATTACGTCTTAAAGTTTTGAAATATCTTTATATAGAGTATTTTAATAGATATTACAATAATTATTCATACTTCCTATTGTTTATTTTATACTGGTTAATGTTAACACTCTGAAGTGCAAAAATATTTTTCAGAAGATATATATTATTAGGCCTAAATATTAAACAAATCACCTTTATACTATGTTATAATTCAATGACAATCCAAACATATTCAAATATGTTAAAATTTTATGGTGATTGTTAAGTATTTTTTTTTTATAAAAAATGGATGGTGTCTGCTGCCTCATCAATTGTTTTGTTAAGCCAAACGAAATATTTGTGAAGAAGCTAAGTGGATTTTTCAATCCAAAACTATAAAATAAGAATATTATGAGGAGATGTTTATGCCAGGAGTGAGGCAATATGGCAACAGCGATGACCGCACCACTAATGGCCGGACCCCAACTGTCTTCTTTACTGCTCCCGGGTGTAGTTGTGTATCAATGCATCTCCCACCTCATCCCTACCCCCCCCGCCCCGCACCCAAAATACTAATTAACAACCAATATAATTGAGAACTACTGCCAAGTGTGATGTATGCACTTTCTCAAATTTTCTAAATCCAAACATTTAAAAGCTACAGAAATATTGTAAGTTTATGGTGGGATACTTCTTTAGCAACAATACCATAATGCGAATGTTGAGTTTAGCTCCAGTTCAACTTCCTCTTACGTGCAGCATCTGAAATCTGATGATGTTGCTGACTAGACTCCTGAAATCTGGAGTCATGTTCATCTGAAGGGATCCACAAATAGTCGGCCACGAAGAAAAAAGAAGCTCAAAAAGAATCCGCTGCATCGTTTTGACAACAGAGACACCCAGTAACAGGTATTCAAGAGACAATGAGAATACTTATTCACCTAGATTGCACGTAAGAGGAAGGTGAACTGGAGCTAAACTCAACATTCGCATTGAATCAGCCCTTCCCACTATAGTTGCGTTATGTGTAGAATACCGTAATACAATGCATAATTCACAAGAGTCAACAAACCAGTGTCAATGATTAAGAACAAAATGGTTGTTGTATAAAAATACTTGTGTATTATTGTAATTACAGTAGAGTCCCGTTAATCCGACCTAATTGGGACCGAGCCCTATTCGGATTATGTGATTGTTCGGATTAGCCAGAATTACAGAAAAATACTGTTTTAAACTTGAGAATGGGACTATTTTGTTATAGAATTATCAACATTGTTTATTAAAACATATTTTATGACTGTTGCATTGTATTTCTTGACAAATAAACGTGTTTGCGAATACTAAGCACATTTAGCGTATTTAGTGTGATATTTCTATTGTTAAGCAATGTGAGTCATCCAATAAACTCTCTTCAATGCGACAGAAGACAATAACTGAATTTATGTCTTTTCACAATTAATATTATACTCAATAATAATATCAGTACTGTACGTCCAATTTTTGTTTGATTTCACTTCTTAATACAGTAATATAACTCATACTTAACCTATAAGTTTCAATTTGGTACTGTATTTAACTTCATTATTTATGCACTGTACCGTACACAATTTGTCTTAATAAAATACTGTATGTCTATTTAATTAAAGTTTTCTTTGTTTATGTACGAAATGATGCACCCATTTTCATTTTTTAAGTAATTAGTTCCTATAACTGTTCATTATCGTTAAAATAATTCCTCCTGGACCTGTTCGGATTAACCGACGTTCGGATTACATGTGTTCGGATTAGCGGGACTCCACTGTAGACTGAAAGCTACGCAGACAAATGTGATGGTGTTTTGGCCGTTGCATGTAATAAAATAAAATTTATTTATTTTCGTGTGTTTCTTTTAAATAAACAAGTGTTATTTCTGGACAGTGTTTATATTAATATTTGAAAAATTTAACTGAATTAATATTTCTACTTGTGAAGTATTTTTACCTTCCAAACAAACACGTTCAGTACATTAGTCTCAAGAGAGAGGTGACTATCATTGTCTCCCTGAGTACATTTTTCTACATGAGAACTTTCATTTCAAGAAGGTCATCACATAGAAATATATCAAGCAGTTCTACAATTTTGTATATTCTGAACTCTAAACTTTAATTTTTGGTCCACTATCCTTGATTTTCAACTTGGTTATCTCAGCGCATTCCATTTATAAATGCTATACTATAAAAGGAATTATATGGGTCGAATTTCTTACAGAAAATCCTTTAAAACAGAGTTCTGGACAAATTACTGTCAATAAATGTGTAAGAAAACCGAGAGCAACGTTTTTAACTGTACATTTTGTTAACCCTTTGAGTAATATGGGTGCTCCAGCACATCACGTCCATTAACATTGGCAAACCGACATGTTGTGACATGTAATATGTAACACCAGCCTGCGTCAGAAATTTTTACAGTGAAGATGGTTTTCTTGTCTTCAGGGTTACTCTGTCACGATTCTATATTTCGAAGTGTTCACCAACTGTTAGTTCTGAATAAACTAATACATTATACTACCAGAAATGAGTTCTTAATGAAGAAATATATAGTAGATTCATCTTTATAAGTGATCATGAGTATGATGCATGAAATTCCTATTTTGTGTAAAGATACTCAAGCCAGAAGAAGTATATACTATTGGCGTATCCACAGGACTCAAAGTGTTAACCACTTAATGTCATCTCCAAGCTATAATATTTCAAATAAATTCAGAAAAGAGTATCGACAGAACAACTTTTGAGAGATTTCAAAATTTCACAGTTTGTCAAAGACGTGTAAATGTAAAAGTAACGATATTTTAAATTCCAAAACAAATATTTGCATCAGGCTCTTTCATTTACTTGAATAATTAAATTACAAAACAGTAATACAATTTGTTGGTTAACTAAGTCCAGCTGTAGCGCTTCGTGTATGGATATTAAAATCGCTCACAATTACAGAATTCTCACTCCGTATCTTTGAAGTTATGTTTACCTAAACAAAATTGTGTCAGAGAGATCATTCCCTCGAGATTTACTTAACCAATTTACAGATTCAAGGGTTTTAACTCATATTCTATTAATTTAGTTTTACGAATATTCCTTAAAATTAAAGAAATGCTTCTAAATAAGACCAGGGTAATCCTGAAGATCAAACAATGTTCAAAGAATAAACGATTCAATTTCCAATAAAATTGTTATTTGTTTATGATGATCTACCAGTTGTAATTATGGTATATTAAAATGTTGTATGGAAGTCAACGTCTTTACAATTCAATGTCTTCTTTATAAAAAATAAAAAATTGAAGTCAAACAGTATGTTTAAACCATTTTAGCCGCAGCTTGTCACAATAACAGCTTATTTTGTGAGGGTATTGTTAACTAAGCAATTTTTTCCCAGATTTTATACTAGTTTACCACCATATTAATGAATAAAGAAATCAACAAAATATTTATGCTTCAATTGAAGTATCCTACTGTAGAATACTGCAATTAAAACACAAATGAACTGTGTATACCGTGGTCTTAAACATTTCGATAAGAAAACCAATTTTAACAGGCATTGAAAATCTAACAAAACTAAATTAGGAAATACACTAATCTTCTATCAAAAGGTAGCAACAAGGTTCTTAATGCACACTAAATGTTATTCGAACAATAACTTATTATTGGTAGCTTTTAATTTACTTACAATCTGACTAATAACAAAACAATATAAGCTAAGTAACAAACCTTTTTATAGATTTTAAACATCTGACAGCATGTTCAAGAGAAATTATTATACAAAAAGAGTATAATTAAGAAAGATTTACAAGAAAAAAAACAAAGGTAACAATGTCTATCTCTAAAAAATAATTTGATACAAGTCCATTGGACTCAACAAAACTAATATGTTGATTTTTTAAACTGTAATCAATATAAAAACTCTTCCATTGAAAAGATATCAAAATAACATTCTATTAACAAATACCATCGTGTTATTTAAAAACTGTATAAATATATTATTAGATTTTTACTCTTATAGACTGGCATGTTTAGTAAATTACACATCACAAATAAAGGTAAAATAAATATAACTATTACAAACCAATATTGGCTACATATACAATTTGGCATAACGAGCATTAGGCACGAGGCGTTTCATCTGAGCCATAGCTTGAGGCGCAGAGCGTCCACACCGTTGAGGTAATATCTAAACAACCGCTTGTCTCGTACAAAACCAAGGTTCTCGTACAAGCGGAGAGCTGGGCGATTGGTGATCTCAGTCTCCAAAACTACCTAAAATCGTACAATTTAGAATATATCAATGCACAAACATCCACACAAATGATGGGTGAATTTGAGTGTAGAGTTATACTTTGGAAAACGTCTTGTCACATTCAAAGTATTTTAAAAAACCTGACAGCATTAAGTTAGCTTATTTAATAGAATAATAGAATAACTGTAAGGAGACTTTTTAAAATGATCATTAAGTACACTAACAATATAACAAACAACTAAAACTTACTTCATCAGCATCATCAGCTACCATAGCTCGAATAGCCTTCAGCACAAGATTTGATCCTATGACAATAAAGATTTAATTACAAAATAGCTTTGAAAAAATCAAAATACGGTATAATTTTACACAATTAAAAATTATTCATAGTTTGAAGCATATATATGTTAATTTAATGTTTATAGTAATGTAATAATGAAAAGTTTTGGCCTAAATACAGCTTTGACCGAAGCATAATTTATTTTTCTATATTATCTTTTTCTAAGGTTAGACACTTATTCCAGTGATGATGCTACAATGCTCGGATTGCTTCTTTGAAAAAGCTTATGTCCAAGTCTGCAAAATAAGCATATGACGCTTTAATCACTTCAGCATCTGACCCATACATTTTCCCATCATGAGTTTTTGTAAGGTTCGGAAACAGATGACAGTCAAAACAGGGCACATGCTTATGATTTCAAATTTTAATTCATGAATTGTTGCTATTACTGGCTAGAAACAATGTCTTGGTTAAAGAAGATTTTCTTCTTTGCCAGCCCTGGTCTTCTTCCTGATTTACTACTTCAAATCATAAAGAAGTAGATTCATCATAATCTACTAGCAAGATGCTTTTGGTATCCCTAAAAAACTGTGTCCAAGATTTTTTCTGGTAATGGAACAGTCTTCGCTTTCTTTGGAGTCAGTTCTCACCTGTCTGTCCAATGTTTGGATTGTTGTTTAGTTTCAAGTATATAGTGGTGAATTCATAAACACAAAAATCTGTTGGATTTGAGAGCATCCAGCAATGCTGTGATGTTTCAGTTTCTGGTATGGAGTCAGCCAGTGCAGTACCCATTTTGCTGACAATTTTCCCACACCCAAGATATAAATCTATATATGGTGCACAAATTTTTTATATGCTAGCAACTTTTGCTACCTGAATTAATGTCATGAATTTGTCAATGATTTCATCGGCCATTTCACCAATCAGAGTGTTTAGAATCCTGATTGATTATACAGCAATATTTCAAGTCCACAACCCAGATATTTAGAAGTAAACGAAGGGGCAGACTTATCTAATGTAGCACCCAACTTGTTGCTTCCATAGGGGGTTATCTGTAGATAAAAATACTTTATCATGATCTTACAACAGTTTTTTCTGTACTTTCAAGAAATCAAATTTGGATTGCTTTTAAGATAAGAGAAACAGAACACAAAGTCACTTATCTCAAACAACAAGATAATAATGGACAAAGGTCAGGTTTCAAAGTTCATGTTACTGGATTGGCACTAACAGTGCAATTTCAAGTTGAGGCATGGAACTTTTCATGCCATCCTCATATCTTTTTGTCAATACTTTCATTTAATCTATTTTAAACACTGCTTTGTAGTTTCATCACAATCACCTCTATCTCTTATATGAAATATGCATTCATATGTCATTCTACTCATGTATAAACTGAAAAATATTGAATGAAGATATTTCTAATTCAATTAAATTCAGGTTGACTAGTGCATGAAGAATAAAATTGTTGACATAAATGATTCTTTTTTTCATTAGACAATTGTAGACTGGTTTAAAAAATTAAAATAATAAAAGTGAAAAGTACATTTCTACATTCATTTTTACCCTTATCTCTTATTTTCTTTATTGGTTAAATTTATTTACTAAGTGTCTGATTCATGGCAAAGTTAACTTTAGACAAATTGAAACATCTGATTTTTAATAATGTATTTATTAATTTAAACAGGTTAACCATAGTAAAGTATCAAATTATAACCTGATAATACAAACCTTATCTGTGTAATTTACGCTTTTTATAACTTGATACAATAAATTAAAAACATCAACTATTATAAAATATAATAATGTGTATACTTTTATATCACTAGTTTGCAAAAAGTTGGGTTTTCACTAATAAATATGCTAAAATGAATATAAACTCTTCAAATTGTGTTTCTGAGCTAGAGAATTTTCATTTACTGATTGCATTTGAACAATAAGGTAGTGAAATTTAGTTAGTGTAATATATGATGTAACTCATTTTAGTATATACATACAGGGGAATGGTAATATGATCTGATTGTTTTCGCCACCATACTGTGTGACAAGTAGGTGGTGAGGATAGGTGCATTCTGTTGTCCACACAATGATATTTTAGTAGCCATGAAGCTAAGTTCAGCTGAGCACTCCATGTTTGTTGATGAGGCATCTTTTTAAAGATTTTAAAGATTCCTGCGTTGCTATTCAGCGGCAGTTTCATAAACGTTTTGATGTGACTAAGAGGCCACATCCCTACTCGTAACATCATTATGCTCTGAGTTAGTAACTTCGGATTTATTGGTTCAATGTAACAAGAGAAGTTAACAGGCTGTCCAGAGGTCAGCCTGGACACCAGAGAATATTGAATGAATAAGGGGAACTGTGGAAGCCAGTCCTTGGATGTTGGCCTGTAAACAAGCTGTTACTTAGCGCATGGGTAAGACAAATATTGCATTTTCATCTGTATTTCCACCAATGTAAAATGGCTATTCTCCAGCAGCTGAAGCCTAATGACTATGCAATTTGGAAGCATTTGCAGAACAAGTAATTGTAATATCTGATGTAAACATTTTAATGATGAGCGACAATAAACAGAACTTTCATTATTGGTCTGCTAAAAATTATAAACAGCTGCATGAACGTTCTCTGCGTAGCCCCAAGGTTACTGTGTGGTGCAGTGTTACAAAAAGTTATGTCATTGGATCATATTAATTCTTTGAAGAGGGTGGTCGAACAGTTACGACCAATTTGTAACGTTATCTGTTGATGTAACATAACTTCCTGATCTCTGAACTTCAGAGAAATCGTTTAGTGTGCAGGGGGATTTGGTTCCAGCAAGAAGGGGCAACTGCCCTACAGCCCATGAGGTGATGAACATTATGAGGGAAAAGTTTAATGGCCAAATCATCTCATGTTTTGAGGACATCTCATGGCCAGCTCGCTCCCCTGACAATTTGTGATTGTTTCTTGTGGAGATTCCTTAAAACAAGGGCTTACACAAACAAACCCCATACACTGGACAAATTGAAAATGGCCATAAGCCAAGAAGTCATAGTCTTTCTACTATACCCTGTATATTAACATAAAGAATAATTTTGTTTTTTGGTACAATTTTTGCTAGAAGATAAGGAGAACATTTCAAAAGAGCTACATGAGAGTAATAAAATGTAAATTATTAAAGAATGCAAAAACCAATTTGATAAATGCAATCAAGCATTTTGGTCACAAATGGTTTTAGTATTTATTGATTTATACTTAAATATAAGCTAATGTTTTAAGACTAAAACTTACCGATTTTCCTTTTTCTATACTTTTCATCCACTGCCAACATTGCAATATAACCTCTTTTTACAACCTTTCTGTGGATATCTAGTTTGCAAACAATGGCACCAACACATTTAGAACCATCCATTGCCTAAAAAATAAACACAACATAAAACACACGACTTAAAATTATTAACATAGTAGCATAGTAATATCAATTAAGTATTATATTGCTAATATAATATCCTACGACACAAATTAGTATAATTTCAATTAAAAGATAAAACTCATGTATATTCATTTTGCAGTATCTTTCGGAGTTTCAGTTCCTCATTTAAAAATGTCAATTATTTCTTGACAGTACTCATATTATTACTATTACATAATAAATCATTAAAACTATGTGGTAATAAATCACATATATATCACTGCTATATGTGATGTTTTGTGACTTTGGTTGAAAAATACAAATCATTAATCTCTTGAATGTTTAATCAGCCTTCACGTATTGGGTCATTCAAAAAGGTAGATATATTGAATTTAAAAGAAAATGGACTTTCAAAGTAGTCAAGCAAATGTGATAATTCTTTCATACATTTGTATTTAAATGTTCCACGTTTTTAGACATGAGTGTCCATGTGCTGCTACAGAGCGCACTGTACTAATAACACGTGGTTAGCAGGGCCCAAATCAGTGATTAGTATTAAACAGCATTCCCCGCATATATATATATATATATATATATATATATATATATATAAAATTTGTATAAGTGGCAATAGCCTTATTTAATTTCAATAAACATTGAATCACAAAAAGAAAGCACTTGCTCCGCTGGGACTCGAACCTGGATCTCTCACTTGCCGGGTGAATGTGCTACCATTACACCACAGAGCCCTCGCTTTTTACGATTCAATTATATTGTATTTGGCTGTATCTGTCACATATGCGTTTAAATAACCAAACTAACATATGATCGGAAGACCAAACACCTATCAAATGACTTTTATTTACATTAAATTTGTATAAGTGGCAATAGCCTTATTTAATTTCAATAAACATTGAATCACAAAAAGTACTTGCTCCGCCAGGACTCGAACCCGGATCTCTCACTTGCCGGGTGAATGTGCTACCATTACACCACAGAGCGCTTACTTTTTCCGATCCAATTATTATTATTTTTTTTTTGCATTTGGCCGTATCTGTCACATATGCGTTTAAATAAGCAAACTAACATATGATCAGAAGACCAAATACCTGTCAAACGACTTTTATTTACCTTAAATTGTATAAATGGCAATAGCCTTATTTTATTTCAATAAACATTGAATCACAAAAAGTGAGATATATATATATATATATATCACAAGAACCCACCTTTAATGAAAAGCATAAAATGGTGGTTCAAGCAATTTAAGTAAAGTGATAATGTGAATGTAAAAAAAATCAACTGACCAGATGAAAACGCTGAACGATACACCTAAGCTGTTTGCATAGTCCAAAACAATCTATAATTAAAAAAAAAAAACTTGTTTTGATAGGTTTCTAAACACACTGTATAATTAATATTAATATTTTAAAACTGAGTAAGTTTTTAATTAATAAGCCTTATAATGTGGGAGCTAGTTTATCCTATTAGTTGCCATAAACAATCTTATGAATTGTGACAGTTGAATAAGTAGTTATAAACTATTTTAATTGTTTTAGTCAACCTGCAGAACATATTAAAAAAAGGTCAACTACTTCAGCAATTTGTAAATTTTAATGTTATGTCAAAATAATGTTTTTACAAAATAACACTGATCTTTTGAAAAACTGAACATTAATTTGTATACAATTATTTTTTTATCCACATGTGAAAATATTCAGACTATGATTTTAGCATCAGCCAATACTTGTGAAAAGTAATGAAAATCACAATGGAAGGTATCAATATAAAAAGGGTTGAACTAACATGACATTTCATGATTCTGTAATAGAAGTTAATAGTCAAGGAGCGGAGAGCCATTTTGCATCGTGTACGCACACAACCTGGGTTTTCTTGAAATTGATAACAAAAAAATTCCTCCCAAGAAAGAAATCAATCATCATTCGTGCTAGTTCTGATGGGCATTGAAATATGAGTGTTTTGTGGTTAAAAATATGAAACGATAATATTTTCCTTGTTCATATTTTTTCTAGCTTGCTACAACCAAAAACTAACAGTCAGGTTTGTAAAGAAATGTTAGCGTCAGTTAACCACATACAATCTCCAGGAGGGTTCACTTCTGGTTGGTTTGTACCTTCTAGTTGAGCCTATGCTGGGTACAGCAAAAACCGATATGTCACTTAGATTTGGGCAACATTATAGATGTCCAGGAGCGGCACATCACAAACCAAAAATATCGAGATATTGGGGCGCAAGGGTAGATTGATAGGTCTAGCCTACTGCGGGAGATGACTGCTGATGTTGTTAGTTCTGCTTAAGTGTTAAGGGCTGTTTCTAGCATAGATATAAGGGTGTGCCACCCCCTGCCTGCTTTGACTGGAGAGGCTGGTACAGAGCTGACTTCACTTTCTTTCAAGGAGACATGACTGAGATTCATCATCATCCGACGTTTCCGTTATCACGGGTCGTCGTACACAGCCTCCTCCACTTTTGTCTGTCATTCCAGGTCTCCTCTTCCTCCACCTGCATTTTCTGTAGTCCCCTTCTCTCTATGTCTTTCCACACTTGGTCCTCCCATCTTCCTCTCGGTCTTCTTCCTCTTTCCTCCTTCTCCAGTGCTATTCTGGACTGAGATTAATCCCTAAAATCCTTCCTCATGGATCTTGACTGGAGATGGCCCTTACCCCCAACCTTACCAATGGAATAAATATCCTGTTACTCAGGAAGCAGTGCAAAAGTCCTTTCAGAACTAAGTACAGGTTTTTTTCTAATAAGTACTATGTTGAAACCTAGTAAACCTCAAAAGGAAATAAATCGTTATTTCATTTCATTCTTTCCCCTTTATATAATGTATGGAATTGTGTTATAAGGTAATAGTAGTGCGCCTATGCAGGTATTCATATTTAAAAAAAAAACCTCCAGAGTAATTCGTGAGTTGCAGAATCTCTGAGTGGCTTGCAGTGGCATATGAGTATATAAGTCATGGCTAAATCATGCTAATTAAAGTTGTACCAAAGATATTTTCTAGCTATCGATTACTAAAAAAATTGCACATTATGACACTCCCAAGTGTGTATATATTTATTGTTCTCTAGTAAGAACAAAAAAAAACACCTGAGTGTGTATCAGCTAAGGCAGGATGTCCATAGTTATTCAAGTAGACATACAGGGTCTGTTAAATAAGTATTGGGACTGGCTCCAAAAGTGCAAGTACATTTACGGGGTACATTCATATACAGTTAAGTTTTTAATATTTTAATGTTCTGTTTTTGTGCTGGTGTCTCGATAACTATGTAAAATTTTATCTGTTATCTGAGTGTTCTAGGGCTGTGGTCCAGTGCTTCACAAGATGTCGTGTACTGTAGTTCAGATTGAGTGCTTGTCGTGGATCAACCATACACTAGTTAGACGAATGGTAGTGATCTGTGTGCGTCTGAGTGTTTTGTCGGACATGTTAGAAGTTTAGGTTTTGACCGAAACTAGATTATTTCCTTTCAATGGTGTTTCCTCTATTAATGTTCATTTATACATTAATATTGGGTTATTACATTATTAAGTTTTTTACACTTTACATAAATTTCTTTGCATTCCTTTTCAATTTATATTTCTGATCAGCTCCTCTAGAATTTGATATTTTACTGACAGGTACTATCTTGAGGGATGTTTTTCTTTCGTTGACATAGCAGCGGGGTAGAACCGTAGGTGCTGCTGTAGCTCACGCTGATGGCCAGAGGCACTCGTCTCAACCCGATAACAACTAATTTGTAGCTCGAAATTAAGAAAAACATCCTTCATTTGGGTTAAAATTCTGCTCATTTCAGTATTATTTTTTATTTATGTTTCCAAAGATGGCAGCGCATCCGATGACATCATCACGAGGTTGAATCGCGTTCACAAAAGGTCATATGACACCCGACGCGGTTGTACAACATGGAAATATTGCTCCGCATGTGAATAGTAGTTCCATATTATAGTACTGCAACTTTGTTTTTTTTTCTCATTTTCACCCCGTGAAACCTTACATTGTTTTATTCAGTATTATATTGTTTTATAAGTTAACTAGCGGGCCCGGCGCGCTTTGCTGCGCATTTCAATAATTTTTTGCAAAAGTTGCCCGCGGCTTCGCACGCAATTTCCCGTTGAAAACAGTACACTATATTCACTTATTCTTTTTCTATCACATTCTAAACATTGCTGAGATAATTGATAGTCGTTCCATCGTGAGCCTCTTGGGCGTATTATGAAGGTATGTACCATATTCCTGCCTCTATCTAGCTGTTACCCACGGCTTCGCACGCAAATCTTAAGAACCGAAGTCCTTATATTACTTAGTAAATTTTTTTTTTTACTATAATAAATTTTAGATTAAATTAGTTATATCTCCGATGCCACGATTGAGCTTGCTTTGTTGTCTCGATCGAGAGAATATGTACACACGGAGTTTTGAGAACCATACTTCTGTCAAAAAAAACAACTAAGGTTGATTTTATAACATTCTTTATATTTGTAGCCAACGTAAGATAGTAATTATGATATCTGCATTACTCTTCTGATCAAGCATGAGCATGGTTATATTATATTAAATAAATATTGCAGTTAAAGGTGAATTTTTACGTCAAATTTGAATTGTATTATCTGGATAGTAAAGTCTATGTTTAACAGTGATTGCAAAAACAGTTTAAACAAAATTTGTCGTTTCTCTTAAGCTTACTCTATGCTTTAAAACTATAAGTGTAATATATGTTTACAAAGAACAGCTGATTAAAAATTTGAAAAGACGTTAACATATGTTTGCTGCAATGCATTTCTTATGGGTATTTCTGTAACCAGTGGGGCGGAATCCTGAATCGGGAAAGGGATGGGCATAGCTTATAAACCTTCTCCGTGGAAAAATACATATACGTACAAATTTTCATCATGATCGGTCCAATAGTTCACGATTCCATAAAGGACAAACATACAAACATTCATTTTTATATATATAGATAACGTGAAAGTCGTATTTTGCCGATCCGGCTGTTACTTTCACAATTACCCATAATTCAAGTAAAACTATATTGAGACAAGCTAGCCTATTTATGTTTGCTGTTTATATTCTGGTCACCACTTTTTACACCATTTTATGTTTAACTGTTCATCCCCAATATTCTACGTATTATTATATTTTTTTACAGTCCTGTTATATCATAACCAATGTATCACTATCACTTTAGGCTTGTTATTGTATCATGGTTCATATCATTAAGAATATCTCATTAATGAACACAACTGGGGTGGAGTACGATGGGTTTTTCGGTACGAGTCCAACATGTTGAAGCAAATATTATCATCTTTCAAAGCAATGTTATATAGTTCTCAAAAAATTAACTGCCATTTTTAATAATCAAATGTTATGTAAAATTGAAATATTACCTTACATGTATTATTTGAGTGTTTACAGCTGTTGATATAGATTATTTAAGTAAATTGTTCAAAATAATGGGTAAGGTACGATGAGCGGACCCGGTTTTTATATCGAAATTGGCAAACGATATTACTTAATCATAAGCATAGATATAATCAATCGATACTAATTAATTATTTTGAACAATTAACTTAAATAATCTATATCAACAGCTGTAAACACTTTCAAATAATACACGTAGGGTAATATTTCAATTTTACATAAGTAACATTTGATTATTAAAAATGGCAGTCAATTTTAGTAAACTACACAACATTGCTGCTTTGAAAGATGATAAGAAATGTTTTTCGTGGCTTCAACTTGTAGGACTCGTACAGAAAAACCCGTTATTTGAAATTTGTGGCAAACAAATCTAACTGTGAGAGGAGCAAATATGGTCGTCTTTAGTTTTCCTAATTTCGGTATTATTTGTTTGATCACCGTTGATATTAAATTCACATTTTAATTTAAAACATATTATGTTTGTTATTGCGGACTATAGATACTTTTATATCGATTGATAGTCTAGGATTTGAGATGTGAATATTAGGTATCGATGATTACATTCTTCGGTACTTTGGGATTATATCGACCACAAAACATTATAGAACGAAAAAACAACTCTTTAATTACAAAATTACGATTATCAATTGCTAATGGGTTTTCTGTGACGCCCGGAAGCAGCAATATCAAAGATGAGTTAATGTCGTAATAGACAGACACTGCGGCAAGTAAGTAAAACAATGCAGTGCACCAGCTGAACGGGCGGCGAGACTGCAGTCACGTTATCTACTAGCCTACAACGCTCGACTTCTGTCTAAGGATGGGGAGGGGTTTGTGATAATACAATTTCTGTTTTATATTGACAAAATATTGTTCTACGCTAATCTAGTAATCAGTAGAAGCAAAATGTCAAATAACAATTCATGTCTGGGTGTGGTCGGTATAATCCCAAAGCACCCATTCTTCGATATAAAAAACCGGGTCCACTTATCGTACCCTACCCAAAAGAAATAATCAGTATCGATTGATTATGGTAGCCTATCGATGGTTATGATTAAGTAACATTGTTTGCCAATTTTGATATAAAAAACCAGATCTGCTTATTGTACCCTACCCCTCAACTGTTGTAATAACCAATTATAATCTCATATGTAAATGTTTTCAGTGAATAAATAAAAGAAACCTAAATAAGTTAAAGAAACACAACATCAAAATGTTCCTTAAAATTTATTAACGTAAGAATAACTTATGCTAATATGTACCATAAATTTATTTGTATCTAATCTAAACAAGTAGCCTAGGCTAAAAGAAAAGCAACTTAAAAGCCATTGTTTAATTAGCAACCTAGGCTTCAACTAAATTACCTACTTACCAAAAAACACAATTTTGGCCAATTGTGAATGAAATATCTGTAGGTATAAATAGAATATGGTTCTGACAAGTCTTTCTGAATCAGTCTCATAATGTCAGGCATTTGAAGCTCAGACTTATATGACACATATTCTACTCCAGACTCTTCACTTTCTTTATCATTACACTGTTCTCTTGAATTATCAGAATGGACATCTAATGTACCTGTGTCTAACACGCTACAATTAGTGGAAGCACTTAAACATTCTGATTTTAACTGTGTATTATCCTTGTCTGTCCTAAGATCTTTTGTCCTACCATCACAAACATCACCTGATTTTCTCTCACAAGATATTTTTTGAGTAACATGACTAGAACTAGGGGTACACAAAGGTTCATGCATTTCAGATTTCGGAATATGATCGAATAAATTAGATAAATTTGCACTGTTTTCAATTTCTAACCCATTTAAAAGTCCATTTGGTCCCACATGCAAGCCTATTACGTTAGATTTTTCTTTTTCACTTGAAGTCGGAATCTGTTTATCTTCTAAGACTAATTTGCTTTTAGATTTTATCAAAGTAATGTTACGGTTTTTGTCTTCAACAGTTTGATCCAAGAGATCAATTTGTTCAGAAACGCAACTCATTGACGAGTCTAAAACGACATCCACTTTGAGGTCACGAGTAACCGAACAGTCACTGTCTAAAATTTCTTTACAATTTTCCATCTTTCAAACTGTAGTAATAAAAAACTCAACTATGAAATAAACACCTGTTTACAGTATAAAACAAATGGAAAGTCTCATTATAATGAAACAAACGAAACTACCTTCAACAGCACACCCCTAAACAGAATCCATATTGGATTTTGATTTTGATTCAAGGAACAAACAGCAAAGAGCTAACAGAGCCTTAACAATAAAATCAGCTGATTAGTATGTTATGAATAATTTTTGCATACTATATAAAACTATATTGATTTATTCTTATGACGACTAGCTTTGCATCTATATACATTAAAAATACTTGTTTTTAAAATGGGTTCTAAAATTAAACAATATGAAATATATATCAACTTTAAATGTGCAAAAGTTAGTAAGTAATATCATAATCAATACAATTTTTATTTGTCATAAAAACATTAATAACACAGTTCAATATTTGTTTATTACACCCATGTCTTTTGTTGAACTTGTCTTAAAGATAAAATAAAGTTACTGATACATCACCTAAGTACTCGTCAGCTTAAATGCTTTAAAAAATGTCCACTGTTTTAGTATAGCTACTAAAAAATCCCTGAATTTCCTTCCTAAGTTACTACTTTGATTTCTTTTCAAGTTAATTTAGTCGTCCACATGAACCGAATACTTTTCTTTCAACAGCATTTCTTCCTATTTCGTAGTATTTATTTGACTGTTTATTAACTAATAAATTAATAACTTGTTAGTTTCATTGTTTGTATTTCTTTTACTTAGCATAAGTTTAAATTATTATCAGTCTTATTTATTTATTAGTTTTAAATTCTGACTAAAATGCCTCCGGTGACTAGATTCCGAGATCGTTTGGCTGTTTTTGATGGGTTATACGTTATTGATAACGATGTGATTGACCTAGTTTCAAGCTTCTTAACTTCATTAAACTCAGTCATAGTTACATATGGGAATAAACCCACTGAGCAATTCCTCCCCCACATTACCCCCTATAATGAAAAAAATCTTAAAATTTTTTACAATTAAACAGAATTAGATTCCCTTCGGGTCTGAAATTTTGAGTTGATGATAAAACCTTGATTTAATTCTTACGTAAAAATTGATTAAGTGTTACGAGCTTCAAAATAATTATAATACTGAAATTGATTAACGTCAAAAATTTCCTAACGAAATGCAAGTAGAAATACAACATTTTAAAGGAGAGGCTAAACCGAGAGGTATAACGTGATATTGACAGATTGGAGGCGAAAAGTCTGGAGAAAAGAAATATCCTCATGTCTGATCGCAAGCATCTGCTGACAACTGTAGAAGTGCTGGAGGCTGATAACAAATGTCTGTAGGCCGAGCTGCTATAAATAGAGACGTGAATTAGTCTAAAGTGATCTTTATCTGGAGACTAATTTCTGTCTGAACGCATTGCAGCTGTGATATCCTCTCCATCATCAAAACTGCGGCTTTTGCGGTCTAGAAGATACGACCATCCTGTTATTATTCCTCCGGTACCACACTCTCACACTTCACCCCCTGTGCTAATCATAACCTTGTCTCTTCGCCGAAATTCGGTAATGACCTTCTGATAGGTGACTCTCATTTACGTTGTGCGAAGTAAGGCAGTGAACGGGGGAGTCATATGCTAAGTGCTGTCCTGGGGGGAAAATCCTTGACATCATCAAAACAAACTGTTATTAACTTTCTGCAATATACATACACTGGCTCACGAAGTACTTATAGCTGCAACCCTCAAGCACAAAGAACGGCTTGGTCCCAGTCCTCGAGAGACAGTTTACTGTCCTCGGTGAGCAGAGTAACAAGTTGAGCTTATCGATGGGGATGCTTATCTTGGATGTTGCTAGAGACCTATTCAGAATCGCCTCGAGAGAGGGTTACACCATGGGTGTATCCTGCATCTCTCGTATATACCGATGAAAGATTCCTTTAAATACACAATCCCAAACTTACTAGGTAACGGTTAGTGTTATGATAAAAAGCGTAAGGACAATATTTGTAGATAATTGCATAATCTACAATTTTTCTGTCATATTTTATCATAAAACTGACTGTTTCACTGAACAATTAAAAAATCCAATTTTTGCGAAATTTGACCTTGAATAAAAATTTTTGCAAACATGGGATTGATGGGGACTTTTCACAATTTCATAATAATGGTGTCCCTTACATCTATAAAAACTTTCAGCTTTCTGGGAATTTTTGCAAGGGTCAATGTCTAAATTGACCGGACTAATATTTTCTCTTTTATTCATGCTCAATGGTAAACACTTGGTTCAGAATGAGATAAGTCTTCATCATTCGTCTGATTTCTCTATGCTCCTTGCTTCTTTGTTGTTTGTTGATTTGAGTCGAGCGAGACTTGAAGGGCTGAGGAGGGTTACAAAGTTAGAAGTATAAGTGTGGTTATGTTCTACATTAGTGTGTTATTTAGTCCTAAACACATGTTAATGATGCAATGGATTATTATGTTGTTTAAAGAAGATTAATACTCAAGATATAGGTATGAGTTTTAATTTTGTGTATGTAGGAATTAGTAAGAAATGAAAGATTTGAATTTTTTTTACATGCCTAGCCTAGTTTATTCCTTATTTTTACTACATTTGTTAAGCATGTGGTAAATATGTTTTATAAGTCCTATTACTATCTACTTTGTTATTTATTTCACATGTTTTTCTTTTCTGATCATTAATATCAAATCAATCATTAAAAGTATAAAGTTGTGATAATGTGACATAAATGTGTCTGATAACATAACCTCAAAACCACAACAGTTTGTAGAGAGTAAATTGGAATTTATTTATTTATTTATATACGGCATACACCATTTTACAACAAATGTTAAATCCGATTCAACAAGAGATAAATTATCTTATAATACAATAAAACAAGCAATAATATATTTAAAGATAACAAGCAACAAATAAATAACACCAACTATATGAACAATTAAAAAATTATGGCAATAATCACAGCAACGATTTATGTGTGTGTGTGGGTGGAGGGTGCGTGCAAAGGGGGCGTGAGGTGTGTGCGAATAATATATGTATGCGTGTATAATTAAATATAACCTGCAGTAGAATATGAAGTTTCGACAAGTAATAAAGTATCTTATAATATATAATAACCAGCAATAAATACATTTGAAATATTTAACAAGCAATAAAAAACAAGATAACAAGCAATTATAAAACTTCTTATTACAGTACAATCACTGTAATAAGAATAATAAAATATTTGGTACCAGTAAGATTAAACGCCGGGGCGGCAAATCACGAATTTGACGTTACCAACGTATTCTGCTCACCCTCCTGAACAAAAAATATATATAGTACTAGGGGGTGCAAATGACAAATAACATGATTTTAGGGGGTATATTGATGTGGTAAAGTTTCTAATGTTTTAATGTTCAGTTTGTGTGCTGTGTCTGGATAATCTGTTTACTTGAATATTATCTGCGGCCGGGACTGATAGCAGCCTGATAGCATACCTGTTATCTGAGTTGTCCGGGGCATAGGTCAGTTCTACACAAGATATCGTGTTCAGTAGTTCGGATTGAGTGAGTGAGTTTACAATGATGAATCAACCATCCACTAGTTCAACCAACCCTAGTGAATTGTGTGTGTCGGAGTGTTTCGTAGGGCACGTAAAGAGCTTACGTTTTGACCGAAACGAAATTATCTCTTTTTTAATAGAACAGGGCATTTTTAAAAATGAGTGTATTTGTTCGTCGTGCGGTCGAGTGGTGTTTTTAAACCGGGAGACTGTGTCGTTTCGTTGTGATAGACCACTTTTTTGTTGCTGCTGTTTAGCTATATCCGCCAACACACTAATGGTAAGTGTTCTCTGTTAATATCCATCTATATATTTGAGTTTTTCATGATTTATTTAGTTTTTAAACTTTACATAATTGCCTTTGCATTACATTTCAATTTATATTTTTGATCAGCCCCTCTAGAATTTTATATTTTACTGATAGGTACTATCTCGAGGGATGTTTTTCTTTTATTGACATCAGCGCGGGGCAGCACCGAAGGTGCTGCCGAAGCCCGCGCTGATGGCCGGAGGCACTCATAATTAATTTTTTTCTCGAAATTAAGAAAAACATTATTAATTTTGAACAAAATTCTGCTCATTTCTGTAATTTCTCATTTACGTTTGCAAAGATGGCGGCGCAACCGATGACGTCATCACGAGGTTCAATCATTGGCCACAAAAGGTCACGTGACGCTAGACGTGGATGTAGAACATGGAGATATTACTGGAAAGTTATTTAAGTTAATTTTTTATTTTCTAGAACTTCGTTATTTCTCATTTCCACCCCATCAAACCTTATACTTTTTTTTATATAGGACGATTCCAATAAGTTAAGAACGCAAAACTCGTATTTTTCCGCCCCGGCGGTTAATATGATAATTACCAAATATTTAGGTGGGCTTAAAACTTACAGTGCCAATGTCCAAAAAATCAGATGTTTCAATTTTAAAATAGACTACCAAAGGTGTTTGATTTCTGAGGTTTTGTAAGGTGTATGTAACAAATTTAAGTAGGTATAAAATCAAGTTGTAAATAATTAGTTTGGCTGCGGTATAATAAGCGGCCACCAACATAATTGAATCATGATTATCGATTATTAATTCCAATAGGCCTACTATCGAATGAAACATTTGACCTATAAATATTCATAATTAATTATTGCCAGCTGTTTTATTTTCATTTACATATACCAAGTAGTTGAGTGACGTCATTGCCAGTTATTGGCTACTGTATAATAACTGGCCACCAATAGAATTGGATGATGGTCATCGATTTTAAATATTGATACTATCGTATACGACATTAGTATTCATAATTAAGCATTGCCAGCTTTATTTAGACTACTGTAGTGGTGTTATTACCAGCTGTTGTTATTTCGTTTATGTAGAAGAAGGCTAGTGAGAATGACAAGAACAATGGCGATCAAAATTCATATATTGGCTCAAAATGTTTTCATAAAACCTGAGCAGTGTTTTAAATGGCTGCAAGAATCACTAATTCCATTAATTCATTGTGAAACATGTTAAACTTGGAACAATAATTGTTACTGATTTAACGAAAGTGGATAAAAAATTACTAAATAACTTAGTGGAATTTTATTTGAACATCTCCTTAGAAGCTTGCATGTTACTTTTCATTGTTATATTTATTAATGAAAAACACTTTCCTCCTCCATTATTTTACAGCAGAAGATAATATGTTCGTGCATTAAGAAATTTATTTAAATTTACTACAGATAAGTTACTACAGTTAACTGAATTTATATTTAAACCGTTTCTTTATTACTGACTGATTGATTACTTATCAAGAACGAGCAGAGACAAGATCTTGTGCAGTATTCTGTGCTTGATTTGTTTACTTTTCATAACAATGTTTGCTATATATAGAATGAAAGTGTATTCACTAAACGTTCAAAGGAGATTGCAAGTGCAAGTATGAATCTTTCAATGGGTTGAGAGACAAAGTAGTACTGAAAGCCACATTCATCATATAGTAGATGAATGTGGTAGACAAATCCAAAATAAAATATTGTTGAGTATGGTAGGCAAGTGGCTCATGTGTATTATATTGTACTATTACAAATAACCAGGCACTTGATTAGTAACAAAATTTCATTTCTGCAATTTTAAATATTGACAGTAACAAAGGCTATTTAAAACAACATGACCGCAAAAGAATTGTTTCGTGTCGGTGGATGAAATTATTTTCGCCAAAATAAAGGCTATGCACACTGGCCTGCCATTATCAAAAGCATAGAATTTTACGAATTCCCCAGCTTCAATAACTAAGGTGGAAATGTTACTTCCAATTGTTGGACAATCATTCGATTCTCCAGATTGAGTTTTTGTCCAGAGAGAAAAGAAATTATTGATATCATTGTGTAGGGATATCATTGTGAAACCATGTGAATATGATGAAAAAGCAGGAAGATGAATTTGGGCCTAGATTTTAAGTTACTACGAGAAGTTTTAGTACTTTGGTATTATCCAGGGGCCACTAATATTTGGAACATTTCTAACCAGGGACCTAGAAAAAACCACATTAGAAAGAACAGACTTTATTTGATTTACTGTGAAAATTACATGTCATTATGAAGATCGGTTCTTGTTTTTTTGCCTTATGTTCATTCATTCAATCATTCATTTTTTGTCTCCCAAAAGGAATGATTTTGGCGAGAAGTAGACCACTATGCCATATCTACTTCTTGTTATTACACAATAAAAGTAGGTTTAGATTAGATTATCATAAATATGTTACTGTAGTAGTACCAAAGTTAAAGATAACCTTTACGAGGCTTACGTGATCTAAGTGAATCTAAGAAAATCATCCAACTTTTCTGACGTCAGATCACATTGGATGATCAGACATGATCTGAGGTTGGGAAATTAACAATTGGAAATGTTCCTGGTCATCAGTGCGGGCTTTGGTGTCCCCGGTAAGAAAGAGTTTTAAAAACAGTGTCCTTCAGATAATACCAAAGTACTGAAGTTTTCAGTGGATAAGACACTGCAAAGACAGCTTCCATAACTAAAACTGGAATGCGAGCCTGTGATATTGATTTAGACAAAATCATGGAAGGTAAGTAAATTTCCCCTGCAAAGGTGAAAGATTTATATAAATAATTGGCTAAATACTACAGTTGACGATGGAGATAATTTATGAATTTACAGTTTTATCTGAACTTCTGAGAAACACATGATGAACCCAATAATAATTCTCAGTGCACTTAATTCTGAAGAAGTAAATGGACTCAAGAGTGTTAATTTAACAATTTTACTAGCACAAGCTGTAAATTCATTAACATGTAGCGTAGTTTTCCTGTTTCAGTTGTAATTAACAAACTGAATGAAGCATTTTTTTTATCTGTTTGCAGGCTGCAATTTCTTAACATCATGCTATCCTAAAACTTATCTAATGTTAGTTACCAATATTATCGAAAAATTGCATAAACAACAGTATTCGGTAATAATTTAATTTTACTAATATTAAACTCTTTTTAGGTGATATTTTTACTACATGTAATCTACTGACAAGACAAGTTACAAAGGCCTCCATATTTAGGAATGTTATAGGCCTACCATCCTGAATCGCAGAAAGCTATAGAATTGAAATAAATTGTTAAAAGTAAAACATTTAATTATGTGAAACTTGTTATTTTTGGTTTAGGAGCTTCATAAGAATTAATAAAAATGGAGTGCAGCCTTCTAAAAGATGAATTAATTATGCGAACCAGAATTACAGCTCATTTGTAAAATTGGGTGTGGGATTTTAGTTTTATTTTTGGCTTTTGAAACTATAGCACTCAGGTGTATTAATCTCTTAAAAGTTCAGGGATTTGTAATTTATTTTAAGTTGTTACTTGTTCAAATGTGTATACGATTTATTCATTAATGGTTAACTGTATTTCACAGTTTAGCATCCAACATTTCATTATGGGTACTACGGGAGAACGTGTGCAAATTAATCTTGGAAATAATCCAATCAAAAAGAATAAACAAGGACCTGTAAAGAATTTGGAGGTAAGTTTTCTTTAAGTATATAAGTTCTTGACTATAAGAAAAAACTTTTTTCCTTATTCTTTTTACAAATTAACTTGTGATTTGACATTTTTAACAATATAAAATCTTTTATAAAATTGGGAAACAGAAATCCCATTTAAACATTGGCATTTGTTTAGTTTTAATAGTTTAGTTCATAAACATTCTGTTATAGAATGATTTGCTTAGTGTATATTTAATATGTTGAATGCTCAATGTAACAGTTGTGGTACATTTGTACGTAAGTCTATTCTAAACACATCAAATTATCTTAGCTCTGCAGAATTGCATGCCCAGTAGCTGGAGAATTCAATTTAGTTTAAATTAAATTTTAAGTATGTTCTGATAAAGTTATGTAGCTATTAAACTTTTATCAAAATTAAGTTTTTCATATACAGTGGAACATGGATAAAAGAAAGTATTTTTATTTAAAATCTTAGATAGTTCAATCTTGTTCTGGTCTTTTAAGATTTTTACTGTACATGATGTTAAAAAAGGATAGTTAATTTTTTTTTTTTTTGGATAGTTTGAAATTTTCATGTTTGATCATAATATGTAATTTTTGAGCTAGAATTCATGAAAGTAAGTGTTACAATGCATCATCTAATACTGTTGTTAACTGAATTTGGTTGTATTGATTCAAAGCTTCACAGATAGATATGTGCTCTACTGATTTGATGAGTAGAGTGAGTCATATCTATATAAGAAAGAGCTCCCTCTCTACCATGCATGCCGTGCCTGTTTGATTTTCAGGAATTTATCTGTATAAGTGATCTGACAATATCTGTGCCTTGCCTTGTAACCAGTCCAACGCATAACCCTAGCGTAGTCTCTTTCACCATAATAATAGTTAGCTTCAAACATGGAATATGAAAGAATTTAAATATGTTTCTAGCACTAATGGTGTTATTTATTAATATCTCATGGAGTTTAAACTATTTTGTCAGTTTCTTTTTAAGACAGGTGTAATTCAATTTTGAGGTTAATTCAAAATTTGTTCAGGTTACTTGAGATTTTCAGAATTATCCAAGTTATAATATTGACTATTGCTGTTGGAGTGAGTGAGGAAAAAAATAGCTCCATAATGCTTATACACAACAATATACTTTATTGAAAAAATTCTGGTTGAAAATAAATTAAAACAAAATCATTTAAATTAAAATCCAAATCATGATTTGTTTACGATTAACGTTTACTGAATCCTGGTCAGTAATTTACAATTTCTGTTGTTAAAGAAAAACAAAGAAATTTGTTCCACGGTAGACTCAATTGAGACTACATTTTGGTTGTTGTTATTTCTCTAATAAATGTTTTTATTTAAAAAATGTACAATCTACGATATTGAGAGAAGGCAATTTTATTGTATGAACTTAAACTATTATCATATAAGTTGTTACATCAACAATTAGTGTTGTAAATTTCTTACAGGCAATAAATACCTCTTATTTTTGTTTCAGGATAAATGGAAACTAGTCCCAGCTTTTTTGAGTGTTAAAGGACTTGTGAAACAGCATATCGACTCATTCAATCATTTCGTTAACATCGAAATAAAAAATATTGTCAAAGCCAACGAAAAGGTCCTCAGTGATGCTGATCCTTTGTTTTATGTCAAGTAAGTCACATTGGTGTTGTGATTGGGAATAATGTACTGTTATTTCATTTCTCAGATATCACTAAAATAAGCAGTTTAAAATTAAAAAAATATTATATTACAAGGGCTGTCTAGAAAGACATCTATTGTGGTACAAGCTATGTGCATCAGTATCCTCTGTATAGAAATCGATCTGTTCAACTACTGGTTTAATACTGTGGTATAGTGAGCCACATCTTGCTAGTAACAGGTGGCAGTTGCTCGGGGCCAAATTCGGGCTGTACGGCGCATGATTAAAAACATTCCATCCAAAACCACCCTTGGGTATGATTGGCTATGTGTACAAGCGTTTTTGTGGAGAAACAAAAATTGTTTGCTGAGTTTTCCAATGGTGCAGTGTAGCGGGTATGGCAGTTATCGCAAGATTATTATCGCAGGTCGGGCGTGGCCGCTGCTTGGATAGGTGACCGCTGAGCGATCCTGTCCTTGCAAGCGGCCCGCCTGCCCGGTCATTGGTGGTGGTTCGGAAGTCACCTTTAAGCCGTTGGTCCCCAGGTTAAGTGTTAGAGAGGGCTTCTTAGCCCTAACTTCGCCCGGTAAAATAAGACATTCTTTACTTTTTTTTCCCCCCCAACACTTTTCCGCACGTCTTAAGTTTCTGAGTGTTTGGCAATCCTGAGTTGACAGTTTGTCTCGTTCAAGAAAATCCAACGAGAATCACTCCCTGAGCGAGCCAAAACATAGTAGCCATGATTTTTCTAGCTGATAGCATTTACAGACACTTTCTCACTTTTTTGGGTGAATGTGTGTGTCCCCATTCCATCGACTGCTGTTTTGTTTTATAGCTGACATGCTTTACCCACGTCTCATCGCCGTTTACACTAAGATCGATGACTTGATTTCTACTTTTGTTGTAGTCTTCCAAAAATTCAGTGCTGAAGCAAGTCTTTTTGTGGACTTCAATTAGAATTTTCAGAACCCACCTGGCTCAAAATTTGTAATAACCAAGTTTACCAACCACAATTTTATGAACTAAGCTCCGTGAAATTTGGGGAAATGTTCTTAGAGTTTTGTAATCGTAAAATGAAGATTTTAATGGATTGTTTCATCGATTTTCACTTCTAATTCATCACTCACAAGACTAGGCCTACCACTGCGATGCTCATTGTGAACACTGGTTCGTCCATTTCTAACATCAATGCACCACTACCTCATTCGGCTTCCACTTTCTTGACCATATACATCACAGATCTGGCGATAAATTTCAATTGGTTTGTGATTTTTCACCAACAAAAAACTTATCACAGATCACACTCACAACTGGAGGGATTTTGAGATGCAATGCTCATTTCAACACTCCATTGTGTACAAAATACGATGTGCACGATGCACGTATCAACATAAATATTATTAGTAAAATTATGAATTATTTCCCGATACTATACGAAATGGCCATTTTAACTCTGGCATAGTCATTAGTTTTTCAGAAAAAATATTAAGGTATGATTTTTTTCCTAATAAACATTTTGGCCTGGGAATCAAAGGGTTAAACACTACCTTTTACAATTTTAAAGTAACATCGGTAACGTAGGTTTTATAAGTTAAAATATAGTTGGAGTTTTAATTTTATTTGTAGTTCACTGATTTTTACTGGTTATTTGTATAAGGATGAGTAATTTAATTGCAGGTACCTGAATATCTATGTGGGCTTGCCTGATGTGGAGGAAGGATTCAACATAACAAGATCTACCACACCTAATGAGTGTCGACTGAGAGACCTGACGTACTCAGCTCCCATCACGGTTGACATTGAGTATACGAGAGGAAGCACTAGAGTGGCCAGGAGTAATCTGCTCATTGGCAGGTAAGTTATTTTTCTCTGACTGATGGTGTCAGTGTTGCACTAGCTAAGTGTATATACGTTGACACAAAATGGTTCTCAACAATTGACTATAGCCAGCCAGCTGGTGAGTTTTTTTGTAAACGTTAGAACATAGATGTAGCATTTTTTAAACCGAGGGAAAGATGGATAAAAATATCGTTTGTGTGGGTTATTTCTTAGAATAAAACTATTCTAACTGCTCAATCTGGAATCAAGAAATGGATTGGTTGTTGAAGCCACTGACTTCTTTTTTGTAACATTTAATTGAAGTACAGCCCTGTGGAGATATAAATATCAAGATATTTGATACTTAAATCGCGGCATATGGATATGTCCATATTATCTTATTTTAGATTATCGTGTACATTATAATTCACGAAAATGCTGTGAATGTGTAGAAATGTGTAAGTGTATTGATTAATGACCACCGACAAATTGAATTGTGTCATGTGAAAAATCAATAAGAACTAGTGCTACTTATTTATGACGTTTCTGCATGGCATGCAGATATAATTGTACAGTGCACCTATGTGTAAAACCTGTAGAGCTTTTTTTTTTTTTAAAAAAAAAAAAAATGGTTTGTTATATATCTTCTTTCAACAAATGTATAAAATAAATTTAACTTTGACAAAACAGAATTTTTAAAGATATCTCTAATTGAACCGTAGCCAAATTTTGACCAGCGCTTTAAGGGTTAATTTTAAGCTTTTTATAAAAAAATCGAATGAACAAGAGCTGCTTTAGTGCCTGCCCTGTAACAAATATATGCTGTCAATAAAGTAGAATTTCAGACAAAATTATATTAGAATGCAGACCTTGTTAAGGTTAGAATTTAAATGTTGCATGCCACCTGTCTGTTACTTGATAAACGGTGTGGTATACTGCTAAATTAGTGTAATAAGTTTTGTCATTTAACTCAATATTTTCCAGAATGCCGATAATGCTGCGGAGCTCCAACTGTGTCTTGTTCAATAAGTCAGAATATGAACTCTCGAAACTGAACGAATGCCCACATGATCCTGGTGGCTATTTTATCGTCAGAGGAACGGAAAAGGTGAAGATTAAAGATAAGAATAAAGATATTTCAATTCAATTCTGCAGTATAATAATATTTACTTAATTTGTTAATAACACCTTTCTGTAAGACCCAGTATTAATACTACATTGTATTATTTAACCAATAATCTTTTATAAATATTAAAATACAAAATCTTTAATTTTTAAATATGAAATAAAATTATATCGTTACATGTACTGTTATCATTAGAAAGCTTACTTAATTACCTATTTATAGTTTATAGAAAAACAATCAAGATTTTTATGAAAAATTATTTGACTTTTGGACATTTATGTGAAATTGCATTTAGTGTCAAATATACCTTGATAGTTCTAGTTAATAAAAAATATGGTGGACAGTAGAAGTGCATAAATAAAAATATAGATATCAACGATTTGAAGAATTAAATAATTATATAATTATTAATCATGTATTGTTCATATCTGTTTCTTACTAACTGTAGTTAAATGGTTCATAGTTTTAGAAATATGTAGCCGTTTATTTATTGGTTCCTACAAATGTAACAAATATTACTGATTGTTTATAGGTTGTATAAGTTGTTTATTGATGACTTTTCAGGTGATCCTGATTCAAGAACAGCTGTCCAGGAACAGGATGATAGTAGAGGAAGACCGCAAGGGTGGTATCCAGTGTCAGGTGACAAGTAGCACCTACGATAAGAAGTCTCGCACTAACATCATCATGAAACGAGGCAAATACTATATGAAACATAATCTTCTACAAGATGTGAGTTTTACTCATTTTTAAAATTAATGGACGCTTTTTTACTTAAACTTAAAACTTAAATAAGCAGCAGTAAGACATTTGGTAATAATTGGTTTTGTTTTCGTTTATTGCTGTTCAGTCAATTAAGTTATCTTTAACCCTTAGCCCTCAAATTACTTTCAACAAGAACTGGTAGCCTTTTCGTTCTACAGATTGTACAGATGATGGGTACTGAGTTTGATATATTTATTAAGTTGTTGATATGTTTAAGGATATTACAATTGTAGTGGTATTCAAAGCGATAGGCTACCATTCAATCTACGGATTGTACGTATGATGGATACTGAGCCTATTATTTTCAGGAAATTGTTGGTATATTCCAGGATATTCTGACTTGTTCAAAGTGGTGTGCTAACAGTCCAATCTACAGATTATATGGATGATGGGTATTGAGTGCAGTATTTTCATGAAGTCGTTGATATGTTTCAGGATATTCCGATTGTAGTGGTGTTCAAAGCGATGGGCTATCAGTCAGACCAACAGATTGTACAAATGATAGGCACTGAGCCGGAGATTCTCAAAAAGCTAGGACCATCGCTAGAGGAATGCTACACTGTTGATGTGTTCACTCAAACACAGGCTCTCAAGTAAGTTTTTGTGTACTTCAAGCACTCTCAGGTTTTTGCCAGAGAGGGTTATGGAAGTTGTTTTTAATGAAAGAAATAAAATTAATACTAATATGACATATTAATCCTATAAGCGCGAGTACTGACAATGCTCTAAGCAATGTATTGTGTATACATGCAAAACAATTGTTTGCCTTGTTTTGTGATGTTAATTCTGCGTTAGTTCCGCTACAGTGTGCAGGAAGTATGTTTCAGTAGTTTAGTGAGGTACTACATACCACATGACCACTTCTGTACATATCAATTGATACTAGACCGGTTTTTGTCTCAGAGGCGGCTTTTTTTTTGTAGTATCGCTCAACGCTATAAGCGTACGCTACTGTCGCGCCAGAAATGAAACATCTGTAGGCAAATAAAAAAATATTTATATGCAGCTTCTTTTTATTTCGTTACATAGAAAAATAAAATAACCATTGAGAAAACACAGTTTTCATATTTGATAATTTATTAGTGCTAATCCAAAGTTAGACAGCAACTATATTTTGCTTTAAGGTTTAAGACAGTGTGATTTTTGCTACAACACTACGGATGTTGTTATATTATAAATATTTTGGTAAAAATAGTACAAATTTCCCTAAGTATCTCAAAAACGGTGAAGACATTGTTCAAAATTAAAGGTGTCATTCTTGATAAACGTGAAATCTGGCATAAATTGCATTGCATTTGTCAATACACAAAATTAATGTGTAAAAAGTTCACACAACCAAGTAAAAATAATTACCTTATAGGAAAAACTCGCTGTATTTTTGGAAAAATGTGTCTAAATATACTTCACCGAAACTTATAAACTGTAGATACATAACACTTTGGTTTGGGTCTTATAAGTTCAACAAGTCCTTTATATAAAGGTGTAGTTAGTCAGTTACCCTTTATCACAATAAAAGTATGCCCAGCATACTAATAAGATGATGATTGAGAAATCTTCTGCATAGCCTTCTCCCAAATGTAACTGTTTAAGAATCTTCATCTCCTTAAGACCACAAAATCTCTGAATTAATCTCATTTAAACGTTATTTACGTCAATGAACATCCAGGTTGATCATTGAAATAAAAGTTCTTTAGCAATCCAGCCACTCAAAACAATAGAAATTACTAGAACATGAAAGAAATCAGATGAATTTTGAGAATAAACTGTCAGTTGGAAGACCATCAGCAAGCCATGTAAAATTTGATTAGTACCTATCAGTGCTACTATTCTTAATTTGTGTAATTAAGTCCCTGATTTCTATTTTTGCAGCTACATTGGCAGGAAAGCCAAACAGAAAAGGTTTTTCGGTCCGAGTGGTAAACCAAAGCCTCCTGTGGATGAAGCAAGAGATATGTTGGCTACGGTTATACTTGCCCATGTTCCGGTAAGGTTTATTATTTTATTTTTTTATAAATTAAATTTTTAGTATTGTAGTTTAATATTAAGATGTACAACATCTATTTCATATAATTTCTTAATTGTGAGAAAGTTCCATAAAATTTAAACTGAATAATTAATGCAAATAGCCTATGTCCAAATTATGTTGTCTATTCAGTTAAATACAAATTATTGAATTGGGTGCTAAAGAACATACTTTTGTGAGAAATATATGAATAATGTGTTTCTTTTCTATCTGTGAATTTGGTATTAATTTAACCTTTCACATGCAACTAATAAATCCATTGATTTCTGTATAACGCCAAAACATTTGTAAAATATATTTTCCTTTAAGTTCAAAGCTAATTTTTATTATAAATATGCTATAAGAGGTAAACGCAAAACATAAAAACAGAGTATTTGAGTTAAAATTAGCTTATTTATTGGTAAAAATAAAAAATAACTATTTACCCTACTGATAATTTGATCTAAATTCAAATTCATGGTACAATCTAATAAAACAAAAATTATATAAACTGCTAACTATTAGAGCATTTTCCTATCTAAGGTTTCGTAAATAAGGTCTATTATCTTATCTTATCATCTGGGCAGACAAAGGATATATTTGGTTACTGCTCTGTGCGTAGAACAGAAGAGCAGGTGGACGGCACTAGACAAAGGGCGCCCCCCTCTCTCTGCCACAGAGTGAAGTTCGTCTATAAATACTTCTTAAGCAATTGCAATAGGAGCGGAGCGTGCACTAGCCATTTCTAAGGCCTTTTGTAAACTAAAATACTCTTCAAGAGACACAATATGTAATATCAAATATAATTGTTTTTGATGTTTTGGTCAAAGTATACTGTTCTAATCTGTCTTCAGCTTGGGAGGGTTAATGATTTTATTGCTGGTATTTTTCCTAAAATGCTACATTTGGTGTTCTACTGGTTTAAATTGTTCTTTAACTCTTAAAGTTATTATGGTTATGTTTTAATAATAAATGCCTTGCAAAACAAAATGATACAATCAAGTGGGTTTTGAAATAGATTTTTCCAAAGAATGCAAATTGGATGTTTTGGGTCCAGTACACTTACAAGAATACACTGATGTATTCTGTCAGTTTTTAACCAAGCCTTTAATCTAAAATGTTTTGTGATGTTTTAAAGCATTAACTGTCCTGAAATTAGTTAATTCACATAGACAGAATTAGCTAAACCTTCAATAGATTGAAAATAGTATACTGTCTTTGAGGTGAGCATAGTAAATGAAAATATTACGCTCGGTATGAGGGTGAGGTGTGTAGAGAAATTACTGGAGATGTACAGAAATATGAAATCATTCTGGTTCACTTGCACTAGCCTGACACAATACTATACAATAATAGTATACCTCCATCCTCGGCTGTTACTGTTAGTTGTTAACAAGCATATCATAGTGGCTGCAGCTCAATTTTGTAAGTCTTATACACAGATAGCTATAAAACTGCAATAATGATGGTGTGCAATGCAGGTTGAAAACTTCAACTTCAAGCTGAAGGCTGTGTACACGGCTCTGATGTTGCGTCGAGTGATGCAGGCTCAGGACGATCCAGAAGCATTAGATGACCGCGACTACTACGGTAACAAGCGGCTGGAGTTGGCTGGGTCACTACTGTCACTCATGTTTGAAGATTGTTTCAAGCGGTTCAACAGTGAGGTTTGTAGCATACCTGAATCTTAAAATTAAAAGTAAATAATAGATACGTAGATGGCAATACGTTTCTCTTTTTAAATATCTAAATTAAAGTCTAGACATTTTCTAGAGGTGGGTGCTAACACCTTCACGATGACGCCTTATTTGTGAACTTTTTTATTTGCCGTAAAATTTTTCAATAACAGTGACAAAAAAACCATAACATTTTTAATGTTAAACATCTATGTATAACAAAAAAGTATGTAGGCTTCGCAATTTAGCATAAAAAAATCTATATCAGTATGTTTAAAAAAAAAAATTTAATCTGCATATCCCAAGAGGTACCTAAAAAATTAATTTACCTTAAAAATTAAGCAAACATGCACCCGATTTGGTACACGATAGTCTGAGGTATTTATTTAAGTGTGGAGTCATATTTAACAAACCACAAAGGAAGGCAAACAATAAAAACACAATAGGGAAATGCATAGCATTTTTAACGAGTACCCCATTGGACACATAACGCACTTTACGAAAGCTCGGTGTGTACCCGATCGGGTACACAATGACAGTTGTGAAAGATCGCGTGTGTCTGATGGGGTACAAATCATTGTAAATGTGTTAATGGTTAGTAAAGAATGCCAACTAAGATTGAACATAAAATTGAAGTTAAGTAATACTCTTGTTATGTTTGTTTTAAGTTTAGGCTTTGATATCTCAAATATTCTCAGAATGAAATAAAATGTCCTTAGTTAACATCAAATGTTGTTACAGTTGAAGGCGATTGCAGACAAGAACATACCCAAGATCAAAGCAGCTCAGTTTGACATTGTGAAACATATGAGGCAGGATCTGATCACTAACGCACTAGTCTTTGCTATCTCAACTGTAAGTAATAATTTGTAGTGAATTAATACGGCATTAACAACACTCTGGAAAACTGTTCATAACTACAATAAAGTGTAATTTGTTAACAGGGCAACTGGACAATCAAAAGGTTTAAGATGGAGCGACAGGGAGTAACCCAAGTGTTATCTCGTCTGTCATACATTTCAGCCCTTGGAATGATGACACGAGTGAACTCCCAGTTCGAGAAGACTCGCAAAGTGTCCGGACCCCGATCCCTGCAGCCATCCCAGTGGGGCATGTTGTGTCCCTCTGACACACCTGAGGGAGAGGTGGGTTCATAACGATACTCCTCCACGAGCGATGGTTGAAAATATATAGATTTAATTGTGATGGGTCAATTCTGATGATACAGGAATACCTGGACTATTATTATGAAAAGGGGTCATTAGACACTGCTGCCAACCCAACACTGCCACCAATTTGGTTTATTGTGATATAACCCTACTATATTTGCTAAAAGAGTTGTAAACTCTCTAAGAAAAGCAAGATACTTTAGGGTTCATGTTTACCATTTATTTAGATAGTATAGTAAAATTACCAAAGTGGCTGAATCTTTTACGAGAGGCTGCTTCACATTTGATTTATTTTGTTATATGTTTATTCTTTGAAATAACAATTACAAATCATTTTATTCATAAATACAAAAACCCTATTTGAGTTTCTCTGCATTTTCACTAAATTAATATACTAATTACTAATTCTATTCTTTAAAATTATTTTGTAATTAATTTTTGGTCAAGTCCATGCAGTTTTATTACAAGAGTAAACACACCTAAAAATAATGCAGTTACAATATAAAAAATAATAAATACAAATTTCAAATTAACATATCAAAAATTCTCGAGAAAAACAAAGCAACAATTAACATTTCTAGAAAAAAAAACTGAATCCTAACAAAAATAAATAAATACTTAAGGATAACAACAACAAATAGAAGAAACAAATATAAAATATGCATAATTTAACTTAATAAAAATATACCCAAAAACATGTTCAAATTTCAGATAAAATTATTTAAAGAACAGGATATAACAGGTATACCTAAGGTAACAATAAGTTACCTTAATTGTATTTGGAATGTATTTTCAACAACAATCATAACAATCTATGATTGTGCATGAGCAAAGAATGTGTGCTGGCATCACAGAGGCAGCATATGTGGCTCTCTGCCTTTCCTATCTTTTGTTAATGATAGTAAAGGACACAATGTCCTGTCAGGACCTTAGGTCATCCTTGCTGAATACCTCAATACTTAGTGGTATTGAGGATTCTTGATACTGCAGCTCTTTTTACTTGATTCTGATACCAATATTATCAAAATATTTTATTGCAAAATAGTGATAAAAATGAACAAAGGTGTTTAAAATATGTTTAGAAAGTAACAATAACTGACTGAGAGTATGTGTTGCAGGCCTGCGGTCTAGTGAAGAACCTGGCTCTGATGACTCACATCACTACAGAGCTGGATGAGGGGCCAATAGCACAAGTGCTGTACAACATCGGAGTGGAACACATCAGTCTGCTGGCAGGAGAAGAGATGTATGCTCCTGGAGTATACATGGTCATACTCAATGGTAAGCTACTCTACTGACTTTATGATGACACATTGTTTTTAGCAACAGGACTGTAACAGTGGACAAACATTTTATATTACCTGTCGATTAAACAGATACAATACTATATAAACATTTAACATGGGCTGTATAGGAAAAGATAATTAATAGTTTGCAACGATCTGATTTTATTGATTTTTTTTAATATGTTGTATGTATTTTGCACTATATACATGTTAAAAATGGTAAAAAATTTTTTTTGTGTAAACAACTTTAAAAGCCATTAAAAAAAGATAAAATTGATTTTGTATAAAAATACAATTGATACAATGTAAAACAAAACATCTTCCAGAACTGTAGAGTGAAAACAGTGAGATACAATGTCCACTAGTATTTAAACAAAGAGCAAGCTATATTTTGGCAACACTTATTTTAAGCTTAGATTTGTATAGAATCTAATTCCATGCATACAGTGGGACAGATGAGTGTCTTGTCTAGGTAATATTTTGGGAGTGACCGGTAACTACCGCCACGTGGTGAGGGTTTTCCGACTGTTGCGGAGGTGTGGTCGTGTTTGTGGCTTTGTCTCCATTTATCCTCAACATAAACACAGATGTGTTTATATTTCCTGTGATGGAGGAAGGCTTTGCAGGTAACTATGAATTGGATCAGATTGTTATCAAATTACTTTACTAGTGGTGTGTATAACAGGTGTATTAATTAACTCTATGGATACCAGCTGATTGTACATTGTTTATAATTAGATTTATCTTAGTACTTATTTTTTATAGTCTGTGTCATGTCCATATTTAAGTTCTCCAGTTCAAACCAATTCAAAACATAGATAACACAACTATTATTTAAGTCGCCCAGTTGCAAAACTCGTTATGTCCATTTTTTTCGAAAATTGAGATAAGACCGCCATTTTGTAGAGTTTTTTCTCCTGCACCCAAAAACAAATATGTCATGTTTCAAAAGTCGTTATAAACCTGTTAAAAATGTATTAGAAAATCAGCAAATGCTGCAAAAACCTCGTTATGTCCATTTTCATAATGCAGCAAAACTCGTTGTGTCTATCATAATGAAACTGTTCCAAAAACTCGTCATGTCCCATAACAAACTGGATTACCAATAATTAAACTGTTGCAAAATTCATTATGTCCATTCTGGAATATGTATGATTCTGTTTACACAATTCTTCGCTGTACGCAGTTTTTAATAAATTCCGAGACATTTTAGCGTTTGGGTTTGTCTAGTCTTCTTGAGAGCTGTCGTTTCTCCCACATTGTTCGTTAAACAAAGCTTTGTGTAAACTGTGTGTAAGTGCATTTATGAAGAAATTTTCGACCTTTTGATAATAGTTTTTAACAATATGAATCCACTTCAAGTTCTGGAAGCTCCAGTGGTAATGGAAAGAAAGAAAAGGCTGAATAAAGAGAATGGAAAAGAAATAAAGCTAAGAAACAAAGGTAAGAAAACAGAATCCTTTGTAGGTTAGGTTTAGTGTTTTAACTTATCTTATTCAATGTTATGTACCGGTACTTATTATTATTACTGAATAAAAATAGGTAGTTCTTATACTTTATTCTTCTTTCATAACACTGAATAAATATACAATGTCTAAGTCTAAAATGAAATTATACATAGGCCTAATTATTGGTTTTTTTTTCAGACATTCTTCGCCTGGACTGCCTCCACCACCTTCATGTGACCATTCGGCTACAGGGGCTTTTCAATGTAGCAAAGTGAGTCTACAGGATATCAGGCGGAATGCATCAAAAGTTTTATGCAGACCCAAATAGAGAGGCCCAGCAGAATTTTATCCTGCGATACGTCACTGTAAGTCAGCCCGAGCGGGAGAGGTCAAGAAATGGAGATGAGGGAAGCCGGAAGAAAAATATTTCATTCCTGTTTTTAAAAATGTGGTCGACCTGAAATAGTTCCAGTGTGCAAAAAACTCTTTGTAAATACCCTAGGTGTATCAAGAGATAGAATTCAGTTGTTGTGTAAAAAGTTCTTAGAATTAGGAGATGTACCCAAAGACCAACGTGGTGGGGACACAAAGTCTTTGAAATATACGGAGAAAAAAATGCTGTGAAAGCTTTTATAGAGTCCCTTCAGGTACTTGAAAGCCATTATTGTCGGGGTAGAAATGTCACTCGTCAATATCTCCCAAGCGAGTTAACGATCAGAGGACTGTGGGAGCAGTACCAAGGCTCTCATGACGAGGCTCTTAAAGTTAAGTATGATTATTTTCTAAACATTTTCGACAACGATTATAATTTAGGCTTTGACTCTCCTGCCACAGATGTCTGTTCAACATGCCTGTCCCTTCGTGACAGGATTAAGCGTAGCAGAGATACACAGGAAAAAGACACTTTGAAGGTAGAACTCACTGTTCATAAAAAAAAAGGCAGATGCTTTTTACAATCTGGTTAGGGAGCAAAAAGATGGTGAAATTACCTTTAGTTTTGACTGCCAGAAGAACCATATAATACCCAAAATTCCTGACCAAGCCTCCTATTACTTACGCCAGTTGTACATTTACAACTTTTACAATCTGTGAAGGTAGCTCAAAAGATCCTCAGACAAAGGACAAAATCTTCTCCTATGTTTGGTTAGAAAACCAATATAAAAAAGGCTCTAACCAAATCGCTTCAGCACTATACCACCGTCTGCTTAACACAGATCTGACGGGAGTGCACACTATCAAAGTGGCCACTGATGGGTGCGGCGGCCAAAACAAGAATAAAAATAGTTATTGGTATGTTAAACAAGTTCCTTGCACAAGATGCTCCACAGTCAGTAAAAAAAGTTATTTTGATTTTCCCAGTAGTCGGCCACTCCTTCATCCCTCCTGATAGGGTTTTCAGCCGAATGGAAGGAAAAATTAAGAAAACACACTACTCTTTTGACAGACAAAGAGTACATCGAAATTTTTAAGTCGTGTGCCACTGTGATCCGCTTGGGACAAGAATGTCCTATGTTGGATTGGAAAGGAAGCAGTGTCAGCAACTCTAAGAGAACCCAAAGATTGGCACTTCAGGTTACGCCCCACTAAACGTATACTCATAATAAAAACAAAACAAGGTAATTTAAAGTTAAGAGGGGAAACAAACTACAATGTCGATTCTGGAGTAGGGAAAAGCATTAATAAGCCTGGGTAAACAGTTATCAACATTGAATCCCAAACCTGTGAAGGAAGGTTGTACCTATAAAAAAATTGAAGTTAAAAGACTTAAATACACTTTTTGACGAAAACACTTCACCAAGGAATGGGAAAATAACCAAGATCTGACGTTCTTTAAGAATCTTTTCGACCAACAGAAAGCTCTTTCTGATCCCAAAGACAATGAATCGGACATTGGTGAGATCGACGATACTAATGAGGAGGTTAGCAATATGAACATGGACATTTACTAGATTTAAGCTGAAATAATTAAAAAATGTTATTTGTATATATTTTTGAAACATTTTTGTAACATTAAACATGTTCTTAAATGATCTCTCTCTTTATTTTAATCTTACTCTCCTCCATATAATGCAGCAAAACTCGTTTAATCCAATATACTGTAGCAAAACTCGTTATGTCCAAACTAAAACTCCCCTAAATGTTAACATATCTTTTTGAGGATACTGGACATACATTATAATGTACAAACCTTTAGAAAAAATGTGAAAGGAGCTTACAATATACATTACTTTATGTTCTACAGTTTTTTGGGGTTTCTGAAAATTCTTCAAAATGGACATAACGAGTTTTGTAACTGGGCAACTCATTTTTATATTTTTGCCACGCTCTGGAGAGCCATAATAGATTTGAAGCTGAAACTTTTTCACTAACTGTTTTACTAATTTAACTAAGTTCTCACAAAATTTCAACACAATTTTACAATAGTCTTGTTATGACATGAGAACAAGTATAACAATGTTTATGTTTATAATACTCAGGAATATAATAATTCCCTAAATTTACAACTTGCTTGCTTTGTGTGGCCATTTCAGTTTGCCGTCCTTGTTTGTATTCTCGGCTATCCTTCTAAATATGCGTATGTCATGTAATCATGATGCAATATAAAAAAAAGGAAATAAATGAATTGCATTTACATTACAGTACAGAGATAAAATTCTTTTAGAGGTATCCTTGTAAAAATTCTTAAAATATTACAATTACAAATAAGTGTACCTTGTAAATTTTTCTGTATCAATATTATTTGTAAAGTAAGATCACCAGTTGTTGAAAAAAATCGGAATGGGTTGTTTAACTAATTTTAAGATACGGATCGGCAAAAAGTGGATCTGGTAAAGAAAAGACGGTTTGGGATTAATTTTATATCTTCTTGGTCAGCTACCAGCAATGTTTGATCATTTCTGTGTCATTGTACTATTGTTTTTGCTATCAAGGCCTATTTACTGTTTTATATATATATATATATATTTATATTTATATTTATTTAAAAACTTCAGCAACACTTACGAATCATGTTGATCTTCATAATAACATTTTACAAATTTTTGTATTACTCTTATTAATTGTTAAAACTGTTAAAAGGTTGTGTATGGTTATTTTTAGTCTTTTGTACTTTTTGATCATACAATCGCATATATTGTACATACTTTTTCCTTTTAAACAATACATAATATATAGTTCTGAGAAAATCAAATAAGGTTTTTATAATTATATGTATATTGCAAGTTGGGTTTTCTATAAAAACAAAATTGGTGTATGTTTGGGAGTATGAATTTTAAACTTTACTAATTTTGTTTAAAAAAAGTTTGTTTTATTTTACATTATAAATTTGTAACAACTGTTTTTTTAGAAAATAACATAAAATAAGCGTTTGGCAAAGGATTTATTGGTGATTTAAACATTTTAAAATAAATATTATTATTGTGCTTCTTCAAACAATGAAGTTCATGTTTCAGACCATACATAATTGTGGAAAAAGGAGAATCACTAGTGAAACAATTCCATCTTGACGAGTTGAACCAAGGCATCCGAAAGTTTCATGACTTTCTCATAGATGGTAAGTTATGTACCAAGTGAACATAAAGTAGTTCATAGGTAATAATAGTTCAAAGCATAGATCGTCATAGTTTATTTTTGTATACACAGGAATATTTTAAAAGTGTATGATGTTCTTTAAATCTTTATTTCAAGTAATGAGCGATCTACAGAGTTCTATTGTACTTATAGAAACCTCTCATAATTCAAAAGTCCTCTACAATTTTGGTTGTATTACGGTTCATGGAATTTTATGATTTCCACATATTAATCACTAATATGCAATAATGGCAGTATTAGTGAGAATATTTACAGAGACCATCGTTGTAACTATCATTGCTTTAACACATTCAAACCTTGTTCCTCTCATATGTGACTGAGTCAAGTCAGAGTAACAGGTGGTCTTTGATGAGAGTTTTTTTTTCCAAAAAAGCATTCTGAAGTTGAACATTACCTGTTGTACTTGGTTTTCGCTAGGATCAGTCTGTAAGCCAGACTTGACTAATTAAACGTTTTTCATGATTGCAGATATTCACAATTGTGCAAAAATTTTTAATTGTCTTTTTTCTAACATACCAAAAAAGACGAGGTACGTTAGAAAAAAAGGTATGTGCTAAGGCATGTTATGTAATTATGTTGACATAATTACATCTTAAAAAAAATATTAAGTAACTTTAAACAACTTTCAGCCTTGTACCTTTTTCAATAACGTTCTTTATTGTATCTTTTTATATGACCAAGTGTTCTTGATAGCTGTCTTACAAAGTATTGAGTAGCAGATAGTAACATTGTGGAAATAGTGGTAAACATTATATTTGCCACGATTTCTCACCGTTTCAAACTAAACTTTGTAGTGAGCTAGTATTTATACATTGCTTGTATACGTCTGTTAGAGCAATTGTATAATATCTGTTCAAGATGGTAACCAGTCTAAGTTCAGAAAAGAATTGGTTATATCTCAGTTACTATGCATCACAGAGCAATAAAAAGAGTTTTAGGATATGTAGTATATGAGTTCATTTACATGGTTTTTGTTATTTTATGAGATTTTAGGTAACAGCTGTACAAGTTTTAGAATTGTATAATAACACTAGCTGTTTCCCGCGGCTTCGCACGCTTTTCGTAAGTTTTGCCCGCGTATGAGCATTTCTGGTTGAAGTAAATTATATTTCCAACCCCGATGTAGATTTTACCTTGATGTCACGATCAAGAAAATATGTCAAAAATGTATTGTACATGCATAATGTATTTTATTACAAAGTGGTCTACCACTCAACCTTTAAGTTCAACCAAAAATTTAGTTTAGACAATTATACATCATAACTTAGCGCCTTCAAATAGTGTTTCACTGTTTAATATACGTATCTATATCGTAATTGCAGGTTATAATGTGCAGGCGCTTTGAAAACTTTTCTTCATTTTATTCGTTTATATTCACGACATAAGCGAATAATTCAGATAATAACTATCCTATCTTTTAAGTTAGACTAAATTACGGATACATGTGAAATTTGATTGAAATTGGTTCAGTCGTTTTGGAGTTTATTGGCAACATACATCGTGACTCAAGATTTTTATATATATAAGATTGGATTGTTAAAAATGAATATGTTTGTTTGCACTACATGAAAGATATTTGTCATGTAAGATTTCAAGATATTGGAGTTTCTGAATATTTAAAAGGACTCCATCTGTATTAACAACATTCCAATCTTAGAGGCTGCATGTGCATTGTAAGTGTTGTACAAATGAAGTGTCTAAACTAACAATGCACTTTAGTTTGACAATTTGAGATGAGAGCCACACATTAAATCTACCTTTTTTCTAATTAACCGGAAGGGATATTTCAGTTTAAAAATCATCGAAATTCAAAATCTATTATTTGAAGTAGCTTATTTTTTGTTTGTGTACAATTACTTTTATATGTACATGTATTATTTTTGTTCTATTAATTGTGCTACAGTAATCAAAATTTAATAAACTTTTCCAAGTAGCTGAACACTTTTTTGAAAAACGATCATTTGTGAGATTTTAAGTCAAAACTGGAATGAATAGATAATACAAAGGAAGTATAAGTTAATTTATTAACCCTACATCGGGCGCTAAACGGAGTTTTTCTCCGTGTATTTTTTATTATTAAAAATAGTACTACTTTTCTGATGGCAGTCGTTTCCCACAGTGTACTTCACAAGCATCTTTCGGGGAAGCGAAACAATAGCCTCCCGCTTATCAAAATCTGTCAGTATGAGGTCTACTTCCGTGCGAGACTGGACGATTCCTCCGTGAGCGCCCGATGTTGTGTTTGTAGTGCTTGGACGAAATCTCCTTGAGCGCTTTATAGTGTTTAGTTTTTATGGAGTAATAATCCGTGTGCGCCTAAATGTGTGACCTGTGATGGTTTCTTTTTAAGTTTTACAATATATTTTATTTGAATTTTGTGAAATGGAGAATGAAGACGAGAGACTTGTCAGTACAGTACCAGTGTGCTAGGGAACATTTCAGTACTGTTTATGGAGTGAACATTGTCGTTATAAGAACCAGAAGGAAAATGTTTTGAAACTTTGTGTAGTGTTTAAAACAATTTTTAGTAAAGAATAAATTTAGATTTTAGAGTAATAATTGACATTACAATTGTATAATATCTCAAGAATTGAAGTAAGTTGTTTTTGTAAGAAGTTAAAAACTAAGTTAATTTCCATATATTATTACAGTAGGTAAAACATTTTTTACAATTAATTGCATTATTTCTTAAAATAAATCATGTTGTTATTATACAATAACATTTTTTAAGATTTTGAATTTCTTATTTGGAAAATTCATTACATAAGAGAGTAATTTTTATTTAATTTCTAAAATTGAATATATTACATTGTAATTAAATCAGTATGAATATTTAAACAAATAAAAACAGTTTAAACGATTATGATATCCATTATTTGCTAACCTGGAGGAAACCTCCGTGAGTGCCTGATGGTGTTTCTAATTTTAAGCGCCTGATGGAGGGCCTCTAAAGTTGTTCTGTAGTAAAGTTCCTTGTATTTTACACAAATCAAGTCTGTTTTTTTAGATAGACTTCATAGAAGTATTATAGTCACTCTCATAACTTTGCATAACTTTTGAAAATTGCCATAATTTGTGATGAATTCAAATTAAATTTGATAAGGAGATAGTACTTAAACAAGTCTTTGATAAGTTCATTAGCTAGTATGTAGTAATAAAACGTTGAAAGATTGTGGCCGTTTGTGTGTGTGCCAAATGTGACCACACCTATTTTACAATTTATAAAACGTCTTCTAAGTTTAATGTAGGAATTACATCAAAATTAAACAATTAAAATTCCTCTCATAATATCAGATTAACTAACATAATTGTTATTTCAAGGGCTCATCGAGTACTTGGATGTAAACGAGGAGAATGATTCGATGATAGCGTTGGATGAGGAGAGCATAATACCTGAGCAGACAACGCACCTAGAGATAGCCGCGTTTACACTATTAGGAGTGTGTGCTGGCCTTGTCCCGTACCCCCATCACAATCAGAGCCCTCGTAACACATACCAGTGTGCTATGGGAAAACAGGCGATGGGTAAGTATTGGCACGTTCAGTTTTTAGTTGGATTTTAACTGATTTGTCTTAAATCGTATTGATATCAAAATGTACAAATAGTAATACAGTAAGTCAGATATCTAAAGTACTTGCAATTGGTGGTTCACTCATTGTTTGTTTGTGTTAATTGTTTTATTAGTTTATAAATAACTTTGTCATTGCCCTTTAGATAAAGACCTTCCACAAAGACACAAATTAAGTTTTGGTAATTTCACGAGGAATGGTATGCAATTAGTATTAGGATATGCAATATTGTGCTTATGACAGACGACTAAAAGGACTGGCATGATTTTATTAGTAAAAAATACAATTTTCTTAAGTAGTGTATTTATTAGAAAATATATATATATATATATATATATATATATATATATATATATATATATATATGACTTAAATTACATTGGATTTAAAAAATGTAGTTTTGCTTATCTCAAAAACATGTCTTTCTTTAAAGTAGTAACTCACATACTTAAAAACCAATTTAACTTCAGTTGTTTTTATAGGTTTACAAACTTTGCCAAGTGTCTACTTTAATTGTTCCACATGGCGTGATTAAAAGATTCCAAATATTTTGTATGCCTTTAGCAAAATTATCTTAAAAGAAAATGACTCTGAAATGTAAAAAAAATGTGACCACCCAAAAACTGACTGCAGCATGTTAATAGAAAAAGTTGAACTATATTATTTAGATATTCATTTAATTTTTTTTACAAATAGTTTATTGTTAATATAAAATACTAAATCTATAAATGTTAATGTATGGATTTGTTGGCAGGCACCATTGGCTACAATCAACGCAACCGGATAGACACACTCATGTACAATCTGGTGTACCCTCAAGCTCCAATGGTCAAATCAAGGACTATTGAACTAATAAATTTTGACAAGCTACCTGCAGGACAGAATGCCACAATCGCAGTCATGAGCTACTCGGGATACGATATCGAGGATGCTCTGATACTGAACAAAGCTTCTCTTGATCGAGGTATAAATTTCTATAGTACTTCATATTTATGTAGAATGTTACGGGAGCCAATGTATGAAGACTGAGTCATCCCTCAGATCATACCAGTACTAATATTCACGCCCTCTAAGAAATGATTTTGATATCTTACCTCAGGTCTCTACCCAATTTTGATTTAAAATGCGATAAATACATATTTTTCTGAAACAATTAAAAACATTTACAGTTTTTTAAAGTAATATCACTATTTCTTCAAATTTCATAGTAGATATTGTACTGGAATCAAAATAACAAGTGACTAGTCAAAAATAACTGTTTTAATATATGTTGTTTTGTAAAATTATTTAGTACTCAATATTATAACGTAGAGAACTGAACTTGGCTGATGCACACGCATTTCATTATTGCCATCACATATGTATATAACTTTTTTTTTTCTTTATTAAAGGAGAGACCGATCCCCTTTTAAGCTTTATTCTGTCCGTCCTCATGGGCCACTGGCCTGTGCGAGGATCTTATCAAACAGAATAAGGGGGAGAGTCGATTAAGTACGAGGTTGATGGTACTGATAAAAAGTGCAACGGTTATAGACAGGATTTGAACCTGCGCTATCTCTAACTCAGACCCAAAGTCCAACGACTTAGACCGCTCGGCCATCAGCACTCCCAACTGTTTCTATACCTGTTTATTGTTACATATTGTAACTGTGACAGGATATGGCCGCTGCCTGGTGTACCGCAATGCCAAGTGCACACTGAAGCAGTACGCTAACCAGACCTACGACAGGATACTGGGGCCCGTGGTGGATGCTGATTCCAAGAAACCCATCTACAAGTGTGAGCCACTGGACACTGACGGCATCGCCAGTCCTGGAGAGATGGTCAAGGAGAGGCAGGTTAGTGTCTTATCGGTTTCAATCAGTCTACTTAATAGATATCTATACTTCAGAATATCTATTAAAGAACCGGAATTTGTCAATCAATTACTTACTCAGTTTGCTTAATAGATATCTATACTTCAGAATATCTATTAAAGAACCGGAATTTGTCAATCAATTACTTACTCAGTCTGCTTAATAGATATCTATACTTCAGAATATCTATTAAAGAACCGGAATTTGTCAATCAATTACTTACTCAGTCTGCTTAATAGATATCTATACTTCAGAATATCTATTAAAGAACCGGAATTTGTCATTCAATTACTTACTCAGTCTACTTAATAGATATCTATACTTCAGAATATCTATTAAAGAACCGGAATTTGTCAATCAATTACTTACTCAGTCTGCTTAATAGATATCTATACTTCAGAATATCTATTAAAGAACCGGAATTTGTCAATCAATTACTTACTCAATTCTATGAAACGATTCAACCCAGGTAATGTAAGTATGGTTGAGATAGTAAACCTACCAGATTTGAAACTGTAGCTTTCATACTGTACTTGAGCAGAATGAAACAAGGGCTTAGACACAATTTTCAAAATAATAATCAAAATAGAAAAAGCAGGAGTCATGGAACAAATAAGATGTTTGTATATATATATATATATATCTTTGCTGAAGATGCATTTTGTGATAGATTACCTCACTAGTTTGTACAGTCCTGCTCTTTTTTAATGTACTAAGTGGTGTTGCTTTTTTGCAATATAATAGTTTTCGTGGTATTGATGCGATATGTAATTGTGTATATATGTATATTTTGGAAAATCAGTAAAAACGGAAGGTTTTGATAGTTAAATTTACATAAATGTTTAATTCTTAGACATGTGTATAGTCCATTGCACTGTGCAATAAATACACATTTAATAATAAATGAAACCATTACAGAAATTGAAATAAAAGTAGGTGCTTAACACAAACATGATACTGTACTGCCGTGAATTTACAAATTCTTTTGGAAACAGTTTTCTTTATTATTTATAAATAGTATGACAAAATAATTATGAACACTATAAAACGTTGTATTGACAGCGTAATAAGTATAGTATGACCTGGGTGTAGGTGCTGGTGAACAAGTCAATGCCTGTGGTAAGCACCACCTCTCAAGGGTCCATCAGCAGTCCCCAGCCAACCCCAGAGTTCAAGGAGGTTCCCATCATGTACAAGGGCTCTGTGCCCAGCTACGTGGAGAAAGTGATGGTGTCCTCCAACAATGAGGATGCTTTCCTCATTAAGCTACTGCTGAGACAGACTCGGCGACCCGAGATTGGAGACAAGTTCAGCAGCAGGCATGGACAAAAAGGGGTCACAGGTTAGGAAAACTTGTAATTTTGAATTAAAATAACGTAGGTTAGTTAGTGAGTCGAGTACATGTTAAGTGAGAAGGTATTCAGTTTATAGTGGCTATATTGTAAGAAATTACAATATACTTAAATAATTGTATCATCGAATAAATATAGGCCTAATCCATCCTCCTATCATCGCTTTATTTTTCTCTGATAAATCTCTAGCTCTTTGACATTTGTATGAACAATAAATTACTGTGGAAAGAGAATTAGTACTAACTTCTATAATCATTTAAGTTTTAAGATGGTGTCTAATAGAAAAACCCTTCAATTCATAAAAATCAGTAAGATTAATAAAAACTAAGAAAGAGATTAAAGTCTGCATGTTTTTGCCAGTAATAAGTCAAATAGAAATTGAATAGGGTTACATTAATGTTGTTCACCATTCTTTCATATCAACCATTATTCACAACTTTTTATGTTATAAATCACCAATAATTAATCAATTAAACATTTCAAATCTTCTTTATTTATATTTTTACAAAAGTGAAGAATTTTTCTTTGTTATTTTCCATGTAATAACAATATCAACTCTAATAATTTTTAAATAGATAAATAATTATTTACTCCTACTTAATATATATATATATATTGAATAGTTATGAACTACTCAAATAATAACATGAAAAACAAAGTAATTCGATGGATAACAAACATAATTTTACTTCAATTATACAACCACACTAGAGGGCACATTTATAACTATTGCCCAGGAGCTGAAATGACACCGACAAGTGAAGAAGAAGAAATGATGTTCAAGAGTAACTTTCAGCTCTTGGTAGTAAACTCGTAGAATAACGTAACTTGACCATCAACTGCATCAATTTACTATTGTAACCTTAAAATATTTACACAGTGGATAACTTGTGATGCAATCTCTCCTAAGCTGACCAGTTTACCTTTTTTATTGAATTTTTAAGTTGGTCTGACTAAAAGCTGGTTTTTTGTGAGACAGGTCTGATAGTGGATCAAGAAGACCTGCCATTCAATGACTACGGCATCTGTCCTGATATGATCATGAATCCTCATGGTTTCCCATCTCGAATGACTGTGGGAAAACTGATTGAACTTCTGGCTGGAAAAGCTGGCCTTATGGAGGGAAAATTTCATTATGGAACAGGTAATAAAAGAACATATTGTATTTGCTCTATTGATAAATTTCCTTTAATTAAGTACAGTAAAACTTCACAAATTATTGGAACTAATAGATGCTGAACGTGTTTTGGATTACAGATATTTTCGATGATAGGATATTATATTATTAAAAAGAACTTCTTGAAATTATACATAGTTATAATCAAATTAAAACATTAATGTAATATTTCATAATATTTAAAGAACTACAATAATATTTTACGAAATAATTACAATCATTTGATTAAAGTTTGTTATTGGCGATGGAAGGTTTGACAGGATAAGAGGATTTTAGACATTTGCCATCGTTATATGTTACAAAAAGGATTGGAATGTTACAACATTTTGAGTATTAGAATCAATCCTCTTCGTCATGTGGTGGAGGTATTTGTACATACAAAAATTAAGAACAGAAAGAAGAAAATAAGGGAAAAAAAAGGGTTCAAACATACTCAAAGGCTGCTTGGAGTCTAGTCCAGGCGTTGTTACTGCAGAGAATGTCTGTCTTTATTTTTGTATATACTAATACTTCCCTCACCGGACGAAGAGGATGGATTCCATAACCTTGTGTTATATCTTCTGTAACATATAACGATGGCAAATGTCTGAAATCCTGTCAATTACAATCAACTGAACATAAACTTATTTGTCCTTGAAATAATCGGAGGCAAGAGTAAACAACACTAAATTCACCGTTTATTGCAAGACAAGCACTGAGCGTTAATAAAGAAACAGATTTTGCTGCTGCAAGCACAATTGGCGAGTGTGGAACTGACATTCCAAGACAATATGCGGAAGGGGTGGTGGGGATAGTATGGATGGACAGATAGTGACTTTTCTATTGATGGAACAGTTATAACTGAATGCGTGGCTCATGGAAGCTTCAATGGTATTGAGGAGGAGAGTTTTTTTATTGTTCTTGTTTGTAAAAATTTCCATTGACTCTGTAATAAATATTTTGAGTGCCGTCAATATAATATGGGGGTTGCTGCATGCCTAAATTATTTCTTCTTTCTGATAACCTGGGTTTCCGATAATCAGGATTTTACTACATAAAAGAGTTTAGTATTAGAATGGATGTAATAACTGAAAACTTCATGAATGTATTGTCTTTCCAGCTTTTGGAGGGTCAAAGGTGTCCGATGTCTGTGAGGAGCTGGCAAAGCATGGCTTTAACTATCAGGGCAAGGACATCTTCTACTCTGGCATCACTGGAGAACCACTGCAGGCTTACATATATTCTGGCCCAGTAAGTTGAAACTTCTTTAGTTCATAGTTATATATACATTGTTACCATTCAGGAAACTCTGCAATTCCTTCTGCAAACTATGTATATTTTTACAATCTAACATGATGTACATTCAGCTTTAGTACGTCTTTGATGTGCACCCCCGCAAACTCAATTCTTGAGGTCCATGTCATTGATGTGGTTTCCTTCGGAATATATTTCAAGTTAATTAAACGCAATAGTATACTTCAACACTTCAACAATGGTAGCTGTTGCACAACCATTGAAATTCAGCGTCTTTTAATAATGTCTGCTGACCATGTTGTTGACAGGACTTCCAATGTACGCACTTCATCGTCACTTTTACACTATCTCCACCACTCCAGTTGTTACTTGTATATGTATGCTACTTTATTCACACTGTACATTGTTATTTTATTTTTCTCGTACATTTACATGACACACTTCTTTTATTTACATTGGAAAAGATTTCAGCAATGAGATATTCATGTTCTTTTTATGTATCACAAAACTGATAGAAAATTTACTGTATTTATATACAGAATATATAATAGGCTATCAATTACTTTAAAACCTACAAATTGCTTTTATTTACTATTTTAATAACTGTTTAATTAAGGGAAAACAATAAAATTATACGGGGAAATTTTTTGAGCAGGTCTATTTAGATACCAACATTTATTTTCGTATATATTAAAACATTTTAAAATGTGTGTTTATACGTTGTACAATCTTTTAGTAGGATGAAAATTAAAAAGTAGTTACATTCAGAGTATAAACAATTGTTTTTAAACTAATAATTTTGTAATACAATTTTCTTTAACAGTTTTCATGATGTTTAAAGGCTTAAAATACAACTTATATTAACCCTTTGGGTGCCAAGGGCCGATATTATCGGCTCACTATATTTAACCAAAGCGTGCCGAGAGCCGATATTTTCGGCCCTTTACGTTTAACCGAAGTGTGCCGAGAGCCGATGTTTTCGGCCCATTACGTTTAACCGAAGTGTGCCGCGGGCCGATATTTTCGGCTTTGCGATTATATTATTTTTTTAAATCATATAGTAAGCAAATCTTCATAACAGATACATCAAACGAAAGGGGAAGAGTTACTTAACAAATTGATATATAATTTGTTATAGTATAAGGTCCAGGACAGTATGTGTCAAGTGCACCCGGGGTTGCCACCTTGACTGTCTCCCCCGCCACGAGTGTAAATAGACTGAACGTTTATGTAACAATGTATATATTTTATATAGAGACATTTCTTTGCATAGTTTTTTATAGACTTTTTTTATAGACATTTTTCAATAGGCCTATGCTATAGACTATAGGCACTAAAAAATAGTGAGTGATTGAAGATTGGACTTTTTCTGCCTTTCAATAACTGAGGGTGAGTAAAAGCAAATAATATAAAAAATAGGCTATTTGTCATGATTTTATTTTTTGTGAACATGCATTAGGGTCCTAACCAATGTTTTTCAACCATCTCAATGCTAGTTTAATAAATATAGTTTTGTTTAGAAAAGTCCTTACAATAACATGCCCTTACATTACATTGTCAATATTTTAGCATTTTAGTCCAAATGTAAAGTTTTATTAAAAATCTTATAAAACTTTTATTTCTCAATATTTCTTTCTGAAATTTTCTATATTGGTTCATAATTATACATACTAATGTAAAATGTAACATATGTTTACATAAATAGTAAAATAATATAAGTTTTCTAATTAAAAAAAAAAAAATAAAAAATAAAAAAAAGTTTTTATTTTTATTTTTTTTTTAGTTTACTTATTTATATTTTTGGATATTATCATAAAACTTTGTTATTACATAACAGTATATTTCATAACCTACAAAACAAAACAAAAATTGTCCATTTATCAGTATTAGGATAGGAGTTATACAATTTTTAGTCTAACATAACAAAATAGCTGTTTTGTGCTTGGCACACTTGGCTGTTATAGGCCATTTACCACTGGCACTCAGGAAACACCCACAGCTCACATGCATGGCATTACTCAAAACGAATCTTGAAATTTGCTTGGCATCCAAAGGGTTAAAAATGTGTTCTACTACATATAAAAGGATTGGTGGGTTGTGCACAGGTGTACTACCAGAAGCTGAAGCACATGGTGCAAGATAAGATGCATGCCAGATCCCGAGGACCCAGAGCCGTGTTGACCAGACAGCCCACCGAGGGCAGGAGCAGAGAGGGTGGTTTGCGACTCGGCGAGATGGAGCGTGATTGCCTCATTAGCTACGGAGCTAGGTATGTCATCTTCGATACAGTGGTACGTGTAATGACAAATATGTGATTTATTGCTTGTATATAAATATTTTAATTTTATTCTGGTGTGTTTATTGCAGTATGCTGCTTATTGAGAGACTGATGATATCAAGTGATGCGTTTGACGTGGATGTCTGTAATCAATGCGGCCGCCTGGGTTATTCTGGCTGGTAAGTAAACATCTTATTATCTGTAATAAGTGAACTATTTTTTATCTATAAAATAAATTACTAATCATTAAATGTCTTTTATATGGAAATTGTTAAGCTTAGTTATTGCTCATATCAGGCCAGAATATTTTAATTAAAATTAATAGTTATGCATTATTGTATTAATTTGATTATAAGTGAGGAATATTCTAAAAATAGTCAATTGTACAGAATTCAAAAACATCTTAAAGTGTTGACATTTTTTTAAGAAGTTTTTGTATGAAAATAATATGATTTAGAGTTATGATTTGAAATTAAACTCCTATAGCTCTTAAAGGTTTTTTTATTTGTTTTGGTTTTGCATTGGTAATCATTGGTCTGCTATGACAAGAACGAACAGCCATTCACAAGCAGTACCATATCGCACTGTTATTTGACTGTCTTGCAATGAAAATTAGACTATGTAGTTGTACTTCTTTCTTGCTGCTAGATAGCAGCACTGGGCAGGCTGTATGTACCCTTCTTATCTTATGTATCCATAAGTGCATGAAATGCTATTTTTTCTTTTCTTTTATAGTCAGCTGATAATATATATTTGATGTTGTGTTGATAGTGGGGGAGGGGGAGACTTTCAGCTTGGGTCAGTGTTGTGTAATAAAAACCATTTTTTGTGTACTATTAACCCGGGAGCACTCGCGCTATTAGATTGGATCTAACATATTTTTTGTGTTATATAACATTTTTTTTTATTTGTTATCTTACAACACTGAACCCTTAATTTATGCTTCTATGGGTATGTCTGCTGCGTATTGCATCATGTTTAGGCAGTAGAAGTTGCTGGGGTGGGGTGTCATGGTGGGGGGGAGGACGCTCCTCACGGGTTATTAGTTTCAACCTAACAGCGCGAGTGATCACGTCAGCCCAGTGTTAGGAGCGATCTAACGGCGCGAGTGATCGCGTAACTGCCAGTTTAAATCCATAGGTTTAGTTATTTTTCTTGTTTTTCAGTTTGCTTTTGAGTTATATTTCGTAGATTGCTCTTTTATGACTTTACAATTATTGCAATGAATGAAGACCTTGACAAAGCCGTTCTTAGTTGGTTGGAGGATGTTAGATTCGATCTAACAACGCAAGTTCTTGCGTAACTTCTTGTAGCGCGAGTTCTCGCGGGTTAATACCTAAATCTTGTTTGTATAGGTCAATGTGAGTAATGAAAATATTAGTTTGTAAACAAAATGTGTTCTATATAGTATACTATGCGTATATATTTCTTTCACATGGGTTTATTATATTTGCTATGTACATGTATTTATGTAGAAAATATGGGTATGTAATGTATATTTTCATAATAAATTTAAAACGCTTAACATATAATTTGTTGAAGGTTTATGGCTATATCTACTATAGAACTCAAACAATTTATTAAACCAGCCAAATCATGATAAAAGGAACTCCTGGGTGCTAAATACTCAATATAAAGTAGCATATCAATGGGTTAGAACACTTGTTATTTTTTCTACTTCAATAACAGTGTAGTAATAGACATTTAGTAAAAAGAAACATTCAGATATTGTCAGTTAAATATTTTTGAAATGTAAAGAAATGATTGATTATTTTATTTTTTGACTGTCAGGTGTCATGGCTGCCACAGCAGTGCCTCTGTGTCCACCATCAGGATACCTTACGCCTGCAAGCTGTTGTTCCAGGAGCTGCAGTCTATGAACATCGTTCCTCGCCTTTCTCTCAAGAACTACTGTGATTAATTAGCTGTACGTGTACATTTTTTCTTTTGTATAAATTATTTTGTTATGAGTTGAACTTAGTATTTGATTTCTCTAAACCTAATATCCTCTCCAACTATATACATTAAATGTTCTATCATCATTACATATAATATATTAAACTGAAGAAACACTTCTCATTTATTTTGGGAAAACTTTCATTTGGTGCAAAAGTCTGTTTGGGTTTTATTTTTTACATCAACATTGGCTTTATTCACAGTAGTTTTCTACAAAGTATAGAATATTTGAAGAAAGCCCAACACACAAATACTAATCGCCCAACAACTCTAACTTCAAACTTGCAGCTAAAGCAAGAAGATAAAAGGGAGAGTTTGCTACAAAACCAGATTTTATCAATAAATACTACCTCAGTGCAAAGATATAAAATCATATTGGCACAAAATATAGATGGATTAAAGAATAAAGCATTTAACAGATTCTTTCACCACACTAAATGCAACATAGTACTTTTGGAGTATGGGGTATGTTTTGCAAATCTAGAGAAAACTAGACTAGATATCAGTGGGTTAAAGAATTACGGGAATTGGGACCTAGAAAGAAGGTGTAAAACTATTTACACAGTCCAAAAAAAAATCTTGTCTATATTAAATCATTCTTCTGAACTTATATGTATAAAACAATCCTAAAAATAAAACTGTAAAAGCAACACATGTATATTCTATAGATATACAGATCACGTAGCAGTAATCTGGACCAAGATATCAAATTATTCATAGCTGAACTAGACAGAGTCCCTACAACAAACATCTAATTGTAATATGGCGTACATTACATGACCATAAAGTGCACATGGTAACTGGAAGATGTACTCCTGGAGAAGACTTGAGGATACCTCAAATTTGGTCTCTGCTAGTATAATTCAACAGGCAAACCTCTGTTGAGTGTAAAAATCTGGATTTGGCTTCAAGTGTTGCACAGGCACATCTGATCAAGTTCAGTTATGTAAAATTAATCTGGGATTTGGCTTTAATATATTTTAATTGCATTAAACTTATAATAAAAAACTGGTAGTACCCATATTTTTGCTTTATCTAACCCTTTTAACCCAGAGATCCGTATTATACAGACGTCGTAAATATGGCATCAACTCCAAACGTCCCTATAGTGTGGACGTTTTTATTATTTTTTACCAAATGCTTTTAAATTTCACAGACTTGTGTAGAAAGATGTATCAAAATAATTGTTCATAAAGCTTTGACTTCATATTTTGTTAGTTTTTGATTGGGAAATTACTCATCTGAGCTAACTGCTCATTGAATACAACTGATTTCAATGTTTATTGAAATTAAATTAGGCTATTGCCACTTATACAAATTTAATGAATTATATATATATATTATATATATATATATTTATATATATATATATATATACATAAAAAAATAATATATTTGTTATAATACCATAAGAAGTGAAACTAAAAAAAGAATTAGCTTAAAAAAGATTTTAAAATTTTCTCATTATACACACACTGGTTTTTAACAAAAAGTTAAATTAAAAAAACTTGTGGGGGTTAACTGTAAACTTTGATATTAAATTCCTTATTACCTTTGGAGTTCTATTTTAGTGACAGTTACATACTTTTATTTTTTAATAAAATAATAATTAAGATAAACATAAATATTAATATATTTTTGTAAACTGCAACACGTATCCCCCTCTATGAAAATAAAATTTTAATCGAAAACTTCTCAGAAAATTTAGTACTTAAGTGATTGCTGACGGCTACATTTCATTTTCCCCTTAGTGCAGCATCTGAAATCTGACAGTCACATACTTGACTCCTGGAAGATATCCAGTAAGACTGAAGCAGAAGAGTACCTTACTTGTACCTTGCCATGATTTCAGTATTCTTAAATGCAACAGTGTGACCAAGATACTGAGGTAGGGAGCTGACCAATGGTAGACAACCAACCTAGCCAATCGGTGATAGACATGCAACGTACTGTTAGCAACACAATGAGTTCTTAGTTGTATTTGTTTTGCACCATTTCAACACCAGAAACACCTGTCTTGACTCAGCAGCCATCCAGTGTAATCTATATGAAGAGGTGTTCTCATTGTCAGGTTGAGTGCAGCAAATTCTAGGAGTCAAGTTTGTAACTCAGATTTTAGACGTTGCACTAAGAGGAAGGTGAAAAGGAGCTAAACTCAATGTTCACATTGAACCAACCATTCTCACCATAGCTGTTGTTCTGTTGATGTTTATTTTGTAACTTCACTTTTTTTTAAACAATAATTTACGTTGCTGTAGAAAATGTTATTATTGTTGAGAACAAATAACATTCATATTTTCTTCTTGATGTGTACATCTCCTAAAAAAATATTTTTTCCAAGAAATAACACATTTTTATAAAATTAAATAAAAAATACTTTTGGATTTTAAAATACTTTATTTTAAAAATTGTTCTAAAATGCCTACAAGTTTTTTGTATTGAACCTTTTTAGAAATACTTTTCAAGGAAAATAATTATATTGTATACTTATGTATATATAGGATTTTTGCTATATTCACATTGCCTTTTCACAATTTGTTTATATTTAGAGAAATATTTTCACAAAATATGTTTAATTTAAATCATAAAGTGCACTTAAATTTAACTTTTTAATACAAAACTGCCTCTTATACTTGTAGGTAATTTCTAAAAATTTAAACTTAATTTTGTGCTACATTTAACAAATTTTTTTGAATCATATATTAGCAATCGCAAGCAACTGGTCTTTAATAATGGTAAGTGGTCTAAAGAAGCCCTCGTGGAGTGGGGAGTTCCACAGGGCTCCGTCCTAGGTCCCCCACTCTTTTTAATCTATATAAATGATTTACCATTATCTCTTAACTCGAAAACCATATTATATGCAGATGATACTACACTTTTTAATGTCAGTCAAAGTGTACATGATCTGGAGCTGTTGGCAAATGATACATTAAAAAATGCATCAAACTGGTTTCATGCTAATGGGTTTTTGCTAAATAAAGACAAAACAACAAAAATGTTGTTTACTCTTAGGCATATTGCTGGGTCATTGGACGAAAGCTATTCAGACTCAGTTAAATTCTTGGGTATCAACCTTGATAGAAATTTGACATGGGCAACACATATTGATTATCTAAATAAAAGACTCTCACGAGTCATTTATCTTCTGAGTAGACTGAATGATATTGTACCACTAAATTCTATAAGAGCCGCATACTTTGCCTTTTTCCAATCTGTTTTTAGATATGGATTAGTCCTATATGGTAATTGCACCAGAATTTCCGAAATACTAGTATTACAAAAAAAGGCAATTAGGGCTCTAAAAAAAGTGTGATACCAGAGAGCATTGCAAACCCCATTTCATAAATTTTCGTTTTCAGACGGTTCTAAATTTGTATATATATGACTCGGTGGTTTACATCCATAAAAATCCAAATTTGTTAAATTTTAAACATAAAATTCATGACCACAACACGCGTAATCGAAACAATACTGAAATTGGACATTTTCGATTAAGCAAAACCCTCACCAGTCATGTTGTAGTATCTTTGAAAATTTATAACTTTCTGGAGAAAAAATATTGCTCATATCCCTTTGATATCTTTAAGAATAAGTTATATTCCTGGTTGTTGGAGAATCCGTTTTACAGTCTAGATGAATTCTTCAACACCAAAAGTATTGATTTTTAATGTGTTTGTTACTGTTACTGACAATTTGTACTGTCATTTTTGTGATTTTTTATTTATTTTATTTAATTTACTTGTAAGACTTTATTGACTATTGTATTGACTTGGTTAACAATAAGCAATATACTATGACTTTGCCAATGATGTAATACATTTTCATGACAAATAAAATTATTATTATTATTATTATTATTATTTAATCTGAAGATTGAAAAATTTATGGTTTAAACATTTTTGACCTATTATGGGTTTAGTTACGTAAATCGTGGCGCTTTACAATATATTAAAGGGTGGACAACATCATAGAACTTATTATTGTCTAAGTAAAAATGTAGTGTCATGCAATTCAAAGTTAACAGATGACATCACTTTCAAGATACATGCGAATAATTAGGCTATGTGTTGCTATGTCACATGTTAAAAGGTCAATTGGTTTACTCAGTTGTTTACACTTTTTTTTTTTAATTTTCTCTTTACTAATATAGTTATCCATAAGACCAATGCATACTAATGCTTAGCCAAATTCCATGAAGTGTCATGCACCATCATCAAACTCAATGTTGCTTATACAGGGTGTACATAAAGTCCTGCACAGGTATAATATTTTCTGAACGATAACAGATAAATCAACAAGATTTGGTACATCAACACTACACCTAAAAATCTACTTTTTGAAGGAACTATCAGTTTTCTGTAATATCATGGAGACGTCCCGCAAGGAGTCAGAAGGAAAAGTCTTCTCTATAAATAGACATTTTTCTCGAGATATGTTGACAGTCAGGTATAAAATTTTTTCAGCCCCTTGAGTGATAGGCTTCGCTAACGCTCAGCAAAGAAGGATTCAATTGTTACTCATTTCTGATTTAGGTATTTGAACACTTTCAGGTTCATTTTTGACAATGGAGGACAAAAATTTGATAGAATTTGTATTGAATATCAGGATCAATTACTTACTCTTACTCCCATGGCCATGGATACCCTAGGTGGTATTTGGCCTCGCCAACCAGCTGCCTCCATCTCTCCCTGTCTTCACAATCCCCCTGACCCGCTCTCAATTTCCGCAAGTCCTTCTCCACCTGGTCCTTCCAGCGATTTTTGGGTCTACCTCGAGGTCTTCTTCCAACTGGATTGTGTTTCCAAACCTCTTTAATCAATTTATCATCCTCCCTCCTCATCACATGGCCTGCCCACCGAAGTCTCTTGCTCTTTGCTTCTCCTACAACGTCTGGAGATTGAAACAGGATCAATTACCTGTGTAATATTAGTAATATTTATTACCAAGCATAACCTCAAATAAAACTGACCAGTTAGTTGCAACATTGTCCATCTCATTGACGTCTACTATGAGACACACAACATGGTATGCAACTTAGTGGAGATTATGAGTAAATACTATACTAGAGTGCTTACGTAACAAGTCAACTCTTGCTACATTCCTCGGACTGCACACACAGAATACTTCCCTGACCGCTTTACAAAGTAGTTGTACCAAGAATGTACAAAACTATTACTTTTGAATATATGACTATTTATGAAATGAGAAAGAGCCGAGTTGCATGCACTCACATCTAGTAAGCAACAGAGTTGTGTTACTGTATATGTGTGACATTTAATAAAAGACTTTCGTTATGTGCAGTAAAACATGTCATACTCAGTATATCTAAAGCTAAATTTGCTGTCCAAGACGAGAGTGTACTGTAAATACATAGTGGTGTTATATGACACAATTTGATATATGATATATGACACAGTCCTAGTTCCTCTTTTGTTCTTACTACTGTAAAATAATCTTAGTGCTACTAGTATAAAGGAATACAACATTTTCCAATATAATTTTTTATTTTGTGCAAGGCCTTTCTGAATCAAAGATTCCATCATCAGGCACTTCACAAATTATAAAAAAAATTCTTTGATTCAGAAAGGCCTTGCACAAAATAAAAAAAAATATATATATATTGGAAAATGTTGTATTCCTTTATACTAGTGATACTACAATAAACCGTTTTTCCAATACTCCAAGATTCTACATTCTTAGTGCTGTTAAGGCCAAATCTATATGCAGATAACATAACCTTCTTAAATATCCACACAAAGTTTGATGTGTTATAAAATATCATAAATAAAACAGTTAAAGAAGCCTTGTTGTGGTTCAGATCAAATGGCATTTCCGAATGAACTCAAAACTCAAAACACTTTGTTCTGTGTAAGATAAATCCCTTCTTTTGACAAGTAAAATGACTTTTTTTCCTCTGTTAAATTTTCATTGAGTATTTATTGATCATAATTTAACATGGAAACACTCCCATATCGAATACATTTCCAAAAGATTATTCAGAGTAATTTTTTTCTCAGATGAATAATGAAATGTGTAACTGAAAACTATGTAAAATCTGCATACTGTGCCTTTTTCAAGCTACAAGTATAATCAGGTGCGGTCAAGTCATATTTGGCAATAGAGTTAAAATTAATGACATCCTTATGCTACAAAGGGTTAATAAAGACCATTGGAAATAACTTTTTATCAAACTAGAGCTACAAACTGTTATTAATGTATATATTTTTGACTCATCATACATCCTGAAAATATTCCCTCTCTCATGTTTACCCGTAATATACGCAGTTATAATACCAGAGATAGAAATAATATTGTAATAGAGCATTGGAGGCTTAGCAAAAAAACAACACAGTCATCTGCTAAATTCTCAAAAAATTAACAACATTAAAAAAAGTAATTCAAAGTATCCAAGTATGATTGGTTGCTTAAAATCCAATAACGTTCACATACACACATATGGTTGGATGGAAATTAAAAACCCTATTCCTCTAGTTGAGAAAGTTCAAAATTGATGTTTCAAATAAAGAACAAAAATGTACACACTTTTTCTTTTTAGGTGTATATTTTGTAACCAGTCTAAAACATTGACTGTGGCAAACAGCAAATTATTTAGTAATTATAGAAAACTTTGACATATTTACACCAGGATTTACATAATCTAACATATAATAGGTCAAATATTTCTCAACCGTTAATTCCTCAGTCTTTAGATCAAACATTTTAAGTTTTGTACCAATTAAATTTGTAAACAGTAATAAATATAATTTTTACTGAGAGTGTTAGAGGGTAATTCTTACCAATAATTTTACTGTGATGCTATAATGACTGGAAGATTTAGATATATCACAGGAACAAGAATGTCTAAAAAGTATTCAAAGACTTTATGAGTTTGTTCTACAACACTTTAGAGGTGAGATACAATCTTATTTTTTAAACTTTAAACTTCAGCATTCTTTAAAGTTACAAGTTACATTCATTCGTTAAACTGAGAAGAACAAAAGAGTTTGTAAACAGATTAGTTTTTTAAAAACAACTATTATTTTTGCTGGTATACAGTTTTAGTCAAGATAATGTTTTAGCTGTTATACAAAATTCTGTGGCTGTTATACAAAATTAATTAAAAGTATGAAATTAATAAAAAAAACTGCATGAAAAAATAGTTGTTTTTATAACTAAAGAAAATTAAAGATTCTATATTATATAAATATTTGTGAGCTCTTCTTGCATTTCTCTTCCAGCACCGAAAATCCCCAGATTATCAAATGGGCCTCTCTAAAATCAAAGTCTTGAAACCGCACATCCCCGTGTGGTTCGCACACCCAAAGTAGACAATTAGGAAGCGAACACCCATGGTGGCGAACAGGATGGCGGATCAGAGCTAAACCTAGATGGAAAAAAAAGAACACCATGGATAACATGCTCAGATTCATTTACTAAATACAAAACTCACCACCAACACAGAGTAGAAAAAAGACATCTTTAACCAAGATAAGAACCCTTCTGTCGAAGTAACAATATTGGCCTGACAAAATAAAAAAAAAAAACTTAATACTACAGTTAACCCAAAATTTGTCATGTGTCTCAGGTGCACCTGGATAAATAAAAAAATTAGGAACAGCCATAATTTAAAACAATAACTGCCAATTCCACCAGGTATCCTTTGGCTGAGGGCTGGCTCCTAATGAAAACCAAGAAATAAAACTAAATGGCATTTAAACTAAACTTAAAAACTAAATAACAAAATATAAACTATAATAACTGGAAACAATAACAGAATAAATAAATAAAACAAATAGCAGTGTATCACAGTTGTTTGACTAGGTATATTCAGCTCATCATGGAGGCCAGTTTTCCTACAGAACAGGAAAACCCTAGAATCTGATGTCTGTGACCACCCATGATGAAAAGGCAGCAGGAGGCAAGAGTTCCTCTCCTGGCCCTCGTCAGTGAGAAGGTAGAACTTGCCAGCATGTTAGTGAGAAAATTAAAAAGGAATTAACAAAATTAACTGAAAAGACAAAAATTTACCACAAGTTCTTCCACTAACACACAAGAATTTAAGTTCTTTTTTTTTATTTTTTTTTGTTCTCTTAGGACAAGAAGCTTATAAATTGCACTTAGTCCTGTAAGAACCTTTGCGCTGCTTCCGGAGTGATAGGATATTCAGGATGGGCAAGGTTAGGGAGTAGGGGCCGCCTCCTATCGAGATCCATGAGGAAGAATTAGGGCACTACATCTCAAAATCATCCCGGAGGAAGGGGAGGCCAGCTCTGAACCAGCCTCTCGAGTCAAAGTAGGCAGGGGGTGGCACACCCTTGTTGAGGTTAACAAGAGCCTCTGAGGTAAGGGCTCACAAACCCCACCAGCTCCAACAGTCATCTTCCACAGTAGACTAGACCTATCGAATTGCCCATGAACCCCAGAATCTCGACATTTGCGGTTAGTGATGTGCCGCTACTGGACATCCATAAGGTTGCCCAGATTGAAGTGGCACATCGGTTTTTGCTGTACCCAGTGGTGGGTTCAACTGGTAGGTATAAACCAGCCAGAAGTGATCCCTGCTGGGTCAAGAAGTTCCTTGCCACTCTGAAAAGGATGTCCAGAGCGCTCTGAAACAGTACAGTCAGTGCCTTCTGTAGCCACAACGAACAACACTTACATGTACTGTATAAATACACTCATACATGAGCCGGGGAGATAACTGGGCTCAAGACCTTGAACCGGCTCAGCCTTTGCAATATCCTGTAATCTAATATTTAATTTGATAAAGGAATATGTTCACACGACTTTCAGAACATACAAAACACGTTTCTAATCTGTTTATGTTTTGTTTAGGGAGAAAATAAAAGCAAATGTACAGTGGACTTTAAATAAACTGTTGAATATCTACGAACTTTTTTTTAAAGTTAAGAGGGTGATAGGTTAGTTTATTTCCATCCTGTGTAATGTTAGAATATAAGAAATTTGACAATTGGCGGTTCATAGAACACATTTACTTGTATTCTTCATAGGATTTGCATTCTCGCAGATGAATTGCTTCGAGTTCAAACGTTGGCTTAAAAAAATATGTTGGATAAATATGAAAATTAGTATCTCGACAAGTAGAACCAGCAATGTCATGCAAATTCTGTTGCAGTTCTCTTGTAAGCTGCACCCAACTGTTAAAAACTGCAGAGGCCGATTTACTTGTTCCAGATTCTTTAACAAATTAATGAGTCGAAAATCGGCCGGCAGGCGGGGCTAATTAGGTCCCCATGCGATGCAGCTCTGCCGATCTATATGTAAATCGGCCCCTAGCTTCTTGTACTAATAAACATTGTATTTTATTATGAAACCATAAAACTGGACTAAGACGATTAATGACTCTATCAGTTTTAATTTATTCCACGTATTCTGTTTGAGGTGAAATTATCCTATTCTGTAACCTATCTCTTGCAATCAACTAGAGTAATCATCGAAAGGGTGTGTGTGGCCTAGACGCTTCGTGTGTCCTTCTACTAAATAAAAAGTATCAATTCACTTTAGTAAGGAGACTGCTTAACTTTGAGGTTCCAGGATCGTCATACGAATTGTTCAAGACGGTTCAAGATTAGATTCAATATTATATGAAAATTATTAGGCCTTCCCAGGGCCGGTCCCAGATAAAATTTTGGATACTGCGAGTGTTGATTTTGTAACCCCTCTCCTCGAATCGTACGAAATTGTTCTATAAATTTCACGTGAATTACTTTTGTGTGAACACATTTATGGTACTTATGTGGGTGAGAATACCTGAACTATTATGATATGAACCTTATAATATGTTCAGCTCTGTACTTTTAGATCAAATATCAAGGAAAGCATTTTTCGGAATACCTTTCTTACTTCTTCATGGAAGAAGAAATCATATTGCAGATCTTGAAACGTAGTGTCACTGATTTGGTTTTATGTCACTGAACGTGACAAATGTCCTGAAAAATCCTGTTTCCTTCACACAAATGTATTGTACGTATGTTTTTTTAAGTTTGAAGTTTTTGGCAAGATTAAGTACAACCATGTTCGATTTCATACGAATGATTATTTTGCAGTGAGTTATATAATTAGTTATGTGTTGTACATAAGTCATCTTTTCATTCACTTTTAATATGTAATAATTTAATACGCACGGAAATCATTATGATTACAAATATATAGAAAACTTAATATGTAGGTAGCAAAATTACATCTTACAAATGAACGTTTTGGCTTTTCGTTGGCGAAATCTCTTAAACTCATGTCTGTGTCCATTGATTTTAAACTTTCGCTTTCTAATGCTAGTATTGTCGAATCTTTCAATCGTTCCTGTGAGATTGTCGGCCATAACTAATTCTTAATCAACTTGAATTAAAAAAAAACTCCTTTCTCCACTGGCAGCTGAAACGGGAATAGTATGGAGAATGTTTGAGCTAATAAATGTGTCAGAAAATGTATTAACATAATAATTGACAGATAAGATAATGTCTGTTAGATTGTAGCCTTTTTTGATGGGATGGGTGATGCCATCTCCGCTTATGTCGTATTCATTTTGACCAGTTACGAGAATAAACATGTCTTTCTTTTCCCTCTTTTGTAGATTAGGTAAATCATACAGGAACTTAAATTTATTGATATGATTTTGTATTTGATTAAACCATTCTGTCAAGGAATTGATTGCTGCATCTAGAATGACAAAATATGAACTTCTGTCCTAGTTCAGTAAGTTCATCTTCTCCTTCGTAAAAAAACTGTTTATTCACTTTTCTTGGTCTGATCTTAAGTTAAGTGGTAAACTGCGGGACTATCTCCAATTTTTCAGCCGGCTCTTTGGCATCGAAAATAACAATGTTTATGCCATTCTCTGATCTCACATTTCCAATCAGGTTAAATATCACCCCCCCCCCCTTATTCTAACATTTCCTTTCTGGAGTTCTTTGGTAACTAAGATTTTTGAAAAGTATATCATACTATGTAGCAAAGTAGCACAGAAATTTGGGATATATAAATTTCTTTACAATTCCTGTAGCTGAATTCTCTCCAAGAGCATCTGCTTTTGGGAGCATTCGTGTACTGGAGGAATGGGTTTTCGACCACCGCAGCATTACTGCATTGGCCGGTTTAGCGTTCCGCTTGTTAAAAAAAAAAATACTTTTACTGTCCAATTCTTCCTCAATCTTCCTATAAAACGCTATAAAATAATTAAAAAGGTTTACTCTCGTAACAATGAAGATTATAAAAGAAAATCGACTATAATTAAATCTTCTGACTAAAAAGACACTGCCTAATAGACAGCCCGTACAGTACAGTGTATGTTTCTTTCGGGCCAACACCTGACAAGGTGACTCTATTGTTTTGGAGGGGTGGAGATTCGAGCGTCGCCCAGCGTCCCGATCTAAGTGTCTCTCTTACGTTTCATGTTACTTCTCTAGTTTTTGTAACCAACTAAAAAACTCGTTGCCTGCTGTCCATTTAGACAATGTCTTCATTATATATTAAGTTCGATTTATATAATGAACAAAAACAATCATAACACATTTAAATAAAAGATTTTAACAGAGCTATTTAAAATATGTCATAACTTGACGGAGTAGTTTTCTTTCTCAAAATGTTGATAATTTAGGCTTTGGGAAAGCCCAAATTTTTATTTTAATAATTTCAAGCTGCCATAAAGGCAGATGACCCTCTGCGCCGCGTTCTAAAAGTTCACTGGCCATCCTGCATAATCGGCGATTTCTTCTGCACCGCGGTCTTACGTTTCGTTGGTCAAGCGAAAGTGAGGCGGCGACTTCGTTGCGCGTCCTGTCTCGGCGCCCCATGGGGTCGCGTGGATCTCGGACTATCCCTAAGACGCCCCACGACGGACGTCATCATGGCTCGGGGAGCGACCCCCAGTAGAACGGTTTTTTTGTTTCCAATACCGAAGTAGAGGTAGTAGGAAATGGAGTTTCGCACCGAATTTCAACTCGCTGGTCAATTTGTCAAGATTTACCTTGCATGCAGACGGACACATACACATAGAGAAATCCTATTTCGTCATCAAATGGTGGAAGAGGTTTCGCTGAACGCTCAGCCAAAAAGACTTAAGCAAAAGTATCTGAACCTTTTCTATGCCCAAAAGACGGCGAGCAAAATAAATTATTCGAAAAACTCGTTTTAATAATAATTGGAAAAAACTTAATTTTTCCGTATTTCTTAAAATATCTGATAAAGTCCATAAATTAGTCATGGTCATGTAATTCGTATGATTCCATTTCAGGCTGACTTGAACTAAATTTAGCGGATTTACCGTTCACTGGTACATCATGACTGTGTCCGTTTGAAACATCACTAACCAACAAAAGGTGTGTATTGGAAGTGATAACCGGATCTAGAATTCGAACAATCAACCGGTGAAGGAAACGATTGTCCCAGACATTTCCCATCGTTCAGTGAAACAAAAAATCAGTAACACTACGTTTCGAGATTTGAAATCCTAATCTCTTATTCAGGTAAATAACTAACCTAACACATAATTACAAACTAGGTTAAAATAATGTAATTTAAACGTAGTGTTACTAATTTTTGTTTCACTGAACGATGGCAAATGTCCGGAAAATCCTCTTTCCTCCACAATCCTTCCATCGTCAAAAATAAACTTTACACAAAGAATCAACCGGTGTACACCATGGAATCTTCTGAAGCTACCAGAATAGCTCAAGAAATAAATAGACACAGAGGTGTCGAACAACTCCTCCATTGAGCCCTCCAAATACACAGTTTCGCAATTTTAGTTAATGCCGCGAAAGTAATAAGGCATTTAACCGATAAAGGCATTGCTTACCACAACATTATTTTCTCTTCATTAAGGCAAGCGGATCCTGTAAGGTTGGCAATTCCATGAGAACGGATAAGGACCGCCCACAATCACTTCGCGAAGGTATCAGCCAGTCACAGTCAGTAGCGATAATTATAAGGTGTTATCAGCGCCATTAACTCCTCGGCGCCGTCAACTGTACCGTGTCTATCTGTGACTGGGGCCGCGTCTTCGCGTCTTCTCCAAGATACCATCTCTGACACTTGCAACTGACTGCACAGCTTACTCATTCCTCGCTCTTCGCTGCTGTTAAAACTATCTAACACTCACATCTAGATAACTCAATCAGCAGGGAGCAAAAACTGCGACGTTCATTGTACTTTGCAGAACTTGCAAAGATATCAAGATGGCATTCTAGTCAGTACTATAATTTCTTTCACAAGCCACTAATGGACACTGGACTTTTGTCATCGTTAAGTGATTTTTTAAATTTTCGCCTCGCCTGTTCCAACAGCTTTGGCAAATACAAATTCTTAGACAAAAAAGGTACCTTAGCGAAGGATGCCGAAATTATAAGTAGCTTTGAAGTTTAGAAAATCATTACTTAAATTGTTTTAATGCAGTTAAGAATAAATTAAGTTACGTAACACATTTAATTTAGTTGTTCAATTATGTTTATGTGACGATTACTTTAAGAATATAAAATACTAGCGGACCCGGCGCGCTTCGCTGCGCATTTCAATAAGTTTCCCGCGGCTTCGCACGCAATTTCCCGTTGAAAACAGTACACTATATTCACTTATTCATTTTCTATCACATTCTAAACATTGCTGAGATAATTGATAGTCGTTCCTTCGTGAGCTTCTTGGGCGCATTATGAAGGTATGTACCACATTCCTGATACTTCTGTCAAAAAAAAACAACTAAGGTTGATTTTATAACATTCTTTATATTTGTAGCCAACGTAAGATAGTAATTATGATATCTGCATTGCTCTTCTGATCAAGCATGAGCATGGTTTATATTAAATAAATATTGCAGTTAAAGGTGAATTTTTACGTCAAATTTGAATTGTATTATCTGGATAGTAAAGTCTATGTTTAACAGTGATTGCAGAAAACAGTTTAAACAAAATTTGTCGTTTCTCTTAAGCTTACTCTATGCTTTAAAACTATAAGTGTAGTAATTAAATTATATATAAATATATTTTTTTGTCGCATTATATATGTTTACAAAGAACAGCTGATTAAAAATTTGAAAAGACTCTTTCACTTAATAACATATGTTTGCTGCAATGCATTTCTTACGGGTATTTCTGTAACCAGTGGGGCGGAATCCTGAATCGGGAAAGGGATAAAAAGTATCCTATAACCTTCTACAGATCAAGACGAACAAATTAAAAAAAAAAATTAGGCGAATCCGTCCAGCCGTTTGTGAGTGATGCTGTTACACACGAACAGTTTCATTTTTATATAATAGATGGTACAATTTGAAACTAACATGCTATTGTGCTAATCAGTCACAAAAATGTGATTTTTTAGACTGACCTTTCATATGATTTCTATGTTTCACTAAACAGCTGATTCTACACTATGTGCAGTGAAATATCAGTCAGTTTACCAACTATCCGAATAATAGAACAAAAATTCCCTTCAAGCAACCATACAAAAAAAAAAAAAAAAAAAAAAAAAAAAACGGGGTTTATAAATTATTTGACGAAACCTACAAGGCAAGTATAATATATGGTATATCTGAAATCAACAAGAAATCTACTTTTTTATATAAATCTTAAGTAAAAATGTTTTTGCTTAAGTAAAAATTGGGTTGTTACATTAGAAAAGTTGATTTGGACCCGATACCTCCTGCTTGCTGGTCTTGAAAAATGTCGAATTATAATATTTAAAACTAGAAAAGTGTCATGCAGATTTCATGTAAAAACGTTCCATTATACGAGTAGGCACTAATAAGAGAGCTGTGACATTTAAAAATGTTGACCAAAAAGATTTTTGAGCCATGGAGTAAACGATAACCACCTTAATTTGTTGTTGCTATTACGCACAACTTTTTCCATTTAATGTTTGCTGCACCTCTCAAATTTTCCAAAATCCCTTGAAAGTGCAAAAAATTTGGAATACACTGTATAGTTTATGTCAGTGGTATAGTGAATAGTTTTATATTGTACTATTCCGTACAATACACAACCTTGCTTTCAATATTCCGACAAACGATAGTGATTGTGGAAATTGATTTGAAGTATGTTGAACACTGAGGCTATATTGTTTATTGGAGCGTATATCTTGTAAATACCATTAAACATAAATTAACAAGAAACAATGCTTTACATTTATTTTATTTTATAAGGTCTTTGACAAAAAAGTCTATTTCATCATAAACGTCCCAAACAGCTTACAAATATTTACCAATCAAAATTTTACTATAATAATTTCATGTCATGTCAAGCCGCTAACACCTTACTGGAGTTCCCTGCTTTCCCAATATTAAAATTATGGGTACATTTGAGTTAAAGTGACAGAATTCTAGCATGTTTAACCCATATAAACCCTAAACCAAGAGGCGTTTTCAAGCCGCTAACACCTTACTGGAGTTCCCTGCTTTCCCAATATTATAATTATGGGTACATTTGGGTTAAAGTGACAGAATTCTAGCATGTTTAACCCATATAAACCCTGAACCAAGAGACGTTTACAAGCCGCTAACACCTTGCTGGAGTTCCCTGCTTTCCCAACATTAAAATTAAGGGTACACTTGAGTTAAAGTGACAGAATTCTAGCATGTTTAACCCACATAAACCCTAAACCAATAGGCGTTTACAAGCCACTAACACCTTGCTGGAATTCCCTGCTTTCCCAATATTAAAATTATGGAAACATTTGAGTTAAAGTGACAGAATTCTAGCATGTTTAACCCATATAAACCCTAAACCAAGAGGCGTTTTCAAGCCGCTAACACCTTACTGGAGTTCCCTGCTTTCCCAATATTAAAATTATGGGTACATTTGAGTTAAAGTGACAGAATTCTAGCATGTTTAACTCATATAAACCGTAAACCAAGAGGCGTTTACAAGCCGCTAACACCTTTGCTGGAGTTCCCTGCTTTCCCAATATTAAAATTATGGAAACATTTGGGTTAAAGTGACAGAATTCTAGCATGTTTAACCCATATAAACCCTAAACCAAGAGGCGTTTTCAAGCCGCTAACACACCTTACTGGAGTTCCCTGCTTTCCCAATATTAAAATTATGGGTACATTTGAGTTAAAGTGACAGAATTCTAGTATGTTTAACCCATATAAACCCTAAACCAAAAGGCGTTTTCAAGCCGCTAACACCTTACTGGAGTTCTCTGCTTTCCCAATATTAAAATTACGGGTACATTCGAGTTACAGTGACAGAATTCTAGCATGTTTAACCCATATACACCCTAAACCAAGAGGCGTTTTTCAAGCCGCTAACACCTTGCTGGAGTTCCCTGCTTTCCCAATATTATAATTATGGAAACATTTGGGTTAAAGTGACAGAATTCTAGCATGTTTAACCCATATAAACCCTAAACCAAGAGGCGTTTTCAAGCCGCTAACACCTTACTGAAGTTCCCTGCTTTCCCAATATTAAAGTTATGGGTACATTCGAGTTAAAGTGACAGAATTCTAGCATGTTTAACCCATATAAACCCTGAACCAAGAGGCGTTTACAAGCCACTAACACCTTTCTGGAGTTTCCTGCTTTCCCAATATTCAAATTATGGGTACATATGAGTTAAAGTGACAGAATTCTAGCATGTTTAACCCATATAAACCCTGAACCAAGAGGCGTTTACAAGCCGCTAACACCTTTCTGGAGTTTCCTGCTTTCCCAGTATTAAAATTATGGGTACATATGTGTTAAAGTGACATAGTTCTAGCACTTTTAACCCATATAAACCCTAGTTCCCTGCTTTCACAATATAGGAACTTCTGTCACATATAATTAAATACCGATCTATCAAGCAATCATCGAGTAAGTCCGTTATTTCTTCATTTTTATTAACTGGTCTACTTTTCAGTGAAAATAAACAGTACAAAAATAAAGAAAACGATTGTAATATAAACTCAACTCACGGTGGTTGAGACACGTAATGGATTTATTATGCAATGAGGTAATAGCTCTCAGTGTAAACTCGAAGAGTAGTTGCCGCGGATGTGACAGGGGTCAAGGGTCAAGACCTGACGTGGCAGTCGCGATGTCTCTGTGTGGAGGCTACTTACCCACCTCGCCTGGACTGGGTCTCCACAGATGGTCCTGCCATAGTACTGTTCGTTCGCTTGTATTTACAAATACTTATTACATGCTTATTGCAGTACTGTATGGGCACCCGAGACTCAGCGGTTATTATATACTTATCTCTTTTAGTAGGAAACAATTAAGATAAAATCCTTCATTAATGGCTAAACTTAGCGAAGCTTATCGCATAAGGGCCTGGAAAAAATTTTTATTTTGTCAGTTTGTCAACAGAATATTTCAAGAACGAATTGAGCTATAGACGAAATTTTCCAAACGTCAATTTCATAATGGTTCATGGCCCTCAATGGTATTTGACTGAGAATTGCCGAAAATTAACGGTCCGCACGACAATGAGAGACAAAATCAAGGACGACTTGAAATTTTGCATGAAATCGGTTAAATGCCTTATTATTTACGCGGCATTAACTAAAATTGCAAAACTGTTTCTTGGGAGGGCTCAAAGGAGGATTTGTTCCCTCTGTGTTCTATTTATTTTGCTACATCATTTACCATCGGTATATGTTTACATATGACGATGTCAAATGTCCGAAAACCTATTAACCTCCCATCGTTAATTACAAACTTTAACAAAGTACATCATGTATTTTTCCATGGAAAAGGTTTATATTGTATGCCCATTGATGTAACTTGCCACCAGGCAGTGCTGCGAACATAAAAGTTTTGAAAGCGCCTGCAAGTTATAAACTACAATCACGACACAGTGACGTATATTAAGTAGCCAAAAACTATTTGAAGGCGCTAAGATGGTGTACATTTGTCTTAAAAATAAATTATTTATTGAACTTAAAACTTGAATAGAAGACCACTTTATAATAAAGTACATGTATGGATACAAATATAAAAACAAACACTTTTGACAGATTTTCCTGATCGTGGCAACAAGGCCAAATCTACATCGGTGTTGTAAACAAAATTCGCTTGAACCAGAAGTGTTCATACACGGGCAAAGCTTACGAAGAGCGTGCGAACCCGCGGGAAACAGCTAGTAATTTATAAAAATGTGGTACGTCAACTGTGATGATGGTGAATTTCCTTCAGTGGGATTTGGCTGAGAGTTAGCGAAGCTTAACCATTCGCAGGATACCTCGAAAATAAATTGAACTATAGAATCTGAAAATCTGAATTCAGGTTTCGCTGAAAGTTTTTGCAAACTGTGTTACACAACACGTGGTGTGGCTTACTTTTACCTTGTGTAGAAAGTATAAGATATTAAACATAGTGCGAACTGGATATTTGTTGTTATAGTTTTTTTTTATTTAATGTATTACCAGCACATTTCCTAATGGGGTAAGATATTCAGGTTAGTTTCACGTTTTATGTTTATATGAATAAAGAATCAAGAATATTTATTCAAATTGTATCTGGGTAAAATCCCCATTTAGGAGTACTCTGGGAAGAAAAACTTGTGTTCGTGTTGTGAACATGTACGTTTATATATGAAGTGGACCCGTAGCTATAAACCAACCACTTTTATAAATGTTCTTGAAATTTGTCGTGTTGTCATTAATAACCACTTTGTTCATTTTAATTTTCTGTTCTTTCCATGTTAAAGAATCTGATACTGGCCTATCATCATACCTGGTATAGGCACAGTGCCAATTAGTATCCAGTGGTCGAGTCGGGGTGTTTCCAGTAAATGTTAGAAACCTAATTAGACGTTTTATATTTTAGCGTTTACATTATGAATTCTGATTAGAACCTAGGGTTTACCGTATCTCTGTTGCAAATGAAATTTGAAGAACAATTCTAGACACCCAGTATCTCAAAGCATTTTAAAGCATTCCTTCTATTCATATTTTAATATCTTCCATGTTTTTTTTTTTGTTTTTTTTTTTTATTATAGCCGTTTAAAGTTTATAAACTAATTTTACATTTCCACAACTCATACAAAACAATTTAGATACAAATTGAGAACGTATTATAATTCTGAAGTTACTAACAACAGCTGATATCTTTTTGAATTGTTCGATATCTCGGAACGTTTCAAAATGTCTGGTGTATACAATTTTTATGACTATAAAATATCATGTTAGTGTACCGATTGTATTAAATAATAATTCTGGGGTAACTGGATTACCGGTGGAAGGAGTAGGCCCAGATGAATGATAAGGACTGGACTGTACAAAAGAGGCTGCTATCGGCGAGGCGCGCATCGCAGATGGCAGTGTTTGATAACGAAATTGAGAGGTGGGGTGAGGTAGACGTGCCGTACCTCCGTCTCAGTTAATCGGAAGTGATTGTAACGAGTAGAGTTAAAAGTGCTTAGAGTAAATCTGTTGCTAATCGTCATCGAACCTGCGGATGCTTTCAGCAATTTTTTGATTTATTAAATCTCTAACATTGAAGAATTTCGATTTTAAAATCTCTAACACTGAAGAATTTTTGATTTCAAATCTCTAACACTGAAGAATTTTTGAATTTTAAAATCTCTAACACTGAAGAATACTTTTAAAGTAGTAAAGTAAAGAAAATTAGTAACAAATATAATTGAATTTTGAAGATAAATTAAAGTGAAGAATTGCCAGATCAGATTAGAGTGTGAATGTTTGAATTTTGAAAATTGAATAAAAGACAAGCTGTAAGAACTTTGTACATTTTTGGGAGTGAAGAATATATTACAAGTTTGAATTTAAAAGTCATCAAGAAGTTTTTATTTTAATTTTAATTCCAGTAATTATTTTTAAGAAGAAGTTTTATTTTAGTTTGAACTTTATTTATTTCAGAAGATTTTCTTTTATTTTTAAACCTTCACAAAAGTTTTAAATTTCAAAGCGAACCCCTCATGTGCCAGTTAAACGGTACATTAGCATTAAATTGAACAAACCTAACACGTCCGTAACTATTAATTCCAACCAAACACGGTTTATCGTACTCGTACATGTACTAGAGACGTTTGTAATTTAGTAGAATTTGGCCAAAAATGTAAGGATGGTATCTGTTTACGTTTGTCAACATGTATGTCAGCTGTCTGTACCATAAAATATATATCTTCTGAACATGTTGTATGTCCCGTTTTGTTTGTCCGCACATAGTCTCGAGAACGGTTTGACACATTCGTCGCGTAGATTACATCGAAGAGATTTAGCACCGATATTGGTCTGTTGAATAGAAAAGCACAACCGGAAGATTCTATGTTTTATTCTACTACTTAGATCGGAAGTAGATTAAAAGGTTCAGAAGAAAACGCTTTTTGGTCGAAGTATGCATTACGAATTTCGTATGTAAAGATCTTTTAATCTGGACAATACAGTAAAGTTAGTTATGAATCAAAAGGTGCATTAATAGACAAAAGACGCTTTTTAACCAAAATAGGCGTCACAAACCAACGCATCATAGGTGTTTATTTTCTCGATTGAGATAACAAACTCAACTATAAAATTTTAATCTGCTATTTCCCAATGAAGACCCAAAACAACACATCTCTTAAAATAACAGGTATTTATAAACAACTTTTAGTCTTAAAAATGTTTCGATATTGTTCAAAACAACGGGCGTTCATATTTTGCAATGTGAATGGCTCAATTATGCATTGCAGTGTAGAACTAAACAGATTTTTCAGAATTCTCAGGTCAATTGCAATAATGTTAATTATTACGTGTTTGTTATACCTCCTATCTAGGTTTTGAAAAATGGCCATATACATTTTTGTCTATACGGTAACATAACGGAAATAATGATGATTGGCGTAAGTTCCAGCCGATTCAAATTAAACTTGGTACTGAGACAGCACTTCCACATTGCGTGAATAAATTCGTTAGCTTGTCTCAAGCAATAAAAGGTTTCAAGACGGTGTCAATTCTTATTTGTGCAACATTATTATCACGACTATATTAAAACACAAATAAAAGTTTCAAGGAACTTTTATTCTTAATAAGAATTCTATAACACTTAAGGTTTCAGGATAGAGGCAGTTCAGTGGGATAGTTTTAGTAGTACACGATAACATTGAACATGGATTATTTCGGATTATTGTATTTACATCAAGTTCATAATGTTACAAAGAGATGTATATGCTTATAATGATTTATGGGTTGTAATATTTCTAAATATTTGGAATGCAGTAAGGGTATATTGTGATAACATGGAACGTTAGTGCCATCATTATGGTAAAACTTTCAGGAATTAACAAAAAACCATCTTGTTAAAATGACAGGAACAAATATTTACTTTATCTTTTATATTTTTTTAGTTAATATTTAGTTTATTACTATTTATCAATTACTGAAACAATTAGATATGAAGACACATGTTTTTTGTTCATTTATATTACATAATCTTTTTAAAATAATTTTTTGTTGGACTTGCCCTTTTACACAAAATGCACTGTTAAAAAAAGATACTGAAGAATATCCTCGTTACTGATCAAACTTATGCTTTTATTGCTTTTACAGAGCCAGTTTGGTATAGCATTTGGATTATAAATTAGTCAAATTAACAAAATACACATTTAATTTGATTTGGGAAAAATATTTTTGAGCCATAGTATTAGTTGGTCACTTGTTAATGTGTTATAAGGTCTCAACCTCTGGTACTCAAAGCTTCTTCTTCAGCTGTTCCAATGGGCCCATTTACAATTTCATTATAAAATTCCAGATGTTCTACTGTACGTTAACTTACAATTACTCAAGAGCTTTCTTGATGTCATTGGCCTTGGCACTTCCACGCCGAGGGAATTTTCCCTCCCGTGTATGCAAGTCTGGTTGGAGCTGAAGGCGTACCTGATTGTACGTTAACATGAAAAATGTTTGCTTGTCTAGGCCATTAATTGTGGAATAGGCCGTGCACAGTACCCTTTTAAGTCTGACCTGGCAACCGTGTCACTGCGATAGTTTACTAATACCAAAGCCAAACCCTACTCTCTCTTTCCAACATGTAAACCGTCGTTTGACATGTTAAACGCAAAGCATTTGCACAACAAAAGCAAGTTATGGCAACCTTAAAACGCAGAAGGTTAGTCTGAAACAACAATCTGGGAATGGGAAACAGCTAAGACGCACTAAACAACACTGCACTGGAGACAGTGCTGCCACTGGCAACGTGTTGCTTGTGATCTAAAGGGGCACAAGTCCCGGACTAGTGCCCTCTTTAACAAAACTTTCAATACCAAACAAGCTCTGTAGCTTATGCTATGTGGTGGATTTGTGCCTTTCTAACACAGTTAGATGAATCTATGTCTGAAGAATGCAAAACAGTGAAAAAGTGAATTTCTCAAAAAAATGGACTAATGCCACACCCTCTCTGTACGTTAACATTACTTACAATTACTGATTGGATGCAGTAAGGGAATATTGCACATGATACCATGGAACGTCATCGTGCCATCAGTTATGTACAAATTAAACGTCAAAATAATGCTACTTCAGTTTGACATTTTAAAATGACAGGAACATATGAAATCTCTTGTTTTCGAAAAGCCAGAGTAATATTTTGTATAGTACCGACGTTATCAACTTAAACGAAATTGTAGTTGAAGACACATTTTCTATAAGAAGTTGATAGTTTTCACTCACGAAAATAACATAATCTTTTTCAAATTAATTTTTTGTTGGTATAAACCTCGTTACACCAATTGGCACACAATTAATCAGTACTGAAGAATATCATCGTTACTGAAAGTGAGGTTATTCTTTTCTCCCAGAGCCATGTCCATATGTAGCGGCGGTGACAAGCAGTAACTACACATGCGGGTGTCTCGGGGAACCGACTGCTATAAATGGATCACACAGTAATTACTGATAGGGCAGCACTGCGGGCGCTGCACACTGCACAGTGCACGCCGAGGTCGTGTCACTGGCAACCGTGTCACTGCGACTTGCTCGTGATCTATCCACGCCACACCCTCTCTGTACGTTAACTTACAATTAATTACTGATAGGGCAGCACTGCGGGCGCTGCACACTGCACTGTGCACGCCGAGGTCGTGTCACTGGCAACCGTGTCACTGCGACTTGCTCGTGATCTATCCACGCCACACCCTCTCTGTACGTTAACTTACAATTACTGATAGGGCAGCACTGCGGGCGCTGCACACTGCACTGTGCACGCCGAGGTCGTGTCACTGGCAACCGTGTCACTGCGACTTGCTCGTGATCTATCCACGCCACACCCTCTCTGTACGTTAACACTTACAATTACTGATAGGGCAGCACTGCGGGCGCTGCACACTGCACAGTGCACGCCGAGGTCGTGTCACTGGCAACCGTGTCACTGCGACTTGCTCGTGATCTATCCACGCCACACCCTCTCTGTACGTTAACATTACTTACAATTACTGATAGGGCAGCACTGCGGGCGCTGCACACTGCACTGTGCACGCCGAGGTCGTGTCACTGGCAACCGTGTCACTGCGACTTGCTCGTGATCTATCCACGCCACACCCTCTCTGTACGTTAAACTTACAATTACTGATAGGGCAGCACTGCGGGCGCTGCACACTGCACAGTGCACGCCGAGGTCGTGTCACTGGCAACCGTGTCACTGCGACTTGCTCGTGATCTATCCACGCCACACCCTCTCTGTACGTTAAACTTACAATTACTGATAGGGCAGCACTGCGGGCGCTGCACACTGCACTGTGCACGCCGAGGTCGTGTCACTGGCAACCGTGTCACTGCGACTTGCTCGTGATCTATCCACGCCACACCCTCTCTGTACGTTAACATTACTTACAATTACTGATAGGGCAGCACTGCGGGCGCTGCACACTGCACTGTGCACGCCGAGGTCGTGTCACTGGCAACCGTGTCACTGCGACTTGCTCGTGATCTATCCACGCCACACCCTCTCTGTACGGGGTTTCGGATTATGTATTGGTTATTTTTACGTACATTTGTATTATATATACTACTTAATAACATGTTTAGATTCGATGTCCATTGCAAAAATTATTTTTTGTCTCTTTAGAAACTCCCATGAACCAACTTTCTTTAGTTTTGACTATAGCTATGCAGTTGATATTATCATGGCCAGAGGCAGATTCTAAAGTACTCCCTGTGAAGATCTAGACTGTAAAACAAGACTGTATTCGACGATGGGACTCAAGTCGACCCCATAAAATCACCCTATTCCGTACAGCAAATAGAGGGAATTGAATTTAAAAACAACCAAGGTAAATTAAGAAATTTTTGGGTGGAAATCAGAAGGGAAAATACCTAGGAGTAGTAACTAACAGGAAATATTGTGGAACAGATACGCTGAGTGAGTCATTAGAAAGCTACGGAATCACTAATGGATCTGTAAGAGGATTGCAGGAGTTATATGGGGATGCAGCCTAAAAATTTTAAAGTGGATTTACACCTTGATAAAGAGATCTAGCGTCACCTATGACGTCATCGCCTAGGATGGTAAATTAAGACACAGTAACAGGAGGAAGACATTGGAGAAAGTATAAAGGCGAGTGCGTAACCATTACAGGAGCAATGAGATCCTGCCTGACAGCAGTCATGGAGATCTTGCAGGATCTCTCGCCTCTACCATTTATGGTGGAAGGAGGTTCAGGGAAAACATTAGTCACAATGGTGAAATCAGCGATCATCGGGAGAAATATGGTTGATGGAACTCAACTTCTAGACAACCACCTCCAAATCCACTCAATGACGTTATGATTAAGAAGTAAAATTTTGAAAAACTACCACATATATATATATATATATATATATATATGTTACAGAACTAAGAAGGAATGGTCAAACATGCATAAAATGTACTTAGGAAGCATACAGTAAGGTGGATGAAGACTCTTGAGGAAACTGGAGCAGGGGTGTTTTGGCTACGCACCTAGCACTTATAATAGTTGGAAGAATCACTAACTATTGTTCAGGAATTGTCTTGTAAGAAATTATAGAAAACAAGACGCAATTTTGTCCTTCAGTCAAGCATCAATCACAGCACTGACCACTCCCAAAATTAGTTCTGATATGTTACAGGACTGCACGCAGACCATGAATGAATGATGTGGGATGAAACAAAAAAAAACTATCCCTCCTCTGGGATGTCGGAACATGGAGGAGTCACAGAAAATGGAGAAACTAACAAACTACCCAGAACAGGGGTTTTCAAACTTAATATGACCCGAACCAGGATGTGGGTTACGTACCTCATTCTCCAGAAGGAAACTGAGGGAAAAGAGAAGAAAACCGAAGTAGAAAACATTTGGGAATATAAATCGGAGGCTAAGACAATCCAAAGAACTATTTGGGAACTTCCACCGAAGGTGAGTAGAGAAGTTTATCAACAGGAACAATCTAAGTGTAGACAAGGAGAAGAGCTTAAATCCTAGGCCGACATTAAGTTGAAGAAGAAGAGATACCCAGTACTGCAAGTTTATACATTATTTGAGGAGGCATTGTTGATATAACTACTATAACCAGGTTTTCTACCAATAAAGCAAAGGTTAGGGCCTAATAAGGTCGCGCTACACTCTCTTTCCCCCGGATTCAATACAGTTCGGTAGTTTGGTTTTCTAACTTTATTGTAAAGCATTTTAAAATAGCGTTTACAAAAAAAGTGGATGCTTTAGTACCAAATATTTTATGTACTGTAGGCCAGTAACATTTTGATTAGAACTGGTATATTTCGTGGACCTGACAACATAATTGTAAATTAATCACTTAAATCAACCTATAAAATGATTTTTTTCGATATTCTTTTTATTTTACATATCCAGAATGAAGTTTCAATTTCGCAAGTTAAGCTTGACTTATAACTCATTAACCTGTGATTTCCTCAAATTTTCAAGTTCTCATTCCAATACTGCTCGTACTGAAAGGACACAGTTTTCGACATAAGTACAAAATGACTTCTTAAATCTTTTCGCAGTTTATATTAGTGTAAAAGGAAAACTTTATAAAACAGTTCCAAAAATGAAAGAGCTGCAATTTACGCCGAAAATAACTGCTAGATAGACAAGCATTCTTTAACATTTGCTTAACATGGCTATGTTACGATGTATATGCATTATTGTAGAAGAAGGCTTTCCCCATATTTGATACATCACCAATATTCTTAATTTGACGTATTCTAGATATAAAATATGCCTCTTTGTTAAACACTCATTTAGGGATAAACCGTCTGTTGCTTAACTGGAAGCGTAAACTAGTTTTATCTAATAATCGACATCTCTATTACAACTGTGTGTGGTAGGAAGTAACAGTTAGCTATCGACTCGTATTATTTTACTTCTTCAATATTTTCAGCATTTCCGCAGTACCTGAATAAATTTTAGTAATCAGTGAGTTTCTTGATGAAGATTATCTTGCTTGAAGTGTCAAATTCATTGTCAGCGACTTCATTGGTTGGGTGAGACAGAAAGTTAAGTTTTCTATTTGGATTGGGATTAAGTTTGAAGTTAACAAAAGTCAAACCTATTCATTCTTCTGTCTCAATCTCAGTTCGTAAGAATAATGTTTTTGCAACACCATTTTTATAGTCTACCCATGTAGTGCTGAAGTGATTCACACCAAAGTATGAGGTAGACCCCCTACTCTAAGCCATGTTCTCGAAGACATCGTCTCATCGAAGCGCTTAATATTCTGGAAAGGAAAAAAGAAAGAATAAATAGCATCACTTAGGTTTTTAGCTGTAAAATCATATTGTATAATACAAAAATCACAGTTTCTAGTTTCTCATTTACAATAACACTACAACGAAGAAAAATTGCAAAAAATGGGACGATAAACTTTTATTTCAAACTTGTCACTTCTAAGTGTTCTAACCCTTTCGTATATTATTGCAGTCTATCACAAAGTTTTGATATATTTAAGTCTATTTTGCTTTAGGTGGTGCATATTTTTTTATTTCCTACTTAATAAGCTATTTTATACAGAATTCCATGGATAGCACCACTGAATCAAATCGGCAAATTTATGATCTTTATGCATGCAATACAAAGTAGTTTTGGTTGTACTTATTGTTTTTGGTAAAATGAGTGGTGTGACTTTAATCTCTTTAGTTTCTACACGTAGCGTATTTTCTTATAGTTTACTTACTGCTATCCGGAATAATGTATGGGCTTATTCATCAGATAGTAAGTTTGGAATGTGGCACTAAACTTATTTAAATTATTGGGGAATAATATAATAATAATATCGTTCACGATAATTTATACTTAAAGTGTATTATTTATACTTATGTTCTTCCACAAATGAATGAAGCTTCAACGTGATTGGCTGAAGCTTTCTCGATCAGCGATCATTCTGACTAAGCAGTGATCAATACGGCATCTTTATTGCAGATTGCAAAGTTTCTGTAATCGGATCCATCTTCTTTGTTAAATTTATTCCCCTTGTTGATTATTTATAAAGCCTCTTATTATCCTTGAATAATAGTATGGAATCTTTGCAAGCACTTGTTTTGTTTATATATATATATTGCATATTTGATTTTGTACCTATGTTCTACTATAGCTGTTATTTCCGTATGTGTGCGTGAGTCCAGTTGTGTTCACTAATACGTGTAGGGAACGTATTCTTTCCATAATAATAGATGGGAAAAGGTAAACAATCAAATACCCGAACATGTACATGTCGATACGCACTGTTAATCGTAGATTGTCGGTAGATGGCTAACATTGGGGTCTGGGGCGGGCAGTGGGTAAAACATAGAACATTAGTGTTGCATTGGAGTAAAATCAACATTAAGGGACATAGAAAACTGGAAACGTTAACGAGGAGACGATGAGTAACAACAGAATTATCTCAATAACAATTCGGAAGGAGATGTAACAATCAGCTAAGAGAAAAGATTTTTTACGATTTAAGAAGTAAAAAGGAGATAGTTTATAACCAAATTTTGTTTAGTGATTCAACGTCATCGATATGTCGTATTTAAGACATGATCGTGCTGCGAGAATAATCGTGCAATTGTTAAGGGATGACCAAGGGTACTGTTGGGGAGGGGGGGGGGGTTGAGAACTGAGGACACAATAATGAAATATGATCTAATAGAACAGTTTTAAGGGTTATAGAAATGAGTTTGTACGTGGAAAGACAGAATATATGTATAACACATTGGGAAGCAGAAGAATAAGTGAGATGTGAAAAGCTGGTTGTGAAATAAAGAGATCCTTAGGATAAAATCTGTAGATTTGTTAAGAGATTTTTAAGGAAGGAAAAATAGCTTCAACTATTTAAAATCTACATCTTGTGTTTTCATAAAGCCATATTATTGGATTAGCTATTTATTATTATAAAATCATTTTGTTCTGATTAGTGAAAGTGTGCAAAGTAGGCGTCTAGCTGTTGAGCCTTATAGGGAATATGGAAGTGCTGTGAAAACCTTTAGTGGAAAAAGTCATTATTGAAGGATTGCTGTCAGATTGAACACAGGAGGAAGACACAGAAAAACATGTCATTCATAATACTTGTAATATTTAATAAATAATAATTACTGGCGTGCTTAATAACATTGAGTGTTGTGGAACATTTGATTACTGAATAGTATTATTACTGGCCTACTGATCTTGACTAATATAAAATTGTATTCAAAAATTTTTTCATTTTTCAGTTTTTTACAATATAATTGACCCTTACAGTACCGGTACCAACACTTTCTCCTTTCTAAACCCGTATCTTGAAACTGTTACAACACTGTAGTAATCTGACTCGACACAGAACGGTTTTCAAGAATAACTTAACATTTTAATATATTTTTGTTTTAAAACACTTACACCGTCTAATAGAGATTGCAATTTAAATAATGAATACTGTACTAGTACAACTTTTATTATTGTTTATTATGTATAGTATAATAATAATGATAATATTATGGATATTAACTGAGCGATTAAATGTATAACAGGAACACTGATTGATGGGTTGAACGAACTAAAGCCCATTGACTCACTGGCTGTAGTGCAAGCGCATTGACTGACTGGTTGTACTGCAAGCGCACTGGCCGACTTGCTTTATTACAACTGCATTAACTGACTGGCTGTACTGCAAGCGTATTGACTTACTGGCTGTAATACAAGATCATGGACTGACTGGCTGTACTGCAAAGCACATTACCTCACAAGCTGTACTGTAAGCGTATTGACTAACTTGCTGTACTGCAAGCGTGATGACTAACTTGCTGTACTGCAAGCACATTGACTCACTGTCTGTACTCCAAGCGCAGTGACCGATTTGCTGTACTACAAGATCATTGAGTGATTGAATCTACACCAAGAATACTGGCTGATAGACTGACTGCAGGGAAAGAGTACTGAATAGCTAACTATACAGCCAGAGAACTGGCTGACTGACTACCGCAAAAGAAGAGCGCCGCTTGGTCTGGGTAAACTCCGTAATTTTGGACGATTACGGCACCTCAGTTTTGACTCGTATAATTTCAGTGTCGGAGAGAAGGAGAGACTGGAATGTGAGGAGATTCGCTATCAGTCTGAAGCCTCCGCCTCCGTAGTCAGGGCGCCAAGATCTGTCTATTATTGTGTTAGAAGTAATGGTACACTAGTGTACCACTTTAAGTTTACTGAAGGTACTTTCCACGTGGAAAAGATATTTGAAGTTGATGTGTGATGGAAGTTAAACGATCTTAAATATGAATTATGCTGATTCAATAGTGCCTTTCAATTCGCTGGATAATAATCAGTTGGCAAAGTATTTCATGTCGATGATATTTTATTCATTGTGTGTAGTTCACACTTACACTGTACTTTAAATCATAACAAATAATAGTCTAGCATTAAGGGTTAGTAGGTAATGGGACAAGCAACGATTTAACGATGCGTGGCAATAAAATAACCCAACGCCGAATTAACTTTCCCAGCTGCTCGCTCGATTCTTTTATTTTCACAGACCGACGCCTTTTCAACCCTAACAAAATGTATACAAGATGTTTACATTTGATATAAATTACATTCGCTTTTACGAGTTTCTGGTCGTTAAGTTTTCGCCGATACTGACCGATCGGGTTTCATCGTAATTTACGTCGATATGTAAATACGAGTATTGGTTCTTAAAAAGATGGTCGTGATATAAATCAAGGGTTTATTGTGGCTAAACCAATAAGCGGAGATATACGAGCCGATAGTCACACAGAGTTGCCCTCCCCATCCTTCAATATTACACTGCGATTTTAAGTGTATTTTATAACTTTTAAATCTTTGGTGGACACTCACTTAATGGATTCTTACGGGCATTTCAATAGTCCCTCCTCACTTCATTTCAACCTTTTTAGCTGTAAATCTCACACATCTGCATTAGTCATTTGAAGAAATATTTTTATGTGTAAATCTCACAGATCTGTAGTACTTATTTGAAGAAATCTCTTTAGCTGTAAATCTCACAAATCTGGATTAGTCACTTGAAGAAATATTTTTATGTGTAAATCTCACAGATCTGTAGTACTTATTTGAAGAAATCTCTTTAGCTGTAAATCTCACAAATCTGGATTAGTCACTTGAAGAAATATTTTTATGTGTAAATCTCACAGATCTGTAGTACTTATTTGAAGAAATCTCTTTAGCTGTAAATCCCACAAATCTGCAGTACTTCTTTAAACAAGATTTAAAAGTCTCTCTATTGCTTCCAAACTTACTTTACACGCCTTTAAACACTATTTAGTTAACTACACCTCTTGTAAACACTTTCAACATGTAAACAAGTTACACAGGACATACAATGAAGTTAATTTTAATTTAAATTAAGAGCGAAAACCAGACCTTCTGATTTATTAGATCGTGAACATCAACTGTTAGGATCTATCCTAACAGGAAAATTAAATTTAATACTACTCTTAACCTACAGAGATGTTAAGGTTAAGACAGAAATATTCATGGATTAGTCTTTAAATAAAGTCCTATTCAAGTTATTTTGTATTTCAGTCCACAATATATTACTGAGAATATGGATTGTAAAAAAGTACGGATGAGTATTATAAACTTATTATTAACGAAATTATTGTGATTAATAAACAATTCTTGAATAACTACGAAAAATGGCCCAGCACTGGAAATTTTACCTTTGAATTAAAGACGACAATTACAGTTAATTGGCGAAAATAAATAGAAGCAAATTCGTACAGGTAAAGAAATCCAAACATACAAAAAAATACTTACTTTAATATTATCCATAATAAACGTTGTATTAATACTGTATTCATTATTTGAATTGTATTGTATTATAAAGGTATAAGTTTTTTTTAAATGTTGAGTTTTTCTATAAAACCGTTTTAGTGTCAAGTTAGATTAGTAAGGTGTTGTAACAGTTTCCACATACGAGTTTAGAACGGAAAAAGTATTTGGTACTGAAAGGGTAAATTATATTGTAAAAATATAAGACAAGTTTCGTTTATTTCTTTAGCGAATACATTTTTAATTTTACGTACCCGACATTTTTCACAACCCAGCAGCAATGTACATAGGTTCAAGAACATTTGTTTCATGACCCTTGACCTCTTTGATATATCACGAGGCAACGTTTCACAAAGTCTGGTGGCCATAGGTTAAGGTAGGGCTGGAGCGTCCGTACTTTGGTGTGACATAATTTACTGGAGTCCTAAATCTTCTTGGAACACTTGAACTTTTTCTGACCTGTTATAGGAATTACGAAGCAAGTGAAAGTTCAAACACAGCTCTTCCATACTGCAGAGAAAATGATCTATGATTGAAATGAAGACTATGGACAACAATGATTACTACTGTCCCCATAACTTAGTTAATTGTTACAAGGCAGGAGTACATCACACAGAGTGTTACGTAACATGCTTCGCTGAGGTTGCGTGCAAAATATTAAATCCATAGCTCATTAAATTCTCGAGATAGAAGACAGATAGACGTGCTACAGAAAATAAATTTTTACATCCCCCGGCAGACAAAAAAGAAATTGTGTCAGACTCCTAAGTAAATAGGTATCAATTACACTCAGCAGAATTTCGTGGTTGGACTTACAACGTCATAGAACTCGTTCTTGTTTATGTAGAAATGTAGAGTCATATAAAATTTAAACTATACAGATGGTGAATGAAGGATCTTGGAGAATTGGAAAAAAGGTTTAGTTTACTATCACTCGTAAATGAATAAAAACTTTTCCAATTTAAATTTTATTATTGCCTTTCAATGATTCCATCATCAGGCACTTCACAAATGAACAAATGTTTCCATTTTTCTAAATAATAGATATTATAATAACATATGGTAAAAGATTTGGATACACGATTAGCCAGTACAAAATATTTGAACAGAATTATATTTTAATTTTCTTATAAATTGTGATGAGATTAAGATTGAATTTTAAATAGGTTCGTCTTAAAACATTTTTAATAGGCCTTGCGCAATAATAAAATTTATATTGGACTTTTATTTTTTTAAATTTAAAATTTAAAATTTATTTTTTAATTCATTTATCAGTGATAGTAAATTATACAGATGGTATAATTTTCTAGATATCTTGCGGATACGTCACATTGTTAAAGGTAATTTGATTGTACTAACTTTATACAAGAATGTATGTTTTGTATGATTTTCTTATTACTAATACAGTTAGTTGTCCATAGCACCAATGTAGAAATGTACGCTCAACCAAATCCGGGGGAGTGACATACACTATCATCGAACTCAATGTTACCTTATAGAAAAGGAAAGAGCTTCGTGTAAAATTCCTAATCTACAGGCCAGTTGGTTCTCGAGATATTATGCTGACAGACAGATAGACAGAAATGAAAACTGTTCAACCTCTTGAGTGATAGGCTTCGCTAACGCTCAGCCAGTGATCGACTAATTAATGGAGATCCATAAAAATAGTTCGATTACACAAAAATGTGTATAACAAAGAGAGGGTACAATACAGCGAAGGTAGTTAATCATTGGCTGGAAAGCATTTCATTACCGACGTGTAGCCCGAACCTTAAACAAGCGTGAGAGGGATATTTTGTTTTGAGAATTACAGCAGAAATATTTACCCGGTAATAAATCTTGTAATTGAGGCTGGTGCCGGGGGCCACCCCGGCGCGCCACAGCTGCTAATCAGCCGACTGATAAATATCTCATTGTTTACAGAGTTGTGCACGAGCGCGCGGCCTCCAGCAGTAGATCTGCATTGCGCATGCGCGGACACTGCGCACCGCCTACCTGTGATCTAGATCTGCTCTTCTTGCGCAGATATCCAAAATATCTACTGCATGAGTATGAGAGTTAGAGTCCGTTCAGTAGTGATTGATAAACCGATTCCGATGGTTTTAGTGACAATGTATATTACACTTCAGAATGTACATTGGAAAGTCTCGAAACCTCTTTTAGAGTGGGAGTGGTATTTAATAGATTTTATACTTCTTTCTTGAAAAGTTTAGATGTAACACCACACCAACCAGAAAATACGAGACAAATAAAACAAACCAATTACGATAATAACAAGTAGAAGAATACACTTCCTCGTTAACATGCTCGTAACATTGATGGAATAATATTACCCATAAATCATTCGTCCTACAACTGAGACGTCCCAAAGTGACTGGATATTCCCAAAAATGTTAACTTTCTCGTTTTGGGAGACTATGCAATCTTCGAAGATGAAGAAAATTTATTGTTTTTCAGTATAACATTTGTGTATTTAAAACTGTATTATAATTTACCCAGGGTCACTAAATATAAAATTAAGTTAGGATAATAAGACACAAAATTAAGTTACACGTGTAGGATTTCCTTGAACATTACTTTGTTATCTTAAAGTATTCTTTTTCATCTTCTAAGAGTTTTATTAGGTAATCAGTTATGGCATATAATGTTAGCCTTTACTGTTTTAAATACATTTTTCAAACACGTTTTCGCAAATGGAATATACGAAACGTTATGTTTCTTTATTATTCAACATTACAAATTTTAATTAACCTTAGTGTTTGTCGGGTATGTCCAAAAATTGCTTTTCCTGTGTCATTGCTATCGTCTCATCGATACCATTTTTTTGCGTAAGGTTGCGAAATCGAGAGGTTCCGGGTTCTATTACCAGGTAGGTCGTACAAATTTGCAAATGACTTTTGGTAGTTTTTCCTTGACAGTTGGCTTTATTATTTATTAATAATATAAAAAGTAATAATTTAAAAACTAGAAATATCGCAAAAACTAATCTTCTGTGCTCATGCGGAGTTTAAACAATATATCTCAGGCCTAAGAGCATTAAAAATAGTTTGTTTGCCACACCCATGCTTGGAAAGATCTGCCTCGTACTATAGTATGATAAATTCAAATTACACTGGAGTAGAAAGAACCTACTTAAAAAACGTGTAATATAATTTGCAATTTCATTGCTGTATATATGTCGAGAAGAGGAAATCACTTATGGTATTAAAATAGTTTTCTAAGTTGATAAGCACAGTTTTACTTAAAAGTAAAAGGTTATCAAGGTGGTCTCATATTTGTTACTCTTAAAAAAGGTATCTTCATAAAAAATGTATACAATTAATTATCAACCAGAAAATGGAAGAAGGGGTAGTTTGAACGCAAACATTCAATTGGCTTAATTTTAATAGTCTCAAACAACTAACAATTCTTTTTAATATTTTGTACCGTTCAACGAGATTACTGAATAATTTCCATATTTAATAGAATAAAAATATTTACGTGGAACTAGTATTTTCATTGTGAGAATAGTAGAGTTACTGAATTTATAAATTAGTTTAAACATCTCTTAAAACCTTTGCGATCAGTTATGTTTGAATATAAGTAATATTTAGCAAAAATAGTGTGTAGCATTTATAATCTAATCATGACACGATCAATAAATGTCCGGCCCGCTACATTCCGAAAGTAACTTGTAATATTCGCCGAGTCAGTGTGTCTAGTGACTAAACTCGCTTAGAAAGGCGTTACCGACTTGCTACATTCCTAAAATCTGGTATGCATTTTATTTATATACAATACAGTACAATCTCCTAATTTTAGTATAAGATATCAAAGAATAGTGATTTTTTAAATTTTTTATATTTTAGGGAACTATTAAATAGTAAATAAATTACTAAACTTTTATCTTGGGAGTTAGAAGTTTATTGCATTTACAAAACGTAACGAAAGGTTATTGTGGAAAATTGTAAACTATGGTTACTCTCAAACTAGGGTTTTGATTGGTATCAATAGTCTATGATAAGATTGCATTCTAGAAACTGTTGCCACTTGAAACGTTGTAGTAATGCGCCATCTAGCTGCTAACAAAAGGACAACAACGATTATAAATATATTACTGGAAACTATTTAATATGCTGTGTTGAGTAAACTGTTAACAATATTAAAGAAATACTACACATTTTAAAATTAATTCATACAAATGAGGGAGTTACTGTATAATTAAAATTGGATTAAAACTCTGAACAAAATATATCCTAGAGTAGCGATATCTATGCTTTAAAAAACATAACTCTTCATCAAACAAAAATGCCATCCTTTGTTTTTTTTCTGTTTACGGTATATTTGCCACAAATCCATATATGGATGTGAAGGTCTGTTCTCTTGAAAGTCAAAGACAAGCGTAAGCTCATTCTTGCCGTAACAAGATAATTGGACACATTACAAGAAATAAAGTAGGCCAATTATTATTGTTTTTTAAAGTAAATAACATTGTGTTTCTTTTCCACAATCAGACCATAGAACGTGTTTTATTGTTCAATTATTGTAAACCATCATGACAAACATATATATTAAGTAGATTAATTCCAGTTATTGTTACAAATCTACAAGGTTTGCAATTCCAGTCGAATACAAAATTAATATGAGTTGGCCATAGTACTGTAAATTATTTCATTTATTGTTTTTAATAATATTGGGTAAGTATATTGTTTCAAGGCGGTTTTTTTCAATTTTTATAATAATATTTTTAAACCTACATTTAATTAAAGTAAATCCACAAATTTGTAATAAGTGACGCACGGGTTGTTATCCCATTCTAGGATTTCATGCTACGTTGTTGTACAGGGTGTCCCGTAACTCTCTGGACAAAGTTATATCACGTTTTTGCTCTGGTCAAAACAAATATATGTCACAATATGAAAATGGGTCCCCGATGCTTAGTTTCCCATCTATCTGTTTGTATACGTTTTTTAATAAAAATATTAATATCTTAAAAGGTGTAAATTAAATTATATCAAATTTGACTCAAATATTTATGATAAGAAGACCAGTTACTGAAAAGAATGTAATGAAATTATCCTTAGTATTTTCAAAATGGCGGCCATTAAAACTCCTAAACTTTGAATATATTAAGAAGTAGCATTTTTCTCAATAATTATATAAAAGTTTTAGAGGGGATGTTCAGAAATCTAATGAAACTAAAATTATTTAAATCAAATAATAAACAACTCATTTAGAGCAGATTTACAGTGACAAGACATGGCCAACATTGAGAGCTGCCGTTTATTCAGTTTTTTGTGGCTATTCCCTGAAAACCTCAATTTGGGTCATGTCTTGTCACAGTAAATCTGCTCTAAATCAGTTATTTATTATTCGATTTAAATAATTTTATTATCATTAGATTTGTGGTAAAATCCTCTAAAAACTGTTATTATTTTAATGCCTGAGAAAAATGTTAGTTTTTAAGATATTCAAAGTTTAAAAGTTTTAATGGCCGCCATTTTAAAATACTAAAGACAATTTCATTATATTTTTTTCAGTAACTGGTCTTGTTATCGTAAAAACTTGAGCCAAATTTGGTATAATTTAATTTATTACTTTTTCAGATATTAATCTTTTTTATAAAAACACATACAGACAGATAGATGGGAAACTAAGTATCGGTAGACCCATGTTCATATGGTGAAATATATTTGCCTTGACGTGAGTAATAACGTGGTATATCTTTGTCCAGATAGTTACGGGACGCCCTGTATACATCTTCTACCGAACAACATAAATAGTATTTAAGCCTAAGTAACTTAGAAATGATTGGAAGGATAGAAATCGATTCGTGTTCTCAAAGACTTACAAACTTCCGACCACTTTGCTGAACTTTACATCATCGCTGCAAGGATATACCGCGCGAACACCAGATATCCAGGAAGAACGATATCTCCCTTTACATTCTGATCTATGTATCTGTTGGGAATAAAGTGGGGTTAAAATATGCCAGTTTCAAGTTTCCGGTAGTTTTAAAATGCCAACCCGCTCTAGTTGCCGGCCATATAGCACGGCATGCGGCACCACGGCCCGACTGCGGCCGGCCAGGTCAGGTTGCCGGCGTTATATATAGAGGCACACATTTCATGGTACAATGAGCCGGCCTCGTGATTGCGTAGCCTCCTGATTAATATTTATCGATTAAATGTTCCACAACTGGATATTAAATGAACGCCGTGTCACATGTTCGCATGACTTACATTGCAAGAAATCATTCTCAATTAAATACTGAAATGGGTGCGAAAAATACAGGGAACAGCTAAGTTATGCCTGAGCACCCCGGCCTACAAGTGCACCATTGTATGTGCTGTGAGATATCTCTGTAGAGGTTTAATGATTTTTCAACTTGGCTTCCACAGCCTTGTTCAACCATTAAACTGTCATTACCTTTTTGGAATACTATGTACTCGTATAACATTCTACTATACTTATATGGCCAGCTGCATGTTTCAGGTACAAACTTCGTATTCAATATTTAAAGTAAAAAACTAGTAATTCTTATTAATTGATTTTTTTTATTATTTGTATTGAACTAATAGGAGCTCAATTAGTATTTCAATCTATCTGGGGGCTTGTTCAAAAAAGTTTCTATTAGTTCCCAAAAAATTATTTTTGTCCTTTTTTGTTCTCTTAAGGCAAGAATTTAGAAGATTGCACCTAGTCCTATAAAGAACTTTGTGCCTTTGTGCTGCTTCCGGAGTGACAGGATATTTTAGATGACTAAGGTTGGGAGTAGGGGCCGCCTCCTGTCGATATTCATGAGGAAAGGTTTAGGGCATTAATATCAAGTCATGTCCACTAGGAAGAAGAAGAAGCCAGCTTTGAATCAGCCTCTCCAGTCAAAGCAGGCAGGGGGTGGCACACCCTTATGTTTAGACTGGCAAGAACCTTTGACACTTAGGGGACGAATCCTACCAACTCCAATAGTCACCTCCCGAGTAAGACTAGACCTATCGAATTGCCCACATTTAAGTGACACATCGGTTTTTGCTGTGTTCAGTGTGGGTTCAACTGGAAGGTATGTATCTAGAAGGTATAAACCAGCCAGAAGTAGAAGTAAACCGTCATAGGGAAATATTTTTGTCCTTAGTTTAAGTTTGTTGTGGACGATGTAAACATGATTTTCCGGACATTTGCCATAGTTCAATTACAAGTCAAATGTGAGTGTGTAACTAATGTTTTGTTGTTATTAAGTGCATGATTTAGAAATAGTGTGCTTGGTGCTGATATACAAATGGTTGCTTATGCGTTTAACAATGCTCCGTTATGGTTTGTTTATTTTAACCCAGATTGTGACAGGTTATTTATCCACCTGAGGAAGACATCAGATTACAGATTTCGAGACGCTGTGTAGTATTTGTTATGCCTTAATCGCGTATGGTGATTTTGCGATCGTGCTTCATCAAACAATACTTAATTTTTATAAATTCTAAATTTCCTTGAAGTCCTTTATACTCGCGACTTACTTATCTACTGCAGTTCAATTTTGAAACCTCAAAATTTCCAGAAAAATTACATTATTAATTTATTTTTGGACATTTTTTTCTTCTTGTAAGAAATTAAATTCGTCGTTGTAAAAGATCTGACATGTAATTATGTCTTAGTGAACTTCAAATACATCCTTCAAATAAATCGAAGCCTTAATGTGTTCTATTGTAGCGTATAAATTGTACTGTACTGCATTTGTAAATCGCAATATAATCATTACACTACAAGGTAGGTGTACGCCACAACGTGTCGCATATCGAGGTTCGCTGAGGTGGTATGCAAAATTCCAAGTCTATAATTCATTTTTCCTCGAGATGACCCACGGACCGGCACACAATCATAAACAAAATAAATCTTTACACCCCCACAGCAGTCAAAAGGATCCTGTCTCACCCTCTTGAATGATAAGGTTCAATAAACCTCAACAAAATTCCATGATTGGACATGCACCATCATAGAATTCATTCTTATCTACGTAGAAATAAAGTTTCATGCAAAATCGAAGCCTAAACATGAAATCTTTCTTGAGATACCTTTCACGTGATATATTCACATTTTCGTTAATTAAGTTGGGTTTCATAGCGGTGTTAAGTAATAAAAGCCTACACAAAAATCACAAAGCGATTAAATTGTATGTGTTGGACTACTAGTTTTAAAATGTCACATGTTAAAATATAATTTACTTATATTTAGTTTGTTTACAAATTTATCTATTCTGATATTTTCTCTTTTCCAACATGGTTACTAATAAGACCAATGCAAAAATGTTATTAACGCTCAGCCAAAGCTAAATCCTGTGGAATAGTAAGCACCATCATCAAACTCAGTGTTGTCTTTTGGAACATTTGTTTTCGAGATATTTTTCGGGCAGACAGACAGAAATGAAATTCTTATAGCCACTCGAGTGATAGGCTTCGCTAACGCTCAGCCAAACAGTCAATACGAATAATCCAATTAAAAGTAACAAATACTTACATATTCACTCGATTACAGGTTAAATATTTATGGAGGTGTCGGTTGCAGATAAGGCGTTCCAGTGTATGTAGAGGGGTGTAGATTATTATTTATGGGTTTTGTACTGCTATAAAAGTCACTAAATCAATAAGTATAGTGATGTGATGCATCGTCATCACTGTTCTTGTAAAATAACATAATCATTTTTATTATAATCATCAACAATATAAAAAGCTACATGTTAAAAACACTACTAAGATATTCCATAGATCTCAAGATAAGCTGCACGATGATAATTTAAAATCAATCCTGAACTTGGAACGAGCCAATTGAATACAAATTTATAAAGGATTATTTAAGAAACCAAAGTTCCCGGATAGTGTCGTTGAAAGTGTTACCTCCCTTGGGCTCTCTCCGCCTCCTTGGCCAGAAATGTGTTCTTTATCACTCTTGAGTCAAGAGATAAGCCATAGAATAACTGTAAAATTTCCGTGATCCGTGTAAATAAAAAGAACTAAATAGGTTGATTAACTTTTTCTATTTTATATCAGAACCCCCCATGGTCCCACTTGACTGAAATCGTGGACTTGACGTTGTGATCAATCCTAAATTCACTATTTCAGGACTCTTCATTAAGAAATATCACAAAGGGTGTCACTGATAAATATTTATTGTTTTTAACAAATGAGAATTCCCCTTCCACCATTAGCAATAAGCGTGAACAATATCGAAGTTGGGTTAAGAAATACGCCATAGATTCACGCCTCGTTTGGATGCCAGTAAGAAGTGAGAAGAAAGTTGGAAGAAAGTAATAAAACAGACGCTTCGGAATGAAAAATGGTTCACAACGTCACCTTACAGCCAGACCTAAAGAGTATTATTTCTTTTATATAATGCAACAGTTGCGAATTCTGCTTAATGATCCTAGTACTGATTTTAGTGAACCGTCTAGGTTTGGCATTCGTTTAAACTATGCTTAACGTTTTTGTTAAAATTCCAAGATCATATAACATAACATACTGTTTTGGGAAATATAAAAAAAACTTTTAAATTACTAACCTAAGGCTGCGATAATGGAAGAAACTCAATGGTCAAGTAACCAATCGTATGAACTTCATGAAAGTTCAATCGAATATAATATTATAGATCTGCTTATCCGTGAAATATCGTACTGAAATAGCGTGTTGATATTATAACTCCTGAACCGGTACAATGACCGACAACTGACCTTTATATTACACCATTATTGAACAATTGAAAGGCGGGACAGCGCCACGGGCGATCGCCACGAGTCTTGCAATAGACGTCAGGAAACTGGCGATCAGTTACACGTTTTACATTCACTTCTTGACAGAAACTGACACGTCCGAGGTGAGAATCCCAGCTACAAATTATGGACGTAACGATATGTTTTACTACACCTTGTAAACCCGAGACGCCGGGATCTATGGGATGTGGGGAGGACGACCGCGTCCGAGCCGATGTATCGTAATTTGACTGAGTGCGGATTACAAGCCACAGTGGACGCAACTGGTTTATAATTACGGAGAAGTTTGCAAGACTGTAAGAGAAACTTTGCCGTGAATGTTTTACTACTCCTTGTAAACCCGAGACGCCGGGATCTATGGGATGTGGGGAGGACGACCGCGTCCGAGCCGATGTATCGTAATTTGACTGAGTGCGGATTACAAGCCACAGTGGACGCAACTGGTTTATAATTACGGAGAAGTTTGCAAGACTGTAAGAGAAACTGTGCCGTGAATGTTTTTCCTCGGAACCATCCCGTCCGCTGTCGGAGACAACATTCTGCTCTGACCAGGTTTTGTTCCCCGCAGGGTTTTTCCTGCAATTCACCGCTCCGTGTTTTGTGCCCCTTTGATTGATACATAGCGTTTGTTCTAATTGAATTTCAACACAGTAGTCGCTTTCTCACACAAAAGCACTTCTTCGGAAAAGGTCAAAGTTCGCCTTCAAAGTTTTCTCCACCAACGACGATGTTGCGTTATTTGAGCATATGTTCGGACTTATTGGTGTTTTACTATTCCTAATTTGCCTCATGGTAACAGTACGCTTTCTCTGACGATTTAACGACCAAGTACCCAAATCCACATGTAACCCGACACATCTTAAAAATCGAGCCTTTCTCGATCTGTCCATCTATCTGTCTCTTCTTCAATGTGTGTGATAACTCTGGATAGAAATGTCCTAGAGACTTGAAACTTGGTATCCTGGAAGTTCTTCCTTTTTCTTCATTGTCCAACTACTGATCTTAGGGCTAAATGTTCAAAGGGCAGCAGCAAAGTTACTGTTTGGGAATGCCACAGATACCTTCGATACTCGGTTTATTTAAAGACATGTTTGGATTTCTTTGTAAAAATAAGTTTTCTTTTACTACTTCATCGCTTGCGTTATGATATCAATACACTTTCACTGAGGTTCCTAGAATAAGAGACTAAATCAATATACCTTCGATACTCGGTTTATTTAAACATATGTTTGGATTTATTTGTAAAAATTAGTTTTCTTTTAACTATTTCCTCGTTTGTGTTTTGGCATCAATGCGCTTGCTCTGAGTTTCCCGGAATAAGAGCCTAAAGGAATATTATTTGTCACCTAGGTTCACTCGTTAAAATGAAATAGCTTTCAAAACGTAGTCCAGTGCATAGTGCAAACTGTAACTAAAAAGCATTGGTAATATGATAAAATCATTCGCAACTGTACAGCAATAATTTTACCAATTAATAATTCACATTGACAATTATATAAGTATTTTTGTAGTTAATTAAATTGAGATTAATTTTAGTTTGAGCTGTTTTTTTTCAAAGCAATTATTATGATTACCAAGTTATAAATAGTTTTCAGTTCATCATCTTCAATGCCCTTATGTTTTATATAAGAAATGCACTTTTAACTCTAATCAGAGTGTCCCGTAACAAACTCTCTGGTCAAAGGTATATAACGTTATTGCTCAGGTCCAGAGAGTTTCCCCACATGTCTCTCTGTACGTGTTGTATTTTTTATCTGAAAAACTAATAGATTAAATTATATCAGATTTGGCTCAAATGTTTATATTAATAAGCCTTATTACTGAAAATAATATGATATTATCTATAACTCCAAATTGAGGTTCTCAGCGAATAGTTAATAATACAAAAACTGAATAAGCGGCAGCTCCAAAATATCTTATGCCTATTGTGCTTAGATCCGAGTTCTTTTATTTAAAGCGATAAAGTACATTAAGATGTGTTGCTACTAAGTAAATTTGGTTTTATCTAAATAAATTTTAAAAGCCAAGAGATCTTGTAAAAATGATTAAAAACATTTAAAAAAATATTTATTAAATTAACAGTAACGGACTGCTTTATTTTCATGTAATGCTTCCTTTATTAATAACAACTGTTAAAAGAACAAAAAATAATGGTTAACCATTAAGTAACCATTTAAAATAATGGTTACTTTAACTAGGTTACCTGGTGCCTTTTATAAATGATAAGCAACTAGCACAATCTTACAGTAATGTTCAGAAAACGATGTTTTTATAACTGGAAACAGCATAGACCAGCTGTTTTATCGGTATAGCTTAATTAATTATTGTAGTTAAAAATAAATCCTAAAACAACAAAGGTTCAAATAAATGCAATAAACATCAAAATATATTTGACACTACACTATAATTAAGTAAGCCTGAAATGTGTGTATTTAAATTCTTTTGCACTGCATAACACAAAAAGAAACAATAGATATTCTGGAGCTATTCAATCGTAGGTGGTTGGTCGTCGAGTGCAGACCTATTGTCACCTGTATTCTGTAGTTCAGTTTTAATAATTTGTGTTGTGTTTAGTTTTTATTAAGTGCATGCTTTAGAGTTAATGAAGTTGACACAAAACATTGTAGTAGTGATTCCTTACTTATGCGTGTCACAACGCTCTGGTTTGATTTTTTTATTTTAACCTAGTTTGTAATTATATATTAGATTAATTATTTACCTGAAGACGAGGTCGGATTGCAGATTTCGAAACGCAGTGTTACTGGATTTTTGTATCAATGAACGATGGCAAATTTTCGGAAAAAATCATGTTTCCTTCACAATCCTTCCATCGTCAAAAACAAATTTCAAACAAAGAATTCTGAAGCTGTCGTTTATTCACTTTAGTATTGTTGGCGATTCTCTGAGATACTCAGTGTGGGCCATGTTTTATCACAGTAAATTTGCTCTAAATCAGTTATTCATTATTAGAATTAATAATTTAGGTGGCCTTAGAGTTGTGATAAAATCTTCTAAAAAGAATGTTATTCTTGTAATTCTTGAGAAACATTGTTTTTTTTTTTTTTTTTTTTTTTTTTTTTTTTTTTTTTTTTTTTTAGATATTTCAAGTTTAAACGTTTTAATGGCCACCATTTTGAAAATGTTAAAGATAATATAATAATATTTTTTAGTAACTGGCCTTATTAATATAATCATTTGAGCCCAAATTTGGTGTAATTTAATTTTAAGATATTAAGTTTTTGTAAAAAACACATACAGACAAACAGATGGGACACTAAGCATCGGAGACCCATGTTCATATGGCGAAATTGATTTTTTTCTTGACCTGAGCAATAACGCGGTATACCTTTGTCTAGAGGTATCATTATAGATTTTATTAATTTAGTGATGTAATTGATCATAGGCATCGAAAGGGACTAAGCAAATCAAAGTATTTAAATTAATGACGTTTCTTATCAAAACAACTGCAATGAATTTGTATTGTATTTAATCAGGTCAGACTAGATATACGGTGAAAAATTGAAACGTTCCTACTACTTTAGTACAATCATTTCTGATTACGAGAGGGAGTAGAATGACGTACATTATTTGCTGAATTAAATAATTGATGACATATCTAATTAGACATAAATGGTTACAGCTCACCTATGTATCGACCAGTTGAGATATTCGATTTAGTTGAAATATGCCTCTCATGTTGCCATAATAGGTACTGACTGACAGTTCCAGTAAATGAAGAACCGTGCAGGAATGCCACAATTCCACGTCCTGTGGAGGCACAAAGAGTGTATTGCCCATTGCTCACCCAACACAACGATTTGACTTAACCACCGGCAAGAGCCTTGGTGTTGTGAAACTATCTTAACCTAAATACCAGCTGTTATGTTGGTCACTTCTAGCCAACACCATTCGTGTAAAAAGTCAGCCATGACGGGCTGCCCAATGACGCGCGGTATATCGTGGGTAATGTGATGCTGGGAGCCATCTGTTGGCAAGACTGGGACTGCGAGATAAGAGAAATGGACAAGAAACGGAACACAAGCTAATCGCTTTCTCACGGTTAGTTGCTGCATTGTGTAATTAAAATACTGTGCAGAAAAATGAAAGCGCCAATACCAAACCCTTTTACGTTTTTCAAATAAAAATACTGTAATACATCAACATAAAATTAGAGTCATTAATTTATTTGTATCACTACCAATTATAATTCTCCGAATTCTAAAGAACTCACGATGTACTCTTCCTCAACTCTCCTGTCATTTTACTTCTTAATAGATGCCATTTCTTAAGAAGAAGGCTTATGATTAGACACGCATTACTCTACTCAACTCAGGCTTGAAGCCCAATATCTTAGATTGGGTTGATATAGTCTCCTTTGCTACAGATTTGTCATTCATTCACAATAGGAAACTTTGGTTATTTGTAAGCTGTCAGTATTGCTGTTAAACGGTGATTGTAGAGCAAGTAAATAGACAATCGTGCTACTTTTTTTCCCGCAACACCGGATAAAATTCTACAAGTTCTCAGTTTTAAGTTTTGGAAACTGATAGTTCCCTTCCATTGGATGAACTCATTATTAAGATACAATTAGATTAACTAATTTATTGGTAACACCTCCAATTCTAATTCTCAGAATTCTGAAGAGCTCACGGAGATATCTTTTTCAAATCTCCCGTCGCTCTCCCTAAATTACTTTTTATTAGCTGCCCCTTCTTAAGAACTCCACCCCCTCACCTTACTCAACTCAGGCTTGAAGCACAAAGTCTTAGGTTGGGTTGCTATCGTCTCATTTGCTACACATTTGTCATTAATTTACAACAGGAAACTTTGGGTATTTGTAAGCGGCCAATATTGTTGTTAAAAAATGATTGTATGCCAAGTAAAGAGACAATCGTTCAAATTTTTCCTACCACACCGGATAAAATTCCACGATTTCTCAGTTTTAAGTTTTGGAAACTGATAGTTACCTTCCAATGGATGGCGAACTCCTGTGTTTTCAGGTTTTGGACTGATCCATCCAGTTGTCCTCTTAATAACTTGAGAAAGAGTTTCTATGTTAGTAGTTATAGATTTTATTCAATAGCTTTAAGTTTAGGTGTAAAATTCAACGATGATTAATGCATAGACTCATGTTATCTTTTCAAACTATCCGTCGCTAATTCATTTTAATGTAAATAAATACTGTCTATCTACAACGTCCAATTTAATAAATTATCAATTATTAAGATTGTAGATTAATTGGGATTGGTCAAGGATAAGAATTACCTTCCAAATAAATCCATAAAAAATGATCAATCAAAAAGTTGTGTAGAAATAAATTTAGTTCTCTACAACTTCCTATTTTACAACTTTTTTGGGGAATGAAGACTTAAGCTTACGGAAGACAGAAGTTTGAAACACACACACACACACACACACACACACACACACACACACACACACACACACACACACACACACACACACACACACACACACACACACACACACACACACACACACACACACACACACACACACACACACACACACACACACACACACACACACACACGCTTATTTTTTATTTATAATTATTATATGATTGTTTTTATATACGAATCGTCGATAATCATGAGTAATCCACGATATTCATGATTATCTAAAACTACTAAAACAAAAATGTCGAACTAAATTACGTTAAGGGTATTTAAAATTACAGTAAATTTCGTTTGTTTTTAAATCTTAAAAAGGAATAATTTAATGATGAATAAAAAACTGTTTAGGTTATTTATATTTATAAAATGTAACAAAGAAAACGATTCTTTGGTATTGTACGAAGACCACTCTATCCCTATATATTAATTTTAACTACTCGATATAAGTAGGTAAATACATACATATTATAAATAAAAAAAGTTAAAGTTAACCTTTACGAGTGCTCACGTGATCTGACCTTGAATTAGGGTACTATAACTCGAGGGATTTTTTCTTTTTACGCCGGAAGTACGGCCACCGTAGGTCGCACTGATCGCTTGGAGCATTTCCGATTGGTACTTATCCGTCTTCAGATCACGTGTTTACATTATTGTGAGTACTACTAGAAACCTAAATAATTTTACTTTGTTTTAATTAAATTAGTTTTAAACAATATTGTTATTCTGGAAAATAAAAAAAAAGAAACAGCTGGAATTAGAAATATCAATAGATCTAATGTTTTAATAATCGATAGTTAAATATATCTAATCGATAGTTGATTTAATTGTTGTGGTGGCCACTTATTATACTGCGGCCATAAACCATTCCTCGTACCCCGTACATCCTGTGGGATAGCCTCTTCACGAGAACTAAGCTTTTCAATACTATCAATTTTGTTAATGTATGAATAGGACGTAGGTACAAAATTATGCTAGCCGACAGGACGGAATGTTGTGACAGAATCGAACCAGGTAGATTTCAAATAATATTAATCAAGGACGAGCGGACGAGAACCACGCCGCCGCGCCAGTCCCGCCAGGACGTGCAGCCACGCGCCTCTATGTCGCCGTTTTTTCCACCGGTGATCCAATTTGTGTATTATAAGGTGTCGACGAAATCAGAGCAATCAGCTGGCCGAGCGACGTAAATGGCCGCTCTGATTGGTCGGCTAATGAGTCGACCTGACAGAACATGTTGCCGCCACAATAAAATCACTTCGTCAGACACTGCGCAATCCCTCGTTTGACTCGGTTTGATACCCGACAAGAAACTGATATGTATAACAGCGGCAGACGACTGCCCTTGACTCCAGAGATAGTAAATGACAGCCCTGATAAGGTAAAGAATTTCGTCTGAAATATAGTCAAGAACTGTTATACGTTTTTCGTACAGTTAAACATTATTTAATTCATGGGCAACATGCTGTCTTTCTATATTTATATCAGTTTCGTAAAGATCTAAAATTAAATATATCTAATTTCTGTGTCCAAAGACATAATTTCAATACAATAAAAAATTTCAGTTTTGGACCATGTAATGATTGTTATTGTACACAAATTCAATGTTATTAGTACATCTAACTCTACCACAAATAGCTAAATAACTAAAATTCTTGTAGAATTGAAACAGCGAAAGTGCTTTATTTCATTAATGTAATGGGTAAGATATGTATTCATTACAAAGATTATAAAGCGTAGCGCTAGAGAAGGACAATATTTTGTTATAGTAACTGTAGTAATGTTCCCAGGAGAGTTCCCGTCTCTCTGGTTCATACGTTCCGGTTAAACCTACACTGGGAATCAAAAACCGATCCGTCACTTAACCTCTAATGGATGACCAGGAGCAGCACATCACTAACCACAAATGTTGAAACATTGCTGATTATCCAATCACTACGGAATGAGCAATGAAGTGTAATCAAGAAGGGATTGTAATCAAGTGCAATGAAGGGTTTCTTCAGTTTTTGGCCTAAGTGAAAAAATCAAGAAAACTCTACTAAGTTCAAATGCTAACTAACAACCTGCCTTAGGAAAATGTAAAAATATATTAAATGTATTTTTAAATTTGAAAATTGGATGTTAATCCTTCCGTTAATATAACTGTATTGTAGCTATTCCATAGCTTTCATACGGGTGTTTCAAGCAAAATAAGCCAAAAACCAAACTAATGGTCTATCTCTTTCCATTTACCGTCTAACTCTATGTATGTGCTTTGCATAAAAAAAATCAAACTTTCAAGAATATCAACAAACTGTAACCAACCTTTAATAGACTCTTTGAGTGTACAAGATCTTTCAATAAAAAAAGGTTTGGTGGAATTTGCAATTTAAATTTTGAATTGTGTCAATGTAAACTAAAATATCTTAAAAAGTGTTAGTTTTACAACAATGGGGCAAAAATAGCTTTAGGTAGAAAATGTATCAAGTCAAATCGCACTTTAAATGTTGAAACCGGGCAAAAAATAACGGACTCGCTGCACGTTTAGTTCGACCGTGCGTGTTTAATATAAAGTTTCTTCACAATAAGTAAAAGTTCAAAAATTTAAGAGTGTAAATTAACTCACTCAAAATAATTTACTAGCTGAAGGAAACAGGATTTTTTTCGGACATTTGCCATCGTTCAGTGAAACAAGAAATCAGTAACACAACGTTTCGAGATCTGCAATCTGATCTCTTCTTCAGGTAAAGAACTGACCTAATACATAATTACAAATTAGGTTAAAATAAACAAATGTTACCAAAGCGTTGTGGCACGCCTAAGTCAGGAATCACAACCGGCATGTTGTTTGTCAACTTCACTAATTCTACAAACATGCACTTAATAAAAAAAAACTATACACAACACTAATCATTAAGACTGAACTACGGAATACAGGTCACAATACGTCTTCATTCGTCTACTAACCACCTACGACTGACGAAGACCTGACTTAGGCGTCGATTTCTTGTTTCACTGAACGATGGCAAATGTACGGAAAAATCCTGTTTCCTTCACAATCCTTCCATCGTCAAAAATAACCTTCAAACAAAGAATTTACTAGCTGTTTCTTGTTCCATTGTTGAACTGTGAGCCTTTTTGAGATTGGACATACATGACCAGACGAAACTTATAATAAATCAGTTATTTTTCTCCGATTTCAAATTTTGTTACACAGTAAAGTGTCATTTAATTTAACTATAAGCTCTATGCAAAAAGTTATTTTTTCACTTTTTGTAAAACCAGCAATTTTTAAGAAATTTCATTTTATAGGTTTCAAATGGCTGAACGTTTTGAAATATGATTTGCAAAGTTTTTTATTGGTAGATTCTGTCTACATAAAGAGTTAACAAACATTAAATTAATAAATATGATTTTAAAATAAATCACAAACAAAGATAGACACAGACAGACGATAAAATAAAAGAGAAAGACCATGTATTTAGTTTTAGGCTTCTATTGATCCATGGAACAATATCCCAAAGTTTCTATATAAATATAACTATATATAGTTTCTATATTATAGTAGGAGTTTTTAAACACCTTGTATATAGTACATATCTTCAACATAACTTATGTAGTTTCGTCAATCCTATTCAGTAATAGAGCAATAATAACAATAACTTCTTTTAGTGATATCAGCGATAAGGGGTTTTTGAAAGTTTTCACTGACGAATATAAGGCCATATGTTAAGAACAATTTTCGTGCGAGCTTGAAGGATTTCGACTTAATCTGACCAATCATTATCGTGTAAATAGGGCAAAGAAACATTCAGTTATCGGCCGATACGTGAAAAAACCTCGTTGAATATTCAGGCACACATATGTCTCATTTAAATTTGGTACTTAATACTTAATTTGAACAAGGTTCGTAACAACAGTTATTGAATACATAATCTCCTCAACATCAATGCAAATTAATATTCTTAAGGAATAAAATTACTGTTGATATGAATTTAATCTTAATCAGTCTTTAGCAAAGATTAGTTTCATTTTTTGTCATCTCAGCCCAGATTAGTTGTGATAAAAATAACTTGTGTTTTGTGTATTAATTTTCTATTAGATTAATGCATTTCAATAAGTATAGCTTTGATCTGAAATAAGCGTAATTTGTGTTATTGGTTTATTATTTATAACTGTAATAAGATGTAAAGTAGTATCAATAATAGTGTACCAATTGTCATTAAGTCAAAATGAACAGTTCCGTGTTGTGAGGAAAACATCTGATAAGAACAATAGATCTGTGACAAATAAGGCCTATGAAATTAAACTGTACAAAATCACCGTTATTTCAAAATCCTGAAAAGAATAGTTAGACTACTTTATTGTTGTTTAGTTACATCACAGTCTTAGAAATGTACACATATAATTTAGGCCGGATCTCAACCTCCAAAATAGGTTAAAGAATATAAATTCTAAGAACCTACGGCAAATACAGGAGTTCAAACGCTGTAATGCAACAAAACGGTAGAATTTGGACACCATTTCCTATATGAAGCCAAACTTAAATGATAACAATTCAAGTTTTATGAGAGCTATTAATAGGTGTAATGGAAGTCATACATTACTACTGGAATTGTTTAGGTTTTACGAGTTTTAAATATCCTAGATTTCAACTATACAAAAATTTAAAATATTCCGAAAAGTGACAACAGTAACATATTTTTGAAAGGGTACTTCTTTAATAATCATGGATACGATTTGGATTTGCTAAAATTTTAACGAGGTAACAGAAAAAACGTCTTTGAATCCGTACAACTTCGACATTTTGGACTACCCTGAATACACGAAGCGAATATATTAATAAGCTTTCAAAGTGATCAGTGAATAGAGACCTTTAACATGAGTTACGGATTTTACATTTGAAAATCTCTAAAAAATTTGCCCTATCACCCAAAAGTGCCATTTGGAGAATTTTTGGGTGTTAAAATAATTTCCCCGAATTCCTTTGGGTCGACATTTATGTGGGTTTTCATTAAAACGAAGATATTGGTTTCTTGGTTTAGCCGCTATATAACGCGGACGGGTGGTCTGCTCACTCTGTATAGTTTGTGACTTGGGTGGAACGTTATTAAGTTTTCTGTTACTTGACAATAACATCATGTACTTTCCTAGGCAAATGTTTGGACACAATGTTGATTCGGCTGGGGTAATGATGAAATACAAACAAGTGGTTTCCAAACTGGTACAATCGTATTAAAAAAAAGTTTTACTCCCATACAATTAAAAAAAAGTTCTCTGTAGAAAAAAAAATTAATATTCTAAAAGAAATCATTTCGATATCCTCAGATTTCGACCTTAATCTCCATTAGCGCGGCTGTCAATTGATTTCTTCCTGTGGAGAAATTTCTGTTTATTTTAAGAGAAACCAGACTGTGTGCTTATACAGTGTAAATTGACTCCGAGAACCTAGACAATATTGTTCTCATATATAAAATATCACAGAAGGGAGCGATATATTTTTTATGTTTAAAGTAAAGTAATGTCTTATTTTACCAGGTGAAGTTAGGGCTAAGAAGCCCTCTCTAACACTTATCCTGAGGACCAACGCCTTAAAGCGACTTCCGAACCACCACCAATGGCCGGGCAGGCGGGCTGCTTGCAAGCACAGGATCGTTTAGCGGTCATCCATCCAAGCAGCAGCCACGCTCGGCGTTGCTTGATTCGGTTATCTCGCGATAACCGCTGTACCCGCTACACTGCGCCATTGGCAATGTAATACAATACGTAGTTTGCTTAAGTTACATACAGTTTAAAAATGAGTAATTTCATTCCATAATAGTACTGTAAAAGCTTTTGGTCTTAACATCAACAGTTTTCAACTACTTTGGTTACAAAGTTGCTCCAAAAATACTATGTCAAACTCTGTATAATATCCAAATTATAATTCTTATTTACATTAGTTATCTGTCAGCACAATCAAAAAGCACACACTAACGCTTAACAAAATGATCACTCGCAGCCTAATTTTTACAATGAAATACGTGCATCATTAGTTCGGCATCTCCAGTCGATAGTAGAACCTCTAAAATATTTTAACGGATAAAAATAACGAGACTCCGACAAAGATAGAGGAATGTCGTCCAATGACCGGCGGTCGTCACCGGTCACCGGTGGACTGGACACAGACCGGTGACCGGTGCGAACGACCGCGGCCTGCACGTCCACTCCTCCACATTCGTCTTGGTGTCCGGCCAATTTATTGCCGTTTAACAAACGGTCAGTAGTCGGATTAGCGGAACGAATTTCGATAAGGCGCAGTCATATAAATAACAATTCAATCCAATTAGGCGCAGCCGCTGTGATTAATTGGACAACAACTGTCGTGTCCGGTATCAGAAGCGGTGTCTTCATTAATTGTGCTTTATGTGTATATGCAACCTGTGGCGAAGCGTTTCACAGGTAGCAGCACTTTCACTCGCTACCTCCACTAGTGCCCCGCGCCGCAGCCTAGCAAGTGCCGAGTTAGCGGGACATGAGTTATTGTGTATTCCCACCTTTTCAAAATTCACCATAAAATAACTTCTTGTTGGCAGAATAACATCGTGAGGAATCAGTGTATCTAATATCTACAAAAACATTTGCACAGAATTCGTACTTTCCAATATCCATTGTTATTACTTTCAAAGTATAAGGGATTAGATTGACTACACATTTAAATATACAAAAATATTTATTTTGTATAATGAATGGATTATTCTTTTAATTTGTGCAAGCAAATTAGGCAATTTTTGTTAATTATCTCTTTTTAAATGAGTCAATGGAGGGAGTCTTAATTCTACGTTCATTGCCATATTGTCGAAGTACCCTCTTAAACCTGCCTCATGGCTTCAAAGTACTTGCAATCTACTCTAGAGTACAAAGTTTTCTGTACTCTATAGGTTGATGGCCTTTAAATACATTTGATATTTTATACATCTTTAAATATGTGTGTATCTTCCCCTTGCTACCATTTGGTTTCTAAAATCCCAAACTTCCAACAGTGCTTTGTTTGAAATTCAAAACACGGAAGGACTGTGAGGGAAACCTATTTCACAAGAAAGGAACAGGATTGTGTAGTGTTACTGATTTTTTTGTATCACTGAACGATGGCAAATGTAATTTGGCAATTTATTTGTTACAGAGTATAATAATCTATTTCGACCGATTTAAAAATACTTTGAAATACGCTTTCACTGTATGTATGCACGAATTATGTACCATAGTCAAAACTGATTCATTAGACAAATAAAAATTGACAAATTCTTGTTCACTTATGTTATGTAGCGTAGTTCGACTATTATCAATAAAGTTAAATTTTTAATATACAATGTATTGCTAATAGTGATGTTTTGATCTTCGATCTCCTAAAAAATTTGCCTAAAACCAACTACTGTCGCAAGTGCCTCAATGCCATTCAATTAAATTAGATTCGTTGAATTACAATTGCGACTTTTCTAAATTAATGTGTGTAGCATAGTGTACCTTCCATTTTTCACGAGTTGTACGAGATTATCAGAAATGACTTAAGTAGTTAGATATATCTCTTTTATGTATCGATTTAAACAATAAAGTATCTAATAAAGATTCTCCTGGATAGCAAACTTTTACAGATATATCTCCGAAGAGCTACAATTGAATTTTACAAGTTATATACTGTTGTTAGAATAAAACAATATAAAGCATCTTGTAATACTATATTGTTCAGATTTTTAAGGCAGATGTTGAGAGAAGCCGTTTTAAACGCAACTCATTACCATATTACATTTTTTGTCTCGTTAAAATTATATCATGTCATATGTGGTCTATAGGTTGTGGAAGAAACAAAATTCTATTCAAACATAGCATGTGGGTCAGTTACTTAAACAACTCAATAGGGGTTAGGAACCTACTTAAGTTGAACTGTTAATTGGTGACTCTTTATAGGTATTTGTCAATCATAGATACAGAGAAATCTAGAGTTCCTTCACTGATTCTACACTGATATTCGGCCATAACTTAACGTGTGGTGCCTAAAAATTTAAAGTAAAAAATTAAAATATAATCTTTAATTTTTTCTCCAGTTCAGCAGATTTGCCTGGATGGTGAGGAGGTTATAACATTATGATCAGCTGACCGCGTGATTACGTCTGTCATGTTATACTGCACACAGACGTACACGCCGGAGACTCGCTACAACGTCACGTCCACAACTGCTTATTAAATCCCACAAATTCTGTGATATTGAAAACACAACAACGACTGCATTATTCATCAGCGGCAGTGGGAGTAGGGCGGTCTCGGCGGGCAAAAAATATCCACGGCCTTGTTCCCGCAAGCCCCCTGTAATTACAGCGTCAAATATTGATTTCCACACCATAAAGCGCAAACTGGGCAATAATTTTATTGTAAACTCGAGTATTAATTCATGAGGACATTAATTTACATGATACTCAGCCGTTCATAAGTCACGCACGATACTGTGTTTAGAGTCAAATCGGTGTCGCCGTCTGGCCGATTTTGTTTCAACGTTTCAATTACAGCTGGAGCTTCAAAGAGGGCATTGATTATTCAACAAGTATGTTTTTGAAATTGAAATTAAGGAATAATTATGTCCGTTTTTATATCCGACCAATTCGCTGAACACCACTTTTAATTACCGCTTTCAAAACTATCCTGTTGGCAAATTTATTATTTTTATGAAGCTGTTACACTACAAACAGTCTAGCAATATTTATTATTATAAATTTTAAGCCATTTTCAACTTTTTTAATGGGGAGATATTTCTAGGATAAAATTGTTACAACGAACGAGAAAGTGTATTTTCAGGGTAACCAAAGCTTTCATACCACCTCGAGATCTAACAATGTATTTATAAGTTAAATAATAAACTAATAAAGCCTCTCAAATAACCTCGTAGTATAACATCCTTGGAGAGTCGTCCTCGGTTCGTGGCGTCGCTGAGGGAGCACTATCTGGGGCGGATGGTTGGGGCGGGGTCGGCATAGGTCTCTTCGCTGCGGTTGCACTGGCATGAGTAGAGAGTGTGAGGATAGTGTGTTTCTTATATTCATTATATACAAGTACATTTTATTATTTTGCGTGTGAGTATGTGATTATAAATATGTTTATATACCTTTTTATCGTTATACATTTTTTATTTTATATTCTTAAATAAAGTTGTACTTCTTGTTGTTCATATTGAAAATGATTACAATAAAATATTTAGTTTTATTATTATTTAAATATAAAAATATTTTGTTCTAGTTTGTATATGAGGTTAAATGTAAGAAAGGGCCATGAGGCCCTAATTTCGCCTCAAATAAAGAAATATTTCATTTCATTCATTTCAAATGAGTCTGATTAAAAATAACTCGCACAAGAAAAGATACTGACGACCTCTCAACATAAAAACCTGCGATCTATTGTTTAAGTACCAAGTATGAAACACAACATAAGCTGTGGTGGAAAGGGTTGATTCAATGGGAAATGATGAGTGTACCTCAGATTCCAACTTCCGCTTGGTGCGGTATCTGAAGTCTGAGAGGTACAGACTTTGTGCACTTGATGAGGCAATGAGAAACTCCTTCATCTAGATTACACTGGATGGCTGCTGGGTGAATCAGACATATCTCTTTTGTAGTCTAGGCGTCTCGTGGTGTTAAAACGAAGCGACGAGTTCCTATTGAACGTCTTCATCGCCGAAATCTTTTTTTGGATCCCTTAAGACGGACGTGCACTCTAGATTACAGGAGTCAACTTATTTAACTAAAAGAATGAACAAAAATGGACAATAATTTACCAAAACTCTTGCGTTTTTAGCACATGATAATGTTATGTTACGAACATTTATAATAGTTAAAAATAACAGAAAAGTTTGTTACACGTTAAGATGGTAAACGTGTTTTGTCACTATTTATACCATCCATGTGTTTTAAACGATGATTGTACACATGAACGTGTCATGCATCATTAAGAATACTTCAATATAATTGTGATTAACATTTTGAAATTTCATATCAAATTATGGAAAATAATTTAGATAAAACGTACAATAGTCATTCCAAATGATTAGGAACCACTTAACACAATCTTGTTGCTATGAAACAGTACGCTCTGAGTAATTAAAACTCAAGATCAGTGATCTCACAAACATTAACAATCATTAAACATAACTGAAACTTTTTGGTACACGTAACGATGGTAAACGTCGGAACACTTTCGTCATCATTTATACCATACATGTGTTTTAACTATGATTGTACACATGAACGTGTCATGTATCAATAAGAATACTTTGTACCAAATGAGGATAACACATGGGGGTGGTGACTTCTGAGGTCGTAGTAATAAATACTGGAATTTTCAAAGTTTTCTTATAAGTTCAATTTAATTAATGAAACTTTACAAGCACCACTTTTAGTTGGTAAATTAAATGTATGCCTTGCCACGTTGCTGCCAATTAGAGTACAAGAACTAAAAATGTATATCTGATAGGTGGGCCTAAAATATCCAATGTTCTATGGAATTATGCCTACGATATTTTACTTTATAAAACTTTAAGATTTTACTTCTCTTCACAATATGTAGACTCACAACCCGGGCGTCGGCGTCTTGGCACGAGACATTGAAGCTGTAGTCTAAGAAGGGTTATTTCTAGTCGGTAATTACTACTAGAAGAGGAGTAGAAGTTATGAAAGTGGTAGACATCTACTCAAATAATACGTTAGCTCGCGGACATAGTACGCGAGGTGAAATCGGTCACGTAGTTGGGCTGCCACAAAGGGTTACAATAAAATATTCATACGCGTGCCAATTAGGTAGTTAGTCCGCCGATAATTTAGTTCCGGAACATTGGATAAAAAAATAATATTAAGTTGTACTGGCTAACTAGGTTGTGAAATGTTGCATTATATAAAATGGAACTAACTAACGGTACAACTTCAATATAATTGTGATTTTAATTTTGAAATTCCATTTCACATTATGGTAAATAATTGAGATGAAAAGGACGATAGTCCTCCGAAATGCTTGCGAAACACCTAACACAATCTTGTTGCCATGAAACGGTAGGGTGTGAGTAATTTAAAATTCAAGATCAGTGATTTTACAAACATTTACAATGATTAAAAATAACTGAAACTTTCTTCGTTACACGTAACGATGGTAAGCGTTGGAACATTTCCGTCATTATTTATACCATCCATGTGTTCAAACGACGATTGTACAGTTATGGGATATGCGTCATACGACATGTACGTGTCATGCGTCAATAAGAATACTTAAATGTAATTGTGATTCAAATTTTGAAATTTCATTTCAAATTATGGAAAATAATTTAGATAAAAAGTACGATGATCTTTCAAATTGATTAGGAAACATTAAAAATATATAATTGGCATCAAATAGTAGGCTGTGAGTAGTTTAAAGTTCAAGATCATGCGCGTTTTAATTTATCTGTTTTTGTCCTGCTTCAAGTGGTAAATAATTGAAGAATAATGCCACCTGAATTCTAAAGGAAGAAGAAGACATTTTAGGATTCGTGTGTTTACCGTCACCCCGGAGGGATATCTGCAGAAGAACACCAAAGACGGGCAATATTTGCATGTTGCACAAACCTGCCTCGTCACAGACCAACATGTTGACAACGTGTCTCGGAAGGCTCTTCAGTGAGCTGGCGCGGACCTCTCGACTTAGCATTACACTGGGAGCGTGTCACAGCAGGCAGGCAGCACGTGCACCGCGCACGACCCCATCTCAATGACAATACAGGCTTGTACAAACACTCACACTTAGATTACTGCCCGGGCTCCAGCTCTACTACTAGTAATTATTCTAATTGAAGTACGTGGACAGCTATGTATACGTTGACCAGGTACTGGAATGTTGGTATTCAGATAAGCTACTAGTATTTTTGGATTACATTGTAGAGTTTGAGGATCCTCAGCATGGAGCAATGGTAACCCTCATAGCCCACACACTTATTTTAATTTTCGAATGTATATATTAACTTCATCATTAAGAATGACACTGATTTTTAAATAAGTAGTAATCAGATGAATGATTTACTATTAATTACAAATTGTAGTTTTCTATATATGTGTAGGTCGTAAGGGTTGTTTCAATGTGAATGTTGAGTCCAGCTCACTTTCCTCTCAGTGCCGAATCTGGAATCTGATGCTGTCACAGAATTGTTCCTAAAATTTTGAAAAAGAACTCTTTTACTTCATTTTTATCTCTTCAGACGAACATGACTCCAGAAACATTGACATTGATTCAACCACCATATATAGCTACATTACATGTAAAAAACTCGGGTCTTTTTCGTTTAAGGCCCAGCACAAAAGACCCTAGCTTGCCTATTCAAATCTCAGATCACGCGATTCTTGCCCGCTGCGCAGCGCTTTGCGCTGCTTGCTCTTTTAGAAAAAAATTAACTCGAGTTTGCAAAGTCCAAGCCCATATCAACTCACGACTGCTTACACACACAAAACTCAGACAGAACTAACGCAGGTTTCATTACAGGCAAAAGATAACGGCGCGCGTTTATCACTGATAAGATAAGACGAGTTTATACTAGAAGTAGTACCTGGACTGCTGCCCTACGAACTAATAACACCAAAAAAACGATAAAAAATGCACTGTCAGTCAGGTATAGTATGTTTGTAAGGTGCTGGCCCTTAAACGAAAAAGACCCAAAAACTCGGTTGCTCCACAAAGAGATCTTGGCAGAATCATCTCAGAGTACTAGATTGTGCACCTGATGAGACAATGAGAATACCTCTTCACCTAGGTTACGGTACACTATATGTTGTAGTCTAAATGTCTCTGATTTCGGAACAGTGTAAAATATCCGTTATGAGCTTCTTTGACGCCGACTAATTTTGGATCTCTTCAGACGAAAAAGACTCCAGATTTCAGGAGTCAAGTCTATGACAGCGTTATAATCCAGACGCTACACCGAGAGTAAGAGCAGAACTCAACATTCACATTGTAAATTTCTATTACGGTTATACCGTGACTAACTTCAAATGAGGATGCAAAAATGTACACTTGCGTTATTGTATTAACTCTTCCCAATACTTGCAGGCAAAAGAAAGAAACATGGTAATTTTAAAATTATCGTACAGTGTAATGATAGACTTTAACTATTAAAAGAATGTGCTTTTAGAGAAGCTATATTTTACCTAAAAACCTATAAGAACAAGATGGTTTAAACTCTATAATGCTAGATTTTATCCAGAAGAAACTTTCTTATAGGATACAAAGTTCTTTAAACATTTGTCAGTAATATCACTCACTCATTTAGGTGTTTATAAAATGAAAACACAACAATCATACAGTTCTGCGAGTTTCACAGATGTTGAATGCATATCTTCGGCGCCATATCCTGAGAAATGTTTATTTTTTCATTAAAATAGTATAAAATATCTAACGAAGATAGATTAATATAAAGCCATACATAATATATTTTTTTAGCTATAGAGACAAATTGTTCTGAGACTTCTCTCTAAAAACAAATAAAATATTCTTATTAAATAAAAAGTTTATACCTGTTGACAATGAGAAAATATTCACGAAATCTTGCGATAAATCTCTCTTGCTCTAAATAATACACGGGCTCACATAACTAGCGCGACTTTCACCCATTAGTTATGCAATAACTCAAAACATTCCTAGAAAGTTTCTGGCCATTCCTACCACGATTTAATAAATCAAATATTTGACAGAGTTCCTCCCCTTCTTCCAGTCTCGGTAACAGCGGTAATGTCATATTTGCCCAAAAAACTAATTGTCTTGCGTAGTCTAGAAGCAGCATTGAGAAATAGACTAATTTTCTTTTTTTGAAGTTTGTTTTTGACGATGGAAGGATTGTAAAGAAAATGATTTTCCAGACATTTGCCATCGTTCAGTGATACATAAAAATATAAGTAACACTACGTTTCGAAATCTGCAATCTGATATCTTCTTCAGGTAAATAACTAACGTAATACTCATAATTACAAACTAGGCTAAAATAAACAAATACCAGAGCGTTGTGACAAGCGTGTCAGGAATCACAACCACCATGTTGTGTGTCAACTTCACTAACTCTAAAACATGCTCTTGATAAAAAACAAAACACAACACTAATTATTAAAACTGAACAACAGAATACAGGTCACAATAGGTCTACATTTCGGCGATCAACCAGATCTCGAAATGTAGTGTTACTGATTTTGTGTATCACTGAACGATGGCAAATGTTCGAAAAAAAAACCTGCTTCCTTCAGAATAACTTTACGTGAGGAAAATCTATTCAACTTCAAGGATTGATTAGAAATTCACTGGTTTCGTCATAAATCTATCGCATCAAGTTTATGAAAGTATCTTATTCTATTTCACTATTTTCCAAGCAGGATGGAAGTAAAACTTCAGTATACAAAATTATATATTCAATGTATTTTAACATTACTCTGACAATATTATATTTATAAACTTTGATAAGGAGGTGCCAATCACTTTTTAAGCCTTATCTCACCCGTCTTCATGGCTCACTGTCCTGTGTGAGGACCTCATCAAGCAGAATAAGGGGGGGCAGGACAGTCTATACAGTATATGGTCGACGGTGCTGATAAAAAGTGCAGCGGTCCAGACAGGATTTAAACCTGAGCTATCTCTAACTCAGACCCAACGTCCAACGTCTTAGACCACTTGGTAATCTGCACTCCCTGGAAATATTTCCATCTCCTTGGAATATCATATTGTTGGTTATTTTTTTAAGTAATAACAATTGGATTGAAATGGCTAAAGTCGTTAAAAACTTTTAAGTTCAGTGATAACCTTATCCAATCTGTGCGGGAGAAAGTAAGTTCTAAGGCAAGCTGGTGGCCAGTAACTGACTGGTTGTGGAGAAACAACCAGGAGAAGCTGCCGGTGTCCAAGTCTAGGAACAATCTGACAGGTTGCCAAGAGCTGAAGGTTAATGGGCTTGTAGCAGTGGCTAATTGTTTGGTGCTTGAATGGAAACTGGTAGGCCACAGAAGGATCGCCGCTGCGAGCTGCGTATACGATTAAACCGTTAGTTTTTGTGGTGGTAAGGCTCCATGACTATAGAGAATCTCGCTCTATGAAATATTCATGTGTCCACCACCCTTTGTCCGGAGTGAGTCAGCACGTCGACCTGGGCACACACCCTCGCGACAAAGCGACCGTCAAGAGTTGGGGTACTGATCTCTAGAATGATATCCTGTCCTAAATACCGTGAGGTACACTTTTCATGTTTATTAAAACTCAAGAAATGCAACTCAAATTTGGTTTATTTTTACGTTATGAAACGTTCATAATTTGTCATCAATTTCATTAGAATGATAATACATTAAACTCACGAGTCAGAAACGCGGACGTGAAACGAATAATTTTCCTTGCTCACAAATTTCACTTCAGCAAAAGGACTCAACAGTTCCTTCTTAAAATTGCACCCTTCATCCGTCTGTGCGTCTGACCGTCTTTGCTATAACTATTTTAGAAAGGTCCTAAAGACTTGCAACTTGGTAGCCTACATAGTCCTTGGCTCAAGGAAGAATTCTCAATAGTTTTTGGCATTAAAAGACCAAAGTGTAGCGAAATTTACAGTTTAGTTGATAAAAACTATTACATCTTTTAGGTAACCATAATAGCAATGAAAAAGCGCAGGATCAACACACTAGTAAACAGTATATTCACAAGCTAATCATAATAAGTTTTTCTGTAATAATATAACAACACATGTGATAAATTAGCGTTTTTGTTTTTGGATTTGTAAATCTAATAAAAAGCCTCAACAAGTTATAGTCAGTTTTGTCAGAAGTTATGTCAGTAAGGACATGCAATTACTAGTCCCTAGTCAGCCTCATAACTTTTTGCGCTCCTTTCATGAGCACAACTGAAAGTTTCCAATCTTAACTAGCACAGAAAAGAACTCTTTCGATAATAATTTTTCACTAATCCAGGAGAAGTTGCAGTCTGCTCAGTAAAGAGTTTTGTTAGGTTCTGCCATGTTCTTCGATACTCCGTTGTAAGCAATTTTATTACATCAGTAACAGCTATTTTTGTCGTAACTAATGATATTTGCCATATCATCATTTTATTACACTTCCTCATTACTTAACAATGCATCGCAATCAATTATCAATTAGGCTATATGCACAAGTCCATAATCACAGTTAAACTTACAGTGTATACATTCATTAAGTTAATCGTCACGCTGACCTCAGATACGGTACTGTTTTTAAACAGTCCTACATTAGAGATTCAATTATCTACCTCCAAACAATTTTACAAGCAAATCATGGTTAGATGATTTTTTAATCTGTGTTACTTCTTCCAGCTATTCGTGATCAGGCCATCGAGAATTTTAATCTGTATTGTGATAAGTGCCATCGAGAACTCTGGATGCGAAATAGCCAATTCTTACAATATTAGTGAGTTAAATCAGTTACATCTATTTTCAAAAATTAAAAGATACATTTTTAACTCCACGGGTCACTCCAACTCCCCTTTAAAGAGCGGAGGGTCGGACTTCTCAATTTAGCGAGCAAAATAGATTGTGAATAAATGAATGTCTTTAAAAGTGTACAATAGAACTTGGTCGAATTTCTTAGATTTTTACTCGCAGTAGTTGAAAAGCTGTTGTGCTTGTGAGGTGAATTAGACACAACAACGGGTTTCAGTGTACACACCTGGGAACACGTGAATATCTGTACTTTTGACTATTTTATGACGTTTCAGTACCTACAGAGAGATAGAGATTTGTGATTGTGGAGAGCTTAATTAATTGTTATGAAATGACCACTGTGACGTAACATAAATATCTGTGCTATATTTTTTAAACTATTTAATGACGTTTCAGCCGTTATAACTACTATCAGAGAGGCAGAGACTTGTGATTAGAGAGCTTGACTGTTTCTGAAGAAGACTGTGAGAAGTGACCACTGTAACGTAACATAAATATCTGTGCTATATTTTTTAAACTATTTTATGACGTTTTCAGCCGTTATAACTACTATCAGAGAGACAGAGACTTGTGATTAGAGAGCTTGACTGTTTCCTGAAGAAGACTGTGAGAAGTGACCACTGTGACGTAACATAAATATCTGTGCTATATTTTTAAACTATTTTATGACGTTTCAGCCGTTATAACTACTATCAGAGAGACAGAGACTTGTGATTAGAGCTTGACTGTTTCTGAAGAAGACTGTGAGAAGTGACCACTGTGACGTAACATAAATATCTGTGACATATTTTTAAACTATTTTATGACGTTTCAGCCGTTATAACTACTATCAGAGAGACAGAGACTTGTGATTAGAGAGCTTGACTGTTTCTGAAGAAGACTGTGAGAAGTGACCACTGTAACGTAACATAAATATCTGTGCTATATTTTTTAAAAAATTTTATGACGTTTCAGCCGTTATAACTACTATCAGAGAGACAGAGACTTGTGATTAGAGAGCTTGACTGTTTCTGAAGAAGACTGTGAGAAGTGACCACTGTAACGTAACATAAATATCTGTGCTATATTTTTAAACTATTTTATGACGTTTCAGCCGTTATAACTACTATCAGAGAGACAGAGACTTGTGATTAGAGAGCTTGACTGTTTCTGAAGAAGACTGTGAGAAGTGACCACTGTGACGTAACATAAATATCTGTGCTATATTTTTAAACTATTTTATGACGTTTCAGAGACTAGAGAGCTTGACTGTTTCTGAAGAAGACTGTGAGAGCTGTGACGTAACATAAATATCTGTGCTATTTTATGACGTTCAGCCGCTATCGATTAGAACTGCTTCTGAAAAGACTGTGAGAAGTGACCACTGTGACGTAACATGAATAACTGGAAACATAGTAAAATGGTCCTGTCTGTCTGGAGATGTCAATAGCATACTGATTACACTGGAGGCGTTTCTGAATTTTAGTGCTCTCACCTTCTGTAACGTTGGAAAATGTAAGAAGTAAAGTAATTACCTGATATCATTTCAAAGATGTTAAAGGGTTTCAAAATAGGTCAAAATATGAAAATTTCTTGTGAAATCTAGTGACAAGGTCCATAAGACAAGCAAAAATTGAAAACGGAGTACTAGGAGGCCTCGAACTCCTTAAAAGTTTTTCAACTCCTCAGTACAGGCCGACTTAAAGTCTTACGTAATGAGGGCATTTTGTTATTTTTTGGATTCTATTTTGTTTGGCTGTGTCAAAAAACAAATAACTACTTTATTCGGTGACACATCTACGTTTTATTGTAAGAATAAGCTAACCTTAATGTCCTACAAGCTAAATAACGGATATAAACGGATCAGCTTTATTATTTTGAGAAATAATCACACCAGATAAAATGTGTATTTTTTATCAAGGAGGACTTCAAAACCAACAATTACAGTGAGTGGGCCGGCATTTCGAAGAGAAAAAATAAACCAGTTTTCAAAAAAATGAAGAAATATTGGGCCCCACATGGTGTTTTCGTTATTTAGTAAACGATTAAAGCAAATACAAACCAGCCAATTAATGGCCCGCGCTCTGAAAAGTTGCAATTCTGTCATTTTTTGTTGGTATAAACGGGACGATTAGGCGAAATTATTTCGGCCTCTAATTTCTGTAAAACATTATGCTGCCTTCTGATTTTCTACTGGACAGTGAAAGAAGAAAGGTCATTTTTATAATTGCTTGTGTTTGTTCTAATAATAGCTAATTTGTTGCAAATTGTGGAATAAAGACGAATTACACCATAATTATGTTGAAAAATCCCTCGTATTAATTATTTAAACGTTTTAAAACTAAAATAAAACAAAACAATTTAATCACGCAAACGGAAAATATTATTCAACCTGAACTAATGGCGTTATATTCTTGGTTATGTTCAGTAGCGTATTTTGCTTAGCATAATAAACATTGACCGTCGGTATCTCAATAGGGTAAACTTTCTCCTAACATTTTATATAATGATAAAAAAAATACTATATTATTTAAATAAATTAAATCATAAATTTTTATTTGTGTGTTCTTTACCTTTCCATCCTTTCCCAAATTAAGATGGAAGCAATCTAATGAATAACCTGCATATTGTGGCTCGTATGGTAAAAATATAAAAATGGTTAACGATTAAAAATCATCATTAATTTTGGGAAGAGGGAAAATCACTTACAGTTTTATTACTGGAGTTACGCAGCGACTACTACCAAATTTCAACAGTTAAGCGTTAGAAGAATAGTTCATAACCATAATGCGAATGATTTTATTTTAAACAGCTGTTAATTCTTGGAAGCCATAGCTGCGTTATGTGTAGACGACTTGGTTGCTCCACCGTTATAGAACTGGAGCTAAATTCAACATTCACATCAATTGGCTTTCGTTTTTTATTCCAGTATTTAATAGGACGCAAGATGGACATTGCTATTGATAAGAGCTTGAGATCTCACTTTGTTTTAGAAAAAGGCAAAGATAATAAAAAACTAAAAAATATTCTTAGAATATTAGAAATATATAGTATTATAAAATGAAAACTAAACCTTCAGCGAAAAAAAAATGTTAAGGTGGGAGAGCTATCTTGTGTAAACCCGCACATTCAGACATAACTGCTGTTATTTCTCTGGATAGTGTTCGCTGTCAAGTGCACAGCGTGTTAGTATTTAATTACACACCATGACATTAACCCTTATTTGGCTTGAACTGATGTTATATGTTATACCGTTATTTAGTTTCTCGATATATAAATATATTCGCAACCATGTTACTCGTTACTGGTTAGTATTATTTTGTTCTCCGACGATGTTTTCGGGGCACAATTCTTGGCGGAATAATAACCTAATTGGCACGCGTATTAATTTTTCCTCTCTTGGAATTTGTAGCTATTCAACAGCTCAGCGCTAACACACAGATAACAATAGGCCTACAGTTTGTACCATAGATTATTTGACGTCTGCAACCCTTTACATCAGTATAATGGATGAAGGAGACAGTTTAGTCCTTGTACTTTAACAGGACTGTACTACGGTATCCATGGATACATTGAGAACAGCAACAGTTGTAATGTAGGCCCCCTAGTGTCACACGGTATCCATGGATACATTGAGAACAGCAACAGTTGTAATGTAGGCCCCCTAGTGCCACACGGTATCCAGAGTGGGCAGGGTGGAGTGTGAGGAATTCTGAGTGTGGACCTCGACTCTGCACGAGTGACCTTGGGCAATCCTGCCATGCTTTATGTGCGCACCGACCAGCCAGATGACTAATGTCGACAGCCGGTTCATACCTTGTTATCTATTGAATGGAGACTTCAAGAAAAGACAAATATTGAAAAGTGACTCATAAATTCTCGAAAATATGTAACGCTACAGAAATAAAAGTGCGCCTTAATACTTAGTTTAAACAAACAAATTTGTCCAGTAATTGAGTGTTTGAAGATTATAATAAGCACAACATATCTATATTGTTTGCGATTTCAAAATTATAATAAGTGTACATTTAAATTTGAATATTTTATTGAACTTGTTTTCTGCTTCAAAGTACAGACAACTAAATACTTTAGTGTTGCTGCCAACAAACATTTTGCTAATTTATAAAATATCTGGGAAAGAATGACAATACATGAAGCTGCTAACAACGTTTAAAGTGCTTTAGCTAGTGATGTTGTTAGTGGTTAGATATTGTACAGTTATTTAGTTATATTATATATAATATATGTATTTTCGCAACCCTGTTACTCATTACTGGTTGGTATAATTTTTATCCGATATTTTTGGAACTAAATTCTTGACGGAATAATAACCTAATTGACACGCGTAGTAGTTTTTTGTCTTGAACTTTGTAGCTGAAGATCTTGCTGCCGAGCAACTTCTCGCACGCCTTCTCCACGAGAATAAGTACCAAGTACTTTGAGTTCAGTACTTGACTACAACTTCGAGATCAGGTTCTTGTTCAGCTTCGAGTTCTTCCAATATTCGTGTTCTAGACTTATAGAATTCTAATCTTCCTTGTTGCGACTACAGCTGCAATGTCGAACCAAGAAGCTGACGCCGCGGTGTGTATTTTAAAGTTTTATTAAATTATTAAGTTCTTAGGCAAAATTCCATAGAACATTGGAACCATTATGCCCCCCTCCCCGGATATCATTTTAGTTCAGTACTACTCTATTTTGGCACCAACGTGGCAAGACATTATTTTATTTAAACATCTATTTTGTTTAAACATCTTAAAGTGGTGCTTGTAGTTTTCATTTGCCACAATTAAACTCGTGAATAAACTTTGCAATACCGAGTATTTATTACTACGACCTCAGAGATCTCCAACCCCATATGTTTCGTCCATTCGGTACAAGATGTTGATATACTCAATCAACGTTAATTAGAGTTAATTAGGATACAATGGAGGAATGGAGCTATCAAAGCTACTTATTTTGTGTAGTTAGAGTGTACAGCTCTTTGATTGAATCTTCAGCGTTGGATACTAAACAGTGTTTATCTTTATTCAATATTTAAATCACGAATTATAATATACATTGTTGTATTACATTATCATCATTTATTCATATGAACTACTAATTTGCTCAGAGTTAAGTCCGTTTAATACAATGTGATATTTCGAAGAATTTATTAGTACTAACATTAAATCGGTTATTTGCACAGAAATGCTTCTAAAAATGTATTTATCGCCATTATAAAGTCGCTTTCATTTTAAAGTTATTTAGGGTTACAATTATTTATTATTTAAGGTTACTTAATATTAAGGTTATTTAGTGCAATACTTTTTTATCGTAATTTTGTTTATTAATAGGTACATAAAACAATTAGAGTGTAATTAACCATAACACTGCTAAGCTCATATCACACTATCATAAGGAAGTCCTTTACCTTGCTCCAATTAATTCACAAGTAAAACATTTATTTATTCTTCCAACGGCAACCGTCAGTTTACAATAGTAGCCTATGAAAAGACAATAAAAATATTTAAAAGTCATTAGAGTTAACAAGTAACATTATATAACAATATTACAGTGGTACTATTCAATAATAATTATGAGGAATAATATAATGCAACTTGATAAAATCTATTCAAAAATGCTAATAAATATTGGTATACAATAAATGAATTAGTAATTGATTCTAATTATTCTTAAAAACAAAACAATAATAACAAAATAGTCTATAAAAAACAGTAGGCTATATAAACATTGACGCTTATGAATTAAACATTCATATTCAATGCTTCTAATATAATGACAGCATATTAATTGGTATAGTTTTAGCAAACTTACTCGTATCTTCATTAAAGCCTTTCAACCAATTAGAGAACGTTAATGTAATTTGATATAAAAAGAGTTTAATTTTTCCTGATGTCGCATTGTGTCCAACAGATAAAACACATCTACGATAACTTACAGTAAGCGTTAAGCCTCACTCGAGAATCATAGTTGAAATTAATAAAGACATCTTCTATAGTGACATACTTTTAATATTTTCCGTGTGTTGTTGGAACTTAGTACACTGCTGTCTTCTCTATAAGCTCATGACCTCCGAATGGCTATGGTACTCGTGAGCTGATGCGACGTTTTGTCCTATTGGAACTTACGGCCTCTGGGAGTTGACGGCCTCTAGAATCTTCTAGAATATAGTTTATTTTAACTTCTAAAAGATTTCGCCTATAAAATATCTTAACCCATAAAAAATCTCTCAGCTATGTGTGTTCGCAGTTCCTAAGGACTTCCTGTCACTGAGCTGCCGGGAGATCTCGGGTTATTGGAGGATTCGACATTTGGAAGCTCCTGGCCTGTTGGGATTCTGGACTTTAGGAGTTCACGGAATTTGGGGATCTCTGCCTTGGCTTCTGGCTGATCCCAGCCTCATGTAACGCCCGTATCTGGAAGATTCCAGTATGTAAATGTGTTCGGCATGTTATTGCTCTTAATCTACGGGATTACACGGACTATAAAGTCTCCTGCCTATGTTAGTTTCTGGTATCTGGAAACATCTAGTTAATAGATTTGTCATGGTAAGACATCTGTAAGCTTCTGGTAAGTTAAATATACAGGAAATAGTACGTGAAGCTAAGCTACTTAGATCGATAAGTTAAATCACGGTTTTCCAGAAAAATAATGGATAGATATAGAGTTGTTGGGCCACCGCCTCTTGTATTCTATGATAAGCTACAATGAGAAGGGTTAGTGGGCATTATCTCAGCCACGCCACCTTTTCAAAAGGGAAGTCTCTGTTCCAACCTGAGTTTGTCAAAGCGAGAAAATCTTGCTAACATCATTGCAACCTACTCCAACTAGCGTCCTCCAAAAAAACCTATAAACCAGTTATCCATGTAAAAAATTATATCAACATTTGTGGTGGTTAGTGAGGAGCTGCTCCTGGATATACATTACATCGATCAGTTGTAAGTTAGAACATCGGATTTAAGGCTTAGATCAGGTTGTATGAATGCTCTACTGATAGGTATATTTGTAAACGTTCTTGGGGTTTCTAAAATCTTCTGGATTATGGGAATTTCCAACTTCAGAGAATCCCCAAAATCTGACATCCAATTTATTCATTTGCCTGACTAACTGAATACTTGAAACTATATATTCATAAGAAATTCACACAAGCTGAGATGGAAATTCACAAGATAGTAACTTCGACAAGTACATTAATTTTTCTTGATTGACATCTGTTCCACAGAATGTTCGTCTATTTTGGTTGAATGTGTATTTGCATATGAAACGTGTATGACCCTGTAGTTCGTTAGTCCAGTATGTTCTCAGTAAATGATATTGATTAAAATGATTCAAAAAAGTACTCATAACATAAATACAAGGGGGCACCAAAAAGAAACTGGAATAGTATTGTCGTGGGCGGAGCTTGCGTGGTACGCATTTCTGCCACTAGGCGTTTATAGCGCAACTCATAGCCAGTTCAGTGCCGCCTGTATTGCTAATGTGGCTTGTTCCGTTTATCTACAGTGATTGTTTTTGCTAGTGCTGTGCTGTTCTTGTTTCGTTTTTATGATGGAAAGTTTAAGTGAACAACGTGCAGCTGGGAAATTTTGTTTTCTACTCGGCCAAAATGCTGCTGAAACTGTTTTAATGTTGAACACAGCGTACCAAGATGATGCTATGGGGAAAACTGAAGTGTACGAGTGGTTTTCTCGATTTAAATATGGCAACATGTCGATTGATGACAAATCTCGTTCTGAACGTCTATCAACTATCCAAATCGACGAAAATATTGAAAAAATTCGACCATTTGTACTCACAACCGTCGACAGACAATTGATCAACTGTCAGAGATTAGTGGGTTAGCTTGAAACTCGGTTCAGCGAATTTTAATAGAAGATTTGGGAATGAAAAGGGTTGTAAAGGTTGTTCATTGGGTTCTGATTGACAATCAAAAGGGACTTCGAGTTGAAACATGCCGGGTTTTGAAGTAACAGTTTGAAACTGACTCACATTTTCTGTCAAAGATCATTACTGGTGATAAGTCATGGTGCTATGGTTACAACCCAGAAACAAAGCAACAGTCAAGCCAAAGGAAGACGTCATCGTCACCCCGTTCAAAAAAAGGTCAAGTCAAATCAAACATCAAAACAAGGCTGATTTGCTTTTTTGATGCCAAGGGCGTTGTTCCCTCAAAGCTCTCCCCGATGATATTATATGTATTGAGGACCGTACACGCTTCGGGGCGATGGTTAGGGGCTTACAGCTTGAGGGCCTGTAGGTATGACGGGTGGTGCTGCTTGTTGCGGTCATGTGGTCTGAGGGTGTGTTAGAATGATTGAATGTCTTCTTGTTCTTCATTTTGAATTTTTCTTATATTAATTACAACATATATAAACTTTTCTTTTGTATTTTAAATTTTAAATTCATTTTAATATGTACATTTTTACTTTAAGGTCATTGTGTAGGTTAAGAATTTTGTTATTTTATATTTAAATTATAATTTAATAATTTACAGAGTTTGTATTAAACTATTGTACATTTCCTGTGTATAATATGAGGTTGAGTGGTAGAGAGGGCTTGATAGTCCTAACTGTGCCTCTTTAATAAAGGCATTTTTCATTTCATTTCAAGTCAGACCGTCAATCAAACCTTTTGTTTGGAAGTGTTAAGAAGATTACGCAACAGTTTTCGTCAAAAAATTCGATATGTGGCAGACAGGAGACTGGTTCTTCCACCACGACAACGCACAAGCACATACAGCCATCTCTGTTAGACAGTTTTTAGTTAAAAATGGAATGGTTCCGCTGCCCCAAGCACCTTAATCCCCTGTTTTGGCACCGTGCGGACTTTTACTTATTTCCACACATGAAAAGGGGCATGAAAGGACGCCTATTTGACAACATTGAAGAGTATGTTCCTTTAAGAACTCAATGGATTCATAATATGTAAATTGTATCTGTGCAGAAACCTTTATTGGCTTTAGCGCTCCTCTTCCTTTGATGAGGTAGGTTCGCAAATAATTAACTTGTACACATCACACAGCTATGGTGGGAAGGGTTGATTCACTGCGAATACTGAGTTTAGGTGCTCTGGGCGTCTTTGATGTCGAAACAATGCAGGGGGTTTCGTTTTGAGCTTCTTCGTTCCTCGTTGCCGACCGTCGCATTCCTCCAGGCGAACATGACTTCAGATTTCAGGAGTTAAGTCTGCAACAGCATCATATTTCAGATGCTGCACGTAAGAGGAAGGTGTACTGGAGATAAAATCAACATTCGAATTAACTTATCATTGTAATTTTATTAGGAGTAACATTTCCATGTCGGTTTTTGTGAAAATCCGTTGAGACTACTGTGGTGAGGTTAGGTAAGAGACTGATTAGTTTTCACTAAAAGATAATAATTTTTAGATTAAAAATTTAACTAAAATGAAGTATTACACAAATTATGCTAAAAACCACACTTTTTATGAAATTGTTATCCTGGAAAATAAGAGAGCCAAAGAGAAAAGTTGTAGTAATTTGAAGCTGTAATGAATATAATTAAACATTTTTACTTTAATTACATATCTACTTAACTGACAAGAAGATATAAAGAAGTGACAAGACGCAGACTTGGCGGCTGTTATGACGTTCACAGACATGAGGTGAAAGCTGTCATGACAAAAAGCCCGTAAGTAGTTTTTTATTCGTAGTTTGAAGACTGGCTGCTGTCGCGGGAGATTGATCGAGTCATTGAGTCACAGTTTAATGAGGTGGCGGTGCGACAGTTGCGTCACGAGATGGAGAGATGGCGTTGCCGACAGGCCCTGTGACACCGACATACCGGCCAGCCGCTGCCGCCGCGGCCACTGGACGCTATGCGAGGAAAGTACGGGCTGGAAGTGCTAGGCACACAGAGGAATCTGCTGCAGATTGGGCTACACGAATTAGCATCTCTTGGGTTGAAGGATAGGCAGAGTGTGGGGTTTTTACATTTTAAACAGCGTAGTCGTTTTATTCTTTTGTTTTATTTTTTTATTGTTTGTTGTGTTCATGGGTCACTGGGCTGTGACGATCTTAAGAAGGAGAATAAGAGGGAGAGTCAACAACAACGTACAAGATCAACGGCCTGATTAATATTTTTAGGTTACAGGCAGGATTGTAAGATCCGAAATATGATGCCTTAAACCATCCGGCCACCGGCTTCTTGAAATATTGCTCACTGAAATGCATCCATGTATCGTTTCAATCCACAGCGAGACATCTTCAAGAAGTTCCCTTGATGGATGGTCCCCCCATGCTACCACATTTGATGCTACGATTCATTTCTATTAAATGTTTTTTAACTTTAGAGGATATCATTTAGCTTGTTTACAATAATTGCAAAACATAGTTCTGGTAGTACACCATGCAGTATTTCAGGACGAGGAAAGAGTGAGCCACTCAAATGGTTCCTTAATCACGATTGTTATATATAAAAACAACTTATATTCTCAATAATGTAATTTAGTATTTGTAACACATTTATGAATGCTGCAGCAATATTATAAAATAGTAAATTGATTTTACACAACAGAACTCGTAAAATTAGAAATTTGTGTTGATGATGAATTGTAAGTAAAATAAAAATTATATTATCCCAATGTTTTAGTTAAATAACGTTAAAACTGCCTTCATAGATTACATAAACCTGGTGGTTCATTGGTTAAAAGGATTAAATAAACATAATAAATACAAGTTTTACTCTGATAAAATAATTTTATACCATAGGCTAAACACAAATTATATGTGTTCAGCTTATGGTATGAACACAGTTTGCTTGGACCTTCTCAGCAACTGGATTAAATACAACCTCGTGATTTCACAGGCCCAATACCGTGCTTAATGAAGCGTTAAGCCTCACTCGAGAATCATAGTTGAAATTAATAAAGGCATCTTCTGTAGTGACATACTTTTAATATTTTCCGTGTGTTGTTGGAACTTAGTACACTGCTGTCTTCTCTATAAGTTCATGACCTCCGAATGGCTATGGTACTCGTGAGCTGATGCGAGGTTTTGTCCTATTGGAACTTTCGGCCACTGGGAGTTGACGGCCTCTAGAATCTTCTAGAATGTAGTTTATTTTAACTTCTAAAAGATTCCGCCTATAAAACATCTTAACCCATAAAAAATCTCTCAGCTATGTGTGTTCGTAGTTCCTAAGGACTTCCTGTCACTGAGCTGCCGGGAGATCTCGGGTTATTGGAGGCTTCGACCAAGCAATGGCTTGGCATTAGTTTAAACGTGCTTTTCTCTCAGATCAGCAACGTGATGTTATGTACTTCTCAATGAAAATAATTGTGTTATAATTTGTGTATATGCGTATTTATAAGAAGTTGGTTTAACCGGGTTGATGACGTCATGACATAAATGACGCATCCAGACCGCGCTTTCCTTACGACCTCATAAAAGTATGTAACGTAATTATTAAATCATTTTGTTTGTTTTATATTCCACTCGTATTAACTTTATTGGTCGTAAATTTAACTAGCTCGAGATTATAACGTATACTTCAGAGCAAATACTGTTAGTAGAACTTACTATTAATTTATAATTTTAAGTGTGAAAATTATGGACAACTATGAATATTCATTTGCCTATTAATTGAGATTAATAGTAATATTAATTAAAAGTTTTCAAGAACGCGTTAAATTGAAATTCATTAATGAAAAATTAAGGATGTAGTGGTTTTCAATCGTTAAAAACAATGTGAAGCTTTAATAAAAATGTCAAAGTGACAGTTAAGTAGAAAAATACAATTTAAGACAGTTAAGCCGTTTAGAAGACATGGTTTACTATGTTAATTTGCTTTATTGAGATAAGCAAATAAAAGTCGACACCAGTAAGTTTAAAAAGTGTGCTAATGTGTTTGCTAGTCCTATCAGGTATCACTCTACTGTACAAAGAGTGGGAACTTGGTATTGTAAATTGCACATACACACACAATTAATTGAAAAAATATTGGCTATTAAATGAGTTTCCAAAAACACATGTAAGTGTTCATACAAATTATTTCCTGCAGCATCCATTTTTGCACTGCGAAGTTATAGTAGGAGTGGAACAATAATTAAAAGCACGGGTTTTAATATTCCTACTGCGACGACATTTGCTTGAGTTATGAAGTAATAAAATTTGTTACAAGCTTATTCAAGCCCATTCTTAGTCGTGCATATTCAATTAGCAGTAGCAATAAAAATCGTGAACAAGTTCTGTAATGAAAGGCGAGAACCACGGACAGGTCGGCAGGAACCTGTTGTGGTACGTACACTTCGGGAGGAGTAGGCAGACACTTAGTCAGCTACGGTAGAATATTCAATGACAGCAAAAGCACAATTGTTATAGTGCTGCTGAAAAAGCCTGTTTTAGGGAGTAAACGTGTGATAAATAAGGAATCTATAACGAGCAGCTTACACTCGGTGTCGGAGCCGGGGCGGAACCGCGCTGATATACTCACCTGCTACCGAAGCGGCGCGGCCGGCCGGCCCGAAACCGAATCTGTTATAATTACCACTTGTTGGCGGCATATTTACGGCCTGCCCCGCCACTGCCAACACGGTACAATAAAGTACACAGGTGAGAGCACCACTCTGGGCGCCATTAATAAATTGACCGATTTAGTAACACTTAATAGTCCAGGCAGTAGGGTATAATTATAACACTACTATTTAGTAGAATTTGCTACCTATACTGTTCATTTTCCGTCCTAAGATTCTTTTTTTTTACTTTGCACATATTTATCAAATGCAAGAAACTGAGAAAAGTATTCATTTTACTACAAATTTATTGTGAAGGCCTACAATTTTATAGTAATACGTGTTTGCTAAAATGATTGTTGGACTACTAGGTAAATATGACAGAGACTTTAACGATTGGATAGAAAGGAAGCATTCGTCTTCTGCTAGAAGTAAATGTGATCGGATAATCTGTACTTGTGGCAATTCCTGGTTTTAGAGGTATATACACCTGTATATACGGTTCCAGATGCTTTTCAGTTATTTCGATACTTTTATTAGTTTTTCAGAAGATAATTATAATCTTGTTTGTACTTTTTCGTTTGAGTGCCTTTTGTATAAAGTATAATCTTATATGTGTTTGGATACGTTTTAATCACTTCTTTAAAATAAACCACGCCTACGTAACAATGGATTTTCGTTATTTTAAGATAACGCAGAGAAGTATTCATTTTACTACAAATTGATTGTGGAGGCCTACAAATTTTTTGGTAATAAGTGTTTGCTAAAATAAATATTGTTGGACTAGGTAAATATGACAGAGACTTTAACGAATGGGTAGAAAGGAAGCATTCGTCTTCTGCTAGAAGTAAATGTGATAGGATAATCTGTACTTGTGGCACATCCTGGTTTTAGAGGTATAAATATGCGGTTCCAGATGCTTTTCAGTTATTTCGGTACTTTTATTAGTTTTTCAGAAGATAATTATAATTTTGTTTGTACTTTTTTGTTTGAGTGCCTTTTGTATAAAGTACCTATAATCTTATATGTGTTTGGATACGTTTTAATCACTTCTGTACTTGTGGCACATTCTGGTTTTAGAGCTCTATAAAAGCAATGTAAACCTCATACACTTTCCTCTCTTCTTTGGCATCGTACGGACTTTTTTTGCAAGTTATGGAAGATGTCTCATTTTACTGGTAACCTATCGTAACTAATACGGTCCTTACGCTTTTAAGTTATTTTGATACTTTGATTATTTGTTCAGAAGAAAATCTTAATCTTGTTTGTACTTTTTCATTTCAGTGCCTTATGTATAAAGTATACTATAATATATGTTTGGATACGTTTTAATCGCTTCTTTAAAATAAACTACCGTCCGTAATTCTGCGATCATAGCCCTTAAAAGAGGGTTAACTTTGTTATTATGTGGTTAAACATAATTTCGTTACAGATGGTTCTTAATTTACGGGCAAACATAATCTCCGAATTCGACCAACCTTTTAATTCACAGGCTTCGGGCTGACATCTCCATGAGTCCAATTACCTAGACAGTTATCTCACTCGGAGTTGGATTTTATTTATTAACAGTGTATTCTTGGAATAAAACAATATGGGTAGATACAACTGAAAAAGTATGCACATTAAAATCATGTTCGTTCAAACTGTTTGAAAACACAGTTTCTATTGCCTCTCTAACAGCCATCCTTTGCAGTAGACAAACTCTATTGATCCACCTTTCCCGTCCGATATTTCGTCATTTTATTAGTCATGTGCTGCTCCTGAATAACTATAGGGTTGCCTAGATTAAAGTGACACATCGGTTTTTATGAACCCAGTGTAGGTTCAATAGACCAGTCTTAAAACTGTTCTTCTTTTATTTTAACAAATATATGATATTTTAAAAACCAATAAAAAATATTTAAATATATCGGAATAAAGATTTATGCAAAAATGTTTTTCTTTACCTTGATTAGTTATAGATTACATAACTCAATAAATATAATGTAACTAGTTTAACTTTAACGCTAAATTATTTTATGTATTAAGAGTTACAGTCAGACATAAAAGAATTGTGGCAGGTTCCTGAGCACTAACGCTCATCAAAATACACAAATGTAAAATCTAAAGACTACTGAACAATAACTGGTTTTTAAAGATTTTGATATTAAAACATACATGGTTAAGTAGTGAAATGTGCTGAGCTAAGCGATAGAACATTATTTTAATGAGTTAATTGCGGTGTCATAACGTGTTATATCTGGGAGTGCCGATGACTTAACAGGGGATCGGCCTCTTCTTAAAAAAATTTATGTCGAAATAACCCTGGATTTATGTGTTTATTATAAAATATATATTTCAAATTTATTATTAATAACGATAGTAACAAATTATAGTATTTTGTATGCTTTTTGTTTGTTTGAATGCTCAGGGATACTAGGAAAATGCTCAAAATGATGTAAAAAGTCGTTTCTTGCAAATGTTTACTTACAGCAGCTCACTTTATAATACAGCATTACACTAAAAGCCAGGCGAAAGGTGGGGTTAAATTTTTGAGAAACAATAAAAGTAATGTGGTGCTTGGCGACCAAAGCACGTGCGGCTATCCGTAGTAGCCATAACTCATCCCGTGGTAACGCGACATAACGAACGTTCACAGTTCACAGAACGATTATCGGTTTACGATGACAAATCATTGATTTTGACGCGAGCTACCGGAGTCGCCAGCATCATAAAATCGTTTCTCCGAATCCATAATTGCGGAGGGATACTGTAGCGGTCATCACGCACGGCGTTGCTCTGTCATTACCGCGGTCCAGGCGCCCGAGCCGCTCCCTCAGTCGGCCTCGGCAGAATATCGGTACAGTACCGTGATGAAAACACCCCGAAAAGGTTTTCAAAGTGGAATGTGAATAGAGAGTAATACCACAATCATCGTTGAACTTTGTGTAACAAGCGCATTGCATTAAGCTATAGAGACTATTTTGAACGAAACAAATCATCTTTATTTACCATTCTGTATAAATCATCTATAGAATATCCGTTGCTCTATGGAATTCCAAGTCCATACGAATGCCGAAATGATATCCCTATTTGATTCAAAGTACTGACAAAACTAAGAAATTATGAGAATGTTGATTCCTCAAGACGCTTGTTTTTTTACTTCTGGCTTCTAGACCTCTAGTCCTAGGAGCTATATAATGTCCAACAGCACATATCAAGAGTATATAGATGAATAAAAGGTAAAAGGTCTTATTTCATCAGACTAAAAAGCTCTCTAAACGTCTAACCGATAGAATAACAAGTTATTGGGGATTTTCAAACCACCATCAGTGGACCAATTGCACTACATGTCTGCTTGTATTATAGTTGCAATCCTTGCTTTTCCTTTAGTATTTAACGTTATGCATTTAAAGAATTTTTTATTCTGTCATATATTAATATAGCTTTTATCTAATGGTATGTAAATTTAAGAAAGAACTCTTCCCATCACTCTGCCCTAAAATCCTGCTGGGAATTTTCCATACCAATAAGCTTTGTTATTTTCTTGTATATACTAATTATGGAATAAAATTATTTGATTGGATTCGTAAAGGAATGACCTCTCGGCGTACTTTCATGATCACCAAAATCCTTGGGATGGATGGCTATCCAAGGATTATATTCGGTCATTTTTGCTTGGCTTGGTTTTCCTAGTAATAAACGTTATAACCTCTAAACGAGGCTATGACTAAATATATCACTTAGTTTACTGAAGGAAACAGGATTTTTTTCCGGGCATATGCCATCGTTCAATGATACAAGAAATCAGGAACACTAAGTTTCAGAATCTGCAATCTGATCTTTTATTCAGATACATAACACTTAATTGTTATTGGCCTCTAGTCATTCGTAGGTCGGTGAATGCAGACCTATTGTGACCTGTATTATGTAGTTAAGTTTTAATTATTAGTGTTGTGCTTAGTTTTTTGTTAAGTGCATGTTTTAGAGTTAGTGAAGTTGACAGACAACATGGTGGTTGAGATTCCTGACACGGGTGTCACAACGCTCTGGTTTGATTTGTTGTTTTTAACCTTGTTTTTAATTATGTGTTAGGTTAGATTTACCTGAAGAAGAGATCAGATTGCAGATCTCGAAACACAGTGTTACTGATATCTTGTATCACTGAATGATGGCAAATGTGCGGAAAATCATATTCTCTCACAATCCTTCCATTGTCAAAAAGAAACTTCAAACAAAGAATAGTTTACTGGTTCAATGGTATAATTTGGCCTCTTTAACAGTCTCTGTGACCCTTTCTTTACATGCCCAAATGGACCCTTTCAGCATTCCAACTGCTTTTCCATAAAACACTTTACTTGTTTGTGCTTAAGAACATTTCATAACCCGACTAACAACGCGTTAAAAATATTGTTAGAGCAACCGTTACAGTTACATTCAGATGTTGGCAAATGATGGATTGTTTGAGAGCACAATATGTTAATCGCAAGTTAGATACCGAGTTACAGCGGGTTAATGAAGGCCCTGGCTCGGTGTCCGCAGCAGAGTTAGCCTGTAATCGCGCGGTCCAGCCTTATAATTACCCACCGCCAGATTTATCACTAGAATCATTAAATGGTCAGTAATGGTTATTACAAAAGACTGGGTCCGGCTGCGGTGTCAAATAGCACGGCGTTGTGACTAGCCCGACACAAGCTCGGTGACAGCTACCAGAGCCAGGTCTTAATTAGTAAATAATACGTTTCTGCATGAATAATGGATCTGGTAGTTTCGATTTATTAATGGATAAACAAATGCAAATTTCGTTTTTATGCTTAGATAAAGCCCCAGTTAAGATAAAAAAGCATATCATACTTTTGATATAGGTAGGTACCGAGTGTCTTAAAAGCCCCCCCCCCCCTCTTATTAACTTTCTTATGACAAGAGACGGAATGATATATTTTGGGGGATGTTTATAGTAACATCGGAGGAAGTTTTCGAAGTAAGAAAATGTTTGTCGCCCCCCAAATTGGCTACTTTGTGGGTAAGTCAAAAATTTTAAATAGGTACCCCTAGCAAGTGTAGTATAAGGTATTATAAAAGGAAGAAGAATGTTGCAAACTAGAAGCCTCTAATGTTACTCTATCAAATTTTGTGGCCAAAACCGCCACAGTGTAAATTAGATTTACAGTTATTTTTAAGGCTGTAATTAGCTGATAAGGCTGTGAATTACATTCACACAGTAATTATTTTGAGAACTAGGACACTATATCGTAAAAAAGCCATTAAGAGGATAAAAAACAACAACCATGATCAACGTTGCATTTATTAGGTTTTTTTTGTCTGACTGAAGCGCTTTAGGAAGTCCTGGGAATACAAATAGCTGATTTTGACATATCATCTCTTATTGTTTACCAGTTAGAATGTGAGACACATTCAGACCACTTTGACACACTAACTGGACTGAACGTGTCTCACATACTAACCCCCATTTTTTGGGGCGCAGGGAGGAGTCAAAAATTTTCTCACGTCGACAACCACCTCAGTAGGTCATACAAACATCTCCCAAAATGTATAACTTCATCTCTATTGATAAGAAAGTTAATAGGGGAGGGGGAGGGTGGAACTTTTAAGACACCCGGTACAAATATGGCAAACTCGTTACCACGATTTGACTCCAATGGATTTTTTTTCTATGGGGTTTCAGTAAAGATAAAGTGTATGTTCCACCTCTACCAGCCAGTCTTGCAGATCTAAGAAGAAGAATCACAGCTGCGGTTGCTGAAGTTACGCCAGATTGGCTAGAACGGGTGTGGCGAGAAATTGATTACCGGTGGGATGTTTGCTGTATCACTAATGGAAGTCACATCGAACCGAAATAAGAATATGACAATAAGCTTGAAGTAATTTGCTACAAAACGACACATATATCAAGTCTGTAAGTAAAGTCAATAAATATCTATATAATTTCAAAGTTGTAAAATCCTTTTCGACTCACCCTGTATTATTAGCAGTTACTCATTGCTTTGCACGCAATTGAAAAATCTAATGACCGAAATTAGTGCATGGTCACTTCTGGTTCGAGTGAATTATATTTCCAACGCTAATGTAGAGTTTTAAAAACATGTCAACAAGTGAATATTTTTAGTCCATTGTAATTTACTCTGGTCTTAGTATGTTTTAGTCATAGTTGATTTTGCCTCAGCTTCTATCAAAAAACAACTAAGATAGGTTTCATAATAATATTTAAATTTATAGTAAAAGTTAGATAGTAACTGTGTCTTTGGTATCTGCATTACAGTACTGATAAATCACTGTATAGTTAGTATTCGCTAAAATGTACAGCTAAAAGTCCATTTTTAACTTTTAGTTTTCTTATCTGGATATTTTCTTACTATGTTATCAACAACGGTTGCCGAAAGGTTTAAAAAGGTATTATTAAAATCAATTTTACTGTATACTTTCAAGGCTATAAATGTAATAAAATTTAAAATAGTGGTTAAATTAATCAAAATTATAGTTGGGATATCATAAAACAATGTTTAAACAAAACAACTGGTTATATTTAACAGGCTCTTTCAATTAATAATATTTATTGCTGTAATGCAACTTTAGAGATTAAGATGGATTTTCACTACTTCAGAGACCAGTGGGGCCTAGACTGGAGAGATTTTCTAAATAAGAATAGGCCTATATGTTAACCAGGGACCCTAAGAACGTCCACATAACGTTAAGTCCAGTAGGTTTTACGTTTATACGAGTAACACAGACTCCGTATAACAGTATAGATATACATTAATAATATTAAGGACCCAAAATGTACTATTTATATTATTTTTCCAATGAAGAACTGTATTGATTTTGGGGTCAAAAGTCAAATGACAGCAAATTATTGTCACGATCTTCGAGCCTTTAATACAATTGCTGTGTTATTCGTTAAATGTATTTTTAAAACATCTTAAAAAATGGCTTCTATCATTTGTAGATATTGAACCAATATTATTTAAGTTTGATACTTAAATGGTTACGTAATGAAAGTTTTTATTTGTTTATCCTCCTCATCTATTTTTATGGAAAATGTATTTATTTATGCAAAGACAAACATTTATTTATGCTTTACTCTCCTTAGTTATATTAATTTTGTAATTGTATTTTTTGACTCGTGTAATTGTATATATAGGCTCTTATAAATTATCTGAAATTATTTATAGTATTTCTAGCTAAGCGGAAAGTAATTATGATTTCAATTGGTGATTGTAAACTTGTATAATATATTGAATGTTTATTGTATTTGCTTGAGTTGCTGCTATATTTTTTTTCAGTTAATTGAAAGTGTGTAAAATTCTCCAATCAGGCATGCCTGGGAGATTATATCTTTATTTCTCAGCTTTACCCTATTGTGTGCATGTTGTATTCATATGGTATAAGAATTATATTGTATTGCATGTAATTTTGAAGAAAATAAAGATTATTATTATATTATTATTATTATAATTTATACGAAATTAACTAAAAAAATCAATAACAATGCATCGTAGTTATCTTGTTCTCATTTAGTAACTTATAAGTTACTAAATACATCATTAATTAAGTATAATTCAGTCACGATTATACCAAGTCACGATTACAACGTCGGTTAAGCGTTCTTCGTAGAAAGTCATCGCCGAAGGAGATTTCTTCATTGCTTATCATAAAATATTAATTAATGATATATTAACCATTTATCTGTTAGCACCCAGGTACAGGCTTTTGTGTGGCACTATTTATGACGTACTTATTACCTCACATGGTAGTGAACAATTATAATAACATATCAATTACTAAGCGTTTATCATGTATTTACTACCGGAAGTGGTAATGACAGAGCTAAGCACTGGTTGTTATCTGCGATTTCACTCATATTACTCCACATAATAGCAGGAGTAAGTAATACAAAAAATATTTTCTTAGACCGCATACTACGCGTCCTAGAGTTCAGGAATCTCTGATTTCCATCTTACTGTATCAGGCATGGAAGCTTATTACACGGAAGAGAGTTTGAATAATTTTAAACGTTACTCGTATTTGGGAATAATCTCTCTCAGTGTCTGGTTCATGTTTTCCTTCCAGAATAGGATAAAACAAACGCTTAAAAAATTTATAAGGTTCAAATTTTCTCTCTGATTTATGGCACGTTGTAAAACCGGCGTAATGTATCAATCCCCGTTGTGGTGAGATAAATCAAGATAAATGTGTCTTAAAAAGAACTAATTAGGGTTTTGGAATCTTTAGCACAGAGAAAACTGCGAAAGAAACAATGCAATTGTATTTCGAGTTTAGCTCCAATTCACCTTCCTTTTATTGCAGGCTCTGGTATCTGACGCTGTCTCAGACTTGACTCCTGGAATCTGGAGTCATGTTCGTCTGAAGAGGTCCAAAGAAAGTCGACGACGAAGAAGCTCAAAACTAAACATTTACATCGTTTTGACACCAGAGACCCCTATAAATAGATGAAGTAGTAGTCTCATTGTCTCATCAGGTACAAAATTGTCAGATAAAACGTGAGATTACCACTTAAACTATTTATAGGTGTCTCTGATGTCGAAACGATGTAAATGTTTCGTTTCGAGTTTCTTCGTCGTCGTCTTTCTTTGGATCTCTTCAGACGAACATGACTCCAGATTCCAGTAGTCACATACCAGACGCTGCAATAAAAGGAAGGTGAATTGGAGCTAAACTCGAAATTCAATTGAATTAACCCTTCCTACCATCGCTACGTTATACGTAATACACATGTGTCCCAAAATCCTAATTTATTTACTCTATTTAAAGTGAAATAAAACCTTCATATAGTATAATACAACGTCTAAACACATTGAAAATAGACGAAAACCACTCCTCAACAATAGACATGTGTCTGCCACACCACATATTACAGACTTCGGTGACACTAGGAAACAAGAATTTCGTTTGTACTAAACACCATTCGCAGTGATAGCTTTACCAAGCCGGTCAGCGTCTTGTTACAGTAGACCTAGTGTAATGAGTTGTTTCGCTTTGTATTACATCACGTTCACGTAGGATGGCCTAGCCTAGCGACTTTACTTCTACGCGTCATATAGGCGGTGCAGCGAAGTTATAAAAGTTATAAGCAGTAAACCTTTTTCTTTCTAAAAATATTATAGATATTGGAATAATTTATAATTAATCTAAATAACAATGCTCCGTTTCTTCTACAGTTGAATATTGAAGTACATTTTACATTCACAAAACTTTAGATAAGAACATTGACACGTTTTCATCACTGCATTAATATAAATTTGTTTATAAGTTTTTATTTTGGAAATTTTTTTAACTACAGTAATTTTAAACCACCAACAAAATAGGCCGTTTTGCCATAATGCAGGAAACGTTTAGTAATCCATAATTACAAAAAATGCTGCCTTTTTTTTCCACGCCAGTCAAACTAGAATATCAAACTATTTAATTGCTTCCTTGAGGTGTGTCAATTTCAATGTTCTAGGTGTACCAGTATTTCTCAAGATTAGGTATCTGGTCTGATACCGATCAGCGCAGAAATTTTCAGTAAACATCACCCTAACGCATTTATCTAATTTTGTTCCAAACCAACATAGTTTAAAGCTTCTCCAGCATGGCACTCTTAGGCCCCGGGCACGATACGAGCGGTGAGCGTCGAGCGTCGAGCGTCGAGCGGCACTCGAGCGTCACCAGAGTGGCGAGGGTGGTCACGATACAAGCGGCGCGCAAGTGTGTTGCAATATGCCTTCGAGTGAGGACCTAGTACATCTTCTGTTGTTATCGGAAAATTCAATATTGAAAAAGGCGTGTAGTTCGGGATTGCAAGCGTGGGATAAAACGATGGGGAGTTCATCCAATTAACAGGAGAAGAAGGGTTTATGGAGAGTACCTCCATCTTATCAAACAGTTGAAAGAAGACCCAGAACGTTGTTGTCTTTATCATTCCACAATGATGAACGACACTGAACTTCACATACCAAACTTTCAATTTGAGTATCACTAAGCTTCTTCAAAGCAACAATGTCCTTTTTCTTAAGTTTAGCCGGAGGCTCACGTGGTTTTTGCCCTTCTACCATCTTGAACTAGACTGAAAACCGTGGAAAGAAGCATGACTCATCTGAGCGTCGAGCGTCGTACAAAAAGTAATCGGGCAGGGTTTGGCGGTGCCTTCGACGCTAAGCGGCGCCGCTCACTGTCGCTCACCGCTCAAGTCTATCGTGACACCCCTCTTCACATTTGCACGACAACATATGGGGCCCGATTGCAAAGCGTTGGCAGAGCGGTGTCGCTCTGACGCTCGGCGCTCGACGCTCACCGCTCGTATCGTGCCCGGGGCCTAAATAGTAGGTCTTTGGCGTTTATTGACAGTTTCTTCAACCTCCGGGGAAGTTCTCTATATATCGTGTATAGAAAACTTGTCAACTTTTTGTGTGGAGATAGCGGAATTAGTAACAAACTAGTAGTTAATTACAACTGCACAAACATCGATTTATTATGTGTGCAACATTGACCATGGCATGAACATAGACAAGTTTTGAACACTATAGATTTCAAAGAAATTATTGATTGTTTCAATAGTGAATATTCGTATATGTATTTTAAGTCACAATTCTTTTCAAGGCAGGATGATAACAGTAACATTACAGCGTGCTTTCATGTACATTATGTTGTGTTACAATAAGTTTATATGAAGCATTCGCGTATGCATAAATATTTAAAAAATAGTTTTTAATTTAACTATAGCGAACAGTTCAAGAATAAGCTAATATATAATTTGACTAACATAAATGACGAATGTGGACAAAGGAACAATGCAGCACACTTACTTGATCCTCTTACAGAGAAAGACGATCGTTTCTAGGAATAGTGATTTACACATTTTAAGTTGCTCAGACAAATACATTCTTTTTGAACTATGTGTTATATAAATTCTCAGAAGTATTGATTGCTTAGAAGGAAATACTTTATTTCAAGCACATAAAAAGTAGCCATCGGAAATAGCTGATGAGAATCCATAATTAATTACAAAACCATGTAACTTTTCTGGGAAATTATTAATGTAAATCATTTTCCTTTATATAAGATCTTTTTCCTTGTCGAGTGAACATATACGTTAGTAAAATCGTAATGCTTATTTACATGGCATGTTAAGTATAGTTAATTCTATAATATTATTGTTATGTTGTCATATTTTAACATTTAACATTTTTTAAACAATGCGTAAAATGCAATTAAGTGAGATAAGGCGTTGTGTGTTTTCTTTAAGACGTTTTTAAGGTGAATACAAGCAATTTGGTATCTAATTAGGCGTTGATCATAATACAAACTAATGTGGTAATATCTACATGAAAAGGAGATCAGACATAGATCTCGAAACGTTGTGTTACTGAATTCCTGCATTTAGTGACAGGCAAATGTCCGGAAAAATTATATTTCCTTCACAATCCTTCCATCGTCTAAAATACAACTTTAGACAAAGTATTTGCTACGCTTTCGTTTCAGGCTTTTCAAATATACAATTGGTAAAATAAAAACACAAATTTGACAAGTTTTGAACCAGATTGTTTTTAATCGTATGGATTAAGTAAATTTGGTCATTTAGATATTGTCCTATTTTGGTTCCAAGAGACTATTTTTTTAACTTATTTATATGACTTTATTTTAAGGAAAGCAAAGATAGATAGAAGTTAAAATAGTGGTAATATGTGTTATGCTTTTATGTGGTACTCTACGTTTAACATATTCAAATGTGTTACTATACATAGGCCCATAGAGCGTTTTAGAATGTTGATGATGCATTTTTTTTTATTATTCAATACACGTGACATGCTTAATCAATTAAACATCTCATTTAGGTCAAAGCACTCCAACTTCCTACCATCTGAGAAGCTTGAGTCCCCAAAGTTTTGAATTATTTTCTCCAACACAAGTGTTTTAGCATTTCTTTTTATTTTTAAGGAAAATGTTTTTATTTTTATTAGAGGGTTATTTTTAACAGAAAAAACTACATTTTTATAATATGCGCTACTCTTTATCTTTAAAACACATTCTGATCTACAAACATGAATCTAAATGAACCCGTTGGAATGATGAAAGTTTTGAACATTTTCCGATTATTTATCACAAGATTATGTTAATATGAATAAAAGCAATATTTGTTGCAATGAGATTATAATTCAAAATTAGTGATTTACCACATGTTGCATAATTTATAATTATTTTTGTCCTGCATAGGATCTTAGGCTTTTTACTATTTGTAGTTATACTGTAGGTGTTATAATTCTGTAATTGGTTGATATGATTAAATAAACATGAAAATAGTATTCCTGTTTAGGACAATTTTAAGTACTTTTTTTATATTTATGCGTATTTATTTTATATTTTTTGAATATTAGGTTAGGCAATAAATCAAACTTCACATCTTCCAAAAAAAGTACCGTTTATTCCTTTTTAATATTATTTTACTTACATTTTTGGGTTCTTAATATACGAGTTTAGTGATGTTTTACAAAAATATATACTTTTAAGTTTCTTTTTAAAAACTACTTTCATACTTGTCGGCTAGTTGGTGTAAAGGTTAACTTCCGGTGTGAAACTTCACGTCCTTCATCCTGATTAATAATACGTAGATAGTGACGGGCGTCTCAATTTGGTAATTAATTTCTGAGATTACCAAGTAAAAAACGTTCGTTGTAACAAATAAACAATTGTTGAACAGTTCGGAAATAACGGAAATGGCCTGCTCGCCACATTAAACACTGATCACATTTTTGGCGATCTATGTGACATCCTGGCGATAACCCAGGACCGGTAGTCTCGCGATATACAATGTAGGAGCTCGCTAGGCCACAACTCTAAACCACTGGCAATTATACAGATTCGGTTTCAGCTCAGTAGCAGGTGAATATATCAGCGTAACGGCAGCCCGTAGTCGCTCTGGCTACGTCCACTTCCAGCCTGTCCACCGAGCACTGCCCGGCTTGTGTAATGCTATATTAAGCCATAAAGTGTGGCTATAGATTGCGATCAAAATTAATTGCAAACCGACTTATAATTCAATTGAGATACTTTCTTTAGTGTTACACTTCACTCAGTCACTCATTTGATTTGTGTTTTATACATATTCGCGTTTACCAGATTGATAATTAGATCAGTGATTTTGAATGGGAAGTACATTAACCAATAAAAACCGTTAGTTATCAACGTAATACCCCAATCTATTTATTATAATTACAAACTTCATCCATAATAGTTAAAAAATTACATACTTATTTTGATATTTTGTTCAACTATACACTAATTTATATGGAATACTTGCTTTGATAAGGAACGGTTTACTTTAGTTATTAAAAAAATGTTCACTTTTGTGATCAGTAATGTGATTTCATAAGTTAGAGTGACTACCAAATAAATGTTACAGAGTAAATGACAATTTTCCTGAACACGACCTAGCTCAAAATTATACCTCAATGCAACAGCGAGTGTTATATATAGAACAGATGAATACTGAAGTAAGAACTTTTTTTACACTACTACAGTAAGAACAGTTTAAAAAACACAACTTTTAAACAGCGATAAGAGCCTCTGACTTTTCCATTTTTCTAATTTTGAAGGGAATAGTTCCATAAGAGCCCGCTATAGTTAAACGATTCTGAGTTTTCACCCATGAGAATAACATAACATCATGCCATTGTACACCCTATTTTGATCGTAGCGTTGTGGGAGGGGTCTCATTTTAAACATTAGTCATAATTAATACTAATCAAATGACTAAAGCTAATGAGCTGTAAAGATTTTTTATAAAGTTTGTTTACTTAAAGTTCACGAAAGCATATTTTTTCTGAATAAATCATAACATTTGAAAAGAGTTTGGATGCTTTCTCCCGTATGAAATAATGATTTATTCTTTTTTTTTAATTTTCTTATGACATAACATTATTAAGACTTACTCGCTACCAACAATGTGGTTAGTTGGATATATTAAAATTAAATTTAGAATTATAACATACAAAATTTATATTAAATTACAAAATTACAGATTTTATGAGTTCAGTTCATAGTATAAAACTTAATACAAACTGCTACATGTCACTCTCTGTTTTGTGGCGTCTGCCATAATAAAAATGTAATTAGAGCTTGTAATAATAGTAAATAGAACAATAAATCCACCGACAAAAGCAATGAATCTAATATTTCTAGACCAACATGAGAAAAATTAAAGTTTTTTAAATTCACAATTGTGTAAGATAAAATTACATCAGTACATAATTTAAAAAATGTGTATTGTTTTCAAAGCTAATTTCCAACCTGATCAGGAATAAATTGAACTTCCTTTTTTTTCTATTGGCAGATTACTAAAAATCTTTGGGCCAGAATAGAGGAAGCACTGCGTTTAAAACATTAGATCGGAACAATGTACGAAGTTTAACATTGTTCATGTGGGCTTTCAATGAAGATGGGCGCCAGTACAGCCTGCTATTAGTGATGCTTTTTTAAATCAGTAAATTCCTGCTAGCACTTATCGTGAAAAAAAAAAAAAAAAAAATAAAGAACAGATTTTGCCAAGTTTAATTGCCAGATATGGTTCGTAATTATCCTGATATAACTATTTTAGTTTGTAACATTTTAAATTTTAAGATTTTATAAAAATACAGGTTTCTTTATGCGTGGTTAAATTCTCAATCCACTAGCGTAACCCAATGTCCCCGCGCCATGTACTGTACTGCAAACTGGATCTCTAATACTGATTGTAGTGAACTTTTAAACATTTAAACATTTTAAACATTAAACATTAAAACATTACAAACATTAAACATTAAAACATTAAACATTAAACAAACACTCGCTGTTGCATTGAGGTATAATTTTGAGCTAGGAGTTCAGGAAAATTGTCATTTAATCTGTAATTTTGATTTGGTAGTCACTCTAACTTATGAAATCACATTCCAAAAGTGAACACTTTTTTAATAACTAAAGTAAACCGTTCCTTATCAAAGCAAGTATTCCATATAAATTAGTGTACAGTTGAACAAAATATCAAAATAAGTATGTTATTTTTCTAACTATTATGGATGAAGTTTGTAATTATAATAAATAGATTGGGGTATTACGTTGATAACTAACGGTTTTTATAGGATAATGTACTTCCTATTCAAAATCACTGATCTAATTCTCAATCTGGTAAACGCGAATATGTATAAAACACAAATCAAATGAGTGACTGAGTGAAGTGTAACACTAAAAAAAAAAAAACATTTAAACTAATTCTGTAAAAATTAATTTACATTTTAAAATTTTGGATGTTGCCCAAGCAAAACGATTTGTTTTATGTAGTGAGAGCTCATCCGAGAACTCATGGCTGTATTAAGCATTAATACTGTTAAACAAAACACGTTTACGACGTCGTGTACCACATCGGTACACGCCATCTTTCACAACTGCCGTCGCGTCGTGCGCCCGATGGGGTACACGGTACTATGCATTTCCTTATTGAGTTTTTATTGCCTGCCTGTCTTGGTGGTTTGTTAAATTCTATCCCACGCTTAAATAAATACCTCAAACTAACGTGTACTCCGTCGGGCACACGGTTGCTTAATTTTTATGGTGAATTAAACTCTTAGGAACTCCTTGGGGTACACGGAAAAACATCGAAAACAAGACATATTGAAATAATATTTGTTGTGTAAAATTTCGAATTATACATAATTTTCTCGTTACGTTTAGAAATTAAACGAAAAACAATTACAGTTTTTTGCCATTATTATTGAAAAACCCTCCAAAAAATTCCGGAAATAATCTGTCTTCGTGAACGCTTAAATGAAATTTTCAGTACTTATGCCTATATCTAATCAAGTGATTAAGAATGCACCAAGCCTTGAACTTAGAATATTAAAATATATCAAAATTTGATAGCATATGATAACAAAAATTGCAACCACTGGGCCCCTAGAGATGTCTCAATCTAGAACTTTGAAAAACAGAGCGATTACATTGGAATGGTGAAATAGAATGTCTACCATCTAAAGTAAGAACGATGGGACCATCGTATTATTATTAAATACTTAATATGTTTTGCATATAATACATATAATTTTGCATATAATTGCAATCAATTAAGTACTTTTGTAGTAATTACACTGATCTTCGAGCAGATGTGTACTTCAAACAAGTTGTAATAAGTAAATACTAACCTTGCTGCAGGAATATTGCAGAATGCTTTAGTTACTTTAACGGGATTTAGTAAATGAATACCTTCTAAAGTACACTTCAAAGTTTACTGTCTTTCCAAGGTAAGCTCGTCCAACGGATCGCCCGAGGGACCACTGATGGTGCAGTAGGTTCAGAATGAAGACATATATTGACATGTTTATAACCTTGTAATACATACATAAATATCGTCAGTGTATACTTTACGGTTATTGCAACAGTAAATTGTTATCGTGCAGGGATGACTTAACAATATTCATAAATAAGGTCTAGACGAGGACCGCAGGTTGTCAGCGAGAATAGGTACGTGCATCTGCAGGCCGCAAGTGGAATAATACACAGCTTCTGTACTCGTGTTGGTTGCTGATATTAAGCTTGTTTATCGTAAAAGCAGCATTTGAATTATATTTGTAGATATTTAGCAATGCCGTGTTTCCTAAATCCATACAAGTATGTGTTAGAAAGCTCACATGACGGAGTCTCTCACATTGTGAAGTTCTCGGAAGTACACTACCCATTGCTGGGTAAAAATTGCAAGCACAAACCTGTTTCATTGGGATGAAGGTGGAACTTGGTACAATATGAAATAACAGTTTAGTTATTCATCATAAAAGCAATATATTTTTTTTTACATTACTAATGAGGTGAGAAGTAAGGATAGTAGATATTGGAAGGAAAGGAAAATGATAAGATGGGCTCAGGCACTCACATTAGCCCAGTGGACTCCTGTTAAGTTCCAGAATGCCACACGCGGAAGAGGTGCCGGAGTACACCATTTGTAACTGAACTGAAGTTCTTTGGTTGCATTAAAGAACTCCATAAATGAGTTGTCAAAGCGACCCTACCCCAAATACACAAATAATCCCGTGCCTCAGAAGGTGACTAAATTTCTAAGGAGTTTGATTAGAACTCCGCTTTACTGGAGTTGCCAAGGGACTATCCTTATCCGATATCGTTATATCACGCCATGTACAATGATACTTGATGTGCTATTGCTATTTTTAACGGTAGTTCGATCTATCCCTGAATGTTGCTAAATTTATTGTTCTCGTTATGAAGAGAGGTTCTCGATTTTTGATGAAAAGAGAAAAGTCACGAAAAGAGCTGCGAAGAGGTGCTTGATTGTGTGTGTGGTGAAGAGCCAACTTCAGTAAAAAAGTATCTTCACAGTAAGACCAACATTTTTCAAAATTTGAATTTTTGACCCAGTTTGAACAAGACAACCTTGATGATCAGATCAATAGTCGTCTAAAGACCTCAATTCAACTCAGGAAACAAGAGAAGTCCATCGGCAAAAGTCAATGAATCGATCCGCTCGTTCTCAGCTATTTCCAAATATGGCCCTTCATGGCAACATTTACTACAAATTCTTCAGAAACGGATCGATTGCCTTACACCTCGGGCCATAAAATTAATCCGAGATCACATACCTGCAAATGTTATAAGCAACTGCGAACTCACCTCTTAAGGGCTGATTAGATATTCCCTAAGTAACAAAGATAGATTAAGATTAAGATATTCCCAAATCGTTAACAAAGTCAAAGTAGCTCACATTGTTAAACACCTGTTAAGACTGACATGTTCAGAACAGAAATCGGCACTGGCGTAAAACACTTGCGAAGGATTCTGGGCTTATATATTACGGGGATATCTGAGAAATATTTACGAAAAGGTAATATGTTTAAGTAAACTTTGAATTTTAAACAGTATGAATCGTTCTCCTAACAAGGGATTTCCACGAAAAGCCACTTTGTCAAGAACAAAGTTGAAAAAACGGAAAATTCCATATGCTACCGTCAGGGAATTTCGGGCCAAAAGATTCTCACAAGTCATAACATGTTAGAAGTAGATCAATCTTCCAGAAAACAGATCGTAATAGGGTTTGGTGCGATTGCTGACTTACAAAGAGACCCTACCACAAGAGAGACTTATCCATCACTTTCTCTCTTTGATCATACAGTTGGGTAACTCAAGAATCTATTGACGTTTCTTTGAAACTAAAAAAATTCTCCTAGCCCTGATAAACCATTATAGAAAGTTAACCTTTTAAATAAAAAACAAACTGTGAAATAATGGCAATTCATAGTGGATAGAATTTACAATTGAAATTCGTGGTCCATTTTAACCGCAAAATAGCACTTTAACGTTCCAGAGCGCAGGTAACGACAACAGTTTTCCTGTACACTCTGGAATGCATGTAACCATCTGATTAGGCGCCTGCAAGAGGACTGAAATGGAAGTGGGTTGGACCGCCTTACCCAACCACTTCTAACTAACTGCCCTCCGCGAGGTGCGATACTGCTTGTACTGGCTGTAACAGGTGTCTATAAATAGAGCGATCACTCCAGGAATCCAACAGCCTATCAGTTGAAATTATATTACTGTGTGTAGGTATGTCCTGGGTTCGATTCCCACGTTGTGACTCGCATCTTAACGCACGCTCAGAATGGTAACAATACCTACAGTAATTACTTCGCGGAACCGTGAGGGAAAGGAGCCTACCTCTCGTTCTGCCTTTTTACCGACTCAACAGATTTATTTGCTGACCGGCAACTCCGACTTTTACTGTTCTCTAGTGTCGAGAGGTTGTTATTCGGCGTCAAAGTGGGTGGCACCACCTCCACTAGTGCTTGCTTTTAACGGCGCCTTCAACAAAGGAATGCATAGTTTCGTAGGTGTTAAACTCACTATAGGACGTTTACAGTGTTCTGTTAAACAGTTTACAGATTGACTACTTTCATTTTCTGTTTACGTCGCTTTGAAATAAGGTATTAAACTTCATTAGCGAGCTTGATGTAAATAAACAAGGGAGTATAGCTCAAAGTTAACAGTTTGAATTTTATGGGGACACATTTTATACTGTACTTTTACTTTCTTTACATATGTCTGGAGATCTTGTTAGCTGAAAGTTTCCGATGACTGTAATTAGACAGGATGGAAAATAAATTTTCTGTCTGTCTCTCTGTACGTATGTATGATTGTTTGCTTATCTGTCTGTCGGGACTCACAACATCTCATGAATGAACAAACTTGCAGACTTGAAATTTTATATAGAGCTTCATTTCTATATAAGGAACGTCGTTGGAGGAGGGGTGTCGGGTGAAGTACATATTGCTCAATCCGGATTTGGCTGAGCGTCAGCGAAAATTTATGAATTGGTCTTTATGGGTATCCATGATAGCAACAAGAAAATCATAGAATAAACAAATTTGTAAACAGAAAGCTCAATCATAAGACATTTTTCATTAATTTTTGTTTTATTTTACTGTGTCTTCGATACTCTGGTGTATCCTTTTATTTTTATATAGACGTTAATTTTTAACGAAGCTTTCTATATATAGCTTATAAAGTTTAAAAATTACGAAATTCTAGAAGATGCATGTTGTTGTAGATGATGTTTATTCTATATAGTTCTAGTAGATGATGTTGTTGAAGATGATGGTTAACATTACAGGAACTCAAAAGTTATCATAGTGACTGTTTTTGTTAATTCAACCTCCAAAAAGCTATTAATTCAATTTTCTTGTGATATACGTCATTAAACAAATCAAATTTATCAGCGGCACAGAAACAGCAAAAACGGCATATTTCTCACTATTCGAAACTCACCTGAAGTATGGAATAGCTGTATGGGGAGGGGGGGGGGAACTTCAGCAACAAATCTGCAAAGAATACTTATTTTACAAAAGAAGGCCATAAGGATTCTAGCTGGACTTGGAAGGATGGAAAGCTGTAGAGAAACGTTTAAGAATCTAGGTATTCTCACAGTTGTTGCAATCTACATCCACGAGCTAATACTGCATGCGGATGCAGCAGAAGTACCCAGAAACAGAGATATACACCAACACCACACAAGGCAATCTGGTCTCTACAGCCTTCCAAACCACCATCTTCAACTGTATGAAAGAAAGCCGTCATACAATGGGAGGAAACTTTACAACCTTCTACCACCAGAGCTGCAATTGAAGAAGGGGAAACCCTTGAAATTGGCACTGCAGGAATGGCTAAGGACCCACCCATTCTACACACTAGAGGAATACATGCAGAGAACAATATAACCATTACCTTCATATTTTCTTACTTTATTTGTTATTTCAAATAAAACAAATTGTAAAATTGACTCCATTTGTAATCTCTAAGATTATAAATAAAGATTATTCTGATTCTGATTTCAAGATAGAAGTCGCACATGAAACTCGTTTTTTCCACCGTCGTATGGAAGGGATAGTTAATATTGAATAAATATTACACAATAATTACTTAACTATGCTAAGCTTATTTTAAACTTTAAATTGTGTAATATAATGCAAATAACTATTGTAAATGACGTTATTTCATAACATTAAACTCGTTGTTCACTGTTTAATTTTGGGTCGAAATGTGTCCAATATTTTAGGGTTTGCGTGCACTGATAAATAGAAAATCTGTTATGTTGAAACATTTTTGTAACAGAATGAGCACGTTTAGATACACGTTAGCGAAAGATTCCCTAAAATTATGTTGATAACAGCTTACAAAATTCTGTTGTGACAGACCGTCCGGTAATGTTATGTTGAAGAGAAGATAACATTTAATCGATGCCTGACTTGACATTTAATGTATTACAACAAATAGCATTTATAAATAATACAGTGATCATGCCAATTATAAAGCTGACATATAGTCAGAGTCACGGCCTAAGGCTGTGAAGCTCCTTGACCTGCAACAATAGCTCTCCAGTTTAAACTCCAGCTGATTGGGGACAACAGGTGGTTGGATAAACAAAACAGCTGATTAGGAATGTTTCCCGGCGCGGCGTAGTTCAGACTGATTGGCAGTATGAACAGGTAGTAGTTCATCATGTGGCCTCGTGATGACGGGTTTTATGACCAAGCAGTAGCATTTTAATCTTCATTTTATCTTCGTATAGCATGTATTCCTATGTTGCAATAATGAAACGCTCTGCATTTTCAACTTTTAAGTTTTAATCTGACTTTAATAATATCTTTGGTACTTTAGGGAAGTCGCAAAGTTATAGGAAGAAAGAGCTTAAGTTTAAAAATTTAGATCAAGTCAAATTCTTCGTTTTTAATTCTAGATTGGTGTTTATCTAGTTGTGTTTTCTAATTTGGAATAGTAGTCTTACAAAATTTTTTGTTTTAACACAACAAACAATACGAGGGACAACCGCTAATATATAAATTTATAAGACAGCTGAGATAACTTTGAACAATATGTATGAACAAATGACGACTTATGTATCACAATTTATGGAAAATCCATGGATAGTTACGCTTACTATGTAATCTCTAAAGCCAAAATTAACAATTTAAGTGTCTGCCTCGAAGAGCTGTATGATTTCTTACCACCTTCTCTGCCAAGTTCATTGAAGTCACAACACCCCTGCCATATGCCACATCCTGATCCTTAACTTATGGCAGAACGTCCTTGAATACCGCGAAGTCATTGTGCAAAAGACATTGTGTTTGACAGTACTTTCTAAACCCCGTGCTTATTGTTTAAAGTGTGTTGTCAACAAACTTTATATGTGCATTTTCAATTCCACAATCAGTTTATCTGCTGCTAATGTTATACACTGTGTCTGCCAAGAACTTCTCCAGCTGTCAAGAACCCCGCTACCTTCCAGAAACATTATTTGTGGTATGCCCTAAGCCTCTACGAAATAACTGGCCTACCTATAAAACATAGACAACGCACAAATGCAATCCAAGATCATTTGGCCAAATCATTGTTTGTTCTTTACCAATCATTCAAGCCAATAACTTCTTCCTGCCCAGTCCTTCGTAGCTATGCTTTACTCTTACTCAGTATAGTTTTATAGTTCTTGTTAACTAATAACTTGTCGGTTTTACTTCTTAACTTGGGTTTTAAATAATTTGCATTCTCCACCCAAGGATGTTAAACAACTCTCGCTAGCATTCTGTATGAGTCACAGTTACCAATTCAAGCCAAGTAGGTTGCCATTTCAAGCAATCAAGCCAATTTTAGCCATAGTTGCCAATTCCAGTCCTGTAGTATCGGACGATAAAAGTTGGCCCGTGAAACCTTGATGGTGAATACAAAGTAAACCTGATAATACGTCTGCGGAAGAAGTGAACCTTGACACTATAATGCCCACGATGAAGTTAGCCATATAACCAGTCATCGAGAACGGTGTATAGTTGGTTCTGATGCAGGGTAGAGGTCAGTTAGATAGTTTTATTGTCGGGTACGATTGTGATTTCTTGTTGCAGAATCTAGTCATTTGCAAGCGCAGATCCAAGCATGTGGATGTTTGGATCTCACACCTTAGAGCGATCACGACTAGACTCTTGTAAACTCTGTGGTGTAGAACAACACAACTACAGAGCTGCAGGTGCTGCTTGAGTTATGTAATCAACATGACCATGATTGGGGAATCGGATAAATAAAAATTCCCGGAAAACCTCCACAACCTACAATTAGAATTTCACGCCAACGTTAAAAAATATTATTTAACATTGACTAATGGGAAAAAAAATAAGAAAACAATTATAATTAATATTTAATTCGACTGTAAACCGTTGCTTATATAACTTTACTAAATTATAAGTATTATACAACAAAAATACTGAACGACTGCTTTTACTTTACTATGGAAATCAAAGAAAACATCTCCACTTCGTTTCCAAGTCCTATATGTTTTCTTTATGAACATTATTAATTATTGTTATCAAGAAAACATCAATACAAACACTTATAATGTATTGTATAATGTACAGGCTGTCAAATTTGTAGTTAATATGTCGGTCAAATGGTCCAGCAAAACAGGGTAGGAGAGGGTTGAGTTTTACGAAATTGAAGCTCAGTTTGTAGTCTGTAAATTAAATATGGATCCCACTATTCAGTCGTTGCAACACACTCCATTTATGCGAAGTGTCCAGAAAACTCGTACTGAAGGGGTGAGCCGGGACAATCAGCAGAGGCACGTGGAGCCCGTGTCACGACAGTATGTGCCCAGTTATTGTGACACTCTCTATTATTGTGAGGTATCCAGAAGACGCGTACTGAAGGGGTGAGCCGGGACAATCAGCAGAGGCACGTGGAGCCCGTGTCACGACAGTATGTGCCCAGTTATTGTGACACTCTCTATTATTGCGAGGTATCCAGAAGACGCGTACTGAAGGGGTGAGCCGGGACAATCAGCAGAGGCACGTGGAGCCCGTGTCACGACAGTATGTGCCCAGTTATTGTGACACTCTCTATTATTGCGAGGTATCCAGAAGACGCGTACTGAAGGGGTGAGCCGGGACAATCAGCAGAGGCACGTGGAGCCCGTGTCACGACAGTATGTGCCCAGTTATTGTGACACTCTCTATTATTGCGAGGTATCCAGAAGACGCGTACTGAAGGGGTGAGCCGGGACAATCAGCAGAGGCACGTGGAGCCCGTGTCACGACAGTATGTGCCCAGTTATTGTGACACTCTCTATTATTGCGAGGTATCCAGAAGACGCGTACTGAAGGGGTGAGCCGGGACAATCAGCAGAGGCACGTGGAGCCCGTGTCACGACAGTATGTGCCCAGTTATTGTGACACTCTCTATTATTGCGAGGTATCCAGAAGACGCGTACTGAAGGGGTGAGCCGGGACAATCAGCAGAGGCACGTGGAGCCCGTGTCACGACAGTATGTGCCCAGTTATTGTGACACTCTCTATTATTGCGAGGTATCCAGAAGACGCGTACTGAAGGGGTGAGCCGGGACAATCAGCAGAGGCACGTGGAGCCCGTGTCACGACAGTATGTGCCCAGTTATTGTGACACTCTCTATTATTGCGAGGTATCCAGAAGACGCGTACTGAAGGGGTGAGCCGGGACAATCAGCAGAGGCACGTGGAGCCCGTGTCACGACAGTATGTGCCCAGTTATTGTGACACTCTCTATTATTGCGAGGTATCCAGAAGACGCGTACTGAAGGGGTGAGCCGGGACAATCAGCAGAGGCACGTGGAGCCCGTGTCACGACAGTATGTGCCCAGTTATTGTGACACTCTCTATTATTGCGAGGTATCCAGAAGACGCGTACTGAAGGGGTGAGCCGGGACAATCAGCAGAGGCACGTGGAGCCCGTGTCACGACAGTATGTGCCCAGTTATTGTGACACTCTCTATTATTGCGAGGTATCCAGAAGACGCGTACTGAAGGGGTGAGCCGGGACAATCAGCAGAGGCACGTGGAGCCCGTGTCACGACAGTATGTGCCCAGTTATTGTGACACTCTCTATTATTGCGAGGTATCCAGAAGACGCGTACTGAAGGGGTGAGCCGGGACAATCAGCAGAGGCACGTGGAGCCCGTGTCACGACAGTATGTGCTCACCGCCTTAGGAGAGCACGCACGCTGACCCGCTCAATGTCTGTGTAGCAGTTCGCACCTTGGCGCAGCTCCATCTCGACGATTACCTCCACATTTCACTGATGAAAGACCGGCTTATGATGCAGTTATTGAAGAAATGACCCCGCCCCCGGCACTCCACGGTTTCCCACGCTCGCCACTCACTCACTATTCTCGTATTCACGGCTTTGTTTTGACAAATTGCGCAGCTCCGAGCCACCGCAGCGCAGTCGGTCTTGTTTTTCACACGCAGACTATCCCCGGGCAGGGTCAGGTCACTGGGTTGATAGGTCTTCTCTTCCTTCGTTAGCACTGCTTACCCGTCATTGCAGATGAGTGTTCTAATAATATTCGGGTTCTGATTGCATCATTGAACTCGACCAAGGAGATTTAAAGTGATTAAATTATTTCAAAGTACATGCGGACTTCCAATATTACTCATTGTGAAGTGTTAGTGTGGTTACATACATCAGGTTATTTATGAATAGTAATGGAATAATACATCTTAACACATAAACGTTTTTTCAAGGAAACAGGATTTTCCTGACATTTGCCATCGTTCAGTTATACTAAAAAAGATCAGTTACACTACGTTTCGAGATCTGCAATCTGATCTCTTCTTCAGGTAAATAACTGACCCAACACATCATTTACAAACTAGGTTAAATTAAACAAATCATACCAGAGCGTTGTGACACGCGTTAGTCAGGAATCACAACCACCGTGATGTGAGTCAACTTCACACAATGCACTCTAACTCTAAAACATGCACTTTACTAATTACACAAACAATAATACTAATTATTAAAACCGAACTAAAGAATACAGGTCATAAATAAATATATATATATATATATATATATATATATATATATATATTGTAAGCATACAGCTTTAAAAATACTAAGAAGCAATCTAATTCCAATTCAATTTGGCCGATTGAACTTAATATTTACTGTAGCCCTACGTGTTGTTATTTGGTAAGTTATTGATAGTTGTAATTAAATTGGATGAAAAAATGTATCAGAAGTTATAAGCATCAATAAACAGTCACGATAAAATTTACTGTTAATACTATACGACTATACTATAATCTGAATCTAATTCTATATGACAAATTTAGGTTACCGAATCCAAATGGTCAACCGATGGAACTAATTCCTTTTCTATCTTAATGATAACTTAGGCCACTTTTGCACGAAAGGAATTTTTTTAAAGATTTGTATTGTGTATGTTTTGAAAAAGGTAAATTACATCAAGCACAACCTTTATCTTGAAATAGCTATACCAGAAAATGAGCTTTATACAGAACCGAACCACTAGTCCCGTTTGGTCCTAATTTACTCGATGGTTTTCTAGCACTCCTTTTTAAACATACTCCTTTCATTCCCGTTTAGTATTTCCGAGGTTCATTATGTTAGACAAAAAGAGTTGTGCCTATAAAACTTCAATACTTCATACTAACATTTCGATCATCAGGTAACTACCACTGAACTACCATTAGTAGAGAAATTCAAGCGATGGAGTCACACTCTATCTTAGTATCCCTTGTGGTAAGACAAAATAGTCTAGTACTTAATATCTCTTGCGATATACAAGAATGTTTGAAGAGTCACGAATGAGAATGTATGTTGTAAACCATGGATAAAGTTGTAATAAGATGATATGGAATGTACCAGAACCCACCAAGACAACCACACTTGGTTGGTGGCATCTGGAAGGTACCTGCTTCAGGGTGTCGCGAGGTGTAGAAAGCGGTTGATGTAGAGCTGCTGAATATTTATCCAGGTGTAATGAGCCACCAGACTGTAGGACCACAGAGCCGGAGTAGAACACTGCTAATGAGGGACTGCACCTAAATAGTTAATTAAGAGGACAGTGACCAAACTAATTAATCGGAAACAATTAGTTTAATGCCGATTATAAATTGACTCAAACGTTGAGGCAATAAAACAAAGAGACTTGTCTTTTTAAACGGTGACGTTAAATTGGAAAGTAAACGCGCGTCGGTCCGAGCTTGGTATGAGAAAGCTACTTTAGTGCTGCATACCAAAGTGTACTTGCATTGTAAGTATATAGGGAGATAAAATGTTACTGCTTTTTAACTTCTAAATACATGAAACACTTCCGATGTCCTGTCGGATTTTCACATACCTATTATAAATATCATCAATAAATGTTTATTAAATTTGTACAAGTAGCAACAGCCCAATTTAATTTAAATAAACATTGGATCATAAAAAGTACTTGCTCCGCCGGGACTCGAATCCGGATCACACAGTTAATTGAGGGGAGAGGAATGAACAAAAATTCTCGAAGAATCTGCTGATCACGTCCGCCATAGCTTAAGTAAAAATATTAACGATGCAAAACTCCAACAGTCATGAAAGCCTTTAGTTTGATTTATTTTTACTTAACACTTCCATATGTAAGATTAAATTTCTGTCCAACGATTTAATTTGATTTATCACTTGAAAGACAGTTTAAGTTTTTGAGATGTACTGGCTATTAATTTAAGATAATTTACGCCTAAGGAGGTAGGTTTAGTTTTAACTGTGTAAAAAATCTTTGTAATATTATAACAAACACCAGAGAAAATTTGAAAATTCATTGTAAGTATGAAAATATAGTTGGTTCTTAATAATTTTAGGGGGTGAGGGATAGGTAATGTTTAGCCTCATCAAAACCTTGTAACGATATAACACTTTCTGAAAGAAAAAAGAAATTAGACAAGTTTACCCATTCAATAGTACAGTTGGGGAGGAAGAAAAACTTTGTTATCCAGTATTTTTCTAGTATGTATATTATTCATGTTTTAATTCCTCTCAAATAGGCTATTATATACTAACAATTTGTAAGATTACTATAAGAAGAATGCAAAATTGAGTAAAGAATAATTGTGTTTAACACATAGACCCATTCGAAGTTGTTCGAGGAACGATTTCAAATTTTGACTTCTTAGATCAGCCTGGGACACCGGTAACCTGTTATCATCTGTCAGAAGAGGTTAGAATAATCGATCACCACTTGGAATAGCATTTTTATGGACGAGATTTTTGTTTTTACTGAATAAATTCTATTTTCAGAGACTGTAAACCTGTTATTGCAACATACTAGTAGCTGACAAGACGATCGGCCGGCTGGGACAATCATTGAGGATGGCGGCAGACACAGTCGTCTCCCGTCAACTGATAGTTACTCTGCCGCATGCCTGGACTGTGACACATTTCCCTAGAGTCTCCAGCACAGGACAATCATTGCGGATGGCGGCAGACACAGTCGTCTCCCGTCAACTGATAGTTACTCTGCCGCATGCCTGGACTGTGACACATTTCCCTAGAGTCTCCAGCACAGGACAATCATTGTGGATGGCGGCAGACACAGTCGTCTCCCGTCAACTGATAGTTACTCTGCCGCATGCCTGGACTGTGACACATTTCCCTAGAGTCTCCAGCACAGGACAATCATTGCGGATGGCGGCAGACACAGTCGTCTCCCGTCAACTGATAGTTACTCTGCCGCATGCCTGGACTGTGACACATTTCCCTAGAGTCTCCAGCACAGGACAATCATTGTGGATGGCGGCAGACACAGTCGTCTCCCGTCAACTGATAGTTACTCTGCCGCATGCCTGGACTGTGACACATTTCCCTAGAGTCTCCAGCACAGGACAATCATTGCGGATGGCGGCAGACACAGTCGTCTCCCGTCAACTGATAGTTACTCTGCCGCATGCCTGGACTGTGACACATTTCCCTAGAGTCTCCAGCACAGGACAATCATTGCGGATGGCGGCAGACACAGTCGTCTCCCGTCAACTGATAGTTACTCTGCCGCATGCCTGGACTGTGACACATTTCCCTAGAGTCTCCAGCACAGGACAATCATTGTGGATGGCGGCAGACACAGTCGTCTCCCGTCAACTGATAGTTACTCTGCCGCATGCCTGGACTGTGACACATTTCCCTAGAGTCTCCAGCACAGGACAATCATTGCGGATGGCGGCAGACACAGTCGTCTCCCGTCAACTGATAGTTACTCTGCCGCATGCCTGGACTGTGACACATTTCCCTAGAGTCTCCAGCACAGGACAATCATTGCGGATGGCGGCAGACACAGTCGTCTCCCGTCAACTGATAGTTACTCTGCCGCATGCCTGGACTGTGACACATTTCCCTAGAGTCTCCAGCACAGGCCTGCACTCTGATGTCTCACTGTATTATCTCAGTTAATGTTGAGTGGATAGAAATTAATCATAATTTAATTCGGATCACAAAATACTTTTTTTATAAGAATGGCTCCGGAAATGAAGCGCGCCAAACTTGATTTAAACTTTGATACAGGGTTCATTCTCCAAACACTTATAATTGGAATATTGAACCCGTGTGGTATTATGTGTTAATGAAACATTAAAAAATTACTGTGTTGTTGTTTAAGTTTGTTTTTGACGATGGAGGGATTGTGAAGGTAACAGGAATTTCCGGACATTTGCCGTAGTTCAGTGATAACAAAATGTCGCATGTTAGGTTAGTTATTTACCTAAAGAAGAGATAAGATTGCAGATCTTGAAACGTGTTGTTACTGAATTTTTATATCACTGCACGATGGATAGCAAATGTCCGGGAAAATCCTGTTTCCTTTAATTACTGTGTCGTTGCTTTCGTAAGTCTTTTTTAATTATTACTCAACATAATAAACTTTTTAGTATACTATCCCTTCCGGCACAGTCGGAAGAAAGGTATGCTTCACATGAGACCACCGTCTAGAAATACCGAACTGAAGATGGATTATTGGTTTGGATGTTTGTTTTGCTCATCACTAATGTGACAATAACCCTCAATTTTGGCATGTTAATATACACATAACGCAGCTATGATATGAAAGGTTGAAACAATTTGACTGATGCTCTCAGACTTTATTAACTCAACATTCAAATTGTATCAACCCTTCCTACCATAGCTACGTGTTTTGTAGAAAACTCGGTTGCTCCACTATGTTTGGAGATCGTGTCAGAAATATCATAGTACACTCAATTGTGCACCTGATGAAACAATGAGACTGCCACTGCACCTATTTATAAGTGTCTATGATGTCAAAACGATGCTAAAGGTTTGTTTTGAGCATCTTCTTCGCCGACTTTTTTTGGATATCTTCAGACGAATATGACTCCAGATTCCAGGAGTCAAGTCTGACATAGCGTCAGTTTCCAGACGCTGCAATAAAGGAAGGTGACATGGAGCTAAAGTCAACATTAGAATATTAATATAATCGTAACACTTTCACAAATGTAGAAAAACAATAATCTGTTTCCTTACTAGACAACAATTGTTATGACCATATATTTGTTTGTAAAGCAATTATAATTTTATTTATTAAGTTATTTGTTAAAACGTGGACTTGATTTAGTTAAAATGAAACCCAAATAATTTTTTAAAACAGATCAACTTATAACGGTTCAATTTTATACTTGTATAAGTTTAAATGGTCACCATCTTTAATTCTTAAATAGGGCATTGGAGAATAAAAAGGATTGAAGGTTGCTTGGAGTTACTTGAAATTGTTACAAAAAGTTTCAATTTTAATTTCATTTTAAAATACCGGTTATAAAAGTTTTGCCCAAATGCAAATGACCGCCATCTTGAAAGTTTTTTTGTATAAGACTCGTAACAAACTATCTATACTACATCTATACTATATACAACTACTGCCTTTGTATGAAGTATATTATGTATTTATTAAGAACTATGGTAGGTATCGTGTTCACAATTATTCCCGCATGTTCTATTCTACTTAAAAGTTTGCACCTCTATCTAAAAACCATATGTGATGTAAAAAACGTGTTGGAACAATTATTATTTTAAATGGCTTGATAATTATGAAGCACTATACTATATAATCTACCTAAAATATATTGGAAAAATGTAGCAACCCAATTAGCCACTTACCATCAATATCTAAAACTCTGTAATGGATCATGGAAAAGACGATTTGCGTTTGGTGCCGCAGACAAAGAGAGAGTACTATAACCAAATCTACTCTCTCAGCTTGTTGAGACATTTATAACTCCATCAAGCTGAAGGTTAAGGACTATGTCATTTTGGACTCAAGTATTTAATTTGGTGATTGTCGTGAAGAAACCTCTGAGCCATTGGTCCGTCACAGGATAAAAGGTAGGGATAGTCCTGTAAGTAATTTGGTTAAAGTTCTTCATCGCCAATAGATATAAATATATGGCATTTCATAAGCATAAACTCAGAAAATCATTATGATGAATATGTATCCTCTCGCTAGACGTTAGATGGGTGCGAGACATTTATAGTGTTTTTATGTTACGTGAATGATAGCCTAAGATGATGAATGGAGATAAAATGTTGTTAGGAAGCTTAATGTATTTTAGACGGATAAAAAGGTTAAATTAGAGTTAGCTTATATGTTATAATAGAATTATGCGTACAATAATTTATGAAGTGTAAACGGTATTGTTAAATATATAAACAAAGGTACATGCAATGATGGGGTATTTTAAGTCAATGAAATAATCTTCTCATAATTTTACTTTATGGTTAGAGTTATTAACGCAAAATGCTTGAAACCCGTAAAACCTGTTGTGGTATTAATGAGTAATAATGAGTTAATAGCGGAACATTTGTATATTTGATAATTAATAGACGAAGACAACACTGAACCGGTACATGTAAGATATCCTTCGTTGTAGTAATGTATACCGTTGTATACATACGAGTATGTGTTGTTGTATCGGTAATATTAAACGAGTACAACGAGTATTGAATGATCTGACGGAACGTAATGAGAAATATCACACAAACGAACGGATTACCCTTTGTCATTTTGATAGCACAATTAATAAAGTCCTTTCTAGGATTAAGGACAGTGTGTACCGTGTTTAAAGCGTAGGTCGTTTATATTAAGAGTAGAACAGAATGGACAGTTTTCTGTATAGACGGACAGGTTGACAGATATACTTGACGGACAGGTTCTTTCACTTTTTGACCCCAAAAATCAATACAGTTTGTTCTTCTACCATGAGAAACCTATACAACAAATTCAAGTCTCCAAGACCTTTATTTTAAGAATCGTACCGTATATACGGATGGACAGATGAACAGTCACATGAAAGGTTTGCCTTTTAATATATTTATCCAAAGGTCAACGGGGTTCTTTCTTGGACCTAGAGAACCATAAGTACCGAGTTTCAAGTCTAAAGGACAATTCTATCAAGAGTTATCCCACTAAAGACAGACACACAGACTGGCAGAATGCCTTTTAACCTTTCAGCACCAAAACAATAAGATTCTTTGGTTGTCCTAGAGGACCATAAGTACCAAGTTTCAAGTCTAAAGGACAATTCTATCAAGAGTTATCCCACTAAAGACAGATACACAGACTGGCAGAATGCCTTTTAACATTTTGGCACCAAAACAATAAGATTTTTTGTTTGACTTAGAGGACCATAAGTACCAAGTTTCAAGTCTGAAGGACAGTTCTATCAAGAGTTATCACACAAAAGAGACAGACATACAGACTGCCAGAATGCTCTTTTAACTTTTGATACCAAAATCAATAGAATTCTTCTTTGGACCAAGAGGAACCTATGTACTAAGTTTTTTCTCACTATGATCTTTTTTATCTATAGCTGGAATTAATTTTGGTCGCGTTCACATATGGACGAATAGACGGCCAGAAGGTACAACGATAGGATTTTAAGTAGGCTTTGGCGAGCTCTTAGTAAGTAAAAGAAGAGTTGCGTTGCCAAATAGGTTTTACGGCAAAAGCTTGAAGAATCATTTTCATCACCAATTTGTTCTAGGCATTAAACAAAATTTGTCTGTAAATGGTAAAACAGTTTTATGCCTTTTCCCGGATGTATGTTTGTTAACGCGTTAACGACCACAGAAAACGTCATGTTGAGGTGGCTATAAACCGTGTTGTCAGATTATAAGTTACAGTATCATGGAAATGTAACCGGAGAGCGGAGTGATCCGAGATATCAGAGGAACAAGTCATAAACGTGGGCTGTGATACCGTGCTGTTGGCCCACAAATCACAGGCAATCAGCAGCTAACAGCAGCAAGCAGCTCGTTAACACCGAGGTGTCGCGGCGGCGTGGTGGCTCAGCTACTCTGGCTCGGACTCTTCCGGGAACATACCGTCACCCGCAATATCTGTGTTTTGTTATGTAAATAGTCTAGAAAGTCGATATATTTCGCAGCTATCCGAGATCTCCTCGACAGCTGCCGTTTCTATCTTCTCCGTTCCACTACTACAACCGGTCAATGCGTGCTCGTAAATGTCGAGTAGATGTGTGTGTTACTCGTGTTTGTGTATATGTATTAAACTGGTCTGATATATATATATATATATATATATATATATATATATATATATATATATTCATTTAGAGCAGTTTAAAAAGAAAACTACAATTACTGACTATACAATATTTCGTTGTTATTGCACTGTATAAACGTACACGGACTAAAAATAAAAAAAAAAAAATTATGGTTGCCTGTAAAGTCGGTTTTACGGGCGAAGATTTTACGTGACAACGTCTTTTTCTCGGTAGAATATTTATTGATATGAATATTATTAAATTGCACAATAGGAACAAGGAATTGAATGAAAATAAGAATTGCACAAATTTTAACTATAGAAATATATTTTGTTTACTAAAACATTGTACATAATTTGAAATTAATTAAAATTTGTTATTGTAAATGGTAAAGTTGAATAAAACATTTACTAAAATTGGAATTTGAAATTCTTGCTAAACACAGTTAAATTCTAACTCCGCGCGTGGTGATTGGTCGGTTTAGTTCGTTTGTTTGGTCGCACTGTTATGACAGGTTAGAGGTTATAATTTATTATTTTAAATGTTTGACTAGCAATACGCGCTGTTTCTTCTCAATCGACTGAATTACGATTGATTGCAGAGTGATTTAAACTAATAATTTACTTAACACTATCAACATTTGTCAATAGTATGACATAACCTATAAACTCAGTTTCTCAACTTTTGTGTCAATCTAACAATTAATCAATCAATCATAGTTTACGATAATGAAATATCAGTGTACAATTATTTTACCTTTATTGTTGTAGTTGTTGTAAATGACGAATCTAAGCACTCCACATTTTCACGAATAAACATAGTTATCTGCTTTATCCCGTGCGGATCCCGTGCGGCGGACTCACTGGACGGGCATCGTAACGTTACCGGGCGTTACACTTTTTCATGAGTGACTCCGAGCCGCAACCTAATTTAAGACGTTGTCACGTCAAAAAGAAGAAACACCTGATAACAAACTTTCTAAATTAATGTACGGTAACTATCACTTTTGACATTCAAACAAATTCTGATTTGTTATTGATTTTGAAAAATAATATAGCGATATAATATTTTATTGTAATGTTGAAATTAGGTAAATTTGTAGATCAGAATCTAAGGATTCAAGTGAAAAACAATAACTTAGCGAAAGTTAAGTCCATATGGTTGTTTAGATTTTAATATAAGTTGGTGTGCCAAATTCATAATTCCTTAGATCCAAATAATTTCAAGAGCTGTTTTCACGAGGTTTAATATTGCTTACAGCTTTGAATTTATAGCAATCCTCAAAGCTTTTATTATGATGAATACCGCTGTAAGGGTACTGGTTTTTTCGTCTTTGTGATTAAATGTTAAATGGTGACCGGTCATTCTTACCCGCAAAGAATTTGAGGTTTGCCCAATGTAGTCCTTGGGACAAAACCTACAGGTTAGCTGGTAAATTAAATTGTTAGAGGTACAGCCCAATTTACCAGTTATTGGATAAGTTTTGTATATATATATATATATATATATATATATATATATATATATATATATATTGTATATAGTTATTCAATCTTTATTAATAAAAATACTGTAATTTAATCTTAGTAAAAAATATATTCACAAACCGTACTTGCTACCCCACAACTTAAACTCGGGTCTCTCACTTGCCAAGCGAGAATCATAATAATAAAACCCTTACTTTATATTGAACTAAATTATCTTAAACATGATTAGAAGGCATGCATATGATCAAATGACTTCATTTTAATTTGAGGTATTTTATATGCTGTAGATTTTAATGTCAAATGAAAATATTAGACAACGTCGAGCTGTCTGCTGCTTGGATGAGTGACCGCTGAGCGATCGTGTCATAATGAGCAACTCGCTTCCTCGGCCGTTGGTGGTGGTTCGAAAGTTACGATAAGACGTTGGTCCCAAGGTTAAGTAAGTGCTTCTTAGCCCTGACCTTGCCTGGTAAAATAAGGCATTCTTTGACTTTGGCTTATTTTTAAATAGATGCTAATTTTACCTTGTAGGTGACCAACAGAAAGAATAGCTTATCGAGCTACATCTAAAGAAGGAAACGTAAAGGGGATCAAATGAAACAAAATTCATCTTTCGTACATGTAGTGAATAATGAAAACCTAAACCTAATCGTGTGTGTGAATTAGAATATTAAACTCAACCGAAAATTTTCGTTCTCAAGTTCTTTGCTGGATCATAGATGCACCAATTCAATAGAGTCATGAGTCATAAAAGGTCCTGCCTTTTATAAATAATATATCATATGATCATTTTTATTTTTGTACATTTTTCATAATTATTACTTTAAATGACCAACTTCTCGAGGAGTAATAAACAACATTTTTATAATCTTCATGCTTTCAGGGAAGTTATTTGAAAGATCGTTAACTTATCAAAAATTAATATCCCCCCAAAAAAAATGCATCACTTTGACGGTTAAGTCTGCTTTTCTCTGAAGTGATCAGTGACACTTGGATTAATTACATTAATCCAATATCCATACAATTCCAAATGGACCGTAAGAGTAAAACAAGCCAGAATTCTTCGCGTGCCGGGTTAAACGAAGAATAAAAGCAGCATTTAACGACATCGACAGAGTAAACAAATGAAGTGTCCAACGTCCACTTAGCGGTACAAGGTGCAGACACCTACTGCAGCACTACTAATGTGCGGAATGGAAGCGATGGATGGCGATGGTGTTATCGGGACAAAATGTGCGGGACTGATGGTGGCGGGCGGCACGGCAGCGGTCTGACTCGTCCTACACCTTTTGTGGCGAAACTGCTCTTTCAGGTACTTACACATGTGACATAAATAATTGGGTTCGGTACGTCTGAATCATAAACAACGTTTTCACAACATATAAAGCTAGACGTTGATTTGTTCTGTATTCGTGTAAATATTGTATAACGTGTATAAAAGAAAACATACATTTTTACTAAGGGACTGCAGATCAAAAGATACGAAAAATCTTATTCTATGTTGTCAATGTACTTCATCATCATCATCACCATCTGACATTTCCGTTATCACGGGTTGTCGTACACAGCCTCCTCCACTTTTATCTGTCATTCCAGGTCTCCTCTTCCTCCACCTGCATTTTCTGTAGTCCCCTTCTCTCTATGTCTTTCCACACTTGGTCCTCCCATCTTCCTCATGGTCTTCCTCTTGGTCTTCTTCCTCTTTCCTCCTTCTCCAGTGCTATTCTAGGCATTCTATTATCTCCCATCCTCTTCACATGCCCCATCCACTGTATTCTTCTTCTTTCCATTGTCTCTTGCAGTGAAACTACCTTCAATCTTTCTCTGGTTATTTCGTTCCTTATTCTATCTCTTCTTGTAGTCTTCTCTATCCCTCTTAAAAATCTCATTTCTGCAGCTTGCAATCTGCTTAAATCATTTTTAGTCCACGTCCACGTCTCTGCTCCATATAATAAAATTGGTTGGAAATAAGATTTATACATCAATACTTTTGATTCTTTCCCAATGTTCCAACTCCACACAATCTTCTTCACCATATTGAAAAACTTTCCACTCTTCCATATTCTGTTTCCTATCTCTTCTCAATGTACTTATGCAACTAAAATCGTAGATTAGTTTGTTACAAAATGGTACATCTAATAACCCTACAACGAAAGTCTCACCAACCAATCAAACAAAGAAACTGCATCGCACAGACTAAAATCTTACGAGAGCATACCATCTCAAAGTTGGTGTAAAATTTTTGATCAAATTTCCTGATTATATATCTGAATCAGAACCCTTTGCATTTTAAAACATTACTCAAAGCGCTATATAATATTAAATGAGTTTTATAGCGTGAGTGAGTTTATGAAACATGAAATATGATGGTGCATCTCTCACTATGTTGACATGTCTATTTCTTATGTTGGTATTGTCTATTTTACGTAGATTAAGATTATTTAGTTTTCTTTTTTAAGGTATAAAAATTGTTTAAATAAAAAAATTGAACATTTACTGGTAAGACTATAGAGTTACCCATATTTATCACGATTTCTATAAAAGTTTTGTGTTTGTTCTCTGCCAATAAAGAATTGTGAATTATGAAATATGTCGCATGATAAAATGTCATTATTTGTTTGCAGAATTTTTTATTTTTACCCTAAAACCAATAGAGTTTGCCCTTGGACCAAGACGACCCTCTGTACGAAGTGTGAAGTATCTAGGACCTTCCTATCACGAGTCATTAAACACGAACAAAGAAAGGCTTTGCCGGATTCTTAATGCAATGCTTTATTGTTGTAATTAAATCTGCTGTGATAAACTAGTAATAGGTAAAAAGGCAATCAAGAACATCTAAACTTAATAGCAATGACTATAAATGAACTAAAAAACTGAACTAAGCATGTTTAATTTTACACCTTGAAAATTAATATTCATGTTTTGCCCTTGCTACAATTGTTGAAATTTAACTGTTCAAGAAAGTTCATGATACCTTTTACTACAATCCACACGATATGCGTAAACAGTTTTGTTTGTTATATACTTGCAGTGTGCACACGCCTTTGTTATATATTTTTAGTGTGCAAACGCATTTATTTTATACTAGTAGTGTGCACACACGTTTGTTATATACGCGTAGTGTGAACACGTTTTAGTTATACACTTGTAGTGTACACACGCTTTTGATAAATATAACAATGTAAACAATACTTGGACAAAGAAATAGTTGTGCATAATACTGGCTTACAGCTACACAGAACATTAAACTAAAATGGAAATACTATAGTACTGTGTTGGTATTCTAATTTTAAAGCTAATACGTGAATACGTATACATTTATAATCTCTTATTAATGTACGTATAATCATTAATTTTAAAGATTATAATCACCCAATTAACAGAAAAATTTTAAATGCAATTTTAGAAAATATCATAGTGGAATATACTTCCTCAAGGAAAGTGCATTGGAATTGGATCAATAACCGTAATAATATTTCCTGTCCGACCACCAAATCACCACTCCAGCCTACAAGTTTGTAAAATACTTCGGTTTCCAATCCAATCGAACAGTCTTAAAATTAATCTTTCCCACGTTGACAGTAAGTAAATTAGTCTTTTTACAGAAGATGAATTACCGAACGCTGTTGAGGTCGGCGTGTGTGGTCGTCACTTTGATTACGGCGGGATCTAATGGACAGTTAGAAATTTATCAAGTGGGGTGAAATCCCGTTTTCAATTAACAACATAATTTTTATTCATGGGCTATTTAGGACCTCTGGAACAGTGGGCTAACAGAATTAACACGTCTACGAAGCAATTAAGGACTTCAGACGAACGTCTGAATCAAGAAGCATTGCGTCGTCTGAACTCCGTCCGTAGAATCCCAACTTATCGCAGTATCAGGGTAAACCGGACTCGAGCGGAATCACCAAATCCCAAGTATTATGGCCTAATAACTATTTAATTAGGCGATTCCCGTGTAGCCGGCCCCGCGAAATAATGGCTTTATCAGAGCCAGAGCTGTGTTTACTGCATTACGGCGATTATCCGGGAGAGTTAGCGGCATGGTGTGGGGGGGGGGGGTTAGCGCTGTGTGGGGTTTGATAACGAGGGTATTATCCTGATGAGACGACACGGACAGTAATGGCGAGTCTGATGGACTTCAGCACTAGACCTCCGCCGAGCTGTCATACAAGATTTATACCTTAAACAACTAAGTGATTTCCACCAAGGTTCATTACTACCACGTGCTGTAAAACAGATCAGTGGAAATGGCTGTAAAGCAGTTTGTCAAGACCGTAATTGCCGTTTGATAGACACTGCGACAGTAAAGTGCCTCTAATCGGCTGAACGGCCCCTTCCATTACATTGTTCTTGTTTACATAAAATATGCGTTATAAAAATGTTATAAGAATTTAGAGTCGTTTAACTGGGTGGTAGTGCAATACAAGTGGGTATGTGAGGAATTTTGTTCTGGCCTTGTCCTTGCCACTATAATTTCCATAGCAAACATTTGTACGAGTAATTCCATCTGTTCGAGGTGAATGTGTAGGATGAGTGAATGAACTTCGTTCAAATTGTTGTTTATCGTTCCCTGAAATGCTAAACGTCTTCTTGGTAATACAATTTTTGTTACGTTTCTAAAAATTGGGTACCAGAGTAACTGGAACGTGTCTCATGGAGGCTCCTAGAAACATTTGTGATTACAGTATTACAATGACTTTCATTTAAACAGAGCCGTTTAACTGAGTGGTATTGCAATATAAGTGATTATGTGAGAAATATCGTTGTGGTCTTGTCCTTGCTACTATAATTTCCATAGCAAACCTTTGTAATTCCACCAGTTCGAGCTGGAATGTGTAGGATGAGTGAATGAACTCCGCTCAAACTGTTGACTGATGACTTTGATTTAAACAGAGTGCACATTACCAATGTGGTTTTTCTACATGTCTATCAAATGGCCAAGGTTTAATTTAATTTAAAAAAACCTAATTTGTTCAATCATCACCTATGGATGTACGTTAAAAATATATTGACTTACTCGAAACATCATTCTAGAAATCTTGAATGTCGTAATTGTTCTCAGCCTATCTTTGGGGCTAACACGCCCTAAACAATTATTAACCAGATTTATACTCATAGATGTGTACTGAAATTACACAAGAAATTATTGGGAATGCAACAATTTATTTTCTATATGATATTTTGCCTGTCTGTATATTTTTAGGATATCTCGAGAAAGAAGTAAGCTATTAGACTAACAATTTTGCATTCAACCTCAGCGAAGACTGTTACGTGACACGTGACCTAGCTTACTTCTACACTGTACTTATTGGTTGATCGCTAGTGAAGCCTACCTCTCTTGGGGTATGAACAATTTTATTTATATCTGTCTGTCCCCACTAAAGTTTTAAAACACACTGACCTATAGACTTGAAATTTTGCATGAAGCTTCATTTTAAAATAAGTAACATCGACTTAGATAATGGCGCTTGTCGCTCCATTGGATTTGGCTGAGCGTTATCAATAATGTTTCCATTGTTCTCCTGGGTAACTAGGATGGTAACGAGAAAGTCTCAGATTAAATAAATTTAGTACAGTTATATTACATTTTATCATGAGTTATAGACATGGAATTTTGAAAGTAACTTCAGGATACTGGGGGGCGGAGTACCTCTACATTGTAAATATTCTACATGTTTGGTAAAAATAATGTTCAATTGGTTTATATTTAAGGTCAGCTGAAACCATGCGTTTATGAACTACTGAAAACATTACTTACTGAAACTTTGCTAATTATAGATATAACCACGCAAGAGACTACAAAAACGGAGTAGTATTCCTGCATAAGTCTTCAGAAAATACTAGCTTAATTCATAAAGCAGTCGGACTAAATTAATCTCAGTAGAGCAATTAGGTCAGTGGAAACCCAGAGCAGCCATCGTCAAGAGTGATGTCTTGTTAAAACGAACAGTACAGTACTGTTTAGAACACAATACAGGGAGGTACGGATAGTATCACAATTGCGCAGGTGACACAAATGGTCGAGCACGTCAGGATGGGATCTGACCTCATCTATCACGAGATGAAGCAACAAACGACATCTGGTGGCGAGAGATTCACCTACACGGCTCCTCACTGTCCATTGTTACCTTAACTCCACCTCTAATCTCTTCTCCGACCGTCTTTGTTCTTTGCAATTGTATAGGGACCTCAGCAGCCTCTCATTAATTTAAAAGCAGTTCTCCACTTTGTTACTTTTGAACGAGTTGGTTTTGTTTCGACCAATACAATGCATTTTGATAGATCGTTATGATTTTTTAAGGTACTCAAATAATGTTAATAATATTTTGCGTAACTTTTTGGAGTAATAAGATAAGCAACTAGGTATTAGTTCAAAAAAAGAAAGATATATTACTAAAATAAAATGTATTCAACATAGAAATGCTTTAAGTTAGAAGGCATGCTAAATGAAAAGTTCACGATATTTGATAAAATTGTTTTTATGTTAATATATTTGTAAGCGCACATGTAGGGTTTTGAAAGTATGGCTCTACTATAAATAAAATAGTAAACACGTAACATAAATATGAGTAAAGGTTTTGGTACGGATTCCAGGGCCTAAACCAAAGATTGGAATTTAATATGAAAGTGTTCAGCATTGTAATTTTATAGTCGAGCGCATTATTAAGATAAAATGGTTAAATTTTAATTAGTCAGTTTTTAAATCCTTTAATTTCTAAAAATCTAACTTTTTTATTAAAAATCCTATAAAAAAAACAATTCAAATTTTAATAGTTAAAAAAAATAATGTACCCAAACGAGGTATAAAATCAAAATTGTTTAGATATTTCAAATAAGTGAAGACAACATATGTTATAATGAATGTGTAGTAGAATTTAAATGGAATATATGTTCAAATTTTTGGTAAACAGTGAAACGCTTTAAAATATATTTTTGTGTGATGACAAATTAAAGTGGTAGATTCGATATTTGAACGTTTTACGTTACAGTCAAGATAAAAAATTATCTTTTCCTGAAAACAGGAAATACAGTAAAAATCTTGTTTTTTCTTTGAGATATTATACGTGTTAAATAGTCAATTGGAAAATTTTATAAGCAGGCTTAATGAAAACAATGTAGTACATAATATATGCTGTTCGTTATTTAGGCTAGAGTAATTGAAATTTTATCCGTTGACAAAAAATGAGGATAATGCTCTAGAGGGAACAAAAATTGGTTAATTTCAGTCATTTTGTTAATAAAAACAACTGAAGCAAATTACTTGAAATATAAGAAACTAGAAACTCAAAAAAATGTAAATCCCCTTGGTGTTATTTCTATACATACTCTACAAACTTTCTTTTCCTTAATTTCTCTTGTTCTGTGGGTCTGAGTATAAGGCACCCAAATGTTGCCTAAATATGAAAATATGCCATATTTTCATTGGTGAATGAATGTAAATTAAAGATGTTTGACTAAAGAATCTTAATAAGTTTTAAAAAATAGCTTAACCAAAAAGGCATAATTCTCTCTATAAGTTTGAATATGACTTAAAATTTTGTATGATCGAAGTACGCAAACCAAAATACATGAAATATTACAAAAATCTTAATAATCGTTATTGAGAATATCAAATTATCCTCGGACTTATATTTTTGAATGTAGATATATTTAGGATATTTTCCAAAGTATTTATTTTGGAATCAGTGTGACTAAATTAAAAACAGGATGGACTTCAGCGAACACAGTGATTCAGGGTTGGTATAAAATAAACTTACAAGGTACTACTTATGCAAGTTACATGTTTTGGAGCGGACGTTGGCAAGGGTAGCCCCTAGATTAATGTCATTTGAGAGCGACAAAATGACAAGAAGATAAATTGATGAAAAATTCCATCGTCTAAAACTGGAAACTATTCGATAGATGTAAGTTCCTCTATAAAGTAGCGTTGAAAGTTGGATTCTGCTATTATTAATCCAAAAGTAAACTTGTAAATCCAGGCTCCGATCGATCAGGAAGCAGATAACAGGTGTAACGTTCACTAACTAACTGATGTAGCTTCGTTGGCCCGTGTACTACTAAGTGGAAGCAACAGCACCAATTTGTTACCGTCACAGGAATTTCCTGATGACTTCTGGTTGGGCAACCGTCTGTAGCCCATGTAGATTTTACATTCCTTTAATCTTTGGATGTGGCACAGAATTATATTCTAAGAAAATGAACACGTTTAAACTAATTTTATCTTAAACGACTGATCAGTAAAGAAATAAAAAAAAAATACTCATTTAGATTTACATCAGCCGGATTTTATATTAGAGTGCATTTATAATATGCAACACTCCACTCGAGAGCATTAGTCCTCAGTAATTCCAAAGTCCATTATCAAGTGCATGACTTCCGCTTGTAAAATCTACGCGCTCATTTTGGGGAGCGGTATTCTGAAATTTTTAATGATTAGCAATAACTAACTTGAACATGGGTTTTGTTTATCAAATAACTCTTATTGGCTGGTTTTCCGCAACAAAACTTCGTATAAAATGTAGTAGAAGTGTAAAAGGTCTATTCACACACATCAGTTGAGTCACAGTTCCGTCACAGTTCAGTCTCAGTTCAGTCACAGTTCCGTCCGGAATTCGTCAGTCAACTGTCCGTCAGTTGGCTTCAGTCACTCGTCAGTCACTTTATACAGTGATCTTACAGTCAAGCTTATTTTATCATGAGTGAATTAAATTGGATAATATATAATTACCTCAATGGCTGATTTTACTATAGTAGAGTTAGCTGCAATAGCGATACCCTTAGATGACGAAGAGATTGAAAATAAGAGAAAAAAGCGAAGGATATGGGTTCATGATTTATGCAAGAAGAGGGAAATTCAGGGAGAGTTCATCACGTTATTTAAGGGACTAATGGACGATGAAACTAAGTTCTTTAAATATTCTTAAAAATTTCATTCTTCACAGACGAGTCCATGTACTTATGGGTTAGACATATCATACAAAACTATTTTTGCAAACAGTTTCTATCAATTTTTCATCGTTCATCTTGATGATCGTAACAAACAGTCTTTAAAATATAAACTCATTACAGAAATACAACTTTTATATAAAAACGCGATCCTTTAAAATAGCAAACACATCCGTCATGCAACCGTCAGGCGTCCGAACAATCCAAAAAATATCGGTGGGAAGAAATATGAAAATGACTGACGGACGCCGGCAGAGCGACTGACGGACCTGCGCCGGAACTGAGCCGGATGAGTGTAGATAGCGCAACAGGACATCCATTATAGAATAAATTTTTTGACTGTGACGTGACTGATGTGACTGACCTGTGACGCGCCGGAACTGATGTGTGTGAATTGACCTTAATACAGCTTCAATGTCAAATTTAAATCTATTTCTGTATGTCTATATGTGTGTCTGTTCGCACGACGTTTCGAGAACAAACCTATAGACAGCATTTTCCATGAAGCTTCTTTATTTCAACACTTAGTTCAATGATGGTGCATGTAACTTCATGGGAGTTGTTTGAGTGTTAACGTACATGTTTACATTGCTCTTATGGGAAATCATGACGGCAGCGTGAAACTCGTAGCGTAAAGAATTTTAGAAAAAAACGAGTAAAATTATATGACTTTTAACTCGTAACATAATAAAATATTTACTATCGTTTCTTTGCGAAGATCCTGAAAGTCAATTGGAATTAACCTTATTTGGCTGCACAGGGTTAGAAAATTGTGGGATATATAATATGGGCTTTGACAGACCACCCGTAATATTATATACATGACTTTCAACTAGTGATCATGGTCTTTGAGGGGGTTCCTCTTTTCCAGAAGAGTATTTTTCATGTTGTTACTCTAGTACACAACATAGGACATAAAGTAGCTTATACGTAACAAATTAACACTTAAATTGTTAAAACTTTACGGACTAAGTATGACCTTTTGTTCAAAAGAAATGTTTTTGTCAGTTTGTTGATTTATGTACTGTTTATGTTGCAATATAACATAACATTATTAATCCTTTGAGAACCGTTGGACGATATATCGTTCTACCATATCCTGTAGACCGTTGGACGATATATCGTTCTACCATATCCTGTAGACCGTTGGACGATATAATAGTTCTACCATATCCTGTAGACCGTTGGACGATATATAGTTCTACCATATCCTGTAGACCGTTGGACGATATTTCGTTCTACCATATTCTGTAGACCGTTGGACGATATATCGCCCATTTATGTTTTAGTTAAAAGCTAGCAGATTTGTACAAATATCTGCGTTTCATGTTCTTGGAATCTTCGTTTGAAAGTCCCTGAGTCTTCTCTGATTATTCTAAATTTTTCTACCATGAAATGGAAACAAACAAGCGTAATCATTATGTTAACTAACAATGGGTACATTGTGTTTGATAAAGATATCATGTAAAACACTGCAGAATAATTTATATGCCTATAAGTTTTTACTTTTTTCAAATTAAAAATTTAATTCAGCACACTCGCTGTTCTTCAATTGTACTTAAAAATATATCTTCCCACGATAAAATATTGTTATTTTCAAGTTATAAAGAAAAAAACCGTTCTGAATTTCTGAGAAATAATATTTCTTGTATATTCAATTCCTTATGAATAAAAATAATTATACATACATAATAATTATATATTACACTTAATAAATATCCATAGATAATTTGGTTAAAATTTGGTAAAAGAATTATAGCGTTTAAAAATTATAAGTTACGAATTATTTTGTTGATCTCTGCAAAATTCTAAAATGGCAATCCTTTGGAATACATTGTTTTACCCTTATACCCAATACTAATTTATAAGTCATAATTACATTGAAAAACAAATCTTTTTGTACCAAAATCCTAAAATGGTTGAAATCACATTCATCGTAGTCATCGTATGAAAGGATATTTCAACACTTTCTGAAATTACTTGCGTTGAAGTCTCTTCCTCCAGAGGTGGTGCCTCCCGTCCTCGACATGGTCGATTGTTGTTCAATTTGTGTAGAACGCAGGGAAGAGCTGCTAGCGCCAGGGAGAGTTTGTCCTGTGACCGGTCTCACCGTGATTAATGTGAAGGATCAGCGGACCCGGTCAGTATATTGATTCCTTGTTCTACAAGTCCAGCTCGCCGCAGAGCACTGCTCTCCAGACTGCGCTGGAACTCGGCTGCCAGTATGTAAATACACATCCTGTACCTTGTACTTGGGCGATATCAGTCTACACACAGTTAATGGCCGTCATATTTCTTCTACAGGTAGTTCTGTAAACCACTTCTTAAATTTTGACAAAGTGGAACAAACCATTTTTCAGACGTTGTGAAAAGGAATCTGATTGTTGATATATGAACTTGAAACGTGTTATTCCTCTATAATGTTCTTGTTATACAGAATCTTCAGTGTCGGTGATGAAAACAGAGTTTCGTAAGACAACAAATCGTCTTCATTAAATACAGTGAGTGGTGCGATTAAAAAGACACGGATTCGATTGTGGTTCTGTAAGTTGAACACGTTGATGACTGGAAAGTTTATGATTCTCCGTCTTACGCGATAATGGTAAAAACGTTTTCAAAAATAATAATATATATATTCTTAAGATAACTGGACTGCATACGTAAAAAGTGGGAATTATTTGATTCCATATCGTGTTGATTATTGGATATAAAATTTACGTTGACGCAAGTCTTCTTGTTCGTTATGGCCTAGCCTTAACGTGTTCAGTAAATAAGTGATTTATGACTTTTTATTTGTATAATGAAAGATATAAAGTTGAACGAGCCAATTGAAATACTTATGGTTTAATCCCATCTTGAAATGAAATATATGTCTAAGTTTAATCTCCACGTCTAAAATTTTTACGATTTACATAAATCTTATCTACCAGCCTAATCATTACAGTTGGCCTGTATGCCATGTATGGGAATGTAAGGTCCAGGTAGTATTCAATTAAATGGCTGTAATTTTTGTTATAATCGTCGAAGATTCTTATCTCCCATATCGCGGTTTATGTCCTAAACTGAAAAGCTGTACGTAACGAAGTTTACAACGTTGAAGGCAGTGAAAGTAACAAGTATTGCTTGCCAAGTTTTGGCCCGCAAAGCGAGAAGGGTGTTACCAGTCGGTTCAATGTAAGAAATGAAATATTTTCAATTATCGCAATAAATTAACAAGTGTCAGCAAGGATAAATGTATTTTTTATATTTTAAATTAACAACTCAAACGAACGAATGATAACTGTAAAAGCTTTAATTGTACATATTTTACATAAATCTAAATATTGCTATCACCGTATTATACAGAATTAGCGTGTTAGAATATTTGCATACGTGAGCAGCAAAGATACAGAAAACGTTTACTAAAATTATGTTATAAAATGTTTCCATAAAAAGCCTTTAAATATACAAAAACTTTCATTACATAATGCATGGTACGAGTAGTGTACCACACTGCGTATTGCGTAGCAGCCTTCGCTTAGGTTGCATGAAAATTTTCAAACGCGCACACACACACACACACACACACACACACACACACACACACACATATATATATATAGCTCATTCCATTCACGAGATGTCCTGCGAACAGAAAAACGGGCGATCATAAAGACATTTTGAAATTCCCTCCGGTAGGCAAAAGATAAACTGTGTCAGCCTACTGAGTCAAAGCCTTCAATGACTCAGTCAAAGTCTATAGTTGGATGTGCACAATCGTAAAACTCATTCTTGTCTACGTAGAAATGAAGTTTCATGCAAAATTTAAAGTCTACCAATGAAATTTGTCTCGATATCTTGACACACAAAGCATTCCCACTTTTATTCATTTAATACGTTTCATGGCAGTGTTACAATAATAAATAATAGTATTAAAATTGAGCTACAGAGGGTACTGCAACACAAGAGTGCACAGAAATAACATTTTGTCACCGAGTTTTAACATTGACTTTCCCCTCTTTTTCTTTTTCATCTATGAATCATAATATCATATGTTGAAATCTCAAATTATTGGATTCAGTTTCTTTATAAAGTTATTTATTCTGATATATTTTCGTAGGCATCATGGTTATCCATAAGATCAATGCTAAATAAATAAATAAATAAATAAATATAAATATATATATATATATTATATATATATATATATATATATATAGCAATAATCTCAGCCAAATCCCATGGAGTGACATGCACCATCATCGAGCTCAGGGATGGATAAGTATAAGTATATATAAGTGAAGCTCAATGTATAATCTCAAGTCTATGGGTCAGTTCCTTTTCAAAGTATCTTGCGGTCAAACAGACACATAGTAAAGAAATTTTTTATCCCCGCTTCGCTAAAGCTCAACCAATTATAAAAGGTGTTAATTGCTTGTGAAAACGTAGTTTTGTTTTTCAAAATGTTGACATTTCGTGAGGTTAAAGATGTAAACTACTCAAAATTTTAAAACAGTAGATTCTATATCAGCTATAAAGTTTGGTACATAGTCAAAAAATAGAAGTGGGTCAATTACATATCGAGTGTTATCAGTGACCTTTTGTTATCAGTGACTATCGTATGTTATCAGTGACTATAGGCTGTTATCAGTGACCTTTTATTATCAGTGACCTTTTGTTATTAGTGACTATCGGCTGTTATCAGTGACCTTTTGTTATCAGTGACTATAGTCTGAGTTATTAAAAAAGTTTGGTTATTTTAAGATTTTTGATATTTTACAGTGTTTTAACGATGGTGAAACATATGACGTCGTGAGATAAGTGTAACAAGTAGACAAGGATGCAGAATAGACATGATAACCACTTTATTTGTAATTTTATCAATCTGAACAAGATGCGATTCGGTAGTTAGATTTTATTTGCATATATTTAGAATAATTTTGTAAACAAAGCTTGCTTGATTATAGATTCAAAGCTCGTAGCAACGGTTAGATTTTCAGCGATTTCTCAGTTCATATAAACAGTGAGAAGTTTATCTAAGACTTTATAGATGTTTTCAATTTTAAGATGACAACGATTCTTAGTTTCAAAATGTTATAGTGAGGCTAAAAACTCTATAATGAGGCATTATTGAAAAGTGTTAATGGTTGAATTTTAACCTTTGGCAAATTTACGTTCAGTACAGTATTTCAAAGGGATAACTTCACAAGAGGCGTTATCCCGTTGTATAGGAATACACTTTTCAAAGATTGTAGACTGCCTTCGTTAACGATTGTTTTAATCTAGATCAATTATATTGTTATCATGACATCACATCACACTAGTCATACGTGATAAATATTTTACTTATTATTACTCATATTTAAGAAGGATAGTTTACATATTGCTATTATATACACGGTTTAAACGTGACACAGTTTGAATGAGTTTTGTTATATAAATAAAATTGATGCGCCTAGCTGTAAAAATTTAATACCAGTAATAAAATCTGCGAGCAACTATTTTTGCAGCAATTACAACCATCATAACTGAGTAATTTATGGTAAAACTGGGCTGCCTTAATAAATTAGTGTAACTGGTTATTCCACTGGTTGTACTGTCAGTACACATTTTGAACTCCATACTGCTGAAGGAAACAGGATTTTTCCGGACATTTGCCATCGTTCAGTGAAACAAGAAAACAGTAACACTACGTTTCGAGATCTGCAATCTGATCTCTTCTTCAGGTAAAGAACTAACCTAATACATAATTACAAACTAGGTTTTCTTGTTTCACTGAACGATGGCAAATGTCCGGAAAAATCCTGTTTCCTTCACAATCCTTCCATCGTCAAAAATAACCTCCATACTGCTCTTTAATATCATGCAAATAATTTTAAACATAGCCTTAAGTAAATGAATTAATATTTGAAACGTGTACTAATCAGTCGAAACATCTCAACGTGCACGAGTGAGAGAGAATGCTGATGCTGCTGGGGAACGGAAGTCGTGACGTCACTAACAAATGAAACCTCTCACTGGCACTTACCAGGACAAGGGAACACCTTGTAATTCGCTGACGTGTCCTCCCACAGGACGTGGACTAATGTTCAGGACTCCGGGTGGATTAATGAAGTCCCCGTTATCGGTAGCACGACGCGGCATGATGTGATGGATCGTCCTGTGAAGTGTACAGGACAACAGGAGAGGACCATCACAGCCATCACGGACTGGTCCTTGCTCGCAGGATCCACCCGGCCTGGCTACCTAAAACCTACTTTTTATTTCATAGTTTATACAATTTATATCCATCTCTATTTTACCTGTATACATTTCAGTGTTCGACTCTTCACTTGCTTATAAATGAAATACCTGAATAGCACTATTCTACTACAATAACCTTGGTTACAAGAAGGCCTTACAAGCCTGCTCTGTTGACGTCATTGAAACAGTTTCAATCCACTACTAAATTGCAATTGTGTCTTTACAAGCGCTTATTCGCATAATAACAGGAGCGCTTGGGCAGCTTATTTTTAACGTTATTCCGAATTAACAGGAGCTCAATTCAAAATTCAATTGAATCAAATCTTCCTACCTACGTTATGTACAGAAATTTCGGTTGCTCCACTGTGCTTAGAGATCGTGTTTATCACATCGTAGTGCACTCAGTTGTGCACCTGATGAGACAATGAGACTACCACTTTACCTATTCATAGGTGTCTCTGATTTCGAAAAGATGTAAATGTTTCGTTTTGAACTTTTTCGTCGCCGACTTTCTCCGGATCTCTTCAGACGAACATGACTCCAGATTCCAGGAGTCAAGTGTGAGACAGCGTCAATAAAAGGAAGGTGAACTGGAGCTAAACTCAAAATTCAATGTAATTATAATTAGAAGTAATTGTTTTCCTCAAAACTATGAATGATAATGATTATTATTATTTGTGCTCTTAATGCCATTTAAAGGTATTTTTTAAAGGAGCACATTCGAGATATTATTAAAACCTATATACAAAATTCAATTGTATTTGTTTGGTATTTTTTTATATTACAATATATCCTATGGTGAAATAGAGCTTTGTCATATGAGATGGAAACTATGCTCATTTCTTAGCGCGAATCTGGAGATAACATTTTTTATCTGCTTAATTATTTCATGGTATTAATTTAAATATTTAAGTAATTTCAGTAGTGACCAGATGGGTGAAACCCGAAATCAGAGAATTCGATCATTTTCTAAAAGATCAATATTGTTATTGATATTGATATTATTGATATCGTTGTTACAAAGTTATGGAGTTAATTTAAATGAAATGTTTAAATGAATACTCGTTGGTTACTGGAGCCACTGGGTTAATGAATAAGTTAGAATTGTTTTTTAAATTGTTGCTTACGCCATCTATGGTAAAAATAATAACTATTTATACAGTTTGAAATATCCAGTACACTATTTCATAATCTTAATTACTATGTACTTTTTGGTAAGATTATTTTGTGCAACCTCAATATAACATTACAATTTATATTTAACTTCAGCTCAACAATAAAATTGTTTCTTTCATCTGAATTAATTTTTTTTATGCCTTAATCTGCCCGTCCTCATGGGCCACTGGCCTGTGCGAGGATCTTATCAAGCAGAATAAGGGGGAGAGTCGATACAGTACAAGGTCGATGGTACTGATAAAAAGTGCAAAGGTCACAGGCAGGATTCGAACCTGCGCTATCTCTAACTCAGACTCAAAGTCCAGCTCTTAGACCACTCGGCCATCGACACTCCCAAACATAGTCATGTAAACATGGATTAATATAAAAATTATTAATACTGAATTACTAAATTACTGCCGAATAAAGTTATGTCGTTTAAAACCTATAGACAACTAATAATGGTTTGATAAATATAATTAAATAATAAGGTATCATATTATACAATTCTTGAATAAAAGGTATGCGTTAACGTCTTAAAATTGTGTTAGGTTTTGATTTACTCTAGATTGATCTTTCAGCTATTCTAATAATTGGTAACGTCAGATAGTATACCAAGACTACATTAGCATTGCTTTGTTTTAAACAAAGCTTTTGAACTATTCTTTTTGAAAAGCGTTTAAAAAATTCCTACTCATTACCAAATTACTCTTATTAACCCACATTTTGTGAACTAGAATAACCTTACATTTATGGGTTCAGAAACTTTAGTTAGTTTATTTAGTCATTCTTTCCTATATGACCCATTCGTTCATCAAAGTGTATTTCTACTCATATCCCCCACATTATACGTCCACAATAAAAGGATGTTTGTGTATCTGGATGTATACAGAGAGATGTATGGAAAATTACAATTACTAATTAATGGTAATATCATTCTTGCTAGGCGTTAGATGAATAACTGGAATAATTTGATAAGCGTTACAATGGATTTATCAAAATGTGTTAACCGTTTCCGCTGAATTACAATCATACCACTATTCTTATTAGATGTCTTTTTAAATATTAACGTTCCAAAGTTCAAATATGAATCCCCAAGCCTAAAATAGAAAATGTAATTGAGAAATAAAGTAATAAAATAAAGTTTATTTTTTTTACCATACTCTAATTAATTATTGTATTCAGAAACAATGGAAATGGGAAAAATAGTAGATATAGAAGAGGAACTCACCGGAAGAATGTTGTACCCATGGACTAACACATTGTAATGTTGACACGTATAATTCTAAAGAGTAAATTAATTATTCACATTTGTTACATAACAGATTTACTTGCATTACAGAAATCCGCGTTTTCAAATAAAATGTTTGGTCGGTAAAGTCTAGCGACATTGCTGAAGGAATGTGTCCAGTCTGAAAAACACCTGCAGCACAGAAGTGGCCTACAACTCCTCGGGCACGATCAGCTGACGCGGACAATCTCGGCTGCTCGCTCGTCAGCTGATTGAGATATTCCCGCGCTAATTACTGACTGACAAGTGGTTGGTTGTTCTGTTCCCGCCAACCCGCTCATTACCCAGAGTGCTTTATCAAATTATCCCGGACCCATTCAACCCTCACGAGGGCGTGGTCCCCCTAATGAGACATCACTGTCGAGAACGTCTCAGCGAGATGAGAGGCTTAGAAAGATAATAACGTGCCATTAAACGAGACATCGAGCTATTAGATGTATTTAATGGTCGGTGGTTTAGATATTACGGTCGCCATTCAAATTGGGATTAATACGGTTCTATTTTGCGTTAAGTTGAAACAATAATTTATTCAATTCCCCGGTAATACTAACGCAATTATTTCGTGTTATAATAATAATTATTTAAGTTGCACAGTGTGTGGCCGAAGTGAATTTTACTCAATTTTATTTCAAAATTGTGCAATTGCAATTTACGAGAGTATTACGAATTCTCAAAATTATTACTACTTGAAACAACTAAGAGTATATGAAATATATTAAGATTAAAATCTAATTTGCATTTGATAAATGCATATTGTTGTGTGTACCATGATTGAACCGTATAGATATTTAATCAGCAATAATATTTTGATGATTTAATTAATTTTTTACCTATTATGATTGTTGCGAATTGTAACATTGACAAATCTTATCTGATATTTATAGAAAAATTAAAAGTGATGTTTAATTTATAATGTTTATGTAATGAGTAGGATTATAAAGCACTAGCGGACACCTCTGGAGGTCTACTTTGGAGGTCAACTTTCGCTCGTCAATTTTGCCTTTTACATAGTTATTGATGTAAAGTAAGTTACAAGGGGTTTTGGTAAACATGTATATTTTGAAGTATGTATCATAAACCTAAGTTACAAGGAGACAAATTACAATGCATTTATTTTTAGGGTTACGACTAAGCTAAAGAAATAAAAATTGGCTTTGCTAACAGTTGCTTATATTTCTCTAACTAAAAAGTTAGTAAATAATTGTTTATTCGGACACCTTAAGATAATAATAAACGTAAGGATTTATTTTACAGCAGGTTTTATTGTTAATAATATCTGATAATCTTTTACTGAGATTTCTCATTCTATTCTAAGTATTCCATGGTAGTTTAACTAGTCTATGAATGTGGGAAATGAGTTATATAAATTAAGGTTGTATTAATACAAAACCATGAATAATAGAGAATATGGAAACTAAATATTTATATTTTATTTTATGAAGGATAAGTTTAGTAATTAATTGTAAATTGAAACAGGAATATGCTTGGATTATCTTCAAAAGTGCAACGTCATAAGAATTATGAATTGGTGTCAACAATTAATATTGATAAAATCTAAATGACCATATTGATGAACAGACGTAAGTTCTTGCAGGATCTGTAAAATCTACAACGCAGCTGTCACAGATAATGTAAAACTAAATGAAAGCTTGCATACTCAATGACAATCCAACATAAAACTCATAAACGTGCAAAGCTAAAGTGATACAATCATCGTCATGTCTTGAAATCATGGATGTTATTTGATTAAAACACCCCAGGCCCCCTTTTGGGTGTTGCCCAGAGCGATTTTGGTGATTGGTTAAATTCGGATGTGAGGTTTCCAAATTTCATGTTCACAGTTGTATCAGTTCTCGAGAATGTGCGGGTGCTTTGCTACCGCTCAGCCAAATTATGAGTGATGTATAAAATAATCAACGGATTTCGTTGAAAATTAAGTGATGTTTTGGCAAAATTATGAGACAAGAAGATTTTGGCGATAACTAAAGTTCGAGATTCTGTTTGCCAGGAATTGGAAAGCAGAGTGTTTAATTTTAACCAAACTTTTGAGTTTGAGGGCGTTTTGTGGCTTAACCGTTGGAGATACGATAAAAAGTCATTGAACATTTCCTGTCGGAAATTTAATTTTATCTAACTACGAGCTTTAGTTTAGGAATTACAGAGCGTGGTAGAAAAGTTTGCACCGGTCAACTATTGTAAATTGCTTAGTGTAAATATAATAAAAAACCGACCCTAAGTCAGTATTTTTAAGTTGTTTAGGGGGTTTAATTTGCTCAGGAAATTCCCAGGTGGGGGGTTAATGATAAACTTAATTTTAGTAATAATCAAGTTTAGTTTAGATCTTAAGAAGAATGTAAAGAAAATTATAGTTTTGGATTGCTTTATGAAAAACGCATAGAATTGCAGCAAATAAGGGGAGGGAATATGTTACAATTATAAATTGTTTTGTAAAGAAACAATACATTACGAATAACACTAATGTAATAGTGATAAATTACACTTCCTTTCTACATCAATGAGGAGACGGTACACGCTGTTAAAACCCGCAATCTCTAGGAACAGTTCTCGCGGAGAGCGGCCGCTTGTGGCTCATTATCGGCGATTTATACAGGTAGAGCAATCCTCGTCCGAATCGAGACCAATCAGCCGAGCCATTAAATATATTTCAATTATGCCCGCTGCTGCCCGGGATCCGACTGGGCCGGGGGCAATCATGTGCGCCGTTTGCCCAGATATTATCACACTTTGGCAGGCATGGGCAATAAATAACCACTGAACTAGAAATAAGACACAAATTAGGTGCTACACAAATCATTCAAACTCTAACATTACGCTGCGATTTTCAGCCGGTTCTCATTTGAATTTAGACCGGCAATTTCTTTAAGCGTGCCTCCCAGCCTCTTATTATGTCCCGTCATTGTAAGTTGGCACCGACTCCGCCACCTCGACCCGTAGTTCGCACTGGCCGGTCACACCTGTAGTTTCGGCTCTGCCCCCGAGGATCGGGACTGCTCCAATTCTGAGTATTCTGTGTGGCAATCGGACAGATCAAATATTTATGAATGCCGATAAACTGTTTGTTCCTCCACTTTGTCAGGTGATTTGGAAGAGGTGGTGATTTTAAGTTCTAGCCGTGCAATCACCGGAGTGATTGTAGGTTTGATCGTTCCGCACCCATTGACAGGTTTCAGTAGAGCGGAATAATAAAATGTACTTTTATTTCATTTATCTGATACGTTGAGTATTAATAAACCTACATTAGTAAATTATGTTTCAGTGAAGTTAACGGCAAGTGTAGCCAATCAAAATTTCAACGTTATTAACGTATTCTGCTCGTCCTTCTGAACATAAATAAAATAAATATATATATATATATATATATATATATATATATATATATTCCTTTATGCAAAAATAAAAATAAAAAACCAAATATTGGTAAACTCTTCGTATGTCTTAGCGTACTTCTTCAGACGTAACACTGAATATTGTATAAATATTTACAAAATTAAATTATTTAAATTAAACTAACTAAATATAAACAAGAAAAAAGAAAAACATTCGTTAATTTCTAAAATTAGGTATTTTTACTCTTTGGTATTTCTGATGAAGCATCAGCTGTGAGGTATTTTTCACTGTTTATTATTCTATTTCAGTTCTTTTTTCTTGTTTATATTTAGTTAGTTTAATAACTTAATTTCGTCAATATTTATACAATATTCAATGTTACGTCTGAAGAGTTTGCCAATATGTGGTTTTTGATTTTTACACACGCGCGCGCGCGCGCCCACACACACACACACACACACACACACACACACACACACACACACACACACACACACACACACACACACACACACACACACACACACACACACACACACACACACACACACACACACACACACAATATGTGCGTGTGTATGTATGTAGGTATACATATGGTTTTAGGAGGTGCAAATCACAAATAAATAAGTTTCATAATAATTGGAATGTAAATGTCAATTTGTGTATTTTACTTCTTGTTATCTATGATTTTCAACGTTATCTGCTCCCGATAGCTTATCTGTGTTCTGTGGTCAAACTGCTTAGTAAAGCACAAACGACCTTCCCGTTCACTTGCCTGCACTGCCTCATAGATAACCATTACTCGATCGCGGCCCGTTAACCCTAATACCGTCAATTAGTTTTGAAACTTTGATGGTGGATTATGTAAATAGTTAAATATTAGAAATTAATTTATTCCTTTTGATAGTCGTGTGATCGTGTGTTATTTCTAAATAAAAAAACTACTTTTATGTGATCAGAAGTTACTACGTAGTATGTAAGAATTGATATCATATTTGGCCAGTCTATACTTTCATAGATTTTTCTGTTAAAATATTTCCACTTTTTATGTGTCGGTAGGATTTATCAGTACAGTTAATCGATTCTGTAATTATAACACGTAATAAATATGTTAGGTAATTGTTAATTTGCAATTATATTTTTACAAAGTGAAAACATTTTTACACTCAGAAATTAACTGTACTATATTTTTAAATAATTAATGCTAATTATTGAAGTAGGATTGTTTTAGGTTATTGAAACAGTTACCAATAAGTCCCGTGTTGATTTTTTCATGTTTAGTTTTGTAAAAAAGTGATTTCAATAGTTTCAAGTCTATAGTCAGTGGAATTCGTTTATAATTTTTGAATAGCATAAAAACGTTCAAATAGAATGTAGAGGAAAGAACGTTGAAAAGAAAGGCGAATATTTATAAGCTCAAGCCGGTAACAAACATATGTGTGCATAATTTGATAGTTAAACCATGCTAAACGTCGTATCATAACATTTATTAAACATTAAACCTAAGATACAATATATGCCAGGTACATTATTATGAGCCTTATCAGTCAATAGTTGACAACATTTGGAGCTCTAAATATTAATCGTAATTTAAAGACTGTGCCGAGCTCAGGAGTTTAGGAGAGTCGTACTATTAGTCCTGAACATAATACACAACCAAAAACACAACTCCACGTCAAAAACACAACCAACACGCGCTAACAACAACTCGAACTAAGCGGAGTGACTGGTACTGCCAATTACCATGGCAACGACACGCCCTCGAGCTCTTCCTCTAACCTAACTTCCCTTCCACTCGCTCCAATCATCTGAGTTCGTCATTGTGTGTTATAGCAGTTTGATTTATTTGGAGATTTCTTTAGATGCAACGACTTCCTAAACAGCATAAACAAACAAAATAATTAATAAAGGGTAATGATCTTAAAACCATGATTATATTCAAAACAGCAATATTTATGAGCTAAAACATATTAAATCACCCCTTTTGTATTATTAATTTGGCTATTCAACTACACATATCTCTTTTAGTAATATTTATTACAAGTTAAACTATGATAATGTATTAACACTCGAACTGATACTGACGTCATGACAACGAGATCGATAATAGGGTTAGGTTTCTAGCTTGTTGATACTCTAGCAATCACAGCGTTAACGTATAATACTAAATAAGTGTTAGATATTTCACCAACACTAAGGATTCACATTTGTCTTGCTATATCAGTAATATACTGCATAGTGTGCCAGATCACTATTCTACAGCAATTGACTGCGGCTCTAATCATTATATTCCTACAATCAAAGAATAGATACTACTCATGGTCTTAGATGGATGTAGCTGTATGTTTGTGAACGTTTCTATAAAGCTTTGAATTGCAACTTTTAACGCTTCGTCCTTTTACTAAGAATACTTGTTTTGTTCTTTATCTACTTTGTGCATTGTTAATGGAATTATTAACTGTATAAAGTGTTGTTAGTTTTATCGTAACATTAATATCCTTCTTATAATGACCATTTCACTGTATAATAAATCAAACTTTCTTCATTTGTAAATATTATATTAATTAACTAAGAACTTTAGATCGTTTAAATAATTTTTTTAGGTAAGAGATATTCTCTGAAGATATATTATTCTAAGTACACGTACGTTAGGTGTATGGCTGGTTGAAACAAACATATGTGCACTTTTTATTCATATAGATGTTTCATATCTGATAACAATTAAAATCCATTATAAAAAAGAATTGAGATAAAAGAAGGAAGCCCAAATTCCACAAATTTCGTCCATATAAATTGTAGTTTTCATAACTAGTTATAAAATACCATAACATAGTTGTAAAAGCCATTCATAACTAAATAAAAAATACCGAGTTCAAGACTTATTCGATGTCCCTTCAACATTTTTCATATTTTTAGCAACATTAAAATACATTTTACAGACGCAAAAACCCTGCATAGAATCATTAACATATATTGAAATTTTGAGTTCCACATCTTGCTTTCACTTTTTTCCGAAAAATTATATCTACTGTATTTATAAAAACTATGACGTTTGACGTAGGCAGTGAGCGCCATTTTGCTCTCCGCATATGCTAACCACAACAATATAGATGTCAGCCGATGTTTATAGACAGGCGAGCTAATGTCGTTACATTAACATGGACACGGGGCCACACACAGGTGATACAGCACTCTGCTGCTGGACGATGACATCTCAATGAGTACATTTTAGAGCAGCCTTTCTCTTCCGGTGCGCCGATTGGTCAACAGTCCGATGGATGGGACGTGGAGTCGGTTTATGACGATAGCCACGAAATATGCCGTCTTGCTAATACCTGATTTGAATCCTGTCCCACCAACGTCCCATGAAATGTGTCTTTCAATTGGTTGTTTTTAAGTAGCGGGAATTTCCAATAGTAACGGTGAGTAATCATCATAAATTGCAAACTCAGTTCAATTTCCGCATTCTCTCTAGGGTTTTTGCAAATTTAAATAAATACATACAGAAGCCGATGTCCGAACGGTCTAAGACGTTGGACTTTGAGTCTGAGTTAGAGATAGCCCAGATTCGAATCCTGTCTGTGACCGTTGCACTTTTTCATCAGTACCATCGATCTTGTACTGTATCGACTTTCCCCTCTATTCTGTTTGATAAGATCCTCGCACAGGCCAGTGGCCCATGAGGACGGACAGAGTAAGGCTTAAAAGGGGATCGGCTTCTCCTTAAAAAAATATAAAGAAATAAAGAAGCAAACGCATTTTCTTTGCAAATAAATAAGCATTTATTTTAATGTAGAACAACATAAGGAGACTCAAACTAATTTATACTGCTTTTCCAGAACAAGATTAAGACTAAAATATTACTCTTACTCATCGATATCCATAAAATTGAACACCCGCAATTTATGTATTTTACCCTTCAGCAGTAAATATTGTGACGGAAACGGCTTGAACGCGTTATAAAACTGTTTATCCCTTCCCCGCTATCCCCTCGAGTGCATAACTGTAATGCAGAGTGCAGACGTGGCTGAGATCCGAACCCATGACTATCCGGATACGATACACGTAACCTCTGCACCCCGGCTCGCGGATAAAGGAAGCATGATAGATGCAGTGCAGCGTTGCCGTCTCATCATAGATTCACATAACCACACCTCTCGTCTCAGCTGAAACGGCACCTGGGGGCGGCAAATGGTCAACTTATCAGTGCAGAACAAGAAACGGGGGAGGAGGGGACGTGGGAACTGAAGAGGTGCCGGGAGCGGGGTCGGCGGGGCCCGGTACACGGGCCGGGGCCGCCCGTCAAACATTACCTCTCATCGAGTGAAGGATTCCGGCCATCGGTCAAACTCAAATTAGTCTTGGGGAGGCGTGAACATCAGTACATCATCGGTCACATGGGCAGGCCACCTCGCCCGACTCTGCGTCATGTGATGTGTGTTCCAACACAGCTAGCTAGGATCAAGACTCTGACTATTTCACAAGTCCGATCCAGTTGTATTTTGTTGTGCTATGTCAACTAAGACATTTGATTCAGTTTAAATTTTTTAATTTCGCTCTAGTTCACCTTCCCTTTATTGCAGCGTCTGCTATCTGACGCTGTCTTAGTCTTGACTCCTGGAATCTGAAGTCATGTTTGTCTGGAGAGATCCAAAGACAGTCGGCGACGAAGGAGCTCTAAGGTTCGTTTTATTTATATCACTTCAGACGAACATAACTCCACATTCCAGAAATTGTCATATGTGATAAAGTGGGGAGGAGAGGGGAGGGAAGTTTATAGATTGGGGTCTTCAGCCTTCTTCGCCATATAATTACTTGTACAGGGCCTCTATCGACGAATGCCAGAGAGACTATTTCATAAATCTCTTATATTGAACGTGTCTCTTATAAAAAACGTAGCTATGATGGGAAGGGTTGATTCACTGCGAATTTTGAGTTTAGCTCTAATTGTACACTAGATGAGACAGTGAGAACATATTTTCATCTAGACAAGACTTGTAGTCTAGATGTCTCCGATGTTGAAACGATGCAAAGAGTTCGTTTTGAACATCTTCGTCACCGACTTTTTTTATCTCTCCAGAAGTACGTCGACTCCAGGTTCCAGGAGTCAAGTATGAGTCAGCATCAGATACCAGACGCTGCAATAAAATGAAGGTGAACTGAAGCTAACATAAATATTTGATTGAGGTTATGGTTTGATGCGTAACATCATCTGGATTGATTTAGTTCCATCGATGACATCATTAAGCCGTTACCGCGATCGATTGGCGCGTCGCCGACACAAATCTCCGCCGACGAGCGATCGGCCCGCGGACATCAGAGGCCGCGGTGAGGATCCGATCACCTGTCCACCGGCTGCATTCCTGCAGTCAGACTTCGGAATGTAATTAACTTGTCTTTTGAGAGATTTAATAATAATACTTGGTATCAGCACAAAATCGCTGAAAGCAGCGGCGCACCATTAGCTCCTGAATAATTTACACGCTAGTTTTAATTATAACCGTTGGATCTGATAAGGCGGGTTAAACGGCGAGCTGTAATTTATCGGTGCCGGGCCGCGGCAGCTCGCTGAGCCTGATTCCTCGAATGCTGTCCAGTAATGGAAGCATTTAATGGCGGTGAAGTAACAGTCCGGCTGCGAGGGTGGCAGAACTGGATTCGTACGTTCTCATTTAATTCACAAAAATACAATTTTTTAATCCAAAAAATGTATTAAATCTAATAATTTACATGTATGAGTTATTTAAATTATTATTATTCTCATTCAATCATTATATGACCATAAATTCCCATTTATTCTACTTGGAACAGATTGACCATTTAATTCTTTTTTATGACATCATAAATCCAAAATAAATAAGTCAATCAATGAAATTCACATGATTTTTTCAATATCATTGCCAATTTTTATTATTTTACAAATTTTTACAATATACCTTTGCTACATAGCGAACAATAGTTTAAATAAGGTACAAGTTTTTAAAATAAATGTCTTGTGGTTTTAGAACAAACCTGGACGAATATGTCGAAGACGATAGTTATAGTCAAAATAGTTCATGCTTCTAAGCTCAACAATTCTGTATAAACACAACAATTTTTATTACACATTTTATGGTGTTTTAAAAGTATAAAATATGCATTTGTGCCTAAATCCAAAATATAGGCAATGAGATTCACATGAATTTTAGAACGCGAGTAGTCTACTTTTACTAAAGTATACAATATTTTTTCCAATATGTATTTAAATATTACACAACAATATATTTTACAATATCTTTGAACATTTTTTATCATTTTAAAAATACTTTACAATATCCTTTTGTAACGTAGCGAACAATAGTTTACATAAGGTACAAATTTTAAAAATTAATGTCTATGCGATTTGTACTTAAATCCAAAATATAGGCAATGAGATTAACATTAATGGTAGAACGCGAGTAGTCAACTGACTTCTGTTACTAAAGTATACTATACTAGCAGTTGCCCACGGATTCGCACGCAATTTCCTGTTGAAAAACAGTACACTGTATTCACGTATTCTTTTTCTATCACATTCTAAACACTCCTGAGATAATTGATAGTCGTTCCTTCGTTAGCCTCTTGGGCGCATTATGAAGGTGTGTGCCATATTTCCTTCCTCTATCTTTCGTGGATTTTGCTAGGTGTTGATAAGTTATTCAGTACAATTAATTTATATGGATGAATCTCGATAAACTAATTAGGTTATAAAGAACCAAATTCTGTCTGTTAAAATTAATTTTCTGTCTAAGATATTTCCAGTATTTTTGTGGAGTTTGCCTTGTGCTCAGATCAAGAAAATGTATCAACGAAAACCAATTTCGATCATAAAGCGTCTTCTTTCGGCTCTTTTCATTTACCTTCGATCTAACCAAATTCGATTACCTTATGTGCAAACATTCACGGGTTTGTACAATGAGGTGGTTTTTATAACAGCGTTTAATAGTATTTTCATTGCATTAGATAGTTTATTAATCACGGGTGCAATCTAAATTTAAAATTAGGCAATAACTTCTTTTATGCAATCTGCATTACACTACTAATCGAGCACTTTACAATAATAATTTTCTAACTTTTAAATGTAAACAAATGTTTCTGCCTCTTTGATGAACCTCAGCTGAACGTATTAACAGCTGTTAAGTATCAGTTCACTTTGTATTAGGTGTCATAGCGCAGTCTGCCGGATAAGAGGTAAAACACTCCAAAATCAATAACTACTTACAAATGAAAAATTAATTAAAAAAACATTTTCCAGTTGACCAAATTGTGAATTTAAACCATTCTCGAATCCACCTGAAGACACATAAAAAATTTCATCAAAATCGGTCCAGTCGTTTAGGAGGAGTTCAGTCACATACACACGAACACAAGAAATATATATAGCAACGTAGCGAACAAAATAGTTTAGATAAGGTACAAGTTTTAAAAATAAATGTCTTGTGGTTTAGAATAAACTTCAACGAACACGTCTAAGACGATAGTTACCGACAACACATTCACGCTTCCAAACTGCAGAAAATCTTACTGAAATACCAACACTTGTCTTATTACACACTTTGTGGTGTTTTACAAGTATCAAATATGCGATTTGTATAAACATGTGTCAGTTAACTAAAACGATGAATGGCTGTGCAGACAGTGGGTCAAGATATGTGCAAAGAAATGAACCGGTACATCGTTCTATTCCATCTATAAACTAATTGGTAGATCAGACTAAAAATGCTGGCGAATTATCTTTTACATAGAAGGAAAGCTGCTGACTAGTTTGAACATGTTTGCATTTTAATCTATGTTTCTTCTAAGAAAACGGAATAATTGCGTTAACTAACAAAGCTATCAAGATAAACTGACAGGTTTTCCTTAAATTAACTGGTCTAATTTCTCCCAGCATTGCAATCAGGCGAGAATGTCTTACATTTGCTCTAAATCCTTGTGATGTGTGTAGTGGTAACTAGGCAAAACACAGTATTTTTATTTTATATAAATCTCCTCATTTCAGGCCAATTAGAAAATGTTTAAGCAATATTTTTATTCCAATGAATAGTGGTTTTTATTTTTACGCATGAGTCTTATGCGTCTTTTGCCTTTATAGTTTGAGAAACTTTTAATGTACCTCATATGCGCTAATTAGCACGTTGCACTTTAGTTATACTTGTGAACTATGTTTTACGTGGCACTTAGGTTATAAAAAGTCAACTCTTCCCTTCAAAAAAGGTTAGATTTGGTTTTAGGAAACGAATGTTTAATTTCTAATTGGAGTATATTAGAAATGCACTTTTCAAAAATAAGTTAAATACACATCTCTAAATACAAAGATAAGTTAAAACTGTAATTATATGTACAATGCAATGTGTATATGTGCTGTTTAATGTAAACTAATAAAAACTATTGACATAAACTTACAATTGCACATTAAAAATATTTTAAACTTTAAGAATAGCTCTACAAAAATATTTAGAAACAGATAAAGGAAAATTAAAGGGCGACTGTTTGTTGAATGAAACTTATTTGTATTACAATCAATCCATTACAAAAATAAATCAGGAGATAGAATATAACAAACTCAACTTTATCAAAAAGATAAAAACGGGCTACATATGGAGTATTAAAGAAAAATATCACTATAAAAATAAAACTGAAAATTCAGTTAAGTTAATTTAATTTATACAAATTTATTTTACTTATGGTAAAAATATGACTCAATGGCCAATTAAAGGCATAATAATATGCGAATGTTGAGTTTAGCTCCACTTCAGTGCAGCGTCTGAAATCTGAAGGAGTTACAGACTTAACTCCTGGAACCTGGAGTCAAGTCTGTCTGAAGAGATCTAAAATATTTGGTGACGAAGAAGTTCAAAAGATCTCTTTACATCAAATCAAATCAAATCAAATCAGCTTTATTGCAGCGACAATATTACAATGTATAGCAAACGTCACAAATTTTAATCTAAAATTTCTTACATTCATGCCACAAAATTCTCATTTACACATACAATTTTACACTTATGCACCTTTCATCCTTCGCCAATATATCCCACTTTAAACAGCAGGATCAGTCGTGTAATTGGGCGGTCCCCCAGTTAAATGCTAAAAACTCCCCTGCATTATAAAATGCTTGTGACACCAAGAGGTGTTTAAGGCGCCTTTTGAACGCCTTGGGCGTTAGGGAATTTTTTATTGAATTTGGCAGTCTGTTAATAAAATTAACACCTGCCTGTGAGGGCAGGTGTTCAAAAACCACTGTTCTGTGGCTTGCAGTTCGTAGTAATTCTCTACCTCGTGTCTCATGCGTATGTATGTCCCGGCCTCTGGTTAAGGCACACTTATACATACAAAACAAATTGGTTTCTAAAATGTACAGACACGGGAGAGTTAACAGCTGTAATTCCTTAAAAGCTTGCCTGCACGACTCTCTGAATTTTATTTTTGCAATTATTCGAATAGCTTTTTTTTGGAGTTTGAATGCTCTCTGAAACATCATTTCAACATCATATCCACCTAGACTGCAAGTCATGTGTAGACTACATGAAGAGGTGCTCTCACTGTCTCTTTAGGTGCACAATTGGAGCTAAACTCAAAATTCACATTAAATCAATCCTTCCTACCACAGCTACGTTATGTACAAGAGACATGTTCAATATAAGAGATTTTTGAAATAGCCTCTCTGGCATTCGTCGATAGAGGCCCTGTACACGTAATTATATGGCAAAGAAGGTTGAAGACCCCAATCTATAACCTTCCCTCCCCTCTCCTCCCCACGTTATCACGTACTGTACATGTACGACTGGAAGGTGTGGCAACGACAAGTTCTGGTCATGTCTGCTAGGTTAACATCTCCATGCCTAGCCTGTTTGCTTGTACTACTCTTGTACGCTTGTCTTCCCTCCTTTATTTTTCCAACTTGCTGTTACACCTTCATACAACCCATTATCCTTCGTTTACCTTGGCTAGCCATTCTGGATGGTCAATCGTCTATGATCTTAAAATAATATATTACATTATCAACACATTTATAAACTATACTGAATTATTGAAATATTTTTGGAACAAATAAATGAAGAGTGCAATTTAAAATGTGTATGATTAGCTGAATGGCTTGTATATTGTCAACACCATGATCTCATCAAAGGTTCAACCATATTTAATCCTGGTGTGTTTATTGAAAAGGCCCTAAGGCGTACATTTATTTCAGTACCCACATATTTTGAACTGTTTTGTACATAACCTGGATAATCCTGTCCTACATTCAGCATTATGTCTTACGAGTTTTTCAAAGGAATAACATAGTGCTATAAACAAAATCCTAAACGTAGGTGCCATAGTTACTGATGGCATTGCAATAAATATAGCTGAAAAAGCTATAACGAATTTTCACTGAGTGATAAGTTTTACCAATCTCAGAGTAATGACTACAGAATAAAACAAAGTAAATTACAAATAATCAGGTGACCAAACATCAATGCTACACTTGTAAAATAATGCATTTTATAAAATGATATATGATACCGAGAGTAAACGAATTGAATAAATAATCTTTGAAGAATTTAGAAAGGGGAAACTAAAAATATCATTACATTCATACTCACATTGTGGAGTCATACTCACGTGACCTTCAGCTAAAATAAAAAGAACAAATGGATTGACTAATTGTTTTCTTTGAAATATCTAGTTAAATATACTTGACGAAGTTTCCTGTTAGCAAACCAAGATCTTAATTATATGTGAAGGAATACAGTACGGAAACGGTAATTAATTTCTACCATTGAATATAAATGAGTGCGAAATGATTATCGGGACAATTTGTGTAAGCTCGTTTTTTTTACTAATATTAGTATATTTTTATTACTCCAAATTTATTCATTTTTCTTTTTTCTTTCCATTTTCAAAATTAAATATTGGTTCTTCTGCCTGTAAGCCCAAAACCCAAAGTTCTTATATTGAAGTCATATAGCTCATTGAATCTTGTTCTGTATTTATTAATTTCTAAAAGTTACACTAACCCGTCTCATTTTATTCAACAAAGGTTTGTTAAGCGGAATTGTTATTGTACCAGTGGTAATTGAAATACAACTACGGCTTGATAAATTACAGATGGTTTCTAACACAATACCGTTTCTTTTTTATTTCTAAGAAAATAAAATATTAAAGTTATCGCAATGAGCACCTCTGGCCAATGAGAAAATCCTAGCATTCAGACAAGGGTGTAGATAGATACAACTACTATAACTACAACATACGATAGAATAGGACGAGATTGTGTGCTGTAGTAGTAAAGAAAAGTAATTTCGTCTTAGGATGTAGTATTACCTATAATTTGTAGAACGAATAAATAACTTGAGGCCAGTAGTAAGAGTGATAAGGCAGAGCTGCCACTGACTGCGAAGAAAGATCTAAGTCAAGAAATGTCCTACATGAAAAGGAAGCCGAGAAAGTTATTGTCTGACTAAACACAGCTTAATCACAGTAGCAATGCTTATGTATTTTGCGCTAAGAATTCATCAGTTAATTTAAAATTACCTACTTTCAGAACTCTAAATAAATGTTTAATCTAAATTTATTTTTTAATTTTACACAACTTGTACCGTAAATACAACTTTACTTTACGTTACATTCATTTTTATACGTTTGGCATCAAAGGGCTAATTTAATAATACGAAAAGATAAATTTTACTTACGGACAAAGCGCGCGAGGTCTGATCGGTCACGTAGTTGGGCTGCTACAAAGGGTTAGAAGAAAATATTCATCCGCGTGCCAATTAGGTAGTTACTCCGCCGATAATTTAGTTCCGGAACATTGGATAAAAATAATATTAAATTATACTGGCTGACTAGGTTGCGAAATTTACATTATATGAAATTTAATTAACTAATTTACGGTACAAACTTTGCCCAAGTACCAACTACTATAATGCTTTAACAAATAAAAATGTTATAATATATAATGTTTAAATGAATATAAGATGTTAATACATCAAAAAATCTACATTTAAATTTAAATTTGTATTAAACATTACGATAAATGCACTTTCAAAGTAAAACAGAGTGGCCAAGCGCAATTTATTGTCGGTAAGTTACGGTGACGCATCGGACTGATTGGATGGTCAAGCTATCTGATGCCTTAATCCAGCGGCTTATCTATAACTCACAGTTGTAGTCAGCTGATTTATCTATCAGTACCTGCGTCTTCGTGGCCTGAGGCGAGTGACGACGACTCGGACGCGAAGACGACACCGTCAACCTTCCCACGCTCTCCGCCGCTCCGGTCTGTAAGTACGGTTTGTACCAGTCGAACACCGGTTTGCGCGATTAATTTATCCAGCGATGGGAATTTTCACTGGAACTACTCGCTGGAAGTGTCCGGCGTGTGACCTGTTTCTAAACATCCTCAATTACTCCAGTCGTCATCACCTCGTGATTACCAGTAATAGGCTGATCAAGGGAAAGCCAACAGAGCGGCGCGGCGCTTCAGTTGTCGGTGTGTTTCTGATAACATCCGTAACGTAAATAGTGTGTTATTAGATTTAAGATAAGCTGATTGCGGGTTAACGAGTTTAAAACAACCGAATAGGCTTACGTCATAAGAATCTTTCTCACACTACGTCTTTACACATTCTTGCGTGTTAAATTATAACTTGGTGCTTAATTATAACATTGGTAACGGAATAAAATTTATAGAACTTACTTCTATAAAAATCTTCTTCAACAAAATCAGTGTGTGAGCTACGTATTAAATTTTTTAAAGCTTTAGTTTACAGTCAAATTGAAGGATTATATCTGAATCTATTCTAATGCATATTCTTAAATACAAAAATTAAAGATGCACTGTGCCTTGCGTAAATGACTTACCAGGATTCAAGACACGCTATTATGTTGTATATTTGGCTGCGTACTCTATTGCAACAGCTTAGTTTTAGAATTGACGGTAAAATCCATCTAAGAGAGGTCTGGCTGCCAGGGGATAATGTTTTCAGGACTTGTTAATTCGAGAACTAATTACACCTCCGGGGTTTAAGGAGGATCTAATTCATAATCGGGGGTTTGTGCCACGAACTCTAGGGTTGAAGAAGTCAAAAGCTTTGTAAAATCTAGGACTTGGTTAAAACGCTGGAGTTTATCGGTGAGTTATACGGTGCTGTACTTTCTCATTTTGGCATAACTAATTTACCGCCACTTGTTTGAAAACTCCAAACTGTTGTACAGTCGCAAACAACGACGCTTCAAAGTTGAAAGTTCTTGTGATGAGTGATGAGTTTGGAACATAAAAATTTTTATATTGATCCTATAAATTGGCAATTATAAATTAAAACTTTACTATTTCTGTCTGTTTTCATAACATGTTTCATAAATAGGTATTACGTTTGTATTGTGGTCTTTAGATAGATACATACGTAAAATGCGAAACACTTAACCATGCAATCTTACATATAATGATATAATTAAAGAAAATTATAAAGCATTTCTTATATAACACGATTAATGAATTGCTTGGTCAATTCTAATTCCCTTACTCATCACACCGACGTAACTTGTTTTGGTATTATGCAACAGAAATGTTTGAAGCAGGGTTGACTACTATTTTTTGGGTATTAAATAAATAACGAATGTCACGAAACACGTTAGTAAAATAAAAATTAATTTCTGGCTCAATCATTACCTATACCAGTGGTTCTTGTACAGAAAATCTTTATCGCCACACAATATTCAACAATGGCTTTATTATGTATCCTTACTTAGATGGAGAATTGTATTATCCCCATAAAATATAGTATTACAGTTCAAACTGATTGGCAAGTCTTTGGGATACGGAACAAATAAGAGGGGACCAAGGATAGAGCTCTGTGGGACCCCAACAAGAACTTCTTTTAAACATCCTTACTTATTTATGAGGTTAGCTGTGGTATTCGTACGGAATCCCAATCAGTATTCTCTTGTAAGTACGACGAGATATATTTAACTCAAGCATCTCAGAGTCAATAATAGTCATCATAATAAATGTCTATTTTCATATCCTATTTCATCTCAGTAACTAATTTCGAAAGGAAGCGTTTACAGAAGGAAATGGCCAGTCACTCAGCGAGATATTGAACCAGTTATATCAACTCGTCAATTACAAGAGAATTGGATGTAACATTACACTATGATATATGGTTGATATTTTCAGTATTTAATGTTCCAGGGACGATCGACATGTTCCAGGAAGGAACCGGTTCAGCAGCTACGGGCTGCCACAGGCTGTGCGAGTATCAATACTCCGCACTTATTAGTTACCCGGGTTTTGGATTATCTAATTCTTGTAAACCTGTTCTACATAGACCAGTCATTAATACAAAGTATCGCGATTAGTCCTCCAATGGCTTTATTAAACGTCACCGCCGGCTAGGTTTTCACTTTATTTGTGTTAAACATGTTTACATGTTCGTAGTTCATGCGCTGGTCTGTGTCCATCTAAATTTGTAGCGTGATGTGTGGTCGAGGTGACGGCGCAGCACGTGTGTAGTCCAGGTCCGAGTCTCCAGTCTGCACTGGTGTTCACCCAACGTACTTCTATACATTTATTTATTTCTCCAACGGAATTACACCAGTAGTACAGATAAATAAGTTAAAAAGAGTATAAACGATTAATAGCACTAATAATATTTACTTAGGATATAGTTAAATAACAAACAGTGTTAAAAATAAATAATTAACAAAACAACGAATGAGTAAGAAATATAAGTTAACAAATAATCAACAAAAGGGTAAAAAATACAAAGGCAATACTAGATAGTTAAATATCAAAACGAGCAACTGTAATGAATTTGTGGTGTGTGATAAGAAATAAATAACAACAAAGTGATACGAAAGTTTGACAAATAACCATATGCAAAGATAACAATATATAACCAGTAACACGCAAGAAAGATAAATAATCGGAAACATGCGTAAACATAAACAATAATCAACAACAACAATCTTAAATAATTGAAAATAAACAGTAACTAAATCCGCTACATGCATACCAGAGTGACGTGCGTGCTTGTGTGTGGGGCAGGCTGCTAAATGGACACACACACACACACACACACACACACACACACACACACACACACACAACATCAATGTTCTTGTGTGTACGTTGATGAATTATCACTGTATCCTCAATCCAAGATACTCTCCAGTAGGTTAGGTGGACTGATAACATAATCTTGCGCAGGTCCAGCATCGTTATCCGTAGTTGCTGTGCATAAGCTATTAAAACATATCAGTCCAACTGAAATAGTAACAGTAGGAAAGTACCAGTAAATTAAATTGTAAATTGATTAAGCCAGTTAAATAAGATAATTTATATTACAAAAAGTGTTTTTTAGTGAACAATGCGTAATTATACTTTCACCTGGAAACGATTTAGATTGACTATACAGTAAAAGTCTATTCCTCTACACCACATAGATTCAACCCGATCAAACTCTAAGGGTGCAAATAACTTTGACACGAGTTTTAGGGGATGTGATCGGTTTTTGGTGAAGTTAATTTAATTGATAACAGGTTGTAGCCCCAGCAGGATTCACTTCTGGATGGTTTATACCCATAGTGCGTACGGAAAAAAAAATGCGTCACTTTTATTTGGGCAACCCCGATGATTTTATAGATATAACGAAAACCCATAAATATATATTATAACCAGTAATCGTGTATAAACATTAATATGGGTTTGCCTACATAAATAAATGTTGCTCTTAATATGAGGGAGCTTATGAGTATAGAGGTACAGTTTATAAATTCCCAAAGTACATAATTGTATTTATTTTGATTTTTGGCGCGTTAATTGGTATAGCTATTATGGACACTTAGCTTATTTACAGCCTCTAGTGGGTAGTTTTTGTTATTGCTGTTTCCCCTCAAGTTTAATACACCTCACTATTTCTGTAATATTGTATTTCCTTTATAAAATAGCCTACGCCTACACCTAATCTTTTATATTGGTTGTTGCTGCTGAATCTAGTTATATGACCTACAGATGAAATATAGTATTTCCTTTATAAAATAGCGTACTCCTAAACCTAATCTTTTTATATTGATTGTTGCTGCTGAATCTAGTTATATGACCTACAGATGAAATATAGTATTTCCTTTATATAAAATAGCTTACTCCTACACCTAATCTTTTATATTGATTGTTGCTGCTGAATCTAGTTATATGACCAACAGATGAAATGTAGTACTTCCTTTATAAAATACCCTACGCGTACACCTAATGTTATGTGTTGATTGTTACTGCTGAATCTAATTATATGGCCAACAGATGAAATATAGTATTTCCTTTATAAAATAGCCTACGCCTACACCTAATCTTATATATTGATTGTTACTGCTGAATCTAATTATATGAGCAACAGATGAAATATAGTACTTCCTTTATAAAATAGCCTACGCTTACACCTAATCTTATATATTGATTGTTACTGCTGAATCTAATTATATGAGCAACAGATGAAATATAGTACTTCCTTTATAAAATAGCCTACGCCTACACCTAATCTTATGTATTAATTGTTACTTCTGAATCTAATTATATGACCAACAGATGAAAAATAGTACTTCCTTTATAAAAAGCCTACGCTTACACCTAATCTTATATATTGATTGTTACTGTTAAATCTAATTATATGACGTACAGATGAAATATAGTACTTCCTTTATAAAAAACTTCCTTTATAAAAAAGCCTACGCCTACACCTAATCCTTTATATTGATTGTTACTGCTAAATCTAATTCTCTGGATGAACGGTCGTACCTTAGAGACCAAGACACACTTTTACCGAATTATGCATAACACTCCTAGTGTTACATGGAATAAGCTGTCTGCAACGATCGTAGTAAAGATAGGTCTCTGAACGATCTGGGAGCCACAGAGTCTGCCGAGTGTTGCCGCGATAACAGGTGATTACAGGGGGTTGCCGACGTACACGTGATTGTCGCCAGCAGGCGCTACTTACTGTGTGAACCTCGACTCTATTGTAGGCTCCAAGCCACCTCCAGTGGTTTCCCAGGCCTTGTCGACGCAACGAGCATCTTCGGGTAACAAGACCATTGCGGAGTTGATCTAGGTCAAGAGTTGGGTGAGGTGCTTTAACAGTACTTGTCGAGAGTGCAGGGGGGCCCAAAAAGAAGTGACTCATTTTAACAAACAGTTTTAATAGCAAAATTTGAACTACTCGTATATGGTAACATTTATAAATTTAAAGATAGTAAAACTCAAAACGTTATTTGTGGTAGTCAATAAATCCCGATATGGTCACCGTTTATGGATCTGCAGTTATCAAATCAAAAAGTGTTCCGTCAAAAATGCTCAGCTTTTTCTTAAGTAGCGCAATATCATCCCTTATATGTTATCATAGGGGTTTCTATTATTTTCTGAATACACAACGTTTTTTACATAGGAAGAGAAAAGATCCATCGGAGTTAAGTCCGGAATCCTTGGTGACTCCCTTCCCAATCTATCGATCTTGAAACTTGTTGACAAGAACATCTCGAACATGGTTACAGAAATGTGGACCCATCCTGCTGGAAGTAATTTGGGAAGTAATTTCATTTTCGTCTATTTGCAGACATGCAAAAAGTTCTAGCACATTCACAAAAATTGTGACGGTTACAAAATTATCTGAAATAGCTTCAAACATCTATGGTACATTAAAGCATAGCACACGTTGGCTTTGAAAGTCGCGTTCTTGCTCGACAAAACACATGTGTTTGATTCTAACCCCCAAAGTCTAATGTTTTGGCGATTAACATGGCTATTAGTGTAAAAAGTTTCTTTGTCTGGAAAAAATAACTTAAAGAAAAGAAATTATCATCCCCACGCAAGGAAGGTGTACGGTATGCTACATTTCAAGTCCACGCCTGCAGAGTTATATATGGTGACCATATAACGATATTTTACTAAGTTAAAATAAAAACTTTTGGGTTTTTCTATCTGTACAAATATAAATGTAGCCGTATCGTTTAAATTTTGTAAATAAAAATTGATGTTAAAATGTTTAAATACTTTTTGGCCCTCTTTGTATTTGTTAAGTGGATGTTTCCAAACGAATAGACTTTACTTCTTCATAAAATCTTGAATTATAATTAATAAACTTATTTAGGTTGTGTAAGAAAAATTTTAGTGCAGTGCTTTTAAATCTATACTGGACGTTTAAATTTAATGTTGGAGTAAGCGATTGAATGTTCGACTTACATTTCGATAATAACTTTTAATAATTTGTCAAGGCCAAGAATCATTCTAAAATTGTGGTGTGCTTTGGAGTTCATTCTTATCGTCTCCTAACTTCATTGAAAATTAAATCCTGATAGAACTGAAGTCTTAAGAAAAAATAATTTAGATGTCAAAAAGTGACAAGATTGTGAAGAGTAAAAGCGAAATAGTACCACGGTAAAAATGGTTTACAAGAGTATCAGTTTTGGAGTACTAAACTGAAAAGATGAACTAAACTAAAAGAAAAAAATAATTTAGATGTCAAAAAGTGACAAGATTGTGAAGAGTAAAAGCGAAATAGTACACGGTAAAATGGTTTACAAGAGTATCAGTTTTGGAGTACTAAACTGAAAGATGAACTAAACTAAAAGAAAAATAATTTAGATGTCAAAAAGTGACAAGATTGTGAAGAGTAAAAGCGAAATAGTACACGGTAAAATGGTTTACAAGAGTATCAGTTTTGGAGTACTAAACTGAAAGATGAACTAAACTAAAAGAAAAAATAATATTAGATGTCAAAAAAGTGACAAGATTGTGAAGAGTAAAAGCGAAATAGTACACGGTAAAAATGGTTTACAAGAGTATCAGTTTTGGAGTACTAAACTGAAAGATGAACTAAACTAAAAGAAAAAATAATTTAGATGTCAAAAAGTGACAAGATTGTGAAGAGTAAAAGCGAAATAGTACACGGTAAAATGGTTTACAAGAGTATCAGTTTTGGAGTACTAAACTGAAAGATGAACTAAACTAAAAGAAAAAATAATTTAGATGTCAAAAAGTGACAAGATTGTGAAGAGTAAAAGCGAAATAGTACACGGTAAAATGGTTTACAAGAGTATCAGTTTTGGAGTACTAAACTGAAAGATGAACTAAACTAAAAGAAAAATAATTTAGATGTCAAAAGTGACAAGATTGTGAAGAGTAAAAGCGAAATAGTACACGGTAAAATGGTTTACAAGAGTATCAGTTTTTGGAGTACTAAACTGAAAGATGAACTAAACTAAAAGAAAAAAATAATTTAGATGTCAAAAAGTGACAAGATTGTGAAGAGTAAAAGCGAAATAGTACACGGTAAAATGGTTTACAAGAGTATCAGTTTTGGGAGTACTAAACTGAAAGATGAACTAAAACTAAAAGAAAGAAATAATTTTTTCCAGACAAATAAATCAGTGAGGATTTTTTAATGAAGAATCATTACTCTCATATTACCATGTTGAAGTCGACATTAACCAAAAATACGAGTACGCCTAATTTATTGTTATGTAACAGATTTCACTGAGGTTCCATGCACAATTTCAAGTCTATAGCTTTCATTCTTGACCGACAGAACATGCATGATTTACTTGGCAGAAAACTAGAAATTGTGGCATTACTATTGACTGATAGGTTTCAATAGCGTTCAGACAAATCCCATGGATAGACATGCACCGTCATAGAAACTCATTCTTGTCTATGATGTTCATGAAAAATTTAATATTACCCCTATAGGTGGGCTATAATGTCGTAATATTGTTCTCGGGTTTATTTTAACATTTATTTATGCTGTGATGTTATCATTGTCACCATGGTTACCCATAAGTCCAAAGTAAAAATCGTTACTGACGCTCAGCCAAGTCCTATGGAGTAACATCTAACACCATTGAACTCAATATTGCTTATATAAAATGTATATAGTACATTCTCAACTTATCGTGCGGTCTCGACTTAGATAAAGCCGAAATGAATGTTTTCGATACCCTCGGGTGATGGGCTTCGCCAACGCTCAGACAATTATAGTCCAATATATATTTCAGTTAGTTTTGGAATTGATGTTGTCAGCTAAGTTATTTTGCCACCTTAGAATTCTACCTGTACAACATTTATTTGTATATAAAGTTTTGAAGGTTTTGAGATTTTGAGCAGTGAAAATATGGTATAAATGACCTATTTTCCAAAACTGAAAATTGTTATCAGAGAGTATTTAGATTACCTAAAGTGAATAATTACAGATTTAAACAGTCATATCAATAAACGGGGCCGAAGTTTTTCAATTTACTTCCAGATAACATAAAAGTTTGTAATAATTTAAAATTATTTTTTAAGAATTTGTAAATTTTGTCGCTCTCTGTGCAAAATCCTTCTTTGTGGCAGTTATAAGGTAATTTTTCTGTATAATATTATATGTAGGCCTAGCCAATGAATAAATGCTACTTTATTTTGAGTAAATTTAAATTTGTGAGCTATTTTTTATAAATAATTGTTTAAACTTTCTCTATTTTATTATAATTGAGTTTTATGTTACTGTATTTTATTTATTATACCGAGGCGCCAAGAACGGCGAGTTGTTTTTTCGTGTGTTGGGCTAGACTCTTAGTTTTGTGTTATTATTTTGTAATTAGGTTGTTTTTTTACAACTTGGCCACAATTACTGGTATTTAATTTTCTTATAAAAAGAATAAATGTTATTATTTCAGTTGATTGCATTTACAACGATTTTAATTTCAGTTAATACGAGTTTAAGTTTTAACCCCTATTCGCATAAGCTTCTCATAATTTACAGACAGATGGTACGATAATAGTGTAACAATTGTTTGTTTACGAGAAGTCCTTTCGTAATATTTAGCCGTTATCTAAACAAGAGAGAGAAGGAGAAACAAGAAACACTTAATCTCGAGCGAACGTGAGCGAGAGGCTACGCTAACTGGTCCCATATCAACAATTAAGTAATGGAGGCGTTCTCAGCAGCCAATAGATACCGTAATTAGCTCAATACGTTCCTGGCTCTTGTTCCGAGATACCTCACTTTATACCCCTGTTGTAGTGTCTTATACGACTTTACAGATACCGGGGTATAAAGTAATCTGGAATAGATAGCAGAGTTTAATTTCGTATATCTTAAGTGGATTTAATTAATAGTGCAGGAAATGCATTACTTTGTTCTACTTTGATTTCTTTATGGTGCTTGGTTATCTTTATATTGTTATAATTAAATGTGTGATAGGTCAAATTCATATAGATTACTAGCAGTTACCTGCGGCTCTGCACGCTATTTCATATTGAATAAAACGGTCGTCATACGGATAAACAATTATAAATTAAATGATAAAAACTCTTGATATAGGTGATGATAACTGGAAGATATTCCAATCTCCTGATCCATTTCAGAATAACTGGACTTTAACGGTAAAAATCGGTCTTTTAGAAAGTTTAAAAGTTAAGGTCAAATTCATATAGATTACTAGCAGTTACCTGCGGCTCTGCACACTATTTCATATTGAATAAAACGGTCGTCATACCGATAAACATTTTAAATTAAATAATAAAAACTCTTGATATAGGTGATGATAACTGGAAGATATTCCAATCTCCTGATCCATTTCAGAATAATTGGACTTTAACGGTAAAAATCGGTGTTTTAGAAAGTTTAAAAGTTAAGTAGTTTTATAATTACCAATGATAGCTCGAATATATCAGTAATACCCCTTAACATTTGATTGAATAGTTGTACCAATTTGAGTACAATTTTAACTGCTTTAAGTCACTGTGGAGGAATCATAAAGACGAAGTCTGTAGTGAAAGTATAGTATAATATTATTGATGCTAGAATTTTGAATCGGGAATTGGCATTCTCTAGGTACATAATTTTACAGTGTTCTTGGTTAAAGGTTTGAAACTGGCTATTTTTTCAACATGACGTAATTCATGTTAAAATAAAATAATCAGTATTCATCGATGCCATACAAATTTCTTAGTTTCTTACTGAAATTTCATTTTCTTATGGCTTATTTTCTAATTTTCTTCATGGGAAAATAGAAACACAAAATATATGTAACTAATCTAGAGGTTGCTACCCCTTTTTCATCCCCCATGTGAGGTTGATTTTCATGAAAAAACCACTTAGTCTGTTGAGAGCCTTAGCCACAAGTGTAACAAACATAAAATCTTCTAGGATATGTGGCTAATTTATATAAATACCGTTCTCTTAGGTATTGCAAACCCCATTTCAACCTCTTCTTGAACGCACTTTTCTATTTAGAAGAAGCGCGTGTGCTACTAAATTTCAACTGAAATACATGATTGAATTTGGAGAATAGCATATGAGTGAGAGAAGAGAGGGCTTTTCCTTTTAGAGATTCTTCAGAAATTGTGCTCCAAGATATGCGTAAAGCTGTGATTGTAATACAGTCATCAAAGGAAAAGAATAGAAAGAATGATATAAAATCATTTATATTTAACAAATAGATATATGAATATACTTGACATACAACTAGTAAAGAATTCTAAAGATTGCTTGAGAAATATGACGAATGAAGAAAAAAAAGAAATGGTCAATCTATGAAATTTAATATGGCTTATCGCAACAATTTACAAGTCACAGGTTTTAATGTATTTACTTATATTAATTGTAGTAATGATAACTAATTCTTTTATGCTAGTTAAAGTTGTGTTCTGATTTAATATATTTAACGTACATAAGCAATTGGAATCCATCCTCTGAGTTTGTAACGATAAAATAGTTAGGATTGTGCACGTTTATTTTGTTCGATTTCATGAAATATTAAATAACATATCTTATACCATATTCCTATTACTTTTACAAAAGTTAGCGTATGTTGTGGGTTATACAGCTTTGAGTAAATCAGACAAAGTACTGTTTATTTTAGGTTAAAAAGGAAAGCTAAATGTTTAAAACATTAAATCAGATCTTTTTTATCTACAAAAGTGTAATAAATTAGTTCTTGACATTTCTCATGGATTTTAGAAACATTGAATTAAATCTGAAGTTTTAATTATATACATACATTTTCAACACAACTGTACATATATTTACCAGACATTAAATTCTTTTTTTAAATTATGGAGTAGATTTTATCCAGAAGCTTCAAGATTTTGAGCTTTACAGATTGGTCAAAAATACCTAAAAAAGTGAGTGTCCCTTTCTCTCCTCCATTTAATGAACTAACAAAACGCCAAAATATTGTTCTTTGTTTGAAGTTTGTTTTTGGCGAGAAGGATTGTGAAGGAAACAGGATATTGCCATCGTTCAGTAAAAAAAAAAAAAAAAAAAAACAGTAACACTACGTTTTTACTAAGTGCATGTTTAAGAGTTAGTAAAGTTTACACACAACATGGTGGTTGTGATTCCTGACTTACGCGTGTCACAACGCTCTGGTATGATTTGTTTATTTTAACCTAGTTTGTAATTATGTGTTAGGTTAGTAATTTACCTGAAGAAGAGATCAGATTGCAGATCTCGAAACGTAGTGTTACTGATTTTCTTGTGTCACTGAACGATGGCAATGTCCGGAAAAATCGTGTTTCCTTCAAAATATTGTTGCTGTAAATTCTGTGAAGCGATCATAAATGAATCCCTGTATAGCTAAAATTTATTAATTAAATAAAAAAATAATCTGAATTAAGTTAAACAAATTGCCTTATGCAGCTGGTCACAACCAAACTGTACTTGTTTGTATTTTTAGAATCAAAGTAATGCAACATTATTGCATTACAGATTGCAAAAAGACCCATTGCTCAGACTGCATTTTGTTATAAAGACGTTAAAGCGTATAGGACTAATGCTGTCTGAGAAACACGAAGTATGGTTGCTAGGCAGGTGCACACACAATACGCAGAGCTTAGGATTGGACGATTATAATCAACAATTACATGTTGCCTTTGAACAGCTGATCATAGTGATCTTGTGGTCGGGGCCAACTTACCTTCGCCACCTCTAATAACATGGGATCTAGGCCGTCGAGTTGTAAAATCAACAGCAGGGATCTGTAGTTGATGCCTTTGCTTATCAATGTGGTTGGAAATTTACAGCAAAATAACAGCCAGTATTGTACATTGAAGAGGTTACTTGGAGACTTAACGAAGTGTGAATAATTGTCATACTTGGAGTCTCCTACAGCTGGCTATACAATACTGTGGAAAGTGCTTTGGTGATATGATCTAAATAGGTTCATGCGAAACTAAGAAGTTACACTGAAAAGATATATCAATAAAAAGCGGCAGAAGTGAAAGGACCTTGACCTTGACTTCATAACAACAATGTTAAATAAAAAAAAACTTTACGTACGACCTTCATTTTTGTTGGAGAAGTATGAAAATTTTATTATATTAAATATTTGATTAAACCCATTGTTTGCCTATGGGACCCATGGGTCCCGCGCCGAACTTTCCCGAGAGGCGATCGGGACCTTTCGGTCCCGCCTTTATGGTAAGTTTATCCACAAAAACAATTTTCAGTCCCTAAGATACGTTTAATAATGTTTTTCTGCAAGGAATGTGTTAATGAATCAGTGTATCCAAACATTTTCGAGAATAGCTTTTTTTTGTAAAGTTTGTACTTTTTGAATGATGGAAACGTAAAAGTTCTTCCTATGAAACCGTATCAAATTAAAAGTATTTGAATGAGTATTACGTACACCTTTAAAGTTATACATTTCTCACGATTCTGCATCTAAAATGAGATAGTTAAAGTGTTTAGTAGTTAATTTTATAAACAAAGGTAATGATGTTTTTCATACAATCAAACCATGTCACTAGTATGTATTTAATGGCCTATTATGGTAATACTCACATAGGCCTACCTTTACACCTGTTGTAGCAAAAATTAAATTTAACTAAAATATATATTTTGTTTCCCCCACCCCCCCCCCCCCCCACCCCCCCCCCCCCCCACCCCCCCCCCCCCCCACCCCCCCCCCCCCCCACCCCCCCCCCCCCCCACCCCCCCCCCCCCATCAGATATATTTTAGTTGGGTTATCTAAACACAAATACAAATAATTGAGTTGTAAAAATTAAGGGTCTGTGGTGTAATGGTAGCACATTTACTCGGCAAGTGAGAGATTCGGGTTCGAGTCCCGTCGGAGCAAGTACATTTAATAACTCTTTGATTATACTATATTGCGACTACGTTTATTTATACGCCAGACCCAAACCTCCTAAATCTACTCAGCCTCCCTCAGACTTATCTGTAGATTTGGTTACCAGCAGGGACGGTATCACGCAGGTAAGAAAGGTTTATCAGACCAATCCATCGCAATCTGTTGCTGAGGAGATGTTACCGGCTTGGCGCTGCGATACGCTAGGAGGTGTCATAACACAGTCGCTGCTTGACAAGTCCACATAAATCCCGACCCCTGTAAATAAACAAGCACTGTAGTATATGGTTTTTATTTCTTCCTTACACTTTCTTGAGTACGTCGTTAGTAGATCATACCGACTTCTTCATTCGTCACAGCGAGACTGAAAGGCGCTTTCCAGGTTATAGAGTTCTGTGGAGGTGTTAATACTGCTCCAAGATTATTACGTGCCAAAACAAGTAAACAATGTTTCTATATCCGTGATCTACACACATGTCATTCGGATTTTGTAGAATCACAACATAAAAGAGTGACGTTCAGAAATCCCTGTTTTACTTTCTGTTCTATTTTTTAAACTCGATGGATACTCAAGTGTAATATATCTCACAACACTGCTCTTTGAGTAATACAGATGTGTGATCATATGAAATTTTAAGTTGTTTGATGGTTGATCAAGAAATATACTAGTATATGCTGCGGTGTGGATAGCTTATTATGTAATCTATCCGAAATATGGCTTTTATGTACTTGGAATTTTAGAGTTGTATTTCAATACTTTATTCATCATAAAAAGCATATTGATATCGAATTTTGGATAACGTTTGCGTTAAAACAGTTGTTTTGGCAAAATCAACGTAAATCGTAAATCTAAATTTTGAAGCATGTCTTTGCACAAGTGTAAGTCAGAGCTTAATTGTAATTACGTATATATTTTACATTATATATATATTATTATGAGCCGAAAGAGATTATACCAAATTTGATTAATGTAAACAAAAGCCGTTTGACTGGTATTTGGTTCTTCCGCATCATATGTTAGTTTCGGTTAATTAGAACACATTATGTGACAGATACGGCCAAAATTACAAATTAATTGAATCATAAAAAGTAAGGGCTCTGTGGTGTAGTTATAGCACATTATGGCAGGCAAGTAAGAGATTCGGGTTCGAGTCCCAGGCGGAGCAAGATTACTTTTTGTGATTAAATATTTATTGAAAAATTTAATTTAGGCTATTTGTAATTTATACAAATTGTATTTATATATATATACATGGAAGACCGGACATGGTCCTGCGGTCTCAGAAGTAATCACTTGAATTTTGAACATATTTCCAACTTAATGATAGAAATGGAAGAATTACAAGAATTATAATTACATATAGTTCTCAATTGAAATTAAAAACAGTATAAATGCATAACATTATTATGATTTTTGTGAAAATCAATATTGAACGTTTAAAGGTTTGCCCTTAATGACAATTTAACAGCTTAGGCTGGTATAGATCATAGCCATGGCGCTTATATTAAGAAGTACTACTGCTGTTGGAGTTGGGCGGGACGCCAAACATTTGGCTGTTTACTGTACTGTATGTCACAGGTATGTAAAACCTAAACAGTCTTAATAATTAACAGCATTAAAGATACAAACTAAATGCAATTCGCCTTTGAATACCTTTTGTGTTACTGATAAAGTTCCTCCTAGTTGGAACATTCGCCACATAACAACTTCATGTCACAGTAACTACGTAAATGAATCTAACTAAAAACGATATTATCATTTTTTTACGCCTTAATCTGGTCGAACAATCTGTCAAGAAACTAAGTGTGGCTTTATCCTTAACCTTGTCCTATTGCAGTAGGACGTCACATCCAAATAGAAACGTTGATCACCTTTCAATGCTGAAAGAAAACATTCATAAGTGAAATCCATTACTTTAATTTTTGGCTTTTATAGCTAAAATTGTAGTAAAATGTTATTAAAGTAAAATGTAATAATAAAAAGTATGTAAAATGTAAAAATTTTAAAATGTAAAGTAAAAAGTAAAAATGTAAAGTAAATGTAAAAGTAAATTTATGTAATGTATAGTAAATACTTATTTACTAATAAATCAAAAATACAGTGTGTACTGTAACATTTCTCTACAAAACACAATCTCTATACGATTTGTTAGTGCAACTTATAGGTAAAAGTTTCATATAATAGTCTACTCACGTCTTGCTTTTTTATCGTCTGTATGAGTTGAATGAACGAACAGAGGTAGTACTTATGCAACATTTTAACATATATGATTAAAAACCTGTTTTAAAACATGTCAAGAATAATTAATCAATTCTGGTTTTAAAAATTACGGCTATGAACTGTAATATCTAAAAGGGGGGGTCTTTGATATAAATGTTATAAGAATTGTTTAAATGGATTACTTTTATATGATTAGATTTTTATACGACAAATATCGGAGTAGTAAATGTTTTACGTATCACCATACCTTACTAGAAGTAAAAGCTTTATCGAATTACTAATGTTTGTTTAGCTATTGATTATTATTTCAGCTGGAAATTACTAACCTCATGGTTGTCATTTTGGACACTTCAAATAAATAATTGGATGCATTATATCAGTCTTTTTACCAAATTAATTTTAAAAGTGTACCTCTTATTTCTCTTTATAGTAGTTTAAAAATACCGCGTTTTCATACATTTTTTTAAAACTATTAGGACTAAATCGAAAAAACAGTTGCCAAGTAATTTTTTGGGTTTTATAATTATTCAGCCCATAATCTAAATACCCATAATGATATTTTAAATTAAATTAATTGATTTATATTACAATTAATCTTAACCATTTAGATCTTACTGGAATGACGAAGTTAAAAGATAACGCCAAACCCCAACTTATACACTCACCGAGGCCCTGATCAACCAGGGCCACATGAGACTGTTATAGCTGGTGAAAAAAATTCGTCCTGGAAAAGACATGTGGACATATATTTGTAACCGTGGAGAAATTACTGTGGTTAAACCTTGTATCCTTAAATCTCACAAGTACATTGCATCTCAGTGGTGTGTATTATAGAACTGCGCTTATTACTAATAGACAGGTTCTCGAGTTTCACTCGTTACACTGTTTAAATTAAATCGACTTGTGATTATTGGCTGAGCGTCAGCGAAGGGCCCTATTGCTCGAAGGACTGGGAAAAAGTGTTGTTTTTTTAATTTCTGCACCTATACTATATTTCGTAAGAAAACTGACCTGTAGTCTTGATAATTATATATTAAAGCTTAATTTATATATAGGCTACACTGAGTTCATTGATTGTGCTTGTTCACTTCGTTGGTGTCGTCATCATTTTGGTATTATGGGTCAAACATTGGGTGCATCAACGAGAAGAAAAATTCAGAATAAATAAATTGTTATTAAGTTGCAATGATGATATTTGGACAGTCACACATGTAGCGTAACTATCAAGCCATACGAATTTTGAGGAAGAGGCTCCATTTTGTTGTTTGTATCTTTGGATGAAATTTCATTTCATATATCCCTTGAAATGAGATCTATGTTGGTTCATTTGTCCACTCATGGATTTAGACTGTGTGTCACATTAAGACTGATTAACTCAGTAGGCTGGAATAATTTCACTATTGCCTTGAGGGGAGGATGAACAAACTATGTTCTGCTTGATTGTCTGTTTGTTTACCTGTCCGCACGGCATTTCAAGATTGAAATGAAGTATGCACACACTTTAGAATTTCACATGGAACATCAGTGAAGCCTGTTACTCATCACGGTGGTGTATGACATACTCCTACCTTGTTCAGGTGTAATAACAAGTGTATTAACACTGAATGTACTGTATTCCTAAATTTCTATTCCGGACTCTACACGAATATTGCAATTTCCACGTATGGTTTGAACGTTCTCAATTTATATAACATGCTGAATTAACAAACATCACTATCTTTTCGCAACACAATAAACTTCTATTCCGACTGTACAGAAAAACTATTGCAATTTCTCGTCATGGTTTGGAAAACGTTTCTCGATTTAATAATTGCTGACATTATCAACAAAACTTCACTATACGTTTTAGAAACACTGTTATTTTTATAATGGTTTGGATGAGGAAATACGCCCATTTAAGGAAATATGCTAAGGGAACGATTGTTGTAACTAGGAACGAATCGCGCGTTCGGTCTGCTCGCCAGCTTTTATAGGCTAGAAATTATGAGCAAGGTAGATATTGTCGCGCAAAAAGCAGTCCGGGTGTCGGTTGAGACAGAACCCAGTTACAGTTAACATACCGGACCGACACGGGCAGTTAGCACGGAGTGAGGGCTTTGGGAGTTTGCATCACCTGACGTTGACAGTGGTCGTGTATACGACAGGTGCTGGAGGCTGCGGTGGTACGGGACCGGTATTTGGAGCTGGGACAGAGCTATTATTGTGAAGCAGGAAAAGTTACCTACAAACTGTCACATGGCAACGGTGGAGAATGCAGGGAATAAATAAAGTTTAGCCCAAAGCGAGTCCATGGACGTTGCCAGCGAGGGAGTCGAAGTGATCCGCCCCCCCTCCCAAAAAAACATTCCAATTTCAATTACTTTTTTACTCAACCGATTATTCTTATTTAAATAATTCAGTATTTCTGACTTGTACTGATGAAAGTTCGCTCTCAACAAAGAAACGGGCCAAGATCTTTGTTTAAGGAAAAAACTGGAAAAACTATCTGTCCACTACGGGAATAATTATCAGTTGTCTGGACCCTCCCCCCAAAATTTTTCCTGGCTACGTCCCCCCCCCCCACCCCCCCCCCCCCCCACCCCCCCCCCCCCCCACCCCCCCCCCCCCCCACCCCCCCCCCCCCCCACCCCCCCCCCCCCCCACCCCCCCATTTTGAGTTAAGGTCATTTCATGGCACAATTATTAATGCTTTGCTATATCCATCTGATACTTCTTTTTAAATAAGGTGCGTTTCAGGTCTACGAATGAGATTTTTACATATTATTGGCACTTAAATTTAGGGGAAATGTTTCAATAAATTATACATTCTGGAAGTTTTATAACTAAAATATTATCTTTTTTCAAAATGGATAGGATTAGCGGTTTTGAAAGTAAATAGCAAGTAAATTACTTTTATATAATTTTAATCTCTAAACAATAACCGTTAGCCTAATATATTCATGAATATCAAGTCTTGTTACATTCAAAACTACCACATTTTAGATATTACTATTACCATTTGGGGAAATTAAGCTAACTTAAAATAAAACAACTTTTTTCGCTTCTTCAACAAAAAATCTACAAGACACCAAATTGTACACAAAGAGAGGAAATGTTCAAACAAAATATATTAATGTTTTTATGCTAGTAATAACTTATGTATTTGGAAGACACATTAATTGACTACCAATGAATTATAACATGTAAAACCTCAAATGTTTTAATTGAGGCAAGATACTAATTATACAATTTCTCACAACACATAATTTATCGAATAACATACAATACATTCAAAACAGGAAATGTTATAATTACAAAAATAATAATAGAATTTTTATGATACGCATAATTTATATTATATGAAATCTCATCTAATGCGTATAAATGTGTTCTTTGGATAAAAAATTCATTATTGAAAAATACAATATATCTTCTATTGTAATGCCATAATAATGATCAGACATTTATCCAACATAAATATTTACTTTTTCATACATCTTTATATTGATATTTATGTATGAATAATATCAATTGTGTAAATGTATGAATTTATTAGTCAATATAATATAAGATAAATATATTTTAATCTAATAATAAAATACATATTAGATTAATTAAGGTGAAATGAAGTCAATATAATCAATAGCGCATTATCCTAAATAATCGACACACAAATATTAAATACCACACAACAATTCGCATATTTAAGCGACGTTATTCGCCAGTGATAGACTTTTAAAGTGAAATCGTAATGTACAAATAACACAGAAATTAATTATTTTCTTGGTTACTTGTGTTCTTTTTAAAAATAAACCGTCAATAATAGTTTAATTACAAGTACAATATAACTAGATCCTGTATGGTGTATATTGGCAAAATTGAAGAGTTTGTTGTTTTTATTAACTGTTTAAATTGGAATTTAAATTTAATTTTACACAATATCGAATTTTAAATATGCATTAATCAGTTACATTTTATAAGCCTAATTATTTAATAAAACCTTAATGCAAATTGTCGTTTTTAACATGTCCATAATCTGCAAGAGCATTGCGTTGCAGGTTTCCATATCTGACTTTACACAGTTTTTGTAGCCTTAAACGTAATCAGACACCGGAATATTAAATAGACTACTTAATTTCGATCGAACTGACTTAATTTGTACTTTAATCCAATTAGATCGGTATTGCTGCGATGGGAAGCCGAGAGAGAGAGAAAGCCCGGTTCTCGGATACCATATGAGCGCGATTAATGTAGCCGCAGTGTGTACCACTCTCTCCGGGCGATAGAGCGGTCCGCATGGTAAGTGTCGGTTTGCGCGGGTTCGCTCAGCAGCGGGCAGGCGGACAATGGACGCGTCACTTTGTCGGAAACCCGTGCACATTTACCTTATACAGGCTTGCCATTACAGAGTCGTCCCATCAACTTCAACTCCCCTCAGCTCGAGACTGTTTTGATACTCACATCTAGACTGATCTCGTTCTCTAGTGACCTACTTCACACGTAAAAGCGAATCTAATACATACAACGTTAAAAATCGCATCGTTATGTTACAAACAGTATAACAAGGTGCCATGAAGTATGGTGTTATATTTCGTATATACTTTTTGTAACACATAACGATGAGAAATATTCGAGACCCTACTATCCTTTCATATCATCCATTGTCAATAAAAAAACTTTAAGATTCGAATAATTCCATCCATCTTTGAATAATCTTTGAGGGATCTTGGGGTTGTCATGACCAGTAATTTAAGTCCTGCTGATCATATTGCTTGTATCACTTCCAAGGCATATTCCCTGTTGGGCTTTATAGGAAGGTCAACAAGAGGCTTTAGCTCCCTTCAATCTTTGCTTGTCCTGTACAATTTATTGGTGCGTCCCTTACTTGAGTATGGTAGTGTGGTTTGGTCTCCTTACCAACTGGACCATATAGAGGAATTGAACAGAGTACAGGCTCGATTTGTTAGGATGCTTGGGGTTCGGCTGGGTTTCACCTACTTGGAAACACCAATACCACAACTGGAGCAGCTCTTTTCTCTACAGCAACATCAGCAACGTGTCATCTGTGATATGGTTTTTCTGTTCAAAAACTGATCAATATTGGATTGCCCCGATCTCCTGGCAAAGATAGACTTGACTGTCCCAAGGGGTACGAGATCCCACTCAGTCTTTCAGTCGAAGATTCTTTCCAACATCGTGTGCCTACAACTGTGGAGTGGCAAGACTTCAGAGGCGTGGGAACGTGGCGTCCGGGGAGTGTGTTGACTTCTTCCATGGGACTGTTCCTTCCTTCAGACGGAATGTTAAGCAGCTCAACAACATGTTATAAACAGCTTTTTTTCAATAAATTATGTCATGGTTTGTGCATATGCCGTTGGTTGCTAATAATTATTGTTTGTTATTGTTGATTTTTACCATTCTATGTTTATTGCTGTTATTGTTACATTCTCCATGGTGGTTTGTTGCAATCCTTGAAACGTTGTGTTATACCTTTTGTAACATATAAATATGGCAAATGTCCAAAAAAAATGTTATCCTCTCATTGTAATAAAGCTGTATTCTAAGAGTTAATTTAATCCAAGACATCTCTTAAGAGGTTATTTGCTCTTTTAGGTTCTTTCTCAGATTTGTACCTTCTCAAAGTGTTTTTAGAGACAAAAACTAATACTAAATTATCTAACATGATAATTCATGCTGCCTTCAAGTGTTCACTTGCAAATGTTTGTATATTCATGTGTTCAGGCTTTCACTAAATAGCCTTTAAAGGCAACCAAAAGATTCATGTTATCCGTAGGTGCTCACTAAGAAATATTTTTATGTTATACTTCAATTAATACAACACAATTTTAATATAGTTGTAATTCAATTTATTTAGAAATGGGTTGAAGAAGACAAAGTATCCAATGGCGTTAGATTGTCTCCGGTGCTTTCAAAAGAATATTTATGATGGTTATGTTGCAATTTGGAGAAAAACCTGCGAAGCCGTGGGTAACAGCTAGTATTTAATTAAGCATTGTCTTTAGAGAACTAATTAGTCCCAAGACCTATGTTAAGACTTCAGTCGCCTGAGTGCAGTCGGTAAGCCGAAAACGGACGCTACCCTGCAATTTTGGGCTGCTCATAACCGTAAACCCGAAAAAGTGAGAATGTTCTGGTAATAGGCATAATAAAATCTGTCGGCCGCCTGGAGTCTGATAAACGGTCGTAAATGCCAAAAAAGTGGAGCGTACTCCAGTCCAAACGTACCTTTAAATTCTAGATGCCTGTGTTCTTGAAAATCATAATAAGCGGGCTTCTGCAATTCGGGGTATGTTTGGTGTACCGTATGTGCTGGAGCCCTTCAAAATCATTGATATCCAATATTCGACAGTTTATTAGTATTACAGTAGTATTTTATTCTTCAACGAAGAAAATTTTTTAATACAGGAATACCACTTCAAGACAGCACACCAAAGCCTGAGCCTCTCGCTTACTAAACAGGCTTCACTTTATCTGGGCATTATTTCAAGGGGGATACGCGCATTTATTTATTTGATTATACGACATATACGCAATATGGGAATTTAAAGGAAATAATAAAGAAAAATAATAAGACTTATAATAATATTAATAGGCTTAATAATAAGCCTAATAAAGAACTCTTAGAGTTGTTTCACGAGAAAGGCAATATAGCTTACGCATTATATTTCTTCAGATTTCTTTGTATGCAACACCCTATGTTTAAAAGAAATAACAAAAAACTTCATTCCATTGTTGTTTTTTGATCAATGATTAAAGAGATGTGATTATAGACACTTTGTTGGATATTACAAACTCTATTCTCCCTTTCTGCAGAGAAGGAAGGTGTGAGTGGAACTGTGCTTCGAGTCCCTGTAAGGAAGCCCGCAATAAGTTTTTGAATTTACACATATTCAAGAAGTAATTTTGGAAAGTAAGGGTTGGACACTGGGTTGGTAGGAGATTCCTCCACCATACACACTTCCCGTCATCCGTCCATCAGCTTTCAGATTTATAACATCGTATCCTGGCAATCCTCCATTATTTGTATTCGGGCTTTTGGATAAACGAGAAAGCTCTTTTCGTTTCATTATTTTCTTTCTTTAAGAATCTTCTCTTCTATAGATTTTCTCTACCACCGAAGATAGCCCACGCAGTTAGTGGTGTGATGTTCGGACTGTTCCTCCGTTCAAAACCAACCATCAATGTGAAGTCAAAATCCCATAATGTCCTCGCTGGTACTTGGTTGCAGTGACTAGTTTTATAAAGTCGAATTCGGGTAATTGAAACATTTTAATTCCAAATTTTGGATAGTCTGAACGTTTCTCCTGGCCCCTTTATATTCCTATATATTTAATAAAGTCTGCATAATTAAAATTTGGTATTGTTACCTTGAGCTTCGAACTATCCAGTTTCCACTGTGGTTAAATAAACATTTTCTTCAGCCCTTTTCGAACTGAAGCCGTTCAGAATACACTTAGTTGCAGATCGCAGGTTGCATTCACCACTGGAGAAGGCGTATATAAATATATTTCTAAGCTGAATCGTCTGTCCAAAACAAATATCCAAACCGTTTCAAATTTTCAACTTTACTTTATCAAGTAAAAAACACGAGTAAGGAGAAACAAGCGCAAAGCTGTGATAAATGTGTGGAAGAAGAAGCATGTACAAAACTGCAATACTAGGAGGAGTAGCACCCACAAAAGTGCCATAATGACGAAAAAGAGGAATCGAGCAAAACATTCAAATGTTGTTAAGGGAAACTTTATTCTTGGATAAGGCTCAAGTAGTATCACCGTTCACACTTTTGGGTTCCTACTCATCCTAAATTGCACGACGTATTAATGTCATTTCCTTCACTTAGAAATCTATGGAATAAATGTACCTTCTTCTAATGTTAATGTAGGAGGTGTAACCATTTCCTGCATTGAGGGCTCGGTAAGGACAAGCCCTCTTGCTCACAGCCTTCTCCACATAAACACGTCGGTGTTGTCTTGCTCATAGTTATTTTATCGATATATATTTCACCTTGCTTCTATTTCGTGTCAGGTAGTCATCGATATCATGAGATTCTAGCTTAACTGTCTGAATACATTTGACTTTGACTTTTCCACTAATTTACAACCAAAAGCACCAAGCCCTCAGCCGGCCCGACGCTGCCCCCCGTGACGCCCCGTCGCGACGTCTTAACCGAACAAGCCGTTCGATAAATCCTCGTTTCCAGAAGCCGCGTGTCCGACCGATCGTATCGTGGGTAACTGGATTTGTCGCGTCGTCATATTAAATCTTGGCACACAGATTAAATATAAGACCGCTTAGCATAAATGTATTAATCACCCGAGATAAACGATCGCGCATCAATACGCCGTGTCCCGCTTCCACATACAGAATCCCGACAACTACTGGATTTTAATCGGCAACGATGATTAATACGATCGTCGTGCCGGTAGTCCGGACCGCGGTTCCCGGCTTATGTCGTGGTGTTTACCCAACTAGGCGACCTGTTGTAACTGATTTGCATCCGCGACGGCCCATTTATCATAAATAATCAATCCTGTCAATTCCTATGAGATATTTGTATTTTTACAGATCGCGGGAATCGTTAATGAGTGTAAAACAAGGAGGCGAGTGTAGCTGCCGTGCCGGCCACGCGTACATTGCCGTGTAATTACGGTTATTTAATATTCAGTCCTGTCCCGTCTGTGTGTCGACCATTTTTGCCGTCCTTGGAGATTAATTCGATGCAAGAAATACCTACATTCATTCCACTTCGGAGAGTCGGCCGAATAGTTTTACCACATAACTAACCATCTCGGGTTTGTCTGTACAAGTTCAACCTGTATTAGAAGTGTCAATTCGTAAAATAGTCACTTGTGAACTTTATTGCATCCATAAAGTTCTTTGTTAGACTATTTTTTCAATTTATATACACAACATTTAAGCTTTAACATAGACCTTTTATGGTTATCAATGAATGCCTCGACTCATTTGAATCGCTTTTCAGCGTCACAAACATTTTGTAATGTTACTGAGTTTTTGGCAGTTCACTGGGAGATCACCCAATCAGGAGATTGCCTTCGGCGATTGTAGGTGGAAAATTAGAAAATAGATGAAAGTGACATGAATGTTGAATTGTATGTCAGTGTGATCCTAATGCCTGATGTAGTCTGGTTTAACTCTGAACCTTTGAAATTGACGGTTTGCTGTTCACGTAAATTATGACTCTGCAATAAACATTGATTGATTGACTCTACTGGAAGTTCATTAACGAACCTCCGTCCGAGGAAGTTCTTCCTTTTCATAGCTTAATTTTTAATATATCTAGTAAACTGATATTAGTCAGAGATTCCCTTGAAGAATTCAGTGGGGAGTTTATTTTCATAGAAATTAAGTGCAATCTTTATTGGTTAAATAAATGCAATATTTAAAATAGAACAACGATAAAAACAGCCTCCAGATGAAACGATTCTATTTTTCTGCAGAAAATTACTGTGGTCTATTTCCCCTAAAATTACACTCGCCCTAAAACAGAGTTTAGATAACATTGACAAATTGTATTAGATTGCCTGATCTACATATTGTAAAACTATAAATTAAAGTTGACAACAATTTTTAAACAACGCGTTAAAATTAGCTAGTAATAACAGAGGTGCTAATAACGATAAGACTGTCCCATTTTCTTTATATTTCCAAACAAATATCTTAGTATTCGATATCATGACTGACAAAAATCGTCTACAGTTAATCATCCAAACAAACTAGGCAATAACATATCCAAACTAACCTCAAGAGATACATGCTTCTTATGATGAACTGCAATACATTAGTTGTGAAAACGTTCCACTGAAACCGTTGACGTAATGTGACTGTTCCATATGAAACTGATTAAGTGAGTATATAGTAATTTAGACAAAGTATTGAGTGGTCCTCATTTGTTCAAAAATTAAGAGCACTCCACCGGAGGTCACAGCTCCTTCACATCCATTAGTCACGGCTTAGGACTAACGTTATCCACCGGAGACGTCGCCATCCATCAAATCTCTTTGTGCCAGTTTCTAGTTTCCCTGGCCCAACCGGCGGTGGGCTGAGCCCGAGGCACTTGTTGCACACATCCCTCTTAGAACCCCATAATTGAAAGCTCATTAATCAATTAAGGCCGACTAATGGTAATAAGATCGTGACCGCTCGTGCGCATGCGCATTGCGTACCGAGTGCTATTACCCCCGGGGACAGTTATGAAACCCCATAGTGCGCCGTTTATCCGACTCGGCCGAATTAATGTGATATAACGGGCGTAGCTCTGATTCTTAGCATTTCAGAAAACCCATCTTTCAGAAACACTCTCCACCAAATCTATTTTTGGACGTTTTCCTTTTTATATAACGGTTTTGTTTACTGCTTGCTTTCTATTCTATATTTCTTATTTTTTAAGGTATTCAAAGAATTTTAAGATTGATATTCCTACAAATAACTGAGCGTCAAAAGTTATTTAGAATATAGTTTACATATAAAAGGTACGTATGTATATAAAGGGGTGTCCCAAAATTACAGGACCAAACTTCACCAAATTGTTCAGCAGGTCAAAACTGAACGAAAAATGGTTATGTAATGTATAGTCCTATCTTGCTTCGTTTACCTTAGATCGGCCATTTTGTTTTTTACACACAATTAATTTTACTTTCAATACGGGTTTACCGATTTTGTTGAAAACTTGGCATAAAATATTATAAACATGAACATAAGTTGTAAAAAAGTTTTTAAAATCTTAAGTGTATTTTCAAAATGACGGCCATTTAAAATATTAAAACTTGAATAACTTGAAAACCAACCGTTTTATAAAAAAATGTTTAGAATACTATTTTTTGCGAATTGTGTAACAAATACAACGTATAGTGATTTAAGATGAAAAGAGCTACTAATTCACACATACATAACATACATACATAGAGACCTTTTATAAATCGCACTTTTACGTCTATTCACTTCGTTTATCTCTAGATACCAAATAATTCAGTTCCCCCACCCCCCCCCCCCCCCACCCCCCCCCCCCCCCACCCCCCCCCCCCCCCACCCCCCCCCCCCCCCACCCCCCCCCCCCCCCACCCCCCCCCCCCCAGCCACAAAAGACGTATTTTTACGTTATGATAGAACACTTTAGTATAAAAAAACTATGTCTAAATGATACACTTAGCAAAAAAGTTTTAGTCATTTCGCTGTCGTTGGTCAATGGTTCTCAGAAATTGAATTAAAACAAACATAACCTCAAATTACCGTGACTGCACCGGCTGACAGTTAAAAGTATGTTACTCTAAAAAAACATCGAGCGTGGGTAAAAAACGAGATTAAAAACTATTCCTCACTGATTTGTGCACGTGAAAGGCTCGTTAAAGGCTTCTTCGGAATATATTTGATAGTGGTCAAGGAAAACCAGTGAAGTGTTCAGACTTGGCCACCTGACAGCAATAAAATGTTTGCGAGTGACCCGTGTGAACCCATTTAGAACGGACTGGCCGGAACCGCTCTCTACACTCCACGTCCACATATCGCCTGTCCGGACTGTCCGGACTGTCTACTGGTAGCGATATCTGGTAGCGGCCGTCGACGTGGACCGCCCTCAGAGTCGATCAGGTGGTCCGTACTCGTGCGATAACCGTGAAATCGTACTGGGCAGATCTTAATAGTACTTTAGATAACAGTGAGAGCGTCAAGTGCATGTTGCATTCTCCTTGCAGTTCGCGTTGTTTGGCCTTCAATGGGCCTTCAAGTATTCTCAATGTGAAAGCTGTTACAGAGCACAGTATACGGATGAGAGAGAACTCCAATGTAAGCAAGTTTACTTTTTATTCTTCATTTCTTAACAAGGCTTGATTTATAGATTATTAAACACTCTTCTATCACAAGACAAATTAAAAAAGAACCTCAGTATATAAAAATACTGTTGCTGTTTTAATGTATATGTGTTTAAAAAAGCTAAAAAGAAACATACCAAAAAGTCAAAGACAACACTTTTATCTATTAAAAGCACGAACACAAATTGGATTAGCACTACATGGACAAATCTATATATACAAAAATCATTCAAAAACATACAAACAAAAGCGTCACTTATAAACAAACAAGTAACTTGAAGAAAACTCTGAAAAATCCAAAAGCTGATGAAGAAATTATTAATAAATCAGGCATATATAATAAAAAGTGATAGCTGAAACAAAAAATACATTGTTCAGACGAAAAGAAAAAATCGGCCGTCGCACACCACTGTATTAATACTGGACACACTATATCAAAAGACAAATCTTAAAACTATTAAAACACGTTAACACACCTAGATATTTTAAAGCATGGGAATCCCATTACATAAATCAAGCAAACACCAGAAGATTTATTAAATCAAGAAGATGGACCAATAAAAACGTCAATATTACTTTCACGAAGGTTACGAAAATAGCATTCAAAATGTATATAGTATAATTCCCGTAATGATTGAGTTTTATTTTACATACTACGCCACACAGGACAAAATAATATTAAAATCACATATGTTAACCATTATTAGAATCAAATTTACTTTTTGTATTTACTTTTGTGATGTGTCTGACGAAGATAGTCTTGCTTTTATTTTTGTAAAAGGCTTCACAAAAATAAAAGTTTTAAGTATTGGTTTGTGTGTTTTAAATGTAATTAAGGCTTATCCTGTAAATGTGGTAAACGATAATAGCGGATCACAGCAAGAGACTTTCATAGATTGCCAAACAAAATTTTAAAATGCCTCAACGCCCAAGGTGTTAAAATCGTATCAAACTCTGCCTGGCGTCAAACGCTTTCTACAGTTTTGATGAGTTTCTGGCATTCAACTGGGAGACCACGCGATGAGAAAACTGACTCCAGCGCCGAAAGTGGGCGTAATTGGCATGGAATGAATGGGAAGTGAATGTTTGAATGTGGCCTTGATGTGGAACGAATAAAAACAATTAGGTATGCAAATTGACGTTTGATATGCAGTGTATATTGTCAACTGTAATTAAACGATTTGATTTGATAGTTACGGAAAGTACGGAATTCTCAATATTGTAAGATTTACTGTTCAAAGATGAATATTTGGTAAACAAAGGGTGATAATATAATCTGAAATTACATTTTCATCATAATGGCTGTAATAATGGACAGACTCTTCCTCCAGTCCCCATTTTGACGTTTCGTGCCAAATGCGGCAGGAGCTCACACATGGTTGCCCAGCCCCGTGGAAGCCGATGGTTACAGCCTTAACCTCTGACCCCTATCAAACGGTGGACTCCGTGAAGAGCGAATTATCAACCAATAAGTGAAGTAGTGGCGTGACGGGCTGACCCCGACCTGAGGACCGGGAACGTCTTCATCTGCGTGAACTTCGCCGCTAGGGGGCGTGTCTGCGGTTCATCTCTCGTGCGCCGCTGGCTTACTCAGGTACCGGGATGTGTCTGCTGTGGGGGATGAACAACTAATCCAAGCAGCTTTAAGGAATATCTTTATGGAAATATTTAGTTTATCCTGAAAGCAATATTTCTTAGAAATTTATGACAATATTCATTTTTAGACCCAAAAACAACCCGCTTTTGAATGTCGAGGTTTATGCAACATAGTAGTACAAGATTGTGAACGACAGTAATATTTTAATTTTCAAATTGAAGCCAAAATTTTAACAGGAATATTATTTACATACGTTTTTGACGTCTGTTGGCACCCTTGTTTAATAATATAAAAATGGGCGTTTGTATTTGTATAAATATTTGTCTTGGTCGTTACACAGGATTGATCTATTGTAACACTGTAACATATTTTTGATAATTGTAAGCAAACTAATGCAATGTGTGTTCTTACAAATTTTAAACATCTAGTGTCTTCCAAGATTCACTAACAAATGATCACTACAATAATATTTATTTGCAACAAACCTGACCCAATTGTACCCATATGCATATGCATTGACCGAGATCGTATGACAGCTGATAATATTATTGAATGAAATGTTCTAAAAAAAGTATTTAAATGATAATTTTTACAAATATTATATTTCTAATAATTGCTTCATTCTTAGAAACCACTTGTGTTTACATGAAATATCCATTGTGATTTATATTACATTTACGCCTATTAAATAGAAAAATAAAGTTGCGATCTTTCGTCTTTTCGTATTAATTGTTATTGCTGTTTAATTTATTGTTAGGATTTACCTAAGTTTAAATTATTATTATTGTTACAGTTACATTCATTTATTACTATGCAATCTATTTTTATTATCATATTTAGTATTGTCATGCTATTTATTAATATTTTTCCATAGTTTAATACATTGTTCTTTTTCTTGTTAGACTTCTTGAAAATGATTTATCTATGGTTGATGAATATTAGAAATCTCCTTTTTTGCATATTTTTTATCTAGTCTCTTATTCTGGATAACAAGTATTGTTTATCTGCTTATATACGTATTACTTCAAAAGGCACTGCCGTTGGTAAAATAACTAAATAAATTGTTTTGTTATTTTACTCGTATTTAATTTTTTTTAATTGCTGTATCCTAACAATATGTCAAACTTTCTATAATGGTTTTATATCTGTGATGAAAATGAATTCCAAAATTTAATAACATAAAACATTTTATAGTGGCTTGTACGCGACTTCTTGGCCAAAAACAACACACTAATGATACCGCAGCCACCGTATTCCCCAGATCTGGCCCCCTGTGACTTTTTCTTGCTCCCGGAACTGAAGAGGCCCATGAAAGGACGACGCTACGCCACGATTGACAAGATAGAGACGGCATCGAAGGAGGAGCTGATACAAAAAAAATGATTTTTTGAAGTGCTTCGAAGATTGGAAAAAAACGTTGGCACAAGTGTATAATATCCCAGGGGGATTACTTTGAAGGGGACAAAATAGATATTCACAAATAAATAAATAATTTTTGAAAATACACAAAATTCGCGATACTTTTTTAACACACCTCGTATAATTATTGTTTAATAAAAAGCAATAAATGTTGTAATACAGTTAACAAACTGTGTTGTATCCAGAGACTTTAACGCTGAGATTTAAGATTGCGCTGTACTATCTAAGTAACCGTCCATTCGATAGATAAAAGTCGATAACGCACATAACCATTCATAAACAGACATAGTTCAAGTAGTTTTACACATATCTTTAATTACTCTTTAATAAAAAGCAATAAATGTGTTATGTTAACCAATTGTACTGTATCCAGAGACTTTAACGCTGAGATTTAAGATTGCGCTGTACTATCTAAGTAACCGTCCATTCGATAGATAAAAGTCGATAACGCACATAACCATTCATAAACAGACATAGTTCAAGTAGTTTTTACACACATCTTTAATTACTCTTTAATAAAAAGCAATAAATGTTATGTTAACCAATCGTATTGTATCCAGAGACTTTAACGCTGAGGTTAAGGACTGTGCTGTACTATTTACTAATTAAATAAAAACTATAAAGAAATTAATTCATAAAAAGTTAAATAAATAGTACCACACAAATCATACAAATATTCTTGTGAGCATTGATAATTTATAAAAGAGTTTTTCTATGTGTTTTTCATTTGAAATGTTCAAGGCTAATTTATTCCAATAGTTTTTTCTCTTTGTAGTATTTTCTGGCTTATTAGCATTATAAATATAACATTTTGAATGTTATAGTTATTGGGAAACTATCTCACTATTTCTAGGGTGCTTGATTGTAGTACAGCTAACCTTCAAGAAAGCACATATTGCCAGCCTACGTCGGTATTAGGAATATACTGTTGTTTATTTGTTTTCCACCATATATTCTAATAATTTACACTGATATTTCCATAAGAGACAGACAATGTCTGACTATCATATTGAAATTTTGATGAAATGTCTTTCCTTATTTGTGAGAAAATTTAAATAACTTTTGTTTGGTTCCAGATTTGGAAAGAGTTATTTGATGAGTGTTAGGGAAGCCTGTTAATCGATTGGCTGCAAAAATTCCATTTTTGTCTGACAGCCTGTGCGCACGACATATAAAAAATGAACTGAACTATCGACTTATTTTTTTTTATAAAAGGAGAGACCGATCACCTTTTAAGCCTTATTCTATTCGTCCACATGGGCCACTGGCCTGTGCGAGGATCTTATCAAACAGAAAATAAAGCAAATGAAAATACATGCATATATATGAAAACATATGCTTTATGTGGAATTGTACATAAAGCTTCATTTTTACGCAGACAACACTGAATTCGATATTGGTAAATGTCATTCCATTAGATTCGGCTGAGCGTTAGCAAATAATTTTACATTGTGCTTATGGTTGGTTAACTGTGATGGCAACGAGAAAATCACAGAATAAATAAATTTGTAAATACACTGACAATATTTGTTTTCAACCCACTCCTGCGTTGTAGTACCTTCCCTAGCTCACCGGAACTTTTTTATTTATACAGAGCTATGAAATATAGCTTATTGAATACAAATTAGGATGCATGTTTCTTGTGACAACAGATCTCGAGGAAGATTTAATCCGTAGATTTTAAATTTTGCATGAAACTTCATTTCTACGCAGAGAAGATTGATTTATATGATGTTGCAAGTATAACGATCGAATATGGCTGAGCTTCATTGAAGCCTATCACTCGCACGTAAATACAATTTCTTTTTTGTCTCCCTGGGGGATGTAAACATTTCTTTTCTGGATGCTAATCTGTCTGTTCCTCGGTTCGCAGGACGTTTCCAGGATGGTATGTGCTACAGACTTGAACCTTGCATGAAACCTCAGCGAACCCGTTATACAACTCGTGGTCTGTCGTACTTCTACATTGCTTTTTAAAAAGTGACTGGAAATGGTTTAAAAGCATATATTTCTTCATATTAGTCGTGATTTAAAATATTATTATTTGCAATTAAGTGTTTAGAACAGTTACAAAACATATTCGTATCTATAGTATTACCATAATATATCAGTTAACCAAAATAAAAGTCTAGACTTAAATAGCTTATTACGTTTCGTTGGTAATGTAATACGCTACCGCAATAGCTATTGTTTGTCCAAATTTATATTTATTTTGTTTCTTAAAGAAGACAATGAAGACAGTGTGAAAACGCAATCGGGTTTGAAGATTAGAAAACTTTTTAATGTGTTTTATAATTTCACAATGCATAAGTAAAGGTGAGTTCAGACAGCTTTTTTAAATAAAATGTTATATTTAAATAAGAGTGTAAACAATAAATTAGTGCACTAGAAGACGTCTTCCAAGCCTTTGAATGAGAAACAGTGTCAGCTAGCATGATCCCAGAAATAGGACAGTTTAACCGTGAGGTGTAGTGCATCTTAGGATCAGCACTCTGATAGGCTTTATTGTTACAAGAGATGACAGTCATGAAAAATGAATTCTTACAGGTGTTCGGTGAATACAGAATCCTGTATTCCGTTGTATGAACGTGAAGTCTTCCCTCATTTAATGTCGATTTGAAGTAAAGTGTACATCCTCTCTGTTGATGTACGCATGCATGGAAATCCGTGCAATTGCATAATCACCATCAAGTGCTACACTTCTAATGACATGTGATTATGTTACACTGTGTAAAGCATTATGGCGACTTAAAATTTTAGACACAGTAAACAAATTATAATAATACAATTTCTTAAATTTCCATATTTGTTTATCTTATGACGAACATATAATGTTGAATGTATTGCAATAATCGTTATAATACTTAATGTATCTTAAATTTATTATAATTAAATTTTTAAAAAGCAGACATTTCATACGTTTTTTAAATTTGAGAAAGACTATTTAACAAATTCTATTACATCTATACGTAATAGAAGGTTATGGAATAAAAAGTCAAGAAGGAAAACTTTTATTTCGAGGGTTTTGACCTAATTACCATCAAGGAAATACACTATTCTAGATTGATTATTATATTCCTAGTCTATGCATTAAATATAAAAGCGAAACTAGCTTAAATAGAATTAATAGTATAATAGCTCAGATGGTCACAACAGAAAACACGTACGTTATGCATACAAATTTTGTTACTTTATTTTTACATTTATTATTTTAGGTTACATTTGTATTTTTTGCTAGTTTTAATAATTTCATTCGATTTTATAGAATTGGCTGTTACAAAATTTTGTATAATGTAATAAAATTTAGCGTTAAGTAGTATTAAAGGGTATTTACTTATGGGTTTCTAGAATAAAAATGTTATGTATTTCAGTATAATACGAGTTTTATATATTATATTTATTGTATACTTACGCGTTTCAAAATAGTACCACTTATGACATTGTATAAAATCTCATGTTCTTTTTATGTTTCCATAGAAATATAAAAAATTTATCTGATGCTGAAAATGATTAACATTTATATATTTGAATAAATTATAATTTTCTACCTAATAGTTACAAATCACTTCAAAATTGTTCAAAAACGATAATAGTAACATACTATTACTATACAGGGAGAGGCCTGATATTGCTGAAACTATGATATGCCAGAAACACTTTTTGAATGGAGTATATTGCCTTGTGGGCGGTTGCGTGTACTACATCTGCAACTTGAGACAGCCTGTGTACGAGAGTGATGGCCTGGACGAGTATTTTATACTTCAAAATTATCTGAAAGTAATGAAATTATTGCAGTTGCGCCAGAAAAAAACTAATCAATTTCACAAGATTCCAACAGAAATCAAACTGTTATCAGTATAGCTTATTAAAAAAAGAATGATTAAAAAAGAAGTTATGAAAACAAATTGAATACTTTAATACTATTGCATTAAAGAGCACATGATTTACATCATGCTCGCAGGTTGTAAAACTATGAATGATACAAATTAGAATTATGAATATTTGAATCAGTCAATAATCTAGCTAAAGTAAGATTATCTTTCAAACCTATGTTTAATACCTTATTGTACTATTATTTTTCCTTTAGTTTTTGGAGCTAGTATATCCGTTCAAAATACGCCAAACATCTTTTATAATACAATTATTTTCAAAAGCTTTTCCCGTTGGATGATACAGAAGCCTGGATATTCTTCTATAATGCTTGATCGGCGCGAGGAATTATAATGGCGGCTGATGTGGAGCTATGGTGATATAGACAGCCAACTTGATGTCCGCGATCTTGAATTTGCAATGAGTAAACATTTGAACAAAGGCACTGAGAAAAGACCTTTTTAATTTGATTTTTAATACACGTTTAGTATGAAAAAAGTTCATTATAATTTTGATACACATGTTCTCTTATATTGAAAGTTGCAGCTCTACTTTTAAGTTTAGCAATGCGTGTTTTTATCTAAAATTTCTTGCAGTTAGTCTTTTAATATTTCCTCTTCATATCTTGACCACTGGAGAACACATTTTATACCAGACCCAAAAAATGGCCAAAAATGGTTATGAATTATTTACAATATTTATATAAAAGATAACTGGAGGGAATGCCAGATGTAATTTGTAAAAAGGTAATTTTTATTAAACTATATTTTTATTTTAAAATATTTTTTTAATTAATTTGGAAATAGTTTCGTTTCCTAAATTGATATTGTACAAAATTTAAAAAAACCATAAATTTTTATTTTAAAGTCGTTTTTATTTTGACTTTGTTACAAAATGTCTACTTTCAGTTTCTATAAGTTTTAATGGAGTGATCAACGATGTCTTTTTTGTTTCTCCGCCTTCTCAGAATGTATATGAAAGTGATTTGACTCCTAAATAAAAAAAAGCATGAACCCAGCCAAAAGCCGATAACACCACATTAAAGCCGGATTATATGCAGTAGTACCGGTAAGCTAGGACCGCGAGGCGATCCAGCCAGTCTGCAGCACGCCCAGCCACTTGCCGCCTCACCTCGCCTATCTGCCATCAGCGGTCGGTGTGACGGCACGTGACTGCAAGGCGTGACACGCGCGTGACGTCACAGATCACGTCTCTGTCACACCGTGCCGCCGCGCCACCGCCAGACACGCCCACGAGTCTCCTTTCAACCTCACCGCGGCGTTTAGAGAAAATCATATAACTTGTTGTAATCAATTAACAATCTTACAACTGTTAGGGTAGTTTTTTTTTGTATGGGGTGAGATGTTCCTTATAAAAGTGACCGTTAAGCGATTTTGAGCCTTGAAATAGCAGAACGCCATTCGCTGGTACGTATTCCGAACTTTTTTCCGTTGGTTTCTCGCTGGCGTTTCCTGGCACTCGAACTGATGTCCATTAGGATAAATGTTTTTTTTTTTATTTTTATTTATTTGTTTATTCTTCGAACGGAATTATACCAGCAGTACAATAAAATAGTTTTAAAAAGAGCACTAAAAATATAGTCAAAACACTAATGATATTTTATAATAATAACAAAATAATGAATAGTAATAAATACAAGTTAGTTAACAATAAATAATCAAAATAGTAAAAATTGGGCAAAGACAATAATAAATAGTTAAATATCAAAATGTGCAACAGTAATAAGTTTTGGATGTGCATAAGAAATAAATAATAAAAAAAGATAGAACAATTAAAAAATTAGAAAAATAAGAAAATTTAACCAGCAACATGTAAGAAAAGATAATCAGAAACATAAGAGAAACAACAATGAACATCATTCTTAAATATCTAAATAACTAAAATTAAGCATTAACACTAGTGAATACATTACTATATTTTGTACATACACATTAAAGTGACGTGCGTGTGTGTGTCCGTGTGAAAGTTTTTATTGTTTTAGAAGGATTAGGAAAGTTAAAATATCTTAAGGATCAACAAAATATTAAATCCATGATACCTTAAGCATGTGATGTGTTCAATAATTGATGTATATTTTCATGCAGACTGAAAGTAACAAATATACGTAAATACAGTAGTATTTTTTCAAACTATTTTTATAAACTCAATCTCAGGAGTCAGGGGTTTTATTTCTACCTACCTGGAGAAGAGAGTGTCCCCTATAAATAGGGTGGGCAAATCAGTCACGTGGTATTCAGGATATCTCCAAATTTTCACCCTCCACCCTTCACCGACTAACTGGTCATTCTTTCTGCGGATAGAAAACACTTTTCTGATTTATTCATAAAGTCACAGTATCTGTTGTAATAACAGTAGTTTATATATTTAACACAAAAACATTTATGAGTTTTCCAAACATTCTAACTTTACATACGTATCATAATAATATTATATTAATCAAAATAGAATTTGTGTATTATATTTATAGCTTTTTCAAAAGATGTTAAGACCTTAAAATTTATGAAATTAAAATGCCTAAGCATTAAAAATATTCAACTCTTTTTCTAGATGGGCTTTACTGATCTGGGAGAAAAGATAGCTTTCTGATAATGATAAAACCATTAAAAACAGAGCACTGATTCATAATCGAAACGCTCTCTCTTGATAAAGTTATTATAATAACTGTCACTGAGTTCTCAATCAGCTTCGGCACTGTGCAGTTCAATATAATAATATCAATTTGTTGTTAACCATGTACTACTGATTAATACGTGAATACCAACTATTTAACAGGTGTTAACTTAACTGACTTAACCTTCTCCATAACAGACATAATTTTAACCACAACATAACGTTCTTGCACACAAGGGTTTGACAAGTACAACAACACATTAAATCCGAACAGATTCCCTAGTTAAAAATTCAAATATATTGCTTTTCTTGTGTTACACGAGTAAAATAGAGTAAAATCTGTGAATAGTTTCATAAAATATGTATAGAAACTAAATTCCCGAATTAATGTTACGAGACACTGTACGTTATTACAAAAAACCGGGACAATCCCGGTTTTCCGGGACGTTTGGTCACCCTACCTGTACAGGAATCGTAGATGACTTTCGGTTGTCTTAAATTTGGCATCGTTAAACAAGGTGGTCAAAATGTTGACTTAAACTAAACGTACTGAAACCGAAAAAGACATACGTAGAACTATTTATTTGAACTGACTATGCAGCCCGTAGTTCTTCCCCATTTAGCTTGACGGCAGGGCACGTATGCGCATGCGCAGAAGCGTGCCAGAACTCCACCACATAATTAACTTTTAACCCCAGACCTGATCCTAGATGTGACTTTTAATTAGTAGCTGCATGCAAATCTCCTGTACCAACGTGATTACCAATTAGTACAGGGAAGCTTCTGCTCGTGAGGTTACTCCGCTGCAAGTAACATGGCAGTGGAACTGCTTGTTACTACAAGTAACCTCTGGAATACTTGTTGGAATTTTCTCAGTTCATCCATGTGTGTACATTTAATTTGTACAAATGGCTACACTATGATTTATTGAATCACTAAATATTGAATTGAATCACAAATAGTACTTGCTCCGCCGGGACTCGAATCCAGATCTCTCCCTTGCCGGGTGAGTGTGGTACTTTCTATTTAAGTCCGTGATCAAATAGTGATTAAATCCTAAACGTTGGAACCTTAAAGTTTTTAAGAATCCTTTAAGAAACATTACAAAATAAATAATACAACAGATTAACCATTTAATAAAGATGGAAAGTCTTAAAACTAGTATTTGATCACACACATCCAAGCCTGCCTCTACACCACAGAGCCCTTAGTTATTACGATTAAATTATTTTGTATTTTGGAATTTCTGTTACATATGTGTTTAAATAACCAATCTAACATGCAATCGGAAGACTAGATACCTATAAAACGAATTTTTATATTTATAAAAGTTGAATAAATGGCAATAACCTGATTTAATTTAAATAAATATTGAATCACAACAATATATAATATTCATGATTGTAATATATATAAGAGGTTTGCTTCTTCTGTAAATGACGTCATTTCAGGTAATAATGACAACTGGTTCAAAACATCTTTCTATACCGAAGTTTTGATTGTGTCTGAAAGTTTAATTGGATAATGAAAAAGGATGTGATATCTAGGTATTGAGCAAAGCCAATATTTAAATACTCTTAAGTGGTAATTTGAAAAGGCATAGGCTTACGTTTGACTATTACTAGCCGAGTACAATCACTGTGGTGTATCTGAGAAAAATACACATTTCTTGAAAAAATATAATAGGAGTTTCAATTCTTTATTTGAAATATTTGCTGCTATACCATGCTTTTTAGTTTTTTTTTGGAGAAAACTAATTAAGCTAGAAACTAAATACGATGTAAGAAATTTTAAGTGAAAATTAGGTACTTAAACATGGGCTTATTTAATAAATTATCAATTTAATAGCAACTAAATTTCTTAAAACCGAGTGGTTTCTAAAATAATAGTACTGTTCTAAAGATAAAAACTAGCACACTGTGGAAAATCGAAGCGTGCTATACAGTGAGTTAGAGTAGAATCACTAGTTTCTATTACACTAAGGTTATGACACATTGTGTAACACGAATCACAAATAATAATAAACTGATAAATTAAATTGTGGTTATATAAGATAAAATTATTATTTACATTATATATTATAGTTTATAAATTTTGTTTGCAAAAGTTTAAATTCTCATTTTAGAGAGCTCCGAATTTTCAAGCTTAGTTCAGGAATGAATCAATGATTTACAACGATATCCAATTTAAAGCCAGCTGTAGTAAAATGACCTTAAGGTTACGCAAAAGAACAATGCTAAACACTTTTAAACTATTATTGTAGGTACTAGAATTATGGGATGTATTTCATTTAAGGATACGAGTAGTAAAATAATCTAAATAAAATTTAATTTTTCTTGTAAAGTGTATATTTTGTTGTTGTTGATATTTAAGCAATTAAATACATAGAATTTTGAAATTTGTTTATAAATAGCCAAAGAAGAATATCAAGAGCCCAAAGCCGTTTTGCTGGGAATTAATTATATTTTAAAACGAGATATTTCCCAAAATGCTATAGGCAAAACAAAAGTTTCCACGAAGATAAAATCAAGAAAAGCGATATTAAGTCAACTCTTAAGCCAAAACACCATATTATCTTCAAAGGATCTTATAGACCTTACATTATTTCTGTAATATATGAGTAAAGTTAGTAGAGATATCTCATACAAAGATGGATTTTACTATAAGAACTTTTGTCAGTCAAATACGATATACAAATTTTAAGTCATATTAATTCATAACTATTATCATAACTTTTGTTTCGATTGTAGTGTATCTTGGCGTTGGAAATATTTACCAATCTGAGTCAACTTATTTTAAGCCCTTAACTTTCGTGTAATCGATATAATAGTGAAATCAGGTTAATGGTAGACTTACTGTAATGGACCCTTAATTCCTTAGTAGTGTAACATTGTCTAGCCTGTACATCTAAATTACCACCCTACGGCCCACAAAACGGAGAACACGATAGGAAGGCTACTGAAAGGGAGACATGTTCGCAGGTGACCTGCTGAACCCATAATATATATTATAGTGGTCAGCGACAGCTGTCTATAGCAAGCAGTCGACAGTCTAACGGTAGCTGTCGGTGCTGCGACCCTCCCCTGCCTACGCTCGTATGTCAGACAGTTACATATAGTCACGGTGGTTCTAGCGTGGTGTAAAAGGTCTAGATCGGTTTCTTGCAGCAGGTGTCAAAAACACTAAAAGTTGCTTAGATTATCGTATTTTACAGCCGTGTAGGCGCGCGTTCTTAGAACTAATTCTTAAGGATCGGAAGAAGAAACGTATCGATATCTATTTATTTATTTTTTCATTAACGGTAATACACCATTTTACAGATACGGATATTAAGATATCAATATAAATTATAGATAGAAGTACGAAAGTATTAATAAGGAACAGTACAATAACATGTTGCAAGCACGCCAACCAACATGTGCAACAATAAGCTAAAAAAATAAGTAAACTTTGTATACTAAAACAGTGATTCAATAAATAGTGGTAATGCGAGGAAAATCGTATAAAATGATAATAACAATAACAGTATTAACAATAATAGCAATAGTAAATATAACATCAACAAAGAAACAACGTCAATGTACATAAACATAAAGCAACAAGCAAGCTCGTGATAATACGATAAATAACATTAATAGACTATATAAAAGGTAATCGATTCAAATAACAATAACAAAATATAGAAGAAAATGTATACAGCACTAAAAGCAATAATATAATATAACTACTTAAAAACTAAATTGATCACACTCAGATGCAAACTAGAGGGCTTGCCTCCTGAAGGTCTGAAGGGCCTTCCAAAGAACTCCAGCCGAGATGAATTTCCCAAGCTCACAAGACGATCCAAATCGATAATTAGATGAAACAAATCATTTCTTTGTTTGAAGTTTGTTTTTTGCGATGGAAGGATTGTAAAGGAAACAGGGGTTTTCCCGATATTTACCATCGTTCAGTGATACAAAAAATCAGTAATACTTCGTTTCGAGATCTGCAATCTGATCTCTTCTTCAGGTGAGTAATGTTTACCGTATCTTATAAAGCGTTTACAATAAGAAGAGATCAGATTGCAGATCTCGAGGTTTACTTGCCTAACCGATGTTCGGCAGGAAAATAGTAAAATATATTCCGTAATATATTGTGATAGAAGAGAGAATTCAATTGTATGAATGTTAAGATTGGTCAATTAATCACTAATTACTAAACCAGTAATTATTAGTTGTACATCTTAATGGATGATTAGCTACAATTTTTAGTTGCTTTAACTTGCCTTTTATAATAAAAGTATTATCTGTACGTTAAAACATTGTTAACTCTATGTCCACTAGAAGTGCAGGAGTTCACTGTCCAGCAGTTAAGTTCCATTTATCCAGTCCATCACTATAATAAAGGATGAGTTATTTTTAAATCTTTCTACCCACATTGACTATTTCTACAAATAACTCAGATCTCGAAACGTAGTGTATCATCTCGATACTGATTTTTGTATCACTGAACGATGGCGAATGTAGCCTACAGAAAAATCCTGTTTCCTGCATAACAAATCATCTTATACTCCTTTACAAATGAGTAACCCGAAAATTGTCAGGGAAACCACTCGACCTGTATAATAGAAACAATATTGCACGGCTTTAGATTACCGGCATGTAATTCAGTCTGGCGCCACAAAAGCAAGCCAAGGTTCACCTCTGTCGTCGGAGGTCTGGGTTATCGTGAACCGTGTGTTTAACCGTCGCGAAATGTCACCGCTGAACCGCCAGAGTGGCCTAAAGGTCGCCAAAAGAGAAAGAATTGTGGAAAATTTACAATAAGTGTTAGGCGTGAAAGTTGCCGTCTCCAACGGTTCGTAGGAGGTTCACTTGCGTAACCGATGTTCAAATGGACCTTTCGTCAGGAAAATAGTAAAATATATTCCGTCACGCATTGTTTTTGTTAGAAGAGAGAATTCAAATTTCCTAATGTTACGATTGGTCAAATAATAATTAATTACTAAACCAGTAATTGTTAGTAGTAAACCTTAATGGATGATTAGATGTAATTTTTAGTTGTTTTAATTTGCTTCTCATAATAGATGTATTATCTTGTACGTTAAAACATTGTCTACTAGAAGATTTTAAAATGCAGGAACGGATTACTGTCCAGCAGTAAAGTACCAATCAACCAGCCCATCAATATAATAAAGAATGAGTTAGTTTAAAATCTTTATCCTCCACCCGGCTTTTTCTACACTTCTTCAAATACCCTCAACAAACTGCCGATCAGTTGCTGGAAAGTAAATACTTTTTTGATACGGTTTAATTTTCTTAAAACCACTGTTTTGGAACTATACATTTTTTGGTAGAGTGAAAATATTGTGTCATAACAAAAGACCTTTTATGATGACCGACTTGACGCAAACCATTTCGATTTCATATTTACATTCTAAATTTAGGCACTTTCTTATTAAATGGTTTAAGAAACATTGTTTGTATTGTTAATTTTGCATTAAATTTTATTTTCAAAATTAATATTCTAAATATTAAATTATGATTATAACACCTAATGGTATTATCTGTTTAACTTGGTGGAAGCCAGTTCCACTGAGAACTTATATGATACCAGCAATATTAATTTAACATAAAGCGGTATTTATAATTACATTCTGCAGACAGCAGGATTTTGTATCAATTTCATTTCAAACCAATATGTTATTTATTTATCATATCCTTGATATGATTATATTGTGATAATATATTGAACAATTGGATTATATTATTTTTTAAGGCTTATTACATGTCGAGATCAAATAAGAGATCATAATTTCAGCCCAACAAAGTTAATCTCACATTTTTATCTTATCTGTGGCCATAGAGTTATATAAGGTAAATGATTTTAAAAATATGATTAGTACGTGTCCAAAAAAGACTTTTTTATTTAGAAAACAAGGTAAAAGTACGCCACAGCACACGTCGCGTAACAGGCGTCGCTGAGGTAGACAATCTAGAACTCATTGCAATCTCTAGATATCTTGCGGACATGCAGACAGACAGGCAATCATATAAAAAAGAAGTTAACACGAAAACGATTCATAATAGAAACGGATTTCATTGTCAGCAACTTGAAAGCCTCTCAATAAGGGGATAAGTGATCGAATTGCCTCACATTAAAAATAATGAAACATATATTAGAGTTTTGAAGTTTCTGATTCGATCCATATCAATCCACGAGATGCTATTAACGTAAGAAGGATAGTACAGTAAAAAAATGAAAAGGCAATCGACTGTAATTTGTTTAAATACGTTACCAATTTACAGGTCCACTTAGAAGGATTTATTAAAGTTGTGTTCAAAATACCAAGCTAGTTCTTAAATCAAAGAAACTGTATTTTGATGTGTAGATATAATTTTCTAAATCACATATAAAGCAAGGCATCTAACATATCTGGTCCACAAGTGTCTGAAAAATTAAACTACAATTTTGAAAAATGTGCTAGTTTAGTTGTCTAGATATTTTTATGGATGAAATGATATTACCAATTTGCAGGTTTCCATAGTAACATCAAAAGGACTGCAGAAAATTGTCTCGTAGAATACTATAAATTTGAAGTAATTTTGTTTAAAATTTAAGCCACCAAATTATTTAGTGACCCAAAATTAAAGCTGTGCATAAAATTGTAAGTATGCATAATGTGGGTTATATTCATGGGTAAGCACAACATCCTGTACACTGCCAGTTTCCTGTGGGGTATTACCTGGGGGTATAACCGCTACTTCACGCACCCACCCGTCCGTCGCTGTTACGGCCTCCAGGACTGCTTTGACCTTGAAGATTCTTTTAAGAAACGGCCTACTAAGAAATGAGGATTTTGTAGACAGTTGAATATAGAACATTAAAGTTGGTGGTATTGCACTTGTTCAATTTTAACCTAATTATTGAGGTTAATTTAATTGATACACTTATGAAGTAGTTTTGAGCTAAACTGATCAAGCTAGTGAGAAAACTAACATGCTCATTATGAAAGTGTAACCTTTACTGTAAGCAAGTATATATATTACTCGATACTGATCAAGGCGTCCTATTTCGCATCTGGGTTAGAAATAGAGCAGGTTCAAACCTGTCGGACTGAAGTACGTTTTATCAGCAAAATCCACATCATGCCGTATTAACTCTTCTTGTTAGTTTGATGAGATTCTTAGATAGAACAAATGATAAAAAAACGTGCAATAATTGCACGCTTATCTATGATTTATGCTCCTCAAGGATCTTATCAAACCTGTCAGGAAAGTAATCAAGGAGAATACAACACAAGATAGATTGTGCTAAAAAAAGCGTACTGTAGTCATACAGGTTTGAACCTGATCTAATTCTAACCCATATTCCAAAATACACCTTGAATGTTTGAGTATCGGCTCTTATCATTTTTTAATCGAGGGATAAACTGAAAGATTTTTGGAAGCAGGTGATACCTACATGTATTTTTATTTATAAGACAATATGGTTCAGGTATGCATACTAACTACCAAGAATTTAACGTTGTTCTGTAACAGTTCCAATGCAGTAGATTTCTAAACAATACTTATAAATATATTTTACGAAATACATTCTATATTAATTGATGAAAGTTGATATTCTTTACAGCTATTTTATATAGTATTAGTTACATTTTCTGTTGAACCGTCCCTTGCCTGGTTTTTGTTTGTAAAATATTTGTGCAGATTTTGGCCAATTATGTCAGAATATCTTAGCTTGAGCTTTGACCACACTATCACCAAAATATATTTTATGTCTTTATAAAAAATATTCACTCAATAATAGAATTTCAAACACAAATGTCATTTTTGAAAAGTTGGTTCACAGGTATAGTTGAATAAATGAAAATATTCTACTTGCCAAGGGCTTTGTTTTCTTAAAGTCATCACTCTAAGACTGCAACGAAAAATTTAAAAAACGTCTACGTGTACAGTTCACTGATGCTTGCAGACTATTAATAAAATGTATGTAATTAACCATCGATGCAATTAATTAATAAACATAGACTATATATATTTAAAAACCTAGCTGTGCATTGGAAGAAGTTCTGCGCATCTCATCTGTGGCACGTACAATAAGTTAAAATGGAATTTCCGTAGGTAAAAATTCAATTTCAATTTTTAAAATAACTTTTGTGGAGTTTTACTTGTTGATGTATCTTAGAAGTTAGCAAAACGAGTTAGAAATTCATTCCTTAGTTTCAAAATGATATTAACTGCATGATGTCACGGAAAACTTCTTGCAAGTTTCAAAGTGGTCCAAAAAATCGTTTCCAACTTATACACAAACGAATTTTACTTTGAAGTTCAGGTTCAAAACACATCATGAGTGGTAAGATGTTCTGCAAACGCAGTCGTCCAAAGCCAGTGATCATCTGAAAGCTCTTCTATGGGCTTGGCATGTTAAATTATGAACGTTAAATGTTAAATACCTTGACAAAGGCTTTTAACACTTATGGTCTTCTTAGCCGACGTACATAACAATTATTGAATACATCTTAAAATTCACTCTTAATTTGTGAAAGGAAATAATTAAAAACTGGCGGTGTTTCAAACCGCGAAACCTAATATGACACTTGCGTAAAACGACCTTCATTACGTCTGAAACCCCTTTTTATCGCATAAGGCTTGTTGGTAAATAATGCAGTACAATTTTTATAACTTCTTTCTTACTTTTAGCATTTTGGACAAAGGTTTGAATTAATAGTATTAAAAAATGGCGCCTGTTGAAAATTTGTAGTCAAATAACAAAAAAATCTGTATAGTTATTAAAAATTTAAAAAAATTCAACCTGCGCTTGCACAAGCCGGGATCAGCAAACATGTATTTTGATAGTCATCAGGTGTTCTAAATAGGTTATACAAATGCTAAAAAATACCAGATATTTTTCTATAAAAAAAAAATCCATCGGTACTTTTTTCAACGAAATCCGTCAACGCATAAGGGAGCACGACCACTTTAAAGATGCGCTGGCACAAACCGTAGCAACAAAAACGTCGTATTTAATATGTATCAGGTGTTTGTTGCTGACATAACTGAATCTTTGTAATAATATTACAGTAAACTATAATACATCCACTATATACACAAATACTGCCTTGAAGTTGTGATATCTGCCTGTGGTAATATGTTTCTTGGTAACAGTTCTGCGACTAATATCTTGCGGGAACATTAATATAAATAACGTAAGACAAAAGAAAGAGTTTCAGAGCAACCTGCCCATTAGGTAAACCTAAAAAGTGGTTTTAGTTGAAAAAGTGAGAGAATTCTCACCTTAAACTCACATTTAACTATCCCCAGAGGACATTCAAGTCCTTCCTACACACAGGAACCGTGTGAACCATACGGCACCCATGGGAGAGAGATATTACTCATACCTCACAGGACACTTCCACAGTATAGCGTCGAAATGACGGATAGGAGAGGCTCGTCAGCCTCAAGGTACGGGATGGACTGATTACAGAGATGTACTCTGTTACACCTACAAGTTGTTGGGCCCTGGCTTGGACTTGATAAATTGGTGTTGATAGGTGTGTATTTAGTAGGGTTAAACTTCATCTCAGTTTAAACAATGAAGGTTACAGAGTTTCTGACAACGTTTGTCTCACAAATTACAGGCTTGTCTTGGTTATTTTGAATCGTTTAAAGCCAAATACAACATTATTTTGGAAGTGTTATAAGTGGTTGTGATGTTATAATATATGTTTAGTTAACGACCGAGATATTTTAATGTACCGCCGGAGTAAAATTGATACATTAATAGTGGGAATTTTGTTTCTGAGAATAAGATGGCTTAAAAAGAGTATCACACGTTTTAGATGAATAGGCATTGCCTATTTTGCAAGGGTTTGATTTTTATGTTAGTTGTGACATTCTTTCACTGTGCACGGAAGTGTTTAAAACATCATACAACAATGGCCGACTTTGAATCAATGAAGACAAGGTGGATGCTTCTTGATGTTCCAAAGATTACTTTACTCCATATCTTTACTCCACGGACACACACCCCCTTTCCCTATCTCAAACGGTGAATGATTTCTTTAGGTAATTTGGTATTATCAGGAAGCCACCAATTTTTGAAGGGTTTTTCTTACGGGATCCTAAATAATAGATTATTAGAAAGAAGAGACTTTCTTGACGTGTTGTGAAAATTACATGTCATTTTGACGATTAGTTCTTGTTTTCTGCTTCTCAAAAGGAAGCGATGCCAGCAATAAGGAGGCCACTCTGACCCTATATACTATTTGTTAGTAGGCTATATAAGTAGGCAAATAAATACGTACTTATTATAAATACGAGGGTGTTCCAGAAAGTAAAGAACGTTTTGTTATAAGTCAATAAAAACAAAAGATAAGAGCATGAAAATTTATTTATAAATACTTATAAACTTACTCTATTTTTCTACAAAATCGCCGGAACTGTCAAGGCACTTGTTGTAGCGTGGCACCAGTTTTTCTATACCGACGTTATAGTGTTCTGCCGCCAAGGAATGAAGCCACGTTTTTACTCCTTCTTTGAGGTCTTCGTCACCCAAAAAGTTTTTTCCGCCTAAAAACACTTTCAACTTTGGAAACAAGTGATAGTCACTCGGAGCCAGATCTGGACTATACGGAGGGTGTCCGAAGATTTGCCATTTGAAAGAATTGAGTTCTGCTTTGGTTCGTGCACTGCAATGAGGCCGAGAATTGTCGTGGATCAGCACCACATTCGACGACAGCATTCCGCGTCGTTTGTTCTGAATAGCGCGGCGAAGCCGATGCAAGGTCTCGATGTAGGCCTCTGAGTTGATTGTTTCGCCTCTCGGCATGAACTCCACATGGATTAGGCCTTTTCGGTCCCAAAAAACTGTTGCCATCAATTTCCTGGTGTTCAAATTTGGTTTTTCTTTCCTGTTTTTTGTTGGTGAATTCACTGATAACTCGTTCATCGCATTGTCACCGTAAACTGCCTTAATTTGCCTATAAATTTCAATAGGTCGAACATTCTGTGCATTCAGAAACCGTATCACACTACGCAGTTCACACTTGGCGGGATTTTCAATTAACGCCGCCATTTTAAACTTTCACAGGAGACGCAAACGTGACCTCACGGTACCGCTACTCAGCTCACACTGAGGCAGAAGGTGTGGCTTGGCTAACGAACAAGCTATCTACCGCGGTGGTGGGGGAACTGCGCCGCCCGTGATGCGCAATCGTTCTTTACTTTCTGGACGACCCTCGTATATAACGTTAACAAGTGTTCATGTGATCTGATCTTGAATTTAGGTACTATCTCGAGGGATGTTTTTCTTTCTACGCCAGAAAGCCCAATCTAAAATGGCCAAGGGCATTGCCGATCGCTACTTTTCCGATTTCAGTTCACATTCCAGATCGTCCAACTTTACTGACGTCTGATCACGTTAGTCGATCTGGTACGTGATCTGAGGTCGGAAAGTACCGATCGGAAATGACCCTAGCCATCAATGGGGGCTTTGTTTGCCAGCGCCATCCCGTACTTCTGGCAAAAATGAAAAAAAACATACTTCGAGATAGTATCCAAAGTCAAGCTCAGATCACTTGAGCGTTACTAAAGGTTATCTTTAACTTTGGTACTACTAGTAACATATTTATGATAACCTATCTAAACCTACTTATATCGCGTAAAAAATTGTAGATAAGGACAAAGCGGCCCCCTTCTCGCCGGCATCACTTTTTTGGGAGGTAGGAAACAAGAACCGATCCTCATAATGACATGTACTTGTCACAGTCTGTTATTTCTGTAGATTTTTAGGTCCAGATAAAAATAGACCAAAATAGTTCCATAGTTCCAAAAATAGTGGCCTCCAGATAATAATAAATTACCGTTCTTCATTCGCAACTAATTTGCGATTTGTATGACTCCGCGAATCCAGTCAGAAAGTTGAGTCTATACTCTAGCATACCTACCCCCCCTATATCATGATTTCACTGGACGCACCAACCAATGAGGTGTATTGCTATTCTCGGTATTCTCGTCGCATTGGCATGGATGTGATCTCCATAGTTTTTTTTATTTTGGGATTTCATTTCAAGTACAAAACAAAATTAAAGGAAAAAACGGACAACTAAATAATAACTCAGCTTTAATCTTCAACCTTGTAATCATCCAAAATCTTCGTTTTAGTATAGTGGATGATGGCTGTGTTAAATTGAATTCATGTTGGAATCCAGCGATATGAATTAACTCACACCCTACTTAATACACGTTAGTGTCTGAGCGAATAGATTTTTGGGTTATTCTTAATATTGGGGATAATGTTTGTTGTTTTAAAAACAACAATACTGATGAAGTCTGTACTAAAATTAAATAACCCTCGCGTCCCAGCGGTCTGACCTAACCCAGTAGTCGTATTCGCCGGTTGACAAGAGAATAATCGAACCAGTCGACGAAGGAGACTGTCGAGATGAGATCTCCAAGAATGATCCACAGCACATAAACTCGCTATTTGATAGCAGAACGGACCTAAAAGGCTTTGTTCCGAAAACGGCGCGGAGAAGTAGGTTACTCAAGGCAGTTGAATCAATTTGTGATTCTGATTTCTCGTTTTACGGCCGTCCTTTGCGAAACCAACATCCCACTTTCACACCTGATACAAGCTATTGTAAATATTCAACAATTCTTTCTCTTTTCGGCGACCTTTGCTCCATTGTGATTTGTTTGGTGGTGACATTTGCGATTGGTAAGGCCTCACTACAGTGATGGGCCGGTGCAAAGGTGAGCTGCGTGCAAAGCGAGTCGACATCTCTAAACTCTCCGTGTTACAGGCATACTTATTATGTTTTCATTCTAACCGGTATCTTATTATAATACAGATACAACTGAAAATACAGCAATAACATGTTCTTTATGTATTTTGCTGAACAACAATATTTATGAGCCTTTCAAAATGTAACCTGCGCTGGAATTGATCTTAAAATTGTTTTAGCTTAAGCTTTTCAGATCTTTCCACAACTATTTCTAATTATAAAAAAATACACCAGTTTATAAATATAGCACTCTTGTAAAATTAAATTTAAAATATAGCCATCTAATGCAAATACTTTTGGATGTTTTCGATTTTTAAATTACTTGTTTTAATAAAGTGGCTGCAATATGAATTGGTTTTATTTATGGATCTTAATGTTCAATACTTAAGTGGTGCAACCTATTTTGGGTTTCGATAATATGTTTTATATTGAACTTCATGATAAATTCCAAGAATTTAGAAAAAGTAAACAAATTTTTTTGTTGGACCATGTGAAAATGCAGTTTTCAGACAATTGATTTAAAAATTCAGCTGAAGATTTAACATTTTTATCCCTAGTAATATTTATTTGTGCTATATTATTAAATTGCCTAAGTCGTGTTTAAAACTTTGAGTGGAGTGATAAAATTATTTAACATTTTCTGGATTCAGGAAACATTTTTTTAAAAGGCTCCGAATTTAACATAAAAAAGTTTAAAATAATTTAACATACCAAAGTCCAAGACTAATTACACCGCCAGCTACTGTGATAACTTCATGGCTGAGAAGTACATCAAGAGGAGTTGAACCCCTTTTCCAATAATCAATAAGTGATACCTTATATCAAAATACTCAGTAAATAAATATTATTTAAATATATATATATATATATATATATATATATATATATATATATCTTCAATAAGAATAGAAAAAAATTGAAAAAAGAACATAAAAGTTCTCTATATTTCGTCTTAAGACATTTTCAAGAGATATAGGTAAATAAGTAAATATATATAAGGGCTCGTAATTTAACATCGTTTCCAAATCCAAAAAGAATTACACCACTAGCTACTATGATTATAGGTTAGGACAGATCGGACTGTCGCCTAGCTTCATGGATAGAAGTATACTGTATAAAGAGGAGTTAACTCCTATTTCAATGATTAATAAATGATATTTTATGTAAAATACTCAGTAAATACATATTATTTTACAACATATATAAAAATAAGTGAGATATCCGGGTTCGAGTCCTGGCGGAATAAGTACGTTTTGTGTTTAAATATTTATTGAATTAAATTCGGCTACCTCCACTTATGCAAATTTAATGAATATAAAGTATATATATATATATATATATATATATATATATATATATATATAAAGTATATATATATATATATATATATATATATATATATATATATATATATATGGTGGTGGCTCATAGTGCCTAAGCTCACAGCGCCACAACGTGAATTTGCTCACAGTGCCACAACGTGAATTTGCTCACAGCGCCACAGCTCATAGCGCCACAGATTTGGCCCGAGTGCTCACAGCGCCAACACAACCGAATAAATAATCGCATCCACCCTCACAGCGCGACAAATTTGTTGTGGCGCTATGAGCTGTGGCGCTATAATATATATATATAATATATTATATTGTATATTTTATGAACCGTAATTACAAAACTCGTATTTTCGTATTTATGGGTTATCATAGTTTCATAAAAGTTAAATACATCTCTCACGTTTATGTTGATGTATATAGTAAAAGTTATTAGCTTATTTAACACTATTTATATAAATATGTACAACGTATTCAAAATATGTTCCTTAGTACTCGTTAACAGTGCAGTATAATATATTAATACTTAGGCGTTCAATATTCTTACACAAACAAGTTCTAGATTTTAGCAGCTAACGGAATTTTACCGCATCTAATATTCTATTAAAAGCACAGTGTCCTTGAACTCATAACGAGAAAAATAACCACCACATGAAAATAAAAAAGAGACCGCAGCAGTAATTGTTACAAGAGTCCGCTCTGGTCCGACATGTGCTGGTGATGGCCAGATAGACTGGTTCACAATCATCCAGCGTGTCTCGTTATCAGATCAAGACCGATTCACACAGTCTCAGTCCCACGCTTTCCTCGCCGTTTATAGTTCTCGAGACAGTTCAATAATTCTTCACAACTAACAATTTATCGCATAGATGTGTCATTACATAGCCTACATTACAGGATGCAGTTTTAATCGATCTCTAAATAGTTTCGGCTTTCTCTTCAAACTTCTCTAATTACACGAACGTTTTAAGGATGTTCGTTTGGAGACCATTTTGTGTCAATTTATTATCACTATTATTTTATTAACTGGAATCATATTTATCTGCCGACCAGAATCAGTGACGGCTGCAGGCGCTTGATGAGAGCTGAGCTTGGTGGAGAATTATTTGTAATTTCCGGTGTCGAAACCGAAGCCACTGATCACGTTTTTATTGCCTTTCTAATTTCCTACTTTTGGCTTCTGAGGTCACTTAAGTCAGTCCTATCATTACTAATTTGCTCATCGTAAATTTAGGAAAGCTATTAAAATCCAATGATAAACCAAAGAAGCGGTTACGACACGGTGATCATTCGGTGCAATGATCGTTGCGCTCGCTTCTGGCCAATCCGCCCAAATCAATCACTGGCGGGCTGGAATCACGAGGAATTTGCTTGCGTGATCGCCTCCTTCTTAATGTTACATAACTGGTAGTTTTTCGTAATTTACGTGTAATGTTATTTAACATGTCGTCAACGGTTTTTTTCTCTCTTAGGACAACAAGCTGAGACATAACTTAGTCCTAAAAGGACCTTTGCGCTACTTCCGGAGTGACAGGATATTCTGGAGAGTAAGGTTAAGGGTAGGGGCCGCTTCCTGTCAAGATCCATGAGGAAGGGGTTTGGGCATTAATTTCAGCAATCCCTTGGAAGAAGGGAAAGCCAGCCAGTCAAAGCAAGAAGGGATGGCACGCTCTTATGTCTAGGGTAGCAACAGCCCTTAACAATTAGTGAGCCCCACAAACTCCAACAATTATCTCCCGCGGTGGACTAGGCCTATCCATCCACTTTTCCACGCCAATTTTCAACAATTGGAGTTGAAAATCTCCTGAACACCCAAGGTTGCTTAGATTCAAGTGAAACATGAGTTTTTGCTACACTCAACTAGAAGTGTTTCAACTAGAAGTTTAAACTAGCCAGAAGTGAACCCTTTTGGGGGTTTTTCCAACATTGAGATAATATAATTAATCCAATAAAAATATGGCAGTAAGCAATTGCGGCTTATTTAAAAGTATTAACATTCCATTTACTGTAAGTCACTAATACGATCTACTTAAAGTGTGTGTGAGTCATCCTAATGTAGGCAGTCCTGTGAAGGTGGAAGTTACCTGTTATGTTTAGTTAGAACATTGCAAAAACCACACAAAAATAAGTATTTAAAAGCGGATTTAGCAATAACGGTATCCTGTATACTTCAAATACTTCTAATAATTACGTAATGTAAGTAAAAATAGAAATGATTAGTGGTAATTCAGCGTCTGCTCATTAGTAAATAATATATTATTGACAACTCGTAAATATTTTACGCAAAAAATACCTTTTGCCATTAACAATTACAAATTTAATGGAAAATCACAAAGGCTTATAAATTAGCAATATTAACTTTTTTTATTAGTGTCACTGTTCTTTTTGTATTTTATTTATCAATGAGTTTTTAAGGTGTTAGAGTTGTAGGATTTCGGTGGAAACTTGGCAGTGATAACGTTTACCGCCTTAGGACATACACAGGAAGGATAATTAATGTAGACGTACTAAGATTCCGGTGCTAAACAGACAGCATCGAAAGTCGAACCCTGGCGGCACTGAATTACGCTCCATTTTCCTCCTTATTGGAACCTTGGTCTTATTGTAAGCCAAGACGTGATTACATCATCCTTGAGCTACTTATATGCTAGCTATTCCTCATGCTTCAGAGTGAAAGAGCATCTTTTTACGCGTCAGTTTCCAAAATAAATAGAATAGGTTCTCTTCACCTGGTCATCTATATTAAATTGGAAACTTTCAAGGCACTCTTCTTGAAGACATCGACTTTTATCACAACAGTTTCTGTAAATACGGCACTGGGAAACAACTGACATTTCTCCCAATCGTTACACTATTTTGTCGTTTTTGAGTCCGATGTTGGATTTTAACGATTTTATATACACTGAAATCCTATACGATATGTAGAAGCTTATATACAGAAGAACTATACAGCGTGTAGTAAAATTAGTAGACACTTCCATTCTTAGAAGATATTCAAATGGACATAAAATATGTTGTAATATGAAAATTAAGATCTTGGGGCAGAGTAGTCGAACTCGTGATATAGAATAGATCGTGAGCATTTGAGTTCGCATTGACGCGGTCACACCGAGTTACACTGCATTAGAACCGGTTACAATGAAGATCTTGTAATAAGTAAGACAGTAGAGTGCTGTAGAGACTGGGGGCAGAGTAGTCGAACTCGTGATATAGAATAGATCGTGAGCAGTTGAGCTCGCATTGACGCGGTCACACCGAGTTACATTGCATTAGCACCGGTTACAATGAAGATCTTGTAATAAGTAAGACAGTAGAGTGCTGTAGAGACTGGGGGCAGAGTAGTCGAACACGTGATATAGAATAGATCGTGAGCAGTTGAGCTCGCATTGACGCGGTCACACCGAGTTTCATTGCATTAGCACCGGTTACAATGAAGATCTTGTAATAAGTAAGACAGTAGAGTGCTGTAGAGACTGGGGGCAGAGTAGTCGAACTCGTGATATAGAATAGATCGTGAGCAGTTGAGCTCGCATTGACGCGGTCACACCGAGTTACATTGCATTAGCACCGGTTACTCGCCCGGAGCCCGCAGGGCACTCTAACTGCTGTATCGAACTACAGGCATGTAGCACTCTTGCTGTAAAACGACTGTGACCCACTTCTACCATCGTACACTGCCCAAACATGGAAATAAAAGTACCTTTCAGTAAGCTGTTTAATATATTGCTCGCGTAGAATAAGCGTAACATAAGAGTACGTTTCGTAACGGTGCTGAGTAGTGATGTAAAAATATATTACTTAAGCCGATTAAGACACTTCCCGAACTGAATGATCACACATGTGGGTATTTTGTGCCTGTTCTCATTCAAACGTACCTGTTGGTGTTTTAATGCTAATTTAAGTACGATACTCATTAAACTTAATCGTTCTACTTCAAATGCGTAAATGGATTCTCTTACTTGATTAGATAAATGGATGCTCTTACTTCATTAGTTTTACAAGTATAAATGCGGTGTTATAAATTTATCAGTGAATCTGTTTAAAATACTATACATCTATATACATACTTACATGTAAGTATACATTCATATATTTGTATGTAGGATAATTCCAATAATGAATGATTGATTCGCAAAAAGTACTTGCTATGGATTTTCACTTGACGGGCGAGTACACTACCACTATACCACGGAACCGTCACTTTTTTGTGAATTAACTATTTTTGTATTTTTATGTTTTCTTCACACGTATTTCAATAATCAAACAAACCTGTGATTGGAAAACCAAATATCTGTCAAGTGACTTTATTATCTGATAATTAATTTATTCCTGGTGGTTTTTAAAATTCAGCAAGTAAGTTTTTTGAAATTTAACTTTCTTTAAACTAAATTAAGATGTTGCCCTTATACATATTTATTTAACGAAATATACAGTTATTACGTTTTTTTACAACAACATTTTGTTACAAATCCAAAACACCCTACTTATATAAGTTTTATTAAGATTTATGAAGTTGATAAATAAGGGAGATAAAGTTTTTAACTGAAACTAATTTCAACCATCTTTATGTAATATAACTGCTAGTGAGCCATAATAATCAACTAATATAATATTTGCTGTTCTAATCAGCTGATTAAAACATTACTTCTTGGATTGTGATGTTAACGTCCTTAATAATAAATTGTAAGATTCATGTTTCTTTTGATTAAATTATAACATTAATGTTACTATTAATATTATGCTATTAATTACTATATTATATTTTCATCAAAAGTATTAAGGATATTATATCGTTAATATAAATTAACTTCAAAATAATAACTTTATTTTTATACGATTGCAAACAAATGTAACGTAAGTCTTTATATTATAACAAACTAAGGCATTGATAAAGTTCGACAGGCTGATGCGATAATTCCTGAGAAAAAATTCTTTTAAAATTGTAAGGTAACTGTAGGGTACAGTTCAAGATGTTCCATCAAGGTTAGGAATATTGGTTATAATTGAAACTGTTCAGAGGCCAAAATTGTTCTTTCAGCTCAAAATTTGTTAGCAATCCCAAAATATGAAATGTTAATAATGTTGTTTTGTAGTTAATTCATATTATTCAGTTTTAATAAGTTACATGCAACATCAATAAAGATACTATGACCACCACTCAAGAATTTATTGTTTTGAACTGCTAAATTTTAACAAACAGATGATTATTGTGGCTCACTAGTACACATTAGTTTTAAAGAAATTAAATATCTCTCTTAGCTTTCAACCAAGTTTCCAATCTGGAATCGTTGGATTTTGTAATTGAATTTGTTTAAATAAAACGAAATAACTGGAACTATTTTGTCATGTGTAGTTTTTAAGATATTTACGTTTAAAGTTTTAAGAAGCCACCATTTGGAAATAAAGTTTGTAAAAATTAATATTAACTGTTATTATGTGTTTAGGTCATAAAACAGTATACCAAATTTCAATTTATTACAAGCCCCTCTCAAATTAATGATTAAAGCGGAAAAAACAAAATGGTGGCTGTTTGGGTAATTATTGAATTTGAAACTTGGTGGAAAGTTGGAAATTGAAACACCATGTATGTATAAGTTTGAGAGTATTAACATGTCAAAACAATTGACGCTTCTCAACAAGAAACTGTTTGTTGCTCCCGGCTTGTGCAAGCATACCTTTAAGGTATTTCGTGCTCGTTTATACGTTGATTGAGCTGAACCATTGGAATTGTAATAAAAGTTGTCAAATAGTTGGTATCTCATAAATAAAATTTCATAAGCATACTGATTTTTTTTAGTTATTTGTCTTTTAAAATCTTTAACAGGCGCCATTTTGTTAATATTAAAGTAAATCACAAAATTGCTTTTTTTAAATTTTCTCATTTTTATCACAATGTATGTGAAAAGATATTATTTTTTTCAAAAATATTAAGCGGCAGTTAACAGCTAGACGATACATCTCTCAACCTATATTTATAGGACATTCTTTATTTTTAATTATGATAACTATCAGCCACACAAGTTTGTGACACCCTTTTCTAAACACTGTACATAATAGTCTGCAGATTGATGTTTCATGAAATATGATGGCAACAATAATGTCATATTTTTATTCGCAGAATTTGATCATAATAGGGTATAATATTTTTAATACCAAGTTCATTTCTGAACGCAACCCCGAGTTTAGGAACATATACAGGGTGTTTAGTAAAATTGTTCCTATACTTTGGGATTTTGTTCTACACATAAAAATGAGCAAACAAGTTCACTTGCACATCAAGAGCAACAAACATGTTCCAGTTGAGAGTCATCAGTTGTTTGCTGCTCGTGGCTTGTGCAAGCATATATTTAAAGTGGCCGTGCTCGCTTTTGCGTTGACGGATTTCTTTCAAAAATTACAGTTGGAATTTGTATAAAAATGACTAAATAGTTGGTATCTTAAGATTTCTTTTATAACTGTATCAGGATTTCTATTTGACTTTAAAACAGACGCCATTTTTAAACGGGTAAAGGGTGTTGTTAATATTTTATTAAAAAAAGTTCTACCAAAGCTTAATACAATTCTCAAGTTTCATAACTTTATCTTAAGTTCAAAAGAGATAATTTTTTTAAACACACACAGACTAAATGACAAATCGAATTTTTCGCATATATAGACGAAAACTAGAGATTTTAGAACATACCTTCATATAAACTTTCTTGCCCATTTTTATTTGTAGAAAAAATCCCAAAGTATTGGAACACTTTTACTGAACATATATATTGAAACATATATATATTGAAAATATATTGAACATGTATATTGAAATGAGTTTATAATTCTTCAAAATTGACGTCCATAAATCCTTGAAGCTTTTTAAACCGCATTTCAATTACTGTGAAAGTGTTACTAAAACGTTTGACAAGGCTTGACTGGCTCCTGGGAACATCACTAGGTACCCTGAGATTACGGTTGACAATATTCTCAAACAATAGTCCGTACATGATCTATGGTCCGGTCGCGATACACAGATTCCGTGTCGTGATTGCACTTTCACACCTGAACGCTGATAACAAATCAACAATGAAGCAGTGCGATCGATAACCATTATCGTCCATCATGACCTGTAGGGGTCCCGGGCTCCTGTATTGTCTCAGACAAACATTGTCCATAAGTGATTTGTGAGGCGTACACCACAAACTAATGCCTTCTGTCTGGATAAACTATCAAGGGCTGACTGCATGGGCAGGGCTTGGGCATGGCTTGGACATGGAGTTGGTGCTTGAAGCAGTCGACGTCACACACCTGATTCGACTCACTCCCACAGTGATTAAAACAGGCTACTCTTTCGGTGATGGAGTAAAATTTTTATTTAAGAAGAAAAAGTGGAATTTAAAGCTTCAAATCATTCTTTTGAAAGTTCTATACATGGGCGTGTTTTTAATTGTAGCCACTATACCATTATGATTGGATACGACATTGAATTATTGGATTCCTATAATCTCAAAAATCCTTTCATATTATTTGATAAAATTCATTAGAAGTATTTGTACTTATTACCGATTCTGGTATGGCTAGCACAAAAGAAACCTCATATTTTCTGGACGGTTTTATTTACATTTCTACAATTATTAAATTTTTAACTGGAAAAACTTGTGTTTTAATGTTATCACAACTAATAAATGATGGTCGTGCACATCGAACTGCAATCTTATAGTTTGGAACTCGCCTTCGGCTCGCTGGGGGCTACGCCCCCAGGCCCCTAAAGTAAACGCTTAAAATTCGGGGATCAGCGGAATTCGGTGACTGGTTAAGTCCGGACATTAGGTAAATGACAAGGGATTTAAAAATTGACCTTTATCATTGACTTTTTCCCGGATTCGTAAAAAAACTTTTGGACTTTGAGGGCATTTTGCGGTTAAACGTTAGAGATTACGACAAAAAGTGACTGGACCTTTCTTGTCGGAAATTTAATTTTGTCTTTCGATTGTGCCCTCAGATTTGATCTACGACCTATGGTTTAGTCGGTACAACGCTTGGAATAAATGTCTGCACTGGTGGGGAAAAAAGAGCGATTTGGTGATTGGTTAAATTCGGACATGAGGTCTTGCCAGGAAATTCCCTGGGGGGGTTTAATGTTACGGGGGTTTTAACATTTCAGGAGGTTTTAATGTACTCAGGAGCTTATCTGGTCATACAGGAAATCCCGGGGAGGGGGGGGGGGTAATGTTACCGGGGGTTAAGACATCAGGAGGTTTAATTTACTCAGGAGGTTATCTGCTCATATGGGAAATTCCAGAGGGGGGGGTTTATTGTTACTGGGTGGTTAAAACACCAACGTGGTTCTCTTTTAGAGGTTGTTGTGTGTGTAAAAAATAAATAAATTCTCTCTGTCACTATCTACTATTGGCGTTTCGCTAACGCTCAGCCAATTCCCTAGGGGGGTTGAAATCGCTCGGTAAACGTTGTATAATTGTTCAATCCGGAACCTGAATGAATTGAACAAATCATAGTAGCAAAAAATATAAAACAACCAAAATGTGCATTTTGTAAAAAACACGATAAATATTTTACCATTGAAAGCGATTTACAGGCTTACTAAAGGATATAAGACAAAAGGCTACTGGACCTTTTTTATAGATACATAGTTTTTATAGTTACTTAATGATAAAGATTTTAAACTCCAATCAACGGATCGGCTGATATCGACTCCAGAAACAAGATTTTTACGTATCAATCACAAAATAATTTGCATTTAAAACGCGTTTTGCGGTCGAACCATTGTAGATAGGTCAAAAAGTCACTGGACCTTTTTTGTAGATCACCTCATTTGCTAAATCAAACTTTGTTCTTATTTTGACTTCCGACCAATGGTTTTGCCGCTATCGACACCAAAAACAAAATGTTCACGTGAAAATTACATAAATTTTGCACATAATCACGTATTGCGGTCATACCGATAGGCCCCCAAAGTAAACGCTTGCAAATTCGGGGATAAGCGGAATTCGGTGACTGGTTAAGTCCGGACATTAAGTAAATGACAAAGGGATTTAAAAATTGACCTTTTTCATAGATTTTTTTCCGGATTCGTAAAAACTTTTGACTTTGAGGGCATTTTGCGGTTTAAACCGTTAGAGATACGACAAAAGTGACTGGACCTTTCTTGTTGGAAATTTAATTTTGTCTTTCGATAGTGCCCTCAGATCTGATCTACGACCTATGGTTTAGCAGAAATGAGCTCGGGAGAAAAGTCTGCACGGGACAACTATCTTGAATTGTTTAGTATAAACATAATAAAAACCGACCTCAAGGCAGTATTTTAAGTCGAACAGGGGGTTTAATATCACCAGGAGACTATCTAGTCAAGGCGAGAAATTCCCTGGGTGGGTGATTAATGTTAAGGAGGTTAAGACAAGTGGGGGTTTAATTTCGTCAGGATATTGTATGGTCATATGAACAAATTCCCAGGGGGGGTTAACGTTACCGGGGGATAAGTCTCCAGGGGGTTATCTGGTCATACCAGGATCTTCCCAGGGGGGGGGGTTTTAAGAGATTTGGTGACTGGTAAAATTCGGACATGAGGTCATAGCAGGAAATTCCCTGGGGGGGTTTAATGTTACCAGGGGGGTTAAACACATCAGGGGGTTGAATGTACAGGAGGTTATCAGGTCATACCAGGAAATCCCCGGGGGGGGGGTTAATATTACCGGGGGGTTAATGACACACTTGGGCCTTTTTTTAGAGGGTATTGTGTCTGTGAACATAATAAATATTCCTCTGTCCCTATCTACTATTGACGCTTAGCTAACGCTCAGCCAACTCCCGAAGTCACTGAACCTTTTCTGTAGATCACGTGATTTCCTAAATCCCGTTTAAAATTTGTTTTGAGTTACGACCAACCGTTTAGCCCGCTATCAAGCCCGGAATGTAAATTTTTAGGCGAAAATGTCCAATATTTTCACTTAATCGCGTTTTGCGGTCAAACTAAGGGAAATATAGTAAAAAGTCACTGGACCTTTTTTGTAGGTCATCTTATTTCCTAAATAAAACGTTAGTCTTATTTTGACCTCCGACCAATGGTTTCGCCGCTATCGACCCCAAAAACAAAAGTTTCGCATAAAAGTTACAACAAAATTGTACATAATAATCACGTTTTTCGGCCAAACCAATCGAGATAGGGCAAAAGATTACTGGACCTTTTCTGTAGATCGCGCAATTTGCTAATTTGATGGGTCAATCAGATTTGAGCTACGACCAACGGTTCGGCCGCTATCGGGCTTGAAACATTATTTTTATCGAAAAAATCTCTGGAATTTCAAATGTTCGAGCGTTTTGTCGCTTAACCATGGAAGATAGAGCAAAAAGTCATTAGACCTTTTTTTGTAGTTCACTTCATTCCTGACCATGAATTTTCCGTCAGATCCGAGCTAGCTCCAACGGTTCGCCCGCTATCGGGCTTACAAAAAAATGCCTGCAGGGGTGAAGAATGCGCGATTTTTTGGGAATTTTTTTGAGGGGTTGAAAATGAAAAATTCTCACTTTTCGGGATTTTCCTGGTGGTTACACGTGGAAAGCTATCTGTGTACCAAATTTCAAGTCTCTAACTCATCTGGAAAGTAGGTTAGAATTAGTATACGTGAGTGAGTGAGTCAGTCAGTTACACATGCGGTTGTATATATATTAGATTAATATGACTCTTCAAGGAAGATAGCTATCGATATAGGTAACAATCTATGTATCAAAGTAAAGGGATCTTTCTAGCGAGCTAATCTTATGAAAGGTGAAATAGAAATTGTTAAAGATGTTTGGCCTCTAAACATTTTTTTAAAATACCCTAACTGTTCCCTTTTCATATAGAAAATGTTTGCTAATAAAGGATAATAACATTTACTACATGACGAATAGTGGAAAGTGAATATAAAACCAAACAACTAACTACAGAATAGTGCTTGCATTTTATAGAAATCAATATTGTTGTATGTAAATTGCTTTTAATTTCTCTCTTGCCACTATTTAGTTGAAGTAAAATGTTGAAAGTGAACATTGTGAAATCGTAAGTAGTGATCAGTATCAGATACAATAAATAACAATGTACTGTTTATAAAATAGTTCCGTCTTTAAAAAACATGACTTTTTAGTTATTTATAACAAATCAGTAAAGGAAAGTCATAAGATAATGAAATTATTAAATGTTTTTTGTATAATTTGACTGTTATAAAATAATTCAACCTTATAAACGAGAAAAACTGCATTAATGGGCTGATATCAGGAAGTTGAAATAATAAGAGGTTGGATTTTCTTTTGGCAATGTTGCTAACACAGCAGACACGGGCGAGGAGATCACGTTATCACATCCTGCACCACATATTAATTGAATACATTTATTTTTTATTATTATATTAAATGCGCGTCGATAGTAATGTGTTGATCTGAATTGAGAAAAAACCTATATTGTATGACATAAGCGCATAATTTCCTGCTACATTCGGACACATATCTTTCATTGATCCATACAGACTCTATGAATCAACAAATTCCAAAAAGAATTGATGCAATTTCGTAATATGCATTTTACATCCAAAGTCAAATTTTTATTTAAAGCTGTGGACATATTCAAAAGTCATTGACTTTATAAATAAATTACGAATTTAAATAGTAGATACAATGCGATGCGAAGAATGCTATTATAATATAATTACCACGGCACGGAGACTAAATGGAAGAAATGTACGCCTAGACTTCTGAGATCCGTAAACCTTCACACCGCGAAAAATTCGAATGTTTTGGAGATCTCCAATGGCTGGATCACAATGGCGAATTTTAACCCTGACATCTTCCTAGTGGATTGCCACAACGATTGTTCAGTCCGACCACAGCACACTTAAGCATTCAATTTCCATCTAATTTCGGTGTGCCGCAGGTGGGGTCACGGGCTGGACCGGCAATCTACCCGATTACCCGCGCAGCATTGCACAATCCGGCGCCGTAACGGGGGAATTAACGTGATTATCCGTAAACAAGCATCCATTCCAGCTCATATTGTCGTAGAATAGCGCTCACTTGCTACTTGAATTGGAGCTAGTTAGCGGCCAATTACTATTTGTTTTTACTATGTCAACATGTACCTAGTTGTAACTAGTTTTTGCGGTTTATGATTTATCGTTTGCCCAGGTCGGGAAATTAGATTACCCTCGGATGTTAAGTGAGGTCAACCTTTGTATTTTTCACCGATTGTGTTCTGTCCTTTCTCTATGTCGTTCAATTGTCCGTTAGAACTAGTCTTGATTTTTACCTGTTGAGAAATATCTTCACTTAGAAGGAAGTTAGTTATTGTCTTTATAGGTGGGTAGAGAAAGAGATGTTATTCATAAATTGTGTTTCTTAGGGCTAAATTGAACTATTGTCTCTATGTGTGAGTGAAGACAGGGGTGTTTATTTATAAATTGCGTTTCTTAGGTCAAAATTGAACTATTGTTTTTACGTGTAGCTAGAGAAAGAGGTGTTATTCATAAATTGTGTTTCTTAGGTCTAAATTGAACTATTGTCTCTATGTGTAAGTGAAGACAGGGGTGATTGCGTTTCTTAGGTCTAAATTGAACTATTGTTTTTACGTGTGGGTAGAGAAAGAGGTGTTATTCATAAATTGTGTTTCTTAGGTCTAAATTGAACTATTGTCTCTATGTGTGAGTGAAGACAGGGGTGTTTATTTATAAATTGCGTTTCTTAGGTCTAAATTGAACTATTGTTTTTACGTGTGGCTAGAGAAAGAGGTGTTATTCATAAATTGTGTTTCTTAGGTCTAAATTGAATTATTGTCTCTATGTGTGAGTGAAGACAGGGGTGTTTATTTATAAATTGTGTTTCTTAGGTCTAAACTGAACTATTGTTTTTACGTGTGGGTAGAGAAAGAGGTGTTTATTCATAAATTGTGTTTCTTAGGTCTAAACTGAACTGGTTAGGAACCATTCGCTATCTTTTATTCCTCAGTTATTATTATAAAATTATACTTCATTATACTACATTCTTATGTTGGTAGTATAGTTTTATAAAGACCTGTCTTCAAATCGAATGGTCAAACACTCTTTGACGCCTTTATGTTTTATTACCCGTCTGCTAGGAATCTTAGGATTGAGGTAGAATGCTCAATTCAGTTTTCATGTAAACCAGGACCCGAAAGCGAATTTGCATTTTACAAGTAGACAACGTAAATTTTCGTGAAACTGCTATTTTTACCTAAAAAAAGAAACCAATCATCAAAATTGATAATTCTTGGTAAATGACGCAAAGGGAGAATATGAAATTATAATGATACATTTGTCGTTGTTCATATTTTACAGCTTTACACACTTATAACCAGTGGTTGGCCCGTGGATGATTCATTTCTGGCTGGTTTATACCATTCGTTTAAAGTTTGTTATTGACGATGGAAGGTTTGAAAGAATAACTGGATTTACGGACATTTACCATGAAAAACATTGCCACAAAATTAACAAATCATTTTATAAACCATTGAAATAACACCGGCCATACATTCATAACATCGTAAACAATCTTAAAATTTTACACACATGCAAAAAATTTACCTTTTGTAAACTTTAGAACACTTTTAAATTTAAAAAAGTAGCAAAATTTATCCTAAAATATTTTTAACTGACAAGGATTTTCTAACAAAAAATGTATTATTCGATAGACTTTTAAACGATATAAAATGATTACATATAACATTGAATACAAAACCGTACAGCCATTTAAATAATTTACCTTAACCTACAAGTACCTGATGATGAATTCATTAAATTGGAAATGTAAATTTTACAGAATTAAAAAAGAAGTATTAAAAGGTGAATTATTGCATGTTATATATAAAACACTTTTCAAGGCAACATCTCTAATATGGATTATCTGTAAGAGATAACCTATGATGTAAGAAATTTAGTTGAATAGTGAAAACATGTCAGTGTAGGAGTGTCGTGTGCTCACGACCTGAGATGTTTTATGCTGACGAGGAGTCTGGCACTATGGAAGAGCGTGTAGTTGATGTCAGTGTAGGAGTGTGGTGTGCTCACGACCTGAGATGTTTTATGCTGACGAGGAGTCTGGCACTATGGAAGAGCGTGTAGTTGATGTCAGTGTAGGAGTGTGGTGTGCTCACGACCTGAGATGTTTTATGCTGACGAGGAGTCTGACACTATGGAAGAGCGTGTAGTTGATGTCAGTGTAGGAGTGTGGTGTGCTCACGACCTGAGATGTTTTATGCTGACGAGGGGTCTGACACTATGGAAGAGCGTGTAGTTGATGTCAGTGTAGGAGTGTGGTGTGCTCACGACCTGAGATGTTTTATGCTGACGAGGAGTCTGACACTATGGAAGAGCGTGTAGTTGATGTCAGTGTAGGAGTGTGGTGTGCTCACGACCTGAGATGTTTTATGCTGACGAGGAGTCTGACACTATGGAAGAGCGTGTAGTTGATGTCAGTGTAGGAGTGTGGTGTGCTCACGACCTGAGATGTTTTATGCTGACGAGGGGTCTGACACTATGGAAGAGCGTGTAGTTGATGTCAGTGTAGGAGTGTGGTGTGCTCACGACCTGAGATGTTTTATGCTGACGAGGAGTATGACACTATGGAAGAGCGTGTAGTTGATGTCAGTGTAGGAGTGTGGTGTGCTCACGACCTGAGATGTTTTATGCTGACGAGGGGTCTGACACTATGGAAGAGCGTGTTGTTGATGTCAGTGTAGGAGTGTGGTGTGCTCACGACCTGCGATGTGTAGGTATAATAAACACCCACATATAATCGTGTTACCGTTTAAGAGTTTATAACCTTGCAGACAATGCTGTGTGATTAGGCGTGACTAAAGTAATTAGTCTCATTCTACGTAAAGTACTGAGTAAGGGACACCTTGAATGAGCTTACTTATTAATAGTAAGTAGGTTTAAAACATTCGAGTCGAACTGCTTGTAGGCAAAAATGTAATATTCATTTCTACTTCGTAATATTCTTAAACGAAAGGTTTCTGTTTAAAAAGGGAAAAATTTCAAAACCCAAATTATTATGTATAATATTAAAATATTGAAAATATTAATATACCTTTGATGTGACGGTTTTTCTTACTTATTGTGATAATGAACACATTAATCTCAAAACAGCATTAATAATATCAAATCAACTTATACTGGGAGGGTTGATTCAATGCGTATGTTGAGTTCAGCTCCTTTTCAACTTCCGCTTAGTGCAGTATGCGAAACCTGAAGCTGTCAGAGACTGGACTCCTGGAACTTGGGGTCAACGCCTGACTGAAGGAAGTGATAAAAGCCGGTGATGAAGAAGCTCAAAATAAACCCTTTACATTGTTTGACATCAGAGACACCAAGATTAAAATCCTTTCAAGATGAAAACGTATTTTCATTGTTAACCGTGCACCTGATGAGATAGTGACAACACCTCTTCTAGTTAACACTTTACAAACAAAACCAAAAAGAGAATGGATTATAATTATTTATGTATTTCAAACGAGATATCTCCCGTAAAACTACGGTTAAAAATAAGAGCAAAACTTGTGCAACATTTAACATTGTTTCTATGAAGAAACACTCCAAGTCATTTTTCCAAAAGCCGGCTCTTAATATGAAGAACAAAAATAATATACATAAACAATGATTCATAAATTTACATAACACGCCCGAACCTAAATAGCGAGATTTCTGATTCAGGACACTAATGAGAAAACATAAGAGGTCCACCTCTGGATGCGAAATGGACACAATGAGATTTAGGACAGATGAAATCAGAAGTCCAGTAAATCATGTTTACGAACGCTCGGGTTGCAAGGTGTTAAAGAGGTAAGGGAAAGCCATATGAAAATTACTGTTACCGAATACACACTTTGTTTACATACCCAATAGTAATTGAATACATAGTTATTTGAAAATGTGATCCAAATTAATTTGCATCTCAAGAAATATAATTGGATATGAACAATTTACAGACCGAAGGAAAGTAGAGGTTCCACAGCTTAGTTAACCGCCACCTGGGTGGTAATATTTGCGTAACAGTCTCTTGTGTACTCTAATCACCGTCAGTAACTGTCGCACGGGAAATCAAGACCTGGCTCTACATTTCTGGCCACCGAGATCTCTTGATCCCACGCCAGAACACACTCTCTTGTGAAGTTATGTTAAGGATGCTCCTTACGTCACACATCTACCAACAGCTCTAGCGGACCTGCGGAGTCGCTTTACTGCTGCTGAACTCTCTTTAACACAAGGCATGTTTTTTTTGCGTGCTGTACAAATCTGGCTGCTCTTTAGATATTTAGATACTTCATGTTCATTTCCTGTACGGGGAATAATAGTAGTAGGGCAATAATGAAAATAAAATTGAAAACCATTCTATTACCAGAATTGGCATTTCCTGATTACTAAGATTTGGTCATCAAGTCATTACGAATATTTAGTAGTTAAAAAATTATTACCTTTAGCACTTAAGTTACAACAAGATATAGGACAGGTAAGTAATAAGTAAAAATCCCGAAAAAATGATAATGAACTCTGATGACATTATGTAATGGATGGATCAGTATCAGGAGCCCACATTTACAATTACATCTAGGACTGGTCCTGGAACAGGCTCAGTAAATCACGCTGACATGCCCGAGCATAACCTGCAACATGTCGGCAACTGTGGACTTTGACGACATTATGTAATGGATGGATCAGTATCAGAAGCCCACATTTACAATGACATCTAGGACTGGTCCTGAACCAGGCTCAGTAAATCACGCTGACATGCCCGAGCATAACCTGCAACATGTCGGCAACTGTGGACTTTGACGACGTTATGTAATGGATGGATCAGTATCAGGAGCCCACATTTACAATGACATCTAGGACTGGTCCTGAACGAGGCTCAGTAAATCACGCTGACATGCCCGAGCATAACGTGCGACATGTCGGCAACTGTGGACTTTGACGGCATTATGTAATGGAGGAATCAGTATCAGGAGCCCACATTTACAATGACATCTAGGACTGGTCCTGAACCAGGCTCAGTAAATCACGCTGACATGCCCGAGCATAACCTGCAACATGTCGGCAACTGTGGACTTTGACGACATTATGTAATGGATGGATCAGTATCAGGAGCCCACATTTACAATGACATCTAGGACTGGTCCTGAACCAGGCTCAGTAAATCACGCTGACATGCCCGAGCATAACCTGCGACATGTCGGCCAGCTAGACATTGACCGACAGCCGACAGCTTTATGGACTCAGCCTGTGATTTATTTCCTGATGTCGAGCAATCAGTGAGGTTTTTATTGCATTCACTCTGTAATAATCTCGAGTGTTGTAGAACAAATTTCCACTTATATTTTTTGAACAAACCGAATTGTTTAGTCTATAAAGAGATTGTAATTTTATTAGTTGAGGTGTAATGAGTAGCTCAACTGATCAATGAGTATCAGTATTATATAATTAAAAGTTTAACATTATACTATATCTTAGTGGTATTCTAACGTCTCATTCGCCATCAACTAGATATGCTGGATAAATTTAATGAATAGTTGAGATAGAGTTAAAACTAGTATAAACGTTACCTTAATCAAATGTTAACAGAGAAAAGTTACTGGCTGCTTAACGAGCTATGAGAGTTAATGTCAGATCGGTTTTCAGTTGACTAACAATATTCAAAGTGTGCGAATTTTGAATAAAATTTAGTTAATGTTGTATGAAAGTATTGTAACTAAAGGGCATTTGATATCTGCGCTTAGATGAAAAGTAGAGTGAGATACTGTTTTACTTAGATATTTAAAAGTATCACCCAGAGACGGAGTGTTCCCATTAATTCCTATACACCATCATTGAAGTTTTAATAGCTTATGAAAACTCATAAGGAGAGAGTTCTTAAAGGTCATGAACACTCAGGAGGTGGAACTACCTAAGTCAGAGAAATCTTATTGGCCAGAAGCTCCTAGAGGTTGAGTATTTCCAAGGGCCAGAGAATGGAGCCATACAGTCCGCCCTTCATAAGTACTTCAAAATTAATTTAGGAATAGTATTATTATCAAGTTAATAAAGTAATACCAATACTACGAATTTCAATACTTTAGTAAGAAACTGAACGGAAATAATTATTCGAATCTAGCCATTCTTCTTCATTCTAAAATGCTACCTGATTAGGAGTCGCAATCGGAGGGAGTTCTTAAATGTACACATATAGTTTTTATGATTCTTCATAAGGCAACAGCACGGTACTAGTGAAGAATTATATAAAATGAATAGGTAACCGAAACAGCTTTCTATTTTAATAACAGTTATGAAAATTAAACATTCGTATTTCCTTACTCCCAGGATCCAAAGTGAAAATGCATAATAAATGAGTCACTAATTAAAATAATGTACACGTTTTTGTGTTGTAAATTGTATCTCTATACCGCGTCACTATTAGTTTAGCTAAGATAACCAGTATAAATATTCAAATATGTATGATGTACATTCTACTCTTAATGAAATGTATCACCAGGATAATAATATAGTCATAACACACTATCTTGAGTGGTGGAAATCAGCCATAAAATGTCGTGACTTGAAACATTTTTTACAAGGAAGCGAGGATTGGTGAGGAGTTTGGCCGTTGGAGGCAGCACCGGCTGTGGTCCAGGTACGGGAGAGATACCTGACACACGCCGCCCTCAGCCTCAGTACGTCTCCGCTCGCGAGTGAGGAGGGACCTCGGTTCTTCTGGCTCACGTCCTTCGCGTATCGTAGTCCTTTGCTCTGGCTTTTCGTGACTGTGTGTTATTTTTGGACCAAAGTACAGAGGTGCTAGAATATTTTAAAATTCATAACATGTCTCTTAGGATTTCATTAGATATAAAATAACAGAACAATTGTTTGTATATTGGTATAAAAACTTAAGTGCGCTAATAAACTTCTTTTCAGAATAATTGGGTTCTATACGTCGTACAAACTGTGATTTGTGTGTTGCTACAGTACTTTAAATACACAATGTCTTCATGAGTTTTGTTCTTCTAATAATCTAATTCACACAGAGCGGTTAAACACTTTATTTCCACTGGACATTGACAAATGGATCTTCTCACCGATGCCAACAATAACTCCCCAGAAAAATGTTATTCGTTGAGGCCCCGCCACGCGCCCAAGAAGGACGAAGACGATTCTGACCAAGACGATTCTACAAGACCCAGTGCCCGGAAGAAGAAAAAATCAAAACAGAAGCCCGGCCGCCTCAGCAAGTACAGGAGGAAGACAGCGAATGCACGGGAGAGGTCTAGGATGAGAGAGATCAACGAGGCGTTCGAAGCTCTCCGTAGAGCCATCCCGCACCTCACACCTTGCAATGACAACGCCGGAGAGAAGCTGACCAAGATATCGACTCTTCGGCTCGCGATGAAATACATCACCGCGCTGAGCAATGCGCTGACCGACTCTCCCGGAGAATCTGACGGAGAGTCCTTCTTCAGCGACTACAGCCTTACGCCCTCCGACCCTCGAGAACATTCCATGACACCCTCCTCTGTCAGTGAGCACTCTGACTTCTATGACCAGTTCTTCCAGAAATCATTGCCGGGGAACCTCTCTCCTTGTGAAACCATACGGCTCAACACCCCTTCCGAAATCGGTTTCCCCATCGGTGGCTGTGAAAACTCATACCCCTTAACGGATAACACTTCGAAACTGCGGACTTTGTCTACAACCACTAATGGAGTTCCTATCGAGTCTCTGCCCTCCTTCTACCACATATCGACGTCGATTCTCGGCCCAGAAGTGCCGTCCTCCTACGAAACTCAAGCACTACCAGTTCCTGAACCTGTTTTTAGAAGTCACTCTCTAGCCCCCACTGACCTCCAAGAACCAGCACCGCCATCGGAATTGGACAGTTTATTGTACCCTTCGTTAAATTTTGACGAGCTTTTCATAACGTGACAGTTTCAGTTTTGTATTCCTACCTAGAAGCAATTAAATGAAAAACTCTGACAGTGCCTTAAGTAAGTATACAACGAGATAAAATAAGTTATTATAATTAGGAATATAGGTCTACATGTTTTGGTTGAATAACTTGGATGGAAAATGCTTGAAAGAACCGAATGTTACTATTTATAAATGATATAAGCTTTGGAATTAAAATATACACGAGTTTTTGTTTCTATGTGTACAATAGTACCAAAATAAAGTTACTTTAGCGTAAAAACGTAAGAACTGAAATATGCTAGATGACTCTTTACTTATGTCGTTTTTGTAGTTTTGTCTAATGTTTATAAGAAATAGTACAAAACTTTTATAATGAGGAATAATATTGGATTTCTTTTATGAAAGCGATACAGAAACCATGTAACCTAACACTTAATAATGTATAAACTAAAATGCTTAAATTTTGATTTCACATACACTTATTATTATCAGTTATGATCAAAGTTATGTTTTGTTTATATTTAGTTTCGTAAATCTTTATTTCTCATTTTAAATGTAAATGTTTATATATAAAATGAATTTACATTTTATTTTAAAAGTTGTGCGATTGTTTTATTGTTATACTTCATTATTTACAGTACCTTCATTCGTGTACAGACAAGGATCTATGAAGTATTTTATATAGAATTCAACAAGTAAGTTAGCAATTTGTTACATTACCAATGTTGAATATGTAAAACTGTGAAAATTCTTGCTGGCTCATATTTAACAGAAATAATCAAAATGGTTTTAATTTTATGTAAACATTGATTTGAACAGGAGTGTCTATGATGAAGGCTTATTATAAGCACTTATTCTCAAGGATGTCTTTTGCACTAAAATCTAAACACAGCTACAGTCCAAGTAAATTTTCTATATAACCCAAAAAGACATTAAATGAGTGCCTTACTTAAAATATGAAATGGAAAGTGTTGAAGTTGTGATATGCATTTTAGATATGTCAGTATTTTCATAATAAAGGTTTTGAAGGATAATTTATGGTTCAACTAACTTTAATGTTATTTTTAGACGTTGTTTTGCTCTGTGACTTTCTGAAAATGTTGGTGAACATATGTTTACTGAATTTACCAGTTCAATGTAGTCTAAGACATGCACGTTTTGTCATATTTTCGTAATATAAAGTTTATAAACTTACGATAGACGTGAACGAATCTCTAAAACATAGAAAAATTTCCGTTATTAGAACTCATAGACAAATTCTATAATAAAAATTTCCACTTTCTGTTAATTTTGTTTGAAAATTAATGAATAGCGTAATACTAAATTCATGAAACCGTAATGAAGAGTATCGTAATGTGAAGAAATTCAACTAGGTACTAATATGGTTCCTAATATAAGGATAACATTAAACGTGCAGTACAGTTGTAACTTCTTTTGAAATTCGTCATAATTAAATACATATAACATAATTTATAACATTAAATTTAATTGTATTTAATATCGTATGGCATGCATTACTATAACGCAAATTCATACGTTATTAGTTTGTCAAAACGTAATGATTTCACACATAAACTCGCTTAATTCAAATTTTACTGTTCTGCACACATTCTAAAATATTTGAAAATTAAAATATATCGCATATATAATAAATCCACATTTACGTAGGCAATATACTACAGAATAATTATATTAAAAAAGCTAAAAATCAAAATATTATTACTGTATTGATTATGATGATGAACAGAAATCATTTTAATTCTGACAGCTATTGGATTTAATAACAGTTGTTAAATTAAGCTTTGACATCCATAGTTTTATTAATTATTGTAAGGCAATAAATGTGCCCGTAAATATGTAAGTATAGGTACACAGTACGCTGTGGATAAATGAAATGTTTTTTTTATTTAGGCACATTTATACTATAAAACTTTCTTTTGTGCATATCCATACTGTAATCATTGATTTGAAAAAGAGTGTCTATTAGGAAGGCACTAAGGAATATTAAATATTATTCCTTGTGATTGTTAAACACTTGTTTATACTTGCACATATTTTCAGTTTATTTAACGTTGTTGTATTTTGCGACGGAGACATTTTAAATGTACTCTAATTGTTGAAAATTCAAACGGATTGTTGTTAACAGAAAGCTCTATGTTGTATTAAAAATAAAACTGAAAAATAATGCATTATTAAACCATTTCATAGTGTTAGTGTAAGTATGTCAAATGTGAAAGAATTACATTTAAGTAAAATTGATCCAGATTTGTTATAACAATCTAAAATGTTCTTACTTCCATTGATAAAGGTGATTCACTCTTCATATATGTACTGTTATACGAGACAGAATGTATTTTTACATCTCATAAATACAAAGATCATGTAATTTTTAACTCATGTTTAATTCAAAATTGAATAAAGTGGTTTTTGATATACGACTTAAAAATCTTATATCAAAATCCATATTATTCGTGAATTCTCTGTATATTTTGTTATACAGTTTAATCTAAATTTTTAAAACATTATAAAATTAAGAAATAAAACAACTCTAAATTATATATTAACTGGAATAATTTTATGTATTATTTACTATTGAAAAAAACGTTTACGTTCCGTCCGTTATTACACATACAGAAATTATAAATTTTCTTATAAAACTATTGCATGAATGATGTTTAAAAGGTAGTTTATGCAGAATTAAGAAATATGGTAAGTAACTAGGGTAGTTAAAGTAAGGCAATTTGTACTTATTACTAGTCATATCGCAATCAGAATTGTATTTTAAAATATGAAAAGTGGTTCTTGTATTTTCTGTTTGGTACTATGTAAAGAAAATGGTGTAAAGTAATGTTACTATACGTTGTAAATATTTTACTATTTTTCGATATTATTTGTAAATAAACCATCATTTTATAAATATTCACTTATTTCAATATCCGTCTCAAATGCCAATTTACTAGCGGCAATTATTTAAGTTATGTTAGTTTAACACAATTATCATAACAAACCTATTAAAATTTTTTTTTTATTAATTTACGAAAAACGGCTGTTTTTTACATTAAGTTATACATAAGTGATGTTTTTCGTTAATTAATAAAAAGAATGTTAAAAATCTACTGGCATAAAACTTAAGGTTTCTAGGGTAATAATTTCAAACTGTTATTGCTTCAGTACAAGTAAATAACACTTGAATTTGACACTTAAGATAGTCCATGAAATGGTTGTTTTTTGTTATTTCATAACAGGAATCTGAAAAATCTACTGGCGCACATTTTTCGTTTTATAGTGCGCTAACCTCAATCTTTGCTATTTTTTCTGTACAAGTATATAACAACTGCTATTGTTACATAAACGTGACAGCATGACTGTGATAAGTTAATATGTGATAAAAATATGAATAAACGCATCATTATTGGATGAATATACTCTTATTTTAAGTACAGTTTTCATACTAAAATGTCAATAATTGTAACAGTTTACCTGAAGGATAAATTTAGATTGTTTGGTCGATGGAAAGTGAATTTGCCGCTCTGAAATATATTGCCACCTTCGCTGCCTTTGCATAACGTTTCGCTACACAATTTGGAATATTTTTTACTGAATAGCTTTATCAAGAGTTTTGTATATTTTCTAATACATAGATCTTGGTGATGTTGAGTTGTTACTATTTAGATGATTTAAATTTAAGCCGAAGTGTTAATAAATTAAGTTAGCAGTCAGCACAGTGGACTATTATTGGAGTGCCGACTATTTATAAACTGCCTCTACGCTCCAAGCAACCGTGTATTGCGAGCTGATTTAGAGACGATGAGCGCTTGAAGTGGACAAAAACTGGGCAAAAAAGTTTTAGTTGCAATTCTGCAGGTGAAGCCCACATTAACAATCCATAGATAGTTATCCCCTATTATGGCCTTGTCGGCCAATTATATTATAGTTTAATTATATCATTCATTGTTTAACGGTATTTACTGACAGTGTATAGTTTATAAAGTAATTCTTAGGTTACTTTGTTCTTGGGGAGCAGTTATTTATTTTGCTAGTATACACAAATGGACATTTGTTGCCATGTAAATAATGCCAGAGTGATATTTCAAAGAATATAATTTAAATGTTCTTAGATTTTGTTTCCACGTGGTTATTTTTTGAAGCTAGTTTTAATAATTTTGACTGTTTTCTAAATTTGGCATGATGTAATTGAAACACACCTTGCTAATTTCAGCAAACCAAAATCTATTCAATACAGTGCTCTGGTATAAAATATGATGCAAGTATACATTTTCACAGTTTGTCAAAGTAGTCCTTGTTAAAAAGTTTTTAAAATTTGAGTTGTAAAAGAATGCATATTTTGCAATGAGTTATTCTAAATAAAAATTATATTAGCTCGTTGAAAATATAATTTATGTATAAGGTGTTGATATATCATAAAACCCTCTTGGTATAATTTACATATATTGTCTATTTCCCGTACCAGTTTGCTAAATAAATTTGTTCAAAACATTACATATGAAGTGAACTTTTGGAATACTTCTACTACCATAGATACTACTTCTAATACTAGAACTGAGTAGTCGGACAAACGATGTAATTATAACGTTTCGTAATGTATATAGGAATCGAAAATAACTTTTATTCGCAAGACTAATAGCCTAAAAGCCAATTTGAATTCTATACATTTTGTATGAAGTATTTAAAGAAATGTTCACTAAGGAAGAAATCTATCGTAACAATGGTTTGGTGGGCTTCAGATAGGACGTTATCGAATATTGGATCCGATAATATTTTCTCAGATTATATCAGGGGCGTAATTAATAGTTATATTACCGTTGCCTAACGAGAAAGGGATAGAAAGCCATTTCTAGCCAATAGTCGGTCTTCACGTGGTTGGCTGACGCTTTTTGTTTAACTGTTTTGTGCGAGGCTAAAGATTTCCGAGAAAAAGTTATCCATTAAAACTAGAGCGGCTGGAGATCGTTAATCTTTAAACTAAATTTCAATTGGTTTCAAAATAAACTTAGATTGTCCTCTTGTACAGGTTACACTTTATTCTGGATACTGAACTGTAAGATACTGTACTGGATTATTGTTGAATCAGTAACAAAGAGTTGTGTTTATTTCATAAGTTAAACAAAAATACACATTTTACTGGTTTAATTTAGTGCAAGTTAAATTAATTGTTTCACTGTTGTCGAAATTGGTTTTATTATAAAATGTAGTCAGTAAACCTTTATATTTTATTGATTAACCATATGCTTTAAACAATAAAATTGACCACAACCAAATCATATTGATTGTTTAAGCTAAAATTTATGTAACAAAGCAAAAAAGAGTAAATATTGATGATAAATTACAGGTACTGTGTTTTCATGCAGTATTAAAATTTAATTATATTTAGATTGCAAAAATTAATAATAAGAGAGTTGCTAACAGTTCTAATAATTTGAGATTGTAAAAACGCTGTAACGGAAAATGTGTTATGTTCCATATTATACAACCCTAAACTGCGGATTGACTTATAACTTGTGCATCTGTAGGAGTTTCCTTTTATATTGTTTGTCTACTTAAGACATATTTTCCAATAAAAATAACAACGTACCTTCGTCAAGTAGTTCAAACTGTACTCATGCACTACTATAGTTTCGACTTTTAGTAAATAATAAGGAGAAACACATTGTCTTATATTCTGCCGGCCGTGATGTTATATAATGTTTAATACTAGTGTGAGATAGGCCTATCAAATTTTGTGTTTCTCGTTATTACGTATTAATTCGATGTGTTTTGTGCTGTAACCTTAATGTTTAAACTATGACTACAACTGATTGATAATCGTCGCTTTTTAATATTTATTGACATCGACAACAGAAGGTAACTAAAAGTCGAATCTATAGTAGTGTATGACTACAGTTGACGAAGGTAAGTGGATATGTTATTAGAAAGTGTGTCTGAAGTAGACAAACAATATGAAAGGAAACTCCTACAGATGCACTCGTCTGCACGCTCGATTTCTCGAAAACGAACTGACACATACTTGAAATTCAACACTTAGTTTGATTATGGTTCACATCACAGCTTTGAACCATTTCCCTGTACGAGTTCTTAGACGTATAAAGATACAAAATCTCGCAACCCATCGATTTTAATATATAGTTCTGTATAGGTCTGAAAATGTTTGAAATATTTTGAGGAAGTTGTATTACTTATTAAATACATATAGTGCATAAAATAATACTCTAATTTGCCATTGATAAGTACTTCAAAATATTTTAAGGACATCTTCAGAGACCTAAAAGTACTTTCTGCAGAGATATATGGGTGAGTATCGTGCTGCCTTTTTATCTAAGGTAGTAATGTGAAAAGTTGTTTAACCGGAAACGCTATCCCACTAGCCTCAAAATGAAATAATTACAAAGGAACTTATTATTTAACGGTATCAAGGAGGCCCTGGTGGAATTGAAAATTAAAACCTCTGTTTCGCTAGTCCATGGCGAGATTGAAAATTCACAAACTTTACCTGCAACTCTACTTCGTCTAACACTTTGAGAGTACATCAGCCACGTTAGAAATCCCATCTTAATTATCCTGTGGTTGTATTGAGTACTCCGATAACAAGTATGAAATTAAGATTTACATTATGGAGTTTGTGCCATGTAGGACTAAAATTTACTAATGGTGAGATTCACTGCAGATATAGATAAGAGAGTAAAAAATTGAACAAATCTTTACCGTTATCAAATTATCCATGGTAAGAGAGTAGCACTCATTTCCAATAAATTGGGGTTTAAAAGAAGTTCATGAGATACGAATGGTTACTTACCAATTACTTAGGGCGAATCATCTCCCTAATATCAGATCAATGACACAAGATCCGATGAGTGAGGTTTCTGCACGTTCTCAGCCTTATTGAGCAAATCTTTACCGTTATCATATCATCCGTGGCAAGAAAGTAGCACCCACTTCCAATAAATTGGAGTTTAGAAGAAGTCCATGAGATACGGATGTTTACTTTCCAAATAATCAGGGAAAATTATCTCCCTATTATCAGATCAATGACAAAAGTTCTGTTGAGTGCGGTTTCTGCACGTTCTCAGCCTTATTGAGGAAATCTTTACCGTTATCAAATCAACCGCAGTGAGCGTATTATAACTGCACTGTGAGAAATTGATAAACATTATTCAAGACATGCAGTAATTTTAGATTTACTTGGGATTCATGAAATAACTTAAAAGACGTAGAAATGAATAGAGAACATAATCCCTAATAGAGAACATAAACATTACCCCATAATTTGCATGTGTACATGCACTCGGACAGGAAGTTCTAATTGTTCAGGCCTGATCAGTTAACCTTAGATGCGAGGCACCAATCAGTTACAGCGCCAACGAATCTAGAACGTATCTACTCGTATTTTAACAACTGCTACTCCACGAACTGTGAGTACCTATATAAGCTAATAATAAAAACAAAGGCCATAATTGGTAGGAATATAATAAGCAATAGCTCAGTATTAAGTGTTATTTAACAGCTTTATCTGTTATACGACGCTTTCTGGGATAGTGTAGCAGGATAGTATGAGAAGCATCTGCGGGAATTAAATCTATTTATCTCTAGGCGTGATATTTGTGTACATGTATTATTACAAAATTAACTGTAAAGATACTAAATAAGATTAAGTATACTGTAATAAGATTTACATTGGCCAGACAAAAAGAACCATTAAAAAAAGATTTAAGGAACACGAAACATATTATAAATACGGACAAACTGAAAAATCAGCTCTTTCCAAACATGCATCAGACACAAATCACACCTTAAAAAACTTCACATTATTAAAACAAGTGCATAAACAAGAAGAACTCGACGCTTATGAAACATTATACATACAACAACATAAAGATAAAATACTAAAAAATGATTTTGGACCGATTCAAAATCCACCATTTCTTAATAAAATATAATTGAATTCTTTTTGACCAAAACTTTTATACATATACTAATATTTATTTTATTTTCCTTTTAACCATATACATTTTGTATTAAGTTTTTCTCAGCTGATATTTGTTTTAAATTGTTGATTCACACCTGACACGATGGCATCTTTAATGTCGAAAGGCCTCGTGTTAGAATATAAAAATTATTGAAGAATTGTGAGTTTTCTTTTATAAACTAATAGAAAATAATAAATGTAGCCTAATTAATATTTAGTGCTGGGTAATTAAGTCCTACCTCGCATAAACGATGCAAGGAAGGAACTTGTAACGGCTAATGTTCTATATGTCAATTAGTTAGGCTGGGTTCTTATCTGCTTGAGTTATAGATATTTAGATCATTTAACATAAACAGGCCATAAACCGTATTTACATTTAGTTTACAACCTTTTACATTACGACTGCCGTGCAGTCAGTAGTCAACTCTTATTACCACTAAATGGAAAAAGAAATAAATACTTAAAATAGCGTTTAGCAACAAATTTTCTTACTTTTTAATTTTACTTCAACTATAAAAGTTTAAGATAAAGATATGTAGTAGTTGCAGACGGAATTTTCCAACTGTGTTAGTAAAATGAAGAGATTCATCATTAAATGGAGGCGTGGCTTCAGATTTTACATATTGAATTTTATGATACTATGATAATGGTTTTTACTAACCATTTAGATTATCAAAGTAAACATTTATTACAATATAGTATCAATTTAGTTACAATTATATAGCAATAAATTAAATAAAAAATATACCTAATATGTTCAAAACTGCCTTATACTCATAAAAGCAATGACCCAGAACGTTCAAAAATTTGTGCACAGGTTAAGTGTAAGAAAGGGCCATGCTGCCCTAACTTTGCCTGTAAAAATAAAGAATTTTTCATTTCATTTTTTTTCACGTGATTTTATGTTCGTATTTACATGACATACATTAAAATGAGATATTTATGGTATGTTCATCATATTAATAACCGTAATACGCAGGATATACTTTTACCAATTATGAGTAACGCCAGAAACGTTCCTGCCCACAACACGGTTCCAACAACTTGGAGATGCAGTCTAGCTCCAAGCAATGGAAGTCGTCCATAGTGAGGAACGTGATCGACCAAGGATAAAAATAGTCTATCCAACTCAAGAAGCATGGAAAATGACCCGCGGGAAGCATAAACCGCTATTGGGTGATTACATTTATAATTACCATTAATTTTGTAAAAGTTCCAATCATGTTCTTTGACTGATCGGTTGAACCTGTCGGCAGTTCTTATCCGTCTGAACTATTTTTGTTTTTTTAAGGAGAGGCCGATCCCCTTTAAAGCTTTATTCTGTCCGTCCTCATGGGCCATTGGCCTGTGCGAGGATCTTATCAAACAGAATAAAGGGGAGAGTCGATGCAGTACGAGATTGTTTGTACTGATAAAAAGTGCAACGGTCACAGACAGGATTTGAACCTGCGCTATCTCTAACTCAGACCCAAAGTCCAACGACCGCTCGCCCATTGCTACTTTTCGAGCTCTGCACATCAGTCTGATGAAACCTATTCAGGGATATTCTGTGACCGTTTGGAGTCCCCACCAGGTTGGCTGGATACGGTGCTGAGGCGCCTCCTAAAGCTGGTTGTTGTGAGACTAGGATTTCGCTACTTTGAGTTACCTGCACGAGGTGGAGCATCATCTGGGTCTTCCACACTTATCAGCTCGTACAAGACTACCAGATCTTCTGTCCGTCTATAGAGTCTCTTGAATTGCCAGATTGATTGCCCAGAGATTCTTCAGTTGGTTCACTTTAAAGTTTCCGGCGAGTCCGGTTTTCAAAAGTTTAAAAACAGATTATTTTGAAAGGTATGATGTTTTTTATTTTTAGTTGTTAAGGTTGGCAGAGACGTCAAATTAAAATTATTTAACTTAATTATAAAACGTAATGCAGTAATGATTTTTTAAAGTAAAAGTATAGCCGTAAAAGTATTATCGATAATACAAACGAAACCAAAGCCGATAAAATAAATAAAAATTCCCAATAGACAAGCAAACTGAGTTTAAAAAATAAACGATTTACTAATCAAGGAAAAATCAACCAAGTTCGAAAAAAATTATATATATTTTAATAAATATTCCATTATACACACATATTTTCATGGATTTTTAGGAACAGTGGTTTTGATGTAAAGTTACAACACATGTATCAGTTGTTTTAAGGAGTGAGTACTGTATCATGCCTTTTTAAATTGGGAACTGGGATAAAATTAATGTATGATATCAATCTTACGAGTTGATATCATACATTAATTTTATCAACCTTTTATCACAGGTATAGTAATATTGTGTGCTATTTGAAGAAATTACCTGCAACCATGTTCTCGGCCAGTTTAATCAGAGTTAAGATGAACAGTTTAAGGATGCTGGGCTGATTAAGATTTACATGCAAGTCAAATTCCTGTGGTAGTTTTCAAGAACACTGTTTGAGTCTTTTTCACCCAAGTAGATCTGGTAGCAACCACGTTCTGTTATTTCAGCCAAATGTTTGTGTTGCAAGAAGATTCTATCAATCTGAATACCTCGATTAAAAGACATTAAGGACATCGTCAATACCTACAATTATCGTTGGGCAATAGTTAATATTTTTTTAACATATATTTAATTCGGCTATTACCAGACAAAGGCATTTTAACGCACAAAATAAACTTAAGTTAAGTGTATTTGGAGATACCGTAGAAAAAGAATAAAACCAATTGCAGGTCTTGATATATTCAAAAATCCAAATACACGGTTTTCATAAATAGAAGACATGTTTATAGTAATACAGCCATCTTAATATCTCGTATGATTACCTAAAATTAATTTTGTTTCTCTAAACAAGTTTGGAAGCAATTTTACAGAACATTCAACTAAATAGTATTCAGAGACAGAAACATTAGGAAACAAAGCTGTGTATGTATTATTAAGTTCACGTAAAAGTGCAAAGAAAGTAATAGAATAGTACAGACCAATAGGAAGTGAAGACGGACTGGCAAAAGTTATGACACAAACCAGACGTCACTCGCCCGTGGCGGAGCGTCACCCATTTCGCATCTGTAAAATTCCAAAGACAAAAATCAACAATGAGTTCATTTGAAAAATAATAGTAACAGTTATACAGTATTACTTTATCTAAACATCAACTACTAACAACTGTTGGGTAACTCTTTCCTTGGCAGAAAATAGTGAGTTCGTAACAGTATAGAGAGTAGTGACAGCAATGGCAATATATCTAAATGGATACGTGCTGATTAAAGAGTTAATGTGTTTGTAATTTGCTCTGTAATGATTTAACCTTTAACCTTTTAAAGTATATACACTGTTTTATTTAAGAAGCATAAAACATTATTTAAAGATCATAAACCGTAATATTATTTCTTCTCCCACACGTTCGTACCTGTATGTACCTGTCTGTAACGGTATATCATTTAAATGAACCATTAAAACTAAAATTAGCATTTCCAAGTTTTATGACCAATTTTATTGCGAAGTGTGAAAAACATTGCTTGTAGAAGACTTAATTGGCTAGATTAATAACAATTTAATAGACGTACAATACGGGTACAATCACGTAGCAGAATGAACCGATCGTCAGACACACGCATGATAACTGTCCAGTTCAGACACACATGGTAACGGCTCACATCAGACACACTCATGGTAACGGCTCACATCAGACACACGCATGGTAACTGTCCAGGTCAGACTCACATGGTAACGGCTCACATCAGACACACGCATGGTAACTGTCCAGGTCAGACACACATGGTAACGGCTCACATCAGACACACTCATGGTAACGGCTCACATCAGACACACTCATGGTAACGGCTCACATCAGATACACTCATGGTAACGGCTCACATCAGACACGCGCGAGGATGGTAACAGCTTACTTCATACTTCAGACCTCATCTGCAGTCAAGCAACACGTTTTGGATTTAAAACGTATGTCATTTAATTCTATTCTAATAATATACCATATGATAACACCCACCGGACCAAATAAAGAAAAATATTTTTCTTTTTTATGAACAAAACGTCTTTTTACTAATGGTTGTAATTTATTATATTTAAAATCAAAATCAAACTGGATCTCTTACAACTATTCATCATCATGCCAATACACTTCTGTAGAGAGGAGAAAATGATGGAATTGTTATTCAACTGTATTTATTCAAAAATATAGTTTCCGTATAAATAAACGTATTTTATTAACTTAGCGTATACTTGTTAAAAAATATCCTATTTGCATTGTACATAGATGAAAGAAGCTGTTTTATATTAATATTTCGGATTTTTCCGGACATTTCCCTTCGTTTAGTTAGTGATACAAAAAATCAGTAACACTACGTTTCGAGATCAGTCGTAGGTTGTTGGTCGATGAATGTGGACCTATTGTGACCGTATTCTGTAGTTTAGTATTAATAATTAGTGTTGTGTTTAGTATTTTATTAAGTGCATGTTTTAGAGTTAGTGAAGTTGACACACAACATGGTGGTTGTGATTCCTGATTTACGCGTTACACAACGCTCTGGTATGATTTGTTTATTTTAATTTTTTTGTTAGGTTAGTTATTTGCCTGTAGAAAAGATCTCGAAACTTAGTGTTACTGATATTCTTTGTATCACTAAATGATGGCAAATATCCGAAAAGTCATCTTTCCTTCACAATTCTTCCATCGTCAAAATCAAACTTCTAACCATATATAATGATCTAATTTATCACATTCATGTAAAAAGAGGCACTAAAAAAATTGTAAGAAAATGAATTTTTAAGTGAAAAAGTGTTCTTATTTGTTGTAAATCACATGTTGAAGGATTGAAAATAACCTTATAAATGGGCTGTATGGAAGAACAAGGGATGTACTGCGGTTATACCGTGGTAATGAGGCTAGTTGGGTACGTCAGCACGCATAAACTTCTCCTCGCATAATCAGATATGCCTGGAAAGTGGTGTGCTGCAGCGGTTACAGTCTATACGAGATATGCGGGATGACAAGGTCCGCGGGCCCAGATAGAGCTCATTAGAGAGGGCAACTAATTATCGTAAAGGGCCGAACCTGGCGGCTGCGGCTACCGACCGCATTGAAGATGGGTCTGCATCATTAATTGCATTTGCAGCAACATCTCAGATCTGGGGCCTTGTATTGTATGTAAATATCTTCCGCCTTCCATTGCAAGTAAGTAACTTTAATTTTCGCTGTGCTTATTCAAAACTGTACATGAATCCACATTGTGTGTTAAATATAAGTACGTATATAATGTAACCACTTGTAACCGATTTAATATTCTACAATTCGAGCTCCGTGACTTACGATTTTGAAATCTTTGAAGACAATATACATGTATACAACGTTTTTATTGAAACAGAACAGTGACTTTACATCAAGAAGACGATGGAATATAGCTATTTTCCAGAAAACTCCAGGAAGTCTCAAATAAAGTAAATATCTGTTTCATAATTATAATATTAAATATATAATTAATTATATTAAATATAATTTTGGGAGTGCCGATGGCCGAGTGGTCTAAGTCGTTGGACTTTGGGTCTGAATTAAAAATATCGCAGCATCAGGTCCTGTCTGTGACCGTTGCACTTTTTTATCAGTACAATCAATTTCGCACTGTATCGACTCTCCCCCTTATTCTGTTTGATAAATCCTCGCACAGGCCAGTGGCCCATGAGGACGGACAAAATAAGGCTTAAAAGGGGATCAGCCTCTCCGTATAAAAAGGTGTCATGGACAAATATCAAGAAGGCTTCCAATGCAGTAAATATCTTTTTCATGGATTTAAACACAGCAAGTCTCAAATACATTACATACCTGTTTAATGGACATATATACAGCAAGTCTGGCTATGGCATTCCTTTTCGTAAAGTGTTCTTAGTTTATGTTTATATTAGGCCTACTGTTGGTTCCTTTTTGAAGACTCTTAGGCTAATCTTGGGCTAATGTGGCAGGATTTAGATATGGAGATTCTTCATCATAACTATGATTCCAAGTCGTTTACGGGTTCACACGGAATCGGTTGACGAGGCTTTCATAGTGTAGGGCCACGTGAACTACGAGATATTTTATCAAATCAAATTGACAAGAAGATTAAGATAGATTTGACATGATTAGATAATTGTTGGATATTTCTGGATTATTATAAATTTGGTAAAAATATTCTGAATGTACATATAATATTTGCAAACTCGACGAGTTTCAAGTGAAAAATTATTGAAAGGCTACTTAAAAATCCAAATTTCTAGTTTTAAATAACAGAAACAGGAAACATTTTAAAACCGTTACATAACATATACTATTTACTATCACTAAACGCCATGTGTACAGGATTTTACGCAATACAAGTAAACATTTGTTAGCTATGAATCTACTTGGCACAAAAATGAGAAATAAATATAATTTTGATGACATTTAACGTTTAAAATATCTGGTTCTGAGTAAAAGTTAAATTAAAACTTACTCAATACTTTAAATAACATACAAATGTATTAAAGAGTCTGGGTTACAGTCTGGGTTGACCATTTACAATTCTAACTTATCATAATAAATTAATTAATGCACATTAATTCATCATATGCCATGAAATATAGAGTTTTAGTGTCACTAAATAATGCACTCATATGTTTAATCTCCTTGTGTGCATCAAGTAAAGCTTATAATCTAGCTTGTTATATTTACTGTGTGTAATCTTTTCACTCAGCATGTAACAGGAAATACGAGCGTTCTCCAGTTTTATATTTCTGCCAACGACTGTGTGGCATGTAAGGGAATTACTTTAGGAGTTTCAATCAAGCGGTACTCTTATGGTAATAAATTGCGAGTAATCTAGTTCTCATCAGTTATACACACTCGAGTGATATCAGTCCGCACGCGGAAGAGCGTGTTTATTGGGCGAGTAATGGGTCATGTTTAATGTTCATTACTCGACTGTTCAGAAACAAGTGGGTCCATAAAATAGGAGCGGCCGTGATAAGCAGAAGTAATAGCGACTACAGTTCCCCACTCGTTACCTCTCGCGGACCCGGGACCGGGCAGTCGGTGCCGGATACCGGGACCGGGTACTACTGTGCGGCACGGTATCCGTATCGCCACCATAACTCCTCGCCGGTACCACGGTGCATACGTGACTAATGATCGTAGATTGAGACCTGCAACTTTTCATAGCCTTCGTACCCGGTTTGCGAAGTGATTGTGAGATTAAACGTTACGGTGCGGACTGAGCGGCGAGTGTCGAATACATCATCGTGTCCGCCGCTGATAAAATTATTCAACGAATCGTAAAAGCCGGGCACAGTTGTGAATAATCGTGTCGTGACGTAATCGGCAAAAAGTGACGTGCCGACTGTTGCCAACATTCCCCATCGCTGACCTGCACCAACGGCAGTAAAAACTAATTAAACGTTTTCTCCCCGCGCCGACCCGCGCGCGCGGTGGCCATCACTAAATCACTTTTTTACGAATCCTAAAATTACCGAAAATTACCAAAACCCGACCGTTTCTCCGGAGTTATTTGGGGCTCGTTAATTGAAAATCGCATCCAGTCGCGGCATAAACATCAAAAAAGCCTAATTCGTAGCAATACTAGGTAATTGGCAATCACGACGGACCGCGGACTAGAGCCGGCAGGCCCGTGTAAATCACTGGACTATCGGCGTCTAATCGCTCCCCGGCCTTGCTCACTGCTCAGTGCGGATAATAACACTGCTCCCGTGCACTCGGATATATTTGTTACCGGCCGAGCCGATAACTTCTCGACTTTCCTGGCTAATTTATGTGTCCTCGCGCGGCGTACGGCGCGTGGCCCCGGGCACTGGCTGTTAGTTTCGGCTCGGGCCCGCTGTAATTTGACTGGCTTCGGCGTGACCGCGCGCGGCGGTCGTCCCGACGTGGTCAGAGGTCTGGGAGATCACGTCGTACGTAGCAGACAACACAAACTATAACAATCATGCACTCAAGTTCGCGTTTCGTACTGGACAGGATTTCAAAATGAAATTTAAAATATCAGGTTGAAAAATAATACAGAACGAATCAAGAACCAAGAAGTGAGACTGTGTAAGGAAATCCATTATAGTATCTACAGTTGTAATGTATTACATAACGTCGAATGTTGAGTGGTTGAGTTTACAGACGCGTTCTCTTATTCATATCCCAGTCGGTACAGTAGTTGATTTCTACACTTTTATTTATGGTAGGTAGGATTAATTCAGTTTTGATTTTAGCTCCTAGGAAGGTGGACTGGACCTAATTCAACATTCTTATTGAACCAACACTCTTCCTACCATATTATGTGTAGAAAACTCGCTTGTTCCTCCGTGCTTAGAGATCGTGTCAGAAACTCAATTGTGCACCCGATTAGACAATGAGACTGCCACTACCTAGGTTACCTTATATTGTTATATCTTGTAGTCTAGGAGTCTCTGATGTGGAAACGATGAAAAGGTTAGTTTTGAGATTCTTCGTTGCCGACTTGTTAGGATCTTTTCAGACGAACATGACTCAAGATTCCATGAGTCGATTCTAACGGAATCGATGAATAATTCAAATCTGATGAATAATGTTACAAGTAAAACTCTGCAGGCACTCGTGAAGAAATGCAACTGTTGGTCAAATGTTTTATAAATTCGAAACGATGGTGTTTTGTTGCTGAGTTCTACACTACGTGATCTCTGACAACGAAAGCACTAAGAGCTGGAATTTTCAATGCCGTATAAAAAGCACATCAGCTTGAGTGGGTTCGGATTTCCCTTCTTACCATTTTAAATTTTAATATGAAGGTAGTAGAGAAGAGTTTCGCCAAAACAACCCTTGAAGTTTAATCAACAGAAATTTATCGTGTATACAGACGGTCACTAACAATGAATCTGGAAATGTTTAAACTCTGGAATTTTCCTTTCGTCATCGGTGGAACTTTGCTACACGCTCAGCCAATGTAACTTCATAGTGGTTAATTTTAAATAAATGCGAATACGTTTTTAACCATAAATTTAGATTTTTAAACATTTATTGTAACGTTCCCTTGCAAATATTTTGTACACAAAATGTCAAACCGAGTTAACTTGGTTAAAACTGCACTATCCAGTGACAAACACACAGGGTGCCGCAGAACACTCTACCAAAATTTTCAGGTAGTATATCTGGATCAAAGACAAACCAAATCCCAGCAAGGGTCGCTTCTGGCTGTTTTATACATTCCAGTTGAACCTATCTCTGGGCAGAGCAAAACACGATGTGACACTTAAATCTGGGCAACCTTATGGATGTCCAGGAGTGGCACATCAGTAACTGCAAATATCGAGATTCTGGGGTACAAAGGCAATTCGATAGGTCTAGTCTGCAGAAGTGCGGGAGATGACTGTTGGAGTTTGGTGGGGTTCGTTCCATAAGTATCAGAGGTTCTTGCTTGCCTCAACAAGGGTGTGCCACCCCTTTCCTGCTTTGACTGGAGAGGCTGGTTCAGATCTGGCCTTCCCTTCTTCAGGGGAGACATGACTTTGAGATTAGTGCCCTAATTTTTGCTCATGGATCTCTCGATAGGAGGTGGCCCCTATCCCCAAACCTTACCCATCCTGAATATTCTGTCACTCCGGAAGTAGTGCTGAGGTTCTTACAGGACTAAGTGCAATTTATAAGCTTCATTTCCTAAGAGAACAAAAAAAAGACAAACCAAAATATCAAAACAAACTTTAAACAAAGAGTTCACTTTATTTTGGAACATGCACTGCAATTAAGTAAATTTACACAACTTAGCAAAACATTCATTCATCTTATGGAGACCTTACTGTAATGGCACCATGTACTAAAGGCATCAACAATGAGAACCACCCAGCTAGTGCCAGAGAGGTAAAGATAGAGTGTAATGAGTGTTTATGGAGTACGACTGCCCACCGACTGTCCTCTCAGCCTACAGCTCGCTGTCACCCGCAAGGCCGGGCCATACGTTAGTTAATACAGCTTGCTTTATTTGTTTGCAACTCAAGACAATTATAATGCGACTGTCTGCTTCATTAAATAAGAAATTCATCACATATATGAAGTGTTGAAAACGTCATGATAAATCTAGTTGAGCCGGAGATATTAATTATATTCTAAAAGTAAACAAGTGCCAAAGTAGCTCAAGAGTGCCAAGTTCTGAGTTTCCTTGAACTATTTATTAGAAACGCAGGGTGTATATATGGGGCGAGTCAGTTGCGGTGTTCTGAACATTTATCAAGATAACGTGTAAATCTATAGGAAAACAAAATTCGACCTCCATCAATCACATACAGGGAGTCTATTTAAAATAATTTCATGCAATTTAGGAACAAGATGCAAGAATAAGCTAAGACAGGAGGTCCCGATTTCGAATAGCAAGATATTAACAAAACAGGAACTATTTATTGGCAGGATGCTTTTATTTTATAAGAGTTCTTATTATATAAGAAATGAAGAACCTAAAAACATTGTTTGAATTGTTTATCGAAGGAAGAGCTCTTATTATTTGAAAAACTATTTGATAAAAAGAGAACTCACAGTTATCCAATAATTTTATTTTCTCACACGAGGGCTTTTGACATCAAAGATGCCATTCAATTGACAGTTTATTAAAAAACAAAAGAAGAGTTTATAAAAAATATCAAGAACTACTTTAAAAATTGAATAAGGAGAAAAACAAAACAAAACATGAGTTATGGTCCATTTTATAAAGAAAAAAAGGATTTAGTAAAAATTTTGACATGAACATAATATTATTATATAATACATAATATTTTGCACAGCGAATAAGATAATCTAATTGGAAATCCAAGAGATAAACTTCTAGATGAAAAAAGTGGAATTTACAAAATCAACTGTGAAGATTGTGATAAGATTAACATTGGCCAGACAAAAATAATAATTAAAAAAGATTGAAAGAATAGGAAATATATTATAAAAATACGGATAAACAAAAATATCACCTATTGCCAAACATGCATTAGAAACAAATCACACCTTTAAAAACTTCACACTATTAAAAACAGTCCGTAAACAAGAGGAACTCGACATTCATGACACATTATACATAAAAAACATAATGATAAAATATTAAACAATGACTTCAGACCGTTTCAAAATTTCCCTTCGTTTAAAATATAACTAAATTCTTTTTCATACAAACTTGTATACATATATTAATATTTATTTTATTTTTATTTTAACTTAAAAAAATATTGTATTAAGCTTTATTCAGATGATATTTGTTTTAAATTGTAAAATATTTATAGTCATTCAAATTGTTGATTCACATCTGACGATGGAATTTTTTATTTCGAACGGCCTCGCGTGAAAAAATAAAATTATTGGATAATTGTGAGTTTTCTTTTATCAAATAATAGAAAATGAATTGTTTATTCACTAACTCAACTAGCAACACAAACATAATAATCAATCATATTACTGGCCAACAATATATAACAGCGATACATACATACATATCAGTCCTACCCATCAAAATCAGAAATCCCAACTGGTCAACGTGTCCCCTCCAGATCTGGCCGTCATCCATAAGAGTCTGTACTGGTCTGATCTTCTCTTTTTAGCATCGTCAAAAACTCCGCTCATTTCGCCTCTCCCTGGCTTGCACTTAGGTTCTAAGTTGGGTTCTCTGTTGTTAAACAAGTTGGAGCATTAGGTCCAGTTGCGGTAGTATTCGATTTCCAACTACCAGCAGGACCAGAGTTGTTCGTATTCTCCAGGAAAACATAGCTTCATGAGAAGACAGGCCCTTGTTGAGTGGTGTTCTCCTGAGCTGAAAAAGAAGGTTGTGTATTTTGAAATGGATGTCACCAAACATTTCAGACATAGCTTGAAGAGGTTTTGTAATTGTATGAACGGAACGTTACGGCTGGCTATTCGTTAAGAGATGTGTTGCCTTGAAGAAGTCCTCGAGTATCTGGAACACAAACCGTCGTCCATTTTAAGAAACAACGACTATTTGAATGCCAAATGTTGCCACAAGCTTTCTTTAATGCACCAATCAGATGATCTTTTCATGGGAACGACTTAGACACGTTTAGTATAGGCATCCATAACAATAAAGTAGAGCTCTCCTTTACAAAGTCGAGCGAAGTCAATATGTAAACGTTCCCAAATTTATAATAGCTGAACAGAGTTCAAATAAATGTAAGTACGGAAAAGTTGTGTTACTTATAACGGTTTCGCATGATTTTGACTAATTTATGTAAATTTAATACATATGAGATATATCTGAGGATTGTGGGTTTGAGCAAGAATCTTATACCACAATAAAAAATTATATAACTCTATAGGTGCATATAATGGAATCCAACTCATCGTAACTCAGTACCATCACTACTATAACCTAATTATTATTACAAATTAATCATATCATTTTATAACCAATTTCAAAATTTAAACATTTAACGTAGTAAATCGCCTATTATATTACATTGCCTAATATATTACTGGATATGAATGTTGAGTTAAGCTCAAATTCATGTTCCTCTTAGTGCAGCGTCTGGTGTCTCCAGATTTCAGGAGTCAAGTCTGTATCAGTGTCAGAGCGTAACTTGGTATTCACTTGGAATTAACTCTTCCCACCATAGCTACTTTATATTACTGCATATATTAAAACAAATTACGATTTTAAACATTTTAAAATTCATTATGTTGTTGATGAATATGGTTTAAAATCTTGATATAAAGAAAGTGTATTTCCTCGCTCTCGGGGAAGCGAAGTTCTAAAATTTAATTTGGTGAGCTTATCACAAGGGGGTTGAAGGACGTTCACTTGTATATGTCTGTCCGCACGATGTGTTGAAAAGTCATTGAGGTAGAGACTATTTACATGACGCCTCCTATGTACAGAGTGTCCGGGCAAAGGTATATAAAAGTATTGCTTGTTTTCTTTACAATTATACACTAAATCCTACTAAATTTAAGTCAAATGTTTATGCTATCAAGGCCAGTTACTGCAAAACTATTATAATATCTTTCATATTTTCGAAATGACGGTCATTATAACATTTGTATTTTTAATTTCTAAAAATACTGCAACTTTACTAAGGGATTACAATAATAACATGTTATAGTAGATTTTATCACTAATCTCATGAAACCAATCAATCTACTGAGAATTAATTTGATCTGATTCGCTTACGTAATACAAAATATAATTTTCAAAAATCAAAGACTATTCCTAAACATGTGTTTTTAATTTGTAATAACAAGTCTTCATTCAAGGTATTCGTGTGGAGGCGCCAAATATTCTTAAACTCGAGGAAATCGGTTCAAAATTTTAAATTTATTTTTCCTATCAGTAAAAAATGTTCATACTTCTTACAGATCGTTTGATAGGTATATAGTGTTTTTAATACCTTACTAATCCTCGATGCAATCAGCCAGGAGCACGATATACCGAGGCAAACACTTTAGTTGTTATCCAATTTTGACAACTTATACAGCTTGTAATAACACTTGTGTAACTCTATAAAGTAAATAGTAGCTATTTTCTTTGTTTTTAAAGTTAAATAATGAAATTGTTTCTTCAGAGAATAATTAGTTATTGCGGAAAATTTATTAACACAAAAAAATTTGAATGACTGTGCCGTTTCCAAGAAAAGACACACAATTGAAAACGCCCACTTCAATAAATGGTTATTTCCTAAACTGGCAATAGAACCAGGAACGTGATAACAGAACTTCAAATCGGTCTACGAATATAATTATGGTGATAAAGAACATTTCCCGAGGCGTGTGTTTCCTAAACAATGTCGTGCGATTGCAACTAATTTGCTGACTATAAAATTAGCAGGGGAATAAATAGCACTATCAGGTTTGAGAGGAAAGTTTGCATCTTTAGTTGCGACCTCGGACACTAATTGTGTTTATGGGAGATCATGATGTCTTGATGGAATAATGAGATGCGACACTCGACCCCCAGCAAGTTCCCACGAAGAGCTTCTCCAGCTCGATACCCTGCCAGATACAGGAATATCCGGGTCTCGGGGTTCGTAGAAAGGCACTCTCTTTTTCACCACTCTAAATTCCCCCAGAATGGGAAAATTAAGAAGGATAATTGTCCTACATAAGATCAATTTTCTTTTTAAGTTTACACGTTTACTTGTTACTTTTGACCATCCTTTGACTCAACACTTTCTTCTTAAAACGATATTGTTGTCCGTCTCTACGTTTGTGCGATAACTCTTTTTCAGAAAGTCCTAGACATTTAAAACTTGGTGCATAGGTTACCTTCCGTTAAAAGAATCCAATGTACTGAAGGAAATAGGATTTTCCGGACATTTGCCATCGTTCAGTGATACAAGAAATCACTACATTTCGAGATCTGCAATCTGATCTATTCATCAGAAAAATAACTTAACACATAATTACAAACTAGGTTAAAATAAACAAATCATACCAGAGCGTTGTGACAAGCGTAAGTCATCACAACCACAAAAATAATGGGAGTGCCGATGGCCGAGCGGTGTGTACATGAATCCACATTGTGTGTTAAGTATAAGTACGTGTATGATGTAACTACTGGTAACCGATTTAATATTCTAAAATTCGAGCTCCGTGACTTACGATTTTGAAATCTTTTAAAACAATATACATCTATACAGCGTTTTTATTGAAACAGAACAGTGTTTTTACATTAAGATGATGATGGAATATAGCTACCTGTATTTTCTGGAAAACTCCAGGAAGTATTAAATACAGTAAATGTCTGTTTCATAATTATAATATTAAATATATAATTAATTATAGTAAATATAATTTTGGGAGTGCCGATGGCCGAATGGTCTAAGTAGTTGGACTTTGGATCTGAGTTAGAGTTAGCGCAGGTTCAGGCCCTGTCTGTGACCGTTGCAATTTTTATCAGTACCATCAACCTCGTACTGTATCGACTCTCCCCCTTATTATGTTTGATAAGGTTCTCGCACAGGCCAATGGCCCATGAGGACGGACTGAAAGCCACAATGTTGTGTACCAACTTCACTAACTCTAAAACACGAACTTAATAAACAACTAAACACAACACCAATAATTAAAACTGAACAACAGAATACAGGTCACAGTAGGTCTGCATTCACCGACCACCTACGACTGTATTGATTTTGGAACCAAAGGTCAGTAGCAAAGTCACAGTCAGTTTTGTCAGAAGCTAGTCAGGACAGTCAACCACTACTGCCAGTCAGCCTCATACAGCCTTTTGCAATACAGGTACAATATAGAATTTTCCAAAACCAACAAGCATGCAAAAATAAACATTTTGGTCTATTTAAAGTTTTTACCAGTCCAACAAAAATTAAGAGCAAAGTTCGGTGAAGACCTTCGTTGCGTTTTACCAGATTCCTCGATACTACTAAGTATCGGTATATTATTGGATTATGCAATTTCATTGCAATGCTCCATTTCATTGCAATTTCATAAATCACACCCTCATTCTTCACAACTGAATAAAAAGTATTTCTCATTATGTCTTTGTTCGGAATTATTTTTCGTAAAATTCTATTCCAAACCATGACATCTTTGAAATTATGTTTGGCGCAAGCGGAAAAAAATTGCAGAACCAGTTATGTTGGATTTTAAATATACAATAGAAAATCCGAAAATGTTTGTGGAGAACAGTCGTAAGAAATGATCAGATTGACGAATTTATTTCTTGTAATGGCAATCCTGGAAACCCGCTATCGCTATCACTGCAGAACTCTCCTCATACCAGATGTATATTAACACTTCCAACTATTTACATTGTTTTCATTTTTTTTTTAAGCTAATACTCAGTTGTGTTAAAACTGCAGTGCTCGGTATTCCTGCAACCCTGGTAACAAGGGGACATGGTTTTCCCTATTAACAAGCCTACTCTTGGAGGAAGGATCACTATTCCGATCTGTGGCTGCACAAAGCGTTGCCATGGAATATGAAAGCTATTGAAAGTATCAAAGTTTTTTGGTTGAAAGGTGTTATGTATTGGTCCTGATGTGGTATACTGACCCTCATAGTCATGTTATTAGAGGCATGAAGGGAATATGTTTAAGTAAGCTATGTTGTAACAAATATCATGCGACAAAAGTTATTTACGAAATACAATTCTATTTTAGTCTGGTTACTTGCACAACATTAAAAATCCAACCAAGATATTTGAGGATTCCGAAAAGTTTTAATCGTATTATTACTATTCATCCGGTCCATTGTAAATAAATCGTTTGGAAGATAAGAAAACCGCAACAGCGCTGATTGGTCTTCACGACTGCAAGTGTCTGCGGCCTCACTTGACGCCCACACCCGCCGATCTGTTAAGTCTCCAGTTGATCACCAGGACCGCCAGTCGGCAGTACTAATGAGGCCCTCAAGCCCGCCACTACAGCTGATTTAGATGTTATCAGTCGAGAGGAGAACAGGAGCAGTTGATTTAGATGTAATCTGGACTACTGTGGGTCCGCCTTGGGCCTGTGTATCGTAAACTATAGGTGGAGCGTCCAGCAGCACCGACGTCCGCGACAGATAGCATCGACGTCGCGGCCTCTCCTTGCTCTTGTTGTTAACTATTACCTAACAGCAGATCGTTAACACCGGCTTCGATTTTATATAACTGTGCCGTAACAAATTGTCTACCTATAGTCAACTATCGTTTGTAAAATTAAACTAAACTGACCGATTTAGTTTTTTGTTCTCTTAGGACAAGAAGCTTAGTCCTATAAGGGACTTTGCGCTGCTTACAGAGTGACAGGATATTCTGGATGGGTAAGGCTGGAGTAGGGGCCGCCTCCTTCTGTCGAGATCCATAAGGAAATATTTTGGCCACAAGTCATGTTCCCTCGGAATAAGGGGAAGCCAGCTCTGAAACAGCCTCTATATGGCACAATCTTATGTCTAGGCTAGCAAGAACCTTTGACTCGTAGGGAAAGAAACTCACAAACTCCAACAGTCATATCCCACAGTAGATCCTTGCACCATAGAATTTTGACATTTGCGATTAGTGATGTGCCGCTTCTCGAAATCCATGTGGTTGTCCAGATTTAAGTGACACATATGTTCTAGCTGTACTCAGTGTGGGTTCAACTGGAAGGTATAAACCAGCCAGAAGTGAACCCTCCTGATGAGACCAATAATGTTACATTTTAATGTTTCGTTTCATTCATTAACTAACAGTAACACGCGGCTATGCAGGTGGTTTCCTATTTGATTACAAATATCCTCATACAATGCCATAATACTCCTGAAAATAAGCATGGACGATAGAAAATATTCCAACTCCCTTATCCATCGAGTCAGTTTTTATGACTATTGAATGTATGAATAGCTCCATCAAGTTCAGTGACACTATCTCTTTTAGGCGAAAGTCGATGATAGTGGTCAATCTTAGTGAAACCGTTTATGATGCAATATTATGGAGCCCTATGATAATTTTGAATCGAAGTTACAGATGTTTAAGATTCATAAATTGTTAAGATACAAATGTTAAGAGGTTCAATAATTTAATGAAAATTAACCCTAGATCTTATTTCAAGTTTAATGCATTCAGTATTTCAGGTTGATTATTATTTCAGGTTCGGAACAATTATATGTCGCAGGCCATAGTAGATTTTGCTTTGTTGCCACTATCGAAAAATATACATTCTTTGCCGGAGAAACCAACTTTAGGGAAAAGTATCCTAGTAGTACTTTGGCCCTTGTAACCTTATTCCGGTCAAAGTTATACCCTGTGCCCTAGTAACGATTTTTTTGCCTCGATCAAGATGTAAAAACTTAATGGTCTGTAGTCTATTCGGTCCAAGACCGCCAAAAACATATCTACACAAATAGCCCTTAAAAGTCTTTTTCAGTCAAAGGTGTTATTTCCATCTTTTTTTAACTACTTCTAGTATAAGTTATATCCGGCGCCAAAATGCGTTCTTCTTGTTTCCTCTTTAAAAAATACACACCTTATGATCTGAAAAATCTATTTTGGTCATAAGTTATATTAACGTTCACTTTAAACCACTTCTAGTGTAAAGTTTTTTCGGTGCCATTGCAGCGTTTGCATTTTTGCCATAATCAAGAAAATATACATATACGTAGGGCTGAAAAGACTTTTTCAGCAAGAAAGCGTCTACTTCTATTCATAAAAATCTACCTCCCATTAAAGTTCCAGTGCCAGTAAATTTCTGAGAACCTAATATACATGTATGACAAATTTAACATTTTTAGGACAGCGGTAAGTTGAAAATGAAATATAGTTAATCTAAAGGATTGAAACCCCATTTCACCCCTATGGATAGTTAATAATAATGAAATTCATTGCCTAGTCTGTGAAGAAGGCATATGTGTTGCAAATCGTTCTAAACCATGAAACCTAGTACATGAAAACCTTTTTTTCTGTGGAGGGAATGAGACACATGTTTATCAGATTGTATGAATTTGTTATATGACAGTGGGAAGTTCAAAAACACAATAAATAAACATAAGAATTCTTCTAGGTATTACAACACACTGTGGATATTTAAGGCTTTATTTTTATATTTAAATCATGAGGCATTCGTGTGGCCAATTTCAACTTTTTGATATATCGGGAAGCTGGAGAAATAGTGAAGAATGAGTGATGGCTTTGCCTTTTGTGTATAGAGATTATTTCTAATCTTGCGTTAAAGAATTGACTGAATTATCAGCCTGACTAATCTGTCGTTAATCACAATGGCCACTTAATAGAACCCGACAGGTTCTTCTCAAAGTCCTATCGTTTCTGTCTGTCCGTCTGTATCTTATAGAAACGTCCTAGAGACCTCATAGGTTCTTCTTGGACTAAGACAGACCCTCTTGATTTTGGGTTCAAAATATCAAAGGGCAGGACAATTGCTAGTAACTACAACAAAGAATGCCGTGAAGACATTTGGTTTCTGGGGTCCGTCTGTACTATGTCCGTACAATTTTAAATATTAAATATTTTTTGTAACTCTTTCCACGTAAAAGTTCATAGTATAGTTACAAAACGAGCGACATATTATAATATATTATTATAAATACTATATGACAATTATTTTGAAACACTGAATTCGGCATTCTTATACAAAAGTCCCTTTGTAAGTATACTCATCGACTGACCCAGCAGGGATCACTTCTGGCTGGTTTATACCTACCAGTTGAACCCCCCACTGGGCACAGCAAAAACCGATGTGCCACTTTAATCTGGGCAACCTTATGGATGTCCAGTAGCGGCACATCACTAACCGTAAATGTCGAGATTCTGGGGTTCATGGGCAATTCGATAGGTCTAGTCTACTGTGGGAAGGTGACTGTTGGAGTTGGTGGGTTTGTAAGCCCTTATCTCAGAGGTTCCTGTTAACCTCAACAAGGGTGTGCCACCCCCTGCCTACTTTGACTCGAGAGGCTGGTTCAGAGCTGGCCTCCCCTTCCTCCGGGATGACTTTGAGATGTAGTGCCCTAATTCTTCCTCATGGATCTCGATAGGAGGCGGCCCCTACCCCTAACCTTGCCCATCCTGAATATCCTATCACTCCGGAAGCAGCGCAAAGGTTCTTACAGGACTAAGTGCAATTTATAAGCTTCTTGTCCTAAGAGAAAAAAAAAAATACTCATCGACTGTAATTTTGGATGATAATATTTTATATTATCTATGATCTATTATGTAATTTATTCTATGAGTAATTGATATAGTTCAAAATATATTGCATATTTTATATAACATATTTTCAGTAATTGGTGTGCTATTGGGGAGGCGGGGTATTTGACACCTTAAAAATAAATATGACATCAAAAAATAAAAAAAGACATTTTTCCCTCTCTATAAATCAGGCAGAGGTGCCGGGGGTGACACATCAGGTGTTAGGCCTCGGCGAGCAATCTACAGCCCATACATATTCAGTTCACCGTGTTTTGACTGCAGATTGGTTGTTCAAACACAGATTTAAATGAAATATTGGCAGCTGACATGAGTCGGGGGAGAGTTATTGCGTAGCGGCTTCCTTAACTTTACAATCTGAGGGACATCAATCTACACGTTACATATTGTAAACCGCCTCATTTAACCTGTAGGCAGGCATAAATAAAACTACCACATTATTATCTCCCTATTGGGTGATTATTTATGAAACCTTATCGTCCAAGGTTTGGTTTTGTGGAAATTCTTACGCTTCTAATTTTTTTTATTTTCACACATACAATGCTCTTTTGTCGGTCCTGTTTTACGCTTAATGGATCTATTGAGCAGGGTGTGCACTCCTGTGGATCCGTTCTTTTTTCTGATGTCTAATAATGTTAATTAGGACCTATCTAAGCGTTCCTGGATGGGATATCGATAAGGGATAAGCGGCCATTTTTATGATTCCTATTGTGAAGGGAATCTACAATTCTACAAGATTTCTTTTTAAAATAACTTCTTGATTTTATAATCAATTATTGTAAATAATATTGAATTTTTAATCGATATATTGTGGAATAATATAAGTGAAATAGTTGAATATTCAGTAAGCAATGTTAATTTTCTTAGGAACATTCAACGTTGATGGGACATTGTGCCGTTTATCGGCATTATTTATATACATTTCTTATTTTTAATCTTACATTTTTCTTTACAAATATACCCACACCATAGTATTCATTTCAAATCAATCTTCACAGCCCCGGCCTAACTAATGCCTTCCAATTATTAAAGATCACACTATCTATCACCATAATTAAACAACAATAGATTCCCACAATCCCACTAGAAGCGCCTTTAAGAGCTTATCAAGAAAAATCGGCAATTCCTGTTCCGCCATCCATGGACTCAGCACGCTCGCTCAATTACCGCTAACAGCCTTGGCGGTTTTTATTTTGTTTGTATATTTGAATTTATATATTGATCTTTTTAAACAATTAATTACAACGCGTGTGTTTTTAGTCATCACTACATCGTCTTGCTCTACAAAGAAAGAGTGCACCCTCCGCCACTTCCAGTCTCAACGAAGGTTAGTGTTTCTCACGCCAAAATTTTAGTTTTTAATCATTTTTACAGTCCACTACTCTTAAATACTTCAAAGACATACAATTACAATATATCATACAATTGTTCTTATACGTTGTACAATTAAACGTTGGATCCTCATTATCAAATTGAATTGTTGAGAAATAATCTAGAATTGGCATTAGTTGGATATAATTAGTTATAAAATCTTCTATAATTTAATTTTGTATATACATAAGTAGGTAGTAAACCACAACATGTGTCGTGTAAAGACTTCGCTGACGTTGCGTGCATAATTTAAAGTCAATGGCTGATTTCATCCTAGAGATAGCCTGCGGACAGATTCAAGTACATCATACAAAAAAGACATTTTAAATTCTCTGACTCAGAAGAGAAAAATTGTTTCAGCCTATTGAGGCTTTATTGACTCTCAATGAAATGCCATGGATGGACATGTATGATTGTATAAATTATCCTTGCTGTGAAAAAATCAAACTTGATGCAAAACTCTTGCCTACACGCAAGGTTGGAGTAAACCACACTGCTAAAATAAAAAGTGTTTAGCTGGGGTTGCATGCAAGGTTTTAACATGTCCTGCAGATAGGCATATATAATATAGAATATACATTTTTACTTCCCCGACATATAAAACAGAGTGTTTTTTAGCCTAATGAGTTATAGGCTTCAATAATGCTAAAAATGAAATGATGCTACGCTTCGTCTATATAAAAAAGCAATTTTTGGCTAATTTAATGTCTACAGTTGAAATCTATCTCTGCAGTGTTAAAATAATAAAAGTTTCAGTGACGTACACAAAGTTACTACAACACAAGAGTACGCTAAAATCAAATCTTGTCAATCACTTTTAAAGTTAATTTTCTACTCTATTATTTTCCAGTTTCTGAATGAATGAGCTATATGTATTAATACGTCACATGTTAAAATCTTATATGATTGTAGTCTGCTTATTCACTAATTTATTTATTCTGCTATTGTCTGTTTTCCGTTACGGTTACCCATAGGACCAATATATTTGCTAATGCTCAGCCACATCCCATGGAGTGACATGCACTATTTCGAACTCAGTGTTTCCCCTATATAAATTACGCTTCATGCAAAATATGAAGTCTAGATCATTTCGTACACGAGAATTCATGCGAGCAGATAGACTGATGACAGTCAGACAGACAAATTACATTTTTCCAGATTCTCGAGTGATAGGTTCCGAAATCCTCATCCAACCACTGTATGTGTTGTATGTATCGGTTTCCTAACAAATTATACAAAATATAATCACTATAGGTAATAATTCATTTTTGCTAGATTATTGTAAAGATAATTTAAACATCACAATAACACCTCAAATTAGTTAACACTTCAAACAAAACCCGCTTAAAATAATAAAAACTATTCATTGCAAAAATAAACATACAATTTTTAAATTTTTATTTGTAATTTATACTAGTACACCATAATTAATATTGTACTAAAATAATTAGTGTTTTTGGAAATTTAGAGTGAGTAGATATAAACAGTTTATGAAGTAATATTTTAAGAGAAGTGTTATATAATACTCATTTTCTGTTTTATTGTGGAAATTTGTAGTTAGATATAGTACTGTATGAAAGACACTTATTCCTATTCCTTTTCATAAAGCCCCATTCAAATTGTTACTCTTTAAGTGAACATTAACTTTTTACATGCAATTTATGACTAATTTAATGAAATAAATTAATGAATAAAAGCTAATTCGGTTCATTAAAAATACACCTTAAATCTCACCTGCAGCGTTTAGTACCTAATGAAATTACATGTTGTTTCTCGTCCGTGTCTTTTTAATTACGAAACAAGTACAACTTCACGTTGATTCGTTGTATTGAGGCTAGTAGTACAAAGATTATAAAGATTAAAACACAAAAAACTATTTTGAATATTCCATTCGTTAAATTAGCAGTGTAATTTTCAAACGTTGAAAACACATAAAAGTAGGCGTTGCAGTGGAATTTTTAATTGCCGCCTAATCAAAGTACAAGGTAAGAAACAAACCAGCGATGTCGTTGAAAAAACAGAGTAGTAAATATCACTACTAATTGTTGTATTTGTGAGGCGGACTCGTTAATGTCCTTGTCCCCCCACGTGGAGCGGTCTCAGGGCGACCTCATATATTAGATAAATAAATTAATTCATTTTTCAACACACTAATACATTTTCCATTGCGAAATAACTTCGGGCCACCGCACTCATCTGCTTAAGAAACATTGGAGTTCATAAAATATGTAAATAAGTTCATTAGAGAATGCTTCAGCACTAATTTGTTTCGTTCGGTTTTGGTTAACGCGAAACGAAAGTGTGGCCAAGTCACGGCAACCGTTAAGTAATATTTCAAGAAGAATTTTGATGGATAGGGCACAAATTTGATAACTAGCCTGTATTTAAGTAAAAACAATTCATTTTTGTTAATAAGTAAACATGTTAATGTAGAAAAGCAAAATTTCAGAAATTCATATGAACAGTTACTGAAACATCGAGTACTGTAATGATAATAACTTTACGAGTGATGTCTTTCACCAACAATCGATTGTTTTGTAATTGTAAACTTAGTATATTTTTAATTACATAGTACATAGCATATTATATAATTACATAGTATATTGTAATTGTTTAGTTTAAACATAGCTTGTGTTTAAATTTAGCTGTTAGAGTAGTGTGTATTATCATGTAATTTGTAGACCTCCTCAGTCTAAGATAGTAGCCTATGACAAATTTGATTTTTTTCTCTTAGGACAAGAGTCTGAGAAATCTCTCATTGCACTTACTCGTAAAAGGACCTTTCTTGCGCTTTCATCCAGAGTGAAGGGATATTTAAAATGCGTAAGATTCGGAGTAGGATCCGCACTAATGTGACCTTGGAAAAAGGAAGGCCAGCTCTGTGCCAGTCAAAGCGGGCAGGGGTAGCAATATATACTCAGGTTAACTGCCGTTAACACTTGGGAGTCCCAGGAACTCCAACAATGATCCTCTGCAATAGGTTCTGGCCATCTGCAGATAGTCCAGATTTACGTGACACATAATTTTCACTATCCCCAGTGTACATTAAAATTGGGAGATATAAACCAGTCAGGCGTGAACCCTCTTGAAGTTTTGACAGATTTAACTTAATATTGGTAGTGTGTAATAAAACGTACATATACTAATCAGCGATTTCGGAAATTTGAGTGAGGTTAGAGGAAAAGTAATTTATTAAAAAATCACAACGCTTTGTTGAAACATTACATCTTTTAGTCATAAGATCGTGAGCAATTACTCCTCTGAATCTTTTTGCGAACTCGAAAAGAATAGAATGATACATAAATCTCTCTGGATCAGTTTTTACAGCGCCATCCTATACACGGCCAGACCTATAAACTATAATTGGCGGGACATATTGGGATTTATGTTCTCCAGTCCTCATTACAGGATTCAGTGACAAGTCTGGGTTCGGATCATCTGTGATTATGATGTTTCTGAGAATCTATCTCGGAATGAGATACCTTGACAAGCAAGGCCGGATCTTATAGCACATTGACGAGTTCATCTCGTCATAGCCTATTGTTTTTAATATCACGTGGAGAAAGTTATAATAATGTCTTAAAGTAAAAATTTGGTATCTTAGGCAGTATTTAGTGATTGCTATCTTCGAAGATAAATTTGAGTGCAGAGAGAAGACTATAGTAGAACCGCGCCGTGCCGTGTTGTGACAAATATGCGTTATCGCTAGGGCGCAACTTGATTCACATTGCGAACTGTAAAGTAAGAAATTAGCAAGCGTAGTAAAAAGTAAAGATACGCATTTTGCTGATATAAAACTTTCAATGTCATCATTCAAATGAAAACACAAAACATATAATATTGTACTTGTGCTTACAGGCTTAAGTTGATAGTTGATATTATACAAGAAAGAATGAGCTTTCTCAGTACTGAATGCGATAAATTCTTTGATCAAGAATTACTAAGATAATATTTATAATAACACAAAGTGATAATATCACATATATTTATGATCTTAAGTCGTGTACGGAGAGTTTAAAAACTAAAATGCCATATACCTGAATGAAAAGGGTCTGAGGTGGAAAAATATTTTATTCCGATAAAATTCTAGTGCACAGCGTGAGTTACACGATAGAGTGCCAGACTGAATGACCACCTGTAACTGACAAATATTTTAAACGTTGTTAATAGAATACCTAACTGAGGGTGCATGTAACACGATCGGTGAGCTTTTTAATTAAAAAGTTGAATTTGTGGAAACATAACTTTTTAATAGTAAAATATAATTTTACTACTTTTTAATATAAAGAATTCTATACTGAGAAATGTATTGTTAGCCATACTGCAAGACTATGATACAAACAATCTTGGAATTTAAATATTTAAAACCTGTTAAACCCGACGTTTGACAACACTTGTATCAATGACAAATAGAATATTTTTAGTATGCTCTAACGTATGGTGACGTTCAGTGGCATGGTCGTATTATCTTATACAGCAAATCCATAACCAAACAATTTTAAAATTAAGTGTTAGGTCACTTTTTAAACGGATGACTTTGGAAAATGTAAACATAAAATACATTTTCAAATACTCCTTGGATACTACTGGAATAACCATCTTATTCACTAATTGTTCAAACCTTATTTAATGCTATCTTCTTTATTGGAATTTGATTCACTTGAATAGATTTAGCATTATATAGTGATTATTCAAATCAATTTGTTTGAAGGAAATAAATAACACGCTACTTTAATGTTTGGCGAATATGTTTTACACAGAAGATTAAGTGAAAAGTAAGATATGCTGCGCCTTACTTTATAGACTGACAGACCAATATTTTTGCTGTATATTTTCAATAAATAAAAAGATCTTTAAACCAATAGCAAAAAAGTTTATCTAATTCTTTAGTTGTAATAAATTATCAGTATTAAAAATGTTTATAAATCCTCTTAGGTGCTAAATAGTAAAACGGAGTACTAATTTCGTTCTCAAATAATTCTTGACATGTTTATTCAATATATTTATCGTTCTCGAGTTATGATAAAGCCATCGATTGTTATCCTGCTATAGAAAGTATAAAACAGAAATATATGAATAATTTTTCAGTATTATATAATTAGTTTTAAAGATTTCAAATATTAAATTTTCGGTAAATAGGTCTGTTAAAATGAGCTGTATAAACCTGTGCATAGCTGGGGCTAACTCTGATGTAGTTGAGAGTGCCCACTTTTATAATAAAACCATGAAATATTTGTATTGTGTATACAGGGTGTTCAGAAAAATGTGCCATAAACTTTTGTGGCTATAGTACTCATGATTTTCACTAAAAATGTCCCTAATATATATATAGCCGCGGGCAACTGCTAGTATATATATATATATATATATATATATATATATGTATATATATATATATATATATATATATATATATATATATATATATATATATATATATATATATAAACTAATTTTACAGGTATTTGGTCTTCCGATCATATGTTAGTTTGCTTATTTAAACGCATATGTGACAGATACGGCCAAATACAAAATAATAGAATCGGAAAAAGTAAGCGCTCTGTGGTGTAATGGTAGCACATTCACCCGGCAAGTGAGAGATCCGGGTTCGACTCCCGGCGGAGCAAGTACTTTTTGCGATTCAATGTTTATTGAAATTAAATAAGGCAATTGCCATTTATACAATTTAATGTAAATAAAAGTCGTTTGACAGGTATTTGGTCTTCCGATCATATGTTAGTTTGCTTATTTAAACGCATATGTGACAGATACGGCCAAATACAAAATAATAGAATCGGAAAAAGGAAGCGCTCTGTGGTGTAATGGTAGCACATTCACCCGGCAAGTGAGAGATCCGGGTTCGACTCCCGGCGGAGCAAGTACTTTTTGCGATTCAATGTTTATTGAAATTAAATAAGGCTATTGCCATTTATACAATTTAATGTAAATAAAAGTCGTTTGACAGGTATTTGGTCTTCCGATCATATGTTAGTTTGCTTATTTAAACGCATATGTGACAGATACGGCCAAATACAAAATAATAGAATCGGAAAAAGGAAGCGCTCTGTGGTGTAATGGTAGCACATTCACCCGGCAAGTGAGAGATCCGGGTTCGACTCCCGGCGGAGCAAATACTTTTTGCGGTTCAATGTTTATTGAAATCATATATATATATATATATATATATATATATATATATATATATATATATGTATGGTAAACTAATTAGGTTATAAAGAATCAAATTCGGTCTGTTAAAATTAATTTTCTGTCTAAGATATTTCCAGTATTATTTAGGAGTGTGCCTTCAAGAAAATGTATCAAAGAAACCCAATTTCGATCATAAAGTGTCTTCTTTCGGCTCTTTTCATTTACCTTCGATGTAACCAAATTCGATAACCTTATGTGCAAACATTCACGGATTTGTACAATGAGGTCGTTTTCATAATAGCGTTTAATAGTATTTTCATTGCATAGATAGTTTATTGATCATTGGTGCAATCTGAATTTAAAATTAGGCAATGACGTCTTCTATGCAACCTGCATTACACTACTGATCAAGCACTTCACAATAAAAATTTTCTAAATTTTAAATGTAAACAAATGTTTCTGCCTCTTTGATGAACTTCAGCTGAAAGTGTTAACAGCTGTTAAGTATCATTTCGCTTTGTATTACGTGTCGTAGCGCAGTCTGTCGGATCCAATTTAAAACACTCCAACATCAACAACAATTTATAATTAAAAAATTAATTTAATAACTATTTAAATTGGACCAAATTGTGAATCTAAACCATTCTCGAACTCACAACTGAAAACACACACAAAATTTCATCAAAATCGGTCCAATAGTTTCTGAGTCTGTAAAGGATACACACAAACATTCATATATACCAATATATTATGTTAACAGCTTTGATTCAAAATCATGAGTAGTTACAGAAATTTGTAACATCCCTTTCTGAGTACCCTGTATGTGAGTACAATGGAGCAATAAAAATTTGATTTGTTTCACTTATAATTGTAATGAATTATGTTGGTAATACTTAAATTATACCACTTCAAGTACTTGCAATGTCAGATTGTTGATACGTCTTTATCTCCGCTTGATTTATCGCTTCCAGCAAACATTACAACTGATGACTGAGGTATGGAGAGGTGGCACCGTATATCATTTTGTGCTAATTATCATACAAGATGATACTGATCAAAAGAAGCCGCCGCCATTAACGAGCAATTTGCAGCTTGTCCAAAGATTTATCGAAATTTTATGGACAGTTAAATTGTGAACTGATTGAGCTAAAATGTGCAAATGATGATTACACCTCATTTCGTTATTTTTGACAAAATGGTATACCTAATGAATTTTAGCACTTAAGAAGATTGCCGTATTGATGACTAGAAAATGAATTTCATAAAATATATTCACGCTATTGTTTTTAAATACTGTACTTGTAAATTAGGCTTTCGAAAAAAGCCATTGTGTTGATAGTAAAAAAAACTTCTCAGAACACAAAAACGAGGGTTTTTAACAACTTATATTTTACGAAGAAAAATTAAGAAAAGGAAAGGTTTATTTTATTCAGCAGGTTCTTTATTGAGTAAGTTTCTATTTAGTATTTTTATTTAATTATTTAATTTTAAAACCTCAGAAAACTTTACTCATTGATAATACTGGAAAATCTTCCATCGTTACAGTCACAATCCCGAAAGATACTTATCCTACAGGATCGTGTTTTTCTCTGCTACAGCGGTATAATACCGTTTTTAGGGGGGGGGGGGCTAACTGTATGTACGAGGTTTCAGGTCCAATGTAAAAATGCTTTAAAGGTTTTATATTTTTTATTGTCATATTTAAATTTTCACACAGCCCTTTTTCCTTAATTATCTTAGACGAATTTTACTTATCTCCTAGTCAAACTTGGGTGTAAAAGTTTTAAAAAGCACAAATTTGAATTTAAAATTTTTTGTAAATATATTGTTTTTATTAAAGTTTAAAAAAATGTATTTAGCATGCAGAACAAATGCACATTTATTTCCACTTAACCACTTAGCTTAAATAGCTCTCAGATAACAATTCGAACTTAAAAATAGTTGGTAAGGAGAATTGTGGGCATTGATCTCTCAAACTTACAAGGGGCTTATGTTGAGGTAAAACGTTTATAAAAAAAAATAATTTAATTAATATTGAAATAAAGCTTTGAAAAAATATGTTTTATTCTTTTACATCAGTTTCTTATTCGCCGTAATCACAGTCTTTTACGTGGATAGACGAACTACTAATCAACCATTTTTAATTAAAGTAAAATAACAGAGAAGTTACAAAACGTAATATTAAATGTAATAGCAAAGCTATAACGAGCCTTTGTAGGCTACTATCACACTTAAAGCTAGTAAGTTACATGCGGTAATATCGCCAATACAAATTTTAAAAAATGGATAGGCAGTAGCTGAATTGTGAACTGACCAACAGAAGCGATTACTTCTTATAAAGGACTGTGAATATATATATATATTATGTATATATAATATATACATATAATATTATATATATTGTGGTTGCGCCATATATATATATATATATATATATATATATATATATATATATACAGTATATATATATATCTTGAAAAAAATTGGTTTCCTAATTATTAAATAGCCATTTTTTATATTTTAAAATAATATTAGATACTCAATTATTTAACATACAAAAGTTTTCTATTTTCTATTAGTTTATAAACATTTTTGTAATTTTTTAAATTTTCATATATTACAATGATTAGTGACTTCTAATATTAAAGTAATAAATAATATTTATACATTTTCATTATTATCGTTTATATTTGTTTCAACAATTTGGTCAGTATCGTTCTATAATCTTGTATTTCCGAAATAACCACTTAAATTTCATTGTCATTATTTCCAACAACAAAATTATGGGTTTATAATAACAGAAATAAAAAATAAAATTTCTGCAAAAAATCCTACTAAAAACCTTGTAAACACAGCATCTATTATTGCTCCATACCCAGTTGTACCTATGGTTTTATAGTTTGAAATCTTTACATTTAATTAATTAATGGTTTTTACGTTTCTTCACCAAAATTTGTATTAAAAAACATTTTTCGTAATTTATTTTTTAAATGAATGTAAGATAAGGCTCAATCTAGCTGAGGGAATTTTATCTTTGTAATCAACAGAAAGATTAATTTTCCTCCAAGATTAAACCACACGACGGCTTTCATAGCTGTAAACGATGTAATCAATTTATTTTTTCATTCTTTTTAAAATCTCTTGTCAGAACGTAGTAGTGAACTGTAATAGGGATTAATATTAACCGTGCTGAAATCCAATTTAGAATCCGATGAGCTTTAAATACAGCTATTAAATTATGAAGTAAGTCAATCTATTTTAAGTCGGATTCATTAATACATTAATTGGCAGTCTGTAGGTTTATTTTTAAACCAGTATTTTACTATGTATTTTTGTCCTTTTGCAGCATTGGAAGTTTCTTAGTGTATATAGCGGCTAATAACAGATTATGAATTGATTTTTTACATTTTTTCAGCTTTTAAATTGGAGCTTAAGTAACCTAACCTGATAAGTTCCATAACCAACGAAAGTTGCAGAAGCAGGAATAGATCTATACGAACAGTTAGAAAATAAATCATTGTAAAACACTATTATATTAAAAAAGCGTTTCGTCATTTTACTTATCATAAATAACTTTGTATGCTATTGTAGTTTATATTTCCTTCTTAATATCTCCTCAAAGATTTTTCATTAACGTAAACTTTTGTTACTTCAGATCAGATATTTATGTAACTGTTTTTTCACGTTACAGTAAAGCTGTCATTCTGCTTTGAAAGCATGTGCAAAACATATACCCATACCCCGCCAAAAGAACTAGTCACGTCTAGAAGGAGCGACAGTAAACTCTGACTAGAACGGCTGGATAACCACTGAACGTAGAAACGCCCCCCTGACATCAAAATGGCCGTGATAGTCTCGCCCCTAGCGGCTACAGAGCGAACAAGCGTGACGATACGTCCTATGACGCGAAACGAAAGTTTATCTCCTATGCAAAACATACATCCATAGCCGGCCAAAAGAAGTAGTTCACTTTAAAAACACGACATTCATAAAGCGTAACAATTCGTGGCGAGATTTTGAAACGCGTTAAGCTTCAAAATATATTGTTTTATTGCGGTCAATCAAAGGTAGGGTATTTTATTACAAGCTCCTTAATTGACATAGGATAGAATTCATTATAGAGTCGAATGATCCCGGGATTCTAAATTCTTAAATAAATAAGTGTGGTTGCGGCGGGTACCACATATTTAGAGATAACACCCGAAATGGCCTGCAGTAAACCCATTTCCCAATCCATTCCGACATTTTCTGTAAATGAGCGAGGTTGAATGGGGCGGTGCCGGGGGCAGAAGCGGCGGTCCGGAATTGTGTTTTATGTCCAGCTATAAAAAGTGTCGCAGCTAAGGACCGCTGATGAACCGAATTAAGTCATCCACTCGGGGCGAGTCCGGAGGCACACGATTGGTAGGATGCAGGTTTATACTCTGCAATTGTGGGCAGGTCTTTTGATGTTTTACAGTTCATTGGGCTATTATAAACAAATTGCAGGTTGGATTTTACCGCTGTACCCCGTAACGATTACAAGTTAATTGCTATTACAAATCTTAGCAGAATTCGTTTAATTGTTTTGGGATCAATTTCCCGTCATTAGCTCTTGAGGTTAGGAGATAATGACTGTTATCAGTGGAATCTGAGGACTGCCTATTTTTAGTGGCCTAGGAGATTGTGAAAAGTGAGGATCGTAAGCCAAGAATATCGCTGGAAGGACTCAAGTTTTGAGGACACAAATGATGATGATTTGTTCAGGACAGAAAAAATTTGTTAAATATTTTATACTGTTTCGATCAAATTTACCACACATACCAAGATATCTAAGCTAGTGCCTGCCCTAAACCGCCGAATTTGAGTTTATAGTTTAGTAAATTAAAAGAAAGTTAAAAGTTGAATATTTGTATCAATGTGTTCTATTTACTTTTTCAAGTGGTCCTCACCGACAAGTTTTGTAGAACTTGGTGAGGCCAAGACTATGTAAAACAACTGTTTATAAATAAAATAAAATAAATAAAAATACAAACCAGGGAGAACCAACATAAGGAATCATCCATCTAATAACAGGTCGATTAACATATAAAATATAAATGACAGCCACTCATAGGCCTGGAAAATGTCATTTCTGTATGTCTTTTCGCACGATATCTCGAAGACGAACTGGGCTCTAGACGATAATTTGCATGAAGCTTCATTTGTATAAAAGCAATAGTGAGTGTGATAATGATGAATGTAATTCCTTGGGAATTTGACATATTTTTACATCGGTCTTATGGGTAACATGATGATTTCGATATACCATTAATAACATGATAAATAAATTCGTAAACAAGCCAAATACAGTAATATGAGACCTAAACATGTGACCTATTAACACGTTATTTATGCATGCAATAACAGATTTAATAGAGTGGAGAGTCCATATTAGATTTTGATGATCGGGTCTAATTTCGCTGCATTCTTACGTTATTTACGTCAACATAAATGTTATTATTTAAACGCTGCTATGAAACCTAACACAATGATAAAAAATATGGATGTATTATGTGGTAAAATATCTCGGGAAATATCTCAAGAGAGATCATCTCCAGACTTTAAATTTTCCTTACCACTACATTTCTTTATTGACAAGAGTGAGTTTTATGATGTAACTTGGCTGAGCGTTATTGAACTTTATCACTCGGTAGGCTGACATAACTTTTTTTTGTCTAGGTGACAATATTTTTCTGCATTATGTCTATCTGCCTGTCTGTCACCTCCAGAATTAAGTGAGATATAGAAAATGTACATGCAAATTGAAGGCTGCTACACAACACGTGGAAAACCTTACTGTGATATGTAAGAAAAAAGAAAACTACAACGACGATACGCCCTAAGGGTAGTGCGTGGAAGCCGGTATCTGCAGTGATTGTTTATTAACATTTAGGGTAAAACCTAAAGACCTACAGATAGCTAGGGAGTCTCAAGCCCTACTGAGCGTTGATGAAAGGAAAAAGCTCTGCCTACCTGTATTTTAATGGGTGAAGTCTATATGGGTGAAGGTTTAGGACTATAAAGTATTATTAATTTCGGGTCTTTTTTGTTTAAGGGCCAGCACCTTACAAACATACTATACCTGACTGACAGTGCATCTAATCGTTTTTTTGGTGTTATTAGTTCGTAGGGCAGTAGTCCAGGTACTAGTATAAACTCGTCTTATCTTATCAGTGGTAAAAGCGCGCCGCTTATCTTTTGCCTGTAATGAAACCTGCGTTAGTTCTGTCTGAGTTTTGTGTGTGTCAATAAAGCGTGGTGAGTTGATCTGGGCTTGGACTTTGCAAGCTCAAGTTAATTTTTTTCTAAAAGAGCAAACAGCGCAAAGCGCTGCGCAGCGGGCAAGCATTGCGTGATCTGAGTTTTGAATAGGCAAGCTAGGGTCTTTTGTGCTGGCCCTTAAACGAAAAAGACCCTTAATTTCAGAATGGGTTGAGAGGAATACTTAGGAAAGAAAGATTATAGACGTTGTTAGCTTGATTAAAATCTAGAAAAGTCGTCTAACAATGTTTCAGGTCCTAATTATTGGTCTAAAATATGATAGGTCTGGGTAATGTCCACATCTCATTGAAAGATTGTTTTGGCGGTACGAGCTTTTAAAAACAATATCCTACAATTTTAAACACTTCAATATTAATATTCTTACTGTATGTCAGGTAGTGAAATTAATCTATCTATCTATCTCTTAATATTATAAATGCGAAAATGTTTAGTGTGTCTCTTTCACTAAAAAAAGTGTGGACTTAGAATTTATAATTCCACCACACTGACCTAATATACTTCAAGTGTTTTACTGAAACCACTGGAGCTATTCTATTAAATATCTTGGAATGTTGCAGACAGTTCTTTATTGGTGCTTTTAAAAACTGTTTCGCTCTCCAACTTTTGGGGCTCAAAATATTGCTATTTACACAGTCAAATTATTAAGAAATGGATCAGGAGATTTAATTTTTTTTTCCAGTGAACATAACTTGGCAAAGAAGTATTTGGTGTGTCATTTAAAAAGGATATAACTATAGGTGACTACCAGATTATATACAATACTGCGTTTTCCGGCTTTATAAAGCACAAGATCACAAACTTTATGATTCGTCTTGAAGTCTATAGTTAACTACTGTAGTTAAATTTGTAAGATTTTTGTAGAGGCTGTTCAAAGCTTTATTCTGATAGGTTTAGCATCATCAGTTTACAGTGGCAGTTCTATAGCTGTCCTGTTGCTGTCAAGCCTCCAGTTATATAGCTGTCGTGTTGCTGTCAAGCCTCTCAGTTCTATAGCTGTCGTGTTGCTGTCAAGCCTCCAGTTATATAGCTGTCGTGTTGCTGTCAAGCCTCTCAGTTCTATAGCTGTCGTGTTACTGTCAAGCCTCTCAGTTCTATAGCTGTCGTGTTGCTGTCAAGCCTCTCAGTTCTATAGCTGTCGTGTTGATGTCAAGCCTTCAGTTCTATAGCTGTCGTGTTGCTGTCAAGCCTCTCAGTTCTATAGCTGTCGTGTTGCTGTCAAGCCTCTCAGTTCTATAGCTGTCGTGTTGCTGTCAAGCCTCTCAGTTCTATAGCTGTCGTGTTGCTGTCAAGCCTCTCAGTTCTATAGCTGTCGTGTTGCTGTCAAGCCTTCAGTTCCATAGCTGTCGTGTTGATGTCAAGCCTTCAGTTATACCTCTCCATATTCTCTAGCTTAACACATTATTGCTGTTATTACTTAAGTACTTTGGATAAGGTAATAATTCAAAATGTTCTCTGACTAAAAACTTTAAACTAGTTTATATTATCCCTTTGCCTAAATGTTGTTGTTAGGTAAATTCTTTAAACTCGTTATACAATAATAAACTGTTTCTTAGTAAAAAGAAGCTCATATTAAAAATTGTAGATGAATTAGTAAATAGGATTAATAGAAGTATAAAAATGAAATTTACAGTAATACTATTTTTTACCAACTATACTATAGGATAATGTGAAGTAAGAAATGTTTTACATCAAAGCAAGAGATACAAAAAGTATAAAATAGTCTGTAAACAGACTGTACAAAAACCATACAAAACATCAATCATCATCTTTGCAATTTCTATTTTTACCGTTGGACGTTTGCTGGATATCTCAAAATGGCCCACATATTTCGCTACACACACGGCGCCCAACCGGGAGAAATCAGAACAATTTAGTGACGATATAAAACTGTTAACCTTTGGTCATTATCAAGTGTTGAAATATGACCTTTTATATGAGGACTGAAACAAATGAGGTGAATAATCTAAGATCTGTACCGGGCAGTATCTTGGCACGAATAAATGAGATGTTAATCAGTTCAAGGTTCGGCCGGTAGGCGGCGCGGCCAGTCGTATATCTGCAGTAATGATATCAGCATTTCAGCCGCGCTTATGTTAATGTGGAACCGAACACTGTGATAATACAAGGTCGACCCGAGTTGCGCCATCCACGGTCCAACGAGTACATTCTGTACTAGGAGAATTTCTATTTCGAAACAGATATTTACTTTTACTTTTCAAAAATAAAAAAAATTTAACAAAATAAAAGTATTTGATAAATCTGGCCATTCTTTCAACCGTTATATAACTCATGCGTAAAAATGTTTGGTTATCTTTAACATTTTTCAATTAAGAATAAAAAGTAACTTTGCATAATTCAAATGGTGTATTGAAATGTGACTACAACCGATTCATTATATAACTTAATTTTTTTTATAAATTCCATATGCGAAAAAAATGTATTTAAAGTATTTTTGAAATCTTTACAAATATTCATATTAAATTTGGAAAAAAATTGATGTATCAAGTCACAAAACTTAAAATTCGAAAGAAATAGAGAATCTAAAATATTACACACTGTTCAAAGTTAACCGTTTTTTATATTAAGCAATATGATTTTGTGTTAGGACATATTGTCTTAATATTATATACTTAAAACAAGCACACACTCACACAAAGACACAAATGTTTAATAGTATTTAGTAGTGTCTGTACTAAACAGCTACATTTAGCATTCCAATAAATATATTGAAATTAGAAGAATGAAATTTTGAAGTTTTTGTTAGCCTAATTTTAAACTTTATTTTGATGAATGTCAATGTGTTCGATATAAAAGTAAGATCTCGTAAGATGATCCCACAAAAACTTTATCCTTTAACCATTTTTTACTTCGAAAACTGCATTGAAGTGAAGTGTCTATGAGTATCCTTACCATTGAGGAACCTCAGTACCTCAGGGAAAGACTACTGTATCGGGATCAAGTGTCACAAAGGGCCTCTCGACATGGAGGAAATCTTCATCTTCCAAGAGTAAATTTAGAGCTCGGAAGGAAGAGTTTCTCTTATTTCGGACCAAAGGTGTACAATGACCTTCCTGATGGCCTAAAAGGTCTTGTAAATATTGTTAAATTTAAGAAAAGGGTTAAAGAAAGATTTTGTACATAGGAACTAGCATAATAAGTGATGTGTTTTAAATGTAAATATTCCTATTATATGATTAGCTCTGTTAAGTTTAGTCGTTAGAATGTTTGTGTAGTAACTTGAGTAATTCAGTAAAACAGTAATGTAACTGAGAAACGCTCCAATAAAAAGTATTTTTATTTTATTTTATTCAATTGACTGATAAAACTTACATTTAAATTATCCCGAATGTTATTAATATGTTTATTTTTAAATCGTTCTAATAACATTTGAGAATAGCCCGTTATATTTACCAAACCTTAATTACAAGAACGAATTTTGCAATGATGGATAGAAAACATAGGGAGACTGTACACCGCGGCTGGATAAACTCTCGAAGAGGGAGGTGTTGTTGCCTGGTTATTACTAAACATATTTTTACCAGTTTAATATATTGATTGAATGATTATTACTTATTACAGTACTTTTAATTTTTTATTTAGATTAATTTCCCATTAATACGGATATTAGTACACATGACATAAAATAACTGTTTTCATAATGTCATTTATTTTCTGCTTCATTAAGACATCGTATACATTGGGTACGATTCTTTGCATTTATCTATAATCACAACAGATTAAAATAATGTATAATTAATCAATGAATTGTTACTAAATTCATATAAAAATATAACCAACATTAACTAAAACATCCATCTACAAACGTAAACTTCCTGTTCTATGGTAGACTCTCTCGGTACGTTCTGAAATTCTAGAGACGATGTGAAATACACTGATTAAAGTCAACAGTGTTTTATTTTACCAGGCGATATTAGAGCTAAGAAGCCTTCTTTAACACTTAACCTGGGGACCAACAGCTCAGGGTTGACTTCCGAACCACCACCAACGGCCGGGCAGGCGGGCTGCTTGCAAGGACAGGATCGCTCAGCGGTCACCCATCCGAGCAGCAGCCACGCTCGACGTTGCTTGATTCGGTTACCTCGCGATAACCGCCATACCCACTACACTGAGTCTTTGGGTTGTAAGAAAAATCTATTTCCATTTTCTCAAAGTAAATACACGAGAATGTTTATGTTTTATGCCAGTCCACCATAGCAACTTAAAATCATAGAATACGATTTCTAAAAATATTTAAAATTAGGCATGAACACGCTTTTTTAGAATACGCAAACTATCATAATATACCTCAAAACATAATACCTCAAGGTAAAATATTAAAGCCGATAAGTTTTTAACATTATTAGATATTTTATAGTATATTTCTAAACATATAAATATTTCATATATAAATAAGAAATGTTATGAAATGTCCAGGAAAAACTATTTTTTTTTTAATTTCTACTGTGTACTAAACATATATGTTTAAGTTCATAGTTCAAAATTTAAATCTCGGAAGTCTAAACCCAAACATTTTGTAAATATAACAATTTTACCCATGAAAAGGTTGCCCGAATAATGATTTAAACTTAAAAACATGCTTATGAATGTAAAGTTTAGCTCAAGTTCACCTTCCACTGCGGCGTCTGGAAACTGCCTCATTGAGTCTGGTGCGACGCGCGACGTTCGCCTGAAGTGGTTGAAAAAGACTACGTCTTGGTATACATTAAATAAACCTGTCTCATCATAGCTACGTTGTGTGTAAAAAATAATGCTGTATATTTTTTATACTTTCACAATTTTTATTTTTAAACTGAAATTATTTGTTTAATTTCAAAAACTGGTTTTTATTTACTGTTTTAAGCCATTTTTAACGTCAATCCTAATATAAATTCGACTAACAGGTATAATAATCAGACTTTGACTTAATCAAATTTCAATAATACCATCAAGTAATATTTATAATACGTTTATAATACTGAAATATCTCTATTCCATCATTTTAAAAGTATAATTACCAGTAACCAGTAAGTGTTGATCGCTTGGGCTTATGTAGTGAGCAGCTACAAGAAGAAAGAACTTGACGGGGAAAAAGTTCATTACTTATATTTATATTATTTCATATGCGTGTAATATTACTATAAAAGATTACTCCAAAAGAACGGTGCAAAAATAAGGTTAATTTATTTTTGCATGAAGAATCACAAATAATCAAAACTAGGCAAGAACAAGTTTTTACAGTAAGTTTTAGTGTATATTACCAAAACAATCACAACAAACGTTCGATATGTGTGCCATTATAATTCTATGCAAATATGCAGGCGATAGTCCAACACCGCCCACAAAGTCTACAGCTTTTCCTATGTTATGGATTGTATTGCTTCTGTTATGTATTAATTCATGCAAACAGAAGAACAAGCTGTTTAGTTTTGCACTATTCTTCAATGCCACTTTGAAGAGCAACCAACGGCGTCGTGTTAGCGAGCGTTTGTAATATGTATTAACATTTGATTAATATACACATTTTAATACTAACTAGCATAAAAATTAATTTATGCAGTTTTCATGGTTCAGTGACTCTTCAAAGGTCTGCAAATAATTTACCTTATTTTTGTACCATTTTTTTAACACATTAATTTAACATATTGCTCTACTATTTCACAAAATTGAAATAAACGGTACAATGTGATCTACATATATGAATTTACGTTATTTATGCCCTAGAAATAATTGTTTACCGCTTGCATTTGTGTTTTGTAGATAATTTAATCGATTCTTTTATATCGGTATAGCTTAAATTTGTTTGTCGACTATAATAGCAACGAATTATGATTATGATTGGTGGATATGTATGTGGTATTTACATTGTTTCAGCAAAGATGGAAATCAATTAATTTTATTATTTCATTCATCATGATTTTGTTGCAAACAAAATAATTATACAAGAATGTACACTAAATTATTCTGCCTTTGTCTTAGAAAGGCCAGACCTGCCTCAGAAAACATTTTATTAACGATCCTATTAGTCCTATTAATGGTTTTACCACCTGATTTGATATTTTTTTTTAAGTTAGGAAGCTCAGTGGCAATTTTGCTAGTGTTACTGAATGAGTAAGTTTAAACTAAATACTATATTATATTGGCAGGTTCTAAAATAATGATAGGGCCTTTCTTGTCAAAATGTACTCTATGATTGATATTCTACTTGAATAATAATAAATAATGTTTTCTTATGAAATGTTAATTTTATTTATAAACCCTCTCATTTCTTTTTCAAAGTGGGTTAAAAGGAAAGAATGGTATAGTAGCTCATTAATTATTTTTATATTTTATTTTCATTAATGACAAATTTATTGTAATACTTTGTTGCAGGCCTAGTCAATGAGTACCATATGCGGTACTCACAAACATAATGACTATTTTTGTCTGATAACTCGTAAAAGTTCAATTTATACGTTTATAAAATCAAAAAATACGATGTATTTTTTTCTCCTCCAAAAAATGCGTGGCCTCAGGGAGCCGATCAAGAATTTCTAGGTGACAGTCAGGCCTCGGGTGAGAGTACCATATTTGGTACTCGCGGCGGTCAACCTGTTACAGCGTGGCACATGATTAACATTACGATGGATTATTACCAAACATACAACCTGTATTTACCAATATCTACAAACTGTGCTTTTTTACAGAAAAATTAAAATACCGTACTAATTGACCCACTCGTGTATAATTGGTTAATTTTGTCCCGTTTAAATTAAATAACTTGGCCTTTTATAAAAACAAGAGATCACAATTATTTTTTTAAGTGGTTTGATTTATTGCGTAACATAATTTATTATTTGTTTTTTTTGTGTATTCAAAACATGCATTTTCGTTACACGCATTGCGCTTACAGAAATGTTTCTTAGTGATCAGTTGTCATTTTGAGAATAAATTTAAATTGTATATACTAGTTTTAGCTTTGCTTTTGGTACAGTGAATTAGTTTTGTTTTCTATAAAATAAAATAAAAGATACAAGGCAATAATATGACGAGCGAAATGGAGACAAACTCTTTGTAGAGGCTGAACTTAGATCTAAGCATATAATTTGAACTAAACACTGTAGTTCCATTTTCTAAATCAGTATTGATTACTATGAATGCTCATGAGAACATACTATTTGTAAAGATTTAACTTACTTCAAAACTTGATTTCAGGTATCCTAAAAAATTTGGATTTTATGTGTTTGAAATCAAACAAAAAATAAAACTGTCAGTTATTTATGTTACTTGTGATAATGACATATGTTCTTAATATACCTGTTATCTTTTACAACAATTACTTAAGAGCCAATAATGACATTCTGCTCATTTAAACCGCTATTGCACTTATAGAAAGAGGCCGACAAAGAAAGAAATACCCGTTTTTATACTCTGCACTCTCCATCCAGGGTATTACTCATCGACTAATGGAAGAAGGGTCACGCGAGGATCAGCGAGCGCGGGCTGAGGTGGGCGCCTCAGCAGCGGTCAGCACCGAGGCGGGCGCCAGCGCCACGCCACCGGTTACCGGTCAGCACTACCGCGGTGCTGCCGTTCTCTTTTTACCCGTCAAGGGTAGAAATTGCAGTGATTAACGACTTAGTGGGCGGCAGTGCCTCGGGAGCGGTTTATTGGAATGGAATGATTTAAAGAGGTGTCTGTTTACGGCTGGGGTAATTACCTCGCCAGATCCCGTCATTAGAGGGGACCCGGGCCCCTACACCGCAGTGGCCGCGACCGAGGGCCGCTGATCCAGTCTATGTTAATGTGTCCGACACTGATAACAGACAAGTCTGATTACCTGTTTGTGTAAAATATTACAAGCCATGTGCTGCATAGTGAGCAATATCAACATGTGCACAATGTTTTAGTGCAGTGTCCAAGTATCAGGTTGGATTACTTACTGGACAGGGTGGCCAAAGCAAAATCGAATCAATTCAATTGCATAAGAATCATCATAATTTGTCAACTTCAAGACACTCTCGGCTCCTATGAGAAAGATTGATCGAATTATCATCAGCAAACTGTTTATAATACTGTTGGTATTAAGTACTGATAACGATATGTTATGTTGTTAATAACCCTTCCACTCCCTCACCCCCTCCCTCTTCAAATTTAGAATTTAATTTAAAATAAAAGCACTTGGAAGTGAGAACTAATTTAATTAGCATTATGAAATATAATTTTGTGTGTGTTTGTTATTGGGAAAAATATGTGTTTTGGTTATTTTTGCGTACTCCATCATGGTTTTCCTATAAAAAAAAATTTAAAATTAAATTATTAATAGTAATTATCCTTTCGTAATTTCCAATTTCTTGTGTTAAAAATATTCAATACTCGTCCTACTTGAGTGTTTAGAAGTTTTGTTCAGAAGGCAAGTGATACTCTTGTTTCCCTTTATCGTTTAAACTTCCTTATCTTTAGTTAAAACAAAGTAATAGTATATTTGATATCTTTAAAAGATATATGCCCCTTGTGAAATTAAAGGCATTTAAAGCAGGCATTATAGGCCATTTTGTAATTAGGCCCAAATAAAAACGCCTGGTCATAACAATGTTAAATTTTTACCATTTGTACATTAGTTATTCCTTAGAGGACTGACGTTTATTTTATTTAATAAAAATTAACTTCATTAAGAATCGAAATATATTTTTAACTAAGCAATTTTCTTAAAATATCATCATAAACGATTAAAGAATACCTAATTCCTACAGCTACATACTGTAGCAATTTTCACATAAAATTGCTTAAATTCGCTAGTTTAAATGCCCCTAATTTCAAATGCCAATAGTCCTTTTGTTTTATTTAGTGAATTGATTGAAAAGAACTAGGAATTCAGCATATAAATATTTTACGATCCCAAAATTGATTGCACCATCTTAACTGCGAAGAATCCTAATACACTTTAATTTTAACTTTCGTCGGAATAGGCAGCGCGTGTAATTCTATACTTTTTAAGTTTATTCTTTATATTATATTCCTGAATACTTTAAATAGCAATATAATAAAGGTACAATAAATCATTTAGATTTGTTGTTGGTGAGATTTTACGTAAGAGTTACTTATGAGATCTAAAACATTGGTCAGTTCTTTCACGTTTATGAAGTTCATTTGACTAATAATCTTTCTTAAAGATTACTTGTAGTAATAAGTTATATTAGAAAATATAATACGCCCTTTAAAGGTCTTTATTGACGAGGGTATAACTTGAAGTAAGCACAGTTATATTAAAGTTCTTTTGGACGAGGCTACATATTTTCTTATGTCTTGTCACTATATATACGTCTATTTAGTGTAATATATCTTTTCCTATATTTAGTGTTAACGAACTCATATGAACACTCTTAAACCTCCTTCTATAAAAAATGACTATTGCTAACTCTTTTGGGATTAACAAATACATTTGTTTTAGATACAAGCCATTATGCATAGTTAAAATTATATAAAACAAATATAGCCTATATATAAAAAATCGCAATAAAAATATATCAAGATACTCGTATATTACACTTTAATTTTACACGGAAATTCCTAATTAAATCCAGCTACAGATCAATAAAAATTTTACTTATTGAATTTAAAACTTGTAACATTCTAATATTTTTTGTTTTAAGAAAGAAATGTACGGAATGGACGAAACACATGGGGTTGAAATCAGTAAAAATCGATTTGTATGGTTTGTTTCAATTTGTTTCGGTATTGGGATTAATATTTGCGCTGACCAATAAGGTAGCCTTCTGAATCTAACTGTTATAGTGAATATTCTCTTTGAAACAAATATTCGAACTGAGATTCAATAATTCAGCTCATGAAGAGGATTCGAAATTAATGTTTGAGTTAAACTTAAAATTTTTAAATTCAAAATTCAGATACCTTTTGACAACAAGATAATATTAAATCAATATATTTATACTCAATGTGGAACAAGTAAAGTCCCAGATTTCCAATTAATGCTCCAGCGAAACATTGCTCAAACAGTAATTTTTTTTTATTTTCGGTCACACTGTGAAGAGTCATCTTCAGTCATCAGACATTAAACCTAAACCAAATTCAGATTCCAAACCAATTATTTGCCATATTTTTGCATTGTTGAATTGAGTCTGAACGTTTAATCAGCTGTTGTATTTTTATTACGAGCACAGAAGCGAGCTTGTTATATGTAAAGTTGCAATGATTAATACTACTTGGCATCGAGATATGATTACTGAAATAATTACCACGATAATTAATTGGATACAGAGGGTTGGTCGTATTCAAATGAAGTCGGCACACGAATATTACACTAAAAAAAGGAAAACCTCAAAATAAACATACAACAAATTATAGAATGACCGCGTTATAACTCTTCATTGAAGCTCCGACAAAAAAATGAGACCTTGTTGTAATTGCAGTGATGTGCGCCTTTATCAGTCGAATGTAAAACACGTTGGGGAGACTTGTCAGTGTCGGCGGCCTCTTTGATCGCAGTTAGCTTGTATGGTAATTAGGACAAAATGATATTCGGCCTCGTCCACCACACAGCCTAGATCGATTGTAATACTGTACGGGGACCTGTAAATCAGACTTAGATCAAGACATGTGAGTTTAGTGTTTGTGGCTTGATTATAGAGGAAACAAACCCGTTTGTAGTCGGTTAAAGAGAAGAATGTTTGACGTCTTCATATACATTTCATTGTTTGTTAGTGGGCATAATGACAGCTAGGTGATCATTCAATTTCAAGGCGCAGCATATGAATTGCTGCATTGATTTTGCAGCATGGTGAACTGAAATAGAGAACTATAGGGATTGAGTCATAATATTTCTTTTGATTCCTGAAGTTGTTGTTTATTTACACACAAAATTGACGATGATCACAGAGTTAAAGTTTACGTGGGAAAATAAATATTCGGTTATTTCTGATTAGTTACAGAAAGTAATTATTACACTGTTTAGATAGTTTGACAAAAATTATATTGTGGTTTCTTCTTTCAGTTATTTATAAACCATGATACTTTTAATGTGTGACAAATAATACATATTTGTGCTGTCATTAACTCTTCAACGATAAACCTGTGCAATATAATACAAAATGTGCAAAATAAATACATGACGAAGAGAAATTTTAAAACTTTTGCTAGATTTGATCTTTTAAATATTATTACAAACAATGCAATAGGCTGAATGAAATCAGTAACATTTTGCTTTGTATATTGTGTGCAAATAATTATATTTTAACTACATAGTGAATGAAACAGTAATTTTGAAAACAGGTAAGAGCAGTTGTTTGCTTTCTAATTTCCAAGTGAAATCAGAATTTAGGAAACATTTAAGGCTTCTGAATGTTCTAAGAAGTGAATAGGTTTTCAAACGTCCAAATCCTGTAGACTAGTTTGTCTTGTATCTATTTTTTTCAGAAATCGTTACTCAGTTCTTTCGTTTTCGTTCGGAACTGGCATACGTCTTAAAATAATTTGTTTAATCAAGGATCAATACAAAAGGATTGATTATTCTGGAACTCAAGAGTTATAACTGCAAATCTAGTAATAATGCTTCTTTACTTATACTGTATATAATGTATGCCCTACTACATATGTTCTGTCTCGTTTCTTTTAGTCTTTGTTTGTCGGTCCATATGTGTATTGTATTAAAATATTACATATAGCATACTGTTAATGCGAATAACTTTAAACTTGTAAGTTATGTTAGTAAAATCACAAGGAAATTAACAAACCATGAAATAAATGGTACACTGTTTTTATGTGTAGTTGAATTTTTCAAAATTAATTATTTGTTGACGAAATTTAATGACGAATTAATAAAACTTTACTGTATTTTTTAGGGGTAGGGTGTTTATACGACATATGTGAACAAAAGCAATGACATATTACGACTAGCCAATATAAAAAAAAAGTAAAGAATGTCTTATTTTACCAGGCGAAGTTAGGGCTAAGAAGCCCTCTCTAACACTTTAACCTGGGGACCAACGGCTTAAAGGTGACTTCCGAACCACCACCAATGGCCGGGCAGGCGGGCCGCTTGCAATGCAAGGACAGGATCGCTCAGCGGTCACCTGTCCAAGCAGCAGCAGCCACGCTCGGCGTTGCTTGATCTGGTTATCTTGCGATAACCGCCGTACCCACTACACTGCGCCATTGGCTGTAATATAATACTTACAACAATAGACAAATAAGATTTAAACAACGCCAGCAGACTTGATCTGCGTCTAAAGCTTCGCATTCGTCCCACAGCGAGCAAACACCCTGAATATACCGGCCAAATTAACCGATATTTACAATTTTCAATTTTTATGTAGAGGTAGTAGAGATTTAAACCAAATTATTACCCTCAGTTAACTCATTTTAAAGGCAGTATAAAGACGGACACTAGAAGACAGAAATCTGTTTTCGTCATCGATTCGTGGGAGAGCCTCCATTAAAGGAACGGTTAATTCAATTTCGTAATGGCTAATTTTAAATATATAAATATTTTTGTAGCGGACAACCATAGATTATGGAAAATTTATATGGTTTAACTGCAAAGTCAATAGAGTTCTTTCTTCAACGAGCCTTTCTTTTCCAAGATGAACCTATGCACCCAAAGGAAATTTCTATTAACAGTTTCTTTACAGAGAGAACAGCCAGAAAATGACACAGTTTTAAGAGACCTGAATAATCGTATGTTAACAAATGAAAAGGATTTTTGTTTGTTTATGCTTATTTTGGGATTATGAAATTAAGATTTTTTTCATTATTAAGATGAAATTAATAGGTGACAATATTCTAATCTTATAAATGTTTTTGAAAACGTTACGTTTTATCTAATATTTACACAGATCCAGACACCTTTATAAGAGATGGGTACATTTACTCGAGCTATACCTCACTGTTAATGTCATAACTGACGATGTTCGTTGTAGAATTGGCAGGTGCATAAATTCTAAAAAGCCGCGTCACCTAAATCGCAGATGCATACTAGCAGATGCAGATTATCTTCGTTAAAACTTGAGGAGGAATCTTAACATTTATAATAAATAATATTACAGAAATTGCATCAGTGCTGTCATCTAGAAATTCCTCCCATTGGAGAGTAGTGTTGACGTACTCTTGCAACGCAGGAAACCCTCATCTCTGAGTCGAGATGCGGGCTGCAATTGAGGCTGTTCTCCGTGGATGTAAATTAGTAATTGATTGATATTAAAATATTGCGAAGGTTTATATCAGTTTGAAATTCATTACGTTTCCTCGGAAATCACATCAAATTGTGCATGCATAGCTGGCTCATTCCGATACAACTGGAAAGACTTCGGTTACACATCCAGGGCCTGTAATTGCTGGAGAAGAAGAATTTGTAATCGATCCATTTATTCGAACTTTTAATTACTCTTGATGGTATTCAGGATTATTTTCCTAAGACCTGCACAACTGCAAGAATTAAGGTGTTCTCAGTTGACATCCTGGCGAACCAAACTAGTCTTGATGTTCCTTCGCAGGTCCCGAACAAATGGGTTTAATAGCAATTGAGACATTACTTTCTTACCAAGTTATCGTTCTAGTGAAGGAAAACTTATAGCTATCTGTGTTTGATAAATACTATGACTTCGATTTGATCTTTCAACCATTAAATTGTCGAGAAAATTGTTTTCTTGGTTTAACTCCAGTGATAAATTTAAGCCTAACGATGGCCTACCATTATCAACCCAAATAATTTATCTTTCTAGAAAAGGTAGGAATCACATCTTAACCCATCACGTATCCGAAACTGGAAAGTCCATGGTACGTTTCAAAACTATAAAGAGTTAAGGCAATGGTTGTGAAAAATAGAGATTTACTAACAGGACATCAACATGTTCTTGCCAAACTACAATAGGCGTATCACCAAAATACTTTTTTTGAATGGTGAAAATTTTAAGCTCCAGATCCAACCGTATGAAATTATACGAGTATATAAAAAAATGAGGTCACAGGGCTTGAAGTCCTTAAGGGTTGCAACACTAAAACTTTTTTTACGTGGAGTAACAGTCTTAATGGCTAAAATTCTGCCTAGCATTCACAAGCTTAGTAATTATTGTTGACTTTTAATTTAGTTTCACTAAACCTTGATACCTCTAAAAATACACTTTTTTGTAAACTCCAATCATTCTGCTTGTTAGTTTTACTAACCATATTTATTAATTGTATGGAGATTAATAATTATACGTTGCTAATCATCTGTACACGTGATTACATTTATTCAAATAGATATAAATAATAATAATTTACAAAGAAAATAAAAATAAAATCAATAAAAAATAGCTGAAAATAGCACTTAACATCCGTACGAAGTTCCCATCACCATCACCACCAAACTGGAAGTGTAACTAACCTCTCTCTATCTACTCAACAATTTCCACTGATTGCCGTCCTGGGGGGATGGAGCAGTAACTATGTTGAATCGATCTATAGCACATACCCCCGGGAAGGCGGGAAGGCCGCCCAATAATTCACCTGAAATCTGTCAGCAGTCAGTGTTTTATTTACATACGTGTTTGATCAACCGCCCAGCAGCCAGAGTCCAGGTTAAGGCTGAATATGTATGGAGAGTACAGCGACCTACCTCACCCCAGGTGTTAAAGTCAGCACCTGCAGCTGATTTAATACTGCTTCTGGAGACGGAAGCTCATATTCATAACCTATCAAGGAACATAAATTCTTCCATCAATTGTATCCATTCGAAAATGTATAATTTTGACGTGATATATTTATTGGCTAAGCATTAGCGAAGTCTATCGTTCGAGGGACTGAAAAATATAGTTTCTATCTGTGTATCTGTATCCATGCGATGTCTAAAAAATGACCTGACTTACAGACTTAGATGATTGTATGAAGCTCCATTCTTAGAGATTTTGCTGAAAGCTAACGAGTATTTCTATATTGTCTTATGAGTAACCATAATGGCAATTACAAAATATCAGGATAAAAAAATGTGTACACAAACTGATTAAAAACATGATTAAAATTAGAAATACGTGACATTTTAACATTTACCGTATTGACACATGTAGTCGAAAAACCCCGATACGTTCACCGTTATCTTTCAGTGACTTGTGTACTTTTATTATTTAAAGACTCCCATGAAACCCAACTTAATGAACAAACATATGAATTTATCATGTGGAAAGACATCTTGAGTAACATTTCATCCCTGGACTTGAATTGTGAATGAATCTTCATTTCTACATAGACAAGAATGATTTGATGTATTCTGATGTTGCACGTCAAACTGCATTTTGAACGGGTCATAGAATTCTATCACTCAGTAAGGCTTACATTATTTCTCTTTTAGCTGCCGGGGGGGGGGGGATGTAAGAATTTCTTTTGTTAAGGAATGCCTGCCTATCTGTTTATCTGTACGCATGTCATTTTGAGAATAAATAAAATAAGGTATAGACCTTAACTGTTGCGTGCAACATCAGCGAAGGTCGCTATGCAACTCTTACCTTGTACAGAATAATTCTTATTGTTTCATACCCTATTAAAAAACATAACATAACATAATTGCTTGTAGCAATAACTAATATGCTCAAGTGTTCAAACACGTTTTTACTTCATAATAAACACGTTATCTTAAAAAAAAACAATAAATTGTGTGGTTTGGTTACACAATATCTACGTGAAAGTCTGTAATGTCTTTATAAAGAGAACAAAAAGGTTTTTAAGGTTTAAGGTAAGTTTTTTAGTTTTTTGTATACATGCAAGTTATTTTAAAGAGACATATTTTAATAACTATCCCAGCCAATAATCGACAAAAATTTGCAAAATCTTAATTAGCACTGAGCATTTAGTTTTTCAAAATCGGGTAATTGCCAACCTGTCACTTCCAGGAAGCAATGAAACCTGTGCTTATTATTCCCAATTAATAGTAATGCTGTTTGTTTTGTAGTTCAATGTACATTTAGTTTTAATGGAAAAGACATTTTTTTTTATAAGTTAAGTACATTTAGTTGTCAGAAAATTTAACGGATTTTAATAAATTGTGACGTAATATAATTAAAAACCATTTCGCCATCCAGCGCTGAGGTTATGAAGACGAGGGACGATGGTACTTAATTTCATTAACTGTCAGCAAATTTGACCTATCAATATTGAAATTTAGTTCAGAGTGAGCGAGGGAAAACTAACATTTGAAATGTCATTACTATCTAATGTATGTGAGTAGCCTGGTTTGCTTTCTCGCCACCGGCGTCGAGATAGGATTAGCTAGGAGATAATTATTCCCTAGTTATTAATCTTTTAGCCAGTAAACTTGTCATTCAAAACTGATATATTCTTCCTCGGCTGATTATTACTCCTATATAAAGAGACACTTAGAGTAATGTAAAGTAATGGCCTAGAAATGTTCAGTCATCTCCTGCTCGACAAAGAAATACCAAATAAACGTATATACAAGGTGGTAGTACATCACACACTTGTCACGTAACAGGTTCGCTGAAATTGTATGCAACATTTCTAATCTATAGCAGCACATTTCATTCTTTAGATATCATGTCCTGCGGATAGATATACAGTAAGGCAGAAAAAAAAGTTGTACATCCTTCGGTACAAAAAATAGATATGGGCACAACCACATCTGCGGATAGTTAGGTTATATGCGTTACTATGTCACCTGTTAAAGTTTCAACGATTTTACTCAAGTCTGTGTATTTATTCTGAAACATAACCCACTTAAAAATTAAATAAATGTCATTCTTATACTTATACTGTTTTCCCAATTGTATTTGTGAGTTTATTACTGATAGTTTGACACAAACCTCGTTCCCATAATTTTACTTTCACAATTGAAAAACGAAAGAAAAATATTATAAATCTGAACTCGGTGTAAATTATTTTTTTATTTTATTAAATAGATATGATACATTTATAAAATATTATTTATTATTATAAGTTTGATTAAATAAATATTTTATATTAATAAAAACCAATGTAAGAATTTTCGCTACCACTAGACCAAATCCCATGGAAGCATCATCACACAAACTCAAACTCGATGTTGCGAATAGCTTAATTAGTTGTAGATGTATCGTGCGATCAGACGTACAGAAATGAAGTTTTCCAGCCCCTCGAGTGATAGACTTCACTAACGCTCATCTATTGATATATTCAGGGATAATCATTTTCGCTCTTAAATTGCAATACTCTTAATTCTATTTAAATAATTTGTAATATTATTAACATTTACCATCTTTTTTTACTATTTAAAAGAAACATTATTTATTGTAAATCACTTTAGTACTTATTACTCTCATCTGACTTTAAATAGGTTTTATACAACTTTTAATACAACAACCTTTTTAATTTATGAAATATTTTTATTTCATTTATCTGCGAAATAACTATCAATATTGTGTTAATAATGTATTTTTAACGAATCTGAAAATATTTTACGCTGATTTGAAATATTAATATTTTATTCCCTTCATTTTACAAATTTCTTGGTAAAAACCTCTATGAAGATGTACTCTACGAATTCATAAAATTATAATCAAAATTTTACTCCCGGAATCCACCAATGAACTCACTTTTATATTCTGATTATAAATTTATTAAACCAATGTTATGAAAAAGTATTTTTAATATTTCTAATATTTCTAGTACTTCAAATTTCCTATTTGGAGTAATCTATTCACTCCAGGAATCCTAATAACACCGTTCCAAAGACACGGACATCTATTGATGTCCATCAGTAAACGTGATGATTAAGATAAATAACTTTCTTTGAACCAATTTTGAATATGTACTAATTTATTCATGAAGGGTAATTTGAATCCATATTGCTTGATAATTATTAATGACGCGTTTCTAACAATCCTTTTCTTTAACCCGAATTTGGATCTATTTCATTTTTATAATACAATATTAACGATCTCTGACAAACACTGTATATAATGAATAATAAATTTCAATTAACTGAAGCATGGTTGTGAATGTCTGATCATAATAGTTACTTAGTTTAACTCTATGCCCGCCCTTGTGACTAAAAATTACTCTATGACTAAAGAAATGGTATTAGTTAGCCTATGTTTCCCAAGCTGTTACCCGCGGCTTCACACGCAATTTTAAATATTGAAGTCTTTATAATACTTACTACGTAAGAGCACTTATGGTGTAATATATGGAGGTGTATGAAATTCTTTAAACGTAAGTAAGCATACATTAGGTACATTTTATTTCAGTGTTCATGCTAAAGAGCATCAGACTCTTATATCGCGTTATGAACGTGTACGAGCATTTTTGGTTGGAATTAATTATATTTCCAACGCCAGAACTGAGTCTTCGGAAACCTAATTCAGTGAAAAAGCGTTTACTTCAATCCTAGTTCTCAGAAACATATTTCAGTAAAAAGCTATCGACTTCCGGTCTAATTTATTTCCAGTGCCATAGTAGAGTTTACTTTTTTGTCTCACTGAGGAAAATATATATACATTCGTAGGTCCGAGAAGCCTATTTCAGTTCAAAGGTGTTTTCTTCCGACATTGAAACTATATAACTGATGCATGGCTACTTGCGTTTAAAAAAATTTGATTGGGCTCATATTACATCGTCAGGGTATTTACTAAGTAGGCTAAAGACTTCGAATTTGAAATTTGCGTGCGAAGGCCCAGGCAACAGTTAGTGATGTATAAATATTAAATTTCCTTTGCAAAATTAAATGTGTAACAATTTGTAGGAACTATCGACATTTAACAGAACATGATACAGTGAGTTGTGGAAATCAAAGTAATAAATACTGTCATTTAATTCGGTTTAATTTGATTCGTTCTGTTTTATATAATATATTATTAAGGAAATCAATGATAAATGCGGTACTAAGTTCGGATAAATTATACGATTGGAAATGATACAAGGAAAAGTCGCAATCATCGTAAATCCCCGCATTTTACGAGTGAATGTGAGTGAATCTCGATATCAGATAGGCCCTAGGCATTGTAAAGTAACTGCACATTTATTTGATATAGCAGTCACTAAGCATTAGAGTGGCTAACTAGCGTTGGCCAGGGCTTTTATGTACGTAATTACCATTACGTGCAGACGTAAGGTACTTATTCTGTACGCACTTGGTCATCAGCTCATTTCATTACGCTAGGAGTTCTCAACGTCTTAATAAGTCGACTTGGAAGTCTAATTTGCTTAGAACGGCTATTAGGAGAAAACAATTTAAATTATTGCTTGCGCATTCAGAAATCTGCAGTCACAGTGGTGAATAATGTTTACGTGATTGGTATAACTTGATGAACTTGGTGCATGGATGTTAATAAATCTGCAGAGGATAGTGGAGAGTTTTGACAGGTAATGTACCAACTTGAACGATGGAAACGGTTTTAAAAGTAAAAGTGGTAAAATTGGTATTGTCACTAAGTGGTTTGGAAGTTATTGGAAGAAATAAAGAACTGCTGTCAGGATGTGTGTGAAGCCACTAAAAATTCACAGGGAAAATTTTGTTCTCAAACCGTTGATTACTTAAAATGTGTACGCTGTATATTTTAACATAAAACAATATTTAAATTTATCAAAGAGCATCAGTCCAAGAAAGGAGTTAATCGCGATAGTAATAAGGTAACTACTAATTAAATTACCAACTAAATTTAAACAGAACTTAAAACAATCATGGAAATGATCTTTATAAGTCTAAGAGAAACCCAATCATAGACCCTAGGGCACCCCTCACCAAAATAGTCCGATGGTGACTGTTGCGTTTTAATCCCCCTCCACATCCCTCGCAAAACACTGTTGCCAGTTTTACGTGTGTGAAAAGTTACAGATCCGTCTCAACATCAGGGAACAGCTGGTGGTCAGCAGCGATTTGGCAACATCGCCTCAAATGTTATCCGACTATTTTGGTTTGGGCTGCTCTAAAAAGAATAAGAGCCATAAATTCATGTAGTGTAACTAAGACATACCAGGAACCTGAAAATTTATTTTCGGTACTCGCTTCTTAGCGGACGGTGATGTATAATCGTTTACATCAACATATATATATATATATAATGCTATAAAAAATTACATCAACATGCGAATAATGAGTGCAGCTCCATTTCACCCTCCGCTTAGTGCAGCGTCTGATCTGACACTAAAATATACATGAACACAACATTCGGATTGAATCAACCCTTCTTACCATAGCTACGTTATGGGTATATGCACTACTTGCAGTTTCAGATATTAGAACATATAATTCTCTACTGGAATAATTGTTCTACTCTTGTTTAGATGATTGCAGGATTATGCTCTGATATGGTATGTGTATATAGGTGGGAATCCTTTCTAATGGCAATAGCTTACATCAAGGAGTATAGGAGACATAAAGCAGTCCAAATGAGGATTTCGTGTGATATACTTGACGAGACTTTTTATCTTCCGGGCTCGGTGATGTAGCAAGTGTAACTTTGTCAAACAGCTATTACTGACCAAAAAAATATCAAGGAACAAATTTACAATTATATTAAGATACCTAATTACACAAAATTGTTTTTTATTGAATTTTAGGCCTGACTTTTTATTAAATGTTAGGGCTGGTTTTTTATATTCTTTTCTGTTCGGTGATACGGACTTATGTCAATAAATCCGCATTGAATGGAAACTAGAATGACCCTGAATGCTGAAATCGGGCATGAACAAACATTTAACTTTGACATTAGGTTTGCTTCCATGCAGTTAAACGTTTAACTTTCCCAACTTCAGCTGGGTCAGTTTAACTAGACGGGACTTAACGAGGAGATGGATAATGCCACTAATCTCATCGATTCCTTGGAAGTTTTGTATTCGAAGTAAAGGTACTTCCTGATAATCCTTTAAGGTCCTTTAAGTATTTTATTTTATAAATTCCAATTTATAAAATAAAATACTTATATGTATGTTGGTCAAGTTCATAGGTGTTTACGTCTTTTAGAAAAACATATAAATTACGTGTTTTAACAAAATTAACACGAAGAAAATTGTTCCATCAAAAGAACGTACAAACTTACAGATTTATAGACCTAGAACAATTTATATGTAGTTTCCTCATGTGAAAAACTTTCGTAAATCTAGAATGTTCAAGTTTATTTCCGTATACATATATGTAAAAGGCTTTCCGAAAATATGAAAGTCAGTACAACGTATACAATTGAAGGACGTACCACAATTCAATTGGAAACTTATTTACTTTTCAAGCAGTTTCGAATACAAGAAAATAAAAAAATTCTTAAAGCAGTTTAAATAATAAGAGGGTGAAACACGAGAAGATAAGAAAAGAGAACAGAATACTGTACTTTACAAGATATAAAAATAATTCAATTACAAATTGGACATGATGAGTCAAGAATAAGTTTGATCCTACGGGAATCCTATTTGAAATTCGTGCCAGTACGAAATATAATTGTGCAGTAATATGTAAATAAAAAACATTTAAGTTCTTAAGTAAAAATAAAGGAAGAGTTTTAGTTTTTATATAAATCCCCACGGAGCAAGTACTTTTTGCGATACAATGTTTATTGAAAATTACATTGACTCATACGCCACCTCCCCACTCTACAGTGTAAGTTAAGCGTTTTTTAAACTATTACAGCTGTAATTATAATAAACAAAAGAATGATCAGTAATGTAACTTACATCTCTTATCGTCAAGAGGAATAAGTAGTAGGCATGAAATTATTCCTGGTGGTGGAAACTATCATGTTATTGCCTATGGTAACCTTGTTAGGTAATTGTTTGGGGTTATTAATTGGGTAATCATACCCATTTGTTGGCCTTAACTTAGTTATAATTAATGCTAATCCAGCAGTGGGGTTTATAAGGACACCATTGATTCCGAAAAATAAGTTCTATAAATATTTAATTCATTAGTCGAGTTTGGTTAATCACAAGAACCAATATTCCATGCAGTGTTTAACCTATTAGAAGGCCTAATCTGCATAACCCAACATTTTACCTTGTGATGTATTTTATATGTCAAGGGTCGAGATAGGCTGAGCTTGAGAAAGAAGCTGACGGTCGGTAACGGTTTATGGAGGGCCTGCGGCTTCTCCGCCGCTGTAACAAGACTGATAGCGTTATCTCAAGATAACTCAGGTCCGGCCACGGCCTCCTTGATTGATGTCGACACCGTGGTGAGTCGCTATACCCGGTAATCTGTCCACGGCACCCAGATCTGGCTGGCTCTGGAATATATAGAACCCTGTAATACTGCTACCGGGCTATCTGCCTCGGTCGGTCTCTAAATTCTTAACAGGTGTTTGTGTTATCAATCTTGACAGTTCGGCAATCTTAGGGTACTTTGGCTGTCAAAGCAGAACTTTAAGTAACTTATAGGGTTGACATTTCGAACTGTGAAATTTAGATGGTTTTGATAAGAGGTTGGCAAATAAAATTTAGAGCGAGGGGTAAAACTAGTCAATAAAGCTAACTCGGTTTTCATGGAAAAGGCACACGTTTAAATATTCCTCTTAATTTGGAAACACGGATGTCAATTCAGATAAGTCACGGAATAAAAATTCAAGTAAGAAGGTTACTTTTTATGTGTCTCCAATAGTGGCATAGTAAAGGTAAATCCTATATGTAATGACAAAACTTGCCAATTGAACCCCAGTAATAATTTACTCAGACATTTCATTCTACTCGTTCAGTTAAAGATTACCTGATAAGTTTTTTCGCTAAAGGTGCTCTGTTCTAAAAGGTGTATTGAGTTAAGAAAAATCACTTTTGTAGAGTAATTAATAGGTGAGCCTCAATTTCAAGTGTTACGTTTAATTATTAATATGATCCTTCAAAAAAAACTAATTTTTTTGTTTAAAGTTTGTTATTGACGATGGACGGGTTGAAAGGATAACAGGATTTCGGAAATTTACCATCGTTACAGGTAGGTTATAAAACACAACGTTTCGAGGATTGGAATCTATCTTCTTCGTCAGGTGGGGGAGGTACTAATGGAAGGTATCCCCCTTCTTTACGTCTATCTGTTCGTTATTGTTGTATGTATTAATACCTCCCTCACCTGACGAAGATGATAGATTCCAATCCTCGAAACGTTGTGTTATACCTTTTATAACCTACAGCAATGGCAAATGTGAAATCCTGCTATCACATTTAAATTTTGTTTAAATTTAATAAATAGTTGTAATTTATTTATAATATGATTTACAATTGTAAATTCATTGAACAAAGTCATTCATTTTAGCTTTCAAAGTATTGTATGTGAACAACATGAATTGAGTCAATTATTTATCAATTTATTGATTGACAAAAATCTGTTTTTCCTTGCAATGAAAATATACAATAATTACGAAAAAAATCCAGTCAAAAATATTAATTGGCTGGGTAGTTAGTTATTTATGAGGACGTACTTAGGAATTTCTTTGAATTCTCCCTTATCTCGTAGATAAATAATAAGAAACCATAATTAATAGATGGATTATAAAATCTTAATAAATGACCTCCCATAGATCATTTGATGCTGCAAGAAAATTAGGTTAAAGAGAAACAGATGACAGCGGCGATGTGGCGGTGGCAAAAGACATATCCATATCCAGCGATGGTGAGTCACAGTTCTAGGGTAAGTCCCGGTGACAAGACAGCTGATTATCGCGGGGAGCGGTGTCTTTGTCACCGCAGCAATCACCGGGAACACATCTGTCCGTCCTGGTGATCTGGCTTAGAGCTGGCGCCACCTTTCGTCTCCTTCCGTCAGGGACATCGAGAGACATTCACTTAGGGACCAATGTGTGATTGTACCATCTGTTGGAAATATGTAAGGTATAGGGTTCCGTACTAGACTAAACGTTCAATAACATTCACTTAGGGACCAATATGTGATTGTACCATCTGTTGGGAATATGTAAGGTATAGGGTTCCGTACTAGACTAAACGTTCAATAACATTCACTTAGGGACCAATGTGTGATTGTACCATCTGTTGGAAATATGTAAGGTATAGGGTTTCCGTACTAGACTAAACGTTCAATAACATTCACTTAGGTACCAATGTGTGATTGTACCATCTGTTGGGAATATGTAAGGTATAGGGTTCCGTACTAGACTAAACGTTCAATAACATTCACTTAGGGACCAATGTGTGATTGTACCATCTGTTGGGAATATGTAAGGTATAGGGTTCCGTACTAGACTAAACGTTCAATAACATTCACTTAGGGACCAATGTGTGATTGTACCATCTGTTGGGAATATGTAAGGTATAGGGTTCCGTACTAGACTAAACGTTCAATAACATTCACTTAGGTACCAATGTGTGATTGTACCATCTGTTGGAATTACGTAAGGTATAGGGTTCCGTACTAGACTAAACGTTCAATAACATTCACTTAGGGTACCAATGTGTGATTGTACCATCTGTTGGAAATATGTAAGGTATAGGGTTCCGTACTAGACTAAACGTTCAATAACATACACTTAGGGACCAATGTGTGATTGTACCATCTGTTGGAAATATGTAAGGTATAGGGTTCCGTACTAGACTAAACGTTCAATAACATTCACTTAGGGACCAATGTGTGATTGTACCATCTGTTGGAAATATGTAAGGTATAGGGTTCCGTACTAGACTAAACGTTCAATAACATTCACTTAGGGGCCAATGTGTGATTGTACCATCTGTTGGAAATATGTAAGGTATAGGGTTCCGTACTAGACTAAACGTTCAATAACATTCACTCAAGGGGCTGGAATAAGAAAGAATTCGTTTCTATCTCTCTGTCCGAATGATCTCAAGAACGAAAAAAAGCCATATAGACTTGCATTTTGCATGAAGCCCCATTTCGGTATAAGGCTGATTACACACATATGCGACTACATGATGGGACTGATACTTGCACGTCCGTGGTTCCGAGGTGTCACTGATATAAGTATGTGTGAGCAATTTAAAATTTATTTATTAAATAGTTACGAAATAAAATATTGGTGACAATATTTTAGAATTTAATTTGTGGTGGCAAAGTATGGGTAAATTAATGTATGTATTTTCTCAAGAAAGGGTCTACGGAAGTTGGATGATACAGTGAGATAGCAGGGTTTTCTTGAATTCTAGTTTCTTAGTGTGATTACAATAGGATCAAAATTTGAAGATTACTTTGTCCTCTCTGACCTTGTAATTTGATAGTTGGAGGCCAATTAAAGGCTTGGTTTTTAGTTAGCGGGTGTACTGGAAGGGGAGGTATAAATAGCTATGACACGCGATTTTCGGCGTCTTTTTTGAGTGTTTTTATGCGTTAATTGAGTTGCGGTTTTCGTCTTTTTAGTACATACCTTTACCCAGATGGGATTTTGCGTAAGTAGCTCTTTTAGAGTCAATCACAATTTTCAGATGGAAGTTTTGCTGTTTACTAATGGTAGCTTTCTTTTACAGGGATATTGTATACGTTTTTATACAAAAAGGAAATAAGAAGATTTGAATTCATTTAATAATTAACACGCGTTTTCAAGGAAGCATACGCCGTTGCAATTATAGTTCAGAGTAAATTCTTCAATTTGAATATTATTTAAAAGTTACTGATAGTAACCATTTAGTTGTCAACAGTCAGAATAACTTTATACATCATGAAATCTATATATATATAAAAATGAAACTGTTCGTGTGTAACAGCATCACTCACAAACGGCTGGACGGATTCGCCTAATTTTTTTTTTAATTTGTTCGTCTTGATCTGTAGAAGGTTATAGGATACTTTTTATCCCTTTCCCGATTCAGGATTCCGCCCCACTGGTTACAGAAATACCCGTAAGAAATGCATTGCAGCAAACATATGTTATTAAGTGAAAGAGTCTTTTCAAATTTTTAATCAGCTGTTCTTTGTAAACATATATAATGCGACAAAAAATATATTTATATATAAATTTCTTTACACTTATAGTTTTAAAGCATAGAGTAAGCTTAAGAGAAACGACAAATTTTGTTTAAACTGTTTCTGCAATCATAATATATAAAAATTAATGTTTGTGTGTTTGTCCTTTATAGACTCAGAAACTATTGGACCGATCACTATGAAAAATTTGTATTTTTCTATGTAGAAGGTTTATACGCAATGCCCATTGATGTAACTAACCACCTTTACTGTACTGCAAGATATAAAAGTTATCAAAGCGCCTGCACATTATAAACTGCAATTACAACACAGTAGTTACGTATATTAAAATATCCAAACACTATTTGAAGGCAAAGAAATATACGGGCAAAGCTTAAGAGACGCGTGCGAAGCCGCGGGAAACAGCTAGTAAAATATTATAAAAGTTTTAACAAAGATCTTTAGGTGAAACATAGTTAAAATACAGTTTGAGTCTGTACCATCAGTAACAGGTTGTAACATAAGTGGTACGAAGAGTTGTTCAGGAAGTTTTAATTCAGTTTTATTTAGCCTCGTTTATAGTAGAGAAAAGTATATTTTATTTTGAATTATATTACAAATGTTATTTTATTTGAGTTTTATAAGAAAGTTATAGTTTTTGTTTGATTCTATTTTTGGAAGCAAGAAGTCAACTTTTATTTAGTTTATTGCATTTGAAGGAAGAAAACCTTTTCTTGAGAAACCTTTTACAAGTAAGGTTGTGTAAGATTTTGGGAATTAAATTGAAATATCTAACAAGTACTAGGATTGTTATTTTAAGTCCAAATTAATGAAATACTTGTTAATAATCAGGTTTTAAAGTGATTTTAGAAAGTATTCTCCTGTCTATCTATCCTAACGAATATAATTAATTAACTTTTTAAGTAGATAATCAAGTGCAGATAAACTAATCAAAAAATTATGTAAAGTGATTTTGTGAAACTTGCGGATCTCTCTTCAATGTTTACACACCATTTCCTAAAACATCTGGGTTTCCGAATGGCATGCTACTGGCTCACAAAATATAAGCCCATCATGCCAGTCGCAGGATATGACTAAGCAAAACCGAGCTCGTTCACGGTGTGTCTCACTCTATGGGGTTTGGCTGAAGTGAACATTGTTACAAGGATCTCATGGGTATTGGATATAGATTCCCGTGAAAATTATTGGCCGCCTATGGTAAAAAATAGGCGATTTGTTACAACGGAGATAGTCTTCAAGGCCAAATACGGAGGGTGATTCTTGATTCCACAGTAATAAGTTAGGAAAGGAATGGTCACCATCAATACGTGCACCGGTGCAGGAATGAAGGGAGACAATAACCAATATACTTCGGAAATAAATTTTGGAACGCTCAAATCTATTGCACTTTGTACATAGGCATTTCCGAGTTGGCTTTAACTGAGACGGTAAGTGGCTATTGCATTTTAGCAATCTATTTTGTTGATGTTATGGCTTACAAATCGCTAAAAGAGTACTATATCATTTACTATTTTATCTTATTACCACTACAGTGATCCTTTATGCGCTTATTTTCATTATTGCACTTCCTTCAGAACAGTCGTATCTTATTCAATTAACATAACCGAGAAGAATATAAACATTTCACACCACACCAGGTACATTCCTAGTAAATTTAGTGTCTAGTTGTGCATTAGGTATACTTCAAATATTGTCCTGCTTAGAAGGAAATATAACATTAGACATGCAATGGGTGAAATTACTGATGTGAAGTAAGGTGTGAAATACACTTTTCAGTACAGTACACGAGAATAATTCAGAAATCAGCAACACGTCTTGGAGCAGCGGCTGTCCTCATTTTCAAAATGACACCTACTGCTACCTCAGCCCCCACCGACCTCACGCTACTTGCATTCATTACCAATAATCAGCCACAGGTCTTAGAGTGGCGACTCCCCCATTTACAAAATGACACCTACAGCTACCTCAGCCACTACCGACCTTACGCCACTTGCATTCATTACCAATAATCAGCTGTAGGTCTTGGAGTGGCGGCTCTCCCCATTTACAAAATGACACCTACAGCTACCTCAGCCACTACCGACCTTACGCTACTTGCATTCATTACCAATAATCAGCCGCAGGTTTTAGAGTGGCGGCTCTCCCCATTTACAAAATGACACCTAGTGCTACCTCAGCCACTACCGACCTTACGCTACTTGCATTCATTACCAATAATCAGCCGCAGGTTTTAGAGTGGCGGCTCTCCCCATTTACAAAATGACGCCTACAGCTACCTCAGCCACTACCGACCTTACGCCACTTTTCATTCATTACCAATAATAAGCTGTAGGTCTTGGAGTGGCGGCTCTCCCCATTTACCAAATGACACCTACAGCTACCTCAGCCACTACCGACCTTACGCTATTTGCATTCATTACCAATAGTTAGCCGCAGATTTTAGAGTGGCGGCTCTCCCCATTTACAAAATGACACCTAGTGCTACCTCAGCCACTACCGACCTTACGCTACTTGCATTCATTACCAATAATCAGCCGCAGGTTTTAGAGTGGCGGCTCTCCCCATTTACAAAATGACACCTACTGCTACCTCAGCCACTACCGACCTTACGCCACTTGCATTCATTACCAATAATCAGCTGCAGGCTCACGACTATCGCACAGTGACCGTAAGTGGGCTGACGCGCTGCCCATCTTTGGACATGCGCCACCGTTAATTAGCCAGGACTTGGGTTTCCTTGGTGCCAACTGTTTTATTTTGCAAGACGCTCTTGACGTCCTTTCTACTAGGATCTTTACTGTGATAGGTGTAGGTATGACATAAATCATTTCGTAACTGATATATGCCCCTAAAACAAAATATTGATCTGATCAAAACAACATGACTCAGTCCAAGAGTTTTGACAGCATCATTACCAAAATTTTTAAATGTTAAGCCTACAATCTTCTTGACCTTAAAAATATACTTGTATTATTTTTCCTCCTTGATTTACTGATTGACCATCATTGGTTTACTATGCAATGTATAATGGTCCTCATAATAAGTAAATTAAAAATGAATTAGCTATAGTTCATTCTTTGTTACATTTTTCATAATTATTTTTTCTCTGAAAAAATATTATTCTACAAATTGACAGAACAAAAAAATTAGTGCGAATAGTTTTTGATATTCTTCTCAATGTACCTTAAAAATTAGAAAATATTACTTTTGATTTCACAGGAAGGAGGATGTAAAAATTCAAATTATAATCTGAAGCTAGTTAAAATCGTGTTATTTGACTGTTAAGTGGAGAATTTATTTAGTTAAATTTAAGATTTTCTCAAATTAGATTTATAGTTGAAGTGAAAGTATTTGCCAAAAGTTTGTGTTATGTCAAACATTTCGCATTCATTTTTGGACAGTAGCAGAAGAGAATAAATTCAAAATCCTCTAAATGTTGTGTACTATTTTTCTATTAACGATGACGAATGTCTGAAATCCTGTTAGCCCTTTAAATCATTCATCATTAACATCAAAATTTAAGCAAAAAGTTTAGTATTATATTCTCAGAAAATGTGTTGTTAATAACTTTAAAACTTTCATAGCAGTGTTGGAATGTTATTAAATTGCGTGTATATGTGAAGGTTCATTAGGTAAACCAGTAACTAGGTCTCTAAATACATCTAATGGCGTGAGATACTTTGCTATATTGTTTTAGCAAACAAGTATGGGTCAGATAGGTTTTATGATAAGTATAACACTATAACATCTCTATGGGTGGTGTTCAAAAGTATTTGAAGTGTAAGATAAATGGTTACATGTTTCGATTGTGTAATGCAGAGAGATTCACGTTAATCGACATTTTTTAGGTAATTGTGGGTGTTGTATTGACAATAGTAATACGTGGCTTTTGAGATTAGGAACCAGCGAAACTTTTTTTGTTGGTATTTGCTATAGCCACTTTTACAGGGCTACCGTTTAAAATATTATGTGATTTCACCACCCGCTTCATTTGTTCCCACTTACGCCAAAGCCAATGTGACCAATGACTTCTTGTCTACTACTTACAATGGATTTTAACTCCACTCATGGGGTCTTGTCACGTACTATAAAAACCAATTTGGCGCTCTTAACACAAAAACGCTTGTGTTTTATATCGTGGGATTAAACGCAACTTCTTGTCAAGAGAATGGTTTGATCATCTTCAATTTTCGCTCCTTACATGAGAAAAAAAACACCGCCTTTGGTTAGATTAAAAGCAAATATATGCACTTTCCTCAAAGTTCCATGTAATCTAGATGCGTTTCAAAACCCTAATAAACAAGCTTTTAAATCGCCAATCAAGAAAATAGCATCAAAAAACGACAAAGTATATGAAACTATGTCCTAATACAAAAACTGATATCTTCAAAGAACTCGATACTTTAAAGAACAACAAGACATGAACCAACATATTATTGGTAATGGGTATTTTCTTTCTTCATGCTAAAACCAATTTTTACTAACGAACTCTTACCTGCTACTTATAATAGCTTTAACTCCGTTCATGGTAGTTTGTCACGTACTATAAAAGCCAATTTGACGCCCTAACAGAAACGTACTTGCCATTGAAAATGTTTCTGATATTTTCCAAAATCATTGTGAAATTTGAAGAAGCATTTTTATTTTCCAAACGATAACAAACTAGCACATTAATAGATATAGTAAAGAAAGAAAATATTGGAAGACGCTATTTTAGCAGTCTTGAAGTTTCCTATTAGTGATTCCCTTAGTAGATGATAAATTATAAGATTTTTTCAAGAACTGTGCAATCTGAGACAGCCAATGTACTCTTTAACGATCGATTCTGACGAAAAGACGATTTTGTTAGCGCTAACAAAGTAATAAAAGGACCAGCCTCGGTGACAGGCTAGTGTGGAACTTTCGTAGTGGGTAATCTTCTCAAGGCATGACATCCCTCACTACCCGTTATTTACCCAGAACTCACCCCCTCCAGGTAGAACAACACCGTATATGACGTATCATATAAAATGTACGACCAACTTGTTGTTCTCGTTAAACAATGTAAGTACAACATGGAATAAATAACGAATACTATATGACTTTAGAGTTGTAATAACAAATAGAGGCTTAATATAAAATAAAGTCTTACATATTTGGACGTTATCCAATATTGTAGCAAGTATTAAAGGTGGAGAAGAAAAGCTTTTGCTAATATAATTTAATTTTTCAATTAAATCCAATAAAGGGCTGTTTTCAGACCTCTGCTTCCGTTTTAAAAGTTGTTATTATAAAAAGGTAAGAAATGTCACAGGTCGATACTTTCTCTTGGAATTGTAACATCTGTCTCAATATTCTGTAAAAACGATGCTGAAGAACTAGAGCCGTACTGGTGCTAATAGAACCTGGCGTCGGGTATTAATCTTTTGATTAGGAAGCGGTGTAACTGCTGGCTGTGGTCGTCGCTGTTCCTTATTAGTAGAACAACATGTTCCCCATGTACCGATACAGGTTCAGTCAGGGTAATGATCTGATTCAACATTTATGGCAGTAATCTGTTGATGGCACAAGAATAAACCGGATAATAATCCGTGTCATGTGAAAATAAATAAATGAAATCCGTTGAAAGTATGTTATCGATGTTTATCAAAGTGTAATCGTTAATTAATCAATTCATGTGTCAGGAGTATTGAAAAGTAAAAAAAAGTTATTCACAACTTTTTATTGTATAAAAAAGTGATAAATGCCTAAATTAAAAGACAATGTAAATTTAATAAAGGTCATCCTAGAAGTTACAGAAATGTTTCCCTGTTGTGTTTTATGAGTTTTTTACAGTTAGTTTGACGCAAATTTATTTCCTTTAATTTTGCTTTCGCTGTTAAGTAGTCACTCTTTTATAAATCTGAATACCGGAAAATATTCTTTATTAATATAACTAACATACAAAACCTTTATCAAAGCTTAATTTTTACATGCTATTTTTGAAAAGTATTATTTTTATAAATATTTTCTACGAACCAGATTTATATTTCTCGGAATTAATGCTTTATTTTCATAATAGATTCTTTAATATTGAATGTTTAAAATCCCAAACATAGAGCATTTGTTCGTACATAACTAACATAAATATAATTTATATGTCTGATAACATTAATTTTGAAATAACCTAGATTCACATAACCTTTCAAAAAATGCCTAGCTATGAAGAATGCTACAAATTTATCCAGACCACAATAGTAGCTGTCAGGTTAACAGCTTCATAATGTTTTGTTTAAAGTTTGTTATTGACGAAGGGAGGTTTGAAAGGATAACAGGATTTCGGACATTTCCTATCTTTATAGGTTATAAAAGGTATAGCACAACATTTAGAGGATTGGAATCTATCAGGTAGGAGAGGTATTAGCTCGTATATACAAAAATATAGAACTGAAAGAAGGAAAAGAAAAGGGTTCTAAACATACTTAAAAGCTCCTTGAAGTCGAGTCCAGGCGTCACTGTACAGGATGCAAGTCCCGAGCACAAATTAGAAGTACGAGGATCACAATCGCACATAACACTAGAAAAGGCTAGAGTGGGGTACTAACTGAGGTTCATAGTATGTTTAAGACCATGATTTTGATTTCGTTGTATTATTTTATTACACAGTGTACCATTTTGTATGTATTATTACGACAGGAGATAAATCATTATTATGAAGAAGTTATATTGAGGTCCGGAGAATATTTGAGTCCGAGGTCTGACGTTAGGTCTGACGTAACTTCGTTATCGTGCCACTTACACCATAGAGAAGCGCTCACTTTGTCCGTGCACCAATTTATAGCATTGGATAAGTTGAGATGACATGTAACTAATACAACAAAAGAGGATGTGTAGAACACATGAGGCAACCTAAGCGAGTTGCTTGATACAATATTAGAAGTACAATTTGTTCCAATACGAATATTAAGTTCAGCTCCACTTCACCTTCCTCTTAGTGCAGTGTCTGAAATCGGACGCTGTCACAGACTCATCCAATGGCATCTGGAGTCATCCAAAACAAACGTGAAGATAAGGCTCTAAAACTTAAAAAAAAAAAATGTATTTATGGTTACTATAAGATGATGTGTTCCAGAAAAATGATCTTCATTCTAAATGTTTTCTAATTTATGGAACAGATAGAAGTATAAAAACAAAAAAGGTAGTTAAGATGTTTTTAATCAAGAATAATACATTATTATGTATTACACATAATCTAGAGGAATTTCGGGAGGGGGTTGATTCAAAATGAATGTTCAGCTCAAATTTTTCACCTGATGAGAGAATGAGATCACCACTTCATCTGGATATAAAATTTGTTGGTTCTGTGATGTTGGCATCTCCAGACGGATGTTGATTCCAGATTCCTAGAGTCAAGTCCTGTCACAGCCCTAGACTTCAGAGTGCGGTTCTGGTTACAATTCCCATCCGCTGTGAGTTCTACTCCGGTACTGGATCATGTAACGGGACCCCACTGTGGACATTTCAACCCTCTAGAAGCACCAGAACCGAGTGCACGCAGAGGACGTGGGCAGGATGTGGTGTGTGTCTGGTTAATTATATCAAGTCTCCACCGACCAGTTAACTCGGCCGGTCTAACGACGTGTTCAAATTAATCAAAACGAACCGCGGCCGAACGCGGAATGCGTTAGTCGCTACTACGGGCTTATTTGACTTGTGTAATAACGAGTTTAATAAAATTAAACAAGGAATATTACCACCCTGACCCACCGGGTGCCAACACTGCGGCCAGGAACACAGCGCCATTTAATCGTCAGCGAACTCGACACGTTATGTAAATATTTACCTGAGTCATAACAACAATTTAGTATCTTACCCCAACAGCATATCATTTTATTTAAATTCTATCTTAGTTAAACGTTCTCGTTGGTTCAAGCATTTACATCTGTATTTTTATTTTCATATTTATTTTCTAATGTTTCATTCCAAGAAATGTATTTAGGTTGTACTATAATTTAAATCTTTTATTGTTACATTAGGTCATTTTTCGTTAATTTTTTCTTTTACGCGTTTTAAAATACAACACCCCTATTCATATTATTCGAGAAATTTTATATTATTTTATATATTTTATTATTTATATATATTTATTATTTATATTTATTTTTATATTATTCCAGAATATAAAATTATTGATAAGTAAATTAATGTAATAAATAACAAGACCTGTATTTTATGGTGTATAGTACAAATTGCCGACACATCCTTCTTAAGTAGTTATCCGTCTGCCTCTCTATCTGCAATCGTGATAGAAAGGTCCTGGATACTTTAAATTTGGAACATTGGTCCAAGGAAGACCTCTTTTGATTTTGTGATCAAGAGGTCAAAAGGGGTCTTATGTATGTTTACTTGTTTTCCCGTCTACGCATAACTCTTGGTAGAAGATTATACTATGCAAAATTATATTATGCCTATAAAAACAAAAAAGAACACATGTAATAAACAGATATTTAATAATGAACTTCTACTTTAATGCCAGAACTTATGCAAAACCTATCACTCTCTCCTCTGTCTATTTACTTTTTCTGGAGGTATGTCTGTTCGTATTCAATGTCTAATACGAACTGAATTATATGTTTGAATTTTACATCAAACTTCCTTTCTAGATAAGCAAACTCAAGTTCGATATGATTCATGTCTCTCTAAGGGATGTTTCTTACGGTTTTCCTAGTAAAATATAAAATATATCCGAGGAACATGAAATTCTTCACCGCGATGGAATATTACCACAAAATACTCTGTATAAAGTTCAAAGTTTAAAAAATGAAATTACTTTTAAAAAATCACAATCACTGAACTTGTTGATATTCATCACACTGATATACAAAACAAACTTAATATACAACGCATTCAAATTCCAAATTTTTCATTTTGCTTGAAAACTCAATACCCATAGCGATGTGCTTTCATAGCACCTAGTGATATGTGAACTAACCTATCACCGATCAAAGTTACATTTGTACTATTGACTAACTGTTTAGTAATTTTTAAAGTGCCAATTGAAATTCATATTCATGGATTCTCTGAAACAAGAATATACAATTTAAAATATGTTTTGAGACCTGCGTATTATTCCTCTAGAAGAAACTACTTCAAGGCAAAAACAAGTTTTAATAACTAATTGATTTAATGATATTATAAATAGCTATTCTCTTGTACAAACTATAAACCTTGAAGGATAATCTAGTTTATTAAGAGCCAGCCGTAGAGGGACGACCTTGACCTTGGGTTTACCCTATAAGAACAATATTACTGTAAACCAGAAACAATTTCACGTTATTTGTGGTCATATATATGTGGAAGAAACCTTATCTTAAAGATCTTATTGATATGTATCCAGTATCCAAACTCTTTTTTACTTTTCTTATAGATTATATAATTTTTTAATAGACTGATCATATAATCTTATTTTTAATAATGACGTTGAATCAAGGTTGAGATTTTTTAGTAACCAATAAAAATATCGAATAGAAGAAAAATACTTAAGATCCATGTAGATTATATTTCTAAAATAAAACCCCCCCATAATTCTACGATTAAAATTAAGGGCGTAAGAGTATTGAAGGTTTAATATTATTCTTATGAAGTTAAAATCAAATTTACCGCTAGTACATGTTATTTTATTGTAAGCTACATTTATAAATTAGTTTTATTCTTACACGGGTTCTAGGCTTCAATACGAACTATTGAAAGTCAGATTTCCTGGTAAATAGGAATCACGATTACTCTTTTTGAAATCGGATGAAAGGCGTTTTATAGTCTTTCCGAGCATTTGTTTTATATATAAAATAGCGTACAGATAAAATATTTAATAGGCATGAGTCTCAACAATATAATATTAGTTTCTCAAAAAGGTACTCGTTCAAATTACATGCTTTTAAACCCTTTGAACGAAACAATACAGATGTTCATAAAGTATTCATTATTACATAACACAGATTAAAAAATCCAGTTGTGATAGCGTGATGATACTTAAGGTATATCTGTGTTCACATTTGTTTGATAACAAGTATGTAACAGTTCTTTGTGCAGAAATAAATATTTGGTATTTCTAATTAATTCATTGTGTACGGTACTGCTCTTAACATTGGAGTTTTTACCGTATACATAACGTGGTGTGGCAACTCTCTTTGCGTCATACTAATCTAGTCAACTGCCCTGTATATCTCGCCAACTTATGCTGTTTGATGTCATGTAGGTTTGCGCTGTTCCGTTTAAGTAACTGTTTGTGAATAACTTATTTAAATGTCGTTGCGTAACACTAAATACAAAAACGCACACAAAAACACACACAGAAAAACATCTGTCTGTGATATATACAGGGTGTCCAAAAAGTCCCGGGTCGGTTAAATATTTTTCCAGATATTTAAAATAGAGCTCCAAAACCTTACTCAAAGTTACTGGACTTAAAAATCTATTTTATAACATATTCAGTGATCCGCTACTTCCTCAGGGGGGCGGCCCGCTAGGAGTCAGAAGAAAATCTTAAATGTAAGCACCCAAAACTGTTTACAATTAATTGTTGTTGTTGAATAATAAGTTTCGTTATTTCTGAGAGGGATCGGATTTTGTGTTAGTAAAGTTAAAATCAAAAAGCTCATCAGTTTATTTTTTACATTAACCTAAGTTGCAAACTCAAGCCATCTTTGAATGGCTGTAATTTTTGACTCGGTTATCCGTTTGAGATCGGGTTTGCGGCTCTGTACTCTACTAATAAAGACCTTTTATTTGATATGCATATCAACCTATGCTTACATTTAAGATTTTCTTCTGATCATAAGTTAGTTTGCTTATTTAAACGCATATGTGACAGATACGGACAAATACAAAAAATTGAATCGGAAAAAGTAAGCGCTCTGTAGTGTAATGGTAGCACATTCACCCGGCAAGTGAGAGATCCGGGTTCGACTCCCGGCGGAGCAAGTAATTTTTGCGATTCAATGTTTATTGAAATTAAATAAGGCAATTGCCATTTATACAATTTAATGTAAATAAAAGTCGTTTGACAGGTATTTGGTCCTCCGATCATATGTTAGTTTGCTTATTTAAACGCATATGTGACAGATACGGCCAAATACAAAAAATTGAATCGGAAAAAGTAAGCGCTCTGTAGTGTAATGGTAGCACATTCACCCGGCAAGTGAGAGATCCGGGTTCGACTCCCGGCGGAGCAAGTAATTTTTGCGATTCAATGTTTATTGAAATTAAATAAGGCAATTGCCATATATACAATTTAATGTAAATAAAAGTCGTTTGACAGGTATTTGGTCCTCCGATCATATGTTAGTTTGCTTATTTAAACGCATATGTGACAGATACGGCCAAATACAAAAAATTGAATCGGAAAAAGTAAGCGCTCTGTAGTGTAATGGTAGCACATTCACCCGGCAAGTGAGAGATCCGGGTTCGACTCCCGGCGGAGCAAGTAATTTTTGCGATTCAATGTTTATTGAAATTATATATATATATATATATATATATATATATATATATATATATATAAAAGGCGATGAAATCATATCAGCACCTTTAAAATTAGCCTAATTTCATACTTTGCCTTTTTACAAGTAATACAGCCAATTTGCAGTTTAAAATAAATTATTATTATTATGCATTATAATGTAATCAGATAAAAGTTTTAAATAAATTAAATATTGCATTTTTAATATCTGAGTTCTTTTGAACTAGACTCTTAAATAATTATAAATTAATTAAAATAGTGGATCTATCTTTAAAATTTATTTTAAATAATTTTAGCTTTTTTAAATTAGTTTCACAGCAAAAGTACAAGTATTAGCATTAATTTTAGTTACAGCCTACTTATTTTTCATACTGTAATTTTTCTATATATTTTTCTATTAATTATAATTTTATTATATTTAATTCTAAAAATCGTAAAAACTTTTATAAGGTTTTTGTAAAATTATATAAAATGGGTTAAATAGTGAAATGGGTTGATAGTAAATTGAAGATACTTAGATAAGTATCAAGAATCGAAAGAGTTTAACTTATGCCAAAATAATCAATGCTTTCCGGTAATTAATCTCTTAAATCTCAATGTACTTTATTTTTGAAATGGATTTATTCAGTTACTTACTTAACTATGGCTGTTTTTCATTACCAGTAAGAATACAGCGATATATTTTTATATTTAAATTCAATACTCAATATGTGTCTACACTTGTTCAGGATAATAAATACCCTCATCTTGATGCCAACTCACTGGCGCCTAGCCGACAGTATTTCATCTCAACAGTTGTATTGTAAATATATCAATATTATGCAGCACTAAACCTCTCAGTTTAAGTGAATGTGTTTTGTAAAGAGCTAACAAGGCCGTAAACCCAGCTCCTGTCCGCTCGTGTGTGTGCGTGTGCGTGTGTAGGAGTGATATCGTCAGCAAATAAGTCCACTTTGTCGGTATCCCGGTTGGCCGCCATTAATGTAACTCCAATTTGTACAAACGCGACCTCGCTCGGGTTACCGGTTCTATATCTTTCAAACATCGTGGAAACCTGAACCGGCCTTATATTTATACACAGCGCCACGTCTTGAACATGCCAATCAAAATATGACCCAGTTCCTGCCCAACTGACAGATGATATAGCGGGTGTAGTACCAACAACAACATTTTCGTCATCTGACATATGGGTTGAGATTCCTGTTGTGGTCTAGATCTTCGGCGGGGATAAAGAGGAATAACCGGCAGTTTAGAAATCGGCAGTAGTTAGTACTGTCTCTCCATACATATTGATGTATTGAAATTAAGAACAATACTAGAACAGATTGAACAAACATAGATAGATGAGGAAACGTAACATGCAAAAGGGGTTAAAAGTTAGTTTTGCATGCGGATCTTCTAATTTGGGCACACGTTTAAACTTAAACAATCGTATTATTCCATTAATTTTATCACTTTAACTACACGTATATAATATATTTTAACTCTCCAACTAAACCCTAACACTAATGGTTTCTGGACTGTGTTTACGGGAAAGACCAAATGGCATTGTAATGAACAAACTACTTTTCAGTGTTAGGTCGATAAAACATGAATATATACATATACATGAATTATTTATAGTTATAAAATTTTCCTCTAATTAAGGAGAAGTAAACTTTAATAGATTTTAAGCGAAATATTTCGGATCTCGCTATTTTATTGCTAAATGTTTGATACAGTTGTGCATAGCGGGTGGATATATATATATATATATATATATATATATATATAACGTGAATAATTGAAACAGGTTTTATTGATGCACCCCATAAAAATTTTTCTAAAATCTCTTCAACTGAATCTTTCTACTCAAAGCTACACTTCTACCTCTTTTCTCCTGCCTCTGAACTAATGAGTAAGGTATAATAAAATTTTTCACAGTTTAAAACTTTATTATTAATATACCTTATGGTACTTACGACGAAATACCATAAAAACTACTAAGTATTTTTCCTTTGTTTAATAAAGGTGTTGTATAGAAACGTGTATTTAAAGGTAGTATATTCAGGCATATTCTTCATAGAGTGTCGTTCCATATTGAAAAAAAATTACATAATTATTTAAAAATTATTATTATTAAAATATATTTCCAGTGTCTTTCTATAAATGTTTTCAAATTTTAAAATTTCAACATCAACGTATTGTTTCAAATCATCAACATTGGATAGTACATTTCTGTAAAGTTTAATATAGATTTTGCGTCCTGGGCCACTCAATAATTTTGGAGTTTAAAATTGGCCTGAAAACATTTACTGTTGCAATATAGCATATTACTCTGTCAACAACAATGTCAGTTGAAATTATAAGACGTTTAAACGGTTCGGTTGGGAGTTAAGCAAAAAGGAACATTAAGTGAAGTTTTCATGATTAAGCTATGGTCCAAAATAATTTGAATGAAATATTGAACGTTTATCAGGTGACAAGTTCTGGTGGGCAGACAAAGCATTCATTACCACCCGAGATTGATGTGATTTGCCCACTCGTTGCTACCCGCAGCAGACGCGGCTACCCGGGCACGGTAGCTTTCAATGTGCTAAAAGTGGACGCCAAGAATTCTGTAAACATGAGAATTTTATATCAGGTCGAAAATTAACAACGATAAGGATTTAAAATACTTCTTCCGGTGCAGTTAGGTAGAGGTTCCGGTGACTGCTTAATGGTTCGCATGTAATATAACATTATAAAACATACCTAAAATACATTTTGTGTTAATCTGGCCTTTAAAACCCTACGTTGTAAAATGATTTCTCTTTACACCACAGTATTGCATTTATCTTCAGATCTATGTAAGTAGTCTAAAACACTTTAGCAATATATTTAGCTGTAAGTACTGTTTTTAAATAGTCAATACACAGCCAAGGATGGTACCTAACGATAATAAAGAAAATGTAACACACGTTGGGGCATTTCCGAACACTACTTTCCGGAACTCAGATCACGTTCCAGATTGTCCAATATTATGTGACGTCGGAAAGCTTGGCCAAGTGATGTCGATCGAAAATGCCCGTGGCCAACAGTGCGGGCTTTGGTGGCGTCTTCAGCGCCTTCCCCACTTTTGGCGGGATAAAAAATACATCCCTCTAGATAGTACCCAAATTCACTTTAACTTTTCAGAGCTCTTTAACTTTTTATATTTTTATTACAAGGTTATCATAAAATAATGGTGCGGTTTCAGTAATTCGTGTGAAGATAGTGGGGGAAATTCCAGATATTATATTGGTATCTCTGAAAGCCTCCAACCCGAAAGTTTTTCTATAAGCTGTTCTAACCTGAAAATCAAAATCTTGTATTGTTGTTGCGGTTAGTTTAGTGAGTTACTATGTTCTCGGATAAAGGATAAAAAACTAAGTGTGTTCTATTATTGGCTGAATTATTATTCGTAATTTTTGTGCAACGTGCGTTCCGACGTGAATTTGGAAGAGAGCCACCACACAAAATGTTGGTTTAAACAATTCGCAGAAACTGGATCAGTTAAGAAACAGAAATCAACCGGCACACCAGGTGTACCAGACTAAACGGTTAACTAATTAAATAATCTGCAATTAGAAGTCCTGGAAGTCCATCCCTCGTCGATGCGTTTAATTAGGTATTCTAAAAACAACAGTTCACAAAGTTTTACATAATAAAACTAAAATTGCACGCTTATAAAACCAAGGCACTGCAGGAATTGAAACCCAATGATTGTGTGAACCATTATAATTTCGCTGTTGAAATGTTGGCCAGAATAAGTGGAAACGAATATTTTTTAGATGATATAATTTTTACAGACAAGGCCAGTTTCAATATGAATGGATGTGTTAACAGACACAATTCACGTATATGGGGCTCTGAAAACTCACACTAATTGTTGGGAAACAATGTGATTCGCCTAAAGTTATTGTTTAGTGTGGTGTGATGAAAAATCGCGTAATAGAGCCTTTCTTCTTTGCTGAAAAAACAATGAATGGAGTTGTGTATCTTGACATGTTAACCAACTATTCCTTTCCTCAGCTAGATGAACTAGAAAACATTCATCAACTTCATTTCCAACAAGATGGTGCTTCCCCACACTTCAGTGCATTGGTCACGGACGCTTTGAACGAAACATTTGGAGATCGATGGCTGGAAAGGACCTATACTGTGGCCTCCAATGAGTCCAGACCAGACACTTTGTGATTTTTTTCTTGTGGGGGTACATCAAAAGCGTTGTCTATTCACAAAAATTCGCGATCTGAACCACTTAAACACAGGATTAATGAAGCAATAACAACCATAACCGAAGAAATGTTAACGAATGTTTGGAGAGAGTATCGTTGGAAAATCGTCGAGCGTCTACGAGCGCACATATTGAAATTTATTAATTATGTAAAAAAAACTGTTTGAGACGACAAATTAGATGAATAAACAACGTTAACTGTAAGTAATCGGATTTTCTATAAACCATTTTTGAAACCGCACCATTCTTTTGTGATAACCCTTACTTACGTATATACCTACTTATGTAGCCTTATACCAAATAGTAGATAGGAACAGAACGGCTTCCTTCTCGCCGACATCGTTTCCTTTTGGGAGCCGGAAAATAATGAGATATCATAATGAGGTGTACTTTTCATAGTAATTGAAATAAAATCAGTTATTTTGTAATAATGTAGTTTATTTAGGACCACGTTAAGAAAAACTTTCTAAACATAGTGGCCTCCGGTTAATACCAAAGTACCGGATGTTTCAAAGTGCCGTAATCGTGAAATTGAAAATGAGACCTAACCGAAAATATTATTACATCACTTTAAAGGCCAATTGCATAGTAGAATGCGCTAGTAGAACACATAGAGTGTGTACGTACAGGACGGCGGCGCTCGCGAGTCGGCAGAACGCCTCAGTGTGACCAAGTCGGTGGGAGTGAGTTACGACGATGTATCTTCTCATCTAATTCGAGCTGTTGGCACCCTATTACTGAATGACTTGTGGAATTATCTTAATACGTTATCACATTTGGAGATTGCTCGACCACTAATACATCCCTGGCCATTTAGTCGGCGTTTGGAGCACTTTATTTGACGTATGGAAGAGTCGACGTTATATATTGCCCTGAGACGTTTAACTCTATAGCCTGCTGTTTATCTTAACGGGCGCGTTTATTGTCTACAAAAGGCAATTACATGCGTATACAGCGAGGATTTGTGGGAGTATTAAATAATGATGAACTGTTTTGTTGGGAAACACCGGCATCAGATAGGTAGGCAAAATGTTGAAAAACGGTTGTAGTTTCTGATTTATGTATTTGGTTCCTATATTTAAGAGTAAAACGTGAAATTTAGTAAAATTACAATACGCACTTGTGCTCAAGGCATACATGAAGTTAATTAATATTTAAATAAAATTTAGTATGGAGGATAGGCGACTTGATATTAAGTAAATAATAATTTAATTATTTCAATAATCCAAAATTAAATTATCTTTAAATATTATTTTGATAAATATTAGACAGAACTATAAAAGAACGATATTATATTTTGCTCAAGCGCTATCCTAAAAATATTGTTGCCTAAGTTAAAGTTAATGAGCAGTGGATTCGAACCCTGAATTCAGGCCAAAGGCTTTCTTGGCGAACGAAAGATTTGGCATTTAGTTTTTTATTTCTTCTCTTAAGGTTCAGGTGATAAATACAAAACATTCATATCTGTTTTAAATCGCTGTATACAGTAACAGTGTATTTGTGGTCCTTAACTTTCATTGTTTTTACTAGAGATCTAAAATTACATTTCTGAAAGAATTCCTGATTTTAATTTTAATGGACATCAATGATTTCAAATGTACTTTTTCACATTAGTCCTCTATTAATAAATAAATCTACGTGTCTAATAAACAATTTTTAGATTATGAACATTATTATTTAATTATTGGGGGACATGTACATATACATGTAGTCTATTCTTGAGTACATTTTATATAATGTATCTTTCATTTTCATTTACTAACCATCGAAGATAATTTACTTCTGTACACAATATTAGTATTGCTGTTACTACATTTTGGTGAAATATTAGTATAAAAGTGTCTTCAGCTTGGTTTAAATAACATTTATTTTGAATTTTATCAGGTCCAGTGTGAGGAACATGCTTCTTGGAGATACATGAGGTCAAATTCCATGAAATTTGAAACTTGATCTCCGAATTTATCGGAGATACAATGGGGAAAGTTTCTGTTGAAACCATATCCAAGTGATAAGTGTTTAGACGCCACGGAGAGCAGCCAGGCTGATAACAACTTGTACTGTCTTTCTGGACTCAGATAACAATCATGTTTTGTATTGTTGTCCACTGACCACATTACTTGTAGAAGTGGTCAGTTAATTCCAAGTCTTATGTTTTGTACAATGTACTATTATGATGGAATAAATTCATTTATCATTTATCATTTCACGCTGAAGTTTGAAGTAAGATATAATACAATGTTTGGCGAATGTGAATTTTTATTTTATGCAAAAATTGTGTAAAACTGCACAATTGGGTTAAAGTTTTAACTAAAGTCCATAAATATAGTTGAAAACAATTTACATAGTTATAACGACCATATTTATTCCATGGTTGAATTTTGGCCAGGGTGATGTGGACTACGTGTTTTACATCTATAAAGTATAAGATGGATGTAATCCATGTTCCAAATAAAAATGGTACGAATACAATGTTTTTAAATATATTTTTTTCTTTTTCTAGTTTATCAATTTTGTTTGTAAGGGACCAACAACAACGGCATTATCCAATATCTTTAGTTTTTATATTTTGCTCTTTTTCTGCTTTAGTAACTTTCCATAGTGAAATAGTATTATAAAGTGCGCGACAAATTACCTAAAAACACTAAATATTTACTTTTAAGAGTCTTTAATGCTGTTCACAGTCTTTGGAATATCGCAACTGCTTTACTAAATTTATCCCAGTTTTCTCTTCTTCACTTTCTTTCTATAATAAGCAGAACAACATCTGGTGCCTCGACGATTTTTTAAAAGTAGAAATTGTTAGCTAGCAGGGCTTTTGGATAGCAATACAACAATTCGAAACTACGAGTATATAAATAATGTCTAATCGTTCATTACTGTATCTAAATTTACAGCAAAAAAGATTTAATTCAATTTTTTAATGTATAATTTTAACAAAACCTGCGTAGCTGTAATTATTTTAACTTATTATCTTGTCCATCTGTTTCGACTTTGTGGTTTATATAATCGTTTATTACAAAGATTAAAATCCAAGACCAGATAAGGAATATGCAAATGTTTAAACATTTACCTCAATTGAAGGCATTGTCTTTTTTAATCTAGCTATTTGCAATAGTAATTTCGGTTGAAACAAGTTTTGTAAGTTGCTAGGGATAACAAAATAATTATGCCAAATCAATTTTGAAACGTTTAAACACTTTAAAACTAGTTTAGTGCGCTATTATATTAAAACTCATTTTTAGGATTAATTATTGATTTTCTGTTCAAAAATCTATTCATTAATTATTGTATTACCCTCGCAGCATGCTGACCGATAAATAAGTGCTATTCAACTATTTTTATATGCTGAAATATACCATTTTTTATTTTAATAACTTTAACTAGTTCTAAATGTGTTAAGTTACGCCTTTACAGTAATACTTTTCCCAACTGCATTGTCTTTGTTCTTGGAAGCCGATGAATGTATACAATTCTTCCTTCTTTACACTGGTTATAGAACTGGAAAAATAGGGTGGGCATTAAATACTATAGTCTATTTTATTGAAGATATGTTCTGAGCACAAGTATTCTAACTTCTAACCTAACGAAATCTATTGCCTATTGTTTTGTAGAAATTTTAAACTAGGCTATTTTATTGCAAATTTTCAAACAATGCCCTTCGTCCATAACAAAGATTAATCCTGTATTTTACTCCGGAAACTCTTTTACTCAACACAGTTTCGATATTGAACTAAATTCTCTCCCCTCACTTCTGTATTTAGGCGCCGACGTGTCGGTCACTCCCTGGGGTCAGTGGTCACCAGAGTCACTCGCGTGACCGGTAGTCACTCAGACCCACGGGCGGCGATACCCGAGCCAGATCTAGAACTCAGGGTCAAAGGCTCAGGTCCGATCGTGAAGGAACAACCGTTCAATTAGCAGTAGTTTATACTTATGCCTATATTTTACAGTGATTCACCGCAAGCAAAGACCCATTACATTCTGTTTGTTATCGCTTTTGCAGCAACATAACACAAGGTCTATAAAGTTAAAGTGCAATATCCGGCCGTCATCGTAATGGCAGTGCTTCCAGGAAGTGTTCATTGTTCGATTTGTCTCGATTTAACGTCAATATAACCAAACCGAATATTATCTATAGCTATTTTATGCCTAGCTATTATCTATAATATTTTTAGCTATATCGATAGCTATAAATGACTTACGCCGCGTACGAGCTGTAAATAATTTTCACAAAAAATATTCACGTATATAAATTTAAAACAAAACCCTCCAATAATATACTTTTTTATTTCTGTGAGGTCTCTAGTACTCAAGGAACACATCATCAGACACACATAACTGAATAAAAGTGGTTACAATAATAATACGCTTTATTCAGTTATGTGGGTCTGATGATGTGTGCCTTGAGTACCAAAGGCCTCACATAAATAAAAAAAGTATATTGTTGGAGGGTTTGTTTTAAATGTATAACTAATTACAATAAGAACAGAACTTCTAGAATGTAAAATATGTAGAATTTTATTTTGCTACTTATAAGGTATAGGATACGAATAATAATTATTTAACTTCTTATTCTTACAGATTCGTCAGTTACCATAGGTTAGATTTGGCTTCACTAAATTTATACCCTATGCAGCTAATCGACAAAGGATAACTTATCTTTTTTGCACACTTTTATAACTACGAATTTTAAATTAATTTTACTTTTTAACTAATCATATTATTTGAGCCTAAAAGGTATGCATTGCATCGTTTGTATTTCACTTTGTCGTATCACTTTCTTGCTTGGGTAAAATGTTGTAAAACTGTAATTGTATCTAAAAAGAGTACATTGCTTGAAAGTGTGGGTTTTAGTAACAAAGGTGCTCTGGAAAGTAAGAACACAAACACACAGGAAACGTGTTAAGGGTTATGAGTGTAAACCTTCTTAGAGAAATAATTGATACCCGTGATTTTTCATTGAACAAACTTTGCATCCATATGGGATTGTGGATTTCAGTATGAAAGGTATTCTAGAAAGTAAGAACACAAATACATATGAAACGTATTAAGGATTACGAATTACTCTGTGTAAACCTTCATAGAGAAATACTTGAAATCCGTGACTTTCCAAAGAACATACCTTGCATCCATATGGGGATTGTGAGTTTAAGTAATAAAGTAATTCTGAAAAGTAACACAGACACAGACAACTTATTCAGGATTACGAGTGAAAACTTACATAGAGAAATACATTGATGCCCTTGACTTGCCCAGAGAACAGACCTTGCAGCTAGATGAGAACTGCGGGTTTCAGTAACAAAGGTATTTTCGAAAGTAAGAACAACAAACACACAGAAGCTTATTAAGGATTACGAGTGTAAACTTGCATAGAGAAATACGTTGATACCCTTGACTTTCCAGAGAACAGACCTTGCAGCCAGATGAGAACTGCGGGTTTAAGTAAAAAAGGTATTTTCGAAAGTAAGAACAAACACACAGAAGCTTATTAAGGATTACGAGTGTAAACTTGCATAGATAAATACGTTGATACCCTTGACTTTCCAGAGAACAGCCAGATGGGGATTGTGTGTTAGAAATCTTGTTCGGTAAATCTAAATTTTATCAAGCACGAGAGTTTCGTCTCCAACAATGGTTGGGATGGTACTAGAAGAGGGAATGAAGCACGCAATCTTCATCTGAGTACGCTGTAACACATTGAGAGCTGAAATCTGCTGTCTATCTGTGTATGGAGAGACAAAAAAACGCCGAAACTGCTTCTCTAGGAGGAGTTTACTCCTCTGCTCACCGCATGGTTTCTCAAGTGATCCGAAACGCATAGCACAGTATTATTACCCACTATTCCTTGGCAGACATAATAAGTGGCAGGAGGCAGCGCTTTGGAAGGGAGCGATCCGTTTTAACTCTGAGGAGTGTATCTTAACTTAGATTACGGAGTAAACCAAGAGGACGACTCGATCACGACCAGCCTTGGAAGGTTTCCTAACTCAGGTATAACCTACATGTGCTAGGACTGCGTCGGCACTTGCTGATAAATTGCACTGTTACACTTTTGTAAATCCAATATTGTCATAATTCTAGATCTGTAGAGAAATCCCTGAAGTCGATATTGTCTGACATTCGTTGGGCACGGCTGATACTCCCTGAAGTCGTAGGGATCATTTCCAAGATAGGACGCAAACTCGTAGAATTCTTAATGGCGTTTCGAGATGTCAGTCTCGCGAAGAAGCGCGAGTCGCTAGAACCACGGACGGAGTATACGCGTTTGAGGAGATGTATGAGTTTTTGCCCATCAGATCGTCTTAGCCAGGAAAGTTTTAGTAGCATGCTATAATCAGCTGTCACTGTATTACAGCGTGCTCAGTAGAAGATTGAGAGCTTTGCTCTCTCTTCCAGTAACAACCAAGCCAGTGTAGTGTACTGAATTTTTGCCCATCAGATTATCTTAGTCAGGAAAGTTTTAGTAGCATGCTATAATCAGCTGTTACAGTGTTACAGCGTGCTCAGTTGAAGATTGAGAGCTTTGCTCTCTCTTCAGTACCACCCAAGCCAGTGTAGGATACTGAGGTTTTGCCCATCAGATCGTCTTAGTCAGGAAAGTTTTAGTAGCATGCTATAATCAGCTGGCACTGTGTTACAGTGTGCTCAGTTGAAGATTGAGAGCTTTGCTCTCTCTTCCAGTACCACCCAAGTCAGAGTAGGATACTAAACTCTACTACAGTAGAACCCCTCATATCCGGCCTCGGTTTTACCGCATCGGTTTATCCGGCCACTTCCCGGAAGCCAATATCGAAATTTATTTACCACGGCTTGCAGACGCGCAGTTGCACGCACTAGTCTCCCACGACTCTTGCGTTATTTTTGTGTATCTATTTGTTTAAATTTTCCTGTGTTGTCCTCAGTTGAGCTAATAGGTTTAACCTGTAAACAGTTCGTTGATTATTTCCAGTGCGGTTAGTACAGTACAGTACAATTGTTTTGTTTCGTCAAGTGCTGTGTACTGTAGGTTGGTTTATCCGGCCGAATCGTTATCCGGCCAGGGGCTCGGTCCCGTGGTGGCCGGATATGAGGGGTTCTAAACTGTACTACTAAAGCTTCCTGGCTAACACAAACAACTCGTACATTTCCTCGGGTTTTTCTGCTCATTAAATTTTTTAAATGAAATGTAAATTGATAAGTAACTTTACTATCGTGAGCGTTTACTCAATATAAAATGTTTACTTTAATACATTTATAATCGCCGTTCCCTCGTTTGTCGCTACATAACGCACAACACAACGTTTCAAATAGCGACAGATTATAGTTCAGGAAGCAATATTTTATCACAATACGACTGGTACATAATCGAAAGTGATATTAAGTAAGTGGATACAGAATAGCCGCGTGATATGGCGCGTTTTATTAATCAGCTGTTTAGAACTAAAAAAATAATCTCAAAAGATTAACATTATAATTTTGGAAAACCGTGAGGCACAGCCCTGTAAACAAGTATATTTAAAAGATACAAATGGCACATTTATAATGTGAGTTTTCGATTGATACAGAATATTTATATAAAGTCAAAGTTTTAGATATATAGAAATGCCGAAATAAGTCAAGACATTCTTGTATAGTACATGTGAAAAAGGTCACTTTTATAAAACGTAACACTTTTTGCTGATAAGTTGCTTTTTTGCACTTTTTACGTACATATAAGCATTTTTGATCCATCTGTGGTGTACCAAAACTATTTCCATATTTCTAGTAGTGTCCTAAAAATAGGTTTTGCCTTTTATTAATATTGCGTGTAAAAACAATATTATTATAATCCCTTTTTGGTTTTGCTTCATACAAATTTTTCCAAAACTGAAAGTAATCAGTCTCTATGCTGTAAATACTTTCCATTTGAGAAAACATTGGAAGTAAACTAAGATTCTTATATTTAAGTATTATAGAAAAAATATGCAGAATAAAAACTTTGTAAACAAACTGCACTAAATAGTAGTACAATAATATGGCATTTAATCTTATAACGTTACTACGATAAAGTTTGTTTTCAATTGGTTGAAAAGCATTTCTTTACTTTCTGTCAGATACTTCGAAACTGGTAATGGTTTATTTAATATGCTAATACATTTTTATTGGTACAGATATGTCTGAATTGTATTTTGCTCCTCTTGTGAATTTTAAAATGGCATTGTAATACTTTTTCAATACACAACTTAGGTATGCTTTATTATGGTATATGCGACCTCAATAGCGACGACCCATCAGTGACTCAGACAGAGACATTGCGAAATCCCTTTCCAAGAGTAACAAATCGACTAAGTACTGTAGAAAGTCGTGCCCAAACGTGGAGTCTGCAGTGATTAATCAACCAGTGCCAGCGTCAGGCAATCGCTAGTATTGTGAATCACATGGAGCGACCTAGAGATTATAGTTAGGCCTGAGAAACGATAGTATTGCTAATTACTTAAAAGCAACCTTGAAATAGCAGTTGGGTCAGGAAATCGCTAATATTGTGAATCACATGAAAGTAACCTCAAGAGGGTAGTTGAATAAAACAATCACTAGTATTTTGAATCACAAGGAAGCAACCTGGAGAGTGTAGTTAGGTCAAGATATCGCTAGTATTGTGAATCACGTGGAAGTAACCTCAAGAGGGTAGTTGAATAAAACAATCACTAGTATTTTGAATCACAAGGAAGCAACCTGGAGAGTGTAGTTAGGTCAAGATATCGCTAGTATTGTAAATCACATGAAAGTAACCTCAAGAGGGTAGTTGAATAAAACAATCACTAGTATTTTGAATCACAAGGAAGCAACCTGGAGAGTGTAGTTAGGTCAAGATATCGCTAGTATTGTGAATCACATGAAATTAACCTCAATAGGGTAGTTGAATAAAACAATCACTAGTATTTTGAATCACAAGGAAGCAACCCGGTGAGTGTAGTTAGGTCAAGATATCGCTAGTATTGTGAATCACGTGGATGCAACCCGGTGAGTGTAGTTAATTAAATGAATTGCTAGTATTGTAAATCACATGGAAGGAACCCGAAGAGTGTAGTTGGTTTAGGAAATCGCTAATGTGTGAAACACGTGGAAGTAACATGGAGAGTTTAATTGTTTCAGGAACCATTTTCTGCATATCATAAGTTAAACAGAATAAAGGAGCATCTCAGTACAGTACTAGGCAAGTATCACTGATAAGAAAGCTATGGTCACAGCCTTGACTTGAAATGCCACTCTAACTCAGATAAACATACCTTTGGCGGTGATGCAACTGTCAGTACAGTTCAAGGTCAGTAGTACTAATAGGAATGCTACAGTCACAGACAAGATGAGATAGGCCACTAACTCTAACTCAGATAAATATACCTTTGACGGTGATGTAACAACTACTCTTGCTCATAATTTTAATATCTAAATTTATTTACATTTTTAGAAAATGTTATGCTGTAGCTTATTTTTGTAAATTAAGCGTTTTTGTCCCAATCACAGCAAAGCCTTATAGCTTGATGGAGGGCGATATCTCTTCCGTATAAAGATAAAGAAGATTTATTTCTTTTTGTATTATTACAAAAATACATAGCATATCGTAACATTAATGTTAATAAATACTATTTAAAAGCGTAACCCAATCTTTAAATTTGCATCCATTGAATCGAAATAACTATGTCTGAACATTCGTAACTCAAAATATTAAGAAAGCACAGGAAGTAGGCGATAAAAAAGCTGCACAGGGGTATTTATTGCAGACTACACACTATAACGTAATGTAAATTATTGCAGTAATGCGTGGGGAAAAATTTTTGGTGATTTAATTTGTATACAATTAGCAATCCACAATGGTGTAATTTAGCTACGTGTGAGACTTAAATAAGTTTTATTGATTGCATTCTCTAGCAGTCCGCATGACAATCCCAGTCGTTTGTTTTTTATTCCCATACATCGTTGTGTTACATTAAAACCGTAGACTCATCAACGGGCTATTATTATTATATTCAAGACAGTCTTGAATCCCAGTCTTTTATCAGAGCTACGCTGTGACAACGTAATCATTATAATCAGACATCTTGGCTTAGCACAGCCTCTAACAGCCTGTAAAGTACTGTACATACTCTAAATTTATATATATATATATATATATATATATATATATATATATATATATATATATACATATATATAGGGTGAGTTTTTAAAAGTGATCCAATAGCTAACTTTTTAATTACACGACTTAGCACCACACTTTAAATTTGGAACTTGCTCAATTTTAAGTTTCACTCAGGGATACACTTTCAAAGTTTTTGAAGATGGCCGCCATTTTCCAATATGGCGGTCAACTTTAAAATCTCTTATGGAACACCCTGTATTTTATGTTGTTTTTTAGATTTTACTCAACAAAATAATACATTTTTGCTTTTGAGAGTTTTTCAATATCTCTAATGGTTCAGGAGCTACGTGGACTGGAAGTTTTTCATAATTTTTGCCAATATGGCGGCCAACTTTAAAATATTTTATGGAACACCCTGTATTTTATGTTGTTTTTTATATTCTACACTACAAAATAAGACATTTTTGCATTTTAGAGTTTTTCTATATCTCTAATGGTTCAGGAGCTACGTGGACTGCAAGTTTTAATCATCAGTCCGAAAAAATCCGAAAATATAAACATATATATATATATATATAAAGAACTTTATGTATATTAACTTTATATATGTATGAACTTTATACATATATAAAGTTCATATTGACGCATTTGAACAAGTAACAGAATATATATATATATATATATATATATATATATATATATACATACACGTCGAATTCTGTACTGTAACTTGTTCAAATGCGTCAATATGAACTTTTAAGGTGGAAGAAGAGTTGAAGAAGCTACGTGAGACAGGTGATTCTATATTCCATACGTTTGCTGATTGAAGGAGTGCGCGCAGAAGGTTCCATAATAAGTAATTGAAAGTTAAAGTTAACCCAGCCTATGCTACCGCACTAAACTCCTGAACCAACCTTTTAAGAAATATTTACGAATCATAACTCACAGCGCGTATAAAAGTCTACCTCTAAAGTGTTTTATTACGAACAATCTCTAGAGCATAAAATTTATTTGCAATGCAGATCAGATTATGATGTTATGAGATATGAAGCGAGGTAGCCGCAGAGCCTCGCCTAGTAAGACATCAACTGCACCGCACTAAACACAATAGATGCGCGCTCCGTGTGCCGTTTACGGCAGCCATTGGCCCTTTACTGCCTTCACGTGTCAATAGTAAATGCCATAGAATTATTGCAACACTATAAATATACATGAATTGAGAGTAGAAACTTTCACAGCGGGGACGAGACATTGGGCCAGACCACCCCACGAGTGAGTAACAGTGCCATTTTGTGCGTTTTAGTATTCAATTCTTCATTTATACCCGTTCCTAGCAAATACCACAGTTGACAGTCTTCATTGGTTCTTGAAATTACGTGACTAGTTATTGATCGTATGAAAATACTGATGTGATGTGATAACAGACGCATGAGCAGGCACCCTTTTGTATTGTGCTATGCTCCAAGGCATTTACGAGTTAGTAGTGTTAGTAATGGTCAGGGGAAGATATGCCCATCTCAAAACCCTGAGCTATGAAACCCTGAGAGAGAGAGAGAGAGAGGGAGGGAGGGAAGGAAGGAGAGATAGAGAGGGATAGAGAGACATAGAGAGAGATAGAGAGAGAGGGAAAGGTAGGCGGAGAGGGTGAGAGGGGGGAGAGAGAGTGAGAGAGAGAGAGAGGCAGAGAGAGAGAGATGTTGGTTAGGTATGAGTGTATGAGTGTGCGAGAAGTTCCAATCCTCCTAATAAACGGTTATCGATATAATCTTTTTCTTTTAGAAAAATTAAGTTTATATTGTTGTTATTATTTTTAATCATTCATCATTACATTATCATTTTTGCCGTTGTTATCTGATAGTCATCTCATTGTCTAACACTTGCTTTGTTGTACCTATGATGTATTTGTTTTTCTTATTTATATTTACAAGTTATATATATATATATATATATAGAGTTATATATATATATAAAGTATCCTATAACCTTCTACAGATCAAGACGAACAAATTAAAAAAAACATTAGGCGAATCCGTCCAGCCGTTTGTGAGTGATGCTGTTACACACGAACAGTTTCATTTTTATATATAGGATATAAATATAAAACTATATATATATATAAATATAAAACTATATATATATATATATATATGTATACGTTACATTAATACATATTTATATTGTAAATTTCAGGTTTTCATTACGTTATTTTTTTCCATATGAAAATTTACAATACAAATTCTTTTAATTAGTACATATTCATGCTGCTGATCGCGTCTCGATCTCCACACACAGGATACGCCCAAGTGGAGATCATTTCCTGTTTTTGTATATATGTGTGATCTGTATTTCTATGAGGAAATAAATATTCATTCATTCAAACTCGTGTGCTTCAACAGAGTTGTTATCGATATCCAAAGTGATGACATAGCTATGTATAGTACTTTGACATGATTTGCAAACTTGGATGACAGGAGCAATGAGGAAACCTCCTTAGGAGGTAAGCGTCGAAAGCATAACATTAGCATTGGAAATTTAAAAACCTTTTGTGCAGAGCACTCGAGTTACTCATCGTAGTGGAGAAGTATGTGGTAACATCAACAAATTTTCAACATTTGATGATGGTCAGTAAATGTTGAGGTAACGTTAAAGGACATTGAGAGATATATTTAAGATCGGCGAGCAGTGGTCACATAAATTCATGCTCAAATTCTAGATGTACTTGTAGTCATTCAATTGTACCTGAATGGCTGTTTTATTTAAGAAATCGAGGGAGAATTGTTACTTCACGATTACTGTAACAAAGTTTTACGTTCGACTAGTATTCTGAAACGAGCATTATCATGTCGTCACTAGAGTATAGGATTACAAAGATTACAATACAGTGTTGCGTTTTATTGGACTGTTCACTATATCGAGACTTACATGATATCATGTTCTCAAGCTTGCTTAAATTCTTTGACCACCTAGCCTACATGAAAATTTATACGCATATGTCTCTTAATCTTCGTCAACTTAAATATTCCAAGTGTACGACCTCCGCCTCAAATTACTTCAGCATGCCACTAATGCAATACAAATTGTATGATTTAGAAATAATTCGCACGCAAACATAATTCTGTTAGGTGATACCTTTACGTTAATTAAAGACCAGTCATTTATCTTAGTATGTTTTCATTCAAAGGATGCTCATTTTCCCCTATTATTTTGAGTCCCACTTTGAATCCTCTGTTTTCTCATGGGCCGAACTAAATTGTTGGAATAATCAGCACTTTCTACAAACTTCAGTATATCACCCGCAGCGCTCAGCCTCCGTCAGCTCCAGACAGCGCGGACCGTGGGCCTGAGTCAGCAGACCGGCGATTATGAACTTGACGAATGTCAAAACACAATCACCACGGAACAACAAGGGGTCAGCACTGTTCCCACAGTGGGAGCTCCGACCTCGGTACCCGCCTGATTGAGATTTATTAGTCTGATAATCAGTACTTGACAAACCAACATCTAATTGCAAGACAAATTGTAGATTGGGACGGATCTCGCGATCCTTTGGTATCTATCAATGTAAATTAAGAATTCACTGTGACTTTAAGAATTGCTTCATGGAGGAAATGAGTAATAGACTGTTTACGATCGTTGGAAATTATTTGCAGCGTGGTTGTATTAGTGGGTATGAAACTCCAACAATAAAAAAATTGACACCTCTGTACTTATGTTATTCTGTATGGAATAAAATGCAAAAATAACGTTACTTTACATTGAAGGAGAGACTCTTCCTATTGGTAACCAAATTATTTTCTTATAAAAAAACACACACAGTTCTCTAATAATTTTCAATTTCTTACACAACATTTGGACATCTAAGCTGCCAACATTAGGTGTGGCATCGTGGAAGTCGACAGACTTTGTTTAAGAAATTTTAAATTATTGGAGAATTGTGTGTGTGTGTGTTTTTTTTTTTTTTAAGAAAATAACATGACTCTGTTTCATAAAATAAAACGTACATATTGTTTAAGAGTTACGTACGATATTTATATATATATATCGCCTCTTTCGCGCGAAACAGACTTATTTCACCATGGGTCTGTTACAAAGATATGGGTGTGTTTAGTTACAAAGATATTGTTTAATTTAGGATGTGTTTGCACTCAAAATACTTAAATGTATTCCGTTTTTCTTCTGCCACTTGGAATGAAATGTTATGATATAAGTGGATATGTTAAATATAAATTGGTGTTGACCGTTGAAATAAATAAATAAATAATTTCACTTCTATGGTTTTGCCATAATTTTTTTACTTTGTGTCTAGCGCACTGGTTTGTGACTCGATTTGTAATGGCCAAAGACTCACTTAGCTCGTATGTTTCCTCAAACTGCAGTCACAGAGTGAATGGCTCGTAGATTCGTATTGGTACCCGGTCTCTCAATGCCCCACAATGTTAATAAAACTAAATTGTAATATGGAAAATAAACGGTATGGTTTAATTGGTCGCTGCTACTATCCATAGTAAAAGTTAAAAAACACAACTGTAATAACTGTATGTAGCATACTAATAACAGTTGGTATGCTAACATTGACATTTTCTTACCCAAATGGGAAAAAATGTCAATGTTTTATTCTGAGACCTAAGAAATTTCATTTCAGAATAATTTTCCTCAAAATCTAGAACTAGAATTTTGTTATTAACTATCAAATATTCTAACACAGGAATATCAAAAACTTAAAACTCTTGCATTTATAATATTATTAAGATTAACCAAATCGTAAACCCTTCCCATAGTGTCAAAACGTTTTCATTAGTACGCTTTTAAATATCCCAGCTGATTCTAAACCAACCTCGTTAAGATATAGAGACTAAATATTTGAAAAACCTCTTGAATGGATAAAAACGCAATAGATGCATATAAGTTATTAAGGGAAAATCATCTTAGATAACTGTTATTTAGTAAAGTGTATAGAGTGGTAATTATTATATTATGTTTTACATATTATTAGTACTTTGCGCTTCATAAGTGTGGTAGAAGATCCAAAATGAGTTCTTGGAGAACAAAGTCTTAAGCTTTTTACGAATGAAACTGAAAGCTTAATGAATGAACCAGGTTCATCTAGGTTATTTCAACCGTTCCAAATTCTACCACGTCTAGAGCAAGTAAGAAAGCGAAAAAGGTTGAACCAGTTTGTTATTTATAGAACAACTGGGTCATTTATAAGCCAATTTCAAATGCGTTTCAGAAGAAATATTCAAATGCATCCCGGTTTCCTTAAGGGGGTTCGGTATGCCCTATCCTTCCCATGTTAATTTGGCCAATTTTATGTACCTTTTTCTCAGAAACCTTTAAAGCTATCATTATCAAACTTTAGGACACTACTATTTAGACCTTTGTTAACATTTATAGCGGAAGACATTATAAAAATCTATTTTAAATTTTTATTAAAAAAAAATATAATTATAAATTATTTTACAAAAAATTAATAAATTTTTTATTTACAACAAATTAAATAAAATTTTTTTTTTAACTTTGTTCCGCTCTAAATGTTAACAAAGGTCTAAATAGTAGTGTCCTAAAGTTTGATGATGATAGCTTTAAAGGTTTCTGAGAAAAAGGTACATAAAATTGGCCAAATTAACATGGGAAGGATAGGGCATACCGAACTCCCTTAAAACATGGTGAAACATTAACTTTGAGGTAGTAAACTATGCGTAATTGAAAAATTATACATTAAATTAGTGTGGATTAGCAGAGCTAAATACAACGCTAGTTCATTGATTTAGAACTAAAGGGATGGAAGCAGCAAAATAATTGTGTAAGCATAATTCTGCAGAGCCCGTCGTTATTCACACAGTATATTAAGGATAATATGTCTATTATTCAAATCGAATTATGTTGTACCGAAAGTTTTACTACTATTGTTGAAGAAAGTCACTATTGAAAATGAAGGTGATATGGACAGTCATTGTGTGGTATGGAAAAGATCCGACCACAAATAATTTAATGGTTTTGATACAGATTTAAATTATAAACACATGCAAAGTAATATGTACAGAGGCATTTAACGAGTATTACAAATGTAAATGAAGATTACAAATTCAACACGATAAAGACTGTAAAGAACATTTGATAAACGGGTGGAATGAAAATACAAGGAATAAAACCAGTTTTAACGTATTCATAAGTAGAGGGTGATTTTTTAGGGCAAATTTGTATGCAGTTGGTAAGCCTTAAAGTTGCTGAAGAGAGTACAAAGGTACTCACTTGAACAAACTAAAATAGAAAAAGAATAAATGTACCTTAAGTATAAAAATATATTATGGGAGAACCACCATAACTCCAGCATTTAACTCACCTATTAATAGCGTACTTAATTTATTATATGCCCTAAACAAAATTTCTTGATTGCAAAATGTCTATTTTCCAAAACAATATAGATTAGAGACGAAATTGTACATATTTATTTTTGACGTAATTTTAATAAGACAAATCATCTAGTCTCAAAATAATAACTTATGTGATACATAATATGTTAATCCCATGAAAGAAATATGGGGTTTGTTATCACAATATACATGAGACTAAGAAATATAACAAAACATCTAATTTCCATACTACACAATAACAATAGGTTAATCAGTGTTATGAAACCATGGAAGTTAGTGAAGGCCCAAGAAAGAAATCGTATCGTTTTGCCAACATTTTTCACGCGAAACTTTCAAATGTACTGTTATTTATTTTCTTGTTGTTCAGTTAAAATTTAAACTGAAAAAAAAACTATGTAGATTGCAATTTTTATTAACAAAAAGTGGTTACTAAAATATCCAAAAGCATACAAAATAATTTCCTTCTTAAAACTTCTATTCAGTCAAGTAGACCAAAGCAATACAGAATTATCAAACCGAACTTCTGTTGATGCTTGGTTACAGATATTGATAAAGTTCTTTGCTCGAAGAACTTAAATACCAGCAAGCAGTTTAATTATAGCATATTAATAGTTTTAGTCATCCCTAGATAATAGTACTTTTCAATTCAGTGAATGAGAAGGATAACTAGGCCACGTCCACTGGGAGTGTCGCGGATACTAAACCGTGAATGAGTGAAAGGAAGGCCAAGAAACAGCCCTATCACGTAATTCCAGCCTGAGCCTGAGTCTGAATGTTTTAACATCCCTATAAATCCGCCAACTGCCTGCTAAGATGGGTTGTGTAAACAAGTGCACAGATTGTGGTGCGAAGTGTTCGACATGAGAGAGATCTTACGGTACAGCGAAGCGACCGAGACCGACCCGGTAACCTCAAGAGCACTTGCTCGAATTATTCATAAAACAGAGCACATCATATAATAAAAACTTAATCTTTGTCAACTTGTATCTCTTGAAAATGTTGCTGAAAGCTTTTACACCAATCTCATATTGAATGACAATCTTTGATGAGCTTTTGGACTGACGTAAACCGAAAAAGGATTGAACATTTTGTAAGATTATCTATTACAAAACTGCAGTTTGGGTATATTTTATACACAAAATACTATTAAAATTTTCCAAGCACTTGCAAGATATTTTATACACAAAATACTATTTAAATTTTCCAAGCACTTGCAAGGTTTTCGATATTGAATATACTAACAAATGGAACTAAAAATTGTCTTCCAAGTTTTTAAAAGTGTAATAAGAACTCTTAAAACTAAATTTTTAAACATGGGATTGCAACCCCTAGAAGAACTATTTTTCAACTTCTCGCTGTCCTTGAGACTTGAACAAGGACATCCAGAATGTAATTTTTTTTATGGACGAAATTTTACACACACGTTCCTCATAGCATCGATATAACAACAAAATCATTTTCACGAAGCCCAATCAAGCATAGACGTTTAAATGGGGTTGCAACTCCTATAAAAACTATATTTAGTTTTTTAACTTCCCTTCCCTTTTTTTGTTTTGTTGTCGTTTTCCTTTTTGTGTGAAGAAAGGTGAAATTTACACACATGTGTATTATGCCCTAAACAGACTACCGGCACAGGAAATATCTTAGACCAGAAGTAGATTATAGTGCCAGTAAGATGTTACTTTTTTACCGAAGTAGACTTTTCAGACCAACGTATTGATTGATAGCGTTTATTACAAAACTTTACACACAAAGTAAAAAACATGGCAATCGTCACGACAGAAACAAGATGGCGGCAATAAAAAGTAAGGGGGACAGGCGTGTCACAACGTTTTGGTATAATTTGTTTATTTTATCCTAGTTTATAATTATGTATCAGGTTAGTTATTTTCCTGAAGAAGAGATCAGATTGCAGATCTCGAAACGTAGTGTTACAGATATTCTTTTTACTGAGCGATGGCAAATGTCCGAAAAAATTCTGGTTCTGTACACAGAACCTAGGACCTACAGGACACAATACGTTTTCCCCGCTGTCATAGTATTGACCCGAACCTCAACCCTCCTTATCTAACATCTTCCAAAATCCATTATTCGAATAAACGCATTGCAGGACAATTAATATCAAAAAAATGTTATTATTTGTCTGTTTAAAGCCAAAGCATGTATGAGAGAATATAAACCTCCATCGTTGTAAATGAGCTGAACGACACGAAATGCCTTATTACGCCCCTGGATGTTACCTAGCTATCAGTCTCTGGCGCGGGGGGTCCCAGGTTTGCCCAGCTCCCATAAACCACGCCGCCTTGCTCATTACTTACTAGTACCTCTGCTGACTGCTAAATAGACGTCATATTTTCATATAACATTCTACTATCAGTTATGTTCTCCTGGTATCCGGTAAAGCTCATTAAACATCGCCAACCCATTAAATCTAATCAGAGTATCTAACTCATACAGGGTAGTAAACTTCAGTTCCACAAAGTACAACTGTATTTTCTTAAGGATCCAACAGGCACTCTCGCCATTCCGTCGCCCGCCTGTGATATAATTCTTGAATGAAAAAGTACTAAAGAGTTGAGACTTGGAACATATAATCATATTGTTCCACGGGTTTTATTGATTTTGGGTGAAAAAGGTCAGAGAGTAGGAAGTTGCAAAGATCTGAAAAAAGTTACAGTCACTGCGGTTAAGACTTTTGTAAAGTAATTACTTTTGTTCGTTTGATTGAGATATTATAAAGTTATAACGCTCTGGATTAATTCAATTGTGTTTATTCTTAGCTAGTCGTAACTCTTTCTTACTTAATTAATCCTATACTTTTCATTTCATCCGTTTTCTCTTTTTCAAAAATGTAACTTGATGTTCCATGATTTATGTTATATCCTTACATAATAAACACAATACTTAATATAATTCACTTTTTACCCGCAATAATAATTTTCCTGAAACACTTGAAAATCTATACTAGACCCTATTATATAAAAATGTAATGGTACCTGTGTGTATGTGTTTGTGTTTTACTCAATCACGTAAAAACTACTGAAACGGTTATACTGAAATTTTACATGGACATTCTTAGGGTCCCTGGTTAATACATAGGCCTATTCCTATTTTTAAATTCGCTTCAGGCTACGTCCCAATGGTCTGCAAAGTTGCAAAAATCCCATATTGGCCTTTAAAATTGAATTACAGAAAGAAACATTATTAATTTAAATAGCCTCATAAAAGTAATCCACTGTTCTGTGTAAACATTGTTTTATGACAACACAACCTGGTTATTAAATTAATTTCAATTTTCACTATTTTCAATTTTTTTTTCATTTATAGTCTTGAAAGTATAGAGTAAGCTTTATAATATTAACAACATTTTTGCTGGAATACTCTCAGGTGTTTGATTTGTTTCAAGATTTCTAGGCTTTGAGGAGGGAACTATCGGTTGGATAAATCGTAGCTTGGGAAAAGCAGAAAACTACTAAATTTTAAATCAAAGTTTCATCTCTCCTTCCAAAAGTTTATGGGGTCCCTCAAGGCAGTTGCTTGGGTCCGATGTTGTTCTCGTTGCACACTGTAGATCTTCGCTCCTGAGTTAAATATAGAAGTGTACATGCACATGACAACGACTATTAGCTTCACCTAACCTATGAGACTAGGGAATTTCGCCGGGCTATTGGAAGGCTCAACGAAGATCTTGAGAGTATACGTGAGTGGTAAATAAAACATGGTAACAAGTTGGATCCAAAAAAAGTGTTCAGTAATTCACATGGCATCAACTCTAATAATGCAAAGATTGCAGAAGGAGAAGGTGGACGTTATGATTGAAGACAAAGTATTGAAAGTGATCAGTGTTCTCATAACCCTTAGAGTAATGCTAGACATTAATCTCACATTTACTGACCACGTCACGTTATGTTTCAGAAAGCTCTGGGACGACTTAGGGATTTGTACAGGTATAAAAGTATTTTACCATAGGAAGCAGAATTGTAACTTGTGCAAACTTTGATTTTTCCTGTTTTTATCATTGCATCCCTCCATACGCCAACAGTATATCGAAGGAGGATATTGGCCGCATATAAAAGTTGCGAAACGCTTTCGTGCGCTTCGTCTTAGACATAGGGAAACAAGAGCATGTATCAGCCTGTCGAGATTGTGCCAATTTGATGCCAATAATTTGCTGTATACAAGCAATCTGATGCTTGGTTAGCCATATATTGAGTCTGGGAGAGCCAATGTCTGGTGGATAGGCCCCTCACCACCAGATGTTCAGGAGAGAGTTCGCTCTTCGATACACGACAGAACGACCCGCTTCATTTTCCTATAGGGAAGCTGGAATCGATATGAGCAGTTTTTCCTATTTTGCAAAAAACTTTACTTCTGTAATTTAAAACTGCTTAGATACTCAAAATTTAAAGCTAGAGTGAAAGAATATGTACAAAATACCTGATACATTGATTGTAAATTTGAATGTTGTTTTAGTTATATTTAGTACTACGTAGTTTAGACGAGCGTTGTTTTGAAAAATAGATGTATCTGAGAAACGCTTGATATTAAAAAAGCATGCTTATTAATTTATTTAAACTACTCTTATTTCGTCGTGTTCTATTGCAAATTTCTAGCAAATATTAATGTGTTTTTGTTTCTTTTTTGAAACAGTCGACTTTTACCAGATAATTATAAGCGAATTGCAAATACCGGTGCCTTGTTTCAGTGATGCAAATAAGAGCACGTGTTTTGTAAAGGATGCTCTTGAATAATTAAGCCTGCATCAGCATTTTAGGCGTAGTAAAAAACGACTTGAAACAGCATAGCAGCGCAAGTAATGGGTTAAACGCTCGAACTGGAGACATCCACTTGAATAATAATTAGTGAAACAAGAGAATAAATTTGAGAAATTCGTAGTAAATGCTAATGAGTAATGTTTGTTACGTTAAAATAAGACTGTGTAAAAGGTGTACTAAGGATATTGAATAGGAATACAAAATCCACGATGAGGCAAGTCAACACCGTGGCAGGTGAGAGTAAAACCCGCCTACCTCTTGCAGCTCTCTGATGATTTACTCCAAAATAAATCACTAGCCCACTTGAGCCGTATATCACCTCTATGGGTGGTGAACCAACAAGTGACCTTGTGGCAGAGTTTGGGACCTCCTCACTCAACACAGTGCTATTGTTACGATATTGTCTGTTTCGCATTGGGGACAGGTGATTTTCAATTCCAAACTTTTATCTTTTAGCAAAATGGGGTAGGTTACGATAAGCGGACCCGGTTTTTTATATCGAAATTGGCAAACAATATTACTTAATCATAACCACCGATATAATCAATCGATACTGATTATTTTGAAGAATTAACTTTTAATAATCGGTATCAACAGCTGTAAACACTTTCAAATAATACTCGTAATGTAATATTTCAATTTTATATAAGTAACATTTGATTATTAAAAATGGCAGTCAATTTTAGAAAACTACACGACATTGCTTTGAAAGATGATAAGTCCTTTTTTTCGTGACTTCAACATGTGGGACTCGTACCGAAAAACCCATTATGTGAAATTTGTGGGAAAGAAACAACTGTAACTGTGAGAGGAGCAAATATGGTCGTCTTCAGTTTTCCTAATTTTGGTTATAGTAATTTGTTTCATCACTGTAAATAGTAAATTCATATTTTAATTTAAAATATATGATTGTTATTGAGGACTATAGGTACTTTTATATCGATTGATAGTCTAGGATTTGAGATTCGAACATTAGGTATCGATGATTACATTCTTCGATATAAAAAACCGGGTCCGCTTATCGTACCCTACCCGCAAAATGTTACGATCTGGTTTATGACACGGATTTTAAAATAATGTATACTTTATTTATAATGCGTTTTATTTATGGTTCTAAATTACTAAAAAATACGATCAATATGTCATGTTTATCGAATATAAGATTTATAACCTAAATCAAAATATAATTTCCTCAAGAAACATTACTTACAGTTTATCTTTTATAAATTTACAACTTATTTTTATAAGTGCGTAGTAAATTGTTGACATTTTATAACTATAAATCAGCTTGCGTTTTAGGTGTAGGATTCAACACAAATATTGGGCTTCGTAAGATGCAAATGAGTAGGGATTTAATTCAGAAGATTTGTATGCTGACTTTTATTATTGAATCCAAACAAGCAAACATATATCCAAATTTTATTTATACAATGAGATCCTCTCATATAGCTAACCGGGTTTATCAATAACTCTCTCAACTTTTAGGAGAACTCGGGCTCAAAGATATTGAAAGAGGCTTGTTTGAAAGAATAAAACAGGGAAGTCATGATAACATTTCCGAGAAATTATAAAAAGTTATATTTGAAAAGGAATTTGTTTGCTACAATTATACCTGTTATTTTTCAATAATATTTTTGTATTGCATGTAAAACCCAGCTAGATGATGTTGGGAAGCTATCTTAACGTTTCCAACATCATCAGTAGTGCAATACAATGGTTCTCCTTCGTTGACTTTATTTTTTAGGGTTTTTAAGTGAGAGGTGACTTAAGATCAAACCCAGACTCTATACATTCAATCTTATAATCACAATATAAACGACAGTGTACATCAAGCTTCTCAAGCATGTGTTACAGGAGCACAGAAACGATTCGTTTTGAAGAGTAGCTGTTGTAAAGTCATCGTGGCTTGTAAAGAATATGCGACGATATAAAAATATCATCGACATTCAGGTAGTAGGTTAGTACCTGCATCAAGTGTTTCGTGTTGCCGAGGTGGTCATGGGTCGAGATAATAATTCTTTTGTTCTCTTAGGACAAGAAGCTTAGAAAATTCACTTAGTCCTATAAGAACTTTAGCGCTGCTTCCGAAGTGACAGGATATTCAGGATAGGTAAGGTTAGGAGGTAGGTACCATCTCCTGGCGAGAACCATGTGGAAGAATTAGGGCACTAATTTCAAATTTATGTTCCCCCGGAAGAAGGGGAGGCCAGCTCTGAACCAGCCTCTCCAGTCAAAGCAGGCAGAGGATGGCACACCCTCTTTGAGACTAGCAAGAACCTCTGATACTTAGTGAACGAACCCCACCAACTCCAACAGTCATCTCCCGCAGTAGACTAGACTATAGAATCATCCTTGCACCTCAGAATCTCGAAATTTGCGGTTAGTGATGTGCCGCTCCTGGACATCCGTAAGGTTGCCCAGATTTAAGTGACACCTCGGTTTTTGCTGTGCTCAGTGGTAGGTTCAACTGGAAGGTATAAACCAGCTAGAAGTGATCCCTGCTGGGTCTGAGAGAGAGAGGGAGAGAGAGAGGGGGAGAGAGAGAGAGATGATCAATTGGTAATGTTCGATTTGTCTCAGAAGTACAATGGGGAGATCAATGACATTCTCTGTGAACTAGAATGGATTTGGTCTTCTCAGAGTGCACAGTTCTTTTTGAATTCGAGCATAAACAATATTCAGTTGTTTAGGGGAATTGCGACTAAGGAACTTCGAGGTAACCTGATAAACTTCGAACCAGAGATGCAGGGGCTGTAGTGGAAAAAATAATTTATCTACCTCTCCCACATGTGAGGATTTTCTAAATATACGTGTTCAATTTAAAGTTTAAAAGAAGATGATTAACCGTCTAAATCCTGGTTCAAGATTGATTAACCGTCTAAAACCAGGTTCAAGATTGGATATGAATACTTCAATACATGTCCGATACATAAACCCGTCACTAGCCCTAATGTGTGTTCCGAATCCGACACATAAACAATGACGAATTCATTGACGAGCGAAGACAGGTGTAGGACTGGGCGACAGGTAGAGCCGTGGGCGTAGCGCGCCTCGAGCCGCCCACCCCATCCCGCCGGAAGCCCTGCCTATCATTAGACACAGATTCCAATTGCATTACCATCAGACCCGAGCCCGAGCCCGAGCGTGAGTGTAAGTGTGTGACCCAGTTGTGAGCAGTGCGGCATTGTCTCGCAGCCTTCGCTCGCACTTCAACACTCATTACTCCCCGCCTTCATGTCACTATGGGCCAGATCAGCTGATAACTCCGGAAACCCAACAGTCAATCTCCCACAGCCACCTCCGGTATCTCTGATCGCTGTCTCCCTTGACACCTCCAGCCCACCTAGCTATACACCCGGGAAGTGCTTGATACAGGCGCTAAGATAGTTTTACTTCCCATTACACTATATGGAATGCTTCAGGGTAATACTCTTCGACTTGTGCTATTTATATAAATAGTATACTTGATATTGTTACAGTCTTTCATTTTCCAAAGCCTTTATGCAGATGATAGAAAACGTTCTTGATAAAAATCTGCAGTTTAGAATTCCTCTTTACAAACAAGGTTTCAAAATGGCTAATAAAGAAAACCTTACTGCTTAATAGTTATCAAACTTTTTACGTTTCATTTGCGACTCACAAAATTAATCCTCAATCAACTTCTCTAATTGAATTGGAATTGAATTATTGTCAGTTAATTTCCTTTAGTAAAAGGTTAATGTAATTTTCTTGGCCACAACTTATTTCAGAATTTTGTGGTAAAGTAACTCAAACTTAATTTTTGTCAGACTGCTATGGTATAGACTGATTACGTGTCCTATAAAACTTTTTTGATGATTTATCATCATAGACGTATTTCTTCTCTCATGTTCTACTGAATAGTTTCGGGTGCTTCATTTCACACTTTTAAGGTGTTCAACTGAAGAAAGCCGTTTGAACTATTATAGACCTACCATTAACTTTGCGCAGAAGAATCATCCGTCAATTAAAAGTTAGTATCATTATTTCTCTTTATATGTATAATTCCATTTTTATTTATCCTAATGAATGTCCAGGATTTTAAAACACTGGATGCAGACCACAGGTTTCCGACTAGCAAGGGCGATAATACGAAATGAAAACCTGTTAAGGAAATTTGTTCATGAACTCGTTTTAAAAAATGGATGCGTTTTTCATATCATATATTTCCCTCTTTTTTATGGAGCATGCCTATAAAATGAACGATGTTTTACATCTTACACGAAAAATTTTAAATTATAAAGGTTACAGGAAATCATGTGAAGGTTATATAGAGCATTCCTGGTCTTTGGTGATCACGTACCGTAACTAGTAAGTATTTTATTATTACATTATTGCAAGTGTTAAAATATATTTAACAAAATGCGGACCACTGTCCGGACAGTTCCTCCTCATGTACACATAAGAAGAAATGGATAGAATAGAAAAAACTGTATTGCGTTGTATTCAAAAGGAAAAACTATTCGAGTAGAGCTTTTAACCATACTTCATAATTTACCATAATCTGTGATACTTCATGTAAAATAATAAAAATTAATAACACTTCCAATTTCACATATATATATAAAACTTTAATAATAACATGTAAAAAATAATAAAAGAAACTTAAAACTCTGAACTGCTCAATTACGCGGGAGCTGTTGAATTTCAACATATTGACAAAAATAACAATACTAAATGAAAAACACGAGTTCGAATTTTACTTATTAAGATGATCATTGGAATAAAGTTGTTTTTTACTGCCTTAATACCCAGAGCTGTACTTCACAAACGACGATCAACTCTAGATGAAACCTTGAACGCCTTCTTTTCACCTTCAACTGATACAATACACGTCATTCTTTTCCACTGTCTCACCACATCCTATTAATGATTTGTCGATGTTATAACGGCTCAGCCAAACACAATAGGATATGACAGTAATAAATTCTCGATTCGTTAAGCCCCAAGTATTACATCAGCGGTTTGATGTTCTAGACAATTATCACTAATTCAATCATCACTTAATAGTTAACTAGTCGGCCAAAAACAGTTGATGACTAATCGAAGAAGTCCAACAATATTACATCAGAATCCCGAAAAAATCGATTGCCCGACGAAGTATTTAGTTAAAAATAGCCAAATCGATAGTCCACTGTGTTATTCATAAAATATTGAGACCATATCTGCAAAATTTTCAGTTGAATTTCCTTCCAACACACTTCATGTGTCACGAAACTGGTTAAACCAGCGACGAATTGCTTTATTACCTGACGAATTTTGACATCGATACGTAACTCGAAGCCGACCTCTAACAACCGATTTCAATTCTCGAATCGGTGCCTTCTGTCTGTTGCACCGTAACGTACTCTCGACTTGCACCAGGCTTATCAAGCACAACAGTGGACTGCCACCGCGCAGCTGTTCTGCGCATGTCAAGGTGAACGTTCCTCCCACGCTACACGGAAAACAAAATTTTGTAATTTCAACTTCAATTTGACGTTTAAATTGTTTATGTATCTTGAACAGTTTTTAAGAAACGGCCGTTCAAAATCTCACCATTCTATTTCGGAGACCCCGTATTATAGTAGCCCTTATTTTTTAAACATTCTCCTTATATTGAGCTAAGTGTCATTTTTTATTAGATTCTCGACAACTCTTAATTTATGACAGTCGGATTATATTAAGATCTATCGATACACCGCGTCCCAGTTTTCAACGGCCCAGAAAGTCGATGGCCCCTGCACTGGCGTCTCCTGTGGCTGATGTGTTATGTATACAGAAGTACTGTAACTGTCAGGGTAGTTATTGTCTTCGGTGGCGCCAACGGCTATAAACATAATCGCCAGTATTGTCTCCCCACGCCTCAGTTACTGACCATTGTTCACTGTTTCTCTGGTCAGAACCGTGGAGAAGAGTGGCAACCTGTCAAACGTTGTGACCAGTTTTGCAAACCTCCCCCCGCCCCAACCACCCGCGGTCTCTCGCACAAACCTTAAACCTTGTTCTGTTGTCGTTGTTGTGAAACCATTTTATAGGAAATGTCTAACGTTTGCTAAAACAATGGATATTCAACACTTTATATTTTTAGTTTTATAATTTGCACATTATTTTGAAATTTATTACGTCTAAAATCATGTATATATGTTACAATAATAGAACACAACATTTCGAATATTAGAATCAATCCTCTTTTTCAGTTGTCAAAACCCCGAAATATATTTTTAAGCATGTACCAAAACATTGGAGACAAATTTGTAGCAATTAACTCATAAGTTTCATTTAGTCATATTGTTTAATTTTTTGTGCTTAACCTTATACGAATGTCTTCAGATGTTTTGGCACCTGAAGAAGAGCATAAATATTAAATCAGGAAACGTAGTATTCTATTTTGATAACGAATAATGATAGGGAGTGTTGGAAATTCTGTTAAATTATCTATCGTTAGTAAAACACTGTAAAAAAAGAATAAAAACCAGCATTTAAAATGTATTTTTACAAGGTATCTTTATTACTCTATTTGATTCCGAAGGTCTATAAACCTTCGTGGATAAATAAAGAAACAGAATAAAGAATAAAGTCGTTAATTGACAGTAATACTAAAACATTCTCCGATCTATACAAGATTTGAACCAGCGATGTTTTAGTTCTAAAAGCCATGTTTTGATACTGTTTATCTATACAGTTTCCACGCATATACATTTCAGTATTATGCATTTAATTTTTAGGTAGGCATAGATTTTAATTGTGAGTTTTCCACATTGTTAAAAAAGTCCTGCCTGAATCGTGGTGAATTGCGTCATTGACTAACAGCAGCAATCAAAATAAATTTCCAGGAGAGGCCCAGCCTGTTGCCCAATTGAGCTGTAAATCATCGACCTGGGTGGCAAACTGAGGCGTGTAGGAGGTGACATTGTATACTGTTCAGCGTTCAGCACGTGTACCGAAGGTTTTATCCTGACAGTCAACCTCAATACCCATGGCTCCGATGATTGTCGGAGGTGACATTGTATACTGTTCAGCGTTCAGCACGTGTACCTGAGGTTGGATCCTGATAGTCAACCTCAATACCCATGGCTCCGATGATTGTCGGAGGTGACATTGTATACTGTTCAGCGTTCAGCACGTGTACCTGAGGTTGTATCCTGATAGTCAACCTCAATACCCATGGCTCCGATGATTGTCGGAGGTGACATTGTATACTGTTCAGCGTTCAGCACGTGTACCTGAGGTTGGATCCTGATAGTCAACCTCAATACCCATGGCTCCGATGATTGTCGGAGGTGACATTGTATACTGTTCAGCGTTCAGCACGTGTACCTGAGGTTGTATCCTGATAGTCAACCTCAATACCCATGGCTCCGATGATTGTCGGAGGTGACATTGTATACTGTTCAGCGTTCAGCACGTGTACCTGAGGTTGGATCCTGATAGTCAACCTCAATACCCATGGCTCCGATGATTGTCGGAGGTGACATTGTATACTGTTCAGCGTTCAGCACGTGTACCTGAGGTTGTATCCTGATAGTCAACCTCAATACCCATGGCTCCGATGATTGTCGGAGGTGACATTGTATACTGTTCAGCGTTCAGCACGTGTACCTGAGGTTGTATCCTGACAGTCAACCTCAATACCCATGGCTCCGATGATTGTCGGAGGTGACATTGTATACTGTTCAGCGTTCAGCACGTGTACCTGAGGTTGGATCCTGATAGTCAACCTCAATACCCATGGCTCCGATGATTGTCGGAGGTGACATTGTATACTGTTCAGCGTTCAGCACGTGTACCGAAGGTTGTTATCCTGACAGTCAACCTCAATACCCATGGCTCCGATGATTGTCGGAGGTGACATTGTATACTGTTCAGCGTTCAGCACGTGTACCGAAGGTTGGATCCTGATAGTCAACCTCAATACCCATGGCTCCGATGATTGTCGGAGGTGACATTGTATACTGTTCAGCGTTCAGCACGTGTACCTGAGGTTGGATCCTGAAGTCAACTTCAATACCCATGGCTCCGATGATTGTCGCTCTGTCTGTACAGTTGGTTAAAGTTAGTGTTGTCTTCTTGGGTAGAAACCTATCCTAACTTTGTTTTCAGCTTGTTATGTTGGTGCAACTGTGAAGTCCTACCCAACACTTAGCCGTAGATGACTGCTGTCAAATTTGAGTTGTAAACGTTCGTATTATTTTAGCTGCTTGGCAAATGCGTTAGCTGTCCTTGCTACATGGCGCAAAGTGTCAGTGAGTGCCTAAGGAAAAATTACATCCATTAGCGTAAAATACACGAAAATTCAGCAGGTTGCCTTCGTCCATTGAGCCATTTCCGAAACAGCAATTTTTTGTTCTTTGGACTGACCTCCTATCCAATGCACGACACTGCCTAAAGTCAGATGAGCGGAAGTTACACGACAGACCTCTCGGCGATAATGCATTATTCATACATGTGAGATTTAGCGGGAAAAAGTCGTCAAGACTCTATAAAGTCATTGGACGATCAATGGAGAAGTCCTTCTGAATCCTCTAATTAATTAATCGAAAGAAAAATGGCGTAAAACAGATTTGTTAATAAAATTTAGTTTCATATAAGAGTCTAAATAATAAAGGTCTACACACGAAGTCACCATAAAATGATTTTGGATGTGTTGATATAATAAGGCCTCATGTGTTAACGAAAAAACCAACATAACTATGTGGTAACATAGGTGTGTGCACCTGTTTTTACATGTCATATGTTAAAATCTAAAACTGGGTTTGTTTAAAAATTTATTTATTCTGCCATTTTCTCGTGTTTACCGTCATGGATAAGACCAATGTAACAGTATTTGCTTACGCTCATCCATACCCTATGGAGTGACATGCACCATCATCGATCTTACTGTTCCTCATGTATACCTCATACTACTTCCTCCAAGGAAGTGAAGCTTCACGCACAATTTCAAGTCTGTAGCAGTTGGTTTGCGAGATACCGTGCGGGCAGGCAGCTTTCCGAAATAGTTAGCGACACAATTTACATTTTTGTAGTAAAGGAAGAAACTTCGGACATTTATTTTAATTCCTCCGTTTTTCAGGATGTATAGTCTTATATTCCTCCTTATTGTTACAAGCATACAAGAAAAATCAAAGAGTTAAATGTGAGCTTCTTTGAGCCATTAGTGAGGTACATGCCATCGTCCAAGACAACGACCACGAAATTCTGGTCCAACCAACTATTAACAATTATTGCACAGTAGGATGTTGCACGAACTAGGATGAAAATGTTTTCACAAACGTTTTGCAATACCGATGTCACAAGCCATGTATTCTTAAAAGCATGTTAAGTTAGCGGTCATTCACGGTTTTTGCGCTGAAAATACGTCTCAAGGACAGTTGCTTTGAAATGAGTTTCCCATCCGTCTCCACAATCATGTGGTGCCCATTAATAGTAATTATAGTGATGAAATAGTTTTTAACATAAAATTTGGTTTCGTCACCACTATGTACTTAAACTATTGTGGCCAATATTTAAAAAAACCAAGATTAATTTATACAATACCATCCTTAAACCATAGTCCTCAAATTCAAACTCATGAATGAATTGGGGTTTCCCAGGGATGAAAATTAAGTTCCTTGTGCAATGCCATACTCTATGTATTTAAACTATTGTGGTCAATATTTAAACAAAACCAAGATTAATTTATAGAATACCATCCTTCAACCTAGTCCTAAAATTCAAACTCATGAATAAATTGAGGTTTCCAGGGATGAAAATTAAGTTCCTTGTGCAATGCCATACTCTATGTATTTAAACTATTGTGGTCAATATTTAAACAAAACCAAGATTAATTTATACAATACCATCCTTCAACCTAGTCCTCAAATTCAAACTCATGAATGAATTGGGGTTTCCAGGGATGAAAATTAAGTTCCTTATGCAATGCCATACGTATCAGGCTTAATTCGTAAAACTGTCTGGCGTGTGGATTTTCGGGCTGCATGTTAACATGAATTGCATTGTGTATTTTACAGAACCTGTGACCATCAACTTTGTTTTCATCTGTCTGTCTGTCTGATTGTCTCTGGACGAGTTGTTGCCTTCATCCCAGCCTCTGCAAGCCACCATCTCTCTTGACATCAGTCGGTCTTAGATACGAGTAGGAAAGTCTTCCTGCGTAGTCACGCAGGGCACCTTAGATTTTCTAGGAGTGCTAAAATATCTTACCTATTTTTCTTTGGAAACGCTACATCCAGTAATACAATCATTAATAACAGGCTGTCTGTCATTTCTAGTACATTTTATGTGGAAATAACATTTTCTTTATCTTGCATGAAGTTTTCCTTTTGTTTTTCATAATATGTATTTTTATTGCAGTTATCACACTGTAACTTGACATGTTTTGTATTTCCTTCATATTTTGAACTTTTTCATTTTAAGCTATTATATGTTTGAACTATAATATGTTTTATTTAATTATTTAAACTTATGAAAATATTAAATATTGGTTAAAATATTAGTAAAGAATATACTGTCAGCTTCTATACATATTGTGATATTACAGAATAAGTTTAAATTCTTAAATAATGCAGTTTTAAAATAAGAAAATTTTAAGGCAATGTCTAGTTATTAGAAAAAACAACAACATGTAACAATACACGTTACTGAGCTACGAACAAAGGTACAAATAAATCAGCATTGGCAAGAATCTAAAAACGATCCTACATGCTTATCTGAATCAATTCTAGAAGGGATAAGTAAATAAAAACATCCCCTTAGTCGGTTTCATTTCAGAATTTCAGAAATTTCAGAATTAACCGACTTTCAACTCATCTCACGCCTACAACAAAATTGGGTGTTAAAAAGTTTTAGCCTGAAGATATTTTTAATACAGGACCTCATCAGAAATTTACTTGAAAACTTTGAATAGACCAATTATATTTTGTTGCCCATCGTTAAACAAGTGAGTTTTATGCCGGCTTTTATAAACTAAATCGTGGCGGTTATAAAGTTATTTCTCAAAAGCTGTTGAATAAAACACCAGATAATAAGTGATGTAAACAAAGGACAATTACGTTGTTAGACTTGACCTTGCGACACAACACTGATGGAGTGGAACTAAGTATTCAGTCACAATATCTTCATCGGCCCTAATATCGGCACCGACTCGGCCTCGCTGTCTCCTGCCTTGCTCTCTTTGTCCCCGCTTCGGATCTATTACAAAGGCTAATCTCATGACCGCATTGTTTATAAATTACCCGGAAAATTTAACATGTTAATTTCTCTTTATAATATTGAAGAATGGTGAGAAATATGGATCAATGTGAAACAGTTAATAAAAAAACCATTGTTAGTAATCTAATATGGTGAATCATATAACCCATAATACATATTATACAGGGTGTAAAAGAAGTCCTGATACATTCCAAACGGATTGAGATATCGATGTACAACCTTCACCATAATTATTAAATACTTTTTGGATTTTTTTAATGATAAATAATCCCCCCCTCTTTTCAAAGAGGGGTACGGTGGGGTAGCTTAAAATTTTCAAACTCCAACCCCTATCTCGTGACGTTTCATTTCAAAGGTCTTTAAAATTCCATATTTTTATGAGTACCGTACCCAAACTATAGATTTCACATTATCTAGTTTATTTATATACTGTCCCTTCGAAATATTATTATAGGATTTTTAGGCTTAGAAATTTCTGTGGGGGTTATAGAAGATAATCGAATCAAGTGTAGCCGAGCGTGGTTGCTGCTTGGATGGGTGACCGCTCAGCGATCCTGTCCTTGCTAAGAGTCCGCCTGCCTGGCCGTTGGTGGTGGTTCGGAGGTAACTTCTAAGCCGTTTGTCCCCAGGTTATGGGTTAGAGAGGGTTCTTAACCCTAACTTCGTCTGGTAAAATGCCATTTTTTAAAATTTTGAAATGATGTATCCCTTATGCATAAAACATTTATGAGCACAGGAGAGAGATTATAGGTGGTGGAAAGGGGGTTTAGCTATTATGATATTATTACTATTGGGCCTTCAAGAACGCCAGACTTTAAAGGAATGTATGAGACCACGCTCTTTAACCAGATGGCATAGACAACGGTGGTTGTCATAGGAGTTAACCACTCCCTCCCACCATGAATATGGTGTCCCGAAATTGTAATCAAAGTGAAAATGAACTGGAAAAAAGTTATCTGCACTGTAGCCTAATGTGTACTAACCTAGCAAGTAGTCATTGGTTTTGTGGTAACTAAACTTCTGGTAACTAAACTTCTTTCCTGAACTAATAGCTAAAAAAACAAATTAAAGTAGTTGTTTCGACCGGCTTACCTGTGTATAAATAGCTTTTTTTATTCTACAAACGTGTTTGCTTATTCTTTTTTCATCACATGCCTGTAAATGGAAAAGAATAATTTACTGTAACAATTTTATTTGTTAAGTAGTGCGTAAAAAAACATTCATACATTTCAAACGCGCATACTAAAGAAGCATTTGCACTTCCAAAGTTCATTTTACATTTTCAAAGTTCTCATGATCTCTGCTCATAAAAACGTCACACAACAATGAACATAAATTCATGCCAATTTCCTAAATATCTGTTTTATTCGATAGTAAAATCACAGAGCAAAGATATGAATGGATATGAACATTAAATATATGTCATAAGCATGTCGATTTGGAGAGTGATTTATGTGAAGAAATCTGTTAATTTCTTTCGCTATTTTCTCTATATAAAGTATTTAACTACCCAACACCACTGCTACTAAATTGACATTTTAAATTTTACCATACAAAACGTTAATGTATTTATGGTCCAGAATATTAATGTTCTTGTTTTATTACATCAGACTAATAAAAAGTCGACAGTATTTTTAAGAAACCAGTTTGCATACGATACATTAGACTTTTATTCTATTTTTAACCAGTTTTATGTATGATGACTGCGTTTTCGATGTTTATTTGGTTCATCATTTCATAGAACACAAAGGGTATTACATCTATCTAATTAATGTTACAGGCGTTTTAAAAAATATTAAAAAAACTCACTTAAAAACAAAAAACTGTAATTTTTGTGTTTTATATTTAGCGTCTTGTGATATTAAATGTGATTTTTAATTTTCTACATATGTGACGTCCTAATCCATAGGAAATGAGTTCAGTATCCTGAGATTTTATGATACTTATATGGTGTATAACGTACTTTCATTCATATAGCGGCAAGTGTTTAAAGCAGCATTTTAATAAAGCATGCAATATCATCTATATTTTATGTTCTATTTATGATTGTTTGGACACATTATGATATCGGTTTCGATCTCCTATGGAAGTGTTGGTCTGTTTGTCTTTTACAGACTCAGACACTATCTGACCGATCATTATAAAAATTTGTATGTATATGTATTTTTCCACGTAGAAGGTTTATGTGCTATGCCGATTGGTGTAACTTACCACCAGGCGGCGCTGCAACATGTCAAAGTTATCAAAGCGCCTGCACATTATACACTGCAATTACGAGACAGTTACGTATATTAAATACTCGTAGCCAAACACTGGAAGGCGCTAAGTTTTTATGTATATTTATCTTTAAAAGAAATTTCCGGTTGAAATTAAAGCTTGAATGTTAGACCACTTTATAATAAAGTACATTTGCGTGTACAATGGCTATAAACATACACTTTTGGCAGATTTTCTTGATCGTGACAACAAGGTAAACTCTACATCGGCGTTGGAAATATAATTCATGTTAACCAGAAGTGCTCGTACACGGGCAAAGTTTATGAAAAGCGTGCGAAGTTGCAGGAAACAGCTAGTTATTAATAAATAAAAGTTAATGTATAACTTCAAAAATTGAAACAACCATTCATGTAAAATATAAAATACAGCTTTCAAAGCTTGGTATTTGCTATTAAGTCCGTTTCACCACAGATTAAAACTAGAGTATCTTTTTCAATCTTATCGAGTGATATTAATTTTGATATTTGACGTCATAGCTCAAACATGACGGAAGCACACACTTTCGGACACTTCGGACGGTGTGAAGGATTTTACACGTATACCGGAAACAAATTACAAGCGCTCGAAGATGTCTTTTATCCGAAATATTCATCTGAAGCCTATGTATGTGTATATTTTCTTGAATGTAGCAATAAAAGAAAATCAAATATATAGTACCAGAAATATCTCATACCTGAAGTAGATTACAAGGAACGGAAGTAGAGTATTTGTAACCGAAGTAGGTTCCCAAAATATACATTTGTTTTAATGATCGAGACGACAAGACAAACTCAACTCTGACGTCGGAAATATAATTCATTTCGAACTACACGTAGAAATTCTAATAGTCGTGCGCAGTCTCTATTTCCTTTTTTCCGATTCTCATGTCCATGAAGACTGAAATTATATGTATTTGGTGTATTCCTACTTCTGTTAGAAAAGTATTACAGGATTCCGTCATATCACCCCACAAGTGCTTTCATTAAAAAGACTACATATTTAGAGTTTTCTAATTGCGTTCAAGTAACTGCTTAATAATATAACTTATAAATTAATAATCACAGAACCTATTGCTAAACGCTAATCTCAAGAACGGCTGGAACGATTCGCCTAATTCCTTTTGTAAAATATTCGTTGGAGTCCGAGAAAGGGTCATAAGAAGAGAAAGATTTAAACAGTTACATGGATTGTTTTGGAATCCTGAAGAATTTGTAGTATTTACGTTTTGCAATCCAAATTTAACTGACATTTTCAGCTGAAGTTTGACATGTAACACCTGTTTATATTTAAATTTTATAAAATATCTATTGTACAGTGCTATATCAATAGTGTAATGCAGATTGCAAATACAAAGTAACATTTAACTTTTACCCCATATTGCACCAGTTACGCATGTAAAACACCTAGTGCTTCGTAAATATTATTTAAACACTGTTATAAAACCAACATTAATGAACAAAAATGTGATTGGTTTCACACACGGCACTCCAAACTGATGGTGGATTTCACAGCGCAAAATATTATACAATGTTAATTTAGATATTTGCATGTACTTAATAAGAATTTCTCCCTTACACCGGCTCTAGATACGAAGTAAATAGGATTTTCCCCTAAACCATAATAGGCCCCTCAATAATATATATATATATATATATATATATATATATATATATATATATATATATATATATATATATATAATTCCTATGTGCAATTATGCTAATGCCATGCACACAAATTTTATTAATGAACTTATATATATATAATATATAATAATAACATAATAATAATATATATTATATTATATATAATAATGTGTTTTATTAGTATTTTAATAATACCTTATCTACATTATTACAATTGTTTAAATTTATTTAAATAAAAGTATCGACAGGACACATTGAAACAGATTTAACAGAAAAATATTTTAATTTTTGTATAAATATACTAACAACGATCTGTTCAACAAGCATGCGTTGAAATCGTTAGCAGGTACAAGAGCTGCTATCTGACGGTGTTCTGCTGTATGACAATGTCGGCAAAGCAGTTTAGTTAGCGATTAAGCAGGTACAAGAGCTGCTATTTGACGGTGTTCTGCTGTATAACAATGTCGGCAAAGCAGTTTAGTAAGCAAGTAAGCAGGTACAAGAGCTGCTATCTGACGGTGTTCTGCTGTATAACAATGTCGGCAAAGCAGTTTAGTAAGCAAGTGCTGCTATCTGACGGTGTTCTGCTGTATAACAATGTCGACAAAGAAGTTTAGTAAGCAAGTTCTGCTATTTTACGATGTTCTGCTGTACGGCAACGTAAGCAAAGCAGTTGAGTTAGCAAGTACTGCTGTTAATTAATCTGAGACAATATTCTTGGAGAACCTTCATATTTACTCCAGGTTTACAATATCAATACCCTATCAACTAGGTTTGCACCTTTATGCTTAATAACGGAACTTAATAAGTTCGTTTTAGTTTAAGACCACTTGAGTGATGAAGTTCTCTAAAATGCTAAATATTTTGGCTCTTATATGATATGAATATTGCATGCAGTTTTTTGTCAGATCTCAAATTATCTTGAGATTCAATTTGAGTTATTCTGTTCTACTTGGGTTCTATACTTTTTTTGAGGGATTTATAAACCTCTTTTTACTTAGACGAGAGAGCAAACAAAACACGTACACATTGACTACTCTCTAAGCACTTAATAAGGATTTTTCCTTGTGTATATATATAGTAGTTTTTTTGTGTGTGTTTTTTACATTGGGAAGATTTGACATGCTTTTCAAGGTCATATTCACGTTATATATACAAAGTATTGTGACAAGAACAAATGTAAAACACTTTACCGATATTGGTTACTTCCTTTTTTAGTTTAGTAGAAACATCTACTAAAAAATAATCGTCAACTGTCATGGCACTTTCAAAAATTGTAAAATATAGTGTAAATATGACCTTTTCAAGAAATACAAATTTTACTTTATTAAAATTTTGTGATTATCACCTTATGAATGCAATGGTTTATACTTTATTCGTTTTTGTAATATATGTATATTTATATGTATATAATATATATTTTGTAATGTAGCATAAGAACCTAATACTCTGTGAATGTTACAGTATGAAATATTAATATATAAATTAAAATATATTAATTGTATTAAATATTAATGTATTTGGTTGTTGAATGTAATATTATTTTTAAGACGACAGTCTTACATGAAATCTGACTTTCTTTGGACTAAGAACGATTTTATTGTGGTATGAACATAATTTATTTTACGTTATAAAATATTACAGTTTTTATGATTAATAATTAATCTATATTTTGTATTACTTCTAACACACAGGTAACACTATCCATGATGTACATTTTAAGAGTACTTTAACGTTACTCACTTTATCATACTGTTTGTGTTGCTTTTTGTTTTTCTTGAAGAAGACTTCCGATACATAAATATTTCTCCAACAAAACATAGGAATGCTATTATGAGTCCACACATTAAAATACTAAAAGCTCCTTGCAAGTGTCCAAAGTTCAGAGGAAGTTTCTTTTCTTCTAATACAACCTCAAAGTTTTTGTTGTGATTTACCAATTGGACATCTGACACCCATTTATTCAAAAAGCCTAATTGCATTGTAAGAAGCAAAAGTTTGTTTAAGCCATTTTCTAAAGGATTACCCCTGGTTGTTACAAGGCTAACATGATAAATCATCATGTCTTCTTTAAGTTTATGAATTTTATATATCCTCATATTTAAAGTGCTTTCTATATCGTCTTGTATTCCCATAAGCGAAACATTTCTAAATTTAACAAGCCCCTGAAGACAACCGTCCAAGCCATGGCATCCAACACGGTTGTCCAAAACTGCTCTGGTGGTTTTATCAAGATCGAGGTGGTCAAAAAATTGGAAAAGCACTCTGTTCCCGCTTGTTTTCAAACCTGAATCCTTAAGGTCATTAATGTTAGAAATCTCTTTTTCAAGTGGGGGGTTGGTCATAAGAGCAAACAGCACTGATGTGTAAGCCATATACCAATGTAAAGAGTAAATTGCCCAAAACGCAAATAGCAGTCTTAAATAGACAGGTTGTGGATTTAGAGTTGAAGATGCTCCTAGACCGATACTGAAAAGATCAGCGAAAGGGATTTTGCTGAAGTTGAAGTCAAAATTCAAAGTTGGTGTTGAGCCAGTAGTATTAAAGTGCTCTAAAACCCAATACAGCAAACACACCATTACGAAAAAAATACCAAGTAAAACCCAAAGTTTTAATGGAAAAACTTTAAAAATAATTTGCCACCGAGGAGCAATGTTGGGGTCTGGTACAAACCAACTGAGTGAGGATGAAGAGTAACATTGAGAATACCGCAAAAGGAAAATAGACGAGTGAGAAGGTATAATCTTACCGAAAGTAATATCAATTTTGTAATCCATTGCGTCTCGTATTAAACCTATCACTTCTCCATTGGGTAATCTTTGGTAAAATGCCGCTGCTCCAGTACTAATGAGCTGAGAATAACTGCAGGTAAAGTTCATTTTCTGCGAAAGCAATCGCAGAAACTCTATATCAGTACCGCCCACATACTCAAACTTCAGGTCTTTTTTAGCACCTATCGGTTTCCCTACAACAAAAGGAAGAGTAGGCACAGCTCCTGTCCGAAACGCGCATCCATTCAGGGTCTCGTATTCATAATGAACAAAATTAGAATTGTATTCCTTTTCCTCTGAACCTTGTTGAAAATATTTTAGACCGTTCTTTTCCACCGATCTACAAACGTTGTCAGTAGAGAAGGGCTTGGCTAAAACTAAAGTAAACTTGTTATCGCATTCTGACAATACGAAAAGATTAACTGTAAACGCATTTATCATCCACATCGCGTTGAAAATCATCTGGTTTTGATCATCTCTGTTTGGTATTCCACATTTTGTTGTGAACTGAATGAAAATAAAAATTGCTTTTGGGTTGAAATTTTCTTCTTTTACCATCCTTGAGATTTGCATCAAACCGCTATTATAAACCGGGACTATATAAACATCAGGGTAATACCTGACAATGCTAGAGACAACATGTGGAAAGGACCAATATTCAACCAATATATTATTACAGCAATAAGTGTCGTTAGTGAAAAACGTCCAATGATGGGAAAGCTTTTTGAGCATTATGTCCATCACAATGAACGTGTTGTCTCTTTCTCTGGGTATCACTACACTGATAAACGGCTTTGTCTTAAAGAACTTCTTCGCCACATGCAACATGAAGTCACTGAATTGATCGGCCAAACTGTCAATTCCTCTGGAAATTCTGATCTTACCAGAGCATTCCGTAGATAAATACAGTAATGTTAAAAAGATTACTATGATTTTGGCAACCATTGCTATAAATTTTCCTCTTCTTTATATCTTCAAACTATTATTCAAAGTTGGTTCGAAAATTGGAATCTGGAACAAAAATGCAATACAATTTTGATAGAAGAGGTAATATTATGGTATGATTTTACCTATAATATATGGTATACTTATTTTATATATGAAGCTCTCAGAACCAAACAGTATTTTATCTACTTTTCAGGAACGTTGGGAAATAGAGAAATTTTTAAAGTAAAATTGTTATTTAATTTACTTAAAACCTTAACCATAAATTTATCAAGGATGCAAGTATTAAACCCCCCACCCCCCAAAAAATCTAGTAATGAATAATATATATTTTTAATAGAACGGAACAATAATACGGTATAGTTGTTTTTTTGTTTCTACTATCACTTGTTAAAATATTTTTCTTTCCTCCCGGACCTCCCTGTATATATCACATAATACAAATATGCGGTAGTAATATATTGGCGGTATATATATATATATATATATATATATATGTGTGTGTGTGTGTGTGTGGTTTAGTGGTGGTAATGCAATTATATATATATATATATATATATATATATATATATAATTGCAATTAAAATATTCTTTTGTTTTAGAAGCCCTTAGGTGTTAAATTCAGACTAAGTGACAATATATCTATATTCATAATACTTATATGAAATAATATTGATATTCACTGAATAAATACTCTTTATTTACCAAAAAACATGAGATTTCACATGAACATTAGCCATACAAATTTCACTAAATGCCATTTTAAATCAGGCCTCAAAGAAATAGTTATAACAAAAATATTAAATATCAGAGTCTAATTATTTAGGGATATATCTTCTAGAAGAATAACAAATGTTGCATTATTGGAACAATTTTTGAACTACAAAAAGTGATCTATGTAGCACAATTATGACTCTACTCCAGAAAGAGCCTTTGATGCGCATGTATAACTGACTTACTCCTGATCACCTAAAAATAATAAAATATTCAATTATTTTCACCACAATGTATTGTGTTATTTTACATCACTCATCTTTACCTGAAATAATAATCTTAGAAGAGCCCCATGTATAAAAACATGTTTTAACTTATATGCAAACCAATTATTATCGAAAAAACCATATAATTATTTCTTTAAAATATAAGAAATAAAGCTAAATAATAAAGGAATAAAGGAAAATAGCATTATATTCCTAAAAATGTACACAAATACTTAAGCTGGGTAGGGTAAGGTAACAAGATATCTTCGGACATTTACCATTGTCCAGTGACAGAAAACACCGGTAACACTTTTTATCATCGAACTATAAGAAATTTCCTTAACAATTTAGTTATCTTTACAATTCCGCGATCGCATAAAACGAGCTATAAGCAAAGTACATTCAACAATATTCGACCAAGCACTTATGAATTACAAGTTTTTGATACTTATAAACAGAGTGCTACTTATCTAACTTATAAACCCTGAGCTGTTACGAAAACATACACTGACAGCAACAAAATGTAAAAAGCGATCACTAATTTCCGCATTGGCTTTGGTGGTTTGATAGCTGACAGACACATGGTAACACCATTAATAATATTTTAATGGTAACAACCTGTTACCTGGATATGTACGTCTAATGGCATTGCTTAAATGGTGCATATTCCATTACGAAATGAGGTACAATAGCTTTTTACACGGTTATGATTAAGTAGATCGTTTTAAATCGATACTTTGAACCCGACTCACTGTTACGCTAAATACAATGTCACACAATATACTTCTCTTATAAACATGAATAATAATACATAATATCTAAACGCGCCATAGAAATAAATTTTAATGTTATTTTAACGTTAACAGCAAACATGAAACGTTTTCTAGTTAATGTGAACAATATACGTAATTTTCTCACAAAATGCATGCAAATAGTGCTCATACTGACGCCAAATATTTTTGTTTTACTTGTAGTGAAAATCTGGATGCAAGTTTGTTTTTAACTGACCACATTTGGCGTTGAAATGGAATTACTTATATCTTCCGCAAGTTAGTTAGACAGTATCAATGTAGACCACATTTCAAGGTTGTAGATGTTGGTGTTTGATAAACCTTTCTTTCATAAAATAAATTATTACAAAAAATGTACCATCGTTAAAAAAATTGTT